>NC_060123.1:264996098-266246098 GCF_021461395.2 Schistocerca americana
GAATAATAAAATGCAATAGTTAAAACTTGTAGAGCACCTGCGTTGTCATTGTCCTCTGACATTATTACCAAGCAGTGTCCCTTTCCTTTCCATGCAATCACCGAGAGTCGTAAGAATATGAAAATTGATTAAATATTTACTGCCAGTTTTGTGTGTTTGGTACGGACCTGTTTTAGTCCAAATTTTCTGTTTTAGTAAATGTTAATTCTTGTCTTCTACGATACTTGTAGGACACTTAAAGTAAACTTTCATTGCCAAACTAAAAACTAAAGGTAAAGCACAAATTAAGAGTGCGCAAATTCATTTATTCTGTATTTAGCTTAGCGAGTGACTTCTGGTGGTTTCGTATGTACGAGAGCTGGAACTTAAATAGTGGCAACTATTTATTCACAACCGATACAAAAGAGTTACATGTTTGCACCTGTTACTGCCCTTCAAAGTAGTCACCAGCGTTGTGTAGAATCCGTTGCCAGCGATGTGGAAGGCGTAGTATACCGTTACCAGAGCCTGTTTTGTTGATTGTGCGAATGGAACGGACTACTGCCTGTCGAATCTCTGGAATAGTTTTGAAGCGAATGCCACGAAGTGGTTCCGTCAGTGGTTCCTTCATCTTCGGAATCAAATCAAAGTCACAAGAACGTAAGTCCGGGGAGTCCAACTCCGTTGTTCCTGTTTCGAAAGCGTAGTGACACCGTTACGTTAGACCGCTCGCTCACAGGTGACAGTGTTTCCTTCGATTGTGCGCACGCCGATGACGTGGGACAGGCGAGTCCTTTTGCTCGGAGGTAAGGTAGTTATGCCAACAACGTGTGCTATCAGCGACAACAGCAGATTCCATTGCATAGTTTCACCACAGCAGTGTTGCCACTATTTAAGTTCCAATCTACGTATTTTATTGTTGTTATTTAAAAGTGAATTCGATTGTTCACTTTCTTAAAGTAAATTCAGTTCACTCTTCCACTAATCAAAAGTATATTGCTTGCCTTTTCCTAAATTTTGCATTACGTTACACCGAGGTTGCTGAAAGTTATTTTTTACTTAACAAAGTTCAAGTTAAGCCAGTCATTTATTTAACCAGTAATTTCATTTAACGTTACTTTCAAAATTTATTATTTCAGAATGAGTAACTGCAAACTCAATGCTTTCCGAGTCTTTTTTTTCTCGTGAACTGTTGTGCTGTGGAAAAGTGTGACAATCTTCTGTAACCACGCCAGTGATTATTTGCCTACAATTCTTTGCATTACCTTCCTCAAGATTCTGGAGATTCATTGCCCTAGCAGGCTGGCGACCGTTTAATTATCCCTCTTTTAGCTAATCAGTGTTTTTTGGTGTTATCAGTGATTTTTGTGGTAAAGATTACGTGGTACCCTTTTTAAGCCCTGCGCGGTTCGTAGCGATTGGACTATATTCCACCCATTTCAAAATCATCAACGTATTTAGCTTAAGCTTAGAACAGATTCTTCCTTCAGAAGAGTCTGCTGTGCACCTTCCTTCAACTAACCGGCGGTACTAACTGTAACATTTCATTAGGTATATGCGATCACGGTCAGTTATATTGCAGTCCAGTAGGCCGATTAGGAATGAAGATGTTACAAGTGGTTGTGCGGCGTTTTGTGCCAACGTTCTTGTGTCACAAACCGCATTGGAGCAACATCTCAAAATAAATGTTCAAGACATTTTACACAGCTTTTTGATGATGAGAAAAGCGTTTGCAAAGTTTGCCCCGTACACCTTGCCTCTGGAACAAAAGCAACGAAGCGCGGAAATCTGCAGCGACTTTATTAAATGCAAAATGCGGACAATTCTTCTGTGAAAAAAATTTGTAGAAAAAAATACTGTCCATCCACAAGACGACGAAGTGCAGAAATTAACATGGACAGGCAATGCTTTGACGACATAACCGACATTCAAGTGTGATGCACGAATTGAACAACACAGTTTCACTTGTTTATATGAAAGCTCTCAGCGTTGTACTCAAGTTGGAAGAGAATATTTAGAAGCATTAGAACCACCATCTTAATATTTCTCAATTTTTAGGCCATTCTTTTGGACTAACCGGATATATAGTCCTTCTGTATCGTTTAAAATAGTTCAATGGTGAAATAGTCTAACATTCGGATCTGGGGCGAACAGAGGAATGTTGTCATTAAAAAAAATCTTGCGTTTTACGGATCGAAGCATTGAATGTTAGATCTGTTAATCTTGTCAGCACGTTTAAAGAACTTGGAAAACGAAGTTGACGTGCTGAAGTTAGGTACAATGGTAGTTAGGGAAATACGGTGGCAGGAAGAATAGTATTTTAGCTTGACCAGTGCAACGTCATCATCACGGAATCCAATACCGATAATGCACATCTAGTCCCAATAATGTACGAATTGGCATTATTTAGTTTGAATACCATGGCCAAGATGACACAAAGCCATGACCCAGCACTCTAGTAATATATATATATATATATATATATACTAACTATGGAGATGATGAACTGACTGAAAAACGTACGATGAGAAAAAATATATAGAATTCAGTACATTAACTGAGACGAAAATATGATTACGATGCTGGACGTGATAGTAGGAAAAGGAAGAGAGGAAAAATTACTGGGAGAATGTGGACTGGAGGAAAAAAATGAAAAATGAAAAAAGAAGGTATCTGGTACAATTTTGCTTCATCGTGAACACTTGGTTTAAGAATTAGAGAAATGCGTTGTGCACGTGGAAGGACTCTGGAGACACTTCAAAGTTTCGGATAATTTAAATAATGATGAGACAGTGATTTATAAACCAAATTTTAAACTATAGAACATTTTCAGGTGTGGGTATGGACTCCGACCAGAAATTATTAGTTATGAAATGTGTGATAAGGCTGGAGAAACTGCTAAGACGTAAGACATCAAGAAGCCAGTACCTGGATAAGTGCGGTGTCTCCTGGCAGGAGTCTCCATATGAAAGCTTAGTGTCATGCTTCTCTCTCACTTCCCTTGTCAACAGCACCACCAAAATTTCCCAGTGCATGTGTTGCATGCCACTTAACCATGTGCAATGGTACCTCAAAACCAACTGTTTTCATTTAGCTGCTTCAATTAAAATAAGAAATCTGTCATGACCATCCAGTCTTGATCTGTGATCGGTATTTGGATGTCATGAGGTAATTATAAATGAATATAGCGACTGAAAAGGGTATGATGCTTTAATAAATAGCGATACATCGATGCGAATTACAGAAAATGTAAAATCGTATTCGAAAAAATTTTTACACGTTTTACAAGTATTCTATGTAAGTGACTTCCCTAGCACGCAGAGACAACGACGAAGCGGTATTCCATTTCACGGCAGGAATTCTGAACCATCGACGCAAGCACATTAAAAACACACATTTGGAGTTATGAAACTGTTTTCGGCAAAGGCGGCACATGCATTTGGTCTTTCACATAATCCCACAAAAAGAAATCCATTGGTGTTAAGCGAAACACAACGTAGCAATGTCCAATATGACGGGTTGGAAGATGTTTTAAAAATTGAGACCTCCATATCACAATGTGGGGTTGCCGAATCTTGTTTAAAGATGTAATTCGTGGAATCTGTACCAGGCGATCGTATCAGCTGTCGGTCAAACCTGCCATGATAAATGTTGATTGTAGCACTTAGCTAACTGAAGAAGTGTCGGCTGTACATTGTACGGAACACATCAACTTCTTTTGAGTCACGCAGATATTCAGTTTTAAACGAAGTAATTTCTATACGTCCAAATGTTGAGCAGGTTAACCATGGGATGTACGTGGAAGACCTTGTCGCTAAAAATGAGATGTGCAGCAAATGTGTCTTCCCCTATGATTTTAAGCATTGCTGTGGGCAGTTTTCCTGTTTAAATTCCTGTAAATAATGAATTACCCTGGGTTTCATTTCAGATTCGTTTCTATAACACGCCAAACCGTTGTTTATGGTATTTGTGGCTCCCTACAGGTTACTAACGTCGATTCCTGTGGACTACGTTCAAACGAAAGCGATTTCTTTCAACGTTTGGTGCTGCAGCACTTGGTTGGCCGGTAGTTTTTCCTTTGCACTATTATACACTTACCCGAAACTGCCGTTGTCGTCTACGAATATTGTGGAAGAGTTTGATTATTTCGCTTCTCTGCACAGTGATGAAATAACGACATGTTTTAGGCTCTCACGATGAGAATGCCTTCTCTACTGGATTCGACAGTTACACTTAAGATGCCGAAGTTCACTCTTATGCTTCACCGCGTTTCCAATTCATTGCGCTTGCGCAACAATCGACATTTTGTACTTCCTTTTACAAAGTCCTATAGATACAACGCTTTTCTTTAAATGGTTATAGCTTTTTATGATCACTGTATTAGTTTGGTATGCCATTTGCCCTCCATAATAATTGATGCGGACTAGTTTTTTTATGTAGACCAAAAAACTGCGACGAGGTGTTCAAAGCCAATATTACGAAAATCGGCGGGGAGCTTGCTCATGGACAACACCAACCATTGCTATCCTCTATCATTGATGGTGACGATTAATGTTATCTTTATGCTAACGTAAGGGAAAGATAGGAATGACTGAGACCAGACACATCAGTAACTTCACATACAGAGACCTGCACGTATCCACAAAAGATAATGTTACGCATCTGGTGGAACAGCGACGGTGTGGTGCACTACGAATTGCTTCACCACTGCTGACATTTACTGTCAACAACTGAGGCTTTTTGTGGGCGTAATCCAGGAACAATTACCAGGAGGACTGAGTGAAGTGATGCTATTCCACGATAACGCCCGCTTGCATTCTGTTAGGCTGAGTAAAAGCAACACACACGAATTGGGTTGGGAAGTCATTCCGCATCCACCCTCAGATTTTCAGCTTCTCCACTCTCTATCGAACAGCCTTCAAGGAATGCGCTCGACGAGTTTTTCGCATCAAACGCACGTAATTTCTACAGCCGCGGAATCGGAAAGTTGCCCCAGCTTTGGCGGTTGTAAATAGTTAAGGAAACTATGTTATTGATGATTCAGAAAAATGTGTGTGAATTCCTCAGGGACCAAACTGGGGAGGTCATCGGTGCCTAGACTTCCACACAAGTTAAACTAAATTGTGCTAAGAACAACATACACACCTATGCCCGGGAGAGGAATCGAACCTCCAGCGGGAGGAGTCGCACAATCCATCAAATGGCGCCTCTTACCGCGGGGACACTCCACGCTGTTATTAATGATTAAAATCTCTCTTAAATGTATCTGATTTGTTTATTAAATTCTAGGAAAAACGCTGCTAACTTATGCACCAACCCAATAAGTACACATTACAGTAGCTATTGCTGCTTCCACGATACCGCTAACGAACATAAAGTAAATAATCCACGGTGAAATTACAGCAAATGATTTTGCTGTGAGTCAAGTATAAAATGAGTTGAAGTCTTTTGACAGGGACCAAGTACTTTAAATTGACTAACATCGATTATGAATTCGGTGTAATACATGAAACTACAGGGGTTGTACAAAGAAATGCAAACACAGCGATAAATGCATGCTTAAGCATAAACGTAGGTGCCAGCCAAGCCTGCAGGCTGCGCTGTTGTATTTGATCACGAACAGCACCTGTGCAATTTCAAAAATGGTTCAAATGGCTCTGAGCACTATTGGACTTAACATCTGAGAACAGTCCCATAGACTTAGAACTACCTAAACCTAACTAACTTAAAGACATCACACACATCCATGCCCGAGGCAGGATTCGAACCTGCGACCGCAGTAGCAGTGCGGTTCCTGACTGAAGCGCCTAGAACCGCTCGACCACAGCGGCCGGCTGTGCAATATCCTCAATGCACTGCAAGTCTCAGGCGTGGACATAGCAGTGTTTGTAGTTTTGAGTGCATTATGTCTGAACTAAGTGAATTGTAGTGTGGGCAGACTGTTGGTAGCCGGTGTTTGGTATTTCAGTAGGCACAGTATCGAAGATTTACGTCAGTTACAGGGAAAGCTGGAAGACATCAACCGCTAAGTAGTAACGCGGACGGAAGGCCAGTCTTTGAAGAGGATTGCGACGAAGAATAAAAAGCTGCAAAAGTCACTGCAGAACTGAACATCGCAGTCGCGAACCTATTCAGCACCAAAACAAGACGAAGGTAGCTTCATAAGTAGGAAATTGAAGGTTAAGTAGAATTCTGAAGCCACTCATTAGTAATTCCGATGTCTGTAACATAAAAACGTGGTGCCGAAGCCATAAAACCTGGACTATGGGGCAGTGAAAGTGTCAGTAGGTCGAATGATTCTTGTTTCCCACTGTTTCCAACGTCTGCTCAAATTTACGTCCCAAGAGTGAACCATGGCTGGGGTTCGGTGATGATTTCGGCAGCCATATCGTGGTATGTCATGGGCCCCACAGTTACTTTGCAAAATCGCATTACTGCCAAGAATCATGTGCCAATTTGGCTGAAAAGGTCAGTCCATGGTACAATGTTTTTCTCCCATCAGTGATGCTGTTTTCCAAGAAGAGAGGGCCCCTGTTCATAAAGGCCACATTGTCCAGAACACCTACTGTGGGCACGATGGTGAATTATCGCATCTCCCTTGCACACCACGTCACAAAACATCAATGTTATTTAAGTCTACTTGCAGAGAAGGGGATCTTCAAATGGTTCAAATGGCTCTGAGCACTATGGGACTTAACATCTTAGGTCAACAGTCCCCTAGAACTTAGAACTACTTAAACCTAACTAACCTAAGGACATCACACACATCCATGCCCGAGGCAGGGTTCGAACCTGCGACCGTAGCTGTCACGCGATTCGGGATTGCAGCGCCTAGAACCGCACAGCCACCACGGCCGGCGAGAAGGGGATGTGATCGCTTCCCACACCCATCATCTTTATCTGAACCTGTCACTATTTTCCACGAATTTCCAGTTAGAGACAATTGGAAGATGCTTTGAGTTCCAACAGTTTTCATACACTATATTAGGCATGGTAGTCTTTCATTATTTTTGTCCAACCCCTTTATGTGTAGCAGACCAACTAACAATCGTCTACTGCACGGCAAAAGTGCCTAAATATTTTACATTTTGTTATGACAGAAGGCT
Organism: Schistocerca americana; assembly: GCF_021461395.2. Lineage (NCBI taxonomy): Eukaryota > Metazoa > Arthropoda > Insecta > Orthoptera > Acrididae > Schistocerca > Schistocerca americana. The sequence goes on from NC_060123.1 coordinate 265,003,184, forward strand.
GCAGAGAATCCGATCATCTATCAAAAGTTGAATTTTTCAAAGGAAGCATTTCGACAGCAACTAAGAGAAACGTATTGTAGGGCTACAAATCCGTGGGTAAGCGATATACGCATGTAGAGATGGTGGTAGCATCGTTTACACAAGATATGAATGGGCAGTGTGTTGGCAGAAGTGTCAACTGTACTCGCGTGATTCATGTGAAAAGATTTCCGACGTGATTGTGACCGCACGACGAGAATTAACAGACTTTGCAAGCGAAATGGTAGTTGGAGCTAGACGCATGACAGATTCCATTTCGGAATTCGTTATGGAAGTCAATATTCCGAGATGCGGAAAATACCGAATTTCAGGTATTATCTCTCACCACTGACAACGGAGTGGTCGACGGCCTTCACTTAGCGACCGAGAGCTGCGGCGTTTGCGTAGAGCATGTGAGGTTACAAGGGATACTGTAATAGTATAACTAATTTGCTGGATGTGGTATTGTTTACTGTGGAAGATCAGTTGAGGTGTAGCAAGCACAAGTCAATATATTTATGGAGTCACCTTCTTGATAAAGAGAGGAGGCGGCACATAACAGTTTCACATTGAATTACTTAGTTACATAATTGTCTATGTCTCAGTGCATAACTTGGTACATATGTTAATAATATAAGGTGTGCTTGTCTTGCTAATCATCGGATTTGCTGGGTATCTGATCACTGAAATAGAAGTACTCCATAGACATAAGAGCTCTTCAAAATAGTTCAAAACTCAAATTTAAAGCATAGTAGCAGGGATAATATTTTGGACATTAAAGAACATGTTTTTTATAAAAACTAAGTTGTAAGGATGTTTGAGAACCTCTGCTTAATAAGTTATTGTCTTTTATTGTGAAGGTACTGTTCAGTTTTCGATCTATGTAGAGCAAAATGAGTATTTCGTATGTCACACCTTTTAGGCAAAGACGTGATTAAACAAAAGAAGAGGGGTGAAACTGCCAAAAAGTGGAGTGCCCTTAAATATGTAAATAATCTGATGATTGTCTACAAAATATTATAAGGTATTTAGTTTTACGTTTTTTAATATTGTAATATTGTAAATGCATGATGGCGATGTTTAGAAATAATATATTTGAGTAATGTAGTGTCACGTGACCGGAAACAGGACAGAGGCTAGGGGACAAAGTTCGGGGACTTCTGATCGTGGTCCGCCGGTGCGGTAAGGTCGGTGCGGCTAAGAGTCGCCGACATAGTATCGCGTGGCCATCAGTTTGTTTTGCGGATGTGATTTAGTAAAATTAAAACGTTTTCATTCTAAACTGTTGTCAGTGTAAATCATTTGTGAACGATCGTAATTTAGACAAATACTTGAATTCATTCACTGCAGTACTTAGGCTGGCTATTTACTCAATATAGGGCGCGAATCAAACTGTGCACAATTGAACCCCTTTAACAGACGAGTCATGATAAAAGGTGGTGTACAAGCCCGAGTGAAGTTGCAAGCAGTCACTGCGTGAAGTGGCCGAATAAATGAATGTAAGACCGTATCTGTTAGGACAGTTCGGCGAACTTTGGCGTTAATGGGCTGTGGCAGCAGACGACTGACGCGAGTGCCTTTGCTAACAGCACGAGATCGCCTGCAACGCCTCTCCTGGACTCGTGAACGTTTCGGTTGGACCATAGGCAACCAAAAAAACCATGGTCATGTCAGATGAGTCCCGATTTCAGTTGGTAAGAGCTGATGGTAGGGTTACAGATTGGCGTAGACCCCATAACGTCATTGACCTAATTCGTCAACAACGCATTGTGAAAGCTGGTGTTGGCTCCATAATGGTGTGGACTGGGTCCTCTGGTCCCACTGAACTGAAAACTGACTACAAATGGTTATGTTCGGCTACTTGGAAACCATATGCAGCCATTCATAGACTTCATGTTCCGAAATGAAGACGAAATTATTATGGATGACAATGCACCATGTCACCTGGCCACAGCCGTTTACGTATTCTGGAAAATTCGACCGAATGACCTGGCCACCTCGATCGCCCGACGAGAATCCCATCGCGCAATTATAGGACATAATGGAGAGATCAGTTCGTGCACAAAATCCTGTAGCTGCAATATTTTAGCAATTATGCTCTGCTGTACAGGTAGCTTGGCTCACTATTTCTGCAGGGGAATCCACGACTTGTTGAGTCTATACCACGTCGAGCTGCAGCAATACTCTGGGCACAAAGAGGTCCGCCACGATATTTGGAGGCATCCCACGACTTTTGTCACCTCAGTGTAATTGAGGACAACGACAAGGCATAAAAAATTGCGATCACTCGGTGAAGAAAGGAGATACTGAGAAGTGATCAGGTAAGCAGATAGTGGCTGCAGGTTGCGGACGCCGGCACCTGGTGGGGTGCCGAGTCGCGCGGCCGCACGCAGCAGGCACGCACGAGGCGGGCAGCGACCCGCAGGCTAGCTAGCTGCGTTCCGCTCTGCCCTGCTCTGCTGTCTCGTAGGTCAGACGCCCGTGCGCGCCACACCCGCCCCCACGGCGAGCGTGCCTCCGGCGCTACACTGTACCACTGTGTGTCTGCACGGCCGGCGGCCTGCTCCTGGAACTCTAGCAGTAGCAGGCGGTCTGGAGGGTCTACGTGTCGCTAGCCTCTCATCTGAGTCGTGGTAATTTCACCAGGCTAAATAAGTAATTAGAAACAAATATAAACGGCAATGATTTCGATCTCAACATTCGTCCATGATACGTAAATTCCTCACCGACAGACAGGTACGAAATTAGCTTGATTGACTTTCTTTTCTTTCTTTTTTTAAAGTCCTCAGTCCGGTTAGGGGTTTCATTGTATCTACCATTTTTCTCTGTCTTGTTCTAGTCTTTTCATCTCGAACAACAGTACCCAGCATCCTGTATAAAAGAATGAATTCGCCATTTTTCCATTTATTAAGACTCCCCTTTCTCTCCATAACTAGTTTCGACGTGTTAAGCCGTTAAGGGTATTTGCTTGCATACTAATAACCCTTTGTGGTTAAAGGGTTAATGAAAGTCCATCGATTGAACGTCACTTCAGCGACTTGCTTGTCTCTGAGAAAGTCTTTTTGGTGAAACAGGCGTTGTAGTTCATCTACATCTACATCTACATCCATACTCCGCAAGCCACCTGACGGTGTGTGGCGGAGGGTACCTTGAGTACCTCTATCGGTTCTCCTTTCTGTTCCAGTCTCGTATTGTTCGTGGAAAGAAAGATTCTCAAAAAAAGGGTCAAATTGCTCTGAGAACTATGGGACTTAACATCTATGGTCATCAGTCCCCTAGAACTTAGAACTACTTAAACCTAACTAACCTAAGGACAGCACACAATACCCAGTCATCACGAGGCAGAGAAAATCCCTGACCCCGCCGGGAATCGAACCCGGGAACCGGGGCGCGGGAAGCGAGAACGCTACCGCACGACCACGAGCTGCGGACGAAAGATTGTCGGTATGCCTCTTTGTGGGCTCTCATCTCTCTGATTTTATCCTCATGGTCTCTTCGCGAGATAGACGTAGGAGGGAGCAATATACTGCTTGACTCCTCGGAGAATGTATGTTCTCGAAACTTCAACAGAAGCGTGTACCGAGCTACTGAGCGTCTCTCTTGCAGAGTCTTCCACTAGAGTTCATCTATCATCTCCTAACGCTTTCGCGATTACTAAATGATCCTGTAACGAAGCGCGCTGCTCTCCGTTGGATCTTCTCTATCTCTTCTATCAACCCTATCTGGTACGGATCCCACACTGCTGAGCAGTATTCAAGCAGTGGGCGAACAAGCGTACTGTAACCTACTTCCTTTGTTTTCGGATTGCATTTCCTTAGAATTCTTCCAATGAGTCTCAGTCTGGCATCTGCTTTACCGACGTTTAATTTTGTATGGTCATTCCATTTTAAATCACTCCAAATGCCTACTCTCAGATAATTTATGACCTGCTATGTTGTAGCTAAACGGTAAATTATCTTTCTCTTTATGTATTCGCAGCACATTACACTTGTCTACATTGAGATTCAATTGCCATTCCCTGCACCATGCGTTAATTCGTTGCAGATCCTCCTGCATTTCAGTACAATTTTCTATTGTTACAACCTCTCGATGTAATACAGCATCATCCGCAGAAAGCCTCAGCGAACTTCCGATGTTATCCACAGGGTCATTTATGTATATTGTGAATAGCAACGGTCCTACGACACTCCCCTGCGGCATACCTGAAATCACTCTCACTTCGGAAGAGTTCTTTCCATTAAGAATGACATGCTGCTTTCTGTTATCTAGGAACTCTTCAATCCAATCACACAATTGGTCTGATAGTCCATATGCTCTTACTTTGTTCATTAAATGACTGTGGGGAACCGTATCAAACGCCTTGCGGAAGTCAAGAAACACGGCATCTACCTGGGAACCCGTGTCTATGGCCCTCTGAGTCTCGTCGACAAATAGCGCGAACTGGGTTACGCAATATCGTCTTTTTCTAAACCCATGCTGATTCCTACAGAGTAGATTTATACTCTCCAGAAAAGTCAAAAGTGTTCCAAAATTCTACGTGTCATTCTAGGCCAATCCTTACATGACTGGGAGATTCCTATGGTAGATCGAAACAAAATCTAAAATCCCTCAAATTATTTTGGAGTAACAGTGAAAGAGACCAACGTACACGAGTAATTAACAGCAATTCATACAATAAGTATAGCACCTGAAGACGTTAGTTATAATGTTAACACATGAGTAAAAAAATAATACTTACGAATTTTATTAAAAGAATAATGTAACTACGTCTAAATATGATACAAGCTTGTCAGTTAGTTTCATGTTACAAGGATTACATGCACGATAAATCATCGATTTGGCACTAGCCATTTTACACTCGCATTACAAATTAACTTGTAAATATGGCTACATGCTGTAGCTGGAATGCAGACACACCGTGTGATCTCCAGCATCACACCTGAAAATCAGATCCTTATTATATATTCTGTAACGTTGTTTTAATTTTCTGTACGATTCTATGAAAATAGTATTTCAACTTTACAGCAATTTTGCAAATCACCGATGTTTTTGCACACGTCGAAATAATATTGGCGGCAATTACTGTCTTTCCTTAGTAGTACACAGTAGTCAGTGGATTGTTCTATAAATTCTGTGTACTCTGGTAAACGTTATGATAGGCGTGACAGAGTGTCTGCCACTATATTATTGTTCCTGCGATGTGTATGACCTCGAAAATGAACTTCTGTAAAAATAATGATCAATGTGCTAAGCATTCATGGAACAGTTTGCATGACATAAGAAAGCCTAATGCAAGGTGATCACAGGAGACCTTAATGTTATTTCCGTAAATACAGAAACTGTACTTTTTAAGGACCCAGAATACATTCACATTAGGTGTAACTAGCAAAACTTATAACATGAGTAGCTTGCTTGCTATCATTTTCGTTTGCTTAAAATAAACACGCCCCAAAACCAAACAATGAGGCATCAGTTATGACACAAACATCTTCGGTCATATCTGGATGATGTAAAATATCGAAAGTAATTTAAGCATATTTTATTGCATCAAAGTCCTATTTTCAATCGTTTGTCCGCAGCCACGGAGCATTCTTCGTTTTCAAAGTTAACAAAGCTGCTCTATTGAAATGGTAGTTTGGCATAAATCGTCTTAAAAATGAACATAACCAAAGATGCGTTTAGCTACATTTTAGTGCTTGGATAACGGAAATTCTCTACAGCACTGATTTTGTGCAAAAATGGTGTTTTAACTGTGGAAGAAATTATGAGGCCTAGAAGTTTATTTTTGTCCTTTATAAATATTGACTTCCGTAGGTTTGCTGTAACCCCTACTTCTGAAAATTTGTTTAACGTTCATTCCAACAAATATACGTGCTCCTCCCAACTACTTGAGACTCTATAAACGTATAAAGTGACTTCATCTAGTACTTCAGGCGCTAAGATAGTATTCAAGGCCGAACTGAATGCATCTTAATTCGTGTTTAACCCGAATGGCAATAAGCATAATTGATACCTCCTTCCTGCAAAATTGAAAGAAGTATTTTTCTCGATTCCTCCGGTAGGCTTATATCTCAAATTACTCCTTTTAAGGTATTTAACTTCATGAAACTTCTGCAACTGTTCATATAAGTTCCCAGATATTGTTCTCACAGGAATAATGTTTTTGTTGAGTGTCTAGTATCTAAAACGAGGCAAACGTTTCCACTGACCTTTCCCACAGTTAGCAGAGGGCTGCAATATCGTGACATTGAGGGCACTGTTATTCTCCACTTAAGCATTTTCCTTATTTTTGGGTGACCGCTGCTCTCTTGGTCCATGTTGGTTAATATGTATACTAACAGTGAACGCAAGGGTGTTAATTACTGCTCTCTTGGTCCATGGGATGGAGTATGTATACTAACAGTGAACGCAAGGGTGTTAATTTTCATTTGATATTGGTATGTATTAGTTATACCTGGTTTGTTTCCAGTAATACAATGAATACTGCCTCTTGCGAGGAGGCAGTTGTAGTGGAGTCAGCGGTCTTATCTTTTACTTGATCTTTAATATTCGGAACCTGAGTACTTTGTGAAGGTGTACTACTGATGTATATTGTCTATGTCTTAAGAAACTTTACCTTTAGCCCCGGCATTAATTACCATGCTCTGTCTTCGTTTCCTCTAAGTCAGTTGCAGTCTTTTGACAATTGATGTTTAGAAAGCAATTGCCTGAAGAGAAGTCGATTACTGCTTCCTTCTCTCTTAGAAAATCAATGTCAAAAACTCATTCTACAACTAACTAACTTACTATTACGAACTGACATTTTGTAACACCATTAACCATTTCCACGATTTAACACCAATAGCTCCCATGATCTTACAATTTTATACAGGAAATGTGGGTACCTTTGTGATCTCATAAATATTATTGCCCTTTTATCTATAACAATAGTTGGTATCATCCCTACAATAGCATATACAGTGACTTGGAAAATCTATCACTTACGATCATTCCATTTTAAATGGTCATCAGTTAATTCTTTCCTATTGTCCACGTCAGTGTTGTAACATAATAAATTAACAAGATTATTTTGCCTCATGACAACCCCACAGCCAAAATTTTAAGGCATAATACCGGCGAACTTAGTTTGTCATATTCCGGGTTATGTAGCAGGGTTCTTCCGCCACCACTAGGATATTTACGACTGGATTAAGTGTCTACTAATCATGTTCAGAAGTTCAGTTTGGTTCTGGAGCTTCTTGCATATTATTATTGCTGTATATCGCTGGCTGGGTACAGTTTCCCATTTGGGAATTAGGTAGTTGTTATAGTTCTGCCAATGCCTATCAGCATTACCATAGTAACGCTGATGTTACCAGTTATCATTCCTTGTCTTTTTATTAAAGTTTGGTGGACCGTGATCACCCTGCTGTGCATTGTGCACTAGAGGATACTTTAATTTGGTACACATATCACGCGTGTGTATAAGGAAGGTCAGTCTGTATTGATATTTTCCTAACGTGAGAAGACGAACATAGCAACTCCTTAAAAATGTCTTATACGTCATAAAAAACATAAGCAAATTCTGTCCACAGAATTACACCCTATTTTGCCAACCAGTCCACAACAAATCGTGTCAACTGATACTGATACTCAAAGATCTTTGCCCTCATCTATAGATAGAATTAAGAATGTAGCAACTCTGTATGACACCTTCAGAAAGTATACTTGAACTGAGTCTACTGCAGTTGGTCGAATCATTAAAAGAACAGTAAACAGATATAAAACAACAGTTGAGAAGCCTGCTGCCTTGCTGTCAGACGATGCATGGAAAACATTTCTACATGAATATGAAATTAAGCCTACACTAATATCACGATTTTATCCAGAAAGTAATTCCAGAAATGTATTTTTTCATGAACAAAACTGGTTCGTATGAACATATGCACACAATCATCAGACAAAATGGATTGAATATTTAGAGTTATGTGAACAGGCCGTAAACAGGTTGCCATTGCACAGCGCACAGTTCCCTGCAGCTAAACTAATTTACAGGACAGAGGAGGAGAATGAATGGATAGGTCCGTTCTCACATCTTTAGGGAGATGAATGTTCCTGGGAAGAAAGCGTAGGCCAAGTCTTAGTCATACTCACTGAGCAAGCAGACTTGGGAAAAATCTACTATGGCAAAAGACTGCAGCAAATGCGAAGACATGGGGTAGGAGAAAGTACTCGTATTTTGTTGAAAACTGCCCGGAAATGTACGCTTCGTCATAAAAAAATATTAAATGGCCACTTTTATACATGGGTCCTTATAAAGTAGTCAGGACTCTACATGAAGGAATATATCTCTTCGCCTATCCTAAAACAAAACAAAACAAACAAAAAATTAAGGCATTGCTTGCTGACCAGGATCCTAAAACATGTTTATATGAATGATTAGTCTCATTTATGTGACTACGAAGGCTTACCCCGGGTGTGCATCCGGATCATAACGTCATCATAATGTTTCAGCGGTCTCACTTGAAGATGGCGGCTAGGTGGACCGCTGAAATATTGTGTCAAGATGACGTTGTGATCTGTCTGCGCGCCCGAAAAGAATAGTAGTCTCATTTATGTTATGTGAGGTGTTTGAAAGTAATTACTGAGTCTGAAGAAGGAAACTAATAGAGCCACATGACAGCAAAGTATCTACTCGGTGTTCAGAAATTCCCGTTACAAGCTCCTATTACTTGTACAGGAGAGTGAGTAGATAATATTCTGAATTAGAACCCATGTCCAGAAAGTACTATCTCTATGCTACAACTATTTGAAAACATATTGGTAACGCGATCCCTTTTACAAATAACTGATGAGGCGTGATACAGTACGTCATTTATTTTTCAGTTCCGCTCGTTAAGAGCCAAAGAAATCGCTTGTGTACTTGTTGACGGGTTGTCTTCACCATGATGCAGTACAGCCTCTTCCAACTCGGGTGCGTGGAATCTCCTTGGAGCACCACAATCTCGGCTGCTGATGGTGAAGGTATATTTTCTCGAAGCCGTTGCATAATTGTGTCTAAAAGGGTGCGCGATGCAGTCGGACGCTGTGGAGAACGATCTTGATAAAAGCGACGAGCAGCTCTTCCATTACCGTGAGCTTCGGCATTCAGAAGCATCATGCCGATGTATTCTGCGAACGTGTAGCCAGCAATGTTGCTGTAACACTCATAGACACATGCAGGAGGCTCGAACGAGGCCAGACAGGTAACTCAGACGACAAATGACATCAGCCGATCCGAAGTAAGAAACCTTACCATGATAACTCAGTTGTATACCAATATAACAAGCATATTTTCAAACGGCTGTAGCACATAAACGGTACGTTTCCGGACAAAGCATTTCTATTCATTCTGCACTCAGTTCCCTCTACAGGTCCTAGAAGTTTGTAACGTGAATTTCCAAACACGCTGTGTCTAGACTGAACGAATACTACGAGATCAGTACTACTGGCATTTGGGCATTCGTTACAAGGAGAAGATTTACGCTAGTATATTCAGATCAAAATTACTTTGTGATTAAAGTTTCAGCGAGTCGAGAGGTAGGAGATAGCCGGAACGTAAACCTAATTCTCTCTCGAGTGCCACGAGATCTCTGTATTGCTTATTTTGTAAGTAGTGCAGCGCCTTGTGTAGTGTGGCTAGCTGCATACCAGTGACACTGCCTCAGAAATTTTGACTGAAGTATAACATATAGGTGAAGTTAACTCTCACTTGTAAGAGGTCCATGATTAAGGAAGTTGTTGCTAGCGCACTCCAGCAGATGTAATTTCGATGGATTGCTCACGCGCTGCCTGCGATGTGTAAGCTATAAGAGAATCTGAGACCAAAGAGCAGTGTTGACTGCAATAGGAACTGTGTAGCAGTAGGAGTAAGTAGTTGCTAGCTAGCAGTCTGGTGTATCGTGTTGGCTGGGCCGGTCGTGGTGGAGCGATGGCGGAGCCTGAGCGTTATAGCATAAGGTAAATGCAGCCTCGCGCATGTGTAGTATTGTTATATCAAGTCGCATGTAAATGTTTAAAAAAATCTCTCAATAATAATCTTTCTCATAAAAAGTAACTTTTGACAATCATTCATTTCAATTTAAAGAATTTACTAATTTCTCCAATCCTTGGTCATTCCGATTATTGAAAGGAAAAATCAGTTGTTTCTTTTTTACATGACAAATCTGTCGGGCAGCATTGCACAGAACTGCGCTAGAAAAATTTCTTATAGGAGCAGATATATACGCGTTATCCGGCGACCTAATTGAGGTAAGATTTTTCAATTTATTCAGAACGAATTTTCAGGGCCATGACGCAGCACTGCTGACGTTCTAAATTTACCAGTTTAAATTCACAGTAATTATTGAAAGGTTATAAGTGAGCGACAATTTTATTGAGAGGTTAATCACATTGTATTATTGGTAGGTTATGGAATTTATCTGTTGGTAGGTTACGCTAAATGTCAATGTCATGGTTATATTTTTTCTGTTGGGAGGTTTCGGAACTTTTACTGTTGAGAGGTTACACTAAATGTGAATATTATTCATATTATTTTACTGTGGGGAGGTTACACACTTACTAGTTATTTATCGACTGAATTGTTTGCGAGGCATTTTACTGACACTTACAGACATATTAATGTAAATAGTAGTCATTAAGAACGTAAGGCAAAAGGCACTGGAGTATTAGTGTGAACTCAGCATGAACAGAATCTACGTGTTGTGGTGATAAATGAGGTAGATACGATAACTCATGAACTGAACGAGAAATTTTTCTTTTGGTCATGTGACAGAGATGAAATGGCTCTGTTTGAAAGATTAGCACCTTTGGTGAAGAAAAGAAAGACATTTATATATCTGCATCAATTGACTCTTCTATGTGAAGAGTCTGTTATTACTCTTGAAATACTAAGTGTTTATGTGTAAGAATTATATCTTTGTGTTTTCCAGTTTTCGGAGCTCTATACGGAATAATTTAGCTTAAGTTATCTTTTTTTTGGTGCAAATAACTAACATATCATGTTACTATAAGGTAGCAGTGGGAAGTTAATGCAGTATTAGTACCATTCAGAACCATGTAATTATTAACATTAGTCATGTAAGCTGGCATGGGCAATAAAAACGTAAACGCCTTCGGTAGCTCTACGATAAAAATTTGCACTCACCTTGGATGAACTCAGGAATCTGCTATTCACTTCTGGTACCGGGCAACAAGAGAGTGAAATTATCCTCGCGTCAGATGGAACTACTTGTCACACACTTACGCCCACATTAAGAACTCAAGAGGTTCAACGCGTAAGAATCACAACGACGCAGTGGAGAAGCTAACTATCCCGCGGCTCGGGTCCCGGATCCGATTGTCGTAACAACTACTGGGCGCGCCGTCAATGTCAATATCAATTTCACGAGCAGAGTCACTCACCTCATGCACGTAGTGACACTAGTTACAAGAGTGATTTCGACTCTATGAACTTCTTTTCCATAAACTTAAGTAGTTTAAACATCGTCATTGAACAATGAAAGATGTGTTGCAGGTGAAAGATGAAGGGATCACCCCATGCTAAACACGGATCCACCTGATATATTAAATTCATTTTTGGATTGAGTTGATTTGAGGGAGGTGACCAGACAGCGAGTTCATCGGTCTCATCGGATTAGGGAAGGATGGGGAAGGAAGTAGGCTGTGCCCTTTCAAAGGAACCATTCGGGCATATGCCTAAATCGATTTAAGGAAATCACAGAAAACCAAACTCGGGATGGCCGTACGCGGGATTGAGCCGCCGTCCTGAATGCGAGTCCAGGGTGCTAACCACTGGGTCACCTCGCTCGATAAATTAATTTTTGGTTATTTCTATACAAGTAAAGAGTTTACTAGTAACCTAACGAAAAATTCCTTTCGATAGAACGTATGTAGACCGTACAATACGCAGTAATAATTCCAGAGTATAATTGTTTCACCTAACCTTGTAATACAGAACCATCTGAGTCAACCCGGGTATGCAAGGTGAACCAAGTTAAGACTTCTTGCCTATCTATCCGGCCGACGCCTTTCTGTCAGGAGCCTGGTCACTAAAACGTGTACCATTACAGCCGACAACGTCGCCTGTACTTTACTACTGGGTCCATCACACCTGGTCATCGACTATAGAAGCATCCAACCATTCATTCAGTGTAGCACCTCATGATTTTCAACGCCTATTGTTGTAAAAAAGAATATAACTATAATCATCCTTCTAGTAGCACCTCTTTGTGTGTCATACCATGGAGACTCTACACAACAGTACTTAAAAAATCTGACCCTGAAAAATTTGTCATAAAGGATGAATTTCAACAGCCAGAACATAAACTCAAAAATTATGTCAGTATTAGTAAATAACCCATTAAGACAAATTGCCTTTAAAAAGAAAACTGTGATCAACACTTTTAAAATCTGTAAAGTACCATGCTTTTCGTTTTTCAGTTAATAATATAATCCATCTGCAAAATGTTAATGCCTACAGGGCCCGCACAATTTTCTCGTGTTTCCTGTCGACTACGCCCAGATGGAGCGCAAATATTTGCCTAAATAGTCCTGAGCTCAATTAAAATTGCGGGTATTAACATTAAGTCGTGAAATTTAATATTTTCTTTATCAATGTGATAAGCGACCTATGCGTGACTTCAGTAAAATGCCATTATAAAGAAAAGTAGAACTTTTGTTAAACATACAATCTGTAAAGAAACTAGTTTTTCAGAAACCTAAACTACATGACACTGTGTTCCTATTGTATTTTGTACTAACTGCCATGTCAGTGCTCTGTATGTTTGGTTCTAGAATTCACGCAAACGCACAACCCCCATATGCGTTAAATCTGAATGAGAAAACAAAATACTGTAGACATTGACATCGCCATTCAAGGGGGAATTATAACGAATCACTGTGTCCGTAACGTCAGCGATCGGATCATTTTGAGTTTAGCAGAATTTATATCTGTGAAACTAAACACATCTACATTCGATTTTCGTTCACAAGTCTTCCTTTTGCTGCCCTTTTCTTTGCAGACTGCCAGCCTGAAAGGTCCTTTGTGGATGGTGATTTTTTTCTGTGAGATCATCTCAAGAACAAATGATTTTTAATGGCGATTCCATAATTCTGATGTGATGACAGCCACAATCCCGGAACAGACAGATGCTGTTTCTCAAGAAATGATTGAGAACATTCTGGGGGGCTTACGCGAACGTTTTCTGCAACGCATCGCCAATGGTAAAAGGTATTGGCGTGAAGTACTTTTAAGAAATAAGCTTGTCTTTCGCTTTTCAGTAATGACATGTTATATGGATGTAAATTTACGCTAGTAAAGTGAAAATTTACCATTTGTCGTGGTTCACTTTGTACGATTGATACCAGTTATACACCAGGTGGAGCGCTCCAAAGCGACCTGCGTTCTCTTTTAAAGGGATGATTAATATTTTGTTAAGAGAGTTTAGTACCTGTCTTGCGCTTTCCTATTCGTCTGTTTCTGACTGTTGCAGATATATTACACCGCTTTACATTGTTGAACAGTTTTTTTAGTTCTTTAGTTCTTTTCTTGCGTCTGCACCTAAATCCACACTCTGCAAACAACGTACATTGACATACGAGGGGCGTTCAATAAGTAATGCAACACTTTCCTTTTTGTCGGTCAATTTCGGTTGAAAAAATGTGGAGTTTGTTGTGCTACATTGCAAAATATTCCTGCTTCAGTCCCTATAGTTTCATGAAGTTCCGATAGGTGGCGGTGCTATACGTAACTTTCAAAGTGGCGTCTGCAACGGAGATGCATTACAAGCAGAAGATGACACTGAGTTTCTTTTCGCGAAAGCACAGAGCATCGCAGATATTCATAGGCGCTTGCAGAATGTTTACGGAGATCTGGCAGCCAACAGAAGCACGTTGAGTCATTGGGAGAGGCGTCCGTTATCATCGCAGAACTGTCCGATCTCCTGAGTGTCGGCCTCCCGCACGCAGTTGTGACTCCTGCAGTGTTGAAACGTGCGGACACTCTCATTCGAGGTGATCGACTTATCGCAATCAACGGACTTCTCCTACTCAACGACGCCAGTCTCACACAAGTCTGCGCACTCGAGAAGAGCACACAAAACTTCATTGGACTGCTCTTTCTCATGCACTGGATTTCACACCCTTCGCCTTCCATCTGTTTGGCCCAATGCAGAATGCACTCCGCGTTAAGGAGTTCTTGGGTGATGGGGAGATTATGGATGCAGCAAGACGTTGGCTCTTATGTCGACCAGTAAATTGGTACCATTAAGGCAGGCAAGCCTTGTAAGTAGGGTGGCGTAAGGCCGTCGCACTGAACGGAGATTATGTTGAAAAGTAGGATTTTGTAACCAAAAGAATGGGGAATAACAATGTGTATTGGAATACTGTATAAAACCAGCCTGCTTTCAGAAAAAGAAATTTGTTGCATTATTTATTGAACGCCTCTCATACAATGAGATCCACTGTGAAAGTGAAAGTGGCTGCTTATACTTAGAATTGTAAAACTTATTAGGCCTGCTTGCCGTTACATTTATGAATGGATTTCGGGGACAATGGTTCTTTAAATGCATTTGTATACTCTGTAATTTGTCTAACCTTGTTCTCTAAATCCGCATGGAAGCGATACTTTCGTCGTTATACAATATTCCTAGATTCATCACTTAAATCCGGTTCCTGGAATTTTGTCAGTAGACTTTCTCAGGATAGTTTGCGTCTACCTTCAAGCGTTTGGCAGTTCAGTTTCTTGAGCACCTCACTGACACTCTCTCACTGGCCAACAACACTGTGACCACTCGTGCTGCCCCGCTCTGTTTACGTTCAGTATTCCCCGTTATTCCCATTTGACACAGATCCCACAGATCTGTGTGGTATTCTAGGATGAAATTCATGAGTGTTTTGTAAACAGTCTCCTTTGTAGGCTGATTAAATTTTATTCTACCAACGAAACGAAACGTGCCACCTTCTTTACTTCCGACTGTGCCTACGTAATCATTCCATTTCATATCCCAATAAACTGATGCACCGGGTACATGTAACGGTTGATTGAATTCAGTTGAGAGTTGTTTATTGTGTAACTGGGACATAAAAAACATTTAAAGGAAGTAGGCCATCTTTGCACCACTTACAAATCTTTGGTGTATCCGATTAATATTCAGACAGTAGTTCATTACAGATAGCCCCATCATCTGCGAAATGTCTGAGAAAGCTTGCTGATCAAGAATAAAGCCAGAACTGTCTCTTGTGTGCCTTCCTGTTTCCTATGACACTAAACTGTCAGGAAATACCGGACCCACTACTTTTTCTTTCATTATTTTTTCTTTCCTCTAGTGTATTTTGTACCGTAACAGGATTCGAATTCTTTTTGTTGAGGTAAGACGCTGCTTTCAAAAACGGAGTTACGCTTTATGAACAATACGAAACAACGAAGGCGGAAGTTAATAGTAACTGCCAGCAGAGAGCACCAGCGGAAATAGAAGGAACAAATCTAGGAAACAGAAATTTTGATTGTACGCAGAACAAAAAAGGGCTCAAGGAATTTTTACAACAGATATATTATTTTGTAGCTGAACAGCATTGGACTTTTTGAAGTGTACATAGCGAAATAAAGACTGAAAAAGTGGTAAGCGAATAGGAGGATAACACGTAATATTTAGTAATATGTGAAACTTGTATCCTTGGTTTATTCTGTTTACTGACTCGTGAAAAGTTTTAAAAAGTTTTAAAAAGCTATATTTGCTATCAGGTAATGATATACCTTCATTTTTGGTATAAGGCATAGGGCTACTAATGTATCAAATAATTTGAAATTTTATACCTATTGTGTCTGGGAACTTTGAAACAACTTGCGTACCATGGCAATTTGAGTCTGATGATTCAGAGTCTGAATGATTTGAGAACAGTCCCAGGAAACGTGACGTCTCCCTGATGCACCTCAATTGGATTGTAAATACAATACGATCACACAGCACCCTCGTAATAGAAAATTTGAAGCATATTCAAGTGCAGGCCGATTTCGTACACTGCTTGTGCGAATAGATACAGTGTTGATTTGGTGTTTCTGTTTAACTACGGCGGGCTAGAGCTCAGAGAAACTCGCTAAAAGTGTCACCAATTTATTTTAACAGTTTTCTCTAGCTAGAGCGACCAACAGGCGATCATGGTTTTAAGGGAGATGACCAAAATCTGACCTATGATTTTAAGGTTATGTAACGGAGATTTAGTCACAATGGATCTGAGCTGCACAGCTACAGTAAACATTCCCTCCTCTCACGACTCCACTAAACTCGTAGCTTATGTTGTTTCTCGCCGCTACTCGAATTTCCTTGAGCCAGGCCATCGTCTTTCCGTAGAAGCTCGAATACAAAGAAGACTATGTCGACAATAATATCGATTATTATATGAACCATTTTCGAGATATATAGGTCAAGGAATATGAACTATCGACAGTGCTTCGCAGGATTAATACGAAGGCTATCCAGAAAGTAGGGAACGTTTTGGCATTAAAAAAGACTATTTACACAAAATACATTTCATTATATGTATCTGAAAGAGCGACTGACACACCACTTTTCCACATAGTCACCAAACACATTGAGGCACTTATCATAGCCGTGGACAAGTTTTGAAAGACCTTTGTCGCAAAATTCTGCCGCCGGAGACTTCAGCCAGTGAGTCACGCCCGCCTGGAGTTCCGCGTCGTCATCAAAGCGCTGCGTTGCAAGCCAGTTCTCCATCTTGGGAAACAAGTGGAAGTCGCTTGGTGCAAGATCGGGGCTGTAGGGCGGACGAGGGAAAATTTCCTATGTGAATGACTTAAGGAGTCCTTTAGTGCGGTTTGCCGTGTGAGGTCGGTCATTGTCATGAAAAAACAAAATTTTGGACGTCAGCTTTTCTCGGAGTTTCATTTGAACTGCTCTTCTAAGACTGTGCAAAATTTGACAATACCGGGCAGAATTTATGGTTGGTCCACGTTCGAGAAAATCAGTAGGAATCACACCTTGCCTATCCCAAAACACTGTCGCCCTCAACTTCCTTGCTGAAAAGGTTTGTAAACATTTTCTTGGTTTTTGGGGGGACCTTGTGTGCCCCCAGTCCATGGACTGTAATTTTGTCTCGCAACTGACGTGTTTCGCCCAAGTCTCGTCAACGGTTACGATTCGATCCAGTAAGGAATCACCATGTCTGTTGTAGGCCTCCAGAAATGTCAACGTTGCCAACATTCGCTGTTCTTTATAGTGCTCTGTAAGCATTTTGGGCACCCATCGTGCACCAAATTTGTGGTAGCCTAGCTTTTGAGTGACAGTTTCAAACAACAAAGTCCGTGAAACTTGTGGAAAAGAATGCTCCGTTATTTTGAAGCGATGGTTTTCACGAATCGTTTCATCAACCTCAGCGACAAGATCGTCAGTCACAATGCTCTGGCGTCCACTCTTCTCTTCATCATGAACGTTGATTCGTCCATTTTTAAACCGAATGCAGCATTTACGGACGGAACATTCACTCATTACGTTGTTTCCGTACACTTCGCACAGTTCACGATAAATTTCTAAATGTTTTAGGTTTTTTGCCAACAAAAACCTTATCACAGACCGCACCTCACAACTAGCAGGATTTTCGATTGCAGCGCACATTTCAAATTCGAATATCGAAAAAAAATAGATGCGCAGAGACGTTCCCGCTGTCACGGATGGGTGCCGTCTGAGCTGCCGACCAACCACATACCAAAATACACTACTGGCCATTAAAACTGCTACACCAAGAAGAAATGCAGATGATATACGGGTATTCATTGAACAAATATATTATACTAGAACTGACATGTGATTACATTTTCACACAATTTGGGTGCATAGATCGTGAGGAATCAGTACCCAGAACAACCACCTCTGGCCGTAATAACGGCCATGATACGCTTGGGCATTGAGTCAAACAGAGCTTGGATGGCGTGTACAGGTACAGCTGCCCATGCAGCTTCAACACGATACCACAGTTCATAAAGAGTAGTGACTGGCGTATTGTGACGAGATAGTTGCTCTGCCACCATTACCCAGACGTTTTCAATTGGTAAGAGATCTGGAGAAAGTGCTGGCCAGGGCAACAGTCGAATATTTTCTGTATCCAGAATGGCCCGTACAGGACCTGCAACATGCGGTCGTGCATTATCCTGCTGAAATGTCGGGTTTCGCAGGGATCGAATGAAGGGTAGAGCCACGGGTCGTAACACATCTGAAATGTAACGTCCACTGTTCAAAGCGCCGTCAGTGCGAACAAGAGGTGACCGAGACGTATAACCAATGGCAGTCCATACCATCACGCCGGGTGATACGCCAGTATGGCGATGACGAATACATACTTCCGATGTACGTCCACCACGATGTCGTCAAACACGGATGCGACCACCATGATGCTGTAAACAGAACCTGGATTCATCCGAAAAAATGACGTTTTGCCATTCGTGCATCCGGGTTCGTCGTTGAGTACACCATCGCAGGCGCTCCTGTCTGTGATGTAGCGTGAAGGGTAACCGCTGCCATGGTCTCCGAGCTGATAGTCCATGCTGCTGCAAACGTCGTGGAACTGTTCGTGCAGATGGTTGTTTTCTTGCAAACATCCCTATCTGTTGACTCAGGGATCGTGACGTGGCTGCACGATTCGTTACAGCCACGCGGATACGATGCCTGTCATCTCGACTGCTAGTGATACGAGGCCGTTGCGATCCAGCACGGCGTTCCATAATACCCTCCTGAACCCACCGATTCCATATTCTACTAACAGTCAGTGGATCTCGACCAACGCGAGCAGCAATGTCGCGACATGATAAACCGCAATCGCGATAGGCTACAATCCGACCTTTATCAAAGTCGGAAACTTGATGGCACGCATTTCTCCTCCTTACACGAGGCATCACAACAACATTTCTCCAGGCAACGCCGGTCAACTGCTGTTTGTGTATGACAAATCGGTTGTAAACTTTCCTCATGTCAGCACGTTGTAGGTGTCGCCGCCGGCGTCAACCTTGTGTGAAGGCTCTGAAAAGCTAATCATTTGCGTATCACAGCATCTTCTTCCAGTCGGTTATATTTCACGTCTGTAGCACGTCATCTTCGTGATGTAGCGATTTTAATGGCCAGTAGTGTATACACGAACGAAGAGAGCCTAGCGGCGTCAGACGGAAACGTTCCCTACTTTCTGAATAGCCCTCATACTCAGAACAGCCATCACTGACGAAATATACGGGAGAAGCAGGCGGTCACTAAGGGAGCTGGGAAGATTAAAAAAAAAAGTCGCTGTAATATGGGAGATCCCGAGAAATACGGAAGAGTTAGTCACACTACGCTAGCTGTGATGGCGCGCCCCCTAACGGCTAGAATTTATCACGTTTCTGGCAGAGACGTGGTAAGTACTCGGTTTGTTACACATTGCAATAGTCGTGACGTGACAGACGTTGTTGTGCCCCCACCCCCGCCCACCCGCTCGCTCCCCAGCAGGTGCCCGCTTTCCGTGTGGCGCCTCCGGACCGCCGCGGGTGCTGCCGTGGAGTGGCGCCGCGCGGCGCTCCACATATCCGGGTCAGCCACCGCCAGCGCCTATGGGCGCCGCTCCGCTCCGCACTGCCGGGTAGCCAGCAGCCTAAACGTGCTCATTAGCTGCAGCCACAAATCAGGCCGCAGGATTTAGTGAGAGCCTTTAGCCGCTACGTATGAGTTAGTGGCGCTCGCCATTAAGGCAGTTTCACGCACGAGACTTGCAAGTGGGCGAAGACGCATTCTATTACGTAGCACTAACTGCCGCTGCACCTACGCATTGCAACGCCACCAGTCGCCGCTGCGTGCTCTTCCTGGTTTTTACAAGCCGTTACGATGGCAGTTCTGTCCCTTTTTCGTTGCGTAAGAGGCAGCTTTTTCTGTATTTATATCTGTGCAGAGCATCTCCAAACATTTCAAGAACTGGCATAAGTGGAATGGCAGCATGCGACCTCATCAATATTTATAATGAAATGAAATTTTCACTCTGCAGCGGAGTGTGCGCTGATATGAAACTTCCTGGCAGATTAAAACTGTGTGCCGGACCGAGACTCGAACTCGGGACCTTTGCCTTTCGCGGGCAAGTGCTCTACCAACTGAGCTACCCAAGTACGACTCACGCCCCGTCCTCACAGCTGTAATTCCATTAGTTCCTCGTCTCCTACCTTCCAAACTTCACACAAGCTCTCCTGCGAACCTTGCAGAACTAGCACTCCAGAACTTCCATGAGTGCTAGTTGTGATTCTCCAACAGAAAGGGGTTCCTACTCAATGGTCTGAAGATGACCACAGTAGTGGTCGAAACCGGTCACCTTGTAAAATAAATCGTGATCAAGACTGTTTTTAATAGTAATTATTTACAAGACATTGATCACTGCTGCTCCCATAATGCATTCAAAAGTAATTTATACAATAAGTTATTAAGTCAAGGTCACCTAATTACTACAAATAGTCGCATTACTAGTTTCGGAAATTTATTCCTCCCTTCAGGTGTGATAATTACTCTAGCAACAGATTCGTCGTGTTATATAAACTCAAGTTATACTCATTCTGAACGTTGTGGAACTATTTCTTTTACCATATTATGACATGACGCATTCTTCACTTAGACACACTGAAGTGACATAAGTCATGTAATAGTCCCCAGTATCGTGTCAGACCTCCTTTTGTCGCCGCAGCAACTCGACCGGGCATGGAGTCAACAAGTCGTTACGAGTCCCCTGCAAAAAATATTGAGTCATGCTGCCTTTTCTGTCGTCCATCAATGCGAAAGTGTTGCCGGTGCAAGATTACGTGCACGAACTGACCTCTCGATGTCCCATAAAAGTTCTATGAGGTTCATGTCAGGGGATCTGGGTGGCCAAATAATTAGCTCCAGTTGTCCAGAATGTTCGTCAGACCAATTGAGAACAACTGTGCCCGGTGACAGGCGCATTGTCATCCATAAAAATTTCACCATTGTTTCGGAACTTGTAGTCGGTGAATGGCTGAAAATGGTATCCAGGAAGACTAACATAGCCACTTCAACTCAATGATCGGTTCTGTTGGACCGCAGTCCATTCCAACTGAACAACACACACCATTATGGAGTCACCACCGCCTTGCACAGTGACGTGTTGACAACTTGGGTTGAGGGCTTCGTGGGATCTGCGACGCACTCGAACCCTACCACCAGCTCTTACCAACTGAAATCAGGACTCACCTGACGTGGTCACGAGCCCAGACCACGTAGTGCTGTTAGCGAAGGCAATCGCCTCGGTCGTCCACTGCCACAGCCTATTAACACCAAATTTTGCCACACTGTCCTGAGGGGTACGTTCGTCGTACGTCCCACATTGATTTCTCCGGTTATTTCAAGCAGTTTTGCTTGTCTATAAGCTCTTGCAACTCTAGGCATACACCGCTGCTCTTGGTCGTCGGCCACTGAGTTGTCTGTGGTGGAAGGTAATGTCTGAAATTTGATATTATCGGCACACTATTGACACTATAGATCTGAATTTCGTATCGCTTTCCGAAACTGAATATCCCATGCCTCTAGCTCCAAAACTATTCTGCCATCAAAGTCTGTGAAATCCCGTCGTGCGGCCATAACCATTCGGGAACCTTTTGACAGGGGTCACCTGAGTACAACTGACAGCTCCGCTAATACACTGCCCTTTCATACATTGTGTGCGAGATACTACCGCGATCTGCATACGTACACATCTCTGTACAATGACACTTGTCACCACACTCTATTTTATGATAGTTAACGAAATACCTCGACTTACATATCACGACGAATCTGTTTGCGGATCAACTATCACACGTGAAGAAGTGTAATAAACTCTTGAAAACAGTAGTTTGTTGATTAGTAGTGCGGTCATTGACGTAATAAGTTATTACATAAACATATCCCACTTCTTCGGACAAAACAAGACAAGAGAGTGTACACTCAGGTACAATCTTGCACAACTTTCTTTTTTTCATGGTTTACACCTGATCCTTTTCAATAAAATAATCTTCAGATCACTGTTTTAAAAAAAGACAATATAATACAGCATTTTAATTAAACTAATATTAAATCAAACAATAAATGAACCTACATAAGATAAAGCACTTGCAACTGCACAATCTTACAATGCCAGAAAAACCTCATCAGCTGACCAATTCTTGAATGGTTGGGCTATATGGATACCGAGTGCCAACTGGTATGGAGCAGTTTGGAAACAGTAAGTGAAACATGTCTGTATATTCAAAAAGAAGAGCTGAAATTTTCACAGTATTGTAATGTCAAACACAATCTAGCAGTGAGGAGCGTACACCGTAAAGGAAACAAAATCAAGAGTTTACACTACTATAAACTTGTGATACTATTTATCAGAACTGTATAAAAGCAGAATTGCGACATGCCAGTGCGTAAGGACTTGTAGAGCATACACAAGTTCTATTTTGAAACCATCGTGTTAAAGTTTGCTTAAAATTACAGATACGCTTATTAGTGATCATTGTGCTTTCTTTAGTAATCATGTACTTGGACGCAGTCCAACACAGTGTTACCTTTTGGCCACTGTAGTTTCAACATCTAGGGGAAAATAATGTTTTCCTTATACTTCTCAGCAAGTTGATGCTAGGTGACATTCGTCCTACGTACAGTTTACGCCCTCGAGAATTTTCATAAACTCTGAGTTGACCTCACACCATATAGAGTCTTTAACTGAGAGCAAAAGTTAGGAGGTTACTGCTCCAAGTATAGCACTATTCGAACATATAAAAAATTTTTTGGAGCGGACAGTGACCAAGAAAGTGAAGAATTGGTAAAACAACTGGTCGCCCGAAGGACTTACTCAGCATACCGATAAGTAGATACAACTTTGAGTACACTTAAAGCAGAGGCATAACTGTTAAGTGTGCAAGAGAAATCCAACTGTTAAACGCAGATGAGAACTTGAATAGGTGGAAGGATACACAGGAGGCTTCTACGAGGAGAAGAAACTGCCTGATGACGTAACAAATGGAATGAGAGTCGATACAGAAAAAAATAAGGGACCCAGTATTAGACACAGAGTTTCACCGACCTCTGGAAGCGTTGAGTTCAAATAAGGCGAAAGGCCTAGAGAATATTCTTCGTAACTTGAAAACTCATTAACGAAAGTAGCAACAAATCGACTACTCAAGTTAGATTGTAGCATTTTTGAGTCCGAAGACATACCAACAGGCTTTTGGAAAAATATCGTACACACAATGCGGAAGATAGCGTGACAGGTAATAACGAGAACTATCGCACAATCCGAATCTACTTGTACACAGACACTCCGCAAACCACCTTGTGGTGAATAGCGGAGAATATCTCGTACCATTAGTTTCCCATCCCAGTCGCAAATAAAGACGACTACGCTTACACAACGGCACCGACTTCTCTCGTCTTCGCTTTCCTTGCGCGGAATGTATGTTGTTGGTAATAAGATACGTCTTCAAACTGTCTCAACAGTTGTTCCACTAACTATTTCTTCTCCTAATATTTAGGCCGTATGTCTTCCTGCAGTCTTTACAGGGAGCCGACAGACTAAGGCTAAAGTACTCGATTCATCGTTTCAAACCACAGATACACAAATGCCAGAGAAGTACATCTGTGTTTTAAAACCGCGGAACGATCACTGTAGTCTGTCGACTCATTCTGAAATAGCCGAAAGGTGTATGACCGAAATATTAGATGAACAAAAACCAGAGTTTATGCGGCTCCAATTTAGTGGGTCACATATTGCGGTGCGAAAACATGATAATATTTCTCAATAGTGTTTCATGAAAAGAACCTTTTCCTTTCTTCAGGGACTATAATTGGAGTTCATAAATAATTTCCGTGATACTTGCCGGTGTCAAATCTAGGTGCAAGACTCTGAGTTGCTTCAATATTACTATCAGGTAAACGTCTTTTGTATCGGAGTCACTGACAAGAGTAATGTACATAAGAATTGGAAGGGAAGTGGAGGATCCGTAAGACGACGATCACTTTGGCTTTAGGAAAAATGAAGGAACCAGAGAAGCAATTCTAACGTTTACTGAATAAGGAAAGCAAGACTTAAGAAAAATCAAGTCACATTCACAGGAATAGAAGGAGCGTTCGACAACGTAAAATGATGTAAGGTGTTCAAAAATACGACGGAAAGTAGGTTCAAAATAGGGCGACAGGTCCAGTAATATACAAAATGTACAGGAACCAAGAGCGAAATTTAAGAGTGGAAGACCAAGAATGATGTGCGCGGGTTAGAAAGGGTGTTCAACGCGAATGTATTCTTTCGTCTCTGCTGTTCAGTCTAGCAGTGACAGAAATAAAAGAGAAACTTGGACGTGGTTTAAAAGTCTGAGTGAAAGGATATCAGTCATAAGAGTCGCTGAAGAAATTATTATCATCAGTGAAAGACAGGAAGTATTGCAGGAGATACTGAATGAAACAGTAGAATGAGCAAGCCCTATGTACTGAATGGAAAATGAAGGAGGACACAAACAATGAGGAGTAGTGGAAATGAGATTGTCAATAAACGTCAGCATCAAACTAGTGACCACGAAGTAGGCAAAGTGAGGCATCCTGCTACCTTGGAAACAAAATATTCCATGACGTACGAAGAAAAGACATAAAAGAAAGACTATGATATAGAAAGTGTGCATTTTGGGCCAATGAAGGATAATCATATCACATCGGCCTTAGTTTGAGTAAAAAATTGTTGGCGCACAATTTTATGTGGGAGTGAATTACAATCTGTGGAGAAATATGAAAAAAAAGACAATCGAAACTTTGAGATGTGGTGCTATAGAAGGATGTTGATCATTACATGAACTCAGAAGACAGGGATAGAGGAGGTTCGCCGGCCGGGGTGGCGGAGCGGTTCTGGACGCTACAGTCTGGAACCACGCGACCGCTACGGTCGCAGGTTCGAATCCTGCCTCGGGCATCGGTATGTGTGATGTCCTTAGGTTAGTTAGGTTTAAATAGTTCTAAGTTCTAGGGGACTGATGACCTAAGAAGTTAAGTACCATAGTGCTCAGAGCCAATTTGATAGAGGAGGCTCTCCGCAAAACCACCAAGAAGAGGACATGTGAGAAACATTTACAAAAAGAATGGGCATTGTGACAGGACATACGTTAATTTGTAAAAAAAAATAACTTCCATAATACTTGAAGGTACAGTAGAGGGTATGCACTGTGGGGGAAGACAGAGACTGGAACCTACCGAACAAAAATTTACAACGGTAAGTGCTCTTCTCAGACGAAGTCGTTAGCACAGGAGAGAAATTCATTTTGAACCACATCAATTGAGTCAGAACAATAATAAAAAAAAGAAAGAAAAAATGGTACGTCCACATGTAACGTTGGCGAGTTAATAAATTACTGGCTACTGCGTAGTGTCTACTGGAAATCTTAATTGTTTTATTAAGTGGTAGGCACCTACCACGTAGGTCCATGGAAGGGTTTGAGACCATAAAGTGGGAGTACTGGCTCAATAAAGAACTAAATGCTCGTCACTTCGTGCACGGTGGACTTCAGTATACACACTGCCTCACAAAAGAACGTGAATCACGCAGAAAGGGTGCAGGAAACGAAAAGTAACTTCGCCGTTTGAGAAGGTATCTGATGTTACAATATCAAATCAAATTTACAGAGAACTTCACAGTGAGAGCCCACTTATCAGTATGGGGTTGGAACTGCTCTAAGGTGGATGCGTGCACTGATTTAGTTTGGAAGAGTGTCATAAACCCGTTGTATCCTCTCCTCAGGTAAGTTGGCCCACATCTTTTGTAACTGGTCCTTGATATCCTGGATTGTGGGCCTGAGACAGAGTTGACATTCAAACTGAACGCACACTCATTCTGTTGGGGACAGATCTGCGGTCTTGCAGACCAAAGGAATACCCTAACATCATGCAGACAGTTCATAAAGACACGTCTCACGTGTGGAGAAGCATTGTCCTGTTGGAAAACGACACCACGATACTGTTGCATGAGAGGTAACACACGAGGACGCAGGATGTCCACGATACACCCTTGTGCCAGAGCTCCCTCAGTCACTACAAACCATGACCTGAAGCCATACCTGCTGGATCCCCACACGATTATGCCAGGAGTAACATTGCTGTGCCTCTACAAAACATTGAAGAAATGGGTCCTCTCTCCAGGTCACTGCAATAGCTGTCAACAGTGGTCATCCTGAGTAATACAGAGTTGTGGGTTTGTGGGCACCAGGGTGCAGTCTACTTTGTTGCCAATCTCTCTTAAGGCGAAGGTCGCCCCTTTCTCCTCTCGCCTCACACACCTGCACCACAGCACTGTCAAATTCTCCCAGCTGTCTCCCGCTCACATGTAGTCCAGTTGTCCTATATATAAAATGGTGAGAAATTTTTAAAAAATGGTGAGAAATTAGAAATAGTTCACTTCTCCTTACGATGTCACATCTTATAGCCTGGTGAAAACTAGTGGGAAATTCAAAAAATCCAATTCGTTGAAAATCCAAAATAGCAGAAGTAGATCACTTGTGCGAAGTATCGAATTCAAGACGGTGGACTTGATGATATAGAAGCACCTTGCTTGGTTGTCAGATGTCACCAGCACTATGACATCAGAATTCAATATGATAGATCTGGGAATATGAGTGCAGCCCATATGGTTCCGTCATCACTTGTACTAAAGTTGAAAACGACGAAAAATTCAAAAATAGTTGTTTTTCCTCTATCATCACAGTTTGCTTGCCTTACGTTTACATACAGTGCAGCCTCTATGTTGAAACAACGCCTCCCACCCATCTTACATTAAATTTAATCCACTGAATTACTAATGTTTTCCCCATAGTCGACCCTATCTGTATCATTCAGATTTTCGAAAAATCAACGTGCTTTGTCTTACATACTTTCCTCTAAATTATATATCTGTTTTGGAAGGAATTCTTTATAAATATTGCTATTTACTGAAATGAAGAGTAGTGTAGATAATTCTGTTCTAGAAGTTTCTGTTGGTGTGATGTACCCAAAAACATTCACGCTTGTGCTACGCCGCTCGATATGTCACATACCCCCTACTGTGGATCACTTTTCTTCTTCCTTGCTTTATAATCTACACAAGATCTGGGGGTCGTTTTCTTGATGTTATTGGTAGGTAAACCTAACAAAATGTGCCCAATTTTCCGCTTGCAGTCTAACAGGGGAAATTCCAGATTGGTGCTGTCCACATCTAGAGTAGTCTGCTCTATTACAGCTTCAGCCTGCTGATTTCTAAAGTGATTGAAACGAAATTTTTTTCTCTCACTTTTCTTACTTCCCTCAGCACGCATTCACATGACAGGGAGAGATGATAACGGCTGGTCCAGTCTGTCAACTGCATTCATTGAATTGTTGTATTATATAATTGCTTGGGGCTTCTGGACTGGATTTTTTGTTTTTATTTCAATTTTCCTGTTGCTGTCATATTGACATCTGTATGGATAGTGGACAGAATATTTACTTCTTTTTTATACATCCACTTTAGGGCCATGAGCTTGTGTGAAAGTAAAATAATGGTGTCTCCTTTATTTACTTTAGATTTTTGGAACTGCTCTGGCATATTTCATCTCGTAGATCTAACTGTCCCTATGGCATTTGTGTCTCTTTCCGTGAGCATTAAAACAATGACAGGGAAGTCTGTTAATTGTAAATATATACTGTATGACCATTGTCCAAACACTTTTCACTTCTTCGAATAGGGAGCTCTTTATTATTTGGCTCAGGGGTTTTTCCTGTGTAAATATCAAATACTAAACAGCAGTCACGATTTGACTCAAATTCTGAAGAAATTTATTCCGAAAAGTGCTTTTTTTGGGGATTAAATGGGATGTAGCAGAGTCTACTTACGAGTTTGATTGAGACTTCCGTCAATTCCAATATCCTCTTCAGGATAATAAACACTTTGGAAATTTTGTTTCAGATGGTCAATAAAAGTTTGAAACTTGCTCAGACAGGTTGCAGGGTCATTATTTTCATTATTTACAAAGTGAAGGAACCTACAAATACGTAAGAGCTCTTCCATACAGCATAACATCAGACAAGAAAAGACTATGAATTGGTATTTTTATGGACCAGTATGACTAAAGTGCTGGCTTCTTCATCCGTACCATAAGAATACATAAAGCAAATATTCTTGAATTTGATCAGGAAACCAAGCTCTTTTTGATTTCTAAGTAGGACTTTTTTATACCAAGCTATTACATATCTATTTGTTTCTACTGATACGTCCTTCTAGATAGACACATGATCCCTTACCTGTAAGTATCTAAGTGGTTTAGTTGTTAAGGGAGTTGTCTTTAGACTATATGACTGATGCTACTAGACCCAGAAATTGATTTATTCCCCATTTTCATTCTTGTACCTTCTGTTTTTAGCAGCACTCGCATCTGTTGCTGCAACATCACTGTCCTATCTGTTTAATTTGCCTCATCGTCATCGCTAGTGTCATTTACCTAACTATCTTCATTATCAGGACTATCAGAAGTATTATTTTAAGATACATCACTTTCAGAAATATCACTGTCAGTTTTATTCAATAGACTTTCGATTTCCTCATACGAGAGAAACTTTTTATGGTACAGTATTGCTTGCTGCTCCACAGCTGGTGATAAACACTGAAAACGATTGCTTGTAATTCGCAAAATCTTGAAAGAAATCCACTAAACAGATCGATTTGTCAGCTTTCGAATGGTATATAACGTGTCATGCCTTTTATTGACAGAAAAGAAGAAACACTAAGAAGACGCTACAGCTGCTTAGCCCGTCTCACAGCCGGCAGTGTATTAATGGCTTTTAAAACTGCAACTGATTATGATCCGGCTGTATAAGCTAATGAGGTAAACAACTTACCCTAGTCTAGTTACTTTATGCTTGAAACCTATCTGTCTCACATAGTAAATGTGTAGACACTAAGTGTTTCTGTCCCCAGCAGCCGAACTGTTACGTCTCGATGGCATGAAACAAATTTCAATTGTAAATATACAGTTTATTTATTTGTTGACTATGAAAAAATGCATCACTACTGTTAAAACATGGTCATTCTGTTTTTTCTACGTTAATCTTATTCATCACTTTGGAATATTTTTCAAATAACTGTTTTTTATATTCTACAGCTTCAGTTTGTGTTGCCCACACATCAGCTGGTGTACAAATTTACTTAGGTAAAACATATGTAAACTTAAATTATTCAGAACTTCCATTTATAGGATTAATAATAGCAGACGTACGCTAGCTCATGAACATTCACTTATAAACGTGTCTGACAGGTCCTCCTCATCATGAACTTTGTGGTTAACACATACTTGTCAACACTATTAAAGAGAAAAAATTAATTCATCATAGGCCGAGTCTGTCCACGGTGATCCATATTGCAGAATATGAGCTGCACTGGTTCACAGCACTTTGGCGCTTTAAATACATGCACTGTGTTGGGTCCTGAGATGTTAACTTCATCACACCACTTCCTAATACATGGATAATGGTTGCAGT
Source organism: Schistocerca americana (assembly GCF_021461395.2). Classification (NCBI taxonomy): domain Eukaryota; kingdom Metazoa; phylum Arthropoda; class Insecta; order Orthoptera; family Acrididae; genus Schistocerca; species Schistocerca americana. The sequence goes on from NC_060123.1 coordinate 265,032,736, forward strand.
TTTCGTGCTGGAGATACTGATGTCACAAGGGAATGGATTTTAGTTAAGTGTCATGGAATCCTCGATGTATTTCGGACTGGCGCCCAAGTGATCCCACTCCACGTCACTAAACTGTATATCTGTGCCACACTGGACATTCTCTGTTTCAGCTACAACCTCAGAGTCTACATAAGGTGCTAAACCAACATTAACATGCTTTGCTCCACTGGTAGTCAACTGTTAAATTGAGTTGAATACTTGCTTTCTGAAACGATTTAGCTGAGGCTCAAAGGTTGGCGCAGGTGATGGATACAGTGGAAACCCGCAGTTTGGAAATAGTTATGCCTTCTGACTCCAATATTTTGGGAATTGCATTATAGAGGATGTCTGTTCTTACTTGGGTTCTGTTGCTGCACAGATGTGGCAGGCGCTGCACTGTCTAAATCAGGGAGATGTTGCACTGAGGGATAAAAGAACACACAAATGAAAACACACAAACACACATAGTTAATAACAATGATAAAAACTGAGAAAGAGAAATGAATCAATACCTACATTCGGCTGTGTGGGTCGCTTTTTTCTGTTTGGGGATGCTAGATTTCTGATGACACTTCATGATGATGATGATTAACATTTCATTAGGTGCACATAACACAGGTGACGAATTCACTTGATGGCTTGTAGGTCTGGATATTGAGGATGACTGGCACTGGAAAAACTATTTTGGACTGTGCTGGTATTCCCAGGTCAGCGATCTTTGAATACCAGCTTGGCTTCTGATGTCATTGATGATGTCTTGGACAGTAATCTCGTATTGTGATATTATAGGTATGCCCATTTGGTTTGCCCACTTGGCACAAGTGACACACTTTCTCTGTGCCAACTGTGTTGGAGGTGAATGGTCTCTGGTAATGGCACTGAAGACTTGTGAACGTCTATGACATTGCACCTTTGGTAGATCCATTGATCATGATTAGTATGTGGGTAATGTTGAACTTGTATCAACCTACTGCATTGGTTCTGCCCTAAAGCTCTCATGGAACCCTACAGCGTGCAGGTCTATTAGCTAATTTACTACAATTTCGCTGTAGCATGGAACAATTTGTTACAATTTTATTGTAACGTGGAATATTTTGTTACAGTTTCTCTGTAATAGGGTGCAGCTCGTTACAGTTTTTCCTGTAAAATGGGACATTTTGTGACCATTTTATTCTTATATAGACCATCTCGTTCCACTGTAACATGTACAGCAAAGTAATCAATAGTCTCCACTAATAAACAAACGAATTGTTCAATTTCACATTATATCCCCACTTAGTAAAAAATATTAATGTCTGAACTTAATCTTACTTCTGAGTAGCCTTCATATAATCAGGCTTCCCAAAACTGACCCATATTACAGTAAAACTGTAACAGAATGCTCTATGTTATAGTGAAAATGAAAACACATTGCCCCATGTTGTAAAAATTGCTACAAATTGTCCAATGTTAATATAAAATTCAGCTTGCTCTGTCCCTCCCTGAGATGCACAACACTGCAGACATCAGAGCTCAGAATGAAGCCATGTTCCTAGGCATCTGAGGGGGTATTTGGATTTACTTACCAAGTATTGGACCAGACTTATGACTGGTTCTAGACTTTTAGCAGAATGATCTGAACACATCAGTCGTTACGAAACAAAATCGACTGATGTAAAGGCAGATTCCGGAGTACCCCAAGGAAGCATGATAGGACTGTTACCGTTTACAATGTATGCGAATAACTTAACAGAAAATGTCAAAAGCTCCATAAGGATATTGGTACATCACGCAGTTACCTATAACAAGATAACAATACCAGAAGATTGTAGTGATTTGCAATACGACCTGCAGAGGATTGATGAATGGTGTAGGAACAGGCAGTTTACACTGAATGTAAATAAATGTAATATAATTTACATCCATAGGAGAATAAATCTACTACTACGCAACTACACCACTGCTGACAAATTTCTGGGAACAGTATACACCGTAAAACAATTAGAAATAACCATCCACAGCAACCTTATATGGAATGACCACACAAAATACATAGTAGGAAGATCAGATGCTAGACAGGTATTCATACAAAGAATTTTAATTAAATGTAACTCATCCACAAAAGTAGTGGCTTACATAACATTCATTCCATCGATTCTTGAGTATTGCTGACGACTCTCAGATTCTTCCCAGATAAAACTAATAGGAGAGATAGAGAAGATTCAACAAAGAGCAACGAATTTCGTCACAAGGTGATTTAGATGGCATGAGGGCCTCACAGAGATGTTCAACAAGCTCCAGTGGCAAATCCTAAAAGAGAGGTGTTGTGTATCATAGAGTGATTTAGTAGTGAAATTCCAAGAGAGTACATTCTGGCAAGAGGTGGGCAATGTATTACCTGCTTCCATATATGTCTCGCAAAATGATGATAGTGAGAAAGCAGAACTAATAGAGAGGTTTAGTGACAATCATTCTTCCTACACATCATTCATTGATGGTACAAGGAAGGGTGAATCAGACATTGGTGCCAGAAGTACCTCTGCAATGCACCATCAGGTGGCTTGTGGAGTGTTAATGTAGCTGTAGATGTAGATCTTAAATATCTTTAAGTTATTTATTTATTTATGCATTTATTTTACCTGGCAAGATTAGGGCCTTCAGGCCCTCTCTTACACCTAACCAGGCATACTCAGATTCAACAAATTTCAGTTTCTACAGAACATTAAGGACATATAACATGTTATACAGTATTAATGTTAAAGAAAAAAATAGAGATTATAAAAGTAGTACAATCATAATTATAACAATCAAAAAATAATTATAACAATCAAGAATAAAAATAATAATAATAATAATGACTATGTATATGAAAGTAAACATATTTTTCTTTTATGAATGTCAGTCCTATTGCTAGTTGGGAATTTTCTCGTTATATTCTTGCAGCTTGTGAGTTATTCTCATCAAGCAGAGACATAAGACGATGGAGTAGGGTGAAAGAGATATAGAAGAGGTAGATAGGTTAGAGGAAGAGAAATAGAATGGTAAGATTCGAAGCTATGATGGAGAGGAGAAAGAAAAAGATGAGAGGGGCACAACAATGGTGGCTATACCGTCCCTAATATGTAAGTCTTGAGTTCCCTCTTGAATGTTGAGTGGTTTTGGATAAGACGCAGATCACAGGGGAGCGCGTTCCATAGTCGTATGGCTGAGATGGAGAATGACACAGAGAAAGATTTTGTGTTATGTAAAGGTACAGCCAAGATGCTAGACGTATCCGATCTGGTTTTGCGGTTGTGGAATGATGATAGGTGTTTAATATGAGAAGATAAGTATTGGGGGCACCAGTGGCTAAGAAATCGATGAAGTAAGCACATCGTGTGGAGATCGCGTGCCTTATGTGGGCGTATCCAACCTAGCTGGGAGTATGAAGGACTGATATGATCATACAACCGTATATTGCATACGTATCTAACGCAAGCATTCATCACTAGCTCGAAGCATCTCGAATTTTCACTATTTGTGCCATGTTGAACTACATCACAGTAGTAAAGATTAGGCAAGACTAGTGTTTGGACTAATTTTTGTTTAACATGGGTTCGATGATTTCTGAAAAAATTTCAGAGTCTAACTGTAGTGGAACGTATGTCACTGTCCCATAACCTAGCAGACTTGCAGAATTTCCCAAAATCTTACACACAGCCTTCTCACAACACATCTAACACTCACAACATGGAGGAGTGGACAGAGGGGGAGAGAAAGGCGAAATCTGGCAATTTTATGTACAGGTGAAGGAGGTGTGGAGGAGAGAGGGAAATCTGACGAGGCTTTAGGGAGATGCAGGATAAAGGGGAGGGCAGAGGGTAAGAGGAGGAGGGAGGGGAAGGGGCAAATCTGGCAGTGCTGTAGGTAAGTTCAGGAGGTGGGGGAGAGTGTTGGGGGAGGGGGATGACATCGACCTTGACCTTAGAAGAGATATGGCAACAATGCAGGCTGAACTGACGTACACACAGCCCCACTACTGTGCAGAACTGTGAGACATTACTGAACACAATGTGACTCCATTCATCAGAAATCCATGCTTCCTAGTTGCGACATCACTCCAAATGCAGCCTTTCTTGCTGCAGTGTTAACAGTAGCCTACATGTGCCATGGTAATATCATAAGACAGCTGCTGCTTGTCTCCAGTCAATGGTGCAGGAGGATACAAAATGTTTTGGGAGTCCACTACTTGTTCTCAGAAGGAAGGTGCACTTTCGAAGGAGTTGCAATGTGCCTGGTGCACAGTATGGCGATCCTTCTTTGTGTGGGTCAGACGTGGTCAACTGGAACCTTGACGAAGACCATACCCGCCCTATGTTGCCATGTAGTTCAATACTGGGTCCCTGTCACACGAATGTCCCACTAATATGTTTTGTTGTTGTGTAAGAGGAATTTCCTTGTCTTCTAAGATAAAAGGTAAGGAAGTACACTGTAACACACTGCAAAGGAATTATCCGAATGGGATGGGAATCGGTATATGTGATGTAGACACACAGAAAACAAATGATTACAATTTAATAAAAACTGGATGACATATTCAAGAGAAAGAGATTCATAAATTGAACAATTGTTTCACCACTGTTTGGGGCGTCTCCAGACATCGGGACTCATTTCGAAGCGAGACTCATGACTGAAGACAATTCTACTCTATTTAATGAGATTACAGGCCGAAGACGTCTCTGGAGACGCCCTGGACGGTGGTGGGATACCAACGTGACTGTCGCCCGCTATATGGCCTGACAACCAGGAGATCTTCCATGTTTTTCCAAAAACAGTTTAATTGTTTCTCAAAGATAGTTTTACATTTTCCAAAGAGGACTGTTTTGTTTCTTTAATTAGTTCTTCATCATATTGTTATTACGCTTTTTTCGCAACAAGAGGCATGTTTTCAGAATATGTACCTTAGGTAGGGCGCCGGACATTTTCCGTGAAGGAAAATTAACTGTAGCCTTCATGCTCGCACCGAAGAAGGCGAATTCATGGCGAGTGGAAGGGGTAGAAACAGTCCCTATGAATGTAGAAAAAAAACTGAAAATAAATAAAGTGATTTAAAAAATGCGCACCTAAGCTTAAGGGTAGAATGCTAACTTACGAAAAAGAGAGATGGGTAATTCTCAAATCGAATCCACTTATAGGATTAATGACCATTGGTGTGGAATAACGACCAACTTGAGTATCGTATTTAGGCCAACTCCCACGCTCTGTATGTTGGGCTGGTCCTCAACTGATGCATCAGAAAATGTGGTGCACAAAGAGCTAAAATACAATAACACACAGATAAAGGTACATGGTCCACAAACAGGTGCCGCACAGAAGTTATAAGTAGGCTGTTTGTGTGTCGTATGTTGGCAGTGCTATGTAGCGCTCTGCATTAATAACTCTGACAGCTCTGTGTGAAATATATAAGAGACTCTGTGGCTGGTTGTACTGGCAGCTGGACGTTAACAGTCAGCGGTGATGGCAGTTGAAGGTGTATGGCCAGCATGATGGAAGGTAGGAGTGAGTAGTCAGCAGTGATGGAGGTTAGAGGTTAATAATTAGCGGCGTTGGAGGTTTGCAGTATTAGCAAGTGTGGACAGTCTCAATGTGTATGTGACATGGAGATTTATTACTAATTATTATATAATTTTTGAACTGATTGTCACATTTTTAAGGTAAATACATTGTTTGCTCTGTAACAAAATCTTTCCTTTGCTAACCACATGCCTATTAGTAGGTAGAGTCTTCAGTAGTTAGAATCTTTTATTTAGCTCGCAGTATTGGTGCTTGCAGCATTGCTGTAGTGTGGATAATGAAGATTTTTGTGAGGTAAGTGAGTTATGAAATTATGAGTTATTGTTAGGATTTCTACTAATTCAGGGTCAGTATTTTGTATCAATTATTTGAAGTCAGGTTATCATTTTTGAGCTGTCAGATTGCGTTATGCTAGGATATTGTGGGTCGGTGTTGAGATGATAAAGAATAGCAAAGAGACAATATAGTCAATTTCACTCAGCAGTTTAAGCAGGTTTACTTGCATTCAATTTCACTAAGCTGTTTCACAATCAAATGATGTAGAAATTTCCTCTTCTCAGTTATTTCAATCTAAGTAAGTAAAATCATTTTAAGGAGTTTCACCTGGCGACCCTGCCAGGATACCTCACTGGAATCTTAGGATTTTTTGTAGTTTTAATAATTAGTGCTTGATTAGAAATTAGTTATTGTTATTGCTAGCACGCAATTGCATAGAGAATTTCCTTTGTAGTTGTAGTTTCTCATTGTTGTACAGTATTGTAATGATCAAAGCAGTTGTGGCATGCATATGGATTTGCACCAAGTATTTTGCAGTCATGTTTTCGGATCAGCTAACAAATTTATCTGTGAAGATAGATGATGATCTGAGTGACACAGGACCGGTAGCCTTTACTGATGCAGGAGAGTATGAGTAATTAGGAAATTTAAACAAAACCAGAATCAAATTAATACACAATACAAAAGAGAAATGTGGGAAGTAGAAAGTCAGTTGGTTCATTTAATACAAGAGTTACATATTTCAGAGGATACTTGCGCTACGTCATGGGAAGAGGGATTTAGAAATAAGAAAAAATTACAAAGTATTAACACAGGGTGTTTTGGAGATTTTGAAAGGAGTCGGCAGGGTGCACCGAACTTTGAGATGTGAGTGCCAACACTATGTAAGAATGACAGATTTGCGACTTGGCGTCGTGATGACTTTGACCGTAAGATCTTCATCACAATGTGTAAATTCAGAACATTCAGGAAATCTAGTAATGATATATAACCTCAGATTTGGCTTCATCAATTTTCTTATTGCTTTCCTCCTAAATGGTTATTAGAGCAAAAAAAAAGATGTTTTCTGTAACTTTGTAATTGTGTTCTTATAAGGTAAAATTGTAAATTGTATGGACACCAGTTCTTCAAGTTAAGCAAATAGTAGGGATTCATTTTACTGCACACATTTCTGTTGGTCATACTATATGTATAAAATGTCAGAGGTTATATGACTACGATAAGATTTGTCGACCTGGAACAAGTGCTCGACAATGTCAAATGGTGCAAGATTTTCGAAATTCTGAAAAAAGTAGGAGTAAGCTACAGGGAAAGATGGGTAATCTACAATATTTACAAGAGCTAAGGAATACCAATAATAGTGAAAGACCAAGAAATAAATATAACACCCTAAAAAGATATCAGTGATAAGATTCGCTTATGACATTGGTGTCCTGAGAGAAAGTGAAGAAGAAGTGCAGTATCTGTTGAGTGGAATAATCAGTCTAATGAGTGTAGAATACGGATTGGGAATAAACTGAAGAAAGCCGAAAGTAATGAGAAGTAGCAGAAATGAGGACAGCGACAAACATAACATCAACACAGGTCATCTGGAAGTAGATGAAGTTAAGGGATTCTGCTACCTAAGCAGCAAAAAACCCATGATGGAAGCAGTAAAGAGGACATAAAAAATTAGCACTTGCAAAAACGGCATTCCTGGCTAAGACAAGTCTACTAGTATCAAACATGGGCCTGAATCTAAGGAATAAATTTCTAAGAATGAGCGTTTGGAGAACATGATTGTATGATAGTGCAACATGGACGAGGGAAAACCAGAAGAGAAGCATTTGATGGTGCTACGGTGCAATGTTGAAAATTAAGTAGATTGATAAGGTTAGGAATGAGAAGGTCCTCCACAAAATCGGCGGGGAAAGGAATATAGGAAAACCGTTGACAAGAAGGGACAGGATGATAGAACGTATGTCAAGACTTTAGGGAATAAATACCACCGTACTAGAGGGAGCTGTAGGCGATAAAACTGGCAAAACAAGAAAGGAACTGGAATACAACGAACAAATAATTGAGGACATAGGTTGCGAATGGTACTCTGAGATGAATAGGTTGGAACAGGAGAAATTTGTCACGGACCACATAAAACCAGTTAGAAGAATGATGACTAAAAAAAAAAAAAATTCTTTTGCGCAGAACCACAGTTCATTGACGTTAGCGCGTGTCGAGCCTGATGGAGCATGTGAATTGATGATCCAGTTTCAAATAAGGAAAGAGCCCTGTCCAGGTGGGAGGGCCACCACATCTTTGACTGGGATGCCTTCCCGGCTGCAGAGCACTACAAAACACCTAGCGTGATTGCCGACTGAGGAAAACAACTCGAATCTGTCAAGGGTATGAATACTTGCGAGACACACTTCCTGTAGGCAGGCGATGCCAACTTTTGACACCCTGAGCATGTTGCCGTGCTGTTAATCAAATTGGTATTCAGCGTTACGAATTTGTATGTGTGGCATGGTGACGCTGGGAACGGATTTATTATCGTCAAAAGTGGTGGAAGTTCGTGTCAACAGAGGTGACCAACACGTATTCGAAAGCGCAGCTGGGAGCTTTATTGGATATCGGTGTAGAACCGCGGCGGAAAGTCTGGGTGAAGTGCTGGCTTGCCCTGAACGTCGCCGCCCCTTGCCCACATGTGGGGATGGGGAATGTACTGTACCCATATCACCATTTATTAATTGGCGGGGGTTGGGGTGGACTGTGTGATGAGAAAGGGGTCTGTGGTTTACCGACGGCGAAACATCCATAGTAGTTGCAGAATCCAGGCAACAGTTGAGCAAAGCTGTTCATTGCTGTCGCCATCGTCTAACAGTGTGATGTGAGTGACATCTTCTAGTTGGCAGGTTCAAGGTCCTCTTGGTGGTGGGGGAGGGTGGGGGGAAGTTCATTAGGCCCCGTAAGTGACCGACAACGACTTTTGGACTGGCTTGGTGATTGTTTATGAATGCGTTCTTTCTTATCAGATGATGGCAACGGGGTGTCATGTCCTGGGTTGAAGGCCGCCGCAGGCACGATAACTACGCCGAGCAGCCGCGCTGTGGAGGCATTCCTTCTGTTGAGGGCTAGGGGGGAATGTCTGTAAGGCGGCCTCCTCATTGTTAGTGACCGCAATGATGTGCAAGTGATGGTGGGGAGACTCATGGTGTTAGTTGAAGCGGCCACGCAATGGACTGGAAGTTGTGTGAGTGCCGGCAGGACAGTCATGCTGGTGGGGGTAGCACATCCGTAAGAGAAAGTTGCAGAGCACTTTGTCGAACACATTCTGACCGTAGATGACCCTCTTTCTAGTAAGAAGAGCATGTGCGTTAAAAACTATCGCACAATTTTTGTGGCACTGCAACCTTTGATCCGGAGGTAGAAAGATACAACGCCCTCCTAAGTTTGATGCGAACTTGCCGAACAGCGTTCAGTGGAGGATATGTCTTGAACTGTTCCCACTTTTCGGCAACGTGTTTGACAGCCGTACGATCAGATTGGAGAGCCTCGATCACAACGCCCGCAGGGAGCTGAAACGGTAGTTCGAAAACTCTGCTCGTTCTGACACCAAGACCAGTACGATCAACGGTGAAGAGTCCCACTTTGCCATAACAGGACGTAGTCCACAGTGGGCCTATCGTATAATTTACTCACATGCCGCGCTGTCATCCATTTTCATACAGACAGTACTACTGATCATGGAAAGAAGGATCCCTATGACCTCGGACGGCGTTATCTTCATTTCGTCAAGCAAGAATCGTTCGATGAAGAGCGCTTTGTGGGGGGGGGGGGGTGAAATCGAGGCAAAAAGTGAATCGCAAAGCCGATTTATGATGCACGTCATGATGTATCACTAGGGACTATGGCACACACTTACACCTGTGGTAAGCATGAACATCCGCTAGCCCAGCCTCTCTGTGAAACACGGTCACGTGTCCACACTGTAGCACTGCTGAAGGCAGATTATCCGATAATTTTCACTCTGCAGCGGACTGTGTGCTGATATGAAACTTCCTAGTAGATTAAAACTATGTGTTGGGCCGAGTGAATTAAAAGCACGATTTGAGTGTTCCTTCACTTTCTCCCGTCGATGCAAACTAATTTTGAAAGAGAGCGGCTCATAAAGGAACCGGATGGATTTCTGCACTTCCAGACTCCCATAACAATTCCTGTTCTTCAGTAAGTATTCGTCGGAAGTATGAACGGAACATTTTTATTATGTTAATGTTTGCTTTTGTTGCTTCCAGATTGTACTTATTTGTAATTCGCAAAATTAATCAACAAACAAGGAAATACATGATTATGCTTTGGAAATTACACGTGTTTCTTGTTAGACACTCGACTAAAGTGTTAACGCACAGGAAAATATGAATTTGTGCGAAAAACCAAATCTTTGAACAATGAGACCTACTGTAAGACAGCACTAAACGCAACCGTACACAGGCACGAGACTGTTGTACGTGTGTCCTCTAGCGCTATGGCGAGACGGCGCCTGAATCTGGTGGCCCTTGCGCACAAATGAAAGGCATGCAACAGTTCGTACCGTTGGCATGTTCCCCATACCTCTTGACGCAACGGCCGCATGCACCTACTGTGCACAGAAAGTTGAGTAGGTGCAAATGCACCTTTACGGCAACTGACGACTGTGACGACAGCACCAGTATCGGGGCTCAAAATTAATAAAAAATTAAGTTTGCAGCATGGAAACGGTGGGCACCGCACAATCGATAAATGCTACAAAAGAGTGAGTATTAGTTACAATCCAATTTATGTAAACTGGTGGGTCGGAGAGAGAGAGAGGAAAGGAACTAACGAAATCGGCTACATTGTGTGTTTGTGCGAAATCAGAGGGGACGATTTAAAATCTGTGCCCGGCCACCTTTCTCCTCTGACTTACATTGTACAACAAAGTCACGACGTTGCAATACGCTTCATAATAAGGCAGGTATCCCAAAGGACTTAGAAGAGCTGTTGAACGGAATGGATAGTGTCGTGAAAGGACGATATAAGATGAACATCAACAAAAGCAAAACGAGGATAATGGAATGTAGTCGAATTAAGTCGGGTGATGCTGAGGGAATTACATTAGGAAATGAGACACTTAAAGTAGTAAAGAAGTTTTGCTATTTGGGGAGCAAAATAACTGATGATGGTCGAAGTAGAGAGGATATAAAATGTAGACTGGCAATGGCAAGGAAAGCGTTTCTGAAGAAGAGAAATTTGTTAACATCGAGTATAGATGTAAGTGTCTGGAAGCCGTTTCTGAAAGTATTTGTATGGAGTGTAGCCATGTATGGAAGTGAAACATGGACGATAACTGGTTTGGACAGGAAGAGAATAGAAGCTTTCGAAATGTGGTGCTACAGAATAATGCTGAAGATTAGATGGGTAGATCACATAACTAATGAGGAGGTATTGAATAGGATTGGGGAGAAGAGAGGTTTGTGGCACAACTTGACTAGAAGAAGGGATCGGTTGGTAGGACATGTTATGAGGCATCAAGGGGTCATCAATTTAGTATTGGAGGGCAGCGTGGAGAGTAAAAATCGTAGAGGGAGATCAAGAGATGAATACACTAAACAGATACAGAAGGATGTAGGTTGCAGTAGGTACTGGGAGATGAAGAAGCTTGCACAGGATAGAGTAGCATGGAGAGCTGCATAAAACCAGTCTCAGGACTGAAGACAACAACAACAACAACAACACTCCAAACAATGAAACGGCAACAGCTCCCACGCAAATGGAGCTCGAAACCAGCATCTCCTCCTTACTGGTCAGTTGCACTAAGCTCTGCGTCATCCGGACACAATGTTTATCTCAAATGCGCCTCGGTCCCCAGCCCACTCACTTTCCCACCCAGTGAAAACTACCTGCAGCCCACTGTCCACGTCCTCCATGCTCGCTAGTTTTAGATTCCCACAGCTGGTCGAACGTAAATAAGCACCGAGATTGGAGGTCTTAGATTTATTGACCATCAAGTGAATCAATTATGTGAATGCGTTACATCCGTTCATGTAGTCAGCTTTTCTTTCCTAGTGAGCGCAGAGGAACGAGCGGCATTTAACAGACACACATGAAATGTGTGTGTACACAAAACACAGCGTCGCTTTTCGAGAAAAGTGCTTCCTGCCACTCTCGCTCTCTGTGCATTCGCTCCACTTCGGTCATAGTTATCCAGCAGTTCAGGGAATTCTGCGCCTCTGCAAATCTCTATTCAGGCGCCGCCTGCCTGCACTGGTTTCCGAGAAGCAGCCGCGGTCTGGCCACAGAGCCGAGCGGTGGGAGCGGCGGCGCCCACGCTGCCAGCCGGCCAGGAGACCTCTCAGAAGCGGCCGACAAGCGGCAAGTGCGTGACCAAAGGCGCTCTACTTAATGAGACGCTTCCCCGTCAGCCGCGTGGGCGAGCATGCGCAAATATAGCTTTCGACTCATCATTAAAACCTTTCTGGACACAACGTCTTGGTAAAGCATTGCAGCTTCCCTGCGGCAAGCGGGTGCTTGCCCTCATTTGCAGTCTAGTCGAGTCCTCCTTCAGACTGGCTCCTGGGGCACACTCAGTCATCGTTTAAGACAGCTTACCTACCACCACAGACTTGGTCGCAGTATGTTACACCTGTCACAGTGCAGCAAACACCCTGTTTAGGACAGTAAGGATGGGTACACAGTTTTTATCTACATCCATATTCTGCAAGCCACCTTATGGTGTGTGGCAAATGGCTCTTCGTGTATCAGTCCCTAATCCTTCCTTTTCTTCTTCAGTCGCGAATGGTTGACGGGAAGCACGATTGCTGGTAAGCCTCCGTGTGGACTCTAATCTCTAATTTAACTTCATGGCGTGATAGACGTAGGAAAACGCACTATATTGGTTGACTCCTCCACGAACATACTCTCTCGTAACTGTAACATTAAATTATGACGTGATGCAGAACGCCTCTCTTGGACCGCCTGCCGCTGGAGTTGGAAGAGCAACTTCGTGACGCTTTCGTGCTTACTAAATGAATCTCTAACGAAACGCACGGTTCTTCTTTGGCTCTGTTCTATTTCCCATTTGTGTTCTATCTCGTGTGGATCCCGGCTGACGAGCAGTATTCAAGATTGGTCCAACGTCCCATGTCGTCGTTGCTATGACACAACATAATGTAATTCCTATACATGGGAGGACACCTTAATTGGAAGTTGCTGTCTGGTATCGGAGGATGATGCAATGTTCGTTCGGGCATGCACGAATGAATTATGTAATGTGTGTACTAGTATAGGATGTGACGCATGATTGACGACATATGGAAGGTGACGTCTGGCCATGAGTCGAGCACAGATAGTGAAAGTGGTTAAGGCGTAAAGCGGGAAATCCGGGCCATTGCCTTATGCAGCTCATGTCTGTTGGTATTCGCAACTTCGAATACATTTCATATATTCCATAACGGCCGCAGTTGCTGCAGTGTCTGCCATGATTGTTCGAAGGAAAATTGCATCGGGCTCCACGTCACAGGCACTGTAATATCGCATTAAAAACTCTTCAACCATTTCGCAAAACCAGATCGCGCCCGACGGTCACAAGGCCATAGACGCACAGCAAGAGAAGAGGAGTAAACCGCGGTCATTCAAGCCCATCAGCATCTGCGTATTCACAATCCAAAGAGCTGTTCAAGTGACCTCCAGTAATTAGCCGGTTCACGTAACTGCAGGGTCAGCGATGCAGAATACTAGAGTACGGCATGATACGAAATGAGTTCATGCTGGCGAGGCAGCCGATTTTATTTCCTGCATGACGTCTGAGGCCAGGCTCATGTCAATGCTTGTGAGCGTCTCGTATCGGCGGCAGGTGAAGTCTTTGGCAGCGAATATCTCAGATTATGGACTTTACTATCTGAGAACCCTTCAAGTGGCCTGTAGGGTCGAGAGTGCCCCAGACGGTAGCGGGATATCTGAACCGGTAGGTGAGATGTGTAGGTTGGCAGGCCAGAGAGGTTTGGTTGTACATGTTGCCCATGGATGCGCTATATCCTTTACTTGTGGTGAGGATATCATCATGTTTCTGAAACCTGCTGGAACTGTTCTAGTCTCAGGCTCCCTACTGGGAGCCATAAATGTTGGAGTAGGAAGGGGTCCCACACCATAGGCAACCTACTTAATTGTGGCTGGACCTGTGTTTCTTGGCCTCTCTCAGTCTGACGTCCGAAGTTATATTGAGCTGCCTCTGAGGGCAGTGGTCATTGGGTATGGGTGCAGCTGCCTTGCATGCCTTCCCAGCATGGCGTCATTGGCTTCCACAGTGAACATCTGTTTTGGAACATCTGTTTTCCCTGGGCGGCTTTGATGACGCCTGGTAGCCATCTTGGAACTCATCTAAATATGCAAACCCATACTTCTGGGCTCAGAGAGTATCAGGGGCGATGACTGCGCTATCCTTGGAGTGTTCTGCAGTGGATAACAGAGCTTTCAAAATGGTTCAAATGGCTCTGAGCACTATGGGACTTAACATCTGAGGTCATCAGTCCCCTAGAACTTAGAACTACTTAAACCTAACTAACCTAAGGACATCACACACATCCATGTCCGAGGCAGGATTCGAACCTGCGACCGTAGCGGTCACGCGGTTCCAGACTGTAGCGCCTAGAACCGCTCGGCCACCCTGGCCGGCAACAGAGCTTTCAAAGTCGATGAGTGTTCAGTAGTTCTGCTGGAACATGTACCTGAGTTGGGAGTCCAGGAAATGGATGAGGTGTTTCTGACATCATTTTTCGCTTCTGCTCCTTAAAGAGGTGGCCGAACTGCTCGGCTTCACCATTAGAAGACGAGTGGAACGACGCTGTTGTCAGGTACATGATGCCATCCCAAGAGCAGAAAACATAACGCATTCTAGATGAGAATAGAGGACCATTGTGTGAAACGATAGTTTCTGGGACCTCTACAATGGCGAATACTGTGGTGTCACCGTCAGGCACCACACTTGCTAGGTGGTAGCCTTTAAATCGGCCGCCGTCCGTTAGTATACGTCGGACCCGCGTGTCGCCACTATCAGTGATTGCAGACCGAGCGCCGCCACACGTCAGGTCTAGTCTAGAGAGACTCCCTAGCACTCGTCCCAGTTGTACAGCCGACAAGCGATGGTCCACAGTCTACATACGCTCTCATTTGCCGAGATGACAGTTTAGCATAGCCTTCAGCTACGTCATTTGCTACGACCTAGCAAGGCGCCATATTCAATTACTATTCTGAACAGATAATATTGTGAATCATGTACCGTCAAGAGCGACGTTCATCATTAATGGATTAAAGTTAAGTATCAAACTAAATATGTCCGCTTTCTGAATTCTAATTCCTTGTCATGTTCCAGACCTCTCGTCAGTATAGTTCTTCCCTCCTCACGCCAGCCTGCGTGAGCTGGAACGCGTGCATTTCGGCCTCCTGTAGTAACACGGTGTTGGCTCTTCAGCCAACACAACAAATACCGTATGTAAGGCACTTGTTATTCCCTTTGCTGTAGTATCCGACATTTAAATAAAACTTGGGGGATTGCCGACTAGTTTCACGCTCTGTCCTCTCTATAGCCTGCATGAATACTGTCCAGTAAGTGTGGCACCTTGCGTTATATATGTTGTCCCTCAGTAATCAGCGTGGGCGTATGACACGTTGACCTGACAATTGTCATTATCTGCTGTCAGCATCAGTGCCCCCTGCACCATGTGGATTGTATTATTTAGAACAAAGTACGGGAAGGGTTCTGGAAAGGAATGAGCTGCGAGGGATTCTAGCCAAACTTGACGAATATTTCTCATAATTCCCTTTACAAGAGTGCCTTCAACTGTGTCCTTTGCAATTACAGCTCCTGTGAGGGGAAAATCTTGTCTGTGGTTTTGTAGTGCATCATAGATTTGGGAGTACAGTGTTTCGTGCCCGTCAAATATGGGTTCTGGCCTCGTAAGTTGTCTGGACAGACATGAGCATGTTGTGCTGTCAGCCAGTAATGAGCTGTACAAGTATAATTAATTAGGAAGACGGCCCAGCATTGGAGACGTTGGGCCATTTTTTCAGTATGTCGGCTCTTAGGCCTGAACAAGGAAATCTATGGTTTATGGATGATAATGAGGTGAAATTCTCTACGTAAAGAAATGAATGGAATTTCTAATTGCCACATATGATACGAAGGGCTTCTTTTTCGATTTAAAAATACATTTTTATGATGAAGTTAGCATTTCATACAAGTAAGCAATGGGTTATTTATATTCCTCAGAGCTTTTGTGAAGAAGGAAGGCCCTGAGTTCATGCAGATAGGCCTTAATGGTTAGGGAAAGACGTTTTGATGGGTCGTCGCCACACAAGGGGTTGCCTTTAGTTACTGCTTTAATCATTTGAAAAGCCTCCTTACTCTGGTATGACCGTTCATACTTTTCACCTTTCCAACGTAAATTATTAAGAGTTCTGGCGATCTGGGCGACATTTGACATGAATTTGGCACGGTAAGTTGAAGGCACTTTAATTTTTTCTCTAGCTTTCTGATGTTGCTCAGTTGCTTGCTGTTCTTTAAGCTGAATATTTGCTTAAGTACTCCAACTCCTCTAGAAGGAATTTATACTTTTGTAGACTGCACTTTAGTCCACTCTGTTGTACTGTTTCGACAGAAGACATAACTTTGCAAGATCTTGCCCTCATAGCCCAAATAGATTACTCTACATCTACATCCACGTGATTACTCTGCTATTGACAATAAAGTGATGGCAGAGGGTTCAGTGAGCCACCTTCAAGATGTCTCTCTACCGTTCCAATCTCGAACGGCACGCGGGAGAAACGAACACTTAAATTTTTCTGTGTTAGCCTTGACTTCTCTTATTTTATCCTGATGATCATTTCTCCCTATGTAGGTGAGTGTCAACAGAATGTTATCGCAGTCGGAGGAGAAAACTGGTGATTGAAGTTTCATGAGAAGATCCCGTCGCACCGAAAAACGCCTTTGTTTTAATAATTGCCACTCCAGCTCATGTGTCTTGTCTGTGGCACTATCTCCCCTATTTTGCGACAATAGAAACCGAGCGGCCTTTCATTGTACTTTTTCGATGTCATCCGTCAGTCCTCCCTGATGCGGATCCCACACCGCACAGCAGTACTTCAGAATATGGCGGACAGGCGTGGTGTAAGCAGTCTCTTTAGTAGGGATTGGAGCTCTGGTTCTTTCCCAACACAGCTACACTCTAATCGGAATCTTTTTAATCAGCTGCTTCAGAAATCATTGGAAAATTGCTAATGCACCTGGAATTGCGAATGGCAATGTGTTAAACAGGGCGATTCCATGAGGTCGCAGACTTTCAGGGATGACGGAGGAAGAGTAGACGTCTGCATTTGGGTTTAAAGGGCCCTAGTCCGCAAACAACCTAATCGAAAATCATAAGCGAAAATCGACTCAAGTTCCGCCTTAGTCTCACGCAGCGTTAAAACTAAAGACCCCACCTACCGAACCCTAATCATGACAGACAATATTTGACAAGATATATTTATTGATACACCAATAACGTTAAATTAATACCTATTGTGAAAGGTCTGAAGCTGAAAAGTCTGAAATGAGAAAACTGTTCGTTTTAAACAAAAATAGCAGTCAGTACTATGGAAAGGCTGCCAAAGTTGCAAATTTCACTTAATTTAAATTTCCTTGATGACTAATTTCGGGAAGGCACAATTGACAAATCATTCAGACAGTCAAAATTGTACATATGAAAATACAAGAACCATGTCAAAAATATATTAAGCGCAAAAAAAACAGTTACAACGCGTACAGATAACTCTGAAAGTAAATATAAATTAGTGAATTTTGCGACTTTGGCTGGTTTTCCGTTGTACTGATTAACAGAACTTTCTGACCAGCAATTAATCCAGCATGCTGGAAGTTCGTAAACGTCTTCCTCGAAAGCGAAAATGCAGTACACAAATTTTAAAATTGCATATAGACTATAATCAAAGCCTATGAGAAAATCATCTGTTCACATTCAAAAAATATGTAGTTTCTTTCATATCAAATGAAAGCTTAGAAATTACACTTCGAAGTAATAATACAATTAATGTTTTCTTAACAAGAGCTGATGAAGGAAGAAATATCTACAAAGGAGCAAATGTTATACGTAACTACACGAAATGCAACATTAGCGACTACCCTCTTTGAAGACAAATAACATTCACACTGAAAAAATATGAGTGATTGTTGTTCCCGGCTTTAGTCTACTGAAATCCACGGTCTTTGGCTCATTCCGAATGAGTATTTGATCTTGGAATAAGTGTTCTAGTGTTATTAAATAAACAGCATAAACCCTTATGAGGTTGAAGTAACAAAAGAGGTAGAGAAGAACCAACAAAGAGTGTAGCGTTTCGATACAGGATCGTTAGTCGCCACGAGATCGTTACGGAGATGCTCAACAAACTCTAGTGGCAGAGGCTACTAGAGGTTTCGCGCATCATGGAAAGGTTTCTGAAAGAGTACGTTCCAGAAAGAGTCGTATAATATACAACTGTCCCCAATTTACCTGTCGCGAAATGATCAGAACGAGAAAAATCGAGGAATTAGAGCTAAACAGAGGCTTACCAACAATCATTTCTCCTCGCGCCATTCGTGAAATGAACAGGGAAGGGGGGATCAGTTAGTGGGACCAGAAGTAGGTCCACCCTCCACCACACACCGTCAGTTGATTTGCAAAGTACAGATGAGATGAAGATTCCTCACGCAGGTCACAGTTCTTTCCAGCACTATGAAAAGGCATCACCTACACAAGGACACCTTCAACACAATGAGAACGAGCTCGTCACGAAAACAACTAAGCTGCTTTGAAATCAATCTTTAAGGCATAAGGGAGTGCATACGGTACCGCATGTTGCCTTCTTGTGAATCCTAAAATACTCCAGGAAGCGCAGCGTTTTAGCTATTATCGCTAACGTTAAGAGTATTGAGACGGGTATTTGATTCCACGATAATTGGGAAAAGGCTTCGTAGCTAACTTGACAAAAATACTTCGAAGAAGTCAATTAAGGAAATCGGTATGGCACACTAGAACTGCTTTTTTCAGCCATCGTTTGATGCGCCGTACAACAGCGAGCTCACTTTTATGGAAGGCAGAACGACGTGAAAAAAGAATGAAGCCGACGCTCCATAACAGAGTGGCATGTTTTGGACTTTCTAAAGAGGAAGTGGTAACTGCCATACTATTACCTCACTGTGATCAGCCACGCAATGCTACAAATTGATTAAGTGAGGGGTTTTGTGATATCACAGGAAATGACTTGTACAAGTGTATGAGATTTCTGTTTCTGTAGTGAATAAGAACTCTGTGCCCCAGATTCCAGTGGGGCAGCCCCCCCCCCCCCCCCCCCCCAATCCCAACACGCTCTGAGGACGCCAACGAAAATTCTTTCCGCGAGATCCTCTTCAGCCCCGAAAGGCTTCTCATACACAATGCTTTTCACGTGATCCCACAAGGAGAATTCAAGTGCGGTCAGATCAGGTGAACATGCCGGCCACGAAAGAGGACCTCCTCTATGTATTCAATTTTCAGGGGATGTCTGAGCCAGGTGTTTACGAACCATCAGTTCAAAGTGGGGTGAGGCCCCCTCATACTGGAACCACATCCGTTGACGAATAACAAGTGAGATACCTTTCAGTAACCTGGGTAATATGGCTGTGATAGACGCTGTTTACACTGGTGCCTTTAAGCGGGGAGGAAGAAGAAATGAACCTACTACGTATTCTTTGATTATGCTTGCCCACCTATTTAGCATTCCGTCTCTGGTGAAACACAGGAAAGTGAGGATCGACTATAAGGAGCTGCAAGAACCTTTGGCCGAACGAGAGCACGAGATTCAGAGTCAGCAAGAGTCAAAGCACGCACTTTCTGTGGATGGTAGAGGTGCAGCTGCATTTCCCCTAATAATCTCCACACAATACTCTGCGAAACATTCATGCCACTTGTAACTGATCGAATGCTAACTGCAGGTACCTCATCCAGTCGAGCAAGCACTGCATCTTTTGAGTTTCCATGTTGCTTTCATTTGCTTGTATTGTATTGTATGTTAACCGGGGGCCTAGAAACGACCAAGAGGCTCCGTCCCCACCGCAGCCGCAGTGGTCCACAACGCCACGACGACTACCGCAGTCCACTTCACCCCTGCGCAGCCCCACACCGAACCACTCGTTCAGGGTTATTGTGCGGATCGGCCCCTGGTGGACCCCTCCAGGGAACGTCTCACACCAGACAAGTGTAACCCCCATGTTTGCATGGTAAGGTAATGGCGGTGTACGCGTACGTGGAGAACTTATTTGCGCAGCAATCGCCGACATAGTGTAGGTGAGGCGGAATAAAGGGAAGCAGCCTGCACTCGCCGAGGCAGATGGAAAACCGCCTAAAAATGATCCACAGACTGGCAGGCTCACCGGACCTCGACCCAAGTCCACTGGACGGATTCGTGCTGGGGACCAAGCGCTCCTTCCCATTCCGGAAAGCCATGCGTTAGACCGCACGGCTAACCGCGCGAGCTTTCATTTGCTTACTCGTATACGAAAATAATGTCTATAAGTTCCGTCAATGGGTGAAACTCCATTTGGTTTGGGCTGCTCGATGTTAGTACCTCAAGTTGTAAACACAGATTGCAGTCTGTTACAGTACAGACATTGTACACTAGGACTCCTCTTGTCAGTACGCCATCTGTACTGGATCACTAACCTCTACATATAAGTCCTCGTCGAGATTAACTACAATATAATCTCAGCAACGAAGGTTCCAGTGCATGTATTCCACTGTCAGAGGTATTTTGAGCGATTTTTTTTCTATGACTTTCTCCTCAGTCGTCTCTGAACCAAGGATCCTTACCTCAAACTGATACATTTACCCTTCTCCATCATCCATGAAAGTTCGTAACAGCATCACGGAATCACCCTGTACAGCATTCACTATGGTATGTGAGAACGAGTATGAAACATACTCTCCATACACCTAAAGAACAATGGTCGCTAATACGATACAGTAAACAAAATGGAAATACGTAGCTGCCAAAGATGACTTCCTACTACTGTGTCAAACTTTCAAATATGAAATAAAATCAGTTGTCGTTTTACGTTCCTGTTGTTTGCCAACGCCCAAGATGGCAGCATAAACAGTCTCATTATTTTATGTTGTATGGTGTAAGGCACAATGGATCCTTAAATTAATTATTTTCCACATCTAAATTGCTCTTGTAAAGTGTTGCAACGATATATCCAAGTCTAAAACAAGTAAGGGATGCTGTCATTTTAATCGATGAAATGTTATTGGCGGTTCATAAAACGAACTTTCGTCAGCTGTAATATTTCATCTTAACAAGCACTGTTTCACGGGATGGGGAGAGGGGGGAGGGAGAGCGAAGAAAATACATCATGTTGAAACGGATTCTTAATTGTTTTAAAAGACGTACTGAAATGTGTGACGTTGCATCTCCGACAATAATAACATTCTGATTCAAAACAAATAAATACAGAACTAAATTACTCTTCCTACAAGTCATAAACAAAACAATTTTTATGTATCTGACTGCGAGTTTAAATATGTTTCCTGACAACTGTTCTGCAATGCTCCTATACGCAACAGACAACTTACCTTGTCTTGCGGCTACAGCTACGTGATCAGCAAAATGCTAAAATATTTCAAAAGCGATACTGCTATCCATGCAGAGTGCAATGCATGGACATAATAACTGCATCAACTACTGCCATATTTTTATATATGGAAATTGAATGTTGAGGAGTGGTTTGGTCAACTACCCTTAAGCGGTGTAAAAAATTAAAAAAAGCGATAAAGACTATAATCTACTGTATTTGCAATATATTATTTAAGCACTGACAAACTTTACACAGATTTTTAATTGTTCCGCAATGACTACACTCAATAAACACGTCCTGGCCACAAGAAAGAAACGAATATTACTCTCAATGTTCCATTAAGTTTCGGGTGTGCAGCCGCAAGAAATCTCCTTCTTCTTCTAATATTTCGGCTGTAAAACGTTCAGCCATCTTCAGAGTGAGCCGCAAGACTGCCGCTCCAGATTTTTTTTTTCTTTATTGAATTTCAATTCCCCCCGAAGGGGGCGGGCTGGCAGCAGCTTACTACGCCGCTCTTCAGCCTACAGAATTTGTGTTTAAAAAGATGAAGAGAATAAAAAAATAACAGTTGGCGATAAAATCGGTGACTTAAAGGTAAAATGGCAGAAAATTCTGGAACTTAAAACATAAAACACAGGGTTGATGATGCTAAGAAAATACACAAGAAGCAGAAAAATAACAGACAGTTAAAAAACACAGCGACAGTCTGGTTTCTGTTCGCAAGATATAAAATGCACACCCAGCGACAGCATGATTCCCGTTCGCAACACTGTGGAAAGACACACAACACTGAACACTCACTTAAACACTGCACTAAAAAGTTGGCACAAATATGACATACCACAGCCGAGAGCAGGTGGGGGGGAAACTGGACAGATGATTGAGAAATAAAAAAGGGGGGGGGAAGGAGAGGAAAAGTGAAGGGTGGGAGGGGGGAAAGAATCCAATGGAGAATGAGGACCCAGAAGAGGGGCGGGGGGTGCTGAAGAGATGTGCCAGGGAGTGAGAAGGCAGAGGAGGGGAATGCAAGGACTCGGGGGGGGGTGGGCAGGGAGAAAACACAGGATGGAAGGGGGGAGGAAGAGGGAGCCCAGGGAAAGGATGGAGGAAAGGAGGGGGGTGAGGATCAGAGTTGATAGGAGGGATAAATGGAGGGAGAGAGGGCATCATCCGGGAGGGGGAGTTGATGGAAGCCATCTTGGGAAAGGATATGTAGGGTGTAGAGATGGAGGGGGGACACAATGGTGAAGACATGGCAGGGGGTGGGGATGGGGGAGGAGAGGAGCAACCAGGGGGTGAGGGTGTGCAAGCCGGCAGGAGGTGTAGAGGATGCGGATATGTTCGAGGAATAGGAGCAGATGGGGGAAAGAAATGAGATCATAGAGGATCTGTGTGGGGGACGGGAGGCGTATTCGGAAGGCGAGGCGGAGTGCATGATGCTCAAGGATCTGGAGGGACTTACAGAATTTGGGGGGGGGGGGGGCAGATATCCAGGCAGGACTGGCATAACAGAGGATGGGACGGATTAAGGATTTGTAGGTGTGGAGGATGGTAGAGGGGTGCAACCCCCATGTCCGGCCAGAGAGGAGTTTGAGGAGCCGGAGGCGGGTGTGGGCTTTGGATTGGATGGAGCGGAGATGAGGGATCCAGGTGAGGTGACGGTCAATGGTGAGGCCAAGGTAGGTGAGGGTGGGGGTGAGGCGGACAGGACGGGCGCAAACAGTAAGGGAGAAATCCAGGAGCCGGAAGGAATGAGTGGTACGACCAATGATGATTGCCTGGGTCTTGGACGCATTGAGTTTCAGGAGCCACTGGTTACACCATGCAGCAAAAAGATCAAGGTGAGTCTGGAGAAGGCGGTGGGACCGTTGGAGGGCAGGAGCGAGGGCGAGGAAGGCGATGTCACCAGCATATTGCAAGAGGTGTACTGGAGGGGGGGGGTTGGGGCATATCCGCCATGTACAGGAGGTAGAGGAGAGGGGAGAGGACAGAGCCCTGGAGCACACCTGCAGAGGGGTAGAGGGTGTGGGAATTGGCATTATGGATGGTAACATAGGAGGGGCAGTGGGAGAGGAAGGAGGCCACCAGACGGATGTAGTTGATAGGAAGGGCGTAGGTTTGGAGTTTAAACAGGAGACCGGGATGCCAGACACGGTCGTAGGCCTTTTCGAGGTCAAGTGAGACAAAAATGGCGGAGCGATGGGAGTTAAGCTGGAGGGAGAGGAGATGAGTGAGGCGGAGGAGTTGGTCATCAGCAGAGAAGGAAGGTCGAAAGCCACATTGGGTGATTGGGAGAAGGTGGTGTTGGTGGAGGTGGAGATGGATGCGCCGGGAAAGGATGGATTCCAAGAGCTTGCTGAACACCGATGTGAGACAGATAGGACGATAGGAAGAGGCATCAGATGGAGGCTTGTTGGGTTTGGAGAACATCAGGATACGGGAGGTTTTCCACAGGTCGGGATAGAAGCCAGTGGCAAGTATGACATTGTAGAGGGTGGCAAGGATGGAAAGAAGGAGGGAGGGCAGTGTTTGAGGTGGCGGTAGGTAACGCAGTCGTGGCCGGGAGCAGTGTTGCGTTTAGTGCGGAGTGTGAGGCTGATGTCCTGTGTAGTGATGGGAGTGTTAAGTGCAGATGGTGGCGTGTGGCCCAAGTACTGGAAGCTAGGAGCAAGGGGAGGGACAGAGGTATTCGTACGGTCCATGACATCAGGGAAGAGGGAATAATCATCTGGGATGGAAAAAAGATCAGAGAGGTGGGAGGCAAAGTGGTGGGCCTTACTGAGGTTGTCAGGAAAGGGACGGTCATTAAGAAGGAGAGGGTACTGGGGGGTTGGGCGGTTCCCAGTAAGGTGGTGGAAAGCAGACCAATACTTGGAAGAGTTTATGGGGAGCGTGGTGTTGAGGTGTGTACATGTCTGGCGCCAGGCACGGCGTTTCTTCGCAACAAGCAGGTTGCGGATGTGTCGTTGTAATTGCCGGTGGCGGGTAAGTGTATCCCGGTCACGAGTGCAGAGAAAAGAGCGGTAGAGGCGGCGGGACTCTCGAAGGAGGAGGGCCTGTGGAGGCAGGGTGGGGCGGTGAGGGTGGATGGCTTTGGTGGGGATATGGGCGGCGACGGCGTCAGACAAGGTCTGGTGCAGGAAGGCAGCAGTGCGATAGATGTCATCAGGAGAATGGAGGGCAAGGTCGTGGCCGTCAACCTGGGTGTGAATGGAGTCCCGGTAGGCATCCCAGTTGGCATGGGAGTAATTATGGACAAGTTGAGGAGGGACGTCAGGGCAGGGAGCGTTGTGGGGATGGCGACCATTAGAGATAGTGAGGAGAACAGGAGCATGGTCACTGCCAATGAGGTCAAGGACATCTGCAGTGATGCGCCCAAGGAGGTTGGGAGAGGCAAGGACCACATCAGGAGTGGTGTTGGATTTGGGTCGGGTGTGCTGAGGCAGGGGAACCAGGTCTCCCTGGAGAGTGGTGAGAAACTGATGCCACCGCTGGAGGTTGGCGGGATCACGGCTGTGGATATTGAGGTCGGCGGCAATCACGTAGGTGGAGAAGGTGGGGTCAATGTGGGCCAGGAAATCGTACGGGATGGGGGTGTGAGGGCGGACATAAATGGTGGCACAGGTGATGGTAAGGGTGGGGAAGAAGAGGCTGAGGGTGAGATGCTCAGCAGGATTGTTAAGGAGAGGTTGGGGCCGGACAGGGAGGTGTTTGAGGTGGCCTATAGCAACTCCGCCACGCGCCAGAGGGTACGGATTATCGGTGCGGCGTAGGGTGTAAGGAGCCATGTAGATGGAGAGATGGGGTTGAAGGAAGGTTTCATTTAGGACGAAGGCATCCACGCGGTGCTGACGGAGGGTGTGGAGGAAGAGGAGTTTGTGGGTGGGCAGGGAGCGAATGTTGTGGTACAGCATACGGTAGGGTTGTTGTACCATGGGAGGGGAGATTTAGACGAGGGTGGTGAGGGGGTGAAGGTGAAGTGGGCCTGGTTGTGGGAGTACGTGGCATAGGTGGTAAGATGGAAGATGGAACAGGCTGCGAGGGCGATTTGGGAAAGAGTGTGTGAGCGCTGGAAGGGGTGGATGTTTTGGAGCACAATGGTGGTGAAACGGATGATGTCCTCGGCAGTAGGGGGAGGGCAGAGCGAGTTGTTGGGGTGGATGGGGTCATCAACAGGAAGGACGGGGACGGTGAGCTCATGGGTGACCGCTCCAGAGCTTGCTTCGTTCCTTTATACTGTTGCACCGCGCGACTGCGCATGCGGCCACAGATGCAAATGCGCCAGAGACGTTGGTCGGCGGCAGAGACGCGCATAATGCGCGAGTTGTATCTATGACTCCGCAGTTGATCTTTGTTGGCATTTCGATATATCATTGTGAGCTGCACTGTGACGACGTCTTTGCGAGTTTATTACAGCAAGTGCCGGATTCCAGGATTTATCAAGGTTGAAACCACTGTCTCTATTAATTAAGTTCATGGTCAAGTGAATTTCAATTGCCTCCTTTACTGTCGAGTCCCAAAAAGGACGATGTAGTTGTCAAAATTTCGACGTTGTCATACAACATACTGTGACCATTATCAATACAGTGCTCTGCCACGGCCGACTTGTTAGGTTGTAAAAGTCGTGTGTACCTCTGGTGTTCTGTACATCTTTCTTGGACAGTACTAGTTATTTGTCCGATGTAAGAGAGGCCACATTCACATGGAATTTTGTGAACTCCAGATTTTTGGAGCAGCAAATCATCTTTGACGGAGCCCACGAGTTCAGCTATCTTAAGTGGAGGACGAAAAATCACTTTTATTTTGTGTCTGCCGAGAATGCGTCCTATTTTTGATGAGAGGCTACCCACATATGTCAGGAAGGCCATCGATTTAAAGGTTTCTTCATCTTCTTCTGCTTTCTTTGTGGCCTCTTTCGGTTTCATTTTCAGTGCCCTCTGTATTTGTTGTGGAGAGTGCCCATTGTCTTCAAACACAGCTCACAATGATATATCGAAATGCCAACAAAGATCAACTGCGGAGTCATAGATACAACTCGCGCATTATGCACGTCTCTGCCGCCGACCAACGTCTCTGGCGCATTTGCATCTGTGGCCACATGCGCAGTCGCGCGGTACAACAGTATAAAGGGATGAAGCAAGCACTGGAGCGGCAGTCTTGCCGCTCACTCTGAAGGTAATGCGAAATCTATATTTGGATACAGTTCAACCAAAGATGGTGATGGTGATGGGACAAGACAGAGACGGAATTTAGCCAAAGATGAAACTGCGAAAGGATAGAAATGAAAAGCTGATGTCTCAGAAATAAAATCCCTGGCACTGAAATAAAACTGTTTATCATTTAACAAGTAAAACCGCACGTGCATGACTTATCGTAATATGCAAGTATAATTATAGATTTCTGATCATGAATGATAATTCGAATTTTGCACCAGGATAAAATAACTGTATAATTTCAAAATATGTAAGATCTCAAGCACAAAACACTTGTAACAGTACTATGATAATATAATTATTGTTTAATTTGTATTAAAAACTACATATGACTTGCATATTGTCACTACTGATTAAAATTTTTGGGTTAAGCAGCATCCGTTGGAAAACAAAGTTTGGTTGTTGTACCAGAGTTACAATCGACCTTCAAATTAAATATTTCCAAATCAAAAGTGTTTTGGTATTTATTAAAATACATGTGGCAATCTTACTATAACTACTGAAATAAATTTTAGTTTAATAGATAAGCAGAATTTGATCTCTATAGCACACATTAAATTCATCTAAATACATAAAAACAGGCTCTATAGCAATATAAAACGCACATGTGCATTGTTACTGATCTAACGTACAGTTTTAGGAGCACTTATCAACGAGAATTAGCAAAGTAAATAATGTTATGCTTTTACAACATCTTGTGCTTGCACAAAGCAGTTTCACCTAATTCACCATTCATCCATACATCTTCACATGCTTGGAATCCATTTACCATTGCAATATTATCATTACATCTTCACATGCTTGGAATCCATTTACCATTGCAATATTATCATAACACCTACTACCAGAAAATGCTTTTTTTTGTTACGTTAGACAATGACTGTACAAAAAAACCTCTGGGAATGTGGAGCTGCTAAAATATGTTTGCTCTCAGAATCATCATCTTGCCCAATCTCAGTTCAATAAGCTACTTAATAAGTATCCACTTTAATCGAATGAGTTCATTTTTATTTATCCAAGGACTCCATTTCTGCGAGTGAGTCTTAATGTTCTCATAAGTGACTTACCATTCCGCATTTGAGTCTTTCACTTTATTTTCTGCAGTCATTATAAACTCCACGCGATAATCAACACTTCCCAGAGCACCTCGTCAGTAAATATTATTACATTATAATGTGAACTACTACCTATCGCTTTCGAAGCTAGCAAGAAAATTAATCACTCCACCATTTTATTAGGATTTTTCCAGAGGGCATACTCAATATCTGCTGGTGATTCGTTGGAGACCATCTTCCAATCATAAACGACATCTTCTTTGTTGTAACCGTCGTCCTCTTCTTTTTCGTCATCATTATTATCATCGCTATCATCCTCATCACAATCATCCAGTTTATTATCTACACTATTATAACCATATTCCTCACCATGAACACCGTCTTCTTTTTGTTCTCCTCCAATATGTCACCTTCCTACTTTCATAAACGCATAGTTTATTTTGGCTTCAATGTCTTCATTTCTTCCTCTCCCTTTGAAATAGCTGTCCTAACCTCTGTAACGGTTGAAAAATGAGATAAAATGGCTTTTCCACTACAGAGTCGGCTTCCCCTCGACTTTTTGCAGGTTGAGAAATGAGTTTAAATGTCTTTTTCACTGCACAGTCAGCTTTCCCTCTACTATTTTGCAGCAACGATAGTTTCTTGTGGATACTTCGTCGATATTTCAAGAAAACCTGTCCAGAGTTTTTGAATTCAGCATCAGGCGCAGCTGGATGAACGTCTGAAATTGAGTATAATATAATATGTCCAATAGTGACGGTAAGAAACTGTATAAATATTATATTTAACGTTCTTTCATACTTAATTCACTGTGTTTGTTGTAAATGATAGCAATAAACCAGTACACCCAATTCCTTAACGAAAACAAACTCCCATATATTTCTTTACAGATAAGTTAACGTGTTAAATATTTCAGTTAAGCTAGCAGTGTCGTCACGAGAATGAATGGTCGCAAGAATACCGGGCTCCGGACGGCACGTGGCGCTACTGCGAGGAAAGGCTGCCGTATTCGGCGTATGGCTCTGGCGCACCGTACTGCAACAGCAATTTGCGCACCAAACGACACAACAATGATACAGCGAACTGCTACAAATCGGTTTTTTCAAGGACAGCTTCCAGCTGGACACCATTTAGCGTGCATTCTACTTACCCCAAGCCGAGAACTCATTATGGGGCAGGTGGAGCTGTGTTGTGTGTTCTGATGAAAGCCGGTTCTGCCCCGGTGCCACTGATGGCCGTGTGTTAGTTAGAAGGAGAGTAGTTGAGCGCCTGCAACCAACCCGTCTGCGTGCTGTGCATACTGGATCTACTCTTGCAATTATGCTCTGCAATGTGATTTCGTCGCGGCGGAGGTTCGAGTCCTCTCTCGGGCATGGGTGTGTGTGTTTGTCCTTAGGATAATTTAGGTTAAGTAGTGTGTAAGCTTAGGGACTGATGACCTTAGCAGTTAAGTCCCATAAGATTTCACACACATTTTAACATTTTGTGATTTCGTGTAGCAGCAGGAGCACTCTCGTGGTTATCCCACGCACCCTGACAGCAACTTCGTGCGTTAGTCTGGTTGATATGACCTGTTGTGCTGCCATTGATGAACAGCATTCCAGGGGCTATTTTCCAGAAGGTTTAAGCTCCCCACACACTGTTTTTGTAACTCGACATGCTCTACAGAATGTCGACACGTTGATTTGGCCTGCTCGATCACCAGATCTGTCTCCAATCGATCACAAATGAGACATCATTAGACGACAGTTCCAACGTTATCCACAAACAGCAGTAACCATTCCTGTATTGACCGAACAACACATGCACCTTTGCGTCCTCGCAGTCAACATTCAGCACCAGACCGGTCATTAACTTATCAACATTTCAGCTTTGCAATGACTAATCTCGTGCTTACAGTGACCTGTGAACTTGCAGTGTTAATCACTTAAATACGTCAGCTAGACAAATGTATTCCCGAAATGTTATCACTCCCGTCGGTGTGCAGTAGAACCTCGCTAATCCGACCTCGGATGGTCCGAGTCCCGGTTTAGTCCGGCTCTGCTATTTCCGGAGCTGTTTACGTGAACGAGCCGCAGTTGCGGACTTGTCGATGACTCATCGTCTACAGTACCGGTTAAAATGGCTCTAAGCACTATGGGACTTAAGTCCCCTAGACCTAGAACTACTTAAACCTAACTAACCTAAGGACATCAACACATCCATGCCCGAGGCAGGATTCGAACCTGCGACGTAGCAACAGCGAGGTTCCGGACTGATGCGCCTAGAAACACTCGGCCACAGCAGCCGGCCAATCCTGGTTAGTAGGCTGTTGACAGTAGGTAGCTGTGATAATTTTCAGTATGAAGTAGCTTGTTCCTAATTCTCCACCTATTCGTTCTGTAAATTAGTGAGTGTCTTCTTACTTATTAAAATGTGTGGAACTAAATTATGGCAACAACTAAACGTAAACATAAGATATTGTCTTAACAACCGCACATAGAGGCCAGGGATGTAAGTGAGTGGATCAATACAAGTGATGATGACTGCACAACGGAAGCAGAATTAACTGACGACCAAATCTCTCTGTGTGGCTCGAACAACCGATGAGTGGGATAAATATGATGACGACAACCAAAACAAGGAACCCATGGCTCCAGTGTCACATATAGATACTAAAAATGCATTTGATACAACCAGTCACATCGAACAAAGCTCTACGTCTTCTACGATGGCCATTTTGCGGAATAGGAAGTGGTGGAACATCGCGGCAGTATCAGTGTTGTCGTCTTCTGAGCAAAAGAATATTACAGACTTTTTTCGTCCTGCCGAAGAAGAGAACAATTTTACCGTGTGATTTCTCGTGTTTTAAACAGTCAAGAGAGGATAAAAAATTTAGACTGGCATCGCAAGGCTCTGAGCACAATGGGACTTATCATCTGAGGTCATCAGTCCCCTAGAACTTAGAACTACTTAAACCTAACTAACCTAAGGACATCACACACATCCATGCCCGAGGCAGGATTCGAACCTGCGACCGTAGCAGTCGCGCGGTTCCGGACTGAGCACCTAGGACCTCTAGACCAACGCGGCCGGCGGCATCGCAAGGAAAGATTTTGTGAAGAAGAGCAATTTGTTAACATCGAGTATATATTTAAGTGTCAGGAAGTCGTTTCTGAAAGTATTTGTATGGAGTGTAACCATGTATGGAAGTGAAACATGAACGATAAATAGTTCAGACAAGAACAGAATGGAAGCTTTCGAAATGTGGTGCTACAGAAGAACGCTGAAGATTAGATGGGTAGATCACATAACTAAGGAGGAGGTATTGAATAGAATTGGAGAGAAATTTGTGGCACAAGTTGACTAGAAGAAGGGAACGGTTGGTAGGGCATATCTGAGGCATCAAGGGATCACCAATTTAGTATTGGAGGGCAGCGTGGAGGGTAAGAATCGTAGAGGGAGACCAAGAGATGAATACACTGAGCAGATTCAGAAGGATGTAGGGTGCAGTAGTTACTTGGAGATGAAGAAGCTTGCACAGGATAGAGTAGCATGGAGAGCTGCATCAAACCAGTCTCTGGACTGAAGACCACAACAAGAACAATAACAGTGAAAATTAGTTACGTGTCAGTGCAGTTCTGTAATAAGGTATATACAGTCGTTGAGTTTGCACTTATAGTAACAATATCTCGCCGTACGATACTGGCACTACCGTACATCACAGTTTCGTGTAAGATTTTTTAGTGTGTCAGTGTTTTCCTGTCTTTATGTTACTGTTTTAACATGGAACAATATTTCAGGCAGTATTTCAAGTTGAAAATTAAAGTTTTACTGTGCTGTGTTGTGATTGTACGAGTCAGTGCAAGTGTTACTCTGATACTCCTTTTTTTGTGTTCTGACCATGCTCCCGGCCCCATACGGGACGGATCAGCGAGGTTCTATTGTAAATGTAGAACTCGCTGCTGACTGGCAAGGCCTTCGGGTATATTGTGCACAAAAGGGAAACAACAACTCGGCCGAACGCGTCCCAGTAAATGAGACACTCCGATCTTTACAAACGGAATACGACGAGTAGGCGTGTGGACGGCGCCGTGCGGTGGCGAGGAATGCGGCGAGGCGGCCTGACCTTGGTGGAGAGCGGCGTCCGCACCAGAAACCTGCCCGCGGTAGCGCCGCGCCGCGCCGCGCTGCGCCGCAGCGCCGGTGTGCCGTGCAGTGGCGTGGCGTGGCGTGCCGTATGTGGGCGGCGCCGGCCCGGCTCGGCCGCTCTGCTCTGGCCGGACACGTGTGCCGGCCGCTGAACCTGGCGCCGGATGCATGCGGCCCAAACAAGTTAGTCGCCGGAGCCAGCCTCGCTGACAGCTTAGAACTCTTGACCGTAGCAACCAGCACCCTCTGACCTAATCGTTCTCACCTAACTATTAATAATTATTCACGATAAAGGATAACAGCCAAAACAGTTGCAGGATAAAGATTTATTAAAATTCTTGACCAAGGTTTCGGTATATGTAAATATACTTTCATCATAAGTAAAAAATCTAAAATTGCATCATGCAATGGAGATTAATAAAACAATTGTGCCAAAGGCGCCGTCAATAATTAAGACATCTTCTCCATTTGTACAACATGACTATGGGCACAGCAATGCATTGACCCTGTGCCCATAGTCATGGAGTGCAAATGGAGAAGATGTCTTCATTATTGACGACGCCTTTGGCACAATTGTTTTATTAATCTCCATTGCATGATGCAATTTTAGATTTTTACTTCTGATGAAGGTATATTTATATATACCGAAACCTTGGTCAAGAATTTCAATAAATCTTTATCCTGCAACTGTTTTGGCTGTCATCCTTTATCGTGAATAATTTCAACAGTTTCTGTTTCAGCCATGTTTAAAATCTTGTTACTATTAATTAATTTTCTATGGGCATACAATTCAAATCTTACTGAATGAAATTTGCGTGTTCTCCATAACGCGGGACAACTAATTTTTACTTTCACTGAGGTGACAAAAGTGGCGACGTACCTCTTAATATCGTGTGAGAATTCCTTTTGCATGCCGTGCTCCAACAACTCGGCGTAACATAGACTCAACAAGTCGTACGAAGTACCCTCCAAAAATATTGAGCCAAGCTGTTGGCGAAACCTATTCATAATTCTGAAAGTGCTACAGTACAGGATTTTGTGCATGAACTGACCTCTCGATTATGTCAGATAAATTCATGTCGGGTGACCTGGGTGGCCAAATCATTCGCTCGAATTGTCCAGTATGTTCTTCAAAACCAATTGTCAACATTTGTGGCCTGGTGATACAACGTCATTGTTTGCGAACATGAACTCTGTGAATACCTGCAAATGGTCTCCGAGTAGCTGTACAAAATAGTTTCCAGTCAATGATCGTTTCGCCGGCCGCGGTGGTCTAGCGGTTCTAGGCGCGCAGTCCGGAACCGCGCGGCTGCTACGGTCGCAGGTTCGAATCCTACCTCGGGCATGGTTGTGTGTGATGTCCTTAGGTTAGTTAGGTTTAAGTAGTTCTAAGTTCTAGGGGACTGATGACCACAGATGTTGAGTCCCATAGTGCTCAGAGCCATTTGAACCATTCAATGATCGTTTCGTTTGGACCAGATGACCCAGTACATTCAATGTAAACACTTCCTACACCACTGTGGAGTCCCACTGCCAGCTTGCACAGTGTCAACATGGCTCTGTAGCTTCGTGGGGTCTCTTACCAACGGAAATCGGGACTCATCTGACTAGGCCACGATTTTCTAAGGTCCAACAGATATGCTCACGAGCCCAGATGAGGCGCTGCAGGCGATGTCGTGTTGTTAGCAAAGGCACTCGCGTCGGTCGTCTGCTGCTGTACCCCACTAACGCCAAATTTCGCCACGCCGTCGGAACGGATATATTCGTTGTACGCCCCAAATTTGAGTTCTACGGTTTTTCCTCGCTGTGTTGCTTGTCTATTGGCGCTGACAACTGTAACGCTGCTACTCTCGGTCGTTAAGTAAACGCCGTCGGCCACTGCGCTGTTCGCGGTGTGAGTTAATGCATGCAATTTGGATTTCTCGGCATACTGTAGACGCCGTCGATTTTGGAATAACGAACTTACTAACGGTTTCCGAAACAGACTGTCCCACGTGTCTAGCTCCAACTAAAATTCCGAGCACTGCGTTTTTACAACTTGTGGACAGGTTACTATTGCCACCAGTATATGTTCATAATGCTATCCCATGGCATACGTCACCACAGCGTATGTGTTTTACTCATTATAGTGGTTTGTACATTGTCATAGGTATCTGTCGTCCAGCTTCCCAAGTCCCTAGGTATTTGACTGAAAAGTATTGTGTTCATTAACGGTGTCAAGTAGAAAGACTTACGCTATGCGCTCAAACTACGGATGATGGGGGTCTCCTGGGCAATGAGGCCATACAGCCATTTTATCCGATCTGCACATATTATGTAAAGTGACTCGTTCCACATCATTTCACTAAAAAGTCGCTCGGTTAACCTATGGGATATTAACTAATTTTTGTGCTAAAGTGAAATATTTTATGTTGGCGCGTTATTTCGTAATCAAATAAAGAAGTCCATCACTCTGTGTATTATCATATACGCACTGATCGATAACGCATCGCGAAACGACCAGAACAGAACGAAACGAAACTCTGTACTGAACGAAGCGATACACCCCAAATACCATTATAACCCGAACCCAGAACTTTTTACATCGCAGACGCAGCCCCTGACTACAGAGGCTTCTTTTTTTATATATAAAAATCAGTTTATTGGCCGTGCAGCCAAATCAGTGGTGGAAAGATGATACGACGGTGTGTCTGAGGCGACTTTCGTGTAAATAATGACGATATGGATGTGGAAACAACACAACATCCCTTCGGTTAGGAGTCTGCTGTGCTGATCCTGCAGCTACTGAGACGTACCACCCAGGCTTCATCCTGGGACTTTTTTTTTATTTCAGGAACCTTCAGCAGAGCTGCGAGGTAAAAGTTGCGTTTCCGGCGTTAATCTTTCAATCCAGAGAGGCGTCAGCACTGTTTTTCAGGCTAGAATATCGGAAGTTGCAGTACACAAAATGGAAACCAGACATCTTTGATACACTCGTGATATTACCTGAAAGTGTGTGTATTGATACTTTATGAAACAATATACGTGTACTATGTGTAGTTTGTGCAGTGACTGAGAGTGAGAAATGAGTGATCAGTGCGACACTAGCCTTTTACATTATTAAATAATTTCTTTATAAAAAAAGTTTTGTACACTAGCAATAAAGCGAATGACATAACACGGTTTCAAGCAGGCTGGAATTGTATTCGGGAGGGTGCAAGTTCTGGTCTTCATTTGTTATTAATGATATATGTTTTGCCGGCCGCGGTGGTCTAGTGGTTCTAGGCGCGCAGTCCGGAACCGCGGGACTGTTACGGTCGCAGGTTCGAATCCTGCCTCGGGCATGGATGTGTGTGATGTCCTTAGGTTAGTTAGGTTTAAGTAGTTCTAAGTTCTAGGGGACTGATGACCACAGAAGTTAAGTCCCATAGTGCTCAGAGCCAAGCCAAGATATATGTTTTCGGTGGTTTCCCTAAATTGCTTCAGGCAAATGCCAGTGTGGCCCCCACTATAAGGCCACAGCCAACTACGTGTTCCATCCTTGTCAGACTTGATCTGTAAATATGGAAATCCTGTGTATATGAATTACGTTATTTTTGTTGTTCTTAAATTGTAAAATCCAGCCATGCCCAATATCCTTGTAAAAGTGATTTACGGATGAATACTACTACTACTACTACTACTCAAAGGAATTACAAACATTGGCTGCATGAGAACATTGATTTAAATCAATGGAGAAGGTTGAAAATTTGTGCTGGACCGATATTTGAACCCAGGTCTTTTGCTTACTAGGCAGATGCTCTGACCACCGAGCTACATTTTTTTTAAATTTCATTTTGTTCGTTACACAAGTTCATCGTTGATCCATTCACTCCGTTTTATTTTTTAATTTTGTTTTTATTACAGAGGGTCTCCCGTCAGACCCAAATTCTCAACTTATTCACACACTACTAATATAGTGACCCTTGCCCATTATCCTGATTACTCGCGGAGTGACCTCTTCAGTGCAGATGCACACCAGGCTTAAGCTCTTGCGAGAATCGACGAAATGTCGAGAGTAATGAGGATAATCGACAAGGGGTAGTACATTAGTAGAGCGTGGGTTAAGTTGAGAGTTTGGGTCTGAGGCAAGCCGTGATAGGGTAGTCCGTGCAGCTGCAATGACCAGTGTGTCCAGATACCTTAGTGGTCAGAGCATCTGTCTAGGTAGCTGGAGACCCGGGTTGGAGCCCCAGTCCGGCACAAAATTTCAAACCTCCCAACTGACTTAAATCAATGCCCACTCCCAGCTAATGTCTCTCATTATTTTGTGTCTTAATTCAGAATGGCTGATGAATCAAAAACCGTGTCTGTTCTTGCGGACTTGTTCGAATGAATAGACATAACGCACTTATATTACTGCTACTGCCAAGTTAAAAATGTGTGCTTGACCAAAACACAGACTCGGAAGTTTGTCTCTCGTGGGCAGTGATCTTGCCCACTGAGCTTGTAACACCAATATCGATTGTAAGTAGTTTATACAATGTAATTATGTGTATTTAATTATGAAGTAGTTGTTGTTTACTGATTAAGGAAAGTTGATATGTTTATTATATGTAATATAGAAACTAAAAAGGTTTTTAAAAAATAATGAAATTTTGTAAATTATGCCTGTTTAGAAAAGATAATTTGTAATTTGAGTCCTGGTTCATACTTAAGGAAATTGAATGATGTAACTTAAAAGACGTAGGGAACCTCCTCCGATACGGAAGTGGTGTGGCGCGAGGAAATTAGGTGGAATTGGCGGTCAGTCTGGGAGGCAAGAGAGAGAGCACATTACGCAATCAGTGACCAGCAGTTGTACAGTCAACACTGCGGGTGCCAAAAGACGCATTCAGGAACCGATTTATGATGGAATGGCCTCGGATGTGGTTTTGACTGTAAAATGGTGCTCTCGCATTTTGGAATGGCTCCAAAATATTAATACGTAGCCAAGAAGATTTGAATAGAGCTTTAAACTGCCACAGGTGAGAGTAGATAGCAGCTACATGCTTGCCACCACCATTGCACCACTGCTTCACCAACTTTGGAAATCAGATATGTATACCTGTATGAATCAGTATGCTTGTGTGTGAGTGGTTTTCAGTGATAATTTTAATCATAAAAATTCGTGTTTGAACTTCGAAACTGTCCTGTTCATGAAACCAAGCAGGGTCCTATCCTAAACGTTCTAAAGACCGAGTATCCCGTTTATGAAGAACCGCTAACTTGTCTGTATTTGAGTGTACCTAAGTTTCAGTGTTAAAGCACGTAAATGTTGTTAGTTAAATTACTTATTTCACAGGTAAAGAGGGAGGCCAAAATTTGGAACTTGCAACAAAAAAAAGACTTTGTTTTGCTTTGAATTGCTTCTATTTTGAATGTGCCGAAGTTTTACTGTTAAAGGTCATAAATGCTGTTAGTTAAAATCACTTACTTCACAAGTAATGAAAGAGGCACACAATTTTGGACCAACTTGAAACTTAACTTTACCTTGAACTGATGTCTGAAATTAATTAAGAATATTGTTACTGTAAATTGCTATAAAGCATTGAAAGATAAATAATCTCAAATGGGGTTGGAAATCAGTAATACTGTGATGCAAATTGTTTATGAAATGTATGCATAGCTTGCTTATAAAGGAAGTGACTGTTTATAGGTCCCCAGTTTAATCTTTTCTAGCATGAGAAAGTTAAGCTAAATAGTAATTTTGCTAATGAAATATGAAACATTTCCACAGTAGAGTGAATATAAAAAGCGTATGTGCAGAGTCATTTAATTGCATTTGTGATGCTTGGGTGTTAGTTAAATCAGGACTCTGTTCATGCTCAAATTTGGTCTTGTGATGCCTTTGATAACATTTGGTACTGAATCGGTTAATAGCTGAGATGATAAATATTATTAATAGATGTATAGGCCCATTGTCTTTCTGTGATTGACAATTAAGCCAATGATAACTACTGCTATCTAATGTTCAGTTCGTCTAGTAGTTGTGTGTGTTCATTGCACTTTACAAAGAAAGAAGTAACGAAAGTTTCCTTTCGTTAAATTATAGTAAAAGTCCTTGAACTTAATGTTCTCAATTATTACCCCTATTTAGGCTGGCAACCTTTTATTCATTGTTTTATGTGAATTTAATTACTTTCTTAACTTCCAAAAATAAAGTTTTTCAGTTTTTCTACTAACTGAAATTTATACGAAATCATAGTTCGATACCGTCTGTCCACTAGGTCAACACGGTCAAACTATGCAAAATTCCTCCCAGAGGGTAACGCTAGTTGCAATGAAATGTCATACTTAAGGTTATACATGACGGCATTTGCGTTATAAGCTATCCAGTTATCCTCATAGTTTCCCTTTTGGCAGCACATCTTCCCTTCTCGTACTTTCCCATCTAGACAGAAGCTCTCCCAGATACCTCGCTGGACAAGCACTTTTGGGAGAGAGGATATTACGGATAAGTGACCTAGCCACAGTCAAAGCCGTTGCTTTCAGAAGGAATCTTTCATTCTGCATATCCGCTCTTCCATGCTGGCTGGGTTTGCAGCAGAGCTTAAGTGAAGTATGGGAAGCAGAAGCGAGTTACTGACGGAAGCGAAGCTGTGAAGGCGGGTCGTTAGTCGTACCTGTATAACTCAATAAGGGTATTGCCAGTGCAAAGCAAGGTTCTCCGTTCAAGTTCTGCTCCGGCAGACAGTTTTAATCTGTATCAAAATTTCGAAGTACATTCTCTGAGAAGGTTTTACAGAATCGACGCTAGGGAAGTCTAAAGTAGTAAAAAGCTGCTGCTGAAATGAGGATTTCAATAAGACTATGAATTATGGCTTTAAAGGCATCTTACAGAAGCCACTACGTTGTAACACTGTACAGCGAAGAAACATTGCGTCTGCCCTAATGAAGTGTAACGAGACCACTGTATATATACAGTTTAACAGCGTAGCAAACAAATTGTTCGCTACCTACTTTTCTGCCTACAGAAAAGTTTCATACTATGTAAAGGCAGAATGACTCAGACAGAATTTCTACTTGCTGTACTGATTGACATCTTCCTCCGAGTATGAATGAGTGTAAAATCAGCTTATGCTCCTAGAGGTACGTTTCTGAATCTTGTTGAATATAAGCCTCAATCCGAGAAAAACGTTTATGAGTACGGTCGTTTGGGACTCGGCATCGTGAATCATGATCATCGGGAAAACCGGAAAGGGAGATAATCGAAGTGGTTGAGATTTGTCGCTGGGAAGTAAATGCACTGATGAAGAGGTTTTCCACAGAATTGGCGGGGAATCGAATATATGGAAATCACTAACAATAAAAAGGGAAATTCGTTGATATATTGGGAAATAACTTCCATTGTGCTAGGGAGAGCTGTAGAGGGCAAAGGTATAGGGGAAGACAGAGGCTGGAGCAGACACAACAAATACATTAGGACGTTTGGTGTAAGTGGTACTCCGCGCTGAAGAGACAGGCACAATAATCGAAATCATAATGGGTTGCAACATATCATTCAGAAAACTGTTGATCGAAAAATAAAACAGGAGATTTTATTTGCTTTAGTTTTCTCGTATAGGAGTTTCTGACTACAAGATGGACAGAGACTGATAAACTTCCTTTCTTTTAGACACGAACACAGCGTATGATTAAAAATACCACAGCCTGTTTCTGTCTTCATTGGCCATCTTAAGACTGTACAGTAAGAAAACCAGATAAATCTGCTTTAAAGTCTGTAAGTTATTTGGCATTTATACTGGCAAACTGATGCAATTTAAAAGCTGAAGTACCGATAACCCATGTGGTATTTGACGAGCAAAGCGTCCACAGCATGCTTTGTCATAATAAATCTGAGAACAAACACAAATGAATGCAATTTTCATAACCAAGATGTGTCTCGTAATACCCACTCAACGCAAGATACGTGTGTCGTCTGTAAGTCTGAGAAGAACTTCATAAATACTTAAATGTAAAAAGTATAAAAAATATTAACGTTAGAATGAAACAAATTTTTAAAATGTCCATTTAGTTCTGTTACACAAAGTTTATATTTATAACTAGTTTTCATCTACATAAAATAGTTTATAGTCTTTATTTTCTGTAACTCATAACATCTAACGTTAATCATCATCACCGCAGCCTGCAGGTCAAAACGTATGCGACATTTGGAAATATATTCTGTGGTTGTTTCTAAACTAAATTAAGTGTATACAAGACATTGTATTTAGCTCCGTTCAATTCGTAGAGCTTCGTGACATTGTGCATTAGAATTGATGCCGCCAAATCGGCTAAGTCTTCTTCTTCAATTACTACTACAATTGCGCTTAACTAGAGAAAGAGGCCTGTGGTGAGATCATAGGAGACAGAGTTCCTCTATGTGTGTGTGTGTGTGTGTGTGTGTGTGTGTGTGTGTGTCTGTCTGTCTGTCTGTGTGTGTGTGTGTGTGTGTGTGTGTGTGTGTGTGTGTGTGTGTGTGTGTGTGCGTCTGTGTGTGTGTGTGTGTGTGTATGTGTGTGAGTGTGCATATTTTCAATTAACTGCCACCTACAGCAGCTTTCGTTTAGGAAAAAATAAATGTTGCTAATGAAATGCCAAGTGCACTTGTATACAGACTTCACGTAAAGGTACTCGTGTGTGAAACATAGCGATAGTAATCTCTGTGCTAGAGACAGGCTGTTAGTGTTTAAACACACGTGCGCACGCACACACTTACACACACACACACACACACACACACACACACACACACACACACACCTATGCACCTAACTGTTCCTCTCATACGCGCTCTCTGATCCCTGTCTCTCACCTTCAGGAGCTTTCTTTCTCTTGGTCTTCATGTCTGGCACTGAGAGTTGACTCGAATTACATTTGTGCTATATAATTACTGACATAATTAAATAAAATCTAGAGCCTTTCGGACAGAGCATTTTCCCCGTTTTCCGAGAATACTGGAAAATACACGTCACCGATTCCAAGTTGTGTTCTGTGAAGCATGGCTGAATAAGTGCGTTGTATTCACAAGTAATACAGTTATTAAGCATTATAAAAATTCAGACGAGAAATAGTCTCCTTCTCATGAGATAAACAAATGCAGTTTACTAGGATGAAATTATGTTTTTGTACGAACAGAAATCTGTCTCGAGTGTTCAGCTGGCTGATCAGAGTGGCAAGATGAAAAGGACAAATGTGGTGACATAGTGACAGTGCTGAGGCGTACATTTACATACGAAACAACCTGATGGAGCTACATTAGAAGTTACAGATAACTATTTAATGGTCGTTTTCGTCCTACATATTACGAAACCTTTTTATATAAATCGCCAGTCTAAGCTGTGACAAAATATTCCCTGCAGTTCTATAAATCTCGAAGAAATCGTACCAAGATGGCTTTGTATTGCTCCAACCGAGGCGATATTCATGGTACGCAACATCGATCGGTCTGAAATGAAAGTCTGTCAATCTGGATAATCTGCTCCTTCGAATATAGTGTCATGTGGTGACGACTTGTGGTACACTTGCCGATAAGAGGCTCTAGATTTTGATGACAGTCCCTCAAAAGTCAGGATAATGATAAAAATCTTAAATGGTGAGACTGTACTGACTGTTTCCGTGATGGTGTATTAAGATTCTTCCCAATAACTAAAAATTTGAAAAAGGAAATAGAGGATGCAATGTTTAACCGTAAAAAGACTAAGCTCGGCCCGAACAGGCCATGAAGGTCCAACGGTACCGATCGGCCGCCATGTCATCCTCAGACCACAGGCGTCACTCGATGCAAACAGATCTCACGGCCGTATGTTAGTTTACGCGACTGGAGCCGCTACTTCTCAATCAAGTAGCTCCTCAGTTTGTCTCACAAAGGCTGAGTGCACACCGCTTGCCAACAGCGCTCGGCAGACGGGATGGTCACCCATCCAGGTGCTAGCTAGCCCAGCGCGACAGTGCTTAAATTCGGTGATATGACGGGAGCCGGTGTTACCACTGCGGCAAGCCCGTTGACAATATTTAACTACAGATCAAGTGAATTATAAAATATGCCATTACATTTATTACTCCTGCTAACACATGTGGTTTGATACTTCCTGAGAGAAGAAACATGTATACCAGACCGGGATCCGAGCTCGGAACCGTGCCCTTCGTGGAAAATATTCTCAACGATCGAGCTACTCGGGCAAGAGTCCTGAGCCTCCTTGACAGCTTCAATTCTGTGGACGCAATTTTCGAACTTTACAAAAATCACTGCTCTCCTGTTTGACTTGCAGGTGTGCACTGCTGCATAGAAAGAAGTTTCACCAAAGTTTAACATTTAATAGAGTAGGGAAAGTAATGCCCGTTGTCTGAATAATAGATCTTTTTCTTGGCAGTGTGCGACCGAAACGTTTTTATAATTATCAACTTTGGATTCGCCAACGTGTCAAACGAGCCTGTCAGTTCCTATACCGTCCGGAGGTAATTAACTCCCGCACGCTTTACGCGCAATTGCCCTTGTTACTCGTTAACGTCTTCGGTCAACATCACAGCATCGAGCGACAGTCGCCTTTAACAAAAACGCCTACACCAATCGACGACCTCTCATCGACTAACGACCTCATCATCGACTCATATCTTTACCACCCAGTCCCCCCGTATCTGAAGCTCGTTGCTCCATTCTCCGAAATCTCCTGTGATTGTTACGTGTGAGGGACAACTGTCGTTGTAACGGAGGTTCCCTCTCACAACACTTACGGCCACCGCCGGTTCGAACTAGCCCTGGTTTCAGATATATCAAATCTTTTAAGTCGACGTGTACAAATGTTTCCCGGCAGTCAGCGACCTGTTCGACATTTATCATACTCTAGGTTGTTACTGCCCTTAAGCTAGTCTCCACTTCCTATTTTGTATGCTTAAAAATGGTGCTCGTGAGGAACAAGGCAATCGGCAAGGTACTAACTAGGAAGGAGCTGGTTTAGCGCCAAGGTACACTCCTACGCACAGTGATGCAGCAGACAGTGTGGTGACTGAATGTATAGCAAATCATTGTGGATGTGCCGGGCTTGAAGTTGTATTGAGTCACAATACAATGTTTATACAAGTAGCGGTTTCCAGAAGATTTAGAAAAGAAGAGTACTGTGTGGCCAGGTATATTAAAATTACCCATAACTGGAAGAAGAACCATTGTTTAAATGACTGTTGCCACAAAACCATTATATCCCGCCAACAGCAGCTCCAGTTCAAAGTGAGACTGCACCATTCCAGACGCTTAGGAGCGTAGGACACTTGCAGTATATCAGAATCATTTTATCGAACGTTGTAGTGGGTGTGCAGAACCTTAATCCTTACCTTGTGTTAATGATTTCCTGCGTTCTTACTACCAACAGTATGGTCCTTTTCATGTCACTATAATAAATAACTGTTAAAAGAGCAGCAATATAAAATTCCTGAATGTGTCACAAAACAAATCTAAACTTTTTCTCTTCCAATGAAAAAAAAAATCACTTTTCCTTGTTGGTTGAAAGCATTATGTCAATTTTGTATTTTAACTACATTATATTCATTGTCTTTTTGAGAAGGAAGATCATTTAGTAACGAAATCACTAATTCTTACAAACTACAGTAAAACTTTACTCTCTGATTCAAAAGTGATATAAAATTGTATGTTTTAATTGATGTTCTATATCACTCTTGGATCGTTTAATTGAACTGACAGCCTTTAGATTTGTGTGATTCATCTAGTAACCGAAATTTAACAGAGCTTAGTACTCGTGTGGTTGACCTTACACATTCATTATTTATCGTCAGTTGCCGCTTTTCGCACCATGCAGATACCTTGTCTAAATCGTTTTGCAGTCGGTTTTGACTGTCCGATGACTTTAATAGACAGTAAACGACAGTAACA
The DNA here is from genome assembly GCF_021461395.2 of Schistocerca americana. NCBI lineage: Eukaryota > Metazoa > Arthropoda > Insecta > Orthoptera > Acrididae > Schistocerca > Schistocerca americana. The sequence continues at coordinate 265,076,455 of NC_060123.1, forward strand.
TCAGCAAAATATCTAGGACGGCAGCTCATATTCTCTCCTAAATCACTAATACCGATCACGAACGTAAGAGGACCTATAATACTTCCTTGGGGAACGCGAGTTATGACTTCTGCTTTACTCAATGACTTTCCGTCAGTTACTACGAACTGTGACCGTTCTGATAAATAATGACGAATATAGTTGCACAGCAGAGACAATACTCCTCAAGCCATCTTACGATGTATGGTGAAAGATACTTGTGGTATCACTATTATTTTTCCTCCCACTGATGCATGGCGCTTGAAAACAACAACTGTCGTTAAAACTTCGTTTGAGACCTAATTTCTCTGATCTCGGTGCGGCGATTATTTCTTGAGACGTATATTGAAGAAAGTTATCCGTAACGCTCTTGCACCGGGTAAGTGATCGCTGACAAAACGAGCCGCCTTTCTTTGGACCTCCTCTATCTCTTCTGTTAATCCCGCTTGGTAAGGGTCCCAGATTGTTAAAAAATACTCCAAAAACCATTCGAACGAACATCCTGTAGGGCTATAACAGTTCACTAGCCGTACATGGCCAACAAGCAGCACTTAGCTTTGCCATCACTATGATGACAATTCATTGCAGAGGTGGGACTGCTGAGGCCAATAAGCACGTTTGTGTGGCAGAAAATTAGGGACGCTCTGTGGCGGTTCTCCAGATAAGTGACAGGGCACCTTTGAGCACCGGAAACGTCTCAGCAAAACAGCGAGCACATAAAAAGCAGCGCAGTTGGGATCAAAATATAATTAATGATAATGAAATAGCAATAAAGTCATGAAAAAACTGCAACCCTGAAATTTGTGAGAAAACTGAGCAAAACATTTGAACTGTACATGGGAGTACGAGAATGAAATGTCATTTTCGCATTATTATTCAGCTGTGTCCTTGAAAGAAATGGTAAGAAAGTGGAGAAGATCTGGCGTACCAACAGAGCGGCAGGACAGATACTCAAAGGTATAGGGCTACTTATTCTAGCCTTTGCAGATTCCATAACACTAATTTCCAAAGTCATGACTGATGTATAAAAACAACATGTAATATTGCAGGAACAAACAGTGAAAATTGGACCATTAATTTAATCTGAAATAACTAAATTTATAGCTCACACAAAAACACAAGCGGATGAGCTCAAAATCAGCAATAGAAATATTCCGTATAAAGCATTAAATAGTAAGGTGCATGGCTCACTGAGAAGTGTAACAAAAAGAACGCCATCGTGCCCGATTTCAGGGAATAGAAACCCTTCGGTCAACAGAAGATTCTTTTGAGAAAACCACTTTTCCTGAATCTGAAAAACTCGGTATTACACAAGTCGTTAAACCAGAAACACCGTACGCATCAGAAACATTTATTGTCCAGCACAGAACATGAAAGGAGTAATCAGAAATAAAAGAATTTAAATCTGTGAGAAAATTTTTAGGACCAAAAATAGAAGTTGGATACGTTACCCAAAACCTAAAGAGGAAAGCTGCTAGCAAATCCCTAAAAAGCAAGGTTACAATGCGTCTGTGAAGAATCCAACTAATGTCGCGCGCAGAATAAACCTAAATGTGCTAAACCATCAGATTCACTCGTTCTTGGAAAATAAGATTAACAGGCGCAAAAGACCCTGAGGATTTATGATCGCCAAATTTACACGATCGAGATGCAATCTGCAAAGTCACACAAAAAAAGGCTCTTGAGGAAGAAGAGAGAAGGACCAAGTAACATAATTGCACGGAGCAATGGAACCACATTACTCGTTGCACAAGAAGGAATACTTGGCGAGAAAGAAGGCCAACGAGTGCTGATATCGAGTGGTTCAGTGAGGTCCATTTGTGAAAGAAGAAGAAGAAGAAGAAGAAGAAGGAGAAAAAGAAATGATAATAGCTGTAGAGAAGTCGGTGTAAGAAGATCCCTGACATCTAGCAGCACTCATGCCAGCCCTCAGTTACATAGCACGAACAGCTCAACAGCTACAGCCGGAAACAACAGTCGTCTATATAGCTGTGATAATACAGCTGCGTTTCCATGGAAACGTGTACATAATCGAGCGATGTGATTGACTGAGTCAGACGAGCGAAGCTGTAGCTCCCAGGCCACTGCAACAAGTCAGGGTTCTTCTTACACCGACTCGCCCATAGTTGGATACCAGGATGACTGGCAAAAGCAGAAAGTAGGGAGGGCAGCCATGTGATTGGATGGTACCTCTTGACGGTGTGTTATCCTAACAGGAAACGTTTTCCGCCACCAGAGGACGTACGAAACAAACTTGTTTCTGTTACCTCGGCGCAGCTAGACGGTATACAATGAGTAGCAGCCTGTTGTGATGGCCGATTAGTGAGGACACAACTTGGATCCAACCACAGTAAGTAATCTGAGTCTTTTAACTGTTAGTTTAAGATGGCACTATGTGCTAGTATTTCAGTTAAGCGTATGGAAATCAGTATGATTCCAAAATATCATTAGTAACAGCAGAATTAGTGTGAAGACTTGGCCTGCACAGATACAGTGACGCTTTGATAACAGGAATATAGTTGTGTCATTCAGTTAGCTCGAATTTCCGTTGTAGTGTCATCGACCATAGGGAAGCTTTTATTAATATCTGCTCAGGCAGTTTAGTTGTGGTGTTTCCAGCCGTATGGTGATCTGTTGTCATTGCCAAAATGAATGAAGAGAAGGATTACTTCGATGTATTATTCAAAGTATTATGCATGCAGCACGCATCTGACGAGATTACCCGGGCGCTCTTTCAACTATCCGTGTACAAGGTAGCTCCTCATTTGGGATCACACTACTCGATTATCTGTTCGCGATTTAAAATCTGCCAGTTCGTGATTCTCGAACTGTCGGTGAATGGTCTGAAGAAAATATAAAGTTTTCTGGGTATGGTACCGCGTCATAATGTACAAAACTACTGCTGCTGGAGAAAAATCAACGTTTCGGCCACGGTTTGCAGCGGCTTTCTTCTGGTTATACCGTTTTTTTCTCCAGCAGCGGTAGTTTTACACAATATGACACGTTACCATACCCAGAAAACTTTTATATCGACTGACTCTGGCCGTGGAAGCCTACGCAATTAAAATGTAGCAAGTTATCAGCCGAAACTTATCCATTATTTGAACATGCATGTCAGTTGTCTGTGATTCAACTTCTGGTCTTCTTGATTGTGCTGATACCCAGTTTCTAGAGCACATCGTATTTCATCACTTTTAACATTGTACTCCTTGAACTTGCAACATGTACCCTCTCTAGCTACACATCCAAAGACAACAGCAACGTACCAAGCAAGCGAAAGCACGCCAGTGAGTCATTGTGATAGAATAATGATGATTTACTCTTTCAGTGTCAGTTGCTACATCCTCATACGTACTCTGCAAGCCACGGTATGAAACATGGTGGAGGATACCTTGTACGACTGCTACTCACTTCCTTTCCTTTTCCACTCTCAAACAAACAGACAGAGAAAAAAAACTGTCTAAATGCTTTCGCATGAGCCCTAATTTCTCTTTGCTTATCTTCGTGGCCCCTATGCGAAACGTACGTTGGTGGTAGAATCGTGCTGCAGTCAGATTGAAATGCCGGTTCTCTATATTTTCTCAATAGTGTGTCGAAAAGGAACGCCGTCTTCCTTCCAGAGACTGCCATTAGAATTCACGAAGCATCTCGGTAGAACTCGGTTGTCCATCGAAAGTACCGGTAACAAATCGAGCACTCCGGCAGTAAAACGCTTCGGTGTCTTTCTTTAATCAAACCTTGTGGGAACGCAAGACACTCGAGCGGTACTGAAGAATGGATCGGACTCGTGTCCTGTACACGATCGTCTTTAGTGTACATATGCACAGAGACCACTAACTGTTCTCGGATGGAGGCCGCAGTCGTGAAGGCCTTGCGTAGTCCTAGGTACACAGTACGGTGATCGTCCTCTGCAGTGGCCAAATGACGTCAACCTTTACCTTAACAACGAATGTGCCTGTCTTCATGTTCTCATGCAATATAGCGTGTAGAGCTGTCATACCCGAAAGCCAACACATCAGGATATTGCACATATCGACCAGACGGCCAAATGCATAACCATAATCACGCCCCTACCGGACTCTGTCCGGTGCTGATAACGCTGTCTTCCATGAGCAAGCAGCATCTCGGTGTGCTTCACAGTGACTGCTCGATATTTGTCAATGTTGACGCCCCTTGTAAACCTTGACAGGTCTGGTAACAGCCGGGCGGAGTGGCCGTGCGGTTCTAGGCGCTACAGTCTGGAACCGCGTGACCGCTACGGTCGCGGGTTCGAATCCTGCCTCAGGCATGGATGTGTGTGATGTCCTTAGGTTAGTTAGGTTTAAGTAGTTCTAAGTTCTAGGGGACTCATGACCTCAGCAGTTAAGTCCCATAGTGCTCAGAGCCATTTGAACCATTTTTGGTAACAACAAATGGTTCAAATGGCTCTGAGCACTATGGGACTCAACTGCTGTGGTCATAAGTCCCCTAGAACTTAGAACTACTTAAACCTAACTAACCTAAGGACAGCACACAACACCCAGCCATCACGAGGCAGAGAAAATCCCTGACCCCGCCGGGAATCGAACCCGGGAACCCGGGCGTTGGTAACAACAAACAGAGATTTTATTAAACTGGTTGTCTTTATTATAAAGACAGAAAGAGTGGCGACAGAAAGAGCATCCGGCCACTCTCTAACATTCAAAATGTCACATCCCACAACAAACATCCAGATTCCGTGTAGCTACTGGATAAAGGTAAAAGAAAAAAGAAATTTGCCACCTGGACAGCAACATGAGGAAGCGCAAGGCAGAGCTGCCACGCCACTCACAGAACACACTCGTAAACTTACATTTCAGCCGTGCGAGGTGGCACAGTGGCTAGCACTGAAACCTGGTTGGTAGGTACTCAGAGAGTGCACAGGATAAGGTTACGATTGTGGATGGGTCCGTAAACAGTTACTGTAAGTTGCACAATCAAACACACAACTTCGTTTTTCTAGGAACAAATTTTTTACACATTGCTTTAAAAGATCGCAATTAGAAATACGGCAGAAACCCTAGTTGAGAAAACGTGAGGTGCTTTCTGGGCTGAAGGCCCAAAACCACACCAAAAACAACAACGGCTGAAGGCAATTAGAAACAGAATGTAAATTAAAAAAAAAATGCAATTCAAAACAATTAGCAGCTGAAGGCCTACACTACACATCTTAAGGACAACTATAATTAAAACACATTAATAAACAAGTTTTTTAACCTAGAAACTTCTTTTTAAACTTACAACAGAATGGCCAAAAGTCTAATTAAAGAAATATTGACTTATTGCACATCTGAAGGCCACAAACAAATATGAAACAACGGCTGAAGGCTTGAACAACAAGTCAGACAAACAATTTAAAATAAACCCCTTCCTTCTTATAAGAAATTTTCCTTTAAAGAATGCACATAGTTGAAGGCCTAAATAAAAGGGGTTCACGTAAATCCTCGGCTGAAGGCCATACATAACACATCAAACAACTAACGGCTAAGGGCCTGGATTACAAACACGGATAGAACCAATTTCAAGGAAAAAAAAATTTAAAAATAAAATCAATCTTCAAAATTTTAGTTTAATATGCTTGAAGGCCTTTACGTAAAATTTAAAAAGAACTGAATTAATACACAGCTGAAAGCCTTGCACAATACTTCAAACTAAAATGAAAATCACAATCTAAAACAAACAAGTGGTGCTCAGAAGTGTTCCAAGTGTCGCCCTGAGAAGTTAGCTCAAAAATAAGGTGAGGTGAGACAGGCAGCCAACCCAAACTAGGGACGGCCCAAGGACCCACTAGCAATTTAACCCATTCCCTTCTGTCCAACCAATGGCATAACGATGGAAAATATCGGCCGAGGACGAGGATACGAACAGAACTACGCCTTCAGAAATTGGCATCTAAAAACAGCCAAGGGAACAATAACAACTCTAAGCAAAACATGAACCAAACAACCTCAAAAGCTGTCGAACTTCACGTCATGCCAAACAGCATCAACTCGACGAGGGAACGCACACTGCTGGAAAACTACACTAACGACCAGGGCAGGTTGCTGGGGAGTTAACAGCCACATGGCAGAAAATACCGCTGGTGCACTTCACTAACAAGTAACAGCCAATTTAATAATTAATCACAATGTAGGAAGACGGCTGCAAGATTTCGCTGACTCCAACACATAATATGTTGCTGCTAGCCCGAACGGCCCAGGGAGCAACAACCCACAAATGAACGAAGAGATGTTGCAATAGTTGAGGTTTCATAACAGGTTAACTGATCACTCAATTTCATCGTCCAGGTTAGGTGGGCAAGGAACTTCGTCACTCTCGCAGCTAGCGCCTCACGATCCGATAGCGTGTGCACGCTGCCAGCGGTCCCGGCCTGGCCGCGCGCCACGGAGACTTCCTCGCTGCTCCGTCCCAACTGACTGCCTACCACACACACCAACACCACCCAGAAATACTAGCAGTCACACCAAAGATAATATGACAATACTAGTATCGATAAGTGCTGCTGCTGCCACTGAAGGAGGCAAGCCAGCAACTTCGTTACACCAGTAAGTAAGGAAGAAACAAGACGCCACTGGATGTGACAAAACGCCAAGGAACAAACGACATCAGCGTGGGATGCACACGGCTCAAGCACATTGAATTCGGATTCGAGAGGAGGATGGTTCAAACACGTGTCCGGTCATCCTCTTTTAGGTTTTCCGTGATTTCGCTAAATCCTTCCAGGAAAATGCCAGGATGGTTCCTTTGAAAGAGCTTGGGCTACTTCCTTCCCCATCCTTCCCTAATCCAATTGGTCTGGTGACCTCGCTGTTTGGTCCCTTACCCCCAAATCAACCAACCAACCAACTAACCAACCAACATTTCATTCAACTAACTGAAACTTTCTAGATATTCGATGTACAAAGGCGGAAAATGCATTTATGTCTTCTGGAAGAGCTGCATTTTGGTTTTATTTACAGTAACAAATTTTAAGATGATGTTCAGATAGTTTCAAAAATTCATTGTATTGCAATGTAACCGAAATTTCTATGTGAGGGAAACGTTTTTGTCACTGAACACACAATGCTTACGAAATATTAAAAAATACACCATATTTTCGTTTGTTACAAACCGAAACTATGCTGGACATCTCTAACACGAGATAATTTGTGTTAAGTGTTGTGGATGATGCTGTACTGTCACTTGGAAACTTCAGCAGTCGCTCGTTTGGTTTCATTTGAGAAACAAAGCTCTACGTTGATGATTAACTTGTTATTACGTTTTTGATCAAATATTATACTCTTTGTAACATATCCAAAACAACGCACACTCGTTGGAAGCAAGAATAATAGTACTACAAAACACACAAACTCAGTTTTGCAAAATTACGATGCAAACAGAATGAGGTTTTTCTATTGTCGTCTTAGTACTGAGTTCCTGAGATGAACAACATTGTCACTTGGGGTGCTAGAAACAGTCTTTTCATGTATCGTTAAAACGTGGGATAAAGTTTGCTGTGCAGGTACTTAAACCGCACATCAAACATTCACCTGAATCAGTCTACCCAATTTCCTGTGGTGACAATAGAAAAGCTGCATTGACATTACACTCGTTGCTATCACAGATGCTCGAAGTAACACAGCCATTTCGTTATTTAATTAAATTACCATTTCTTATAAAAAATTTTTCAACAGCTTCGTTCTGCCACTCTTTTTCAACAATGGGTGTTTGTAACTGACGGCTCTCCGTCAGTCTTCAGAGGTGACTAACCCAACAGGTTTCTTTGTGAGTGCCTCGACTGAATAATTTTTTTTTAACATTACTCGCAATGAAACTTTTAATTTGCGTCCACATTAATTCCGTTGGGTGGAAATGGCAGTGACAAGGTGGTACCCTAATGACAGAATCCCAGAGGAAAGCAAGCCGCCTGACACTGCAACGTAGTGCAAGCTGAACTGTTGTAGGGAATGGTGGTGACGGTCTAGCAACCGCAGATCGTTGCTGAGCAGCATACGGCAGCACGTTTCGTCAGCTTTGCTGAGTGTGGTCCGTGCTTCAAAAAATTCAAATGGTTCTGAGCACTATGGGACTCAACTGCTGAGGTCATTAGTCCCCTAGAACTTAGAACTAGGTTAACCTAACCAACCTAATGACATCACAAACATCCATGCCCGAAGCAGGATTCGAACCTGCGACCGTAGCGGTCTCGCGGTTCCAGGGTGCAGCACCTTTAACCGCACGACCACTTCGGCCGGCGGTCCGTGCTTCCACGTGAGACTTACCCTACTGCTTCATTCGTAAGTGTCAATCCTAAAGTAATTTTGAGCAGACTGCAGTAACTGTGGAAATGCGCTGAAAAACTGTAGAAGCATTTATAGGATGTGAATGAGACCTGTTTACAGCATACTAGTTTGGTGCAGCGGAAGTCGAGACGATAAATTTGATATAAGACACTTGTAGTCTGTCGGCCAGAGAAACTAACTCAAATTGACCTACAAAAGACATCATAGCTACAGCTCACTCACAACGTGTTACATACAAACAGTTCTGCACATCTAGAAGTAGTGAACAAGTGAGAAGTGTAACTTATTGTGAGGAAATGAAAGATAAGGTGGAAACTTAAAGCTGTAGTTGACTATGTTGATGAGAATTTAAACAGGAAAAGCACATTTTGGAACTCCTAAAACAGCTTAGTTCAGTCAAATTTGCACTTGGAACCATTGAGAATCTTGGGGTGAGACATATCAGTAAGTTGATATATTTTATATATTTTCATTCAATAATGTCAATTGGAATTATATTCTGAGGTACTTCATCTTTAAGAAAGAAAATATTCAATGTTCAAAAAGGTGCTGTAAGAATAATATGTGGTGCTCACCTGCGCTTATCTTGAAGACATCTGTTCACGTTGTCGTGCGTTGTGACTACTGCTTCACGATACACACACGTTGAACATTAATAATGGCGCTGAAGAATGAGAGTTACTCCGACCACGTGCTGTATGTTTCTTGAGCGTTGCACGCTGTGTGACTGATACTGCTTACAGAATGGTTCAGTATTCATTTTGGGAACAAGCCGAGATGTTGCCTGCGTACGACCAAGTAGATGGACAAGGTAGAGAGGCTGCGTGACTATACCAAAACGCCGGCCGCGGTGGTCTAGCGGTTCTAGGCGCTCAGTCCGGAACCGCGCGACTGCTACGGTCACAGGTTCGAATCCTGCCTCGGGCATGGATGTGTGTGATGTCCTTAGGTTAGTTAGGTTTAATTAGTTCTAAGTTCTAGGGGACTGGTGACCACAGATGTTAAGTCCCATAGTGCTCAGAGCCATTTGAACCATTTGAACCAATTATACCAAAACAAGTACCATCACAGACAACCAACCACTTCACACAATATTTCACGCCCTTTTTGGGCGTTTGTGCTATTATGGGTCCTTTCAGACAGACGAACGTGCACGGACTGTGCGTATACCAGATTTGAAGAACCAGATTCTACAGGAGGTTGACACGAACCCTAGTACAATCTCAAGGCAAGTGGCCTTCCAACATGGTGTAAGCCAAAGTACGATTAGGTATATGCTACATGACAACCACTACTGGCCCTGTCTCTTCCACTCACATTGAGGCCGCTTTGAAATTCTGTTGTGACATGGATTCGATACAGCTCTGTACTGTGTTCCAGGACGATTTGTTGTCGCTGTACGTACGCTGTCCATTCCTGGACACGTGTTCATAGGACCTTTTTTCTCCATTTCCAGCCAGTAATCCATCTCTGAAGTTGTCAGCTTTATTAATGTTCACCCTATACATTCCCTCACAAAGTTCGTTGTAGATAATCCACTGCAGTTGAAAAGGAACAATGATGTACATAATTACGATAATAGAAGAAAAAACAACATTCATTCTTCTACATCGTATCTTGCACAAAAAGGGTTGCACCTGGCTGCAAATAAAACTTCTGATCTCTTACCCGTTGACATAAAATGTCTGAGAGACAGCAAAGTAAAATATGAGAACAAACTGAAAAAGCTTCACTTTGAAAACTCCCATTCCGTAGTAGAAATTCTGTCACTTATAAATGTTAACCATGCAGCCATGTTTGAAAATTAATTTGTGATGTGAATGTAAAAATGACTCTCTCCCCATCCTTACGATTTATCGTGCAAATGATCCATGGTGCATGAAACTATTACCCGGTGTTCTTACGCCGCTGGCTTGGTCGCGCACTTACTCATTATAAAACTGTCAATTATATAACATTTATCTCACAGTTTTTGAAATTAAGAATTACATCGTTTTGTTTCTCTGGCCTTCTTACCACGTGGCTACTGTGCTTCTGAGGTTTAAGATTTGATCGAAATGGAAACAATTAGTTTTTGCATGAAATGTTCAAAACTCTTTTTTTCCATAACCCTCACAGGAAAGTTTAAATTACTAACGTTGAAGAAAGCCAGTAGCATAAGAGACAGATGAAATACGCAACATCTCGCAAGGCGCTTATGGGCTGTGGCTGCGGTGACCATTGAACGCCAATCTGAGGTTGTTTCCCGGCTTGGTAGACAGTAAGTGACTCATATCAAATTGTTCATTTCGACTTCCTCTGCACTATTGTGAGGCGTTGTTGTGAGTTATAGTTTTCACTCTTATAAGGTTGGCTTGTGGCTTTATACTTATGATATTGCCCAAGCCATTCTTCAGAATTAAGAAACGTCATGTGAGTCAAATTATCATTCCGCACAATTTCAAATAACACTGAAGGCAAATTTTCATCATAGTTAAGTTGATCGAAATAGAATTCAGGGACCTTAACAGATTGTCCGTTTACTGACATGCAAACAATGCTGATAAAATGTTGATTGCGTGGTCTGACACGGGATAGCAAGAATAAATAATACATGAACGAAGATAGTAAGAAAATGTCCAAATAAAAACCGAACATAATGTGCCTGGTGCTAATATCAAATGATTTCAGTTGATGTGTCATTACAAATCTGGACTCGGATTTTCCAAAAGCGCCGTATTTCAAACGTTCTAGATGCATTTTCGTATATTTTTTAATAAATGAAATTAACACATAGACCTATAGAGGAAAGCTACTTTGACCTCGTACATCAAGTCTGCTGCCTCAATTGTCTCAGAAACCTTTTTAAAGAGAATATCAAAGGTTAACTTGAGAAGTGCTCTCGTCGGGTTAGTTCACGAAAGCTATCAACTACAAAACCTGTGGCCCTGACTTCCTCTAAACCTTAACACTCCTTGGGATAATTTCTAAACAAAAAAGCGAAACGCGAAAACTTAAATCATACGATGAAAGCCGATAAAGTAAATATACACTGCTAGAAAAAAAGTATCCTACACCCGTTTAGATGTTTCCAGTTCACCCAAGATCTATTGTTGTAACAGTGCACATGGAATACAAGAAATGATTACATTTACGGATCAATAGCATAAACGATTCTGTAGTACCAGGTATCCACCAACGCTGAAACACCTATATTAGTATGTGGTGTAGCCTCCACAGATGGTAATGCAGTCACTGACTCTGGGATCCAGTCAATCGCACAGATAGCGAGTACTGTCCTGGGGTATGTAATTCCGCACTTGCTCGAAATGTTCACGTAGCTCTACGCGAATTTTTAGATGACGAGTCGAACGAGTCATTCTCGTTTCATTATATTCACACGTGCTCGATTGGAGTCCGGAGATCGTGCTGATCAATGAAGCAGTGTGCAGGCGTGCATTATCGCGTTGGAACAACACATCACCTCACTGTTGCCATAACGGCAAACTGAACGGGTCTAACAAAAGTCTCGTACCGAGCGCTGGTTAGCGTCCCCGAGAGAAATATCAGACATGAATGAGAGTTTTAGCTTGTCGCACCCCAGACTGTAAGGGCTGGGTTGGGGACAGCGTGTCTTGCAAGAATGTACTCTACGAGACAGCACTCAAAGTCGTGCGTAAAAACGACCATAACATGCTTGCAAACAGAATCTGCTTTTATCGCTGAAGATCATGGCCCGCTATTCTATTTCCCAAGAGATCCTCTGATGGCACCAGTCGAGCCGTGAAGGTAAATGCTGTGGCGTCAGTGAAAGATGGAATAGAGATGTGTGCGCCAATAGTTCCACTCATAATAACCGAGGTGACACATCTGTGCTAACAAGATCTCTTAATCTGTACTGAAGCAGCTTGTCGATCTGCCACTGCTACCCTTTTAATATGACGATCCTGGCGGGCGCCTGTGCTTTGTAGACGTCCACAGTCTCGTCTACGAGTGTGAGAATGTCGCCTGTGCTGTGTAGTCGTGTACAACCTCGTCTACGAGTGTGACAATGTCGCCTATGTTGCGCAGACGTCCATAGCCCCGTGTGCGATTGTGAGAATGTCACCTGTGCTGCACAGACGTCCACAGCCTCGTCTACGAGTGTGAGAATGTATCCTGTGCTGCGTAGACGTCCACAGCCTCGTCTACGAGTATGAGAATGTAGCCTGTGCTGTGTAGTCGTCCACAACCTCGTCTACGAGTGTGACAATGTCGCCTGTGTTGCGCAGACGTCCATTGCCTCGTGTGCGATTGTGAGAATGTCACCTGTGCTGCACAGATATCCACAGCCTCGTTTACGAGTGTGAGAATGTATACTGTACTGCGCAGACGTCCACAGCCTCGTCTACGAGTGTGAGAATGTTGCCTGTGCTGTGTAGTCGTCCACAACCTCGTCTACGAGTGTGACAATGTCGCCTGTGTTGCGCAGACGTCCATAGCCCCGTGTGCGATTGTGAGAATGTCACCTGTGCTGCATAGATGTCCACAGCCTCGTCTACGAGTGTGAGAATGTATGCTGTACTGCGCAGACGTCCACAGCCTCGTCTACGAGTGTGAGAATGTTGCCTGTGCTGTGTAGTCGTGTATAACCTCGTCTACGAGTGTGACAATGTCGCCTGTGTTGCGCAGACGTCCATTGCCTCGTGTGCGATTGTGAGAATGTCACCTGTGCTGCACAGACGTCCACAGCCTCGTCTACGAGTGTGAGAATGTATCCTGTGCTGCGTAGACGTCCACAGCCTCGTCTACGAGTATGAGAATGTAGCCTGTGCTGTGTAGTCGTCCACAACCTCGTCTACGAGTGTGACAATGTCGCCTGTGTTGCGCAGACGTCCATTGCCTCGTGTGCGATTGTGAGAATGTCACCTGTGCTGCACAGATATCCACAGCCTCGTTTACGAGTGTGAGAATGTATACTGTACTGCGCAGACGTCCACAGCCTCGTCTACGAGTGTGAGGATGTTGCCTGTGCTGTGTAGTCGTCCACAACCTCGTCTACGAGTGTGACAATGTCGCCTGTGTTGTGCAGACGTCCATAGTTTCGTGTGCGATTGTGAGAATGTCACCTGTGTCGCACAGATGTCCACAGCCTTGTCTACGAGTGTGAGAATGTATCCTGTGCTGCGCAGACGTCCACAGCCTCGTCTACGAGTGTGAGAATGTTGCCTTTGCTGTGCAGACGTCTACAGCCTCGTCTACGAGGGTGAGATGTTCACGAGACCACAACTGATGCGGCACATCCACGTTGTATGACAATTCCCCGGAAGGACCATCCTGATACTCGGATGGCCACAGCGCACCCCCTTTCAGACTCACTCAGTTGGCTGTAGGAAGCACGAGTGCGTCTCCGTGGCATGGTTACTGGCTTGTTTCACACTAAGCACCACACGGAACCTTCTGGTGGTGAGCATTAAAGGATAGTCGCAAAATGGCACTCAGATAGCTACACCCCTACGCTATGTGTCGGCGGACAATGTTGTGAGAATGTCACCTGTGCTGCATAGATGTCCACAGCCTCGTCTACGAGTGTGAGAATGTTGCCTTTGCTGTGCAGACGTCTACAGCCTCGTCTACGAGGGTGAGATGTTCACGAGACCACAACTGATGCGACACATCCACGTTGTATGACAATTCCCCGGAAGGACCATCCTGATACTCGGATGGCCACAGTTTGACCCCTTTCAGACTCACTCAGTTGGCTGTAGGAAGCACGAGTGCGTCTCCGTGGCATGGTTACTGGCTTGTTTCACACTAAGCACCACACGGAACCTTCTGGTGGTGAGCATTAAAGGATAGTCGCAAAATGGCACTCAGATAGCTACACTCCTACGCTATGTGTCGGCGGACAAGGTTGTGAGAATGTCACCTGTGCTGCATAGATGTCCACAGCCTCGTCTACGAGTGTGAGAATGTCGCCTGTGCTGCACAGACGTCCACAGCCTCATCTACGAGTTTGAGAATGTCGCCTGTGCTGTGCAGACGTCTACAGCCTCGTCTACGAGGGTGGGATGTTCACGAGATGTTCCTCTAGGTGCCATTTGAGTCATCAGATAAAAATCTTCGTCGTCTTCACAAGTGTACTGTTTCTTTCTCTGGCAGTGTACGTCAAATGACTCATTTGAATACAGACTGTTAATATTCCGCAATTTTATGTTGTACCCGAAGATATGTTATTTTACATCAGAAGTAATTTTTCTGAAATGGAATTTAGGTTATGCTGCGTAAAGAGCCTAGTGTGTGAAGTGAACGATGAGTTATACATCGAGAGCTTGAAAGGGGCCTTAGATCGATGAAAAGAGTGTAGAATTCGACGGAATTATAGCACACCTGGCACCGCTACGTGTCCTCCTGAAGAGGTAGCAGCTTCAAGCGGGGAGCGGAACACAGTGCCTGCACGCTTGGCTGCAGCACGTGCCGTGCGGGACGCCTTATCTGAAATGGAATCGGCGGGCATCGCAGGTGTCACAGGATGGCCGCCGCTATTGTATCGGCCGGTGATAACGCCGGCTCGCCGCCCGGGGAGGCCTTCTCTCGCGACCGCTGCCTGTCTTGCACGGCGAAAACATATTTATACGAAGCCCTATCTTCCCGGAAAATCTCCGTCCGGAATTTTATGTCCAGCCAATAGCGCAGATACCGGCATCACGAACGGTAACGGTGAAATTATATAATGAATCGTCTTCGTGACTCTGGCCGACAGCGCTTTAGCTTCGCGCTTCCACCGGTCGCTAGACACCACGTTTTTTTTTGTTCGACTTCGCCCCTTTTTTTTATTTTTCGTCCTATACTGTCCGGGAGATCTTATTTGTTCCCGGTTCGTTGAGCCGGCACACAGCAATACGATGCCGACGCGCTGCGGGTCTACGTATCGAGTGCCTCCGTTGTCGAATAATCGGCTACCGAAATATACGAGCCACGCGCGCGGGCGACGTATCGCGCAGACATCTCAATGGCGGCGGCGCTCGGATAAGGCCGCCCCGCGCGGCGGTGCGTCCGTAATTGATGAATTAACGAAGCGATAATGATGAGGCTGTCGGCCCGGTCGGCTCTCGGATCCGCCCACGGGCGCGTGTGACGCGCGGCTAATTACGTATGTTAAATCGCGGCCGTTCCCAGAAATAATTTGCATAGCGGCGGGAGGAGTGCCTCCGAAGCAGACCTGCCAAGACAAATGAGCGGGAAGCGGGCATGAAAGACCGCTCGTGCTATCCTTTGCAGCGCTCTTCTCTTTTAAGCGGCGACCAGCTCCGCAGGTATGACGGCATCGTGACTGGAAGACCTGCTACTGGCGCCACTGAATTCACTGGAGATGCTACTCCTTAACCGCCAGTCACGGCTGCGCACAAATTATCCATGTCATATACAGCGGTTTACTTGCTGCACTCCAGATGGAAAAATTGCGCGATTTGTTTTTACCCTTAGTGACAGGTCGCTTACTGACAAAAAAATAAGGCAGTTTTGCAAGTTTTGCAAAATTCATTTACCAACGGTTATCACATAAATGGAGCAGAGCTGCTGAACGTAAACAGTGAATTCAGGCCACAGTCTTAGTATTTGGATACGTATATTCAGGTATTGAAAGTTCTCTTTTAAAATAATTATTAAATTTAATAGTGAAAGTTCTCTTTTAGATAATAAAACTGTGACTGAAGTACCGTTTCTGATCGTAAGCTCTGAGCTGTAATAGTAAATGGACAGTCGTAATGAAACTTGTACAGTCGTAATGTGAAAGTAACGTTGCACTGTCATAACAATTAATTCTCATGATGAAAAGGGGAGTATTTCATACTGCAAAAGTTATCAATCTGATTGCTAGAATTTTGAACACTATAAACTGCCTCAGTAATGAACTTTGACATGAAACCTAGAGTAACTGGTTTTGCAAAATTGCTCACAAAAACTGTCTCTGAATAACCTAAGTTGGCCCTGATTGAATAAATTAAAAAAAGTCAAACTATTTTGTCCTTACCTCTACCCTGCGCAAATCTGGAGAGCGCGTTGCAGTACTGCTCTGACTTGCACGCCGGCCGTCCGCAGTGACCGAGCGGTTCTAGGCACTTCAGTCTGGAACCGCGCCATCGCTACGGTCGCAGGTTCGAATCCTACCTCGGGTATGGATGTGTGTGATGTCCTTAGGTTAGTTAGGTTTAAGTAATTCTAAGTTCTAGGGGACTGATGACCTCAGATGTTAAGTCCCATAGTGCTCAGAGCCATTTGAACCTTGCGCGCCGCTATGCTAAAACTGAAAATTACTGTATCTATACAGAGACACTCGAAAGATGCAATGAATTCTCTGTTAATTGCAACTCGAACTGTTTTTCGAACACACTTGGTTCCATGATCTATTCAAAATTGTAAGGGACAGATTGGTAAAAAAATGAAATGTGCGCATAAATGACAACAGTAAGTTTTTTGTATACTGTGAAAAAGAGCTCAAGGCAGATTTTAAATTTAATGAACTTCTGAATATCCAAGTAAAACACTTTCTCATCTCACAGACCTAGCGAGTCTCAGTTCAATAACCAAGTTAGTCCGATTACGCAGCAATAGTGAAAAAAGTAATGGTCCAAATGGCTCTGAGCACTATGGGACTTAACATCTGAGGTCATCAGTCCCCTAGAACTTAGAACTCCACCTTCCCAACAAGTGTTGTTTCGCAAGATTTGCTCGGTTGGTATGCGTGTTGGCTTTCATCCATAGAAAGTTCAGTTTACCTCCTGTCCCTAATGTGCGTGTTAACCAGTTTTTCCAATTTCTTTAGAAGAAAAGACCGACTGATTGGTCTCATGTCCTTAGCCTTGATATGATCAGTTTTTCCTGGCTTCACAGTCCCCCAAGCATTAGGGATGACTCCTGCTGCTAGACTAAATCTGAACAGTCTGCTTGTTGCATTAGGTTCGGAAAGATTCCACTGAGCCTGGTGACTTGAACGTTTCCATTTGCCCACTGGATTTCTTTTTCACTATGGGATTTAACATCTGAGGTCATCAGTCCCTGAGACTTAGTAATACTTAAACCTAACTAACCTAAGGATATCACACACATCCATGCCCGAGGCAGGATTCGAACCTGCAACCGCAGCAGCAGCGCGGTTCCGGACTGAAGCGCCTAGAACCGCTCGGCCATAAAGGCCGGCCCACTGGATTTTCCTGGAGAGGGACTGGATCTTGGTCTGTGTTATCTGCCACAGTGCACTGAGGGAAGTGAGTCTCTAGAAGCAAATCCCACGTCACATCTGCTGTCCTTGAATGTTCACCAGTCTTCTTCCTGTGCCTCGATTTGATGGTACTATTGCAAGGATTTAGTGAAGTCTGGCCCTCACAACAGTACCTTCCGCCTCCTCACAGAATTCCTTCCAAGATTATAGTTTCGCTTGTTTAATAGCAAGGTTGTATTAAGCAAGGGCCTCCTGATATTCTTCTCATTGCCATTTCCTTCTTGCAAAGTTGAACAGACTCTTTAACTACTTTCTTTCCAATTCCAAATTATTGTTCCACCAAGGGACAGTCTTTCTTGTAAACTTCTTAGGGACTGGGCTGTTTTCTAAGTATGAGGTCATGATAGCAGACGTCACTTAATCTGCCAATTCCTCAATATCTACAGGATTTCTTATCAAAGCTTTAACTTCAGATAAGCATGAGTTTAGGTCTTTTCTGAATAAGCCCCAATCTGTTTCCCTAAGGTATCCATAGGCCACAATTTAACAACAATTTTAATCCCGAAGTTACTATATGTGAGGTCAGTTAAGGATGGCTCCATTACCATTTGCCACTGTTTGATGTGCCATTAAGATAGATCCCAAAGTAATGTCAGTTACTTTACCCTTATTCTGTTCCTATAGATAGGTCCCCTGCAATGTTCAATATCTCTAAATCAACCACCAACGGGTATTCCAAAAGGAACTCACCTCTGCTGTTGTGTCGTTGTTTCCCTACACAAAGTTGTACGTGTAGGTGTCAGACCCAATCAACAGTGTTTATTCAGTTTTTGGGATGTACCTATCCTCAAAAAAGGAGCTCTCTCCTCATAATAAAGGTAAGGTGAGGCGAAAACGTATTCCTCTGTGCTTTCTTCCTCATGCTGTTTCATCCTGGAAGTCACTAAGTGCCTGGAATAGAAGTTCGCCATCAGCATGAATAAAGTTCCATTCTTGACATAAACTTACATTCTGGCTCTTGCTACATTTATGCGAAGAATCAACTTACCTACAGCTCTTCCGGGCCTCATGCCCCCTTTACAGGGTTCCCCTGGTTCAGGGCTACATCCACCTCCTATCTTCCCAGAAGGCGTCTCAGGGCAGCAGTTGCCTGCTTGCTATGTTGAAGGTTTGTCTGCAACACTTCCAGCCACTAACTCGTCGCCATGGTCGCTAATAATGTCCGTAATTACCCTGACGGTAACTTGAGAAAACCATAATATAGATGCAGATACTTTTCTCGCATTGCCCTCGGGAATTAATCACTGACTTCCATGACAAGAATTTGGCCATCAGATGTAACTTTCCAGTTGATTAGCCTCTAGTCTTATTTCAAGACTTCCGGTTCTGCACCCATACTTTCTCAAACAGAACCTCTGGAGGAACATGCTTGAGAAGTTTCGGTACTCAAATTTATTTCGTCGCAGTTCTTGAAGAGTTCCGCTACTGTTTGGACCATTAGCTTCGCCTCCTCCCAGATATATCTTGGGCACCATCTCCTTAAGCCCATCCACTGTTCTCATCCCATCACAGAGAAAGATTATAGCACTTTTGTCCAGATATGCCCTCCTGTATTTGGGTCTCCACTATCTTCTCAAAGAGAGCCATCTGAATTAGCTCCTCTTACTGTGTGGTGATGTTGACTAGCAGATGTCCCGTTGGATAACCGTCATCCTAAAAACTGAGACTGCAGTCCGGTTGTCTATTTCTTGCCTCGATTTTTCTCTGTCTGATCTATCTGTGAAGTGGGAGTATTATACTCCTCCCACGTCTTCGATGTGGAAGGGGTCTGTTTACTCCTTCCCTTCACTATGAACAGTTTTTTAGAGGTGTTAGGTTCAAGATCTTTTAATTTCCTTCATTTATGTTTAGGTAGTCATTCTTTGCCTTCCATTTCCCTTTATTCCCTGAAAAGAATTCGCCCCAGAGCTCCAGACAAGGAACTGATCTTAATCTGATCCAATCTATTAACAACGTTTTCGACTTTCTCGATTCGCCTGTCACCTAATCCAGTAGTATCCAGTAGCTATCCAGTAGCTTTCTTTCGGCTGTAGCCTCAGTGTTTGTGTATTTGAGTTGTCATCAAGTCCCACAGATCTGACTTGTTTTCAGTGTTCTTCATTTCGGTCCCACGAGAATTAAGGGTTTATTAGGTAGACACCAGCGGTGCCACAGGGAGGTGTAAGAATAATTACTTGGGGAGGTTGCCCTTTATCTCTGAGAGTGCGTTCACATCTTCCCATGTGCAGCCCACCCCTCTGCACGGATCACGTCACACCTTGGGTTGGGGAATTGGGGAAGGACTACGGAAATGGATGTGGGAAGAGATGGGTCGTTGTGGGACGCACTTCGTCAGGTTCATCAGCTGAAACGTCTCTGGCTTGGGAGACCCTGTCAGTAGCTACGCTACAGCTGGCATAGTCATCAATTTCAGGTGAATCTGCAAACCTTTCTACCTGATTTGTCAGTGCTACAGTAAGGTTGTGCCCCTGGAAAGGAAGAACGAATTACTGCCAGATATGATACGGATATTGTGGCGGTCAAGTATAACGTTTGTTACAGACTTTACCCCAACAAAGTCGTTGGCAGCAGTGGAATGTACTTTGTTGCTTCTCAGCCGTCGCCCCTATAGCTGACATGTGGGAGCTCAGTTTCTGTCGAATATCTACTATTCATTCGTGGGTAATTACTGTAGCATATGTCATCAATGATCTGCGTTATATGCTAATATCTATACTTCCACTTAAATCTCTTTCCTTCCACCAAGTCTACGGCTCTAATTTCCACAACGACTCACTTCGTAGCCGATACCTAACTGCTCCATCCCTTCCATTCATTATCTTCTTTTTCGTGGCTTTGTCCCATTGACTCGTTGTAGGTCTTTAGCTGTTTACTTTTACAGAGAGTAATTTAATTTAACGATTGATTTAGTGATGCTGATTCCACATGTATATTCTTATCAAAACAATTACAGGGGACATATTGACCCTCAGCTTCTAATTGTGAGTACTCCGTTTCTGCGGTTCTGAAATGGCATCGCAAGTGGACCTATATTGGAAATGATAGACCAAAGTCAGTTTGCATCCACAAAACTTGTATAGTGGTTTAGACATCACTGGGAAAATAGTTAGACCATTGGTGTGATCAAACTAAAGATTCTTTCCGCTGGAAAGAATGTCATAATCGAAAATAGCCGTAAGCTGCTTTATAAATTTCTGTGATTAATTTGCTGTTCCTTATATATATATAAACGATTTGGGAGACAATCTGAGCAGCCGTCTTCGGTTGTTTGCAGATGACGCTGTCGTTTATCGACTAATAAGGTCATCAGAAGATCAAAACAAACTGCAAAACGATTTAGAAAAACTATCTGAGTGGTGCGAAAAGTGGCAGTTGACCCTGAATAACGAAAAGTGTGAGGTCGTCCACATGAGTGCTAAAAGGAACTCGTTAAGCTTCGGTTACACGATAAATCAGTCTAATCTAAAAGCCGTAAATTCACCTAAATACCTAGGTATGACAGTGACGAACAACTTAAATTGGAAGGAACATATAGAAAAATGTTGTGGGGAAGACTAACCAAAAACTGCGTTTTATTGGCAGGACACTTAGAAAATGTAACAGACCTACTAAGGAGACTGCCTACATTACGCTTGTCCGTCTTCTTTTAGAATACTGCTGCTCGGTGTGGGATTCTTACCAGTTAAGGCTGACGGAGTACATCGAAAAAGTTCAAAGAAAGGCAGCACGTTTTCTATTATCGCGAAATATGGGAGAGAGTCTCACAGAAATGATACAGGATTTGGGCTGGAAATCGTTAAAAGAAAGGCGTTTTTCGTTGCGACGGAATCTTCTCACGAAATTCCAGTCACCAACTTTCCCTTCGGAATGCGAAAATATTTTGTTGACACAGACCTACATAGGGAAGAATGATCACCACGATAAAATAAGGGAAATCAGAACTCGTACGGAAAGAAGTAGGTGTTCGTTGCTTCCGCGCGCTATACGAGATTGTAATACTAGAGAATTGTGAAGGTGGTTCGATGAACCCTCTGCCAGGCACTTAAATGTGAATGTTTAAAAATACATCGGCTCAACCACTCGTTTATAGTGTAAAATACTAAGATTGACGCGTTTCGGAAGTCAAGCTTCCATCATCAGAATAATAAAAAGTAAAAGAACCTGCTAAAACTAGCTAAAATGGAACTTGCACCAGGAACAATAAAATTGATAATAAAATTAAAACATCTTGGCTACTTCCCTTGTTCCAGCCGTATCTTCCAAGGTGCATCACCACATAATCCTTGCAACATGTATACGTCATTTGTTTGTATAGACATCTCTGTGATTTCCTTGTCGCGTGAGCTCACTCGCGTTTCAGTGTCGTGTTTGGCTACGTGGTGTGTGGTATCAACGAAGACGCACGGGCGGTTTACGACGATAGAGGAGAGAGCCATGTGGTTATATGTTGAACACCATAGGCGACACCATTTTAGAGTTTTTTATATTTTGATGACTAGGTGGAGATGCACGTTGGAAGACACGGCTGCAACAAGGGAAGTAGCCACAATGTTTTAATTCTATCATCAATTTTATTGTGCCTGGTGCATGTTCCATTTTAGCGAGTTTTAACACGTTCTTTTCCTTTTTATTATTCTGATGATGGAAGCTTGACTTCCGAAACGCGTCAATCTCAGTGTTTTACACTATAAAGAAGTGGTTGAGCCGATAAATTTTTTAACATTGACATTCATAACCAGGACCTCTCATCCAGTATGGATAAATTCAAAACTTAAATGTGATTTGCAGAGTATCCATGGAGATACAGATGTGGATGTAATATACCGGTACAACCGCTCCAACATAAAATGACATAGTGCTCAGATCTGGAGCAGCCCATTGCCAATGATGTTATTGGTCACTCTGTCTTGAGGTGCCGTCGCACAACACGGTCGCTAGGCTACGGCGAATATTCATTCGATCAATTGTGACACATGCAAGTTTGTTTCCGAGCGCCTGTACTGGTACGCGAGAAGAGCGGCGTCATGTGGACATACCGTAACGGGGTCACCCACGTCATTCCGCCGCCTTCCGCCGGCCGACGCAATGTCACGGTCGGCACGCGTTAACAATGCACCGCTTTATGCGTCTCGCGGTGCGTCCAACGAGACGGGCGTCTCCTAATGGCCGCCGTAAATACCAGACCACCCAGGTCCGGCGCCGACCGTGACTCGATCAAACGATTCTTCCGACGCGGAAACCGTTGGGCGGTGTCATTAACGCGGAAAATAATTTTCGTCGTCGGCAACTTAGGAACAATATGGGGCGCCTTTGCGACCCCTGAGCCGTAATGCGACGGAATTCCAGCTAATGGTGACGCTCTTATTATTTCTTCCGGCGTCCGCCTGACCCGCCATTGTGTAATTGTGCCAATCGGGTCGGCGGGCAGTCGCTGCAATTAAAGTCCACCAGGCACTACCGACGCGATTAAAAATAATAGCCCCGTAGGAGGCCGGCTCCAATCTCGGCCGGACCTTTATTGTTACTGCTCAGTGTTCAGTGGTCTGCTCCTTCGCACCACGGATGTTGCAGCAAGTGCCCAGCCCGTATTTTATTGCTAATAGAGAGCCTGGGGCAAGGACCTTTCCTAACAGCATAGCGACAAGTGGAGAGAACTATTCCAGGGAAGAGGTTGCGAGTCGTAGTGTGAGAAGAGCTTGTTTCTTTGAGTTAATCGATTCACGTAGAACTCGTAAGAACGATTTTTACCACAGACTGAGAACAAGAAGTACAGAAGAGCAACTGGGTACTATACAGTGCGTTTCAGGGTGATTCAGCTTCTCCAACTCGTACGCCATATGGAGTGTTTCAGTAATAAGAGTAAATACACTACAGGCCATTAAAATTGCTACACCAAGAAGAAATGCAGATGATAAACGGGTATTCATTGGACAAACATATTGTACTAGAACTGACATGTTATTACATTTTCACGCAATTTGGGTACATAGATCCTGAGAAATCAGTACCCAGAACAACCACCTCTGGCCGTAATTACGGCCTCGATACGCCTGGGCATTGAGTCAAACAGAGCTTGGATGGCGTGTACAGGTACAGCTGCCCATGCAGCTTCAACACAGTACCACAGTTCATAAAGAGTAGCGACTGGCGTATTGTGACGAGCCAGTTGCTCGGCCACCATTGACCAGACGTTTTCAGTTGGTGAGAGATCTGGAGAATGTGCTGTCCAGGGCAGCAGTCGAACATTTTCTGTATCCACAAAGGCCCGTACAGGACCTGCAACATGCGGTCGTGCATTATCCTGCTGAAATGTAGGGTTTCGCAGGGATCGAATGAAGGGTAGAGTCACGGGTCGTAACACATCTGAAATGTAACGTCCACTGTTCAAAGTGCCGTCAGTGCGAACAAGAGGTGACCGAGACGTGTAACCAATGGCAGTCCATACCATCACGCCGGGTGATACGCCAGTATGGCGATGACAAATTCACGCTTCCAATGTGCGTTCACAGCGATGTCGCCGAACACGGATGCGACCATCATGATGCTGTAAACAGAAACTGGATTCATCCGAAAAAAATGACGTTTTGTCATACGTGCACCCAGGTTCGTCGTTGAGAACACCATCCCAGGCGCTCCTGTCTGTGATGCACCATCAAGGGTAACCGCAGCCATGGTCTCCGAGCTGATAATCCATTCTGCTGAAAACGTCGTCGAACTGTTCGTGCAGATTGTTGTTGTCTTGCAAACGTCCCCATCTGTTGACTCAGGGGTCGAGACGTGGCTGTACGATCCGTTACAGCCATGCGGATAAGATACCTGTCATCTCAGCTGCTAGTGATTTGAGGCCGTTGGGATCCAGCACGGCGTTCCGTATTACCTTCTTGAATCCACCGATTCTACATTCTGCTAACAGTCATTGGATCGACCAACGCGAGCAGCAATGTCGCGACACGATAAACCGCAATCGTGATAGGCTACAATCCGACCTTAATCAAAGTCGGAAACGTGATGGTACGCATTTCTCCTCCTTACACGAGGCATCACAACAACGTTTCACCAGGCAACGCCGGTCAACTGCTGTTTGTGTATGAGAAATCGGTTGGAAACTTTCCTCATGTCAGCACGTTGTAGGTGTCGCCACCGGTGCCAACCTTGTGTGAATGCTCTGAAAAGCTAATCATTTGCATATCACAGCATCTTTTTCCTGTCGGTTAAATTTCGCGTCTGTAGCACGTCATCTTCGTAGTGTTGCAGTTTTAATGGTCAGTAGTATACACTCCTGGAAATTGAAATAAGAACACCGTGAATTCATTGTCCCAGGAAGGGGAAACTTTATTGACACATTCCTGGGGTCAGATACATCACATGATCACACTGACAGAACCACAGGCACATAGACACAGGCAACAGAGCATGCACAATGTCGGCAATAGTACAGTGTATATCCACCTTTCGCAGCAATGCAGGCTGCTATTCTCCCATGGAGACGATCGTAGAGATGCTGGATGTAGTCCTGTGGAACGGCTTGCCATGCCATTTCCACCTGGCGCCTCAGTTGGACCAGCGTTCGTGCTGGACGTGCAGACCGCGTGAGACGACGCTTCATCCAGTCCCAAACATGCTCAATGGGGGACAGATCCGGAGATCTTGCTGGCCAGGGTAGTTGACTTACACCTTCTAGAGCACGATGGGTGGCACGGGATACATGCGGACGTGCGTTGTCCTGTTGGAACAGCAAGTTCCCTTGCCGGTATAGGAATGGTAGAACGATGGGTTCGATGACGGTTTGGATGTACCGTGCACTATTCAGTGTCCCCTCGACGATCACCAGTGGTGTACGGCCAGTGTAGGAGATCGCTCCCCACACCATGATGCCGGGTGTTGGCCCTGTGTGCCTCGGTCGTATGCAGTCCTGATTGTGGCGCTCACCTGCACGGCACCAAACACGCATACGACCATCATTGGCACCAAGGCAGAAGCGACTCTCATCGCTGAAGACGACACGTCTCCATTCGTCCCTCCATTCACGCCTGTCGCGACGCCACTGGAGGCGGGCTGCACGATGTTGGGGCGTGAGCGGAAGACGGCCTAACGGTGTGCGGGACCGTAGCCCAGCTTCATGGAGACGGTTGCGAATGGTCCTCGCCGATACCCCAGGAGCAACAGTGTCCCTAATTTGCTGGGAAGTGGCGGTGCTGTCCCCTACGGCACTGTGTAGGATCCTACGGTCTTGGCGTGCATCCGTGCGTCGCTGCGGTCCGGTCCCAGGTCGACGGGCACGTGCACCTTCCGCCGACCATTGGCGACAACATCGATGTACTGTGGAGACCTCACGCCCCACGTGTTGAGCAATTCGGCGGTACGTCCACTCGGCCTCCCGCATGCCCACTATACGCCCTCGCTCAAAGTCCGTCAGCTGCACATACGGTTCACGTCCACGCTGTCGCGGCATGCTACCAGTGTTAAAGACTGCGATGGAGCTCCGTATGCCACGGCAAACTGGCTGACACTGACGGCGGCGGTGCACAAATGCTGCGCAGCTAGCGCCATTCGACGGCCAACACCGCGGTTCCTGGTGTGTCCGCTGTGCCGTGCGTGTGATCATTGCTTGTACAGCCCTCTCGCAGTGTCCGGAGCAAGTATGGTGGGTCTGACACACCGGTGTCAATGTGTTCTTTTTTCCTTTTCCAGGAGTGTATATTGCCGAAAAAAATTAGTACACCCTTTTAGAGGTTTCCAGTTCACTCAAGATTTATTAATGCAACTCTGCATTAGGAGTACATGAAATGATTACAGTAATAGATCAATAGCACAAGCGGCTCGTAGGTGCCAGGTGTCGACCTACACTGAATCCCCCATATTAGTAGGTAGGTGCTATAGCCTTCATGGGCGGCAACGCATGTGCTGACACTGGCATCCAGTCGATCGTACAGATGACAAATACTGCCGTGGAGTACGTTTTCCCATACCTGCTTGACCTGTTCACCTAGTTCTGTAAGAGTTGTTGGTTTACAAGTCGCACGAATCATTTCTCATACATCATATCCCACAAATGCGTGATTGGAGACATGAGCGGAAATCGTACTGACCAGGGAAGCTGCAGCACGACTTGCAGAGCACGTTTACTTTCACGGACAGCATGTGGGTTAGCACTATTCTGTTGGAACAACACATTACCTTCATTTTGCCATAACGGCAAAAGAACGGTTCTCACAACATTCAACACTTTCCGAGCGCTGGTTAACATCCCATCCTGAAACACCAAAGTTGAACGTGAGTTATAGCTTACCGCACCACAGACCATGAGCCCTGAGTTGAGGCCAGTGTGTCCTGAACGAACGCACTCCACAAGACAGCGCTGACGATATCTATGTAGTATGCTCGAACGACAGTAACTTGCGTGCAGGTAGAAGCTGCTTTCTTCGCTAAAAGCCAGGTAAAGCCACTCCATCTTCCAAGAGATCCTCTGATGTTACCCGTGGATCCGTGCATCTCGATGCTGTAGCGGTATTGGAAGACGGGCTAGAGATGCGCGTATCTGTAGTCCCACTGCTAATAAACAGTTCATAACAACTCGAGTTGGCATGTCTGAGGTTACAAGCCCTTCTATATGTACTGTGGTAGCTGTACTATTTGCCACTGCCGCCCTTACAATTCGACGATCCTGGCCTGCGTCTTCGTAGCCTGGACGTCCAGCGCCCCATCTATGTGTGTGAAACGTTCACTTTACAAATTTCCTACTTTCAATTGTAATCAAGACTTTAATAAAAATGGCAAAGGTAACATTAATCAGAACACTGGGAGGACTGGAGTCTAAATAACAATAGCGTTATTCAGTCTTAACATCAAAAGACAAATAAAATGGCTAAAGAAACGGCACACATATATTTTTTATTGTACAAACACTTTCAGTGAAGCGCGGTCTTTGGTGAACAAAGTGATCAGATGGGGATCAACACATGACACTAGACAGAACTAATCACTTTACCTGACTTCCTACGTGTGAATCCTTGGTATAGCCCAAAAACTACGCTACAGTCAAGCATCTATACTCTACTATTCCATAAAGCCGGTTGCGGTGGCCGAGCGGTTCTAGGCGCTTCAGTCCGGAACCGCGCGACTACTACGGTCGCAGGTTCGAATCCTGCCTCGGGCATGGATGTGTGTGATGTCCTTAGGTTAGTTAGGTTTAAGTAGTTCTAAGTCTAGGGGACTGATGACCTCAGATGTTAAGTCCCATAGTGCTCAGAGCCATTTTTTTTTATTCCATAAAGAAAGAATATGGTTCCAAAGAACAGGGTGTTGAGAAGCACATATTGGGGCCCTACGCCGTAGCAGCAAATACTTTACCCACCTGCTCGTCGTCAGGGCGGCACACCACGATGCGTTCGGCGACTGGAGTCATGGACGGCGGCAATCTGTTATTGACGGCGCGCCCCCGAAAAAATGCAAGTACGCAGCCTTGCGTTCGACTAATTCGTAATGCACGTATTTCCCTATGAGTGTCTGGGAACCCGGTGGACTCCAGTGTGCTGATGGACGCGTTTGGTGGTCTGCCAAAGAAATTTGAATTTGAGCCACGACTATGCATGACGGAATATGTCAAATTTTTAGACGGCCAACTCAAAACAAATAAGTACACCCACACATCACTTGCTGTGTCTGTGAAGCTAGAAGCAGTGCCTCTGACAGTTCAGATTGTGACTGGCACCTGCTCTAAGTGGCACACTAGCAAAGACCACAAGTCTCACCATTTAGGTAGAGACCTGCAGTTCCTTACTAGCAAAGTGCCAGTACAAGAGTGACCTCTTCTCTTTCTTCCAGCCTTCCTCGCTAGCTCGGTAGCCTAGCACATTTATATCTTAGACTACTCCCACTTTGTCCCAAGCCAATCACGAGCTGGAGCGCGGTACTCGTAGCTGGGAGGCCACCCCTTGCTCTGCATACACTGATTTGACCAATCAGCGACTTTAAAAATTTATTGGGAGAAAAGGAAGAAAGATTCAGCATTGCGGCCACTGTCGCATGCATTTTCGCTGTGTATTTTGCTAATAGCACTGCCTGGATGGAACCACAGCCCTCCATAAAAAGATCGTTGTCTCCTCTGTTGCGTCCATTTCGAACTTTCCAAAGAATTGCCATAAACTCCCTAAAAGCCTCGTGCCTTCTCAGATATGTTTTGTCCCAGAGTCTGGACGTCTGGGCATCACTGAGCTGTTCCATGGAAGCTCACAGAAACACACAGTCGTCTCATCGGCTTCCTGCCTAACAAGGGCCCATCCCTTGCTTTATTGCTGGCCATCAATGCTCTGCCAATAGCAGCGGCGACTCCTCGGCGCTAGTCAGCCTACCTGGACGTGGCCGCCGACAGATCGGCGCTATTCAACGTATCTGCAAAATAAGACCGAGGGACTGAACAGTCTGCAAATGTCTTCACCCAGATTCCACCGAAAAAACGCTCCCCTCGGCCCTCAGCTACTGTACGCTTTTACTGCAGTCGTTTAAATCAGTACCCTTTTCCTTTGAACACAAGTAAAGCTTATCAATATTCCGTCACTAGAGCAAACGAGTAAGAGCGTTAACTACTGCCAACCATTTCAGCATATGGATGAAGTCAGATCGTATAAAGCATAGCAACCAAGCAATAAAGGTCAGCCTCCCTAAGAACGTTACACGGCATAACACTGTATCAGAGTTGAGAGTGCCCTGTAATCTCTCAACTTGACTACTGATTCCGACATCGTTGCACAACTGACTAAGGACGTCTAGCTTGTGTGGCAGTTCTCCTAATGGACCATCCAGCCACTCGAAAGGTCAGAATCTGACCCTCTTCAAACGCGCTCGGTTGGCTGTAGGCATCACAAGTGGGTCTCTGTGGTAAGGCCACCTGCTTGCTTCAAGCATTTGCACCACTCTGAGCCTTCTGGCTGTGAGCGTTCCCTATTAAAGGATACACACAAATGGCGCTGTGATAGGTATGCCTTAATGTTAACTTGCCACATTCACATGGTATGTGGTAAATACCCAGATTCTGCGGAACAGGTCAACTTTCACGCTCCCTAGAAGTGCCTTAATGTTGGTGAGAGTATGGAACACGCTCTAGATGTTATGTTTGAGGAGAATTCTGCTGATTTTGACAGATTGTTCGCGAGAGTAGCCCAAACTACTTGATGTCAATTGGTGATTAATTCAAATTTAGTTACACGTTGATACTGACTTGTTTTAGTCACTATGTACTATAATCGAACGAAGCAGCAGGAATATTATGCAGTCTTTATGAAATGCTTGCTTCCTTATTCTCACCGACTAAATTTCTTGGCAAACACGTACCTTCTCAAGTAAAAATAAATCTCATTTTGCTCCTGTACTATTCTCAACATTGTGAGGTAATGGGCGAGCCGTTGCGTCGTGAAAATATAAGTTCGGAGGAAGCGATGTCCGCACGGGCCGCTCGGCCAGCTGGTGCCCGGCAGCGAACACGTGGTGTGGAACGTTAGCCGGTCGAGTGGCGTAGCCCCAGCGCGTTGTCCGTCGAGCACGTGGCTGGGAATTCCTTGGTGACGCTCTGCACCGGCAGGGCCAAAGATGGCGGACTTTGTGAAACCTTAACGGCAGACATTTCGCAGTTCGTATAGAAATTAATAGTACCTGGATGAATAACGATACTTCAAAAAGAAACATGGACATTACTATTATTTGCACGATGATTTTGATGGTCTAATCAGATTTTCAATATCTTTATTAGTTTAAAGTTTAGTTGTTGTTGTTGTGGTCTTCAGTCCTGAGACTGGTTTGATGCAGCTCTCCACGCTACTCTATCCTGTGCAAGCTGCTTCACCTCCCATTAACTACTGCAACCTACATCCTTCTGAATCTGCTTAGTGTATTCATCTCTTGGTCTCCCGCTACGATTTTTACCGTCCACGCTGCCCTCCAATACTAAATTGGTGATCCCTTGATGCCTCAGAACATGTCCTACCAACCGATCCCTTCTACTAGTCAAGTTGTGCCACAAATTTCTCTTCTCTCCAATCCTATTCAATACCTCCTCATTAGTTATGTGATCTACCCATCTAATCTTCAGCATTCTTCTGTAGCACCACATTTCAAAAGCTTCTATTCTCTTCTTGTCCAAACTATTTATCGTCCATGTTTCACTTCCGTACATGGCTACACTCCATACAAATACTTTCAGAAACGACTTCCTGACGTTTAAATCCATACTTGATGTTAACAAATTTCTCTTCTTCAGAAACGCTTTCCTTCCCATTGCTAGTCTACATTTTATATCCTCTCTACTTCCACCATCATCAGTTATTTTGCTCCCCAAATAGCAAAACTTCTTTACTACTTTAAGTGTCTCATTTCCTAATCTAATTCCCTCAGCATCACTGCTGGTACAGAACGGCACAGGGCGGGGAGTACTGGACGTGACGACGCGACGGACGCTCGGTCGAGGCAGAGACTTGGAGAGTGAGGAGCGGTTTGCGCTTGGTCGTGGCAGATAGAAATACTTTGGAGTGCCGACTTGTGCACTTGTTTGTGTGGCTTCTACAGTGAAGACGTAGTGTGCGTTTAGAAGTGAATATCTCGCGAGCTGTGTTGTTATTCATAACTAATTACGTGCAGTGGGGATCTATTGTTTCCCTGTTATTCAACTTACATTTTAATTAATTGCTGGACCATCGACACCAATAATTGTTTTGAAGAAATATACCGCATTCTCAAAAGTACTTCTACTATCGTACTCATCATTTAAAGTCGTTAAGATAGTACCTGCAGATTTTATTTAATTGCAAATTTTCATTTATAAATTTATATCGTACTTTCATAATTCGCAATTTCCGAGTCATAGAAACTTTTGACCATTCGATTCATGTGTGCATTCTTATCATATACTGTAGACTCAGCAGTATTTGGCGTGTAATGCGGAACTACGTATCCCAGCCCATAGACAACGAAACCAGCCAAAACTTTTAATGTTGCAACTCTGAGTCGGAGGGTACGTAATTGGGGGTCGCAGCATCACCGCATTTCATACTGTTTGAAAGCCCGCAACATATCTAACTGTAGGAAGAGATTCAGAAGAACTGTGAGTGTTGCGGGAGTTGTGTGGCATATATGTGATCTTCTTTGTTTCTTCTTGAAATTCTTCAGGAATCACTGGCGGGGAAAGAGAGCTCAGTGCCTTTTGAACATCTCGAGAAAAATATCCATTGTTGTCGAACACAGATTGAAGGTGTCCTATCTGTGTCCCAAAACAATGAGGATCTGACAGAGTTCGTGCCTGGCGAATCAGAGTTCTGAGTAGACCATTCTTCTGCATATCTCTCAGATGGGGTCAATTCTGCGGGCAAACTGGAGGGGTGACAATGGACAGCCCTCTCTCACCGATGGTGGCCACTCTCTTTATGGAGGGATTTGAAGAGGAGGCCTCAAATCAGCCGATATGCTTTTTTAGGTATGTGGATAACCCTTTTGTTATATGGCCCCACGGGAGGCAAAAAGTCGATGTTTATTGGACCACCTAAACTGACGCCACCCTAACATTAAATTCTCCATGCAACTGGAGAAGGATGGACTGCTCCTTTTCCTAGATGTACTAGTGAAGAGGAAGGCAGATGGTACCTTCAGCCACACTGTTCACCGCAAATCCACTCACAACGACTTATACCTGCAAGACAGCAGTTGCCAGCATCTTGCACAGAAGAATGGTGTACTCAGAACTGTGGTTCACCGGGCACGAACTCTATCAGATCCTGATTATTTGGCGACGGAGATAGAACACCTACAATTTGCGTTCGACAAAAGCGATGTTGAAAAGGTACTGCGCCCTGCTTCCGCGCCAGAGATTCCTGAAGAGATACAATAAGAAACAAAGAAAGTTGCGTATTTGCCATGTATGTCGGGCCGATATCTGCCAAGATTATCAGAATTCTCCTCAGACATAACATGGAGAGCATGATGAATCCACCCAACAAGATTAAGGCTCTACTAGGGAGTGTGAAGGATCAAATAAAATGATCGTGTGGCGTTGTTGGCTTTGAGGCCCCATCTGGGAAAGTTCGGACGCCAATTTGCAAGTCCTGTTTCAGGTGACGCCACATTGGGTGACTTGCTTGTCGATGATAATGATGAAAGGGTGATGAGGGCAACACAATACTCAGTCCACGAGCCGGAGAAAGTCTCCAACCTTGCCGAGAATCGAACTCGAGCCCCTCTGCATGATAGGCAAACACGTTACAACTCAGCTAAGCAGTCGAACAGTGTGAAGGATGACCTGGGTATACGGAAACCGGGGTTTTACCACATACGATGTGAACATGGTATGGCATACATCCAGCCAGACGACCAGGACCGTTGACATCAGGCGAAAAGGACATCAGAGGCACATCCAAGTCAGCTATTGTCGAGCATTGTTTAGAACTCAGTCATTCCATGAATTATAATGATGACAAGATTATAAAACAAATATCGACATACCGGGACAGCGTCATCAAAGAATCTATTGAGATTAAGGTCACAGAGAATCTAACTGTGGAAGCGGTTTTGCCGCTGAGCTCTACCTGGAACCCGGTACTCAGTCTTCTGAAGACGCAACAGTGGCAACATCAAGACCCCAAGGGACACAAATATCAAGATGGAGTTAGAGAAAACAGGCCAGTACATGCAGCAAAGGATATACGTGCAATGGTACCTCAGACTACAAAATTGATGCCTGAGGACATTCTACTGAGTCTCGAGCGACAATTTGAACACCAGCGACCTGAAGATAAGACTGCAGCCGCTCCTGGCGGGCACGGACTTCGGACTGAACGTCTGACACGGCACGCCACGGTAACAGAACGTCCTACATCACAGGAGGGCTTAAATAACGACAATCGAAAGATAAATGTCTAGAACGGCTTGGACGTCATTCAGATTTTCATACAGCAGGATTGACAACGGGTAATAACAACAAACAACGCACATAGCACTCGGAACTGCTGCGGCTATGAGGAAACATAACAGTCGCTGCATACCAATGACGGAACGACTGACGTGGTGCCTTCCGCAGACGGAGCGCTTAGCACAAAATAGGCATAAATACCGGACGCGTTCCACAATGAAAACAGTATCAAATGGTTCAAATGGCTCTGAGCACTATGGGACTTAACTGCTGAGGTCATCAGTCCCCTAGAATTTAGAACTACTTAAACCTAACTAACCTAAGGACATCACACACATCCATGCCCGAGGCAGGATTCGAACCTGCGACCGTAGCGGTCTCGCAGTTCCAGACTGTAGCGCCTAGAACCGCTCGGCCACCCCGGCCGGCAAAACAGTATCAGACAGCACCTGAAGAAGACTACAAGACATGCAGTTGAAATATCGTGCAGGGAAGACTCGAATAACCAAAAGAAACCCGATTGTGCAACGTGGCCTAAAATTATAATTTATCTGTGCCACCAGCTACGTCTCTGTAACCAATGCAACTGGACATCCATTGTATGGAATGTTTTATTCGAAGAGGTCGGCAGAAGAAAGTGCAAACCCACAAGAGCACATTTTAAGATAATGTATGTTATTTACCTGGATAAATTCGAAGGCAAGAACACAAATACAACTAGAGAAGATAATTTGTGCAGTTGACAGTGTTTTCTAGCGGTACATGTGAATCTACTTATTGCCAGGATGTGTCGCCTTGTAATATTCTACAGATTTGACTTATCCTTACTAAATTGAAGATTAGCACTTTCTTCCGGAGACCTCTTTAATCAATCTGTACAACCGCCTTCGCCCGTACAAGAGGTGTAAAAGGTACCTATTTACAACGTACCACCTTGATGCAGATGTAGCCGAGAAGAAAAGTTGATATTTAAAACTTGTGTTCTGTCAAGTCGGGAAACTACCTCAAATTGGCCTACAAAAACCATCTAAGCTACAGTAGCTGCGCGTCGGTCGATATTTTCAGTATGCTCTCGCTCTCTTCGCGCCAACTATTAGCCCTGCAGAAAAAAATAATGGGACCTTTCTTGTAAGAAATTTAATGTAGCGTAGTTTTGTACTGGGGTACGTTTTCGATAGAGGCCGTGGCTAGAGAATTATTAAAGAAATACGTGCAGAAGCGATCTTCAAATGTTAATGGCACCCCTCACAAAATTTGTGACTACACGGATTATTTCCCACATTCTACCTTTTTCGGTCTTAATTGGCTTGGTAGTTACACTAACGGTTTACTCGGCTATTTCGCTAATCTTTCTTTCTTTCTTTCTTTCTTTTACTGGTGCCATGTCCCGCGCTGCCGCAGGTTCGGCATCGTTAGGAACGGATTTGGCAAGGTTAGTGTGAAGGGGTGGCCGGATGCCCTTCCTGCCGCCACCCCGTACCCCCCGGGACGGAAGTAGTGTACCCCTGCTCTCTGCGTCTAGTGGAATAGTGCAAACGTGTTCAGATGTCTGCGAGTCGTGTAACTGAGTCGGAACGTGGGGACCAGCCCGGTATTCACCTAGCGGGATGTGGGAAACTGCCTAAAAACCACATTCAGGCTGGCTGGCACACCGACCGACGTCAGTAATCCGTCAGGCGGATTCGATCCGGGGCCGGTGCGCCTATCCGAGTCCTGGAAGCAGCGCATGAGCGCTCTCAGCTAACCCGGTGGGTCTCGGTTGTTTCGCTGTCATTAGTTTAAACGTATGACGACGGTAATGAAAGAAAAATGATTTTTTTATAAACGTTATACAAAAGTTAATTACGTTCATGAGCCTGAACTTACACGTAAAGTAGTTTCGTAGTAAGAAGGCCAAATAAATAATGCAATTTAATCGTTAATTTAATACTGTCAAAAGTTTCATAGTTGTGATGTAAAATTTACACAAATGTCAAGTTTACAGTTTTTAAGTAAACAACTAAGCCTGTTGTGTGTAATACAATGAAGACCTAAGAAGTTTAGACATGGATCATAAATCTTATAGTCGCGAACTTTTGTACAATGGTACGGGGGAGTGCAATGAACACATACTAAAATCCTTGAGGAGGGGAGGGGGAGTATGTGTATGGGACGGGGCCGTACAGGGTACCTTACAAAGTCATTTTTGTACGTTTTTCGGGAATAACTCGTCAACCGTAGCCTCTGTGGAAGACGTATCCGAGTACAAAATTAAACTACATTCAGTTAATTACAAGAAGGGTCCTACCCATTTTTGTATAGGGAAAATACTTGGAGCGGGGAGATCGAGAGGCGAGTGAACTTTAAACATCTCATGCGTCGCGAATGCTCTGTGTCTTAAGTAGTTTCTGTAGGCCAGTTTGAGGTTGTCTCACGACCTGATGGATCAGAAGTCTTGTATATGAATTTGTACTTCTCGACTTACTCTATACTACTGTGATATATTGTTAACAGTTACTGTTTACGCCATGTGTACTATTTCTCCTAATACAGCGTATCTTGTTTGCCAGTCAGTCGGGACCGAATTACTGCTGTCCCCGCGCAAAGAGTAGACCGCTCTCCGCTGTGCTAGGGGTATGGAAAGACGAAAGTGCCCTGTGCGTATGCACAACACGAGAAGTCCTAGCAGCAGACTTCAGATGTCTTATTGTTAGTGTCGTGGGTGGACCAATGCTGACAGTTCAGGCTGTAGCATAGTCGCCATCTGACATGTCCACAAACTGCTACGACTTCACATGGCGTGGGGATAGTATCCCCTATGCAGCGCTAACCGGAGACAGGGAATGACGTAAACAATTCCACGATAAGGATAAGCGAGTTCTCTGATGGCATCGACACAGTGGTTAAAATACTGATCTAATCTTCCAGAGGAACGCGGTTGAAATCACTCTTCCTTGACAATTTAACTTGAGGTTTCCATCGATTCCGTCGATTTCTGCAGGTGATGCCAGTGTGTTTTTCACAAAATGATCGCAACGGAATTTCTTGCCATGTCATGATTTAAGACTTCAAACCAGACGAAAAGAATATTTTTTTCCGAAGTGTTAGTGAACTGAGGCCATTGCATTCAAACACTATTTCGCTACAAGCTTTCCCTCCGACCTTCAATAATATTTAATACTATGCGTGAATTGTTCAAGTCTTGAGGGGGATAAATGGATCACGTAATTGCCCTCTATGGTATACGAAAACAATCTCCCAGTCGTGGTGGTATTTGGCGCTGCGAATATGGATAACCATCAGCTGGATTGTTCGTATCTTGCAATGGATAAACAGATCATGTGATTGTCCTCTGTGTTATAGGGAAACAGTCTCCCGGTCCTGGTGGTATTTGGAGCTGCGAATGTGGGGTACCATAAGCTGTATAATGGAATGGCGACAATGAAAATTTATGCCAGACCAGGGCTCGAACCTGGATTTCCCATATTCAGAGTGAATTACTGCGTATGTGCAGTCGAACGTGCTTTTTTTTTTTTTTTTTTTTTTTTTTGCGAAAATAAAATTTTCACTGGAGGGAAGGGGTGAACTAAGGACCTCTCGCTTTTTTTTTATTTTTATTTTTTTTTATTTTTTTATTTTTTTTATTTTTTTTAGTCTCCTTCGTCTTGTTGGAGAAGAAGCAATCTTTTGGAACAAAAAAACAGTTTCTCAAAGCCAAAATCAAATTTCTTTTTCCTTTAAGAACAAATTGTGAGGAATAAATAAGGAAAAGTTTTTTTTTTTTTTTTTTTTTTTTTTTTTTTTTTTTTTTTTTTTTTTTTTTTTGAAAGAAAACAAAGACTCCGATTATACTGGTTTCTCCTTCCAGTAAACAAAAATGTGTGTCCTTCGTCTTGTTGGCGAAGAAGCAATCCTTTGGAACAAAAAAAATTTTTTTTTTTCTCAAAGCCAAAATCAAATTTCTTTTTCCTTGAATAACAAACTATGAGGAAGAAATAAGGAAAAGCTTTTTAAGTCGTCATGCGACTTGTAGTTAAAGTCTAGTTCTTACAGGAGCTCCTGAAGTGTATCCGCCTACAGCATGCCAGCTCGTCCAAACGTGTCTTCTCATGGCGTAGGCGTGAGTTCTGGGTAGCAGATCTATTCAGTTCGGTTCGTTTTATACAGTTTGCAGCTTCTCAGGGCTTGGACGTTCCAGCTACTAGGTGGGTCATCGAAAGTGCTCCGTAAGAAATTGGAAAAATATTGTTTATAGCGTGGGTTGCGTATCAGGACGCAGTGTCGTTCGTTGAGATAAGTCCAATATCCTAGCGTAGACTTGTCGCCAGAAGTAAAAAGATAGCGGATCGTTTGGCCACAGATCCAATTCACAGAGTCAGTTTTGGCGGAGGGGTAGAAAGTCTTATCGGGGTACAAAAGCATGTGGACGTCGATCTGAGCCGGTGTCTGGCGAGTAAGAAACGCCAAAATTCGCCGCGCAAGTGTCCAGACGTCTAGCGCTGTGCCACAGTGGAACCGGTGGAGATCCGTGTCATCCACGCCACAGTGGGTGCAGACGGATGAATCGGCGAGATGGATGCGGTGCAGACGATCTCGGTTAACTTGTTTGCCATTCACGGTGATGTACCACGCTGATTGAACGTCTGATTCGAGAAAACGCGCATGGATCGCCTTCCATATGTGTCGCCACACGTACTGTGGATACTTACGTTCGATGGGGTTGGACGGGCGGCACTGTTGTAACAATTCGGAGACTGTTTTCGTGAGATACAAACGTGGAAGTGGTAAGGACCGGTAGATATAACTGAACTCCAGGAAAAATCGTTGGATGTAATAAAAGGGGGTTGGAATGGTCGATATCAATACTGGGGCGGACAAGGAGGCCGGTGCAAAGTTGTGAAGCAGGAGGCTAGTAAGGCTCTGCGGGCAACGATGCCAAAGTTTGAGTTGGGAGCTGACGTATAGTGCCTTGACACGAGTCGGCACGTGGATGAGTCCCACCCCGCCACGATCTCGTGGCAGTGCAAGGGATTCATACTGCACCTTGAATAACATCCCCGAGCTGACGAAGGAGCCGAAAGCCATCAACAGTCGTCGCGCCAGGAGATTTGGAACTGGTAGTACTTGAGCCACGTGTGGTATACGGGAAGCATGATACATGGTCACGTATTGCGCGCGTTGGATAACGTCGAGAGCTCGTAGCCGGTGAGCTGCGAGATTTGCTCTGATTGTCTGTAGCAAGCGTCTACCATTGATAGTCGCTGAGCGGCGCAGGTCTGCTGTGAAATCGAGTCCAAGACACTGTATGGTGGCGGCGACACTAAGGGGGGCAGCGCATCTCTGCGGCAAGCCCTCACCAATGAGCAGGACCTTGGATTTTGACACGTTGAGGCAGCTCCCCGACGCTTCGCCGTAAGTCGCCACCCATGTCAGTGCTGCTCGTACTTCATCTTCACTGCGCAAATATATTACTATGTCGTCTGCGTAGGCTGTACAACAAAAACGGTGGCCTTGCACAGCCATGCCTTCCAAACGTTGGCGCATGCCCTGGAGCAGGGGTTCCAAGGCGAAAGCATACAAAATCGTGGAAAGAGGGCAACCTTGCCGTACAGATCGTGCGATGACCAGGGACGGTGTAAGACGACCATTGTACATGATTTTAGATGTTGCACGACTCAACAGGCGCATAACCACTGTTACAAAACCGCCAGGAAAACCCATATGCTGAAGAACTGTCCGTAAATAGAAGTGGTCAACACGGTCGAAAGCCTGGCTAAAGTCCAGTGAAGCCAAGGCGCCAGGGAGACGCAGATGATGCGCTAATGCTATCATGTCTCTGTAACGGCAAAGGGCCGTACGGATGTTGTTGTCGCCTCCTAGGGAAGTCTGGTCGCAGGATGTGATGTAACGTGCGACCTTCTTGAGTCGCGATGCCAGTAGCCGTGTGAATATTTTCATGTCGCTGTTGAGCAAAGTAATTGGTCGATAGTCCTGGACCCTTGATAACCCGCGCGGTTTATGTACAGGGATAATAATTCCTTCTAGAAAGGCGCTCGGGACCACTGTCCTCGGTGACATCAGCTCTTGTGCGATTGCCGTCCACGTGGAAGCCAACAAATACTGAAAACTTTTATAAAATTCGATGGGTATACCGTCAGGTCCAGGAGACCTGTTATCGGAACCCGCCTTGATAGCATCTACCACTTCATCTGTGGTTACGTCGTCTTGGAGGTCATGCACAGCATCCTCCGGAAGAGTGTTCGTAGTGAGCTGAGCTACTTCTGTGATCAGTGCTGCAGAATGCGGTACGGCTGCGTATAGCCCGGCAAAATGAGCATGGAGAGCACGACCGATGCTTTGTTGGGTGTCGTGCCGGCGCCCTTCCACATCAGTGAGTACTTGGATCAGAGCTCGTCGTCGTCGTTGTCTGTCCTGAAGGAGGTGGTACATCGACGGACGTTCTTGAGGGATTCGATTAGAAGCTCGAGAACGGACTACAGTGCCTTCCAAGTTACGCCGCATGATCAAGGAGATCTGCGCCTTCGTGCGATGGACCATCGACTGCCGGGCTGGCGAGAAAGGCATCGTCGCACAGTCACGTAGAATGGTGTAGTAGAAGTGCAGGGTATTAGTTTGCCACGCCTTTAATTCCTTTCCAAAACTCATCAGAGTCTTCCTCAGGGTCGGCTTTGCACAGGAGAGCCACCATGATAAGGTGGAGTCATAGGCTTCTCGACGATGGTGGCAGCGTGCCCACGCTTCTTCGACCATACGGCGACAGCCTGAGGAGGTCAGGTGAGCGACATTGAGTTTCCACAGACCACGACTATGCCACACTTGCTGTCGGGCGAGAGTGACGTCACAGAGGTACGCATAATGGTCTGAAAAGGCCAAGGGCCAGACTTCCGCATGACGTGTGCCATCAGCAAGGGAGCGGGTAACGTAGATGCGATCTATGCGGCTTGACGAGTGAGAGGTGTAGAATGTATAGCCCGGTTGAATTCCGTGGAGCTTCTTCCATGTGTCAACAAGTCGGAGACGGTCGATGACCACTGAGAGAGATGCACAAGGGGAATGTCGCGGGAGTTGGTCCGCGGGCTCTTGTGTTGAGTTAAAATCCCCACCGAGTACCAAATCGTCCTGCGGACCGGTGAAGAGGGGTGTGACGCTTTCGGCAAAAAAAGTTTGTCGGTCATGACGGCGGCCAGTGCCGGACGGAGCGTAGATATTAATAATACGCACGCCGAACAGTGTGAGGGCCATACCTCGCGCAGTGGGGAGGTAGATGACGTCCTCTGCAGGGAGTCCGTCGCGTAGCAGGATGGCGACGCCGCTACCGGTATCGGATGCGGGGGAAACATGGGCGTTGTATCCGGTGGGAACTAGGAAGTCAGCCACAAACACCTCTTGTAAGAGTGCTATATCCACATCCGCAGAGTAAATAGTGTCTCTGAACATAGCCAGTTTATGGGGGGCACGAATGGTGGCGAGATTCATCGTGGCGATACGATATTGCTGCGTGCGGCCATCCTCAGTATGTGCAGAACGTGCGGTAGAAGTAGCCGGCAGGTGGAGACCTGCCGGTGGTCCCGCAGTGGTGATAATTACTGGCGGGGCGCCAGCCCCAGTGTCGCCGAGGTGGACTCCTGTGCAGACACGCTGGCAGGCTGTTCCGCTTCTTCTTCAACGTCATCGGCCCAGGAAGCTGACGACGTGGACATGTGACGGTCACGTACTTCCGGAACGGGTGTTGTGGATTCCGCAACATGAGTGGCAGGGGGACCGCCGTCATCATTCTTTGACAACGGCGAGGACACGTCCCTGGCTGGGAGAGTAGGCGTCACCGGAGGGGCTCCTGTTGCTGCCACATCGCGTGACTGGACGCAATGTGGGAGATCACCGTCAGACATCAGGTCGACATCTCGTGGGGCCGTCTGAGAAAGGGCGTCATCGGAAGGCGTTCGTCGTCGTTTCCTGTGTTTGCGAGGCGACCGCTGTTTTCTGATGTGGCCTTCTGAATCAGAATGTGGTCGCTCGTCGTCTGACGCCGAACCCGTCTGGACAAAGGCAGACGTCGGCACGACACCGAGGTCGACGTCCATGGTTCCAACAGGAACATCGGTTTCGGTCTGCAAACCGGACGGTCCTGAAGCGAGCACTGGAGGTGACGCCGTGCTTGTGTCCTCGGCGCGTTGTGCTGCGGCGGGTGGCGTTGACGATGCTGCTGGCGCAATCGAGAATGGTACGACGGGGTCCTGTGCAACCTTGGCGTAGGTGATGGGTAAGGACGTGACCGTCGAAGCCTGAGTCTCTTCACGTAACGGCGTCTGTATTAAACGGCGGTGTAAGCATTCGGAACGTACATGTCCCTCCTGGCCACATCCTGCGCACGTTCGTGGCTGTCCATCATACATGACGATGGCCCTCACACCGCCAATCAGCAGGTACGATGGGACATGTTTCGTCAGCTCAATTTTTATTTGCCTGACGCCATTTAATACGGGATAGGTCGTAAATGTTTGCCACTTCTCCGCGACGTGACCCAAGACGGTGCCATATGGTTGGAAAGCGGCAATGACCACATCCTGAGGCACCTCGAACGGGAGTTCAAACACCCGCAATGTCCGGAGACCGAATCCAGCATGGGCGACTGTCACAACACCCATATGTCCATCAGAGTGTTTAAATTTTAGTCCGGTGGCATGACGGTGAATTATGTCATTGCAAATTTCCTCCGTCGACATCTTGATGTAGACAACACTTCCAGTGATGGAAAAATGTGTGCCGATTACGTCCTGGGGGTTCAAACGTAGATCCTCACGTATGAACTGTTCGACTTCGAAAGCTCTGGGTCGTGGATGTTCGGCTTGAAACGTTACTTTGATCGTTGCACGGCGGTACGAGTGCGCCATGATGTACGTTAGTACTGGACTCGATAGATACAAACACCGCGACGCGGAAGTAAACACCGCCAAGAGCGGAGCGTCACACGGCGCGCGGAGCAGCTCCGCACGCTAGCACGGCTGCGAGCCGACTATGTGCTGGAGCAGCCCCCGGAAGATCGCATTCGCTGATTGCCGTAGAGATCAAGTGAACAACACCCCAAAGGATCGCGTGCTGTCCACCGTCGTTAACGGACTGTACAGAGCATGCAGCCCCCAACCGATGTGCATAATCTTGGTTTTATTCATGTTCACCCTGCTACCCGCCGCCTCTCCATATGTAGTAAGAATGGAACCACCTTACAAACTTCATTCTCCGATCGGAGGAATATCATCAAGCCGCCGGCATATGCACGACACGTGAAGGTACTCTTACGGAGTTGGATGCCTGTAAGAGTCCGTCGAAGAGCCTGCAACAGTGGTTCGAGCGCTATTGCAGACAGCACCATCGACAAGAGACATCCTTTATTAACTGAGCTGTAAACAGGAATGTTAACTACCTCCCAGCCATTGACTCTCGCCGCCGAAGGAGTCCCGCAAAGGAGGCGTATGAAGACGGTAATAAAATCCTGAGGTCCGAGGCACGATCAAAATCCACTAATATGAACGCCGCTTGCATGAAATATGCTTCCATCAGGGCAATGATGCCACGGTATTCACTTAGGATAGACTGGATGTTGCTCCGAACCCCTAGCCAAGCCTTGTTTGGTGGTAATGTCTTGGATATTACAGTTTTGAGCCTTACCGCCAACATTCGCGCGAAGATCTTGTAGTGAGTATCGAGCATCGTGAGCGGTCGACGTTGATGGGCGCTGACACTTCCTGTCAATTTCCGTATTGGTACAAAAATTCCCGCCATGAATTACGGCGGGATGTCCGTGTTAGGGCGCAACAACTCATACATTAACAACAATAGGGACATTATTAGATCCTGCAAATTCGCAATAAAATTCGAGTGTCAACCCATCTGGCCTAAGGGATTTATGCACCGCTTCCTCCATGAGTGCCATCGGTATGTCATCTTCCGTAAGGAGTTCAAATAACGCCTCTGCATCCGTACCATCCACCGCCGTTAATAAAATGTCTTCTCCTATCCAATCGCCCGTCGGCGTCCCAGTGAAAAGAAGGCAGCAATGCTTCAGAAACCATCAGCAGTGTTCTGTTGTTACGTCAAGGGCAGATCATCACCACCAAGGAGCTCTGTGATCAAGGATTAGCGATTACGCGCATCTCCGCTGGACACATGACGCATGGAAATACGTCTCCATCGACGTTGTCCAAGCACCGAGCACGGTTCGAAAATCCCTCTATTCGACGTCTCGTGATCGATGAAATGCGATGGACTTTCGCTTGACGTTCGAGCGATGGGGCCCTGGAGGACAGGTCACGGAGCACCATGTGGTAATATTCAAATGTACCTCGGAGCCATCTCGCTTTTTCTGTGCCATAAGTTATGAGAGCTCTTCTTATCGCCGGGTTTGCACATTGCACACACCAGGAAAAGACCGTACGGTGCATCGGGAGACGGCGAATGCGTATCTGCTACCGTTTTTCGATCCGCTGACGACATTCAGGATCCATCAATAAGGACTAATTAAGTTTCCACGAACTACGGCTCCGCCAGACGCACTGTTGAGGGACGTTTTACGTGCATAAATGTGGGACAACGTTCAGCACCCAACACGTGATCTCCTAATCCAGCAGAAACATAATTCCGATCCAGTCTGCTCTCCGGATGTCTATTAAAAAACGTGTAGTCTTCATGCTGTCCATGGATATTCTCCCATGTGTCCATTAGTCGCATGTTTCCGCAGATTGTGTGCAGTGCATAGCAGGAGCTAAAATTCAGGGTATGATCCTTCGGTGTGAAAACACAATTAAAATTCCCTCGTACCAAGATGTGGTCATATCTGCCGTGGAATAGGGGCGCAGTCTCCTCCGAATAGAAGTGTGCATTCGCCCGTCTATTGTCAGAGCCGGAGGGTGCGTAGATGTTGACAATACGAATGCCGTTCATAGTCATCGACAAACCCCGGGCCGAAGGGAGATAATGGAGGTCACACACCGGAAGCAAAACGAGGATAATGGAATGTAGTCAAATTAAATCGGGTGATGCTGAGGGGATTAGATTAGGAAATGAGACACTTAAAGTAGTAAAGGAGTTTTGCTATTTAGGGAGTAAAATAACTGATGATGGTCGAAGTAGAGAGGATATAAAATGTAGACTGGCAATGGCAAGGAAATCGTTTCTGAAGAAGAGAAATTTGTTAACATCGAGTATAGATTTAAGTGTCAGGAAGTCGTTTCTGAAAATATTTGTATGGAGTGTAGCCATGTATGGAAGCGAAACATGGATGATAACCAGTTTGGACAAGAAGAGAATAGAAGCTTTCGAAATGTGGTGCTACAGAAGAATGCTGAAGATAAGGTGGGTAGATCACGTAACTAATGAGAAGGTATTGAATAGGATTGGGGAGAAGAGAAG
Organism: Schistocerca americana; assembly: GCF_021461395.2. Taxonomy (NCBI): domain Eukaryota; kingdom Metazoa; phylum Arthropoda; class Insecta; order Orthoptera; family Acrididae; genus Schistocerca; species Schistocerca americana. The sequence continues at coordinate 265,121,306 of NC_060123.1, forward strand.
TTTGTGGCACAACTTGACTAGAAGAAGGGATCGATTGGTAGGCCATGTTTTGAGGCATCAAGGGATCACAAATTTAGCATTGGAGGGCAGCGTGGAGGGTAAAAATCGTAGAGGGAGACCAAGAGATCAATACACTAAGCAGATTCAGAAAGATGTAGGTTGCAGTAGGTACTGGGAGATGAAGAAGCTTGCACAGGATAGAGTAGCATGGAGAGCTGCATCAAACCAGTCTCAGGACTGAAGACCACAACAACAACAACACCGGAATCCCTTCCTGGACTAATATCGCTTTGCCGTGTTCCTACGTCTGGAGTCGGCGCTAGGTAAGTGTTGTAAACACGCACGTCAGAGGGTTGCCTGCCAACGGGCTGTTCTCCGCTGTTTTCTTTCTGGGGTGCGCGTCCTGCGAGTGAGCCGCCGCCAAGTGGTGGTGCCAATTCCGGTATCCCTTCGACTGGTTCTGCCCAGTCACATTGGTCATCAATCCCAGGAACACCCTCTGCTGCATTTTGACGTGGCTGCCGGGACACTGCCTCCTCCATCGGTAGTATCGGGTCATTCGGTGTCAATGAAGAGGGACGTCTGAAAGGCAGGACATCCGGTCACCACCTGAAGAGATCCTTTCAGTCTCCTCTAAAGGCACGTGTTCCATGTCAGACGTCTCTTCAGCTCGAATATCTTTCGTCTCCCCTAGGCTAGGGAAGGACTTGTCACCCAAACTATAGTGACGCTTTTTGCGACGCCTCGGCGATCGTTGTTTGCGCTTCCTGCAGTCTGCCGCTGTAGACGACGCCTCACATCTTTCAACAGGCGCTCGTTGGTCCGTTGCTGCCGCCACAGTCTCGACTTCCACTTCCACGCCGCGTGCTGCTTCTGAGGGTGCGGAAGGTTACTTCCTCATCGGCCTTGAGGTGGGTGTAGAGGCATCCCCCATGTCACCTCCATGCTCCCCTAACTGAGTCCGCTCTTGCATCAACACGTCCGTGTCACACTCCGAAATCGGCAACGCCTTTCGGCGGGCCACCGGCACGTACGCCATAGGCAGTTGCGAGGGAACTTCTCGTTGTGACGCTTCTCTAAGTGGCAGTTGCACGACGCGGCCTCGTATGCGCTCCGAGCGGATATGTCCTTCTCCGCAGCAGCCAGAACATATCTGTGGCTAGCCGTCGCAAATCACAATTGCTCGACATCCCCCAATATATAAATATGAAGGGATAAGTTTTTTAAGGACACTCCACACTTTTCGAACGCCGTTTAGCACGGGATAGGTGCTCGCTCAGCTGTCAGGCACATGACGGAGTACCGTTCCACATTGTCGCAGCATTTCAATAGCCATCGGTTCTGGTACCTCAAACGGCAGTTCAAAGATACGAATGACCGTCACTCCCAAGCCTGAAGGAGCTACTTTTACATCGCAGATGTGGCCATCAGAGTGTCGAAATTTAAATCCGCTTTGAACAGAGGCGATAGTTATTACACATGCAGCTTAATCGGTCATCCTGACTTACATTGTGCTGCTTACAGTGGATAGTGTAGGGTCTTGCCCACTCGTCTCGTATAAGATGCCTAAAGGATGTTGCGTTCTTGTAATGTTATGCAACAATTACAAATAAGAAGAATGACAATACTTAACTTGTATTTACAACAAGTGATCGCAACCGATGGGCGATAACCAAATAAGTGGCCTTTGCTATATACAATGTTCATGCAAGCATTTGATATGGATCACACGTCACTGCTACCGTAGCACTCTCTGCTAGGCCGTGCTAATACTGTCCACATACTGAGTGGCCGAGGCCGGCAGGAGCGGCGCATATCTCTTCGGCTAGGGGGCGCACCTGTCGTGGTGCGGTCTTAATCAGCGCACCATTGGCCGATGTCGTCTCACCGCATTCCCTTCTTTTGCGTTCTTCATCTTCATTCCGGCGCTTCTGGTTACGCCAGAACAGATAGGTGTATCCTAAATAGGTCTGTAGAGGAAAACGAACTTCTCCCCTAAAAAAAAAGGCTGTATTTCAAAAGTCTTGGATTTGCAACAGTCGTTGTCAAACGTAAATTGGAGCGTAGTTTTTCTAAAATTATGTGCCATGGCGACCTATTCAGACAACAACACGCGCGAGTGTCAGCCGTGTGAACACTTCGTCTTCTACGTACGCCCCAGGCCTGGACAGCAGGTCCGAGTCGTGCCACTGCCTAGTGGAGACTGTACCATTTGGCTACCCGAGCATGACTCACGGCCAGACCCAAACTTCCACGTGTCATCAGCCTTGTGTCTACAGCCTGTACTCGTGCACCCAATATGTATAGTTCTGTACAGGAGAGACATTTTACTTGAAAGTCGCCCTCCCGATGTCGGTGGGTAAATACGATATTGCAGTGCCTGTGATATTCCGAATTACGATTCAAAGTTTCTTCGCACATGCATGCGGAGTAACACAGGCACTAATTCGGAATAACACAGGCACTACAATATCGTATTAAAAAGTTATGTTCTTGCGAGATATGTAATCATACTCCTGCAGACTGCTTAAAAGAGGTGTGTAACGCTTAAAAAAATGCTCACAGAAGAGACAGATGTAGAATTTTAACCTATGTTAAGTCATGTAAATATGAATTTGGTTCATTTATGACTTACACTCGATAGAACCTTGCAGTGGAAATCTACTTTCATAAAATTTATTAAATGTGTACCTGTTCTTGTTTTATTTTGTTCTTGTACATTGTTGTTGAAGTCAAAACTGGTTTCTCATTCTTAAACTTTATTGCACGTGATGTGATGTTAAGCTGAACAATACGAGTGGTTTAATTACGTAAACACTATCTGAAAACAGTCGCCAAATCACTCTGAAACTGTATAGCTGTATTACAATTAACTTTAGGAAAACGTAAAACAGTATACTGAATAACCTGTCCTATGAAATTCTGAATTGCACAGTGCAGTGACCAGAGCTACAATGTGTGACGTCACAATACGTGACTTGCAGTTCCCACACACAAAAGTAACAGAATAAAAATTCTCCGTCAAACTACATCGTATTTTGAAGGATAAATCTCCAGAATTATTCTACAAAAATTCCCTATCATTTTACGCATGAAAACTGTTTGAATAAAATTCCCGAGATAAAACGATGCACAAGCGATTGTAACACTGCACTGTAAGAATAAGGCTGTCTGACAAATGAGATTTCAACTACATGCTACGCATTACTGTGAATGATTTTATTGTGTCCTGAAATTAATGTTAAATTGGTCCTAACAAATTTTCATCTCTTTCTTTGTTGCAACGGAAACCCTGATTTGCTCGAAACATTAAAACCAACACAGCAGAAAATCAGCTAAAGAAAAGCAACCCTGCCCAATGCACTGCATGGAAAAGTTGCTGTGCTAAGCACACCATGCTTTATCTTGAATGACTGTTCTCCTCTCAGTGCAATGTGGCGACACACAATTACAGAACAAAATTTTCATGAGATGATGGTGGTAGAAACTCGACTTACTAAATTATTGAAAAGAGACTAGCATTCAAAACTGTGTTATGAATACTCTGATTCCTTAAAAATTACTATCATCTTTACAGAAGTCACTGCTTGTTAAAAAGAGATTCTAATATCTGAGGCATAATTTAATATTATCTTGAGTATTAATATATTTTATTCGGTAATTTACCTTTGCAACACTGAAACTACTAGAGCCTTCTTATATTACTTCGCTAATCGAATTTTGTGGATTATTTGTCCATTGTGACGTGAGAGTTTTTCCCTACCAGCATTCTTTCTGACATTGCTGTAGGAACGAATAGGACCCGATTCTGACTGCTCTCAAACCATTCTCAGGGACGTAGTAATGTGTTGTGTAATGGTATGTTAACTGATTTATTGGATTTATAAAAATCAAGGTAAACTTACGTGTACACAGTTTTCCTTTGTATCTTAACGATTTGAATTGCACAGTGTGTCCCACACGAAAGAGGCGCCACGAACTAACAGTTGCTTAAAACACACCTAAGGGCTTTGCATGAATATCAGGAAATAAAATGAAACGAATATATCATACCTTGTTCTTGGGGAAATAAAGGTGAATCACAAAAGGTGGTCAAAGTGACCGCCCACGACTTGTAAACACAGTTGAACATGACGCTGCAGATTCTAGAATGTTGCTGCCGGAACCTCTGGTGTCACTGCCTGAATTTCACGGATAGTAAATCTTCCAAGTTGTGTGGTTTATTTCTGTAGACCTTGCCTTTTAGGCCATCACAAAGGAGAAAGTTAGGTGGTGTTAAATCAGGTGACATCAGGGGCCGCAGTCCTTTCGAAATCACTCCGACAGGGGAAAATGATTTGACCTCAGCAGTGGCCACCCGAAATGTTTGACATGTGGCGCCATCCTGTTGGTACCTGCCCACAGTAAGTTCTTCATCGTCTATCTGGTTCACAAATTCTCGAAACGAATCGAAGTAAACTGAACCTGTCACAGTAGACTCGAAAAGAATTGGTTCGATAAGGCGACACTGTCATATTGCACAGAACACGCCAATCTTTTGTGAACGCACAGGTTGCTTTACCGGTGCATGTGGACTTTCATTTCATCTCAAGCGTGTGTTCGGAGAGTTTACAAAGCCAAAGAGGTGGAATCACGATCCGTCAATGAACTATGTGTAGCCTACTGCAACTTTCCTGGCCTGTGAGCAACAAATTGTTGAAATCAACGGCAAAATGTAATGTGTTTGTCCTTTTCATTGACACTCAGTTCCTCAACAACTGTAAACCCATGTGGATACGCGCCGGCTTTGTTCGCAGCCCTGTGACATATGCTCCACGACATTCCACATTCCTGGAATAAACGTCGAACAGACTTTGCAGGAGAAGCCAACAATCGTTGTTTCACGTTAGTCACTCTTTCTTCCCATAATGGCGGCCGTCCTCTGTCGTGAAGATCAAACATGGTTCTCCTGCTCTCTATCTTTTCACTATTGTTTGCTTGTATGCAGCAGTTAGATGGTGTATGCTGGTCACCAAACCGTTTAATAAACATTCGATGACATGCCGGAACCAGTTATCCAAATTGTTTCGTAACAAACTCGCGCACTCCGACAGAACGGTGATACATTGTCACTAAAGACTGAACACTGAGCTCCAGCCACAGCGATACGCGAAAACACATTGGTGCGTCAAACGATGTTGCAGAATTCCAATGTCACAAATTACACGGTGAATTTCAGCGGAATTGTTACACATGTTTGTGCAGCCTCTTTCGAGTAGGACGCACTCTACTCATTTTTCGCTGTTTCCTCTGTTAATTAAAATTCTTAATATTTTGGCGTTCCGCCAGTTAATGATGTAAGCAGCTGCGAGAGCCAATAGGTAAACTCTCGAAGATTGCTTTGATTGTTACAGTTCTAAACGTACCTATACGAAATAACACGGTTGGAATTTGACTTACATTTCAAATTAACAATTTCCCAAATGTTTATTAATTATTCATATTTAACTGACATATTTTAATGCTAAGTAACGAAAAATTATTACAATTTGTAAATATATGCTACAATGTCATTACAACATCAGTTATTCGCAACTCTGTGGGAGGAACTACAAGTTAATTCATCTTTTTATGATGAGAAGCAAACCGATTCTTTAGTAATGAGTTCTAATTGATAACGTGGTTGCGGTGAAGATGACGATATCGTTAATCAAAACATGCAAATTGAAGTCAGTTACTTCCTAGATTTACTGATTATTAGGTTATTTGCCTTGTAATACTCTACAGTTTGGAGGTATCTGATCAAAAATATCCGGACGCCCCTATGTAATAAGGAATTGACCACTAGATTTCACCAGAGGTGGAACCGCAAATATGAAAGGAGGCGGGACTAATGTGTTATCGATATGGAAGCAGTAACAGCAAAATATATCGTTCAGGAGAGGTCGTTGATCTCGAACGTGACCTAGTCATTGGACGTCATCTAACAAATCCATCAGGGGCATTTCAACCCTTCTAAAGCTGCTTAAGTCGACTCTTGGTGATATGACTGTCAAGTGGAAAGGCGGAGGAACAACTACAGTTACAGCAAGACCAGGCAGATCTGAAGTACTGACAGAGAGCGGCCACCGAGTATTGTGGAGGGTGGTTTATTTATTTATTTATTTACACGTCAAGTTCCGCAGGACCAAATTGTGGAGCGTATCTCCAAGGTCATAGAACGTGTCAATACATTAAATTACAACGTAAAAGTAATAACAGACAAAAAACGTATATGAACCCAAAAAAGTCAAGCCATAAGTTTAAGCAAACGCAATCAACAATACAACAAGAATCAGCTTAATTTTTCAAGGAAGGCCTCGACAGAATAGAAGGAGTGATTCCTGAGGAAACTCTTCAGTTTCTATTTCCAAGCGCGTGGATTTCTGCTAAGATTTTTGAATTCTTGTGGTAGCTTATTGAAAATTGATGCGGCAGAGTACTGCAGACCTTTCTTCACAAGAGTTAAGGAAGTCGGATAGCCGTGCGGTTCTAGGCGCTACAGTCTGGAACAGCGTGACCGCTACGGTCGCAGGTTCGAATCCTGCCTCGGGCATGGATGGGTGTGATGTCCTTAGGTTAGTTAAGTTTAAGTAGTTCTAAGTTCTAGGGGACTGATGACCTTAGAAGTTAAGTCCCATAGTGCTCAGAGCCATTTTGAGCCATTTTTTAATTCGGATACAAATGCAGGTTTGATTTCTGTCGAGTATTAACTGAGTGAAAGCTGCTAGTTCTTGGGAAGAAGCTGATATTGTTAACAAGAAACGACATTAAAGAATATATATATTGAGGCCAATGTCAAAATACCCCGACTAGTGAACAGTGGTCGACAAGAAAGTCGCGAAATTACATCACTTATTGCCCGAACTGCCCTTTTCTGAGCCAAATATTAGAATGGGAGAGTTACTCCAAAATATAATACCATACAACGTAACAGAATGAAACATAAGCAAAGGAGACTAATTTTCGTGTCGATTGATCACTTGCTTCAGATACCGTTCGAATAGTAAAAATGGCAGCATTAAGCCTTTGAATAAGATCCTGAACGTGGACTTTCCACGGCAGTTTACTATCTATCTGAACACCTATAAATTTGAACTGTTCAGTTTCACTATGCGCATTCTGTGACATTAAAACTTCGGCTTTTGTTGAATTATGCGTTAGAAACTGTAAAAACTGAACCTTACTCTGATTTAGCGTTAGTATATTTTGTACAACCCATGAACTTATGTCATGAACTGCACTATTTGAAACCGAGCCAGTGTTGCACACAACATCCTTTATGACCAAGCTAGTGTCATCAGCAAACAGAAATATTTTAGAACTACCCATAATATTAAAGGACACATAATTTGTACGAACAAGGAACAGGAGTGTCCCCAACACTGATCCTTGGGGCACCCTCGATTTGATTGTACCCCACTCAGACCCCACATCACAACCATTCTTAACAATGTGAATAATTTCCTTTTGCTGTCTGTTGCTAAAGTAAGAGGTGGACCAGTTGTGAGCTACTCCCCGTATTGGGTAATAGTCCAACTTCTGGAGCAATATTTTGTGATCAACACAATCAAACAATCAATTAAATCAAAAAATATGCCTAGCGTTCGAAACCTCTTGTTTAACCCATCCAGTACCCCACAGAGAAAAGAGATTATAGCTTTTTCGGTTGTTAAACGGAAGTACCTCACAGAGAAAAGAGATTATAGCTTTTTCGGTTGTTAAACGAGATCTAAAGCCGAACTGTACATCTGATAGCCAATTACGTGATATAAAATTGTTCTTACAGACACAGCCTTTTCAATAACTTTATCAAACACTGATGGCATAGAAATAGGTGTAAAGTTGTCGGTATTATCCCTTTCTCTCTTTTTATAAACCGGCTTTACTACTGAATACATTAATAGTTCAGAAAACTGACAATTCCTAAAGGAAAAATTACAAATATGGCTAAATGCAGATCTGACATGTGTAGCAGAGTGCTTTAATATTCTGCTAGGCGCTCCATCATATCCATGAGAGTCCTTATCTTCAGTGATTTGATTATTGACTCGGTCTCCCCCTTGTCTGTATCACAGAGGAGTATTTCAGACTTCAATCTTGGAAAGGCATTTGCCAAGAGAGTTATACGATTCCATGCAGAAATTAAATTTTTATTTAATTCACCAACAATGCTCAGAAAATGATTGTTCAATACGGTACATATATCTGTACAATGATCTTAGACCATTAACGTATTTAGCTATGTAAAGTGCACGATGACATTATGTCACGCCATCATGGTGTACAATGTTCTTAGACCATCGTTTTGCTGTGTACTGTGTATGATGACATACACAGTTCAACACATTTAACAAAGCAAAATGATGTTAATGATCGAAGAGTATTGTACTCCGTAAGGCGTGACATACTATACCATTTTGCACGGTACACAGCAAAACACGTTACTGGCCTAAGATCATTGTACTTGACTTGACTTGAAAGTTGAAATCTAGAGACGTGGGGCAAAGAGCGACGCTGCTGGACAATGGATGGCTGGAAACGGGAGAAATGAACTGCATGCTTTTGAAGTTAAAACCTAGTACTTAATCAAATGATTTTAAGATGCACGAAAATCTGTCGAGGTTCTACCCCACCAGCTGTTTCTTGCATATCATGAAGGGAAGGAAAATTTAGTTAGCGTCCGTCGACGACGATGTTATTAGAGACGAAGCACAAGTTCGGGTAAGCGGAGGGAGAGATAGAAAATCGTCCGCGTGCTTTTTAAAGGAACCATCCTCGCTTTTGTCTTAAGCAATTTACGGAAACCATGGTGCTGTAGCCACCAGAAAGATCGCGGAAGGCGCACATTGGCACGGCGCGTCACGGACGGTAGTTGCTGCAAGTAGAGTCCCGTCCACCAGAGGGCACGCGAGAATTCGGACGCGACCTCTGCCAGCATAGCCGGCCGCGGTGGTCTAGCGGTTCTAGGCGCTCAGTCCGGAGCCGCGCGACTGCTACGGTCGCAGGTTCGAATCCTGCATCGGGCTTGGATGTGTGTGATGTCCTTAGGTTAGTTAGGTTTAAGTAGTTCTAAGTTATAGGGGACTGATGACCACAGATGTTAAGTCCCATAGTGCTCAGAGCCATTTGAACATCTGCCAGCATAACAACGACAACAACAACTCCGGCAGCACGGGCCGGGCCCAGTCAGTTCACATCGAGCAGGTCTAGCAGACAGTTCCCGGTCTACACTAGGTGAAGTGCGGCGGAAACGTGAATCGTGTTACTACACATGGAAAATCTAAATATGTAAGACCAGGGAGCGATTTGAACCACTAACCTTACGAATGCATACCCCTGAAGCGACGTTGTAGTCTTTTTCCTTTAGACTACATTACCTTCAGCAGTACATACCTAGGTAGACGCACAGTTCAAATGGTTCAAATGGCTCTGAGCACTATGGGACTCAACTGCTGAGATCATTAGTCCCCTAGAACTTAGAACTAGTTAAACCTAACTAACCTAAGGACATCACAAACATCCATGCCCGAGGCAGGATTCGAACCTGCGACCGTAGCGGTCTTGCGGTTCCAGACTGCAGCGCCTTTAACCGCACGGCCACTTCGGCCGGCAGACGCACAGTTCGGTCATTCATGAGGTCCCTATGTTTCCACAGTGGCCGCTACTAAATTATTGTGTCTTTTGATACGTGAACTTGATATTATTGAGAGTATTACACTGTTAATGAGGTCATAAGTTTTAGTAAAGAGGGGAAGCTATAATCCAAATTCTCTTCGATGCCTGTTGTTAATATGGCATCCTAGCTCTGTTGCACAGAGACACGATAGGAAGCGACGGAATTCGGCGTAGGGAAACGACTCAGCATTTTGTCTTCAGTGGCGTAGATGAAAAGAGGAAAACCAAATTCTGGAGTTTCGAGTAGAACCATCTGAGAGCCACAGGCCAAAGGCTGTATCCGTTGCACTGATGACAGGGCGTTCCCTGGAGAACGCTGATTCTGCGATTGCAACACAGTGAATGTTATTTTAAAAAGTTTTTTTTTTTGTAAAAATATCTGTTTCGAACCACACAATTATTCTCTGGGCGTAGACCTACTGGATGTGTTATGGAATTACCTTCCTCCGACATTGCAACTGAATTACCCAACCCTTTGCTTGGAGTTTATTAAGGCGATTGTAGTTTTGACGAAAGTCAATTCCAGACCTGAGTTCAGTCTAGATCACAAATAAATTGCGATTTAGACCAAACCCGTTAGTAAAAATGCCAAAATTATTCCTTGCTCTTATGTAGATTTTATGCCCTTCTTTGAGAAGTGGTGAAGTGGTAAGTGACAAAAAGACTCCATGGACTGACTGGGGTACCCCCCCCCCCCCCCCTTATAAACTTTATACATCACATCTGATTTAATGGCTCATAAATGATTGTTGAACAACACTGTTTCTTTATGTTCAAGAAAATCAAGTGGCATGCTTTTTATGAAAGTTGTGCGTATGTGTCGAATGTAAATGAGTGTAACGGGTGTGCGTATGGCGTGGTGTGATGCATTTGAAGATTATGAGAGAAGGGGGAGGGTGATTACTGTTGTTGACACATACTCTACTACGTAGCACATCGCGTGGGGGTGACTGGGCTTAACGTATTATCCCTGGGACAGCTCAGCTTCAATAATGTCACAAGCCGCATCTTCGTGAGACACCGTAGACGGTAGAGTGATTTGGAATCAGTTCCAAGACAACTGCACAGCCTCTGGTGATCAGGAACTTTACACCACTTTACACCACCAACTCCCACCCGCTAACCGGTCAGATGTTGAAAATTTCTTCCGCCACTAGGGTTCGGTTCGGCTACCTCCGAGACAAGCTCCAAGACACAAGTGTACGTTAGCGACCTCGACTACAGAGGTAGAGGTCGGTATGTACTGTGTAAGTAAAGTTTAGTGGAAAGGTATCACCAGAAGAAGGTGTGCCATCGAAACGCATGTGCTGACTAAGAAAGTTAGAAAAAGAAATACATCCACATGCAAAACAGCTTCATTCCCTTGGTAAGTCTTCAAATACACGTTGCTGAACACGACGTCGTCTGATTCACATTGGAACACTGCAAAATAACGGAACTCCTCTATGACTACGCGGTGGCCAAGTCAGATGTCAGAAACATTACAAAGACAGAAAACGTCATAAAACTCAGTTTCTTTCATCATCCTGCAGCAACTCTCAGAACAATGATCCCCAAAGTTCCTGAGGCCGTTACTCCTGAGAACTACTCCTGAGTACAATCAGATATTACATAGTTACCTTCCCCCCCGTATACACACACCGCTTGGAACATTTTAATTTTTAAAACTCCGAAAAATAAATGATACTAACTTTCTTGTAGGTCTTTCACTGAACTAAACCATAACAAGTCACTGATACAGTTGGATATACAGGGTGTTTCAAAAGTGACCGGTATATTTGAAACGGCAATAGAAACTAAACGAGCAGCGATAGAAATACACTGTTTGTTGCAATATGCTTGGGACAACAGTACATTTTCAGGCAGACAAACTTTCGAAATTACAGTAGTTACCATTTTCAACAACAGATGGCGCTGCGGTCTGGGAAACTCTATAGTACGATATTTTCCACATATCCACCATGCGTAGCAATAATATGGCGTAGTCTCTGAATGAAATTACCCGAAACCTTTGACAACGTGTCTGGCGGAATGGCTTCACATGCATATGAGATGTACTGCTTCAGCTGTTCAATAGTTTCTGGATTCTGGCGGTACACCTGGCCTTTCAAGTGTCCCCACAGAAAGAAGTCACAGGGGTTCATGTCTGGCGAATAGGGAGGCCAATCCACGCCGCCTCCTGTATGTTTCGGATAGCCCAAAGCAATCACACGATCATCGAAATATTCGTTCAGAAAATTAAAGACGTCGGCCGTGCGATGTGGCCGGGCACCATCTTGCATAAACCACGAGGTATTCGCAGTGTCGTCTAAGGCCGTTTGTACCGCCACAAATTCACGAAGAATGTCCAGATAGCGTGATGCAGTAATCGTTTCGGATCTGAAAAATGGGCCAATGATTCCTTTGGAAGAAATGGCGGCCCAGACCAGTACTTTTTGAGGATGCAGGGACGGGGATGGGACTGCAACATGGGGCTTTTCGGTTCCCCATATGCGCCAGTTCTGTTTATTGACGAAGTCGCCCAGGTAAAAATAAGCTTCGTCAGTAAACCAAATGCTGCCCACATGCATATCGCCGTCATCAATCCTGTGCACTATATCGTTAGCGAATGTCTCTCGTGCAGCAATGGTAGCGGCGCTGAGGGGTTGCCGCGTTTGAATTTTGTATGGATAGAGGTGTAAACTCTGGCGCATGAGACGATACGTGGACGTTGGCGTCATTTGGACCGCAGCTGCAACACGGCGAACGGAAACCCGAGGCCGCTGTTGGATCACCTGCTGCACTAGCTGCGCGTTGCCCTCTGTGGTTGCCGTACACGGTCGCCCTACCTTTCCAGCACGTTCATCCGTCACGTTCCCAGTCCGTTGAAATTTTTCAAACAGATCCTTTATTGTATCGCTTTTCGGTCCTTTGGTTACATTAAACCTCCGTTGAAAACTTCGTCTTGTTGCAACAACACTGTGTTCTAGGCGGTGGAATTCCAACACCAGAAAAATCCTCTGTTCTAAGGAATAAACCATGTTGTCTACAGCACACTTGCACGTTGTGAACAGCACACGCTTACAGCAGAAAGACGACGTACAGAATGGCGCACCCACAGACTGCGTTGTCTTCTATATCTTTCACATCACTTGCAGCGCCATCTGTTGTTGAAAATTGTAACTACTGTAATTTCGAAAGTTTGTCCGCCTGAAAATGTACTGTTGTCCCAAGCATATTGCAACAAACGGTGTATTTCTATCGCTGCTCGTTTAGTTTTTATTGCCGTTTCAAATATACCGGTCATTTTTGAAACACCCTGTATATTGATTATTTCTAAGACCCTTTCTTAAATATGGTTAGGCGGATAACTCTGTCATCGTGCTTCTTAAATCATCTCCCAAGTCCATTCAGTTCCTTGCTTTTGTTTACACAACTATCATTGTCACACATCTGCTTTCACTGCCGTATATCTTGAACACCACCTTTCTTTCCCATGTGCTATGTTCCAGTATTGCGTGTGTCGGAATGAATGATGACGCTGTTACTGTTGCATTGTAAGTACTGCCTGCAACACATTCTCAGAAAGAAAGTTAACTACCCATTGTGATGGTAGACACACACGCTACAAAAGATTCTTGCTCTGCACACTACTGTCCCTAGCGACAATTTCTTCACCTGCATTCCTTCACCTGCACCTTGCATCCTCATTTAAAATGAACCAAGTTAAAATTTGTGCGCTAGACTTACCGTTTCTAACTCAGTTGATTCCTGGATTCCTTACGTCTGAGTTGGCAGAAATTAAGACTTCAGGCTGCAAATGTTTTTTCTGACCACTGGCACTAATAATAATAACATTGTATACAGTAGCGCTGTGGGTACTATCCAGTTATTGTTGTGCTGTGCTGTCAATTAGGTCTTTTACCAGTTTTAAAGTGAGTAATGCAGTGATATCTGGACCATTGCAGGAACTAAGTACAACTTGGAGAAGAATGTTTTCATGAGATATTTAGCATCTGCTACGTGTTCCACTTTTATTGTCATGGTCGAAAGCACGAAGTACCAGGCGGCTATACCCAAAGTGCAGCTACGCACGGAGGTCCAGTGCGTGCCGTAATTACCTTATGGCAGTATAACTAATTTGTTAATGCAGAAACGATGTACACTGGGAAAATCTAGTTTCAATTTGGGCCACCAGGAGCAAATGTGATGCTTTGAATGCGAGAACGACGCATAAAATTGTTTCCATGTGCAATGGATTAGGAATGCGGCATGGGCAGAAAAGGTCAAACAATTGAGAAAGGCATAATGTTCATTTCATTATTCACCGCCGCTTGCACAAATTGTTCATCTTAAGCACAGTAGGCATCAGCGAGATACTGCATCCAGACAACGACGTGATCAATAGTTGCCCGCAGCAGTTCGTTGGAATCTCAGCAACATATTCCCGTATATTGGCCTTCAGGTCAGATAGAGACCAAGCAAAATCGTAAGAGATGGAAAAGAGCCAACGTGGTACAACAGCCGAGTTAGAAAACTGCTGCAGAAGCAAAAGGGAACTTCACAGCAAACATAAACATAGCCAAAGCCTTGCAGATAAACAAAAATTACGCGAAGCGAAATGCAGTGTGAGGAGGGCTATACGAGAGGCGTTCAGTGAATTCGAAAGTAAAGATCTATGTACTCACCTGGCAGAAAATCCTAAGAAAATTTGGTCTTATGTCAAAGCAGTAGGTGGATCAAAACAATATGTCCAGACACTCTGTGACCAAAATGGTACTGAAACAGAGGATGACACACTAATGGCCGAAATACTAAATGTCTTTTTCCAAAGCTGTTTCACACAGGAAGACTGCACTGTAGTTCCTTCTCTAGATTGTCGCACAGATGACAAAATGGTAGATATCGAAATAGACGACAGAGGGATAGCAAAACAATTAGAATCGCTCAAAAGAGGAAAGGCTGCTGAACCTGATGGGATACCAGTTCTGTTTTACACAGAGTACGCGAAGGAACTTGCCCTCCTTGCAGTGGTCTACTGTAGGTCTCTAGAAGAGCGTAGCGTTCCAAACGATTGGAAAAGGGCACAGTCATCCCCGTTTTCAAGATGGGACGTCGAACAGACGTGCAGAACTATAGACCTATATCTCTAACGTCGATCAGCTGTAGAGTTTTGGAACATGTATTATGTTCGAGTATAGTGACTTTTCTGGAGACTAGAGATCTACTCTGTAGGAATCAGCATGGGTTTCGAAAAAGACGATCGTGTGAAACCCAGCTCGCGCTATTCGTCCACGAGACTCAGACGGCCATAGACACGGATTCCCAGGTAGATGCCGTGTTTCTTGACTTCCGCAAGGCGTTCGATACAGTTCCCTACACTCGTTTAATGAACAAAGTGAGAGCATATAGACTATCAGACCAATTGTGTGATTGGATTGAAGAGTTGCTAGATAATAGAACGCAGCATGTCATTCTCAATGGAGAGAAGTCTTCCGAAGTAAAAGTGATTTTAGGTGTGTCGCTGGGGAGTGTCGTAGGACCGTTGCTATTCACAATGTACAGAAATGACCTTGGGGGTAACATCGGAAGTTCACTGAGGCTTTTTGGCGGATGATGCTGTAGTATATCGAGAGGTTGTAATAATGGAAAATTGTACTGAAATGCAGGAGGACCTGCAACGAATTGACGCATGGTGCAGGGAATGGCAATTGAATCTCAATGTAGACAAGTGTAATGTGCTGCGAATACATAGAAAGAGAGATCCTTTATCATTTAGCTACAATATAGCAGGTTAGCAACTGGAAGCAGTTAATTCCGTATATTATCTGGGAGCAGGCATTAGGAGTGATTTAAAATGGAATGATCATATAAAGTTGATCGTCGGTAAAGCAGATGCCAGACTGAGATTCATTGGAAGAATCCTAAATGCAATCCGAAAACAAAGGAAGTAGGTTACAGTGCACTTGTTCGCTCACTGCTTGAATACTGCTAACCAGTGTGGGATCCGTACCAAATAGGACTGATAGAAGAGATAGAGATGATCCAACGGAGAGCAGCGCGCTTCGTTACAGGATCATTTAGGAATCCTGGAAGCGTTACGGAGATGACAGATAAACTCCAATGGAAGACACTGCAAGAGAGACGCTCAGTAGCTCGGTACGGGCTTTTGTTGAAGTTTCGAGAACATACCTTCACCGAGGAGTCAAGCAGTATATTGCTCCCTCCTACGTATATCTCGCGAAGAGACCACGAGGATAAACTCAGAGAGATTAGAGACGACACAGAGGCATTCCGACAATCTTTCTTTCCACTAATAATACGAGACTGGAATAGAAGGGAGAACCCATAGAGGTACTCAAAGCACCCTCCGCCACACACCGTCAGGTGGCTTACGGAATATGGATGTAGATATAGAGGCCGAACGTGTCCCTGGTAATGGCGTCCTTTCAGGAATTCCCAGACCCGAAAGTAACGTGTATTCAGAACAGGTGATCTTGAAGGCCATGCATCTGGAGGTAAAACACTGCTGGAAGGTTACGTTGAACACGTTTCCCCATCTTGCGTGAAAATTGTGGTTTACACACAATTGCGCTCTTTCAAAGGAGGAATCACTTGCTGTACAAGGAATTCTCGATAACGTGCAGACGTCATGATACACCTGACAGGCCGTCTGAATGTATTCTCTTCCAAGAAGAACGGACCGAGCATAAAGTTGCTTGTGAATCCACACCACACGACCACACACGGCGAATACAAAGGCTCTTCGTGCACAACACGCGGCTGAACAGTATTCCAAATTCGGCAGTTTTGTGTATTCACTGCACCCTGTAGTGTAAAATGTGCCTCTTCACTCCATAGATTGCTAGCCGGCATACGTCATCCGATTCGTACCAGAACCGAGGGGCAAATTTAGAAGGTTCCTATGGATCATCAGCTGCTGCATCGTTTCGATCTTGCTAGGGTACCAACGCAATACTGCCCGCAAAATTTTCCGTACTGTTGACCATGGGATGGACATTTCTCGTGACCCTGCACGAGCTCTAGCACTATCCGGGCCAAGTGCTGCATGATCAGTTACTGCACCAATAACCTAGACAATAACTCCCTCCAAGACAGGACGCCTTTCTCCTCCAGGTGCCACACCAAGCTCACCCTGTTTTCGAATTTCATCATCATCTTCTTTAAACCATGTAATGATACGGAAATTCTTCTCAGAGCTTCCAGTGGGCTACACTCTCAAATATGGTTCAAATGGCTCTAAGCACTATGGGACTTAACTTCTGAGGTCATCAGTCCCCTAGAACTAAGAACTAATTAAACCTAACTAACCTAAGGACATCACACACATCCATGCCGTGGCAGGATTCGAACCTGCGACCGTAGCGGTCACGCGGTATAACGGTACTTTGCGGGCAGGCGTGTCAGTTAGCATCATCTTAATTAAAATCGGGATAAATAGACTTTATTTTGGAAGAATTAAAAAGGGGAAAGTAATACGGAACTTTAATAATTGCACAGTATTACTAAGAAGCAATATAATGAAACGTACTAAAAAGCAAAGTAGCAAAGACCAAGCGGGACAGAAAGATATAGGGGCGCGTTTGTTTTTTAGTACATGTAAAAGAACATGTAATACATTATTGAGCTCTCTACCTTCAGTTATCACGATCGGGCTAGTCGTTGAAAAAGTGGTACGCGACTGTGAAATTCGTTAAGGAGATTATTTAAAGACTCTTCAAGCATGTTTAAAATACATTACGTGGGACGAAGTGATCAGAGACGTATATTGTCGGGTGAAGTGAAAATGATTCCGACAACATAACTCGAACTCTGTGTTAGCTGGGAAAAATACTCTTGGGAAACTATTATGGTTTTGAAACCCACGAAAGTTGTACACAACAGAAAGCTATAGTTTACGTAATTCTGCATTTTATGAAATTGTGAAACGCGTGTACGCGGAACATTAAGAGAATCTTATCCTTGGATGGTTGCGGGGTAAATGATACAAACAACGCGCCAGCATAAAAATAGTTCGCCTATTAACTACCAGATATTAATCAACGGGGACCTAAAATACTAGAAACAGTGCATACACCGTTAAATTGAACCCTGGGTGTGAAAGACAATCACATCGAATATTTCGAGAGCGAAGAATAGACAGTTAAGTGCCGAATTGAGAGCTTGGGTCGTGTCAATATTTGGACATTATTATTCAGAACACGATATCGACCATTCTAATACTGAAAAGAAGGATAGGATCATCACCTCCAATCCCGATTCATATTTCATATTTAGTTAGTGAAAAGAAAAGTGTTAATAAACAAACTACATTTCAATTTTATCCACGATTTCGGCTTCATTACGTAGTCTTGACTACATGATAAACAATATCTGTGGAAGTTGTATACAACGTATCGTCATAATATTTAGTCAACCAATATTGTGGGACACCAAAAATGTAAATGCATGAAATTGTTCTTACAGCTGATGTATAATGTGTGAGTGCGACGAACTATATTGAGAAACTGAACATCCATTACGTACTCGCATGTTGATCTGCGAAAATGGTCCTTGTCGGTACATCGGTATAGAGTTCGAATAGAATCGCTGGAACATTGCACGCCATTCAGATTAATCGAACATCTAAATACGCATAATGCTGGTGTCACCAGGATGTGTTCTTTCTCCTCACCCCCGTGGCAGTAATTGAATTAAGTGTCAGCCGGGAATAACATTTAAATCAACTGACGACCATTGAGTTAGCGTCACGAATTTTCAAACGTCCACTGCCATGTATGAAGGCGAGTGACACGAGTGCTAACGTCGATCGAGGGGTGTCGTCGTGATCGTATTGAACGAAATTGAGCGGTCACAGCGGTTGCAGACTGTAGCGCCTAGAACCGCTCGGCCACTGCGGCCGGCGCTACACGCTCAGTGCAGCACTATAATTACTGCCGTTCACGTAAAGCAGTTTCACTAACAGCGCACGGCCTCTCTTCTCGAGTGCAATACTGGTTAATCACGTTAAGGTTTGTTAGATGACAGCATGGGTGTCATAATGTCATACCAACAGTGTACCGCGCCAGATTTGCTACTGGTGGCCAAAAGTGGAGCTATTTTTTCCTAGCACAAATCAGTTCCGCATTATTGCATTAGCATGTCTACCAACTTTCGCTGCGATATAACAATTACAGCCCACACAGGATCTCGGTGATTAGATGCACTATAGCTATAACCAGCCGATGTGTGTAAGCAGGTGGATGTGTGAAGAAGCCGGCCGCGGTGGTCTAGCGGTTAAGGCGCTCAGTCCAGAACCGCGGGACTGCTACGGTCGCAGGTTCGAATCCTGCCTCGGGCATGGATGTGTGTGTTGTCCTTAGGTTAGTTAGGTTTAAGTAGTTCTAAGTTCTAGGGGACTGATGACCACAGATGTTAAGTCCCATAGTGCTCAGAGCCATTTGAACCATTTTTTTGTGTGAAGAAGATGGTGTCCATACATTCGTTTCAGTAGCGGTGACCTCTACTGGTTGCTGTCAAGCCTTAATTCCAGTGTTTCACAGAAAAAGTAGTTGTTGGTTTTATGTAATTAGCATTAAAAATCTTACAACATTTGTGATAATAATAATTAGCTTCCAGAAATAGTTTCATGACTGAGACACAGTCAAAGCCTTTTGGTTTTATACTCAAAAAAATTCAGTTTACCCTTCAGGCGGTAATGACCCCAAGATTGGGTACCACTGTGTTAGGACACAAGCACAGGTTCACATAATGCACACTGTTATAAGCTTCCATCCGCGATTACTGCGCAAGCTGCTGAATTGTCGCTTTGTACTTCCCGCACGACAATAGCTACTGCGGCAGGTGGCCCTACTTTTCGTCCTTGGTGCAGCGGCGTATATACAGTTACACCAAACTTTTTCCATTAATTAGGTCTGTGTGAAAGCAGGATACCGTATTTGTGTGGTACTCTACCGCGGCCGCTCACGGACATAATAGGCTGCCTACCGATACTGCGAGATGGCCTCGGCCAAGGCCGATACGGGCCGCGCTCGAGCCGACACAATAAACACGGCCGTGTGACGTGCGCCGATAGCTCGCATTACAATACGTATTTCTCAACGCGGGTCGCCGCCAGTAATTGCACCTGTTAATAGGAGCGCGTGGCGCGAGGGCCATTCTTTCATGGCTTCGCGATGGGGGGTACCCAACAGCTTTCACGTCGAATTAGGCCTCATAAATGGCGTTCCTCATGACGCAATGGGGCTCTCGCTGTCCAGTTTTTCATTTAGCGCCGTGACGGTATCAAATTATCAGAGAGAGAGAGAAGGAGAGAGAGAAGAGCAGTAGAAGGGAGAGAAGACACTGATTTATAGGTGGCTGCGAAACAATTGCTGTGGCCCCGTGCGATGCGCACTCGTTCCCTCTCCGCCCCGCTTTCGTTGCGGGTTGAGAAATGAAACATTGGACGCTGCTCGAATTAAGAGGTAATTATATTTCCTCGAAATTACTCTGCGTCCGCCGGATGAGGAATGCCCGCAGCCCAACACCTGCTCAGAGGCGGAAAGGCACCGCGGAGCTGGATTCCAGGCGCCCGCGCGCGGCCGCGGAATGCGAGCGCGTCGGCTTCATTGTTATTCGCTCGCGGATCCGTTTCGGCGGCCATTTATCAAGCGCTCGTAAATCAGATACAAGGTGGTCCGCACAGAGGGAAAAGTCGCTTCTCCGCGCAAACGCCGGAGAGCGGGCGAGTAGGCCCGCACATCGCCTGTTCCTGGCCGGCGCTAGCTTGCGGTACCAGCCGAATGAAGACTTCTCCGGCACCACTCGCCGCCGCACTAATGGTGTTAATTAAGATGAGCCTTTTGGCTGTTGGCTTAATAAGCCCGCCACGCCATCTCCGAGGAGGTTCATTAAAGGCTGCCCAATGGAAAGATAAAACTGCGAGTGTTTGGCTGGGGAGGCACTTGTAACGGCACACGGAGAATTGCACTGGTATATCTCCCAATTAGTCTTAATAAGGATATGGCCGGTCGTGGGTGCAGGACTCCTTTTGCGTTCGTCTCGTACTTATCGATAGTGTCGATATTTTTGTTTCAGGCGTCGAGCCAACTGCATTAGCTGATACCCTACCTTGCCTGGGGGCTGACTTCTTTGAACAATCGATAGCAGAGCAAAAGTGAAGATATAAATCAAACACTGTAACCAATCACTACTCTATTTTATATTTTTAATTTTTTTACGGCGTGTTTTGGAGGCTTTGCGCTATTGCTGTTTCTAAAAACTGGTGCAATGTTACACTCAAAAATAGTTCAAATTATTAGCTAGATGTTCTTGGGGGTGTATTAACTTGTATTTTAACGATTTTAACCGCTTTTACTGCAAAAGTTTTGAAAAAAAGTTCTAATGCATCAGGTAACATGTAAAGCTAACCCCAACACTTCTTGTCATATAAATAGCCTAAGTTCGTTCCGAGACTTGCGCTAGCTCGTAATACAGGAACATCAGTACTTTTTATGCTGGCGTTGTGTGCAGTTCCACAATGTCTACTGCATGGTAAGACGTTCAAGCCTCTATTATACTTCTCTGTTGAAGTTAAGACATGCTAATGTTGAGTTTTTAGTTATTCCCATAATTACATCGGAGTAAGAAATATAAATAGTTTCATACGGCTTCCTCTCACTTAAAGGTGCGGCGGAATCCCAGTAATTTTCATCACAGACAACCGCTTTTAGCGCACTTTTGGTTTTGGTGGGAATTGTGTTGTAGCGTTCACTTTGCAGCACCAGGGCTGTTTAAAAAATAAAGAAGCTTGTGAGTACTCAGCTCTCATTGCTGTATATGGCGCTTTATGGTATGATATATCTATTTTTAAGACCATTGTAATTCTTTAATGTTTCAGTTTCTTGTACAGATCACCTGAAGATGCACCTCCACTGATCCGAAACCGGTAGTACTTTTTTAATAAAAGTTATTCACTTTTACTCCGTCATCGTGGTGGCAGTTCCGGTGTATCTTCATCGTGTACTTCACCCGAAAACAATGTATTCGAGCGCTACACTTTCACTTTTTACAGGCTTTACCTTTTTTATAAACAATGAAAGTTTATTGCTCAAACGCAATGCTCTCGGAGAAATTAGAAAACAAAGATGGTCAGGAGTATAAATTACATCGATATCATTAATTTTAAAGGAACAAGTTGTAGACGACATAGGTCTCGATGCCCCTAATTTTGAAAAAGTATGGAAATTGCTTTTCCGTCTGTAAAGCAGAGTACCCCCCAATCATTTGACAGCAAAGTGTTGCCTTTTAAAAGTACAAAAGATTTTGGAGGACACTGTACATTGTAGACCGACGCAAGTGGGCCTCCAACATGTAAACGTATTGACGACACTGACTGTCAGTATCGATTATATTCAGTCAAGAAATATCGCTATTTAAAAAGCATAACGATAGACACTAGCTATCCGTCGTTTTGCGTTACGCAGATGATACGCTGAAGCGCCAAAGAAACTGGTGTAGGCATGCGTATTCAAATACATAGATATGTAAACAGGCAAAATACAGCACTGCAATCAGCAATACCTGTCGAAGACAAAAAGGGTCTGGCGCAGTTGTTACATCGCTTACTGCTGCTACAGTGGCAGGTTATCAAGATTTAAGTGTGTTTGAACGTGGTGTTATAGTCGGCGCACGAGCGATGGGGCACAGCATCTCCGAGGTAGCTATGAAATGCGGATTTTCCCGTATGACCTTTTCACAAGCATACCGAGAGTATCAAGAATCCGGTAAAACATCAAATCTCCAACATCGCTGCCGCCGGAAAAAGATCCTGCAAGAACGGGACCAACGATGACTGAAGAGAATCATTCAACGTGACAGAAGTGCAACCCTTCCGCAAATCGGTGCAGATTTCAATGCTGGGCCATCAACAAGTGTCCATTGTGCATTCCGACGAACTTGAGTAATTCCAGCAGGGCAATGCGACACCCCACACGTTCAGAATTGCTACAAAGTGGCTCCAGGAACACTCTTCTGAGTTTACACACTTCTGCTGCCCACCAAAGTCGCCAGACGTGAACCTCAGTGAGCGTATCAGCGATGCCTTGCCACACGCTGTTCAGAAGAGGTTTCCACCCGCTCGTACTGTTACGCATTTATGGACAGCCGTGCCGGATTCAAGGTGTTAATTCCCTCCAGCACTGCTTCAGACGTTAGTCGTGTCCATGCCACGTCGTGTTGCGGCACTTCGGCGTACTTGAGGGGACCCTACCCGACATTAGGCAGGTGTATCAGTTTCTTTGACTCTACAGTGTAATATCAGATCACTATCGAATAGAAAAACTACTGATAGACATGTACACCTGTTGGTAATAATAAGAGTAAGCTATGTCGGGCGTTTATTTTGGCTTTCCTGGGCGAGAGAGTTTTTCAAGAATGTTCTCCGTAAGCATGAGTTCCTTTTCGCTTCTTCAACAGTAATGAATAACCATTGCGTATGCCCATGTCTTATAATCTCTCAAAGTTCCTTTCTTATGGGGACATTTTATACAAAAATGGGCTGACCACTAGGCTTTTTCTATGTTTATGTTTGCTGTGCTTAGACCGTCTGTACTTTATTTATGAGCCCATATAAAAGTCATAGAATTTCTTTGTACCACCTAAATTACCCGCCAACGTGTATGACAGCCTATGAGAACCTAGTACTTTAGGAGCGTCCGTGACATCGTTAATATTTCACTAAGATAAAAGCATTGTTGCTTTGTAGGCCAGGAGGCATATTTGTTTTATAAAAAATGCATGCATGTTGCGAGGAAGCCCTGGACCGATCTTTTCAGAGGCTTCCTCAGAGCTGGTAGAGTTTACTGCTAATGGGCTGTCGGATGTTCCCCAGGACAGTATGGCTACAACATGAACGGGATACTACCGAGGTTGGTGGACATCCGGATGAGTCTCAGTCTACAGGAGAAAGATGGCCACTTCGGTTATTTATCCATCTGACCTCAGAATACCGATACAACAGCATCTGAATCTTCCGTAATATCATTGTAAGTCAGGTAGCGGAGATGGTTTCATTAGTTACCTCCACACTACAAGGTAGTTAAATGGTAGGAGTAATTAACGGTACAGCTTTCAGCTGCCTTTCGGATTAACGTTGATTCAGATTGTCGTGAAATACACCAAAGTGTAGCAAATCACTAGCTCACTCAATGCTTGACAACTTCAACACAATCGTCGACCAGCCATCTGCTCGCTTTTATGTACACAAAGTATACCACACATGTATACTGCTGTTCACTACACTTAATACAGCAAAATGATTGGTCGAATGATGAACGATCGCATGGACTGATCTATCGTGGTACACGATAGCAGTTGCCAAAACCAGGACAAGAATACATCGAAAGCCAGATGGCGTGTTGCGTCCACGGTACCTAGGTCCTTCAGGCTGGTGGTGAAGGTATTCTGTTGTTAGGGGATGATCTCCTAAAGCACCTGCCAATGTCTCCCACCAGGTGACGGTACAAGAGCGTACTTTTCGATGAGTGCGTCCATTAATTCATCTGCAATAGAACACTCTCAAGTTCACACGAGCATTGTATCACTGACCGCATCTGGGACGCCGCACACTCCACCTTAGATTTGATTTTCATGAATTATCGATGGCGGTTGATCAGGACGGCCCTCCATCTGCCTCGGTGTCTCGTGGAAACTATATGACGATGTATCGCTGTCGTCGTCAGTGTGAAAGAATGTGTGTGACATTACGCGTATTCGCAACGTTCCTCGAAGGGAACAGGAATGTTTCCAGCCTAATCTTTTCATGTGTAGTTTTATGAGTCCAGGTTTTCAGTCCGATTATGAGTGCATTAATTTAACGTTGTAATCGTTGGCAATATTTTCATTCAGAGATGAATGGTTAATAGTATTCAAGTTTCACCATTTCTATAGTAGCCTACCTAGCAAGCAAAAGTCAAAACTGCATGGGACATTGAAACTGTGTGTTAAAACGCACGACCGATTCCTTTTCTTCCAGGATGCTAAGATAAGCAGGAGGTTTTCTGTGAAGTGAGGGAAATAGGACTTACGTACATAGCTTTAATCTTCCGTGATGTTCAGAATAGTAAAAAGAATGATAGATTAACTATAGAAGAACAGTCTTTTTTCGGGTATATTGTGTAGCGGACTTATGGCTTAGTTCGATGAGAAATGAACCTACTGTATTCCGCCTGTCATAAAAATACATATCATAATAATGGATGTGAGTGTGTGCGTGTATCTCCTCCTAAACCAATCGACCGATTTCACGCGAATTTGGAACACATTTCCTTTACTGTCGGGCAACAATCCCTGTCGAGATAACAACCACCTGTCTAACGTAGTCCAGGAGACTTGACGTGATAAACAATGAGATGTTGAAAAGCTGCTATATCATGCCTGAACTTTAAATTTATCACTTCTGTGCTACTAATTCTATTCGCAATACTTTTCGCAGGCAGTATCCATATATTCCAGTAAATGCACCTACAAAATTATATGACGATACCATACATAGCTCAGGAGATGATGCCACGAAGTGTGAGAAGCGCGAAAAAATGCCGTATTGCGCATGGAGTTTAAATTTATTACTTCACTGCTACAATATTCGCAACAAATTTCGCAGACAGTATCCACATAAACCGCTGGAAGAAGTTACACAAATACATCATTGTACGGCACATAGTCCAGAGATATTACATTATAAAGATTTAGTTACAGGAAAAAAGGCCGTGTCATGCGCGAGGTTTCGGTACAAATGGTTCAAATGGCTCTGAGCACTATGGGACTTAACATCTGTGGTCATCAGTCCCCTATAACTTAGAACTACTTAAACCTAACTAACCTAAGGACATCACACACATCCATGCCCGAGGCAGGATTCGAACCTGCGACCGTAGCAGTCCCGCGGTTCCGGACTGAGCGCCTAGAGCCGCTAGACCACCGCGGCCGGCTGTTTCGGTACATTCATTCTTTACTAGCAAGGCACTTGTACAGTCGAGTCAACGACATCCCTGACATCTGGCAGTGCTTTTGGCACCTTTTAACTGCGAAGCGCGAACGGGTGTAGGCAAAAACGTTCCCACAGTGACAAATCGAGTTGAAGATACGCGAAGCAGGTGTACTTATACATTTGTACGATATGTATACTTCTTTGTACTACTTTTTCATAATTTCAAACGTTTTTACGAACACATGTAAGTGAAATTTTTCCAATATTTCTCTACAAATGCAGTTCATGTTTTGTTTCCGTTTCTTATAGAAAATTGGCAAAACGAATTCCGGGGCAATACCTGGTTTGTCAGCTAGTATTGTTTAAAGCGGTAGGTCTGTGAGACAGGTAAAGACTTTATATCGATGTTGATTACAATATGGAAATACCATATTAATATAAAACGTTGGTACCTGTTAAATTTACCTGACTGCATGTAAGGCGGATGTGGCGGTACGCCAAATAACGTGATAAAAATGATATTAAAGAATTTCGCAACTATACGAGAGCTACGTCATAACGAAATATGTTATTGTGTGAACTTTCAAAGATCTCGATATTATCTCTTCTCAGAAAAATAACAAAGACTCTGTAATCATTAATATGATCTGCGAATGCAATTGCAATTTTTTTTTCTTTGCAAAAAGATTCCTTCTATTCCGTTTTCGTTTTTTTTCTTCTTTTTTTTGTAGTGTAAGAAGCCGTTTTGTGACGAGGCACGAAAACGTATACGTTTCGTATAATATTTAGCCTAAATATAATAAAATGTTACTTAAAAGTGATGTCAGTTTTTAAATGCACCAGCTCCTATACTCATGAAGTGGTAAAATTAATTTGTTTATGAAAATTTTATAGGGGCACATTGGTGCCGAGGTCAGCGCCAGTGTTCTAAATGATAACGGCCCGCTGGACGGTGTGGCCGAGCGGTTCTAGGCGCTTCAGTCTGGAACCGGGCTCCGCTACGGTCGCAGGTTCGAATCCTGCCTCGGGCATGGATGTGTGTGATGTCCTTAGGTTAGTTAGGGTTAAGTAGTTCTATGTTCTAGGGGACTGAAGACCTCCGATGTTAAGTCCCATAGTGCTCAGAGCCATTTGAAAACGGCCCAGAGTCGTAATAAATATCTTAATATTTTCTAATTTTGACAGTAGAAATAAATGTAAATGTAGGAAATTTCTCTTGATTAGCGATTCTTCCTTTGTAACAATAAAAGCAATCAATATTTTCAATATTGAATCATATTTGGGTAAACGGAGTTCATTAAAATTTTTCGATCCTCGCTTAACGAAATCGCGAGACTTTCCTTAGCCTTGCATTTTCACGAAAGGGAAAATAATTAACAAACATCAAGTTTAACAACTATTCAGTCATCTATATAGAATTTTGTTTGTCTATTGGGCCATAAGTTTGAAGCCCTGATATTGAAATAAAGTCGCATGCTTAATCCATATTCATTACTAAAATATTCTTTCCGTTACAGAGTTGGCGACTCGTATTACTTAAATGATATAAATCCGTGTGCTACTTGCTCTTGTTTCTCTGCTGGTTTGTTACTGATTACTTAAATGTACTTATAAGTTTATAACTGATGGTGATGTCTTTTAATATAAAAAAGCAGTGTCGAGCAATTTAACTGCGAGAAGCACCACAGCTGAGTCACTGACATAAATAATTTCCGGTTGCGAAGTAGGCACAATAACATTAACATCAACTTTTCATAATATATAAAAACCAATACATAAAGCACCACCACACGGAGATGAGTTAGGAGTATCAGAACTCCTCACTGAGTATGAACAGTAAGGGGTTTGATAAACGCTTTACCCTGCTAGGTAGGTATATCTATATTAAATCCTCATAACTAAATAATATAGTTCAGTGAAAACGCAGCGTTATGATATCGCGCAAGTTTTGGAATGACTGTGCACCGAATATATTATGGATATTATTGAAAAAGGCATTCGGGAATTCCACGGAATGATTCAGGAAAAAATGGCGAAGAATCTTATAGCTATACACGCGTTCGAAACTCAGTCCTCATTGCAGACTGCTGAACCGTAACGGTGTACGGTACCCTCCTTCTAGCGGTATGTTTGACCAGCCAGAACTATTTTTCTCTTATTCAAAACAGATCGTCATCTCCGCTCGCGGCCGAATACCTGCACCGCACGGATCTCGAGCGCGGTAGTTGGCTACGCGGCGAGGAATGTCGCGCGCTCAACATTTGTTTCCGGATACGGCAGGCTGCGCGCGCGGTACCGCGGTATTCGCGCCACTATACACGGCAGAGACACATCGTAAGATGTCGAGCACCATTTTCGTACAGACGGAATGAAATATCGCCGGTAATGCGCGGGTACAGAATCATAAAACTCGGTTATTATTTCAACATGCGTGATTAATGCTCCCGCGGCGAGCGCGCGGTTTCACAACTGCAATTTATTAAAAAGATTAGATACTGAAACTCAGCCGGCCGAAACGAGTCGGCCGGCTACCAGTATGTCACCGCAAATTGTGATTAATCACCGGCGTCCCGACGGCGGCGGCGGCGGCGGCCCGGAACCTGATTTGGCCGTTCTCTTCTGTACCTCTCTGTCTCCCCATCTCCGTCCACTCCTCCTCGTTGCTCTCCGCCCAGTTTCTCTCTGCCCCTGATCGGCTCGGTGCGGCACGGATGCGGCCCTCCAGTCGCTACCTACGAAACACATCCCACAGTTCAATTTTTCTGCGGAATGCGTTGGAGAAGATTCCAGGAGAATACACTGACGTGAAAAAAGTCATGGGATAGCTAGACGCACATATACAAATGGCGGTAATATCGGTTACACAAGGGCAATGTGTTGGCGGAGTTGTCATTTGTATTCAGCTGATTACGTGAAAACATTTCCGATGTGATCATGCAGCATGACGGGAATTAAAAGACTTTGAATGCGGAATGGTAGATGGGACTTCTCATTTCGGAAATCATTAGAGAATACAATATGCCGATATCCACAGCGATAAAAGTGTATCGAGAAAACTGAATTTCAGGTATTACCCCTCACCGTGGACAAGGCCGTTGTCGACGGCTTTCACTTAACGACCGAGAGCAGCGGCGTCTGCTTAGAGTTGTCATTGCTAACAGACAAGCAGCACTGCGAGAAATAACCGCAGGAATCGGTGTGAGACGTACAGCGAACGTATGAGTTAGAACAGTGCGGCGAAAGTTGGCGTTAATGGGCTATGTGAGAAGGGGCCGACGCGAGTTCCTTTGCTATCAGCGTGACGTCAACTGCAGCGCCTCTGCTGAGGACGTGGCCATATTTATTGGACCCCAGAGGACTGGAAAACTGTGTCCTGGCCAGATGATCTAACTGTAGGGTTCGAGTGTGGTACAGACCCCACGAAGCCATGGACCCTAGTTGTCAACGAGACACTGTGACAGCTGGTGGTGGCCCCATAATGGTGTGGACTGTGGTTACATGGAAAGGACTGGGTAATCTGGTCCAACTGAACTGTTCGTTGGCTACCTGGAGAGCATTTGCAGCCATTTATGAATTTTTTCTTCCAAAACAAGGATGTCATGTCACCGGGCCACAGCTGTACGCGATTCGCTTGAAGAACTTCCTGGAAAATACGAACGAATGATCTGGCCACCCACCGACATTAATCCCATCCAAAATTTATAGGGCATAATCGACAGATCTGTTGGTGCACAAAATCCTTCCCGTTATGGACGGCTTTAGAGGCAGGATGGCTCAGTATTTCTGCAGGGGTCTTCCAACGACTTGAGTCCGTGCCACGTAGAGCTGCTGCACTACTCCGGGCAAAAGGAGGTCCAACAGGATACTAGGAGGTAATCCATGACTTTAATTGCCTCTGTGTAAGTTAATTATTGTTGCCACTACATTGGAATTATTTTTGGGTTTGTTGACTCAGGAAAATTCATTGCCATAAAACAAAAGGCACCATAGTACTCACTAAACAGTACTCCTCATTGCAAGATCTTGCCACACTTCAGCCACGTGTCCGTAGAAAGTGGTGTAAGTGACGTAACTGGCCATGCCTCCCCGCCTGAGACTGCGCTAGTTAAGCTAAACCTTTCCTGGGTTATGTTAATGAATCAGAGTGGAGGATTTCCTCCTGTTCGCGTCGTCGGTAAACCTATAGCTTGTAAGTGGACTGTTTAGGTTTTTATGTTGGTAACGCCACGTAGTGCTCTGTATGAAAATCACTGACTGCGCTGTGTGCAGTCTGTGGCTGGTTGGACTCATTGTTGGAATATTCGCTAGTGTAGTGTTGGGCAGATGGATGTGAACAGCGCGTAGCGTTAGGCAGTTGGAGGTAAGCCGCCAACAGTGTTGGATGTGCCGAGAGAGATGCCAGTTTTGAGAGATTACTATGAGCTGACGATCTGGACGTGTGTCCGTCAGAAAAAGTAAATTTGTAAGACTGGATGTCATGAACTTATAACGACTTTTGAACGCTATTAAGGTAAATACATTGTTTGTTCTCTATTAAAATCTTTCATTTGCTAACTATTCCTATCAGTAGTTAGTACCTTTAGTAGTTAGAATCTTTTATTTAGCTGGGAGTATTGGCGCTCGCTGTATTGCAGTAGTTCGAGTAACGAAGATTTTTTTGAGGTAAGTGATTCATGTAAGGTATAGGTTATTGTTAGTCAGGGCCATTCTTTTGTAGGGGTTATTGAAAGTCAGATTGCGTTACGCTAAAAATATTGTGTGCCAGTTTAGTGATGATCAGAATGAGTAAAGGGAGAAATGTCTGAGTACATTCAGTTTTGCTCAGAAGTTTTCCAGCACTGTTATTCTTAATTTTCAAAGGGAAAGTTTAAAAAAAAAATGGCTCTGAGCACTATGGGACTTAACTTCTGAGGTTATGAGTCCCCTAGAACTTAGAACTACTTAACCCTAACTAAACTAAGGACATCACACACATCCATGCCCGAGGCAGGATTCGAACCTGGGACCGTAGCGGTCGCGCGGTTCCAGACTGTAGCGCCTAGAACCGCTCGGCCACTCTGGCCGGCTGAAAGTTTCAAGCTGACGTCCCTTGAAGCCGTTCCTATAGAGCACTGGGTTCTTTGAAAAATGCAAGAAGGCGGCCTGTGAGTGTAAATGGACATTCAGGTGTCTAATTTACTTGAAATTAGTCCCAGGACGCCATTACCAAGCATTCATGTGCGAACACCGTAGAACAGGTACAATTACGAGGATCTTTCAATAGATAATGCAACACGTTTTTTATGAAAGAAGGTTGATGTTATTTAGAATTTCAATGCAGCATATTATATCACTCTTTTGGCTACAAAATCCTGTTTTTCAGCATTAGCTCCGTTCAATGCGATGGCCTTACGCCACCTCACTGGGAGGGCCTGTGTGCCCGCATGGTACCACTCTGCTGGTCGACGTCGGAGCCAACCTCTTGCTGTAGGGTGCATAAAGAAGAACAGTCCACAGTCGTTTTCTCAGCTATTCTCGGGTGCGCAAGCTTAAATGAGGCCTTGCGTTATCATGCACAAGGAAAAAAAAATGTTTGCATCACCTCGAATGAGAGCGTCCGCGTCCAGAACCGTGCGACTGCTACGATCGCAGGTTCGAATCCTGCTCGGGCATGGATGTGCGTGATATCCTTAGGTTAGTTAGGTTTAAGTAGTTCTAAGTTCTAGGGGACTGATGACCTCAGATGTTAAGTGCCGTAGTGCTTAGAGCCATCTGATTTTTGAGAGTGTCCTCACTTTACAACACTTCAGGAGTTACAGCTGTGAGTGGCAGGCCGCCACGCGGGAAATCGGACATGTTTCCCAGATCTCGTAGAGATGATGACGCGTGCCTCGCCCAACGACTCACTGTGCTTTTGTTCACTACCAGGTATCCGCAAAGATTCTCCACGCGCCTACGAATACCTGCGATGCTCTGGTTCTCCGCCAAAAAGAAGTGACAGCTTTCTGCTTGGAACGCATCTCCTTTACACATGCCCTTTTGAATGCTACTTATAGGGCCGACTGTATCGGAACGTCATGAAACTATAGGGGCTGATGCGAGAACATTCCACGATGTCTCAAAACAAATTATGCATTCTTTAAAACTGAAACTGGCCGAGAAAAAGAAGGTGATGCATTACTTATCGAACAGCCCTCGTAAAATGTCTAAAACGATTCAGCTCAAAACGTTAATGAAATTCGAGAGCATGGTAGAGACGTCTATGACAGGGGAAGAAGCTCTGAGTATGTTCTATTGTCTACTGACGTGATTGGCGAGCAGCCGAAATCTCTTTCCTGCTTCGCAAAACTCAGTAGCTATTCGTACATCGTCGGTAGTTTAGTAAGTTTCATCTGTCTACTGATTAAACTTGTTTACTGCGTAGTGGTATTGTTGTCTTAAGGCTCTGATGATCCAGTATTTGTTATGCCAAAAGCAAACTTCGATAAATGATATTTAACGAATAAAAATCTGAGTTTGGCGCCGGAATGCCTGTGGTCTCCCTACATCAAAAAAGATCAATTCTTTTGGCACGTGTACTTATCTCCATTACTGTGACTTACTACCTTGAGATATGGTCCATTCGTCACCGATGCCAACGAGAGAACCAGCTTCTCACTCGGAGCTGTCGTAATGTGCGGTACCGCTTAAGGCAACGAATTACTTCTGCTAGCTGCAGAGCCCCAGTAAAATGTGAAATTTAGAAAATAACATGGTGCCACAACAAGAGGAACTGCACATCCTTTACAACATTACTGTCATATCTCTTCTGCCGGCATGCAGTATTTACAAGTCACGATTTTGGGCGAGTTCCCGTCACTAGCCTAAGAGAAACGAAGCAAAACACTTAGCTATATCTATCTATAGACAGTGTCCCGACTACGATATTATAATAGTCAGGCTACAACTACAGGGTGTTTCAGAAAGATTCACCCGATTTCACAAGACTGTATCTTCCACGTAAATTTTAATTTACGCATCGCAACTAAAACTTTACCTCGGTGCCGAGTTGTAAGCTACTAGCTCATGTGGTCTCAGGTAGGGAGCACGCTGGTATTGTTAGCTCAGTTGCTTACTCATTCGTATCATAATGTGCGTTTGGTCGAAATGGCGACAAAACAGTAACAAATACGTTTTCCGTTCTTCGGTTCAGCGGGTGCAAGTCTGTCTATGTGATTCCCTTTCCTAACTCTTGGTGAACTGCGACACCGCTTGCAACATTCGTCAATGCAGTACTTCAGACATGCTCGAAAAAGTATGGAACCAATTTGACTATCGTCTGGATGTTTTGTGTGGATTCGTTGGAAGGCACATTTCACATTCATGAAAGGTAAATGGAAAGGGTGATGTACCCTTGTAAAGCCGGGTGTTTATATTGGAGGAAAATAAAATGGTTAACATTAACCCTAAGTTTATATCTTCAGTAATGTGGAAAATATTGTCTTGCGGAATCAGACGAATGCTTTTGAAACACTCTACGCTAAAAAACGCTGTAAAAAGAGGGTGAGTTCTAACTGAAGATACTACTTCGTACAAAGTATCACACATCGAGACGCAACCGGAAAGTGGTTTTTGTCGGTTTCATATATCAATAAATAGCAATTCAGCTGAAGCTGAAAAATGAAATGGGAGGCTTTCAGTGTTCCTGTGCACCTACATAAACCAGGACAGATGGACAAGGCCCCACGTCTTGCAACCATTTTAAATAGCATTCTTATTTGAGCAGTTAATTCCACATGTAATAAAGAGCTTTAGAAACTTTTAGATGGTGCCAAGCTATCTGTAATAGTAATACTGGGAAGCACGTTTACAGTCGTTTCATGTTAATATGTACTCTATACGTATAGTTATTTCAGCTTAGAAATTAAGGAGTGTTATTGCTATTGTCCCTGTTCTTTCGGTTTTATTTTTTAAATTTGTGGAGGCAAAATAGCTAACTCTGTGAAACTACCCAGTAAAATTTACACAAAACATGTAACATATTTGTTAAAAGTGTTTTTGTACATTTATGTCTGTGGTACATTATCAACGTCAATCATTCACATGGTTCCTCTACCTTTACCTTTAAATTACCAAAACCAATTGTTCGATATTTTACAGGCATGTGAATCAACAGCAGGCTTCAAATGGCTCTAAGCACTATGGGACTTAACATCTGAGGTCATCAGTCTCCTAGAACTTAGAATTGCTTAAACCTAACTAATCTAGGGACATCAACACACGTCCATGCCGGAGGCAGGATTTGAATCTGCGACCGTTGCAGTCGCGCGGTTCCGGACTGAAGCGCCTAGAACCGCTCGGCCATCACGGCCAGCAACAGCAGGCTTCAGAAGCCCTTCGTTAAACTTGTACGTATATGCTACCGTATTATGTCATCAGTTTATGTTTCTTACTATACCTCAATTATTTACTTTTAGCTGGGTAAATGACCATTAGGTGCAGAACGCCAACGAAATAAATAAAACACATATTATTTGAGACATCATACACTATTTCTGTTTACAGCTCCACCTTCATATGGGACGAAACTGTCGACAATGTGTCGCTCAAGCTATTATAAGACTGCTCGAACTCTACGGTGAGATTTTTCTCTTATCTTTCTAGTGTTTTTTGATACACATGAGAACTTTGTCATGTCATACATCTGTGGCAGAACAACATGTTACGACTTGACGTTTTTCAGTGTCGACTTGAATCATTGACTCATCGGGCGAGGTAGCGAAGTGGTTAGCACACTGGAGTCGTGTTCGGTAAGACCACGGTTGAAACCTGCGTCCGGCCATCCTGATTTAGTTTTTTCGTGATTTGCCGGTCTAGTTCCTTTGAAAGGGCGCGGTCGAATTCCTTCCCTAATTCGACGGGACCGATGACCTCGCTGTTCGGTCTCTCCCTCCCCAAAGCAACCAACCAATCAAATCATTAACTCTTTATTTTATGAACAGTAAATGCAAGAGCGAAAAAGTAACAATGGATCTAAGCTTTCAGTGTATAGCAATCTGTGATCCTCGGGATATTTCTCCACATTTATGCCTTACCATATACAACAATAGATTAGAGGCACATTCTACACAGCGTTACTAGAAGATATGCATCAAATTGTCTTGGTCAGGTGAAATTGGGAGAGGCATCCATCAACTTATGACTCTCCTACGACGACCTCAGATTTCGTTTTCGATAGACAAGGGAGCCACCAACGCCTTTTACATTACAGTCAACACCTTCCATTACGCATCTGTAAAGAACGTCTGCGAACCCACCCGATCATCGTGAGATTTACTACCTGTTTTCATGGTCATCTCCAGCACATCGGACTTTTCTCTCGTGTCACTTCAGTGGATAATTAGTTCGATTATGTTGCCAATGAACATAATCGGTACGCTGCTTAACATATTTATAAATATTTTCAATTGTACCTCAACTTGGAGTAGGTCTAGGATATTTCTTGTGATTTGTAGATACCTTCTCCACTGGAAAACGATGTGATAGGGTGCCTCTGAGAACCAGAGGTGTTTGGTATCTGGTCTTTCCTCAATCCGGTAGAGTTCCAAGGTTGCCGATGAAGTGTATGAAGCCTTTGGAGCGGTAAAGAGCACACCTAACTGATTCAGATTAATCAGAGCACCGTTGCCATAATTGTACCCAACTACATCGACGCCCCCGCGTTGCCCCTCCCCTTGGTTTCTCCCTATTCTTCTGAGAGTCGATGCAGCGCCGTTACACACGCTGTACCCACAAAACACCCTCCACACTTCGTTTTGCCGCGGAACGTGCCGGGAAGGATCGCACGCGTTTATCACTGCTGCCGCCGTGTCAGGAGAGAGGTGTACGCATTCCGCTTTTAACCCGCCCGTGCTTGCCGCACGTTGTCAGTAGAACGGGCAGGCAGGCTGCTTTATCCCATTCAGGCCAAGCTATGCCGAACCCAAGCCGACTAGAGGAGTTTTGTTTGCCAGCGTGCCTGCCGGCCTACCGGCATAACCGTCTTCCCGCTGTGCTACACACTCTACGTAGCCATTTTTCTGCGAGCTTCCATTGTAGTGTTGTGAGCAGTGCTCGGAAGTTCATGAAAAGTCTATCTTTTTATTTATTTATTTTTTTACTCGAGTATCAGAAGACGTGACTCAATAAAATATATGTTCCTTCTGGGTCACTATAAACCAGAAAAAGCTGGATTTTATTTGTCCTTACTTTCCTTTTGGGCGTATTTCGAGCTTATTTACACTACTGGCCATTAAAATTGCTACACCACGAAGATGACGTGCTACAGTCGCGAAATTTAACCGACGGGAATAAGATGCTGTGATATGCAAATTATTAGCTTTTCAGAGCATTCACACAAGGTCGGCGCCGGTGGCGACACCTACTACGTGCTGACACGAGGAAAGTTTCCAACCGATTTCTCACACACAAACAGCAGTTGACCGGCGTTGCCTGGTGAAACGTTGTTATGATGCCTCGTGTAAGGAGGAGAAATGCGTACCATCATGTTGCCGACTTTGATAAAGGTAGCATTGTAGCCTATCACGATTTCGGTTTATCGTATCGCGACATTGCTGCTCGCGTTAGTCGAGATCCAACGACTGTTAGCAGAATATGGAATCGGTGGGTGCAGGAGGGTAATACGGAACGCCGTGCTGGATCCCAACGACCTCGTATCACTAGCAGTCGAGATAACAGGCATCGTATCGGCATGGCTGTAACGGATCGTGCAGCCACATCTCGATTCCTGACTCAACAGATGGGGACGTTTGCAACACAACAACCATCTGCACGAACAGTTCGACGACGTTTGCAGCAGTATGGACTAACAGCTCGAAGACGATGGCTGCGGTTACCCTTGACGCTGCATCACAGACAGGAGCGCCTACGATGGTGTACTCAACGACGAACCTGGGTGCACGAATGGCAAAACGTCATTTTTTCGGATGAATACAAGTTCTGTTTACAGCATCATGATGGTCGCGTCCGTGTTTGGCGACATCGCGGTGAACGCACATTGGAAGCGTGTATTCGTCATCGCCATACTGGCGTATGACCGGACGTGATGGTATGGGGTGCCATTGGTTACACAACTCGATCACCTCTTGTTCGCATTGACGGCACTTCGAACAGTGGACGTAACATTTCAGATGTGTTACGATCCGTGGCTCTACCCTTCATTGCCGCGCGGGATTAGCCGAGCGGTCTAGGGCGTTGCAGTCATGGACTGTAAGGCTGGTCCCGGCGGTTCGTGTCCTCCCTCGGGCATGGGTGTGTGTGTTTGTCCTTAGGCTAATTTAGGTTAAGTAGTGTGTAAGCTTAGGGACTGATGACCTTAGCAGTTAAGTCCCATAAGATTTCACACACATTTGAACATTTTTTGAACTGCCCTTCATTCGATCCCTGCGAAACCCTACATTTCAGCAGGATAATGCACGACCGCATGTTTCAGGTCCTGTACGGGCCTTTCTGGATATAGAAAATGTTCGACTGCTGCCCTGGCCAGCACATTCTCCAGATCTCTCACCAACTGAAAACGTCTAGTCAGTGGCGGCCGAGTAACTGGCTTGTCACAATACGCCAGTCACCACTCATGATGAACTGTGGTATCGTGTTGAAGTTGCATGGGCAGCTGTACCTGTACACGCCATCCAATCTCTGTTTGACTCAATGCCCCAACGTATGAAGGCCGTTATTACGACCAGAGGTGGTGGTTCCGGGTACTGATTTCTCAGGATCTATGCATCCAAATTGCGTGAAAATGTAATCACATGTCAATTCTAGTATAATATCTTTGTCCATTGAGTACCAGTTTATCATCTGCATTTCTTCTTGGTGTAGCAATTTTAATGGCCAGTAGTGTATTTATTTTGATATGAACAGTTTTGTCTGGAACTGCAACCCCTTTCGACTATCACTGGCTGTTCTTAGTCCAAATCATCAACAGGTCACGTCTAATAGATAGTTATTGTATTAATGAGAACCATCTCTCGAAGTCCAGATCCTTTGCAACCAAGAAAGTGATGATGTCTGTTACGCTCCAACGCCAATTAATGTAAGGTTTTGAAAGACTTTTTTCTGTAACCTTAGTGTGTTCCAATCAATATGACCCCTGTTATACCAATCTGAATTACTTTTTCCAGGATGTGTATAAAATTGCTCGTTCTAAATCCCGCAGATGCATTTTAATAAACATGAAATTCGTTTTTCGTATCATTTTAATCTGAAAAGGTACATATCTGAAAGATATCTAACTTTTATTCGCGTTGCGTACTACCAGAACATGAGTTTAAATATCCACTAAGTCATTTTTTTTTCTATTTCAGTCAGTGTTTGTCCTAAATTTAGAAAGCCTATATACTGCTAAATGACCTCAGGCCTCAAGTCCTTAGCATACATTTCCGCACACTTTTTTTGGCACAGTTTTTGTTCTCTTTGGAAACACTTGTGGCGTGAGGAAACTGCTGGTCAAATGTAGACATGTCGTAACATACTCGAGGTTCCCGAGTGAGTGCTTAGTAACTTTATTCACAATTTGCCCTGTGAGACACCTACAGATTTACGTGAAGCTGCTTCACAAACAGACAATTTTTCCACTGCCAGACTTGGGCTGTCATTCGTGACTAGTATATGTTCTCCAATTCTTAATAGCTCCTCAAACTCCTTTAAGTTTGGTTAAATAGAACCAGAGTCTGTTTCGTCATGAGAAGGTGGGCTGCTATTTAGTTTACTCAAGCGAGCATTACTTGCAATTATATGTTCCTAGATATTTATGTTTGAAAATGTTGTAGATATAATGTGTACTATGGTAATACTTGAAACAACATACACAGTTAATACTAAATGAGCAATAAT
Source organism: Schistocerca americana (assembly GCF_021461395.2). Lineage (NCBI taxonomy): Eukaryota > Metazoa > Arthropoda > Insecta > Orthoptera > Acrididae > Schistocerca > Schistocerca americana. The sequence goes on from NC_060123.1 coordinate 265,159,824, forward strand.
ATGATGGCTTCATATGGAGCTGCTATGGCTGACAACGTGAGTCCAAACCTAGCTTATGTTTTTTCCTCCACAGACAGTGTCTCTAGGACAACGCTGTCTGAGACAGAAATAATAGAAATTTTGGACGAAATTACATCCGGAAAGTGTAATTGGGAAGCGATGAGAGTGATCTTGATGCCAATCCTGATCCTGTTCTGGAAGTTATTGATGAAGAGAGTGACATCGAGACGCCACCGCTCCTAATTATTTTTAAGCCACAGCATGGGCCTCCAAAACGTTGTGCGTACTGTGGTACAAAAAAGACCTCATACAGAGCTAGATGGAGTTGTAAAACATGTGATGTAAATGTATGCTTGCCGTCTGACACGAATTGTTTCATTACTTAAAATAATCAGTTATTTTGAGACTATTCAGGGTAGTCGTGGGTCTTTTCATGTATTGTGTATTGCACTGAACCGCCGTACCTGTCGCAGCAACTCAGCAACGATGTCTCCAGCAGGGGAAAGAAAGGCAATCTGCAAACCAAAAGGCTTCACAACAGCCTAACCGTGTACCCAATATCGACGGTCCGCCGCAGATCAAATTAGAAGTTCTTTTCCCAGTTACTTGAAAAATCCATAAAGAACAACATTAAGCTGTAGCAGATTCAACCTAGGAGATAAGGATAGACGCAGCAGAATTCACCAGTCCCTGTTGTAGAAAAGTTTTATCGTAAAAAAAGTTTTTGACCGTTCAACAAAGTCACAGATTTCCTATATTTTCGTTGTGCGGTCTGACGCTCCTTCATATCTTTGCCAGAATAAATTGAAATTCTCCTAATTTTTCCTTAAATAATTAATTAATGTCACTAAAGAATCAATCTTGTTCTCGTGATTCTTAAGTTTCTCCCGGCGTATTTGATAATCAAAATATCCACGGGTATGCTGCCGGTCTATAGTGTCCAACGGGCATAATATTTCGGCGATCATACATGTCGCCATCATCAGGTGAACTGACGGACTGAGCTCCTGTGAACGTGCCGGCACGGAGATCCGTACACTATGGCTGCTCAGAGGGAACTGGGTTCGGTCGCGACGGCGGCCGATTTAAATACCCTCCGCCCACGACGCGCTCCCTCCGCCGTCCGCGCCCCGCGCCACGGTCGCGCGGTGGAACAGATTGCGACGACGTCTGAGATGACGTCGGTGTGATGGCTCTGTCCGCCGTGATCGTCACAACTATACGTTTGCTCGATTTACTCTTGATTAACCCGATCGCTGGTTCCCAAGCCTTGCTAAGATTATAGGCACAGTCACGGTTTATGAGGTCGTCATTGGTGCGAATTTCGATGGCCTCTCTAACAACGGTGTCCCAGTATCTCAACGTCTGTATCAGAATCCTCGTGCGGTCATACTCCATGGCGTGATTTTCCGACAAACAATGTTCAGCGACCGCCGACTTGCTCGGATACATCAGTCGAGTGTGCCTCTGGTGTTCACGGCATCGATCCTCGACGGTACGCATCGTCTGACCAATATACGACTTGCCACATTGACACGGAATCTGGTACACGCCGGCCTTCCTCAAACCGAGGTCATCTTTGGCGCTCCCCACCAGTGCACGAGTTTTATTTGGAGGACAAAACACAGTTCCGACCCGGAGTTTCTTCAGAATGCGGGCGATTTTCCCCGAGAGTGCGCCTGTGCATGGAATAAATGCAGTGCCTACCTCCTCCCTCGTGACTTCATCCATCTCAACAGGCTGTGCTGCAGTGGTTGGGCGGAGAGCACGTTGAATCTGCCACTCTGAGTACACATTTTTTCGAAATACAGTTGTCAGATGTTCCAATTCCTGTGGTAGAGGCCATCGAAATTCGCACCAATGACGACCTCATAAACCGTGACTGTGGCTATAATCTTAGCAAGGCTTGGGAACCAGCGATCGTGTTAATCAAGAGTAAATCGAGCAAACGTATAGTTGTGACGACCACGGCGGACAGAGCCATCACACCGACGTCATCTCAGACGTCGTCGCAATCTGTTCCACCGCGCGACCGTGGCGCGGGGCGCGGACGGCGGAGGGAGCGCGCCGCGGGCGGAGGGTATTTAAATCTGCCGCCGTCGCGACCGAACCCAGTTCCCTCTGAGCAGCCATAGCGTACGGATCTCCGTGCCGGCACGTTCACAGGAGCTCAGTCCGTCAGTTCACCTGATAATGGCGACATGTATGATCGCCGAAATATTGTGCCCGTTGGACACTATACACCGGCAGCATACCCGTGGATATTTTGATAATCTTGTTCTCGTTTAGCGAAATATTCCACTTTAAAACCGATCTTCTTGACCACAATCGCCGATAAAGTTTTAAAACAGAATTTTAATACACATCACAGTATCGATTATTTTCAAAATGTCAATACGTGTCGACTTCTCATTAATAAAACTTTGAACTAGTTAATTATTGAAGATCGTCCACACTCCTGATAAAATTCTGCCAGAATCTCTACAAGAACTCTGAATTTTAATAAAATTTGCAAATTTCACACGTAAGTAATATTTACGACGTATGTCGTAGCAACAGAGTCCACTGACTGTTTTATCTTCCAACTCGAAGTTTATTTAACAGTTGATAACCAATTGACATCCAATTACAAACTTTATCATTCCACATTCAACATTGAACTCCTTTTCACTTACAAAAAAACATAAAACATATTTTAATATTGGTCAGCTTGATGTTTCAATGGTTCTTCCAGCCGCCGGCCGTAGACTACGATGCAACAGTTGTTAGCTCTCGTCGTCCGCCGCGTCTGGAGTCCCCACTGGATCATCTTGCTGCCACGCTCGCCATGAAAGAAAAGAAACAAAATCTTTTTAAATAACAAGTCTCCACTTATCATAATACAAATAAATAAATATATGTATTAACATTTCTTACCTGGCGTCGCTCAAGCGGTAAAGAGACGCGGTGTTTCCTGATAAGACTTTTGAAACACCACAGTATGTCGCTGAGATTTGCCCCAGTGGCTTCAAGTGAAGCCACATCCTAACTTACATGCAAACGTACGAAAAAAATCAATAAATTGTCAATTTCATTTCCTTCTTGTGTGTTTGGTTTCATTTCACTAATTTTCACCCGATATTCGGTGGTTTTATGCTCTGTGCCTTAGACTGTTACCCGCTGTGCTTCAGTGTCTCCGTTGCGGCAGGCTGGCTGCTTTAGTGGTTGCGGCGGAGATAGGGGCAGACAGGCTGGAAGGAGGATCTGTACACCTCTGTGCCGCGACTGCAGAAGCGGCGCCGGTCGGCAAGAAAGCGACGCCGCTCTGCAGAGGCGCCCCGCGCCAGCGCGTGCGAGGCTGCCACTACCTGCAGGCGGCCGCTCGCCCTTGGCCTGCGATACTTTATGTAAAGCAGGATCGCTCGATTACATATTCCATGTGAGCAGTTAACGGCCTCTAAATATACAGTAAGTAATATAAATACGGGGCCGGCCGCCGCCGCCGGCAGCCCGCAACGAGTGCCTTATCACTACGGCCATCGACGCCCCCTCCCCCCCCCCCCCCCCCCCCTCTCCCAACCTTTTGCCTCTCCCTGTAGACAGCGCGTTTGCAGCTCTGCGAATTTTCAACGCTCGTCCCGCAGTGCAAGTAACAGATCGCCGCGTTTATAACAGCAGGCTGCGGCCGTAAACCAACGGCTAAGCGGCGGCGATTCCTGCTCGGGTTTTCATTTACGAGGCCGTTCGCCTCCTTGCGGCGAGACGATACGCCACGGAAAACGTGCAGATCACGACGCCGCGCCGCGGCCGCTTAAAGACTTCTAACAAAGCTCGCCCCTCGTAAGAAGTACTCCTCCTTCCCCTTCCCCCCTCCTCCCATCACGCAATTACACTGGTGTGCTAAACTTAACTACGAAAGTAACTCTCTAATGATGTGTTACTACCAATTAACACAGCTCGATGACGCTTGGACGCAAAGATTTGCCACAGTACAGTATAGTACAGTACAGAAAGTAACTGAAAGAAATACCCTATGAGATTTTAAGCTTCTCATATATTTTCTGCTATTGTACACGATTCGCCTTCACTATACTGGGAGAAAAACGACTGATCGCACTGTACGAGTAGTGATTAAGATCCTTGACTCTGTGTTTAGTTTTATCTGCGGTTGACTTGCTAGTCAGTCAGAGGCGCAGTGCTTGGGCATTCTCATTTGAGGTTTAGCAGCGGGCAGTTGAGTTTATCAGAGAATCAGATCTGTTATTTGTGAATCTGAGAAAAACTGTTTGGAATACATTATTCCGGAGATGCAAAGTCATTTATAATACTTTCTCGTACCTTATATTTATGGAGCAGATTTTGGAGGAAATTTAAAGGTAACGAAACATGCTCAAGAACGAAATGTTTGTTTGTCAGAATTATTAATCGAAGGAAATTTTTGTCTCTCAGATAACTAATAAATTTCACGATTAGGACAATTTCATCTTTTTGTTTTTCATTGTGCCACAAATAACACAATTGATTGAAATGTTTGTAAGTTTTGTAATGAGACAATTTTGTAATTGTTAGGTTTTTCTTGTGTTGCGCTATCATTTTCATTTTTTCAAGGACGTTTTCCTTTAAAGTAAAACTCACCTCCATGATTCATTGTAAAGTTTTGAATATTTTATCGTGTGTGTATTGCACCTGACACTACATGAAGTCACAGACAAGTAAAGAACGAGAAATTAGTAGTGAGTAGTTCTTTTTTTTTTTCCTAGGCTGTCTGCTGATTTGTATTTGCATTCAAGAACTTTACTTCCGTAGACACAAAACCACCTTGCTAAACAAAGCGTAATTCATTTTTATTTCAAGGCAAATCTCACCTTGCATTCGTGCGCAAACCGTGCGTAGTCGGAATTGTCAGGTGTCATGCTAACAAGAAAATTAATTCCGTGGACAGTGATAGTAATTTCAGACAGTTACTATCTTCCGCAGAGAGCAGTAATTTATTTGGGTGGATATTCCAAGTCGAGCATTCTACTTCATATCACACAACGTTCAAAATGTACTCTTGCTCTGAGTTTTAATTGTTGTTGTTGTTGTTGTGGTCTTAAGTCCTGAGACTGGTTTGATGCAGCTCTCCATGCTACTCTTTCCTGTGCAAGCTCCTTCATCTCCCAGTACCTACTGCAGCCTACATCCTTCTGAATCTGCTTAGTGTATTCGTCTCTTGGTCTCCCTCTACCATTTTTACCCTCCACGCTGCCCTCCAGTACTAAATTGGTGATCCCTTGATGCTTCAGAACATGTCCTACCAACCGATCCCTTCCTCTAGTCAAGTTGTGCCACAAACTCCTCTTCTCCCCAATTCTATTCAATACCTCCTCATTAGTTACGTGATCTATCCATCTAATCTTCAGCACTCTTCTGTAGCACTACATTTCGAAAGCTTCTATTCTCTTCTTGTCTAAACTATTTATCGTCCACGTTTCACTTCCATACATGGCTACACTCCATACAAATACTTTCAGAAAGGACTTCCTAACACTTAAATCAATACTCTGGTTTCTGTAGAAATTATAAATAGCCTTTCGTTGCCTGTATTTTACCCTGGCCACCTTCAAATTTTGCAAGAGAGTATTCCAGTCATCATTGTGAAAAGCTATCTCTAAGTCTAGAAATGCAATAAACGTCGGTTTGAATTTCCTTCCTACCTTCTAAGATAGGTCGTAGGGTCAGTATTGCCTCACGTGTTCCAACATTTCTACGGAATCCAAGCTGATCTTCCCCGAGGTCGGCTTCTACCATTTTTTCCATTCGTCTGTAAAGAATTCGCGTTAGTATTTTGCAGCTGTGACTTATTAAACTGATAGTTCGGTAATTTTCACATCTGTCAACACCTGCCTTCTTTGGGATTGGAATTATTATAGTCTTCTTGAAGTCTGAGGGAATTTCGCCTGTCTCATACATCTTGCTTACCAGATGGTAGAGTTTTGTCAGGACCGGCTCTCCCAAGGCTGTCAGTAGCTCTAATGGAACGTTGTCTACTCCCAGGGCCTTGTGTCGACTTAGGTCTTTCAGTGCTCTGTCAAACTCTTTACGCAGTATCATATCTTCTATTTCCTCTTCATCTACATCCTCTTCCATTTCCATCATTTCCATAATATTGTCCCCAAGTACATCGCCCCTGTATAGACCCTCTATATACTCCTGCCACCTTTCTGCTTTCCCTTCTTTGCTTAGAACTGGGTTTCCTTCTGAGCTCTTCATATTCATGGAAGTGGTTCTCTTTTCTCCAAAGGTCTCTTTAATTTTCCTGTAGGCAGTATCTATCTTACCTCTCGTGAGATAAGCTGGCGTTAATTATACAGTTTTTAATGAGCACGCAATAAGTTTCCTTTTCCATTTAATAAGATTCATTATCTTTGTTTCAAAATTTTGCATTTCATGTAGATTAAAATTTTATTTCACGACACTGTTCTGTTCACATGGGCAACACAGGGCCAACCAGCAGCCAATTTGGACCAGTAACTGAACAATACCTAAAGTACACGTTACATGAGGAAAAAGGTCTTTGAAATCAATACATGTGCTTAGTTCTTTGAAATACAGACAATTCCTTTGTAGACAGTTTACAATATGATCACGATTAACACTTTTAGTCAAAGACAGTAATTACACAGAAATCACCGGGATTCATGATGGTCCCATGCACATTACAAAAGACGGAAACGGTTCTCAATAAGTTGTCTGATCACAACGAACGTGCTCCAATGCCGGCCACAAGTTTGGTAAAAAATTCTTGTGATAGGGCGCCCATTTAGGACTGCCGAAATTTTTAAAAGTACTGCCGGTTTTAGAGCTATATATTTCAGTATTGATTTGTTATTAGATATTCTGTACGTCGCCAAGCTAGCAGCCAGCCTATCCCCCTCAGAGCAAGAATTGAAAGGAAAACGATGCACGTTCACGCTTAAAGATTGTAAGTTACCGCTTCTGTTTTGTTCTTTTCTGCTGGTGGTTAAGCCTGAGAGCCGAACGTATATGTGAAAAATTTTGCACAACGGATTTTGTAACGCTAATTTGTCGCCCTGACGCTTATACGCTCTCCAGAAGGGTAAGCTTATCCTTTACTCTATATGTGACGTTAACTAGTCGTATGCAAATCATATTAGTTTCTAACCATATCCTCAGTATACGCTAGAATGTTCAGATGTGCTGACCTACAAACACTGCCTCCACTAGGTGGTTGCAAACATGAAATACACAAATAAGGGGATAATAAAATGACAAAGGAAAGTATTAGCTATGAAATGATACACTCAGTAGTGTTAAATTCTGTACTCTTCTGCAATTCACTCTATTCAAGATTACACAGTATGAGCAACATTATAGTTCTGCCTATTCACATTTGGTAATCGGTCTGTCTGGCACTGTCCTGTGATATATAATCGCGTTCGTTAATTCAAGCGCGGAATACTGACATCAGCTATGGCAATTGCAATTATATTTAGAACTACACTCGCGACTAGCAACGTGAAGCCTCAACATAGAACGAAAAAGACACGTGATCAGCAATTTACTTTACTTCCCTCACACGACCACTACAGTGATCTGACGCTTATCGCTGCAAAGGTTCTCGGCTCAGCGAGATAACATAAATTCTAGTTGACCAAAAGCTTCCGTGGGCACCTCCACGGCTGCCGTGGAACACCAGACGATCCTCAGGCTCTCGCTACAAGTACTCTGTCCCAGTAACGAGATCGCACACCTCGCCAGGACCAACCTCTCTCCTCGACGCTCCAGGAACAAGTGTCTCTCAGTCGCTACGCTTTTTCGTAGCTCCTGTTCTTTTTTCTTCCCCCTTTTAATGTGTGTGGCCAATCATGTTTCTGGAAGGCGTTCGTTTCCGAGCGCCGACCAATCTCACCATTTTTTTTTTTTTTTTTTTTTTTTTTTGCTACGGTCGCAGGTTCGAGTCCTGCCTCGGGCATGGATGTGTGTGATGTCCTTAGGTTAGTTAGGTTTAAGTAGTTCTAAGTTCTAGGGGACTGATGACCACAGAAGTTAAGTCCCATAGTGCTCAGAGCCATTTGAACCATTTGAATCTCATTTTTGCAACCGACCGAAGCTACTAGAAACTTCTAGACTGTTGCAGAAGCTTCCGCTCCGGTCGTTGCGAAAACCACCTACACGCCGCCACGCGTTTTGTGAGCGAGCCCCTGTGTCTTTTCCTTGACCTCGGCCACGTGGGGTTCCCGGGTTCCATTCCCGGCGGCGTCAGGGATTTTCTCTGCCTCGTGATGACTGGGTGTTGTGTGATGTCCTTAGGTTAGTTAGGTTTAAGTAGTTCTAAGCTCTAGGGGACTGATGACCATAGATGTTAAGTCCCATAGTGCTCAGAGCCATTTGAACCATTTTTTTCGGCCACGTGGCTCCCGCTAAGCCGCGGTCCACCCGCCTGGGTTTCCAGAGTAGCTTACGGGCGCTGTTGTCTTCAGCTCTCAGGCCTGCCTGCCACGCTTGTGTCTTTCCCGCTCTCCTGCCAGCCTCCCGACTCCGTCCGCTTCACTATCGCCCAACGTGCAGATATTCTGCTACAAATTAAGATCCCTAGCCGATGTCAGTATCGTTAATGATTTCCTGTCTCGATGTTTATACTTCCGGAGTGGTAGTTGTAATGTCGCTCAAAATGATGCCACCTTACAATATAACCATTTTGCTAATAATGGTAACCGCATTAAGTGGCATAATAAAAGTTGTCCGACGGGTCTGTGGTTCACTTGCATCACATACCAGACTTGTCCGTAACGCTTCATGTCGACTTCCCTGTTTTTTCTTTTTTTTACACTTCTGCCAACGCCAGCGACCCAGCTGTTGTAGTGTAAGAATTGCGTGATGAAGCTAAACGTTGCAGTTTCTGTTGGTAGCGCCTAGCGTCGACTACGCAAGCATTTCCCCTTCTCGTTACTCCATTTACACCGCCAAACCCCACCCCCAGTGCAATCGTTCTTCTTTTGCGCCACATCTACTTGCTTCACACAGTCAAAGAAAAAGATGGAAGCTCAGCTGAAAAAGTAGTAGGACTCCTTCACACAGTAAAGTAAAATTATGTTCTATTACTATTTCAAAAGAACAGCTTCAAATATATACCGAAAATTGTGAAAAAATATAATATAAAACAAAAATATCGACATACGATACTGCAATTTTGATATCGATGTATCGGAGGAAAAGTTATTTCCGAGATATAACGATATTTTTTTGAAAATATATTGATGTATCGGACCTAGCCCTTTCCTCCAGAAGCAAGGTTGAAACCAGCTGGCTGGTCGTCCGTGCATGTGGACGGGCTGCAGTATTTCTTCCCAACGCATCCCAAGCGTGCTTTGTTGGATTTGAGTCGGAGGAACGGGCAGGAGGGCACGCAGTTTTAACCTTCCAGCTAAGCCGCGAAATAGTGCTCGCTCCACTGCAGAGTGGAAGATTCTAGTCAAATTTTTAACGCATAATTGACGAGTTTATAAAAACTAACTGAAAACAACAACCGTTATTGAAACCATTACCAATGTAAATGTTACAAATTTATTATTTGCTGATGATCAAGTAATTAAAACTGACCCGCCCGGGTAGCAATGCGCGCTAACACGCCGCTTCCGGGGTTCGGGGAGCCGCGCCGGTCCAGGGTCGAATCTGCCCGGCGGATTAACAACTGGGGCAGTTTGCCAGCTAGCTTGGGTGTGGTTTTTAGGTGAATTCCCACATTCGAATGGGTGAATACTGGTTTGATACGCGCGTCTGCTCCCAATTACACGATTCGTAAAAATTTCGGAAACCTTCCCACACTTTCATATGGGCACATGAACATAACGTGGCGTTATCGGATATTGCAGAAACTGAACGGACGGAACTAAAGAAAGGGCTGGAAGGCCTTCAAGGAGGAAGTTCGCTTTGGCATGGAAAACGAGGACATTATGAAATAACAAAGATTTAAAAAAATACTGATTAGCGAGGCAAAGAACGGAGATTGGCCCATACAAGGACACACCCACAGAAAACTGTAGTAAGCTGAGGCAAAGATCTGCTACCTTGGGACAATTAAATGCTATATAGTTTGAGGTTATTCGAGCACGACTCACGGCCAGACCTCTCGCTTTAATCACTACAGTTATATCGGCTACACTCAGACTTCCATATGTCGTAGTTCATGTGTCTACAACCTTCACGTACATATTAATTACCTACATTCTCATATGGGGCAGACATTTTACTTGAATGTCGATTGTGCGGTATCGGCGGAAAATATGATGTTTTAGTGCATGCGTGTCTGAAGAAACATGCACTGTGTCGACTACAGCTGTTCTGAAATACATGAAACGTAATCGCAGTTGCGAATACAGACAACCTTCAGCTGAACAATGGAATGGCGACATTGAAAATTTGTGCCCGACTGGAGTTCAAACCCGGGTTTCCCACTTGTCGCGAGCAGTAACTTTAACCACTTCGGCTATCCAAAAACGCTTCACTCCCAGACCCAAACTTCCCTACATCGTCATCCATGGACGCAACTGTTTGCGACAAGCGAGAAATCCTGGTCGAGTCCCAGTCGGGCACAAATTTTCAATGCCGTCAATCCACTAGACAGCTGGAGGTTGTCCATATTCGCAATTGTGAATAAATATCATGTATTTCATAACAGATGTATTCGTCACGGTGCTTGTTTCTTCCGACATGCATGCACTACAGTATCGTGCACTGTTACTAGATTCCATGAGATGCATTTAGATGTGATGGTTCACTGTTAATCCTGTTCATTGTTTGGTAGGAGGCGCGCAAGATTTTAATTGTGCATGTAAGCTATGACCGACATTGACAATCATAGGCAAAAGCTGCCTGACATCGTCCTTCGTCCTATACGCATGACACTGCAGTAGGCGGCTGGCACTGCTCCCAGAGACTGTTAACCTGCAGGGCGCAGCATGGAAATCGTGCAACGATCACACTACCAACAAACTGATTACTCCTTGTCAGTGACCTCAGCACTCCCATCATATTTCTCCAGCTAATATCATATTCGTCTCAGACTGGCAGCTAACACTTGCGAGAAATGACCTTGAGACTTTCATCAGTGTACCGACCATATTATTGTTTCCCTAATTTAATCATATCAATGAAAATTATTTACACTATGACGACTAAAGTAATGGGATAGCGATATGCACATATACAAATGGCATTAGTACCGCGTACGTAAGGAATAAAAGGGCAGCGTAATGGTGGAGCAGTCATTTGGCATTAGTACCGCGTAAGTAAGGAATAAAAGGACAGTGAATTGGTGGAGCAGTCTTTTGCACTCAGGTGATTCATGTGAAAAGGTTTTCGACGTGATATGGCAGCACGTAGGGAATTAACACACTTCAACGCAGAATCATAGTTGGATGCATGGGACAGTCGATTTTGGAAATTGTTAGCGAATTCAATATTCCGAGATCCACTGTGTCAAGATTGACCCGAGAATACCACATTTTAGGCGTTACATCTCACCACGGACAATGCAGTGGCCGACAGCCTTCACTTAGCGACCGGCTGCAGCGACGTTTCCGTAGAGCTGTCAGTGCTGGCAGACAAGCAACACTGCGTGAAATAACCGCAGAGATCAATGCAGGACGTACGACGAATGTTTCCGATAGGATAGTGCAGCGAAATGTGGCGTTACTGGGCAGTGGCAGCTGTCGACCGTCGCCAATGCCTCTGCTAACAGCACATCGCTTACAGCGCCTCTCCTGGTCTTGTGACCGTATCAGTCGGACCCTAGACGATTGGAAAACCATAGCCTGGTCAGATGAGTCACGATTTCAGTTGGTAAGAGCTGGTGGTAGAGTGGCACAGTCCCATGAAGCCATGGACCCAAGTTGCCAACAAGGCACTTGAAGCTGCTGGTGCCTCCATAATGGTGTTGGTTTTGTTTTCATGGAGTGGAGTGGGTTCTCTGGTCCATCTGAACCGATCATTGACTGGAAATGGCTGTGTTCGGCTACTTTGAGAGCATTTGCAGCCATTCACGGATTTCATGTTCCCCAACAACGGTGGCCTTGATTTGGCCACCCACATCGCCCAACATGAATCCCATCGACATTTATGGGACATAATCGAGAGGTTATTTGGTGCACAAACGAAGTTTAAATCATATTAAAGATTGGTTATAGGAGAATATAAAAACAGACCTTCGTTAACTTCAGTATATCTGTGGTCAGATACGGTGAACAGTGAAATATAATGTCAACGAGTAAACTGTAATTAGCTGTAAAATGTTGTTGTTGTGTGGTTACTGCTGTATGAAGTGAGAGCTATGTTATTACGTCCGAGCATCTAAGACGAATTGAGTCTGCTACAATGAGATTTCTCACTCATGTAAAGCAATACTCTTCGACTACAAGAAAAATAACAACTTAAAGTAGATCTGTTTCATGCATTGTATCCAAATGTAGATGAATCTAGAGAGACCACGTCAAACAAGTGCTGGGTTGTTAGGGTTATCGAAACGATCTTGCAGTATAACCCACAGGAAATAGAAATGGCAGACGCTTTCGAAAAGTTAGCGTGAGCAATTTCGAGACGCAGCAGACCGCTACACCTATTCCTTGAAGCTCATGACGACGACCTTGCATTTCAGGTGCTTCGAGAATGCGGGTCAACGAATTGTGCTGTTTGATGCTTTCCCGACGTAATTACTGCTTGAAAAGTTCCCGCGCTTAGCGTCGTATTGTGTCGTGGACACTGTTTTAATATTCCAACGAGACAGCTGCTCGTCATCTTCAGCTGCGACTGTAGTTGACGAGAAGCTTCCTCGTCGAAACGTTGTGCAGTATCCACTACACCAGGGGTTCCCACAAAATTTTCTCGACGACCCCCTCATCGAACATGATTGGTACCTTGTCATATCACAGTATCAAGTACCTAAAAAAGCCAAATTATGAGTCTTTCTATACGTTTTTTTTTGGTACTTAGAAAAAAAACATTGACATATTCATTATCGAAAAAATATTGAGCTTAAAACTTTTTCATTTTAGCCATCATTGTTATTGTTAAACTTTTGATTATTGCTTAAAATCTTTGCCTTCAAATCTGGGTGTTTAATATAATAAACTCCATAAAAAAATAAAAATCGAGTATGAACTGAAAATGACAGGAAAAAATTAAAACTGTGTGCATTGGTCTTTCAAGTGTACTACACTTGAGATCCTTGAGATTGCATTTAATAGACATATTGGATACAGTTACAGCAGAGTAGTCCATCAGTATACAGTTAGTTTTAATTTTCAGTTCGTTATGAGATGAGTTGAATCTGACCTTTGAGTCCATTATTTCTGAAATATTAGGTTCCAAACTTGAAGCTTTGAAATCCGACCACATGTCGAGCCGCTTCCTATATTTATTTTTCATGAAACACATGGAAGAAAATGCTTGATCACACCGATATGTGGTTGCAAATGAATGTTTTTCATTGCCTTATCTCCAAGTTTTAAAAAATGGTTCAAATGGCTCTGAGCACTATGCGACTTAACTTCTGAGGTCATCAGTCGCCTAGAACTTGGAACTAATTAAACCTAACTAACCTAAGGACATCACACACATCCATGCCCGAGGTAGGATTCGAATCTGCGACCGTAGCGGTCGCTCGGCTCCAGACTGCAGCGCCTAGAACCTCACGGCCACTCCGGCCGGCATCTCCAAGTTTCTTGTAGTCCTTGCGTGCTGATGCCCACTAAATGTTTATCATCGTACCACAGCTGGACTGATCCACAAGTTGATCTTGCTCTTCTTCTGTGAGTCCTTGGATTTTGTCTATTTCTTCACAGCTGTAGGGATTTCGAATCCATCTGTCGTCAGGGTCAGGTTCAGGGAAATACTCTCTAAAAGTGATGGCTAGGCTGCGTAGGTGCTCGGCTACATTGATTTTGATCTGGTCAGGCAAACTCTCCTCTGATGACTCCAAGAATTGTTTTAAAGTAGAAAAGTTAGTGACTCGTTTTCTATCCTTGACGCCCCGATCTGACACTTTTTGTCCATAGCACTAATCTTATCCTCAACTTTGAACATGTCAAAATTTTTTACTTGTAAACTCAAGTTTAACTCATTCATGTGCTGAAACACATCAGCTAAGTTCGCAACTGAGCGAAGCTAAGATACGATAGTGACAAAAACCGCGTACTTTGTGTCAAGAAGGAAGACAGGAACCTCGTCTCTAAGTTTGGCAGGGTTCTTTTGGGGGTAGTGGCTGATATTAAACATGAATAAAATATGTTAATGCGACAGTGACGGCTAACTACCACCTACTACTGAATCAAAAGCGGTATTGTAAATAACTTGTATTTATTGTAAATTATGTCACGATAGAAATTAGATCATATTGAACAAATCATGAATGAAAACAAATTAAACAAATTGTACACTGTTCTTAGATATGCTACACTGGTAATATTGGCTCTCAGCTCTTAATGTTAAGCCGGCCGAAGTGGCCGTGCGGTTAAAGGCGCTGCAGCCTGGAACCGCAAGACCGCTACGGTCGCAGGTTCGAATCCTGCCTCGGGCATGGATGTTTGTGATGTCCTTAGGTTACTTAGGTTTAACTAGTTCTAAGTTCTAGGGGACTAATGACCTCAGCAGTTGAGTCCCATAGTGCTCAGAGCCATTTTTTCTTAATGTTAAGTTGATGCGAAGTTAGATTTAATTATGCCCCTGGATAAGCAAATGGTAAATGCGATCCTATAATCTCTTTTGTGTCTTGAATAATACGCACATCGGACACCACCACCAAGAAACAAACCAAACAACATGCAAAATGACAAATAACCAATAACGAATCGTAAGCAAAACTGCACGGATGCTCAGTGGATGGCAAGAACACGCTCCAACAACTATTTCTGAACTTTACTGACGCTGCTGCAAATTTACAATACCGTCTGCCAGCGTGCTGGCTCCGTCGATACTGCTGGGGCGACGACTGCACCTGCGAAGTCGCTGAATTAAGATAAGTCTCTCAAATATCTTGTGCAGAATTAACTACTCAGAAACTGCTAATACGACAAGCCATATATTTCCTCTAAATGGTATACAACGCTTTCAAGACTGGATCAACAACCTTTAATGTGCAGCCCAGTGTGTCTTGTACTAACGTGCAATACCAGTATGATAGCTCTGTGAACTGGTTGACTACGTTCAGTGGTGACTGCCAGCCTATAAGGCGGAATCAACTGCAATTATACTAGTAGTCAGTGCAATGCCTACCGTGTACACTGATGTCCTACTGTAGCTGCTGACTCTAGATCATAGACAGCACAGTCTTCAGAATCTAAGTCCCTATCTCAGAGCTACCGAACTTTGCGACTTCCCGCTTTCACGGCACAAGACGCTCTCCTACCTGTCGCTCTCTGCCCGATGCTTTTGCGACAATCTTGCCGCCAAACTCTAATCAGCCAATCCCGACGCTGCAAAGGCCTCCCACATCTCCCTCGCGGAGCGATACAATTTCTCAACCTATCCAAAAATTTCTCTGTCCAAACAGCGGGCCTTGACCCTCAGCGTTTCCCGCACTTTCTTATGAACTGCCCAACCAGAGCTCAGCCCATTTGCCGCTAAAACAGCGCGCGACCGGGTGGCGCCAGCGCGTATGTTGGACGCTCTCTGTCTGCTCGACATTTCCCCTCTCACTCTCACCTGGCACCCGGCGGCGTACCTTCTGATGCTTGCTGGTCAGCGGCCGCATCCCCTGGGACACCCGGCCCCTGCACAATGCTCTTCCAGCGCTCATCGGCCTTCGCCTCCCCACCTCTACTGGCAAATCCACTTTGCTTACACCTACAGCATGCAACTAAATATTATCATTATCAAAGCCCGTATTTTTTCAGACATGTGTCAAATCATCACGTATCTCTCTTTCTAATCCACCTAATAAGACCAATTAACCATTATATGGGTTTATTTACTCCAAACATGCAGAATAATCTGCGAAATGAATGTCACAAATGAAAGCCACCTTTCAAGTTCACAAAATCTTGACAAGATCCTAACTCAAGAAAGCTATCTTACTTCAGCATCAATAAGAAGTAGCTCATGCTCACTGCCGATCTCTTTATACTCTAGGAAGATGCTAGACGCAGAAGTCAGCGTTCGCTAAAGCTCTGCTCATGCAGGAAGCGGCCAAAACAGGAAATCTGTTATCATACGAAATATATTTAATATATTTTTTATTCTAATGGCATCTTGCGGACCCTTCTGGCATAGCTCGCGGGCCCTTGGGGGTCCGCGGACCACCTGTTGGCAACCACTGCACTACACCATCTGTCACAGTGGCAGAGAATCGACCAGGTTGTCGAAGAACTGTGAGGTCTGCGGATATCGAAAACTACGCTTATAAAGGTTGGCAGTCACTGTCGTGAAACAGGCGATACGGCCACAAACTAATTGGCTCTGCTCTGGTGAAGGCCAGCGAGAGTACTGGCATTCGAAACATTTGGGAGGCGGCCGAGGCGGCGCCAGCGGCCGCACCTGCCGTGGAGCGCCGCGCGCCGCCCCCGCCGCGCCCACGGCCGGCCGGGCAGCCAGCTCCAGGATGTGCTCCAAGGTGAGCGGTAGCCGGCACCTGTCCGCGACCCCGCGACCTCTGGAGCCGCCGCCTTCGCATTCCGGGGCAAGGCGTGCTGCGCGGCTGTCTGCCCCGCCCGCCTCAGCAACCCAGCTCTCGGCACTCGGCACGTGCCACGCCGCGGACCGCTATATCGCCACTGTGCAGCGTACTCGCCGACCTGCTGGCTCCGTGCTATGCTGCCTGGTAACAGGAGACGGCCACCGTTTACTATACTGCCAGAAACGGCACGTGCGGATACATGTGAAAATCGTCAGTCGTCTGACAAGTCATGCTTGTTAACTGCTTACCAGAAAAATATGCAGAAGAACGGAAAAATGGTTCAAATGGCTCTGAGCACTATGGGACTTAACTGCTGAGGTCATCAGTCCCCTAGAGCTTAGAACTACTTAAACCTAACTAACCTAAGGACATCACACACATCCATGCTCGAGGCAGGATTCGAACCTGCGACCGCAGCGGTCGCGCGCTTCCAGACTGTAGCGCCTAGAACCGCTCGGTAACTCAGGCCTGCCAAAACGGAAAAAATGGAAGATCATTTTGGGTTTAGCTGCCCTTGGTAATAGAAGACTGATGAAAGGTCAGGATACCGCTGTAGCGTTTCGTAAGCTATAGAACATTTTCGACAATGCAAGGCCGAATAAGATGTTCACAAGAGTGGGACTTACGTACAGACACAAAGAATCCACTACGTCAACGAAACCCAGCTGCGAGTGATAGAAGTGGAAGACCGTAAAGTACAACTTCACACTAGTATCCGCACTGATATACACTACTGGCCATTAAAATTGCTACACCACGAGGATGACGTGCTACAGACGAGAAATTTAACCGACAGGAAGACGATGCTGTGATATGCAAATGATAAGCTTTTCAGAGCATTCACACAAGGTTGGCGCCGGTGGCGACACCTACAACGTGCTGACACGAGGAAAGTTACCAACCGATTTCTCATACACAAACAGCAGATGACCGGCGTTGCCTGGTGAAACGTTGTTGTGATGCCTCGTGTAAGGAGGAGAAATGCGTACCATCACGTTTCCGACTTTGATAAAGGTCGGATTGTAGCCCATCCCGATTGCAATTTATCGTATCGCGACTTTGCTGCTCGCGTTGGTCGACATGCAGTGACTGTTAGCAGAATATGCAATCGGTGGGTTCAGGAGGGTAATACGGAACTCCGTGCTGGATCCCAACGGCATCGTATCATTAGCAGTTGAGATGACAGGCATCTTATCAGGATCGCTGTAACGGATCGTGCAGCCACGTCTCGATCCCTGAGTCGACAGATGGGGACGTTTGCAAGACAACAACCATCTGCACGAACAGTTCGACGACGTTTGCAGCAGCATGGACTATCAGCTAGGAGACCATGGCTGCGGTTACCCTTGACGCTGCATCACAGACAGTAGCGCCTGCGATGGTGTACTCAACGACAAACTTGGGTGCACGATGACAAAACGTATTTTTTTCGGATGAATCCAGGTTCTGTTTACAGCATCATGATGGTCGCGTCCGTGTCTGGCGACATCGCAGTGAACGCACACTGGAAGCGTGTATTCGCCATCGCCATACTGGCGTATCACCCGGCGTAATAGTACGGGGTGCCATTGGTTACACGTCTCGGTCGGTCTCCTCTTGTTCGCATTGATGGCACTTTGAACAGTGGACGTTACACTTCAGATGTGTTACGACCCGTGGCTCTACCCTTCATTCGATCCCTGCGAAACCCAACAATTCAGCAGGATAATGCACGACCGCATGTTGGAGGTCCTGTACGGGCCTTTCTGGATACAGAAAATGTTTGACTGCTGCCCTGGCCAGCACATTCTCCAGATCTCAAACCAATTGAACGTCTGGTCAATGGTAGCCGAGCAACTGGCTCGTCACAAGACGCTAGTCACTATTCGTGAAGAACTGTGGTATCGTGTTGAAGGTGCATGGGCAGCTGTACCTGTACACGCCATCCAAGTTCTGTTTGACTCAATGTCCAGGCGTATCAAGGCCGATATTACGGACAGAGGTGGTTGTTCAAATGGTTCAAATGGCTCTGAGCACTATGGGGCTCAACTGCTGTGGTCATAAGTCCCCTAGAACTTAGAACTACTTAAACCTAACTAACCTAAGGACATCACACACATCCAAGCCCGAGGCAGGATTCGAACCTGCGACCGTAGCGGTCGTGCAGTTCCAGACTGTTGCGCCTTTAACCGCTCGGCCACTCCGGCCGACAGGTGGTTGTTATGGGTACTGATTTCTCAGGATCTATGCACCCAAATTGCGTGAAAATGTAAACACATGTCAGTTCTAGTACAATATATTTGTCCGATGAATTTCCGTTGATCATCTGCATTTCTTCTTGGTGTAGCAATTTTATTGGCCAGTAGTGTACAAAGGGGAACAGTTTCTTAGATGTGTACATTTCGAGGACAGAGTTATACAGAGCGTAACGTGTGTAAGTGCAGGTATTTCTATTGTTGAGTGATGATAGTGCACTCAACAACATTATACAGTATTCACGTGATTTGGTTCAAATGGTTCAAATGGCTCTAAGCAGTAGTCACTTAACATCTGAGATCATCAGTCCACTAGACTTAGAACTACTTAAACCTAACTAACGAAATCAAACACATCCCTGCCCGAGGTAGGATTCGAACCTGCGACCGCAGCAGCAGCGCGGTTCCGGACTGAAGCGCATAGAACCACTCGGCCACAGCGACCAGCCTACGTCACTTGCAGACTGATAATTGTTGCTACTAAAAGTTACATGTTTTTAGGCTGGTTAGTACCTCGAACTAAATGTGTCAACAGGAAGGCCTTAATGCTGATTTCACTCTTGGCAGCAGGTCAAGTGTTGAAATGTGGTCGTGTGGTCTGAAAATGGCCAGCCTACACAGACAGTCATAGTCCACGTAGTGGTGCAGTTACGGCTACACAGAAAACATCATTTAAAGCTTGTGATGTGTTTGTGGGGAGACTGTTCGACTCAAAGAAATAACAACCAACTCACTGATTTGTATGCAAACTGATGTTCTCCATATAAAAATATCTGCACTCACACCGGTTACACCCTGTGTACTCTTAAAAGTGAAAAGTCGAATATCGGAAACTCAAAGAAGACGTATCTGCTATCAAAGAAAGTTAAGAATTAAGCAGACAGATGAAGTTCGGAATGAGGAATCACCAAGAAGAATAAGGGAGGAAGACATTTATTGTAGACCCTCGTCAGCAGAGGGAACAGGGTTCAACTGCTCAGTAAAGTGTTACAGCACGTCTGCACGCGGATGCGTGTGTGTGTGTGTGTGTGTGTGTGTGTGTGTGTGGTTAGAATCAAGGGAGCACAGTTTGGAAGAATAAACCTCATGTAAAAAATCGTTAAACTGACGTAAAAAAAAGAAAAGCTCAAGCAAAAGCAGTCCGTTCGGAAGTACATATTTTTGCCCATATCTGTCAAATCAGAAGCTGCACGTGGTTAGCATTTAATACCATGTTTTTTCATCACGTGCGTTATAACGCACTGGGACCCTCGGATGCATGTTGTCCACGAAATGGAGGAGACGTTGTCACTAAAGCCTTCAATATTTTTCGATGCCGGCATTCATGAGGTTTTAAAGTGTATGATCAGAGTTCTGTGTGACATAAGACAAGTTTAACTGCTTGCCAAAGCACATAGATGAAATATTGACTATGTAACTAGGAAATAGGTTAGCCGATCGTTTACCGATAATACGAGGTCCGCAAATTAACTTCGACAACAATAAGAGTCGTCCGATACTCGCACATGACACAGATCCAAACGTGACTGACTCACCAGCCCGCTAACCCTGTGGGACTGAATGTCTGAGTAGTGCATTGGTACCTGGCCGACCGCGCTCTCGTCGGTGACTATCACCAATCCTCACACAAACCCGGAGGTGGTGGTGAAGGGTGCCCAACGTCATCAATCCAGTTTTCATTTCAGGTGTTCAGTTCAAAAATGGTTCAAATGGCTCTGAGCACTATGGGACTTAACATCGGAGGTCATCAGTCCCCTAGAAGTGAGAACTACTTAAACCTAACTAACCTAAGGACATCACACACATCCATGCCCGAGACAGGATTCGAGCCTGTGACCGTAGCGTTCGCGCGGTTCCAGACTGAAGCGCGTAGAACCGCCCGGCCACAACGGCCGGCCCGGTGTTCAGTTGCTCACCTTCTTCTTCTTAGGTTTTGGGTGGGGTTGGGAATGGAGGGATTCGTATGTTAAATTGATCGTATGGGGAAACGTAAGGACGAGAGTAACTTTCGGGTGATGTGTCACTGCCGACTAAAATAGCTCGATGAAACTTGGACCATACATAGAAAGAACTACAACCGTTTAGTACAGAAGGTAGCTCAAAGAAATACACAGTGAGATGAACAGTGAAGACACTTTTATTCAAAGACAATATTTACACCTAAATCACCTCAATTTAGGATCTTCCCCTGGACATTAAAAAAGGCTTAACATGGTTCTTGATACGGTGCGTGATCACCACGGACGGTAACGCATGCTCTACAACGTGCCCACGTGTGGCTACAAGATTGGTAAGAAGGTCACGGTTAACTGCCAAACGGTCGTTGGTTCATGTGGACGTGCTGAATTACGTTTTTCCAAGTCATCCGACACGTGCTCGCTCGATGGGATTTAAGTCGGCAAACGGCAGGCCAGTCCATTTGCCGAATACACTCTCGTTCAGTGAGCTGCTCCACATATGCAGTTAGATGCAGTCGCTTACTGTCGTCCATAAAAATGGCGTCAGAGACGAGTGCACCCTTGAAAAAACGCACATAAGGAAGGGCTACAGCATCACAATAGCGTTTACCGGTGAGTGATTTGGAGGTCAGCACGCCCACCCAGCATTATGCCTCCTCACATCACAACACCTGGACCACCAAAACAATCATACTCGACAGCGTTCTGCTAGGTAGGAACACAGATCGCACCCAGGTACACTGTCGAACATGATCATTTTGGTTGTCCATGTTTTACGGTGTGGGGAGATAAGATGTTGCATTTATTTTTCAACACAGGACACTCAGTGGTCATCGTTATTCTTGAACTGCGCTCCTCCGTGTACTGGGAATGGGAGCAAACTTCGTTTTCAAGTATTAAAATGTAAATGTCTTGTGAGTAGGGCCTCCAGTCGGGTAGACCGTTCGCCGCGTGCAAGTCTTTCGATTTGACGCCACTTGGGCGACTAGCGCGTCGATGGGGATGAAATGATGATGGTTAGGGCAACACAACACCCAGTCCCTGAGCGGAGAAAGTCTCCGACCGAGCCGGGAATCGAACCCGGTTCCTTACGTTTGACATTCTGTCACGCTGATCACATTTTTTTTTTTTAATCGTTGTGTTTGGTCGTTGCGGACGTCACATGACATCCGTTCAAGTTCGCCTGTTGATCCTTCCACTCAGTTTTTTATTACAGAGGCCAACCGGCTCTCTGACTGAACACGCTGAGCTACCGTGCCGGCCCCACTCAGCTACCAGTGGCGTACATGTTCAAGGTTGAAAATTGGCGACCGCATCGAACAGTGTAATTGGAGAAGTTCTTGGAACGAAGGGATTTTCGGCGACTGGACTTGTCAGTTCATTAAACCAACTGAAATCCCATCGACAACTTTCGGAATGCGTTGAGGATATGTAGTGCAGCACGTTCACCGTTCTACCCGAAGAATTTCTTACCTACCTTGTAGTCAGCAGGGGGGGGGGGGGGGGGGGGGTTGGGGGGGGGCGACTGGGGGAGGGGCACATTGCAAAGCATGCTTTGCCGTCCATGGTCATCAAACACCACGTTAAGGACCATGTCACGCCTTTTGTAACGTCCAGGGGTCCATCATAAACCTCGTTGGTTTCAGTTTACTCAGTGTCTCTGAAAGTGTTATTTCTGTTCGTGTTATTGCGCATTTCTTTCAGTAAGCATCTATGTATGGTCCAACTTTCATCGAGCTATGTTACTCGGCTTGGAGTGGTGTGCAAAAATTAAGGACAAGGTACCTTCCGGTTGATTAGCAGTGACGAATCATGCGAAACTCTCGTCCTTAAATTTTTCACACTAATGGACAATGTAAAAGTGATGATAATAAAATTATAAATTGCCTGAGTAAGTAATCTAGTTCTGTGGAAAGCCCGAGATGAAGTTCTACAGCTTCTCACTAATACTCTCAGCAACAAGGTAAACCTTAATCACTAAATACTTGGAATACAGCAGTATACATATGTTTTTTTCGTTTTTGATCACTGGAGGTAAATTATCAATGGTTTCGGTGGCAAAATGCCAACGTCAGATCTGAATAGTTCACGAAAACCAGTTTTACGATATCTTTCTTCCCCCTCTTACACACACGAATGCCGGCCGGGGTGGCCGACCGGTTCTAGGCGCTACAGTCTGGAACCGTGCGACCGCTACGGTCGCAGGTTCGAATCCTGCCTCGGGCATGGATGTGTGTGATGTCCTTGGGTTAGTTAGGTTTAATTAGTTCTATGTTCTAGGGGACTGATGACCTTAGAAGTTAAGTACCATAGTGCTCCGAGCCATTTGAACCATTTGAACACACACGAACATACACACACAACACAAGAATGTCCTTATTCAGGGAGTATTCTCTTCAAATCCACGTCCGAGGATCCACGTTTAAGTGGTCTGTGATATCCCTGAATCGCTTAAGGTGATTGGCGGGGATATTTTTTTAAAACGGTGCGTCCATTTCCGTCCCCGTTCTTCTAGATCGGAGACTGTACTTCGTCTATAATTACCTCATTGTCAACGGAAAGTTCTAATCTTCCTTTCCTCCTTATATCAGCTCAAGGGGGACAACATACCCCACACACCGTATTTCTGACATATGATGCTACTGACATATAAATTACGAAGTGAATTTTTGCTTTTGGCCAGTACTTTACAACACTTACTGTACGTGTCCCATATAGGGTCAAAACTATACAGATGCCGAGGATCCTAAAAGTATAATCTGAGACATGATACTAACGATCGGAAATTAATATTTAGCTTCTTATCGATATATACCAGTCACATATTTTGTGAACATCCTCCGTCAATAGCAAGTGTTCGAAATTTTCCTTAAATAACATAACTATCCGGCGAACCATCCGGATACTTAGATGATGTTGACCAGGATACCGAGCAGCATACATAGCACACGTCCTTTGGGTATTTTGATCTCATATATCAACACGATATTGACCTTTTCCGTAATTGGTAAACGGTCCATTTTAAAACTGGTAATGTATCTCGAAGAAAATACCGTCCGCACTGACGGAATGTTACGTGATACCACGTACTTATACGTTTGTGCCTATTATAGCGATATCTATCACAAAGCGAAAAAAGTGGTCCAACTAAAACATTCATATTTCTTTCCGTACTACACGAATATGCAATAAACATGGGGGTTCCTATTTAAAAAGACGCAGTTGATATCCGTTTGACCTATGGCAGCGCCATCTAGCGGGCCAACCATAGCACCATCTGGTTTCCCCCTTCAAGCTAGACAAGTTTCGTTCTTTGCAGTTTTTTCGTTTGACGCTTATTTCGTGAGATATTTGGCCCGGTCACGTTCAATGGACCACCTTGTATATATTACACTTGAAGTTCCATGCTTTCATGGAACGTATTGAACTGTCGTGTTCTTTACCTTTGCGATTAATGGAAAATATTTACAATATTTGTCACAAAATATTGTCAGACCCGACAAAACGACTCATAATATTACAAGCATTACTTTCTTGTTTTGCATTTCATTCATATCAGTTGAATAAATCGCGTCATACATTAGATAGGCTTCCAGGTGACGCCACAACAGGCAGTTGTTGTAGTTTATATTTGCTATGTACTGTGAAGTTTACATGCGATTATTTGCATTTAGCACTGAGGGCCTTTATTGCGTTATATTACAAGCAGTGCTGCAAACTTAATTATTAGACAAATCACAAAGATAAGTAAACCGTTAAACTCATTTGTGTGACTTTGTTAGTAATTTGTTGGAGTGTCGTAGAACCTTCGTTCTCCTATACTCTTACCTGACGCTGGGGCATAGCTGTGTAATAGTGGCAGGGAGAAATTGTCTTAGCGGTGTACCTCACCAGGAGCCTTTTCACGAACTCACAGACTCGGCCTCCCGTAACAAGAGTGGCTACTCGGACTCCACAGCAGTAGCGAGAAGGCCTTTACAAAACTGGCAACGAGTGTTTACAATAGAAATATTATCAGTGGACATGTGTCAATATACTGCGCTGCTACAATTACAAAAGAGTCTTAATAAGGGTCGGCTGTCTCACTTTGTCTCACGAGCGAGGGATAAACTTGTCAATGATCCGAAACTAAACACTAATGCCCCTCAGCTATCTAATTGCATTCAGGAACATGTGAGATTCGACCAGTGGACTGGAAAATGCACGTCGCTAACAGTCTGTACAGCATCTGCAGCTGGATCGTACAACTGGTTCCTTCAACTGGTTGCTACACCATACTCCGATAACTTCTATTAAGACAAAACAGGATAACAGTTCAAAGTCAGGCTGCAAAAAGTTTCACGAAAACACAGAAGATACGGTTCCAGTGAAAGAAACGTAATTATTACTCGGTTCTTCCGTCACTTCTACACATAAAATTTCATTTTTATGGTTGAAAAGGAAACAAACTACATGTTTTTCCAGTAATATTTGTATGTTACGATATGGTTTTCGTCTTATTAGGCCCTCAACAGGTGGAAAATAACTAACATGAAAAAGCCTACTGCAAAAGACAGCAAACATTTTTGTAGATAACGAGTACTGCCTACAAATAAACTGGTAGTGAAAGTTAAATTATCAAACATGTTGCAGCTCATAAATTGTCTAGAAAACAGTTGGATGTACTAAAAGTGCTACCGAAGGACACTGCAGCCAAACATATTATAGATAGTGAATTGCAGAGATGTTTTGCTTCTGACCTCTCTGCATGAACTTGAGCATCCTAAAGAAATTGAAAAAGAAAATTAATCAGAATAACCTCATTGCTACGAAAGCAGGTAAAGGCATGGGCAAAAGTCATTATGCCGAGAAAGTTAAATAACTCCTCAAACCTAATTCCTTCCCGACTCCCATGATAGACATCTCATTTAATGAAAACATTAACAGCCTGAGCAAGACCTGCAGAAACATATCTGTTTATGAGGAAAAGTGTTTGACCAGTATGAATCCAATGGCTCCCAAACTGTTCGGGCTTATTGAACTGCACAGAGAAAACCAACCTATGCGACCTGTTGTGCCTTCCCACACAGCTCCAAACTACAAAACAGTTAATCGATACTGCACTCTTACATAAAAAAGAAAAAAAAGTTATTTAATCTAAAATCATTGGATCCTTTTAAGAAAGTAAATGGTCCCTCTGTCTTACTGGTATTTTCTAACAGTTTATTTTAAAATATGCCAATTAAAGAATGTTCCATTACTTTGTCAGAAATAGTGGTGTCAACACTGCAGAAGAAATAACACTGGCCACCCAGACATCTTTACAAGAAAATCATTTTCATTTTCACAACTCAGACCAAACAGTTAGTTAGCTTCTAGCAGATATTTTCTCGGATCATTTTTCTAGACAAAGAATCTCACAGATATGTAGTCTATCGACTGCAACCACCAAATAGCTAAACCATTTGGAACCGTAGAAAGTTTGGGTCTGAGAATGGGAATGGGACCAGAAATGGGCAGAATGTGAGCTCTTTTACAACTATGTTAAGAGTAACCCAGCCATACTGCGATTACCAGGAATGCTAGCAGGGTCACGATTCAGAAGACGCAACCTGCGATCATGAAGCCAGAGGGAAGCAGTAATTCTTCACATGGGATTGGCACGCTCTTCACGTTCAACCCCAACCACAACATGGCGACCAGATCTCCGTCCTCGCCGCGCGATCTCTGTTAGCGTCTGGAACAGGCAACAAAATACGACCACGCAGAGAGCTGCATATGTGATTGACTGCCCTCAAGGGGCCACAAGGTTGCTCCCTCACGAAATTCCAGGGAAGCCGTTGCTAACAAACAAAGACCAGTGAAGTTATGTCCGTTGCTAAGAAACAAAGACCAGTGAAGTTATGTAGATGGCCAGAAGCGATACGAACGCGCACACACACACGCACACACACACACACACACACACACACACACACACACACACAGAGCACAACGTTATTGGAACGTCCTAACTCTCAAAACAAAAACATGCAGTTTATCGTGAAGCTTAGTGAAATATTCCAGGAACTTTCTGGATCATAACGCACACATCAGTACACGCGAACATCATATCAAAAGTTGCGGAGAGCCTCCAACAACAGATACTTTCACACCTCCTTGCACACAACACCCTATAACAGCAGACAAATACCTTCAATGGTGCAGCCTATCACACATGTACCATCATCAAAACAGGATATCCTTAATACACACAGTTAAAACCACAGCATATATCTGTGGCCATTGTCCTTAGTTGACATTGTTCTGCACAAGAAGCAAAGAATAAAGATCTTGCCCCATCTTTGTGGTTCCTGTGAAGGAACAGCGATAACAAGAAACTGTGACGTTCCTTTCGTCTGTGTCTCGGAGCGTGGCGTGAAGCCAGAGCCCACGCACTCCCGCCGATATGCAGCACGCGAGTTAAATTACTTGGCGTACAGGTCTGCAGATTTAATCGGAAACGGTTTATTAGCGGAGCCGGGTTAATCCTCTGCACAGCTACACTGTCTAAATAAGGGGCGCCAGCCTCCATTCGACCCGTCAAACACGTTTACATTTCTCACCACTCCAATGTAGCTCTGTACCAGTCCTACCCTTTAGAAAACGTTCCGAGATGCGACTACAGGACTGGAATATGCGCACTCCCCCAGCTGGCTCCTAGCAACTCCCTCCCACAATCTCCTCTATAACGAAACAGGACTGCAGTTCAAAATCAACAGGGAAAGATCTACACAAAAACGTCGCATTAGAATTTTCGCGGAAATGAATTTAATTTATTGGGCTGAATAAAAACCACACCAAATACGTCTCGTTCACTAAATACAACTCTCCGGCTAGCTGCTTGGAGCTTGTGGAACCTACTTTTAGATGTCTGTCTACTGACCTTCTGCACACTTGCTAAGGAGCAGCACACGCATCCAAAAGCGGAGAGGCCTAAGCAGAATTTCATGCAACCGCACCGGAAGCCGTCGATTTTTCGTACTGCAGGAGACAACTCTGTTGATATGTTGGTTCAGAAGAGTCACTTCCTCTCGACCTATGATATACAGGACGATAAAAGGACCTCCCCCCCCCTCCCAAGAAGCACACGACTTCTACACACCTAGAGGCTGCCAGACAGTTTTCCGCCTTTTCTTCCTAATTCAGTCATTAGTCTTCTGACTGGTTCTGTACGAATACCCTTCCGATTTAGTGATCTCCAGAAATGGCTGACCGAAACTATTTAACATAAAGGACTTTCATTCTGTCAGAATAAGGAGCAGACTGCAGGAATCTCAATCGTCCAGTTTCAGCTTCCACTTAAAGCGCTTCAATAAGGCAGTGTTTCCCAGATCGACTTTGAGTTTTCCTTCAACAGGTGTTGGAAGACGCAAGCTGTCATTCGAAAATTGTTCGCCGGTTCCGACCAACATCCATTTAGGAGGATTAGTTGAAGATCAGCCCAAGATCCTTAGGAAGAACAAAAATCAAAGTCCCTCTGCAATCAGAAACTGGTCCCTGCGGTTACAATAGTGAGCAGGTCTAGCACCATGCGCGTGGCAAGTAAATCGTATGCTACAATTCATTAGTATCCTACATTTAAGCAAGTCATTCAAGAACTTAGTCAAAACTCTAAAATCTTATAACTATAAAAATTAACTTTATGTAAAAGGTTCGCTGTTTCACGTACTGTTCAGCAGCAAGCATAAAAATGTGTTAAGCAATAGTGAAGCTTATCAAGTAACATTATAGAATATAAGAAACTACGTATTAGTCAAACAAGTACGGCTATGGCAGCTGAACTGATTGAGTTTGAAAATAGTTGGGGATAACAAGAATCATGCTCCAGATGCGTTTACCATATGCTGAGAGGTCGCAGGTATAATGTAAACTCGGATGACCAATATAAACCCTGAAAAAGGAAAACAGTAAATTAATTTATTGGGAACAGTTGAGGTAAATAAATATTTATCACGAAATCATCATTTGATGCTCCACGTTCCCAACGAATCAGTCATGCATACTGCAATTATGTTACGGGCATTCATCTCCACACACCGCAAAACTGTACTGTAATGTAAGTGCCATTTATACCTTTTTTTGATTGCTGACAGTCCACAGCCTCAGGACTTCGTAACTGTTTCACTCTTCCTCCTTTTTAAATACCTTAATTTAGTTTTCGAGGATTTAGTTTTGATACATTCCTTGTAGACCTTCATAAGTTGTTAGCATAAACAAAATAAAAAAGGAAACAAACAAGAATTGAGCACAGAAATCACTCGTCTTTTCTTTTACGTTTTATTAGGCCAATTTACGTGTCGGCTAATGCGTAGCCATTATAAATGCACCATTTCGTAGTAGCAATACACATCCTATTACATTGTCTCCTGTTTTTCGGGGTTCTGTCACAGTCCGTTGATGAGTCTTGGACGAACTGTGACAGAGGCCCGAACAACAGGGGACTGATGTAATAGGATATGTATTGCTACTACGAAATGGTGCATTGATAATGGCTAGGCACTAGCCGAAATCTAGATCTGACTAATAAAACCTGAAGAAATGGAAGACTGATTGCTGTGCTCTATCATTTGAAACTCATATCACAGTCGCTGAGTGCACCTACATTCCTAATGGAAGGTAACCTGGAAAAGAAAGTACCCGCCTCCGTGACCGAACGGAATCCACAGGAGAGGAAAGCTGGTGGCATAAATTTCGTAATTACTGGACTCTGCGCCATTTTGCTACGTTAAATTCCAAATTTCTCCACAACCTCTCAGAGTGAGGACATGGGTCGATGCTGATAATGGCTCTTCTGTCGGCCGATAACGTTAAGATACCCAATGACGTTATTCGAGCAGCACAAGGTTTCGTCTTACTCATTCTGTCATTAACATACGACACAAACCTGGCACTTCCATTACAACCACCTACATTCACCAGAAAGACACAAGAATCACTGTACGCAGAGAAAGAAGATCCTTTTCGATTAGGTGGCTGAATCCATCCTGTGGAGTATTCCGTACCAATCTGTCTTCCACGTTCGCGCTTATTAATGCACTTGTGGATATATGTAGGACGTCAGTATTGAAAAAAAATTATTTGGCGGATCACGGAGCAGTGACCGCTGACTTCAGAAATTTCAAATACTTTAAAATAACATCTCCGACCTACAGGGACCAGGACTTAACTCCTACGCCCAGGAGGGCCACCGCCCGACACCTCGATCACTCGAAGTGCCAAACACTTTCCAACTCTTTTTTAACATACAGACCAAATAGCCTCATGATCAGAATGTGGGCAAGCCCATTTGTCATTTCTCGCTCACTGGAAAGCAGTTTTTACTGTCTGGACGTTTCGTAAGTTTCTTTCCAACAGGTGGTGGCGTAGGCACGTCTAGTACGCTCTCCGGCTGTAACCCACTTTCGACCGATTACGGAAAATCCAACCGTTGACTGAATCCTCGACAAAGCCCCTTCCACCAGATTCCAGATACCAGCTATGGAGTCCCCCAACGGCGAAGAGAACAACCCCACGGCAAGACCGGGTACGTTATATTATACAGTGAACAGGCGTCACCACCCAGTCGTGCGAGTGTTTCGTGATTATCCTGCAGACCTATCGTACCGCTGGCGCTAACAAGACTCCACCGCAAGAACGCTACCGGCTGGTAACGTTCTGTCTGAATTCTTATTGTTTCTTCACGCCAATACTTAAGAGCGTGGAAGATTATTATTTATCAAGATTCACTCCAAGTCTCTGTAACAACCGCGCATTGAAGTTGCACTTTCATCTTGCAATTTTCACCTACGCCGAGTCCTCGCAGAGGCTGCGTCAGCGAACAGTGCGCAGGAAACAAGGAGCCGCTGATGACCAAATTGGCGAGCGCGCGCGCCGCCCGAGAAAATCGCGCCTGCGTTCGGCGTCAGTGCCAGCGCCCGTGTAATTTGCCCTCATTACGACACTCCATTGTTCCTGCCGGCCGCAGGTGTATGGAAAGTCGGCCCGCTCCTAACCTACAGCTATATGCGTCGCAAGTAGATTGCGCTGCCGAGCCGCGCACGAACCGTTGTTTTCGGAGTTGAATGTTTCCTGTGCAAAGACTGTAATTTTCGTATCTCTTTGTGCTCCGGCCTTACGAAACCCGTCGAACGGAAATCTGTGAATTGTGATTTGTTTCTCGGTCCACTGGACAGCTTCGGGTGCTCTGCGTTTGCGAGGTCCTTCACATGTGCGGACCGGTTACTTACGAGTTGGGAGGCATATGTTTCTCCAAGCTGAATCAAGCATACTAAGTAAGGTACTACAACGTACTTTCAATAATATACGGTAATTGCTTGTTCCAGATCGCTCTACAAGGACAGTTTCGTAACTGTGAATAACAGTTGATAACACAGTAGCAACGGTGAACTACCGAACTTACTGAAATATGCAAATCCCACACAGCGGATTCAGCAACTAAGAAAGCAACTAAGAAAGCGAGCGAACAGTTGATGACTATTGCTTTTGAAATATTTTTAGTATGTTACTG
This sequence comes from Schistocerca americana, assembly GCF_021461395.2. Lineage (NCBI taxonomy): Eukaryota > Metazoa > Arthropoda > Insecta > Orthoptera > Acrididae > Schistocerca > Schistocerca americana. The sequence continues at coordinate 265,191,192 of NC_060123.1, forward strand.
ATCACGCAGTTGCAGCTTCGAGACGAGATAAGTTGTTCGTAGCGTACAGAAACATTGCAGAACAGTTGTTAAGAGTTGTTAGAGAATATTTTAAAACTCGCAGTCAGGTATTTGAGAACTGATTTTTTTGTGATTTGTAGGAACAGTAACTAATTTCTGTTTCTTATTGTTTACAATCATAACTCTATTATTATAATGTAAATGGGCAGATAAAAGAAACTGTCTCCAAGCGACGGTAGGAGAACACACACACAAAATGATTTGACTTTCACAAGCTTTCGGAGCCAGTGGCTCCTTTTGGCGGAAGAGTTGAGGAGGAAGGAAGAGGGATGAAGGAAAAGGTCTGGAGAGGATTAGGGAGGATTAGGGAAAGAGGTACAGTTTAGAAAAGTCATCCAGAATCCGGCTTGGGGGAGACTTACCGGACGGGATGAGAAGGAAAGACTGATTGTTGGGGACTGCACTGGACGAAATCTGAAAACATGAGAGCTTAAAGGTCGAAGATAGGGTAATACGTAAGACAGAGATTACGACTAAAACATCGTGCACGAGTTAATAGGGTGAAAATCTGAGTGCATTGTATATAACAGAGGTGGGAAGGGGGACGGTGAAAAATAGACAAATCAGAAAATGAAAGATGTAGAAAACTGAAATGGAGTGAAGAAAGGAGTAGTTACTGCGAATAAATGCTGAGACGGAAGGAATTAACTTAAATGCAGGCCAGGCGGGTGGCGAGAACGGAGGACATGTAGAACTGCTAGTGCCCACCTGCGGAGTTTTAAGAAACTGGTGTCTGGGGGGAGAATCCAGATGATGCGTGTGGTGAAACAGGCACCGAAGTCATGACTGTCATGCTGTACAGCGTGCTCAGCAAAAGGATATTGTGTGTTGCCCGTACACACCCCCTGCCTATGCCCGTTCATCCTAACTGATAACTGGGTTGCAGTCAAGTCGACATAAAATGCTGAACAGTGTTTACATAACAGCTAGTATATGACATGTGTAGTTTCACAGGTGGCTCTTCCTTTGGTCGTACATGTTTTTCCAGTTACAGGGCTGAAACAGGTGGTGGTAGGAGGGTGCATAGGTCACGTCATGCTCCGGGGATGGTCATAGGGGTATGAACCATAGGGTAGGGAGATAGGTGCAGAAGGAGATTAGGGTCTGACAAGGATATTGGGGAGATTGAGAGGGCGACGAAAAGCTATTCTAGGTGTCGCAGGCAAAATATCAGGCAGAATGGATCTCATTTCAGGACATGATTTTAGGAAGTCACGGCTTTGTCGACGTGGCAGATTGATTCATTCAAGACCAGGATAATACTGGGTCACAAGCGATGTGCTCCGAAGTTGTCTTTTGGAGTGATCAGCAGTACTGGGATTGGATGTGATGGCCCAGGAAATCTGCTTTTCGAAGAGGCTGTTGGGATAATTCCGTCAAGTGAAGGTTGAAGTGAGAGTGGTTGTGTATTGCTGTAAAGAGTCTGTATCTGAATAAAAAAGTTTGTCTCGCATACCAAGGCGGTATGGCAGGGAACGTTTGACATGGAAGGATGCCAACTGTCAAAACGTAAGTACCGTTGTTTGTTAGCAGGTCGGAGTGGCTGAGCGGTTCTAGGCGCTACGGTCTGGAGCCGCGCGATCGCTACGGTCGCAGGTTCGAATCCTGCCTCGGGCATGGATGTGTGCGATGTCCTTAGGTTTAAATAGTTCTAAGTTCTAGGGGATTGATGACCTCAGAAGTTATGTCCCATAGTGCTCAGAGCCATTTTTTGTTGTTTGTTAGTGGGTTTCAGTGGACGGAAGTGTGTAGCTGACCTTCGGTGAGGATGAGATCAACATCAAGAACAGTGACATGGGATTCAGAATAGGACCACGCGAAATTTAACTGGGAGAAGGAATTTTAAGAGATCAGCCTCACCATGAGTCCCTACAGCAAAGATGTTATCAACTATCTAAACCAAGCCAGGGGCTGAAGACTTATGGATCCCTGGAAAGCCCCTCCAAGCGATCCATGAAAAGGTTGGCATTGGCAGGAGCCATCCTGGTTCCCATGGCCATACCCCTGATCTGTTTGTATGCCTGCCCCTCAAAGCTGAAGTAATTGTTGGTAAGTATAAAGTCGATCAAGATGAGCAACAAGGATGTCGTAGGCTTGGAACCAGATGGGCGTTGACTGAGGAAATGTTCAGCAGCAGACAGACCATGAACGTGGGGGATGTCGGTATAGAGGGAGATGGCATCAATGGTAACAAGCAAGGTGGGTGGTGGGAGCGGGACAGGAACAGGTTTCAGACTATCTACGAAATGGTTGGTACCTTTAATGTAGGAGGAAAGTCTTTGTACTCTGTGTTGCAGCTTTTGATCAACAAAACCAGATATACGTTCGGTGGGTACTTTGAAGCCAGAAACTATAGAATAACCAGATGATTGGGTTTGTGGATCTTAGGAAGAAGGTGAAAGGTAGGGGTGCATACTTTGGGTGGGTTGCGAAGTTCTATGGATTAAGGTGTAAGTCCTTGTCAGGGGCCTGAGGTTTGTAGGAGGGACTGCAGGTCAGTTTGGATCATAGGGATGGAATCTTGGTGGCAGATGTTGTACGTAGAGGTGTCAGACAGCTGGTGTAGACCTTCACTAACATACTCCTGTCGGTCAGGTACCACGGTGGTAGTCTTCTGGGAGGATAATGATGGAGTTCTGCAAAGGACAGATTAGGGTCATGTTGAAGGGAACTGAGGAAAGGCTGTGAAGCAATGCAGGGTGTGAGGAATTCTTTTAAGGTTTGTAAGGGATGATTCTGAAGTAGTAGTGGAGGATCAAGTTGGGATCGTGGTCGTAACTGTTCAAGGCAGGGTTCAATGTCAGGTTTGCTGTTGGAAAGCTTATGAGGTTGGGTTGCAAAGCGATATTTCCACTTGACATTACGCGTAAAGGAAAGTAGGTCCTTCACCAAACCAGCATGGTTAAATGGATGTTTAGAGTTGAAAGTGAGCTCCTTGGATAATACGTATAATTCAGCAGGGAGAATGCTTTGGGCGAGAGGTTGAGAACACTGTACTGTCGTGACTGGTTCTTGTGATTATGATTTATTACAGGTTTGAGGGGCAGTGGTGAAGGATGTGGGATATTAAGGAGGTAATTCTGTTATTTTCAGAGATGCAACGTCACTTATTTCGTACGTCTTTCAGCAGAATAAACAATAATTACAAATCCACATGAGTTTAAAAAATAATTACGAGTCAGTTTCAACATGTTTGCATAATCGACAACTGCACATACCGTGTCCTGTGTAAAGCGGAGTAGCTCCCAAGTTTTCCTCCGCGAATACAGAAAGAGAGCCGAGAATTAACATCCAAAAGGTGATTATGTATTGAAACCCATTGAAGTTATGTGGTAGAATTTGAGCCTCAATAAAAGAACATTCTGTTGGACAGCTCCTTTTTCTCGTTTCTTCACAGGAACTCTAAAAACTGAAGTTTTACTTTAGTTTACAAGTAATACGAGGACAGTAAGACAGCGTTATTTCCTAATATCAAGTCTTTTCACTGTATTGAACCGAAATAACATGTAACAATTTTACCTCTTTCCACATCTTAAAAACCCCTATGTGTGTGATACGTAGAAACTGAATAACGTAATGTTAAGAATGACTAGGTGCCATTGCGATTCGGAGTCTTGCTAAACTGCTGGACACCTACTACTGGATGACTTTCTCTGTTCTGAAGGTTGGAGGAAGGCAGTGGTACACCATTTTCAATAGCACCAAGCCTAGCACATACCAGAGACACAGCTACCATGCGCTACAGCGAGAGAAAAGTGTGGAGTGGATGGAAGCTTAAAACCGATGTTTCACGGAGCCTCTAAGGTGTTACCAAAATTAAAATTTATCAGTATGTCACTGGCCAGTTTCAGTCTTAATATAAAAAGACCCAACCGTGTTAAATTTTAGAAAGTACTCCACAACACTTGTCTCCAACTGGTATCGATTCTAGACAATATTTCAACTGTCAAATTTCTGAGAATCGTGTGTGGTCGAAAGTGGCTAGCTTTGATGCACCAGAAATGGTCGTCTTTTGACAAAAGCCTACGGCCGCGCCAAAACCACGGGCTTATTTTTTTGGTAAGTTCACAGCGGCTGTGGGACTGAAAATGAGGAACTTCAGAGACTGGGGAGATCAGGAACTAGCATGGAATCTGATTTGATGTATCAATAATTCAAGAATTATATGACACACAAAACCATTTTTATCTAGCTTGGCAATTAGTGCTGGCCTTTATGGAGATCATCTAGTAATGAAGAAACAATCACCGCCGCGCATGGTGGTCGAGCAGTTCTAGGCGCTCAGTCCGGAACCTCGCGACTGTTCCGGTCGCAGGTTCTAATCCTGCCTCGGACATGGATGTGGTGATGTCCTTAGGTTAGTTAGGTTTAAATAGTTCTAAGTTATAGGGGACTGATGACCACAGATGTTAAGTCCCATAGTGCTCAGAGCCATTTGAACCATTTTTGAAATAATCACCTGCCAAACATCAAAGTGCAAGTGCTTGCCTGATACTGTTTGCGCCCCCTAGGCTGATGGTTTTATTGTAACGAAGGCAACTACGAATTTATCGGAGAGATTAATTACAGGTGATTTTACACAGTATCTAAGTCAGCCACTGCCCCCTGTTAAATTACAGGGCCATAACACATAAGAGCTGTTTACCACAGGCCCAGATATGATTCTGTTGTTTACGAAACTACACAGATATACAACAAATACCACGAGGAGCCGTCACCAAAAAGGCAGAACCATTCATCTGGCATCCCTCAGTTCTGAACTGCAACCTCCAGATGGTGCTCACAAATCCGAAACCGTTTCTGCTTCTGCACCACGTCCATCAGCACACAGTACTCGTCCGCCGGTAGTGTTGCCAGCGATCAAAGAGACAACCGTCAACTGCGGACTATTCGCTTCCTCCTAGTAATAGCGGAATTAGAAACCCTCCCACCGACAGGTACTAAAGAGGAGGCGCCAAGGACACTCACAGTTCCTATCCTGCAGTCAGACAACACAACTCAGCGCCTGCAGCAAGCTCAGTACATTTCCTACAATTACGCTACTTAGCACAGTTGTAGGAATTCCATTCTGAAGACTACAGTCCGACATAGTATTCTCTATTTACAGAGTAAAAGGACAGTCAATCAGGTGTTTGTGCATGATTACTGTCAGTCATAGTGACCATATCATAGGCTACCAAGACACCGCAAAGTTATTTAGAAGTCATCGTATCAAGAATAGAACATTAAGTGCCACGCATCAATTTGTTACCAAAGGTAAGTAACGTTTGCCACATTCCTATTCTAGTGTCACTCTGTCAGACAAGCGTTTAATTAAGAGTACCGTAGTTGAGTCGACGTCGACCGCTGACTGATGCAGTAGGCTGGGCGCGGCAGCTTCGCACGCCTACTCCTCAACCAATAACGTAACGTGATATTGTAAATGTCTTTTTCGCAACGCTTCATTGTTGTCACAGCTCTGTAGACGACTACTGTTTTCGCTTGCAGCTGTCAGCGCATCTCAGGTGATCGCTGGCAATAGCGCTGCAAAACTGTCAGGGGTGAGGTTACAACGACTCAACTACAGCGTGCAGCTGAGACCGGTTTTAGTGAACTATAGTAGAAACCACTTTTCTACTACCGTGGGTATGAGGAATGAATTAATAGTAACGCTTAGTTTCAACATACCAACGATTCAAATGTTAATATGTGTGTGAAATCTAATGGGACTTAACTGCTAAGGACATCAGTCCCTAAGCTTACACACTACTTAACCTAAAGTATCCTAGGGACAAACACATACACCCATGCCCGAGAGAGGACTCGAACCTCCGCCGAAACCAGCCGCACAGTCCATGACCGCAGCGCCTTAGACCGCTCGGCTAATCCCACGCGGCATACCAACGATTCTATCACTGATATTGTAATACAGATTGGGCAAAGATTTGAGTCGTTGCTTCGGCTGGTGTTCTAGGAGCGCAGTCACGGCTGGTCCTAACTCTAGCTTCCTGTAGTTTTGCACTGTCTGGAGATTGCGTGTGAGACAGCTGTCTGCAGAAGGCTGCGAAAATTGGGAAACTGAGAAAGACATGTCCGCAGCACAGTAGGAATACGTGGAGGAGGGAAATACTGCGGCTCGTTTTCGTAACCAGAGTTTTCCGTCTCAACGTTTGCTTCTCTTTCCAATACAGTAAATTTGTCTGTTAGTTGATCAAAAATGGGAGGTTTGGAAATTTGTGGTAAGGTCTTATGGGACCAAACTGCTGAGGTCATCGGTCCCTAAGCCTACACACTACTTAATCTAACTTAAACTAACTTACACTACGAACAACACACACATCCATGCCCGAGCGAGGACTCGAACCTCCGACGGGGGGAGCAGCACGGACCGTGACAAGGCGCGCAAGACCGCGGGACTACTACGCGCGGCATGTTACTTGAAGAATTCCATTAGATTATGATAATATGATAAGCAGATTTATAGATATTATTTGTTAGGCTAACCAGTTTACTTTCAGGTGCTAAGCACAACAAAAGAATGACCCTTCCAAATTCATAAATTGAACCAAAGTTGAAATCTCTTCAGCAACCTGAATTTGCACTGAGAATACAGATCTTGTGATAATATTTCTTAAAAGTCTCATAAATTTCTGCATTACACAATTTTGTCTTGGGAGGTGTGTAAAATGTTACTGTAACAGGTCATCAGCCAAGAAAGAATGGCATTGAGTTCAGTCGATTTTTGCCGGCCGTTGTGGCAGAGCGGTTCTAGGCGCTTCAGTCCGAAACCGCGTTGCTGCTACGGTAACAGGTTAGAATCCTGCCTCGGGCATCGATGTGTCTGATGTCCTTAGATTAGTTAGGTTTAAGCAGTGCTAATCCTAGGGGACTGATGGCCTCAAATGTTAAGTACCATAGTGCTTAGAGCCATTTGAACCATTTTCAGTTGATTTTTCCACAGCTTTATGTTTAATGTAAAGATATTACTTTTATCCGCCACAGCTGAGATGAATTTCCTTCCTCCTACATTGAAAAGTTTATGGAATAGAAATAAGTGATGATGGAAACAACAAACACCGAAGTCAGCAATACACAGAGGGTCACAGAGTCGCTTTCCCTATTGTACAGTCATCTCCAGGAATGTTGCAGTCTTATAAGAGACAAAGGGCTGATGCTGTAATGGCATTCCCATCAGACGCGTTTTGAGACATAACTACAACATGAAGAAGGGGTAACAAACCTCAAATTGACATTTCTTTGCAACCGTACTAAGCGTAGGAGTAACCGTGTTTACTTTCTGTGCCTAGAGACTTGTTTGTCCGTTGAAAACTACTTTCCAGCGTAAGAAGAAGAAACGCGTAACAGCGCTTGTCAGAATTCGACAGTGGCAATATCTGGACGTTAGTTTACGTACATCGATATTGCCGCTTTGGATGTGCGGAATTCCTCGATTGACACAATTTGGAGTCGATAGGTTCAGGAGGCCATTCTCAGTGCCTTGTAGCATCGCAACGGCCCCTCGCTAGCACCGCCCAAATGGACAAACACACTGTACACAGGGGGTAGCCTACACGATCGTACTTGCACGTCACGTACGCAAAGTCAAGAAATGGGTTTGATCCCAGGCTTGTGTCGTCACAGACAGTGTGACGACATCTGGACCCCCAGCACGGCGACCAATGTCGTGGCTTTCATTTATGAGGCAACGGAAAGAAGTGTACAGTCAGCTGTGCACCCAACAGCAACACTGGACGCAGGAGTGACAGTACGTCGCCTTTTCAGGTGAGTCTCGGTTCCGCGTCTAGCATCATGATGGACGTGTCTGTGTGTCGGGACTACGAGGAGAACGACCATTGCTTACTTGCTTTTGGCATCGTAATACGACTCCAGTACTTGACGTGATTCCATGGAGTGCTGTTGAACACACAACACGGCAAACTTTGGTTCATACAGCTGGCAATTTGGACAGCAGGTGTCACATTTCTGACGTGGTAAGGCCAGTTACCCTAAATTCAAGCGCTTCGTGACGTTTCTCGTGATTTCAACAAGACAATGCAGGACCGCGTACAGACTGTGGTTGTCAGACAAAACTCGGCACAGCTAGTGTTGGACCGTCGCCCTGGACAGCACGCTCTCCAGATCTCTCACTCATTGCAAAAACGAGCCGTGCTCTGCTGAGACACTGGTATGCCAGTACTCAGTAATCAGTGCTGTTGACAAACTTTGGCATAGCGCTGAAACAGGAAGCAATGATGGACACGTACCCGCTCTCAAACCACAGCTCCAGTGGATGACCAGTTGGGTTCCAGAGTTTTGCAGCCAGAGGCAACAGCTCTTTGTATTAAATACCGAACCGTGTATACCCTCAAACCACGTCCTTCCCACCATAGAGTGTTATTTATTTCATTTATTTACTTATTTCTCAAGTAAAGAGCTGCTAGTTGTTGTTATATAGCAGGCCGTACATTGTGTGATTTAACATGTTATATTCAGTTTCATAACGAGTACATTTTTTGTTGACAAATTTACAAAAGGATTATATATACAGGGTGATCCATTGATAGTGACCGGGCGAAATATCTCAGGAAATAAACATGAGACGAAAAAACTACAAAGAACGAAACTCGTCTAGCATGAAGGGGGAAACCAGATGGCGCTATGGTTGGCCCGATAGATGGCGCTGCCAAAGGTCAAACGGATATCAACTGCGTTTTTTAAAATAATAACCCCCCTTTTTTATTACGTATTCGTGTAGTACGTAAAGAAATATGAATGTTTTAGTTGGACCACTTTTCTTGCTGTGTGATAGATGGCGCTGTAATAGTCACAAACGTATAGGTACGTGGTATCACGTAACATTCCCACATTGCGGACGGTATTTGCTTCGTGATACATTACCCATCTTAAAATGGACCGTTTCCCAATTGTAGAAAAGGTCGATATCGTGTTGATGTGTGACTACTGTGATCAAAATGCCCAACGGGCGAGTGCTATGTATGCTGCTTGGTGTCCTGAACGACATCATCCAAGTGTCCGGACCGTTCGACGGATAGTTACGTTATTTAAGGAAAAAGGAAGTGTTGAGCCACATGTGAAACGTCAACCACGACCTGCAACAAATGATGATACCCAAGTAAGTGTTCTAGCTGCTGTCGCGGCTAATCCGCACATCAGTAGCAGACAAATCGCACGAGAATCGGGAATCTCAAAAACGTCGGTATTGAGAATGCTACCTCAACATCGACTGCACCCGTACCATATTTCTATGCACCAGGAATTGCATGACGACGAGTTTGAAAGTAATGTACAATTCTGCCACTGGGCACAAGAGAAATTACGGGACGATGACAGATTTTTTGCAGGGGTTCTATTTAGCGACGAAGCGTCATTCACCAACAGCGGTAACGTAAACCGGCATAATATGCATTATTGGGCAACGGAAAATCCACGATGGCTGTGACAAGTGGAACATTAGCGACGTTGGCGGGTTAATGTATCGTGCGGCATTATGGGAGGAAGGATAATTGACCGCCATTTTATCGATGGCAATCTAAATAGTGCAATGTATGCTAATTTCCTTCGTAATGTTCTACCGATGTTACTACAAGATGTTTCACTGCATGACAGTATGGCGATGTACTTCCAACATGATGGCTGTCCAGCACACAGCTCGTGTGTGGTTGAAGCGGTATTGAATAGCATATTTCATGACAGGTGGATTGGTCGTCGAAGCATCGTACCATGGCACGCACGTTCACCGGATCTGACGTCCCTGGATTTCTTTCTGTGGGAAAGCTGATGGATATTTGCCATCGTGATCCACCGACAACGCCTGGCAACATGCTTCAGCGCATTGTCAATGCATTTGTGAACATTACGGAAGGCGATCTACTCGCTGTTGAGAGGAATGTCGTTACACGTATAGCTAAAAGTATTGAGGTTGACGGACATCATTTTGAACATTTATTGCATTAATGTGGTATTTACAGGTAATCACGCTGTAACAGCATGCGTTCTCAGAAGTGATAAGTTGGTAAAGGTACATGTATCACATTGGAACAACCGAAATAAAATGTTCAAACGTACCTGCGTTCTGCGTTTTAATTTAAAAAACCTGTTACCAACTGTTCGTCTAAAATTGTGAGCCATATGTTTGTGACTGTTACAGCACCATCTGTCACAAAGCGAAAAAAGTGGTCCGACTAAATCATTCATGTTTCTTTACGTACTACACAAATATGTAATAAAAATGGGGGTTCCTATTAAAAAAAACGCTGTTGATATCCGTTTGAGCTATAGCAGCGCCATCTAGCGGGCCACCCACAGCGCCATCTGGTTTCCCCCTTCAAGCCTGACAAGTTTCGTTTTTTGTAGTTTTTTCGTTTGACGCTTATTTCGTGGGATATATGGCCCGGTCACGATCAATGGACCACCCTGTACGCAGTTTAACAGCCTAGCAACAAATTGTTCACTACCCACTTTTCTGCCTACAGAAAAGTTTCATGCTATATACAGGCAGAGTGACTCAGACAGAATTTTTACTTGCTGTACTGATTGCCATCTTCCTCCGAATGTGAATTAGTGTAAAATGAGCTTATGGTACTAGAGGTATGTTTCTGAATCTTGTCGAACATGCTCTAGTGAGTTTAACGCCTTAAACACGTCGAGAGACACAATAAAGACAGAACGGGTACGGGGGAGGCGAGGAAGGAGTGCTCTCGCAAGGAGGAGAATTATAATCTTCACCACCACATCGTGTGGCAGGCGGCGCAGCTCGGCTTGAGTTAGGCCGTCGGGGTCCGGCGCAGACGTCCTGGGCGGCAAGGAAGCGGCGACCTCTTCTTCTGTGACCGGCCTCCACAAGCATTCAGAGTCCACAGGCTGCGAGTGTGGCAGGAAGCTGTCACTGATGGCGCCAGCGGTCGACGGCGGCTGCTGTTGGAAGAGGCCGGCCCAGAAGGCGTGAAGACTGGGGATGTCGGGTGACGGCTGTAGCAGTGTGCCGTCCAGGAGACACAGCACGCAATGCGCGCGGGACCGCCGGAAGGCCTGGATGCGCGCGAACTCCCACCTTCTCCGCTTACGCAGGAACTGAGGCGGCTGCTGCAGCATATGTGGCGGGCGTTGCGTGGACCTGTGAATCAGCCCCTCCCTGGAGACGACAGCGGCGAGGGCATCCGGCAGCACGCCCAAGATGGTGGCGGGCTGTGTCCTCGGCCCCAAATCGATGATGCGGTCCGGGCCGACAAGCTCTGCACAGACGCGGGGAGTCCGCAAGGTGCTCCCAGATGGCCGTGTCGACACTGGCATCTGGCGGCGGCGTCCCTGGCGGTGTGCTGTCCTCTTCCCCGTCAGCGGCGGCGACCTCGCTGGTCCCGGGCTGGACGGCGGTAACTCCTCGTATCTCTCCCGCAGGACGGCCAGAAACGCCTGCACAGGCTTGCGGTGCACAGGCTTCCAACTCTGGCACTTGATGGAGTCCAGTGTCCCATCTGGAAAGACACGGAGGAGCTCCTGGTTGGCGAAGAGGAACCGGCAGCCCCTCCCATGGAAAAACTCGGCTTCCGCCTGAGGGAGCAAGAGAGCCTCCTCCTCGGTCCACCTCGCATGTTTTCGGTCCGTCTTGATGGCCGCGTTGGCTGTCACTTGGCAATAGAACCCCAAGTCGGACTTGGTAGTGAAGGTGTGGATGCATTCAGGGAATTCGTGTGACGCGCGTCGTTCAGGACTCTCAGCAGGGTCGATTGGCTGGTTAGGCACTGGGGTAACTGGGTTGGCACCTCCAGCGAGAGGGCCAATTACCCTGTTTTCCATATTACTGCCTCCAACTAGAAAAGAGTATAAGGCGAGGGGGCTGGTAACCCCCCCTCCCCCCGCCCAAGCTCCTGAAGCAGTATTCCACTCGGCGAGATCAGCAGGCCCACATGAAGGGGGGAAGACTGCAGGTGAGGAGGGGCTATTGCGCATCACTCACCCTGTAACTACAGCCCAAAGTCTTTCTGTGTCCTTTCCTTTCTACCCCTTCCACGTTCAATTTATATAATACACTCCTGGAAATTGAAATACGAACACCGTGAATTCATTGTCCCAGGAAGGGGAAACTTTATTGACACATTCCTGGGGTCAGATACATCACATGATCACACTGACAGAACCACAGGCACATAGACACAGGCAACAGAGCATGCACAATGTCGGCACTAGTACAGTGTGTATCCACCTTTCGCAGCAATGCAGGCTGCTATTCTCCCATGGAGACGATCGTAGAGATGCTGGATGTAGTCCTGTGGAACGGCTTGCCATGCCATTTCCACCTGGCGCCTCAGTTGGACCAGCGTTCGTGCTGGACGTGCAGACCGCGTGAGACGACGCTTCATCCAGTCCCAAACATGCTCAATGGGGGACAGATCCGGAGATCTTGCTGGCCAGGGTAGTTGACTTACACCTTCTAGAGCACGTTGGGTGGCACGGGATACATGCGGACGTGCATTGTCCTGTTGGAACGGCAAGTTCCCTTGCCTGTCTAGGAATGGTAGAACGATGGGTTCGATGACGGTTTGGATGTACCATGCACTATTCAGTGTCCCCTCGACGATCACCAGTGGTGTACGGCCAGTGTAGGAGATTGCTCCCCGCACCATGATGCCGGGTGTTGGCCCTGTGTGCCTCGGTCGTATGCAGTCCTGATTGTGGCGCTCACCTGCTCGGCGCCAAACACGCATACGACCATCATTGGCACCAAGGCAGAAGCGACTCTCATCGCTGAAGACGACACGTCTCCATTCGTCCCTCCATTCACGCCTGTCGCGACACCACTGGAGGCGGGCTGCACGATGTTGGGGCGTGAGCGGAAGACGGCCTAACGGTGTGCGGGACCGTAGCCCAGCTTCATGGAGACGGTTGCGAATGGTCCTCGCCGATACCCCAGGAGCAACAGTGTCCCTAATTTGCTGGGAAGTGGCGGTGCGGTCCCCTACGGCACTGCGTAGGATCCTACCGTCTTGGCGTGCATCCGTGCGTCGCTGCGGTCCGGTCCCAGGTCGACGGGCACGTGCACCTTCCGCCGACCACTGGCGACAACATCGATGTACTGTGGAGACCTCACGCCCCACGTGTTGAGCAATTCGGCGGTACGTCCACCCGGCCTCCCGCATGCCCACTATACGCCCTCGCTCAAAGTCCGTCAACTGCACATACGGTTCACGTCCACGCTGTCGCGGCATGCTACCAGTGTTAAAGACTGCGATGGAGCTCCGTATGCCACGGCAAACTGGCTGACACTGACGGCGGCGGTGCACAAATGCTGCGCAGCTAGCGCCATTCGACGGTCAACACCGCGGTTCCTGGTGTGTCCGCTGTGCCGTGCGTGTGACCATTGCTTGTACAGCCCTCTCGCAGTGTCCGGAGCAAGTATGGTGGGTCTGACACACCGGTGTCAATGTGTTCTTTTTTCCAATCCAGGAGTGTATGTATCACACCTGCGGATTTCGCATGGTTATTTCAGACATGTGGTGCTACAGAAGAATGCTGAAGATTAGATGGGTAGATCACATAACTAATGAGGAGGTGTTGAATAGGATTGGGGAGAAGAGAAGTTTGTGGCACAACTTGACTTGAAGAAGGGATCGGTTGGTAAGGCATGTTCTGAGGCATCAAGGGATCACCAATTTAGTACTGGAGGGCAGCGTGGAGGGTAAAAATCGTAGAGGGAGACCAAGAGATGAATACACCAAGCAGATTCAGAAGGACTTAGGTTGCAGTAGGTACTGGGAGATGAAGAAGCTTGCAAAGGATAGAGTAGCATGGAGAGCTGGATCAAACCAGTCTCAGGACTGAAGACCACAACAACAACAACATTTCAGACATGTCCGAAGGCAGAGACACCACACATTCAAATGGTTCAAATGGTTCTGAGCACTATGCGACTTAACTTCTGAGGTCATCAGTCGCCTAGAACTTAGAACTAATTAAACCTAACTAACCTAAGGACATCACACGCATCCATGCCCGAGGCAGGAATCGAACCTGCGACCGTAGCGGTTGCTCGGCTCCAGACTGTAGACCACACTTTCACATAACTTTTAATATATCACCACACACATCTTATCAGGATAAAAATATGATTATATGAAGGCTGAAATCGTAAATAAATCACTTTCAGCACAAATTTACTTAATTATATATATATATATATATATATATATATATATATATAATTTATATCACAGGTCAGTTTAAGAGAGTATGGCTAACTGTGGCTAATAAATAGGTCGGTTTGTGTTCATTTTGTTCTGTGGCGGGTGTTGAGATTAAAGATGTCTTGTGATGACAGGACGAAATTCTGGTTGCGATGCAGTAATATAAATGTAAAAACTAATACCTGGAAACAACATATAAATGTAAAAACTAATACCTGGAAATATTCTCAGGAATCATCCCAGTCAAATCGTATCAAGTGAAAGTACTACACGGCGGAAACCAGTAAGACAGTGCAAATAAGTATGATCTACAAGACCGAATTCAAGTAATTTAATTATCCTAAGAAACCACTGACAAATTAGTGCAGTAAGAATCTCTCTAACCTTCTTTTACCAGATATTAATGAATCCAGAAATCTGTTGAACATAGTAATAAAAAACACACACGTTTCTTATTATAGACACTCGAATGGTTTCGCCAGAAACAGCATAAGAGTAAGTGTTCCTTTTTTTTTGAAAATAGAAATGAAGGGAAAGTAGGAAGGCAGATGCTGGCCCTTAACTCTGTTCTTCTCGCATTGGGGGAACCTTTGCGCTTTGTGTCCCTGAGTGTAGACGAATAACCACCACAATACCATAATCCCTGACCTTGTGAGGCATTGCGGGAGAAGTTATAGTCATTTATTTGTGCGACTGTAAATTACAGGCACTTATTATTAAATCTGTAAATGTTATATTTCATACATAAGTAAATGATGAAATGAAAACAACAAAACGTGTCACACTATATAAAAATATTAATATTGGGCTGTAATCACAGGAATTACAGTTCATCATGATCATTGCAGATTACGTGGCTTAAAGAAAATAGTCAGACATGAAAATAAATAGTTTGCAGTGATTCGAACGTCGAACGATCTTTGATACAGTTACGTGTATGATTGTGGAACTGTAACTGAAGGAATAGAAGCGTCAGAGTATTTTAGCACATCGAGAAACACATTTAACTGGAACTGCTGCAGTAGTAAGATCCGTTTCACGCAGTCAATATTTGTTTTTCATGCTTGGGTATGCTTGGGAATGCTAGAGTTGTATAGTAGCTAATAAATGTGTTGTTAATGGCCTCATACTTGGCGAGGTATATCCAAACTTACAGTTGTCGTTATTGGAACACTGACTGGGTATTTGCGTGACTCACAATTGTGTTTCATTAATGTGCGTGAGGAAACTGTTTCAGCTTAAGTGCCAAAGGCTCAACGTGTCAGAAGAACTCGCTGATGAAATCTGGAAGGTGACGACGGAGTGTCGGCGACAGTGCGGGAACGTTTTGACCTTTAAAATTTTAGGCGTGTTTGATATACAAACTTTTCTGTGCGTTTTTAGCTGCAAAGCAAGACATTAAAGTGAGTCAATGCCTTTTCATGCGGACTTGGTAAATTATAGTGTAGGATGTGCGTTTCTGACGCCGAATTTTGAAGCGTTGCCGTAGAACTCGAGACATATTTGAATCCTCTTGCAACTCTTTAAAGAGCAGAATTCGATAGAAAGTCAACACTTTACGCAGATTGATAATATTAAAACCTCATGTGCAACTTTTTCGTAAGCATTCTGAAGCTACTTCTCAAAATGAATCGTAGAATTTGGACAGTCCTAATCAGATTCAGGTGTTCCGTGAAGTGCTCAGAATCCACACATGGAGTCACTATAAGTCAATAAAGCTCAATTGCTATTCACCTGTCTAGGGCGATTCTATGCCGAAACTTTGTGTGTTTTAGGTAACCTGCGATAAAGCCTCCCTGGCCTGGTGTAAGGAAAAACAGAAGATCTGGTGAAATGGATGAACAGCATACGCAGCACCCACTGTGGCTTAAAATTAAACGAAGGTGATGAATGGTTGTAAAAAGGGGACTAAGAACTTGCTTGGATTCAATATTTTCAGCGACATGATGCTAGAAGAAGTGATATATTTCTCCTATCGAGAAAGAAACGTTACACACAATACCTTGACAAAAGTAGTGGGATACTTCCTAATATCATGTTGGACCTTCTTTTTCCCGGCTTAGTGCAGCAGCTATACGTGGCATGG
Source organism: Schistocerca americana (assembly GCF_021461395.2). NCBI lineage: Eukaryota > Metazoa > Arthropoda > Insecta > Orthoptera > Acrididae > Schistocerca > Schistocerca americana. The sequence goes on from NC_060123.1 coordinate 265,207,515, forward strand.
AATCAACAAGTCGCTGAAAGTCCCCTGCAAAAGTATTGTGTCATGCTGCCTCTAAAGCCATCCATAATATCGAAAGTGGTGCCAGTACAGGATGTTGTGCACGTCTTACGTCTTGATTATTACCCATAAATGTTCACTTGGATTCATGTCGGCCTATCTGAGTGGGCAAAACGTACGCTCCAATTGTCCAAGATGTTCTTTAAATCAATGGTGAACTGTTGTAGCTGAGTGACATGTTGGGGAACTTGAAGCCATTGAATGGCTGCATGTGGTCTCCAAGTAGCCGAATATAACCATTTCTAGTCAATGATCAGTTCAATCTGACCAGAGGACCCAGTCCATTCCGTGTTAATACAACCCAAAACACTATGGAGCCACCGCAAGTTTGCACATTGCCTTGTTGACAACCTGAGTCCATGGATTTATTGGGTCTGCATTACACCCGAACCCTACCATCAGCTCGTACCAACTGAAATCGGGACTCACGTGACCAGGCCACGGTTTTGCAGTCGTCTAGCGTCCAACCGAAACGGTGAGGAATCCAGGAGAGGCGCTGCAGGCGACGTCGTACTGTTACCAAAGGCGCTCGCGTCGGTCGTCTTCTGCCATAAGCCCATGAACGTCAGTTTTCGCAGCACTCTCCTAACGGACGTGTTCATCGTATGTCTCAGATTGACTTCTGAGGTTATTTAACGCAGTGTTGCTTGTCTTTTAGCGCTAACAACTCTACGCAAACGCCTCTAATTCCTATACTATTTCGCCTTTAAGGTCTGTTAATTCCCAACGTGCGGTCATAATCACAACGGAAATCCTTTCAGATGAGCACCTGAGTACAAACGACAGCTGGGCCAATGCATTAGCGTTTCATACCTTGTGGTGGCGATACTACCTCGGTCACCTCAGTGCATAATGGTTGTAGTAAGGCAATGACTTCAATTAGAGAGCTCTGCTAATGGCAGATGTTGATATGTAACTGAGGAAGAAGTTGGCAACGGAATATTGCATGAAATTGAAATGTGGACTGCCAGAATTCGGGTGGAAAAGAAACTGAGAATATCTGAAATATGATTCAGTCACAGAATGTTAAAATTTAAGTGGACACTTTAAGTGCGAAATGAAGAAGTAATGAAAAGAGTAGTCGAGGAATGAAGTCTGTGATAGTTCATTACAGGCAGAATATATAGGTTATCTTGGGAATTGCTATGGTATGGAGAAATGGTAATTTAATTCTACAAGCAGCAGTAGACGGAAATGCGATAGGGGCAGATAAAGATTAGTATAAGTAGAAAAGGACGTTGGGTGTAGTAGTTACGTAGGGCTGTAATCATTAGCACAAAAGAGGAATATACACTCCTGGAAATGGAAAAAAGAACACATTGACACCGGTGTGTCAGACCCACCATACTTGCTCCGGACACTGCGAGAGGGCTGTACAAGCAATGATCACACGCACGGCACAGCGGACACACCAGGAACCACGGTGTTGGCCGTCGAATGGCGCTAGCTGCGCAGCATTTGTGCACCGCCGCCGTCAGTGTCAGCCAGTTTGCCGTGGCATACGGAGCTCCATCGCAGTCTTTAATACTGGTAGCATGCTGCGACAGCGTGGACGTGAACCGTATGTGCAGTTGACGGACTTTGAGCGAGGGCGTATAGTGGGCATGCGGTAGGCCGGGTGGACGTACCGCCGAATTGCTCAACACGTGGGGCGTGAGGTCTCCACAGTACATCGATGTTGTCGCCAGTGGTCGGCGGAAGGTGCACGTGCCCGTCGACCTGGGACCGGACCGCAGCGACGCACGGATGCACGCCAAGACGGTAGGATCCTACGCAGTGCCGTAGGGGACCGCACCGCCACTTCCCAGCAAATTAGGGACACTGTTGCTCCTGGGGTATCGGCGAGGACCATTCGCAACCGTCTCCATGAAGCTGGGCTACGGTCCCGCACACCGTTAGGCCGTCTTCCGCTCACGCCCCAACATCGTGCAGCCCGCCTCCAGTGGTGTCGCGACAGGCGTGAATGGAGGGACGAATGGAGACGTGTCGTCTTCAGCGATGAGAGTCGCTTCTGCTTTGGTGCCAATGATGGTCGTATGCGTGTTTGGCGCCGTGCAGCTGAGCGCCACAATCAGGACTGCATACGACCGAGGCACACAGGGCCAACACCCGGCATCATGGTGTGGGGAGCGATCTCCTACACTGGCCGTACACCACTGGTGATCGTCGAGGGGACACTGAATAGTGCACGGTACATCCAAACCGTCATCGAACCCATCGTTCTACCATTCCTAGACCGGCAAGGGAACTTGCTGTTCCAACAGGACAATGCACGTCCGCATGTATCCCGTGCCACCCAACGTGCTCTAGAAGGTGTAAGTCAACTACCCTGGCCAGCAAGATCTCCGGATCTGTCCCCCATTGAGCATGTTTGGGACTGGATGAAGCGTCGTCTCACGCGGTCTGCACGTCCAGCACGAACGCTGGTCCAACTGAGGCGCCAGGTGGAAATGGCATGGCAAGCCGTTCCACAGGACTACATCCAGCATCTCTACGATCGTCTCCATGGGAGAATAGCAGCCTGCATTGCTGCGAAAGGTGGATACACACTGTACTAGTGCCGACATTGTGCATGCTCTGTTGCCTGTGTCTATGTGCCTGTGGTTCTGTCAGTGTGATCATGTGATGTATCTGACCCCAGGAATGTGTCAATAAAGTTTCCCCTTCCTGGGACAATGAATTCACGGTGTTCTTATTTCAATTTCCAGGAGTGTATGAAGATAAATCAGACCACACGAAAAACTGAAAACCACAGAAAGAGTGGTTTTTTAACTTAAAGCAGATATTGGTATTCGTCTGCCCCTAATCAGTAGTAGCTAAGACATGTGCTGAGCCTCCGTCTCTAAGTAGAGCACAAAGGGCAACGGAGCACGTGTCAGCCTACTTAGAAGGTACTAAGAAGAATATGGTTGTAACATTAATACTTCAGATTTGTGTGTACAGCCGAATTACCAGCATCATTCGTAAACAATCGTGAGCTGTGTTTACGTTAACAAGCCCACTGGGTGATTATTACTTCAAAATGTAAACCGTTCAAGAATATACAGGTTTTCACAGCAGACTTCCGTATGTCCACAAGACTCGCGTATTAGTAGATGCGGCACTTTAGGTTACAAATCAGAGCACTACATTCATCTAAGAGACTGCGTTCCGGATGTAATAGTTTTCACGTAGATAGGTAGTTCAATTAAACCTTTACGAACGTTGTTTTTGACAGACCGACAGATTTTTTCGTAAAGATTGTAAAGAAATACTCTTACACTTATGCCTGACAGCTCATATCTGAAATTCGTTTTTGCTTTTCGTTAACTGAAGTCACTAGTCCGTGTTTCTTCACCTGCAGCTATCCAAACGTCGTTGACAACGTAGTATTCGGATGTAGCTGTTGTACAGTATATCAGGTAATCTTTGACGTGACTAAATGAATAGGATCACATATCATTTATTCATTTTACATGATTGGATTTAAGTGAGCATTAGTATTCATAAACGTCATCATTTATTACCAGTGTCCGTTAGGTTATCGACAAATGGAGTTTATTAAGTAATTATAAAACAATGTCGTAGAAGAATAAAAATTGCTTAGCAGTATAATTTGCAAGAAAACTACGATCAACTTCAATATCCTTTTATTAGTGCCAATTGAGAGCAAATTTCATTGATGACCTATTAGAGTCTGTATTGCAAATTACCGTATTTTGAAGCTTTCGGATCTAAGTGCTGCCCATAAGCAACAATTAATACATTTAAGGAAAGGGACGCATTATTAATGGTAATCCCGGCACGGCTTACAGATAGACGGGTACGTGTTTTTCCACGACATGTCAATTACTGCACATAAGCAATTTCTTAAACCTGTCTTTATTTCTAGTTTCCAGTCACAATTAAGACATCTTTCCGACGCTACGTGTAGATTTTTATGGAAGGCATATACATATGGATGAGGATAACAACACTTACGCAGTTACGGGACGGCACGTAGAGGTAGACCTTACGATGCAGAAAAGTGAAACCTGGGTGGAACGTGTACTTTTAGCCCATAACAAGGGCGTATGTGACCTGAATGTTGAGACGTACTATTAAGTAATTCAGTCGTTTGAAGAGAGCGGTGCAGTGATTTGGTTTCAAAAACGGACCCGTTTCCGACGCCGCTCGCTGTCACAGTCTCAATAATAGTACTGTAAAGAAACAACTCATCACTTCTTAACTCACAGGAAAATTTTGTTTACAAACTTTTCACAACGAAAGTGTAGAAACACTTTGAAAAGCGCAAGGCTATAGAAATTCATCACACAGAACACAGCAGATAAAGAATATGTCATACTGGTTTATAAAGTAATCAAATTCGTTAACTGTAGAGTTTTTCTAGAAAATAGATTTGGAACACTAACATAACAGGCTGAAGTATTTTATGAAACACCGCAGTAAAGTTAGTTAGGGCCGTCTGCAGAAGGCTGCAGTTGTAGTATTTTTCATAGAAATATTGTGGCTTTTAAAGGAAAAGCTCCCATACGGTTCCGAAGTAGTGCTAAATGGTCATGTCTTAGAACAAGTTTCTCAAGTTAACTTTACAGTGTCACATAAGCTACCAGCCTGAAAATGGCAAACAGAATAAATTAAATAAATATCGGATGATCTGAGGAGTACAACAATTGTTTTTCAGAAAAAAGAAACGGTCAAACATATTGTGAAATTATTTGTCTAGAAGTAAGAAATAAAACAGATTAGAGAAACATTTGACGCGACTTTGTATGATGCTCGCATGATGTACAGTTGCTGAGATACTCATATGTTAGTGACATAAAGAGACCACTAACTGAAATTCTACCAAAAACAATCTTGTACCTTTAAAAATTCTGAATTAAGCATTCGAAATTAGCGCTAGGCGTCATTGGCCGGGAGGCCCCTTGCGGGGCAGGTCCGGTCGCCTCGGTGCAGGTCTTATTACATTCGACGCCACACTGGGCGCCGGATGGGGATGAAATGATGATAAAGACTACACAACACCCAGTCCCTGAGTGGAGAAAATCTCCGACCCCGTCGGGAATCGAACTCAGGCTCGTAGGACGGCAAGCCGTCACGTTTACCACTCAGCTATCGGGACGGACAATTAAGCATTGATCTTTGAATTTTCAATCACCTCCTTTTTGGCTTCTTGCTTTTAGACAAATCATTCCAGAGAACACTCACCGTTTTGTAAAATTTCCTTTATTTTCGTGCATTGTTCAAATGGCTCTGAGCACTATGGGACTTAACTTCTGAGATCATCAGTCCACTAGAACTTAGAACTACTTAAACCCAACTAACCTAAGGACATCACACACATCCATGCCGGAGGCAGGAATCGAACCTGCAACCGCAGCGGTCGCGCGGTTCCAGACTGTAGCACCTAGAACCACATGTTCTGTTCAGAACGTATGAAATATAACGGACACTCACGGAAAAAAATCTCAACTCCGAAGAGTTGGTAGACGTGTTTTTTACATCTAAAAGATGATAGCTATTCATTCGCGCCAGATGCGTAAGAATGGCACTAGCAACGCCACTATGAGGACGCAAATCAGTTTTACTTTAAATATACTCTGCAACGGTCGTGAGCGACAGTTACTTTGAGATTGGACTTGGTGAGTTGATCTTAGACAAGAACACCTTTAAGGCGACAAAGATGCCATTATCAGCCCCTCACTGAGTTTGAACGAGGTCGTGTAATAGGGTACGAGAAACTGGATGTTCCTTCTGCGATGTTGCAGGGAGACTTGGCAGGTGTGTAAACCCTGAACATGACTCTGGCAGCGGTGGTCACGAGAATATACCGTCGCAAGAAGACTGTTCTCCAGACGGCAATGTATCACTACCGAGGGGGGAAGAGCATCGTGTTCGGCATATGGCTCTGGCCCATCGTACTATATCTGCAGCAACAAATTGGGCAGCAGTTGCCACCACAATGACACAACGAACTGTTTCAAATCGGTTACTTCAAGGACAGATCCGAGTCAGGTGTCCTGTAGCCTGTGCGTTCCACTGACCCGAAACCGCCACCGTTTGCGACTTCAGCGGTATCAAGCGAGAGCTCAGTGGAGTGCAGGGTGGAGGTCTGGTGTTTTTCTGATGAAAGCTGGTGGTGGCAGTGTGTTGGTTAGAAGAAGCCCAGGCGAGTGACCGCAACCAACCTACATGCTAGCCGGCCGAAGGTGACCGAGCGGTTCTAGGCGCTTCAGTCCGGAACCGCGCGACTGCTACGGTCGCAGGTTCGAATCTTGCCTCGGGCATGGATGTATGTGATGTCCTTAGGTTATTTAGGTTTAAGTAGTTCTAAGTTTAAGGGACTGATGACCTCAGATGTTAAGTCCCATACTGCTCAGAACCATTTGAACCATTTTTGAATCTACGTGCTAGACACACTGGACCTACATACGAGGCGCGATTTAGTACGACAGCAGGAGAACTCTTGTCATTATTCCATGTACCCTCAGTGCAAATTTGTGCGGTTCAAATGGCTCTGAGCAGTATAGGACTTACCATCTGAGGTCAGCAGTCCCCTAGAACTTAGAACTACTTACACCTAGCTAACCTAAGGACACCACACACATCCATGCCCGAGGCAGGATTCGAACCTGCGACAATAGCGGTCGCGCGGTTCCAGACTGAAGCACGTAGAACCGCTCGGCATTTTCGGCCGGCGCAAATTTGTACGTCAGTGTGGTAATTCGACCTATTTTGCTGTCAATGATGAACAGATTCCAGGAGGTATTTTCCAACAGGATAACTCCACACAGCGTCGACACGTTGCCTTGGTCTGCTCGATCACCAGATCTGTCTCCAAACGAGCATGTCATCGGACGGCAGCTGCAGCGTCACCCTCAAACAGCATTAACAGTCCCTGCATTGACCGACCAAGTGGAGCAAGCATGGAACTGCGTACCACAAATTTACGTCCAGTACCTGTACGATACACTGCATTCACGTTTGCAAGCGTGCATTTAACATTCTGGCGGTTACGCTTGTTATTAAAGCACCAGCATTTCACTTTTGGAATGACTTATCTCGCACTTACATTAACCTGTGGTCTTGCAATGTTAATCACCAAAATACGTTACTAGACAAATATATTCAAGGGGATATTTCAGTTACTCTACAATAATTATTTTATGCGCTGTGTTTTTTTCCCGTCAGTGTATTTAGTTACCGATTGGTAGTCTGTTATTATTGAGAACACAGAGATCAAGAGAAAGCAGAGGACTTTCAATTGACTCTAAATAATGAGAAATGTGAGGTCATCCACCTGCATACTGAAAAGAAAGCGTTAAATTTCGATTACACGATAAATCACACGAATCTAAAGGAGGTCAATGTAATTAATGAGATTGCAATTACGAATAACTTAAACTGGAAAGATCGCATACAAAATGTCGTGGCGATTGCTAACCAAAGACTGCGCTAATTGGTATGAGATTTAGAAGATGCAATAGACTCTGACTGACAGCATGTTCAGAAAATACAATATCCATTAAAGAGACTGCCTACACTGTATTTGTCAGTCCTCTTCTGGAATATTATTGGACGTCGTGGCATCCTTACCGGATAGGAGGGGTTAGCGTTGTTTTTGGGGGAAGAGACCAAACAGCGAGGTCATCGATCTCATTGGATTAGGGAAGGATGGGAAAGGAAGTTGCCGTGCCCTTTCAAAGGAACCATCGCGGCATTAGCCTGGAGCGATTTTGGGAAATCACGGAAAACCTAAAGCTGGATAGCCAGATGCGCGATTGATCCGTTGTCCTCCCGAATGCAAGTACAGTGTGGTAACCATTGCGCCATCTCGCTCGGTTCAGGATAGGTCTGACTCAGAACATCTAAGAAGTTCAAACAAGAGTAGCTCGTTTTGTATACGGAGAATACGGAGAATGTCACGGATATGATATGTACTTGGGTTAGCAGTCATTAAAACAAAGGGGTTTTTCGTTGCGGCGAGATGTTTCATGAAATTTCGATCGCTAACTTTCTCCTCTGAATGCGAGTTTTTTTAAGCCGATGTAGGGATAGGGATGAATGTTCATCGTGAAAAATAGGAGAAGTCGGAGCTTGCACGGAAAGATTGAAAGTGTTCGTTGTTTCCGAGCGCTTTCGAGAGTGAAACGGTGGAGGAATAATCTTAAGGTCGACAGAGGAACCCAATGCCAGGCCCTTAAGTGGACTTGCAGATTAGTCATGTAGGAATGGATATAGATATACTCTAATCTGATATTTTTTGACGCTTCATTTACGTAGCTAGCAGCAGCTGTTCGTGAAATGTTTCAGTTTTCACTTACATCACTAACAAATTTTTCTTAATACTCCAGACGACTTCCAAAGATTACATATTTCTTTGCAAAACTAGACCTCACACTGCTTAGTTTGATACCATATTCATCCATTTTCTGAATCTTCAGTTAACTATGAAATTTAGGAAAAATTTTTCAGTAAATTTACTAATTAAGATTTCGTTGATGAAATCTCCTCGCTTATTATCCGAGTCAACGCGTCGTTCTGTGGCAACGTTTTAACAAGTTTCCAATTCGGCGTCCGCGGCCGTAGAGCAGTGGTAACGTTATTGCCTACCACGCAAGGTCGCCCGGTTTCGATTCACGTCAGGGGATTGAGCATCGTGTGTCCTTCATTATCATTTTCATCATCATTGACACGCAACTCACCGAAGTGGCGTCAACTAAAAAGACTTGCAATACGGCGGCCAGACCCCGAAGGGGGTATCCTGGCCAATAAATGCCGTACTATCATTTCATTTCATACTCGTCGTCTACAGGCGAAGAGTAGTGTTACGTGGGGAGGCGCTGACGCCAGTTGCTTTCTCCGTTCGATTCACCCGGATCGATTGTTTCCCTCTGACGTTGCTTATCTTTGCCTCGTTGGCCGGTGGTGGTGCTGGTGGGCTGGCGGGCAGACTGGGTTTTGGCTTCGGAACGGCCGGTACATGTCGCTGCTCAGAGAATGAAACTTGTGTTTGCGTGGAGTTAGCTGGATTTGACGGGTGTATGTGGCTCGGAGTGCGGAAGCGGGCCTGTTATTGCAAGTTCTTGAGGCGTGACTGGGCCATGGTCTTCTGCACAGGACGCTGAGCACTGTGTTATTCATTTTAGCTAGTGGAGTTGAACTATGTACCTCGCAGCTGTCTATTGAAGTGGTAGACATTCAAGCTTTCTAGTTTTGCACTCGGGCCTACCCGTGTTATCACTAGCTTCTACCTTTTCTTATGAGTGCCAATATTGTATTGGAATGCAACGTGCTGGTGTAATAACGTTGTGCTTTGTGTTATCGTTGCCCTTCTAAAACTAGTCTGGTTGTGCTGGGGCAATTTTACATATTTTGAAATTTGAGGTCTACAGTCAATTCTCTTAACCATTTTTAATTTGCCTTTGTCTTGATGTGATCTATCTTTGCAGAATTTTGTCTTACTATATTCTGGGGCTGTTAACATTGTTTCTTTTGGCTGTGGCTGTGTGTTTGCGCTTTTCTGTTGCAGCACTGCAGCGGGCACCTAGTCCATGTTTAAATCGATGTCCGAAGTACGACGCCTTGGCCGACCAGTACCAGAGGGAACGGGAGGTTCTTTTGGCCGCGGGGAAAATGGCAACCGATACGGCGGCCACTGAGTTCTTCGGGTTGCAGTGAGTGGGGATCTTGCATTAAGTTAAGTTTTCTCTGCATTGGGAAGCCAAGGCGTCTGTTCTGTTTGTTATACTGCTTATATATTTTACCTTCAATACCATAAAGGAAGGAGACTAGTGTTCTGAATTATACCTTACGTGCAGCGGGAGTTGAACTTATGTACATGTTAAAGGTAGGAGACGAGGTACTGGCAGGAGTAAAGCTGTGAGTACCGGGCGTGAGTCGTACTTCGGTAGCTCAGTTGGTAGAGCACTTGCCCGCGAAAGGCAAAGGTCCCGAGTTCGAGTCTCGGTCGGGCACACAGTTTTAATCTGCCAGGAAGTTTCATATCAGCGCACACTCCGCTGCAGAGTGAAAATCTCATTCTGGAAACATCCCCCAGGCTGTGGCTAAGCCATGTCTCCGCAATATCCTTTCTTTCAGGAGTGCTAGTTCTGCCAGGTTCGCAGGAGAGCTTCTGTAAAGTTTGGAAGGTAGGAGACGAGGTACTGGCAGAAGTAAAGCTGTGAGTACCGGGCGTGAGTCGTGCTTCGGTAGCTCAGTTGGTAGAGCACTTGCCCGCGAAAGGCAAAGGTCCCGAGTTCGAGTCTCGGTCGGGCACACAGTTTTAATCTGCCAGGAAGTTTCATAAAGAGAAATACTTGACGGGTAGCGGAAATTGGAAATTATGTAAATTGTCCTACTGTGCTTGCCCAGGTGACCTATTTAAAAGAAACTTATTTCATCTTTATTTTTCAAGTGCCCTTTGTTAAATGAAACTGATTTTACCTTTTATTATTGAAGTGCTTACAGTCAGTATAGTAGTTATAAGAAGTTCTTGTTCGCAAGTAACTCAATCAAAAAGGTTTTGTGTAATGTATTTTTCTGACTTGTGTATCCTGTTCAAAAGCAACTTATCTCACCTTTATTTTTCAAGTGCCCTTGTTAAATGAAACTGATTTTACCTTTTATTATTGAAGTGCATACAGTTAGTATAGAAGTTATAAGAAGTTCTTGTTTGCAAGTAATTCAATCAGAAAGGTTTTGTGTAATGTATTTTTCTCACTTGTGTATCCTGATCAAAAGAAACTTATTTCACCTTTGTTATTCAAGTGCCCTTGTTAAATGAAACTGATTTTACCTTTTATTATTGAAGTTCATAAGTTAGTATAGAAGTTATAAGAAGTTCTTGTTTGCAAGTAATTCATTCAGAAAGGTTTCGTGTAATGTGTTTTTCTGATTTGTGTAGAAGAGACACTTGTAGAAAATTTTTGGTAAATACTGTGCCCTTTGGGTTAAACTGTTGATCAGTAATAAATTAGTTGTATCTTGCAAGTCCTCTGTACTTGTTATTATTTCACTTGTCACCGGTTTGCACGTATACTCCATGTTTCAAGTACGAAACTTGTTGAAAAGTTGCCGCAGAACGACGCTTTGACACGGTTGATAACTCGAGAAGACTTCATCATCGAGATTCGCCTAGAAAATCTAAATTCGCATATAAGTTTTGTTTGTCACCCTGACTGATTTGAAGCATTTTTTGCAAACTTGGAGCCGTCCGGTGTGGGTCGAGCGGTTCTACGCACTTCAGTCTGGAACCGCGCGACCGCTACGGTCGCAGGTTCGAATACTGCCATGGGCATGGATGTGTGTTACGTCCTTAGGTTAGTTAGATTTAAGTAGTTCTGAGTTATAGGGGACTGATGACCTCAGATGTAAAGTCCTATAGTGCTCAGAGCCATTTTTTGCAAACTTAGATTTCACGCTGGTCGATTTGATATCCCGTTCGTCCATGTCTCACTCTCCGTTAGGCTATAAAAATTCGGACAAAAGTCCACTGCCTAATTTTGAGGGAATGGACAATACGGAATTACGTCGAAACGCGTATTTAGGTCATTAAACTGATACTTTTGAGAATCGTGAAAGGTTGTGCTCTGAGGAATCAAATAAGAATTGTAGACATAAGAGTTGAGTTCGGAGTTTGTTTGATTAAAGACGTATCAAAGTGAAAGAAATTAAAACGGCTAGATTATATCGATGACATGCCAGAAGGAAAGGTAACAAAACAACAAAAGATAAGGAGAACAACATCTCAGTAGACCACTGAAGCGATGGTTAAAATGAGATTGGAAAAGGTGAAGGGCCTGCCCCTTGAAATGAAGAAGAACGTATGTTACTTATTTGATACTCACTTCCAAATAAATCTTTTTCATTGAGATTTGTATTCCAGACTTAACAGGAAAAGAAACACACGATCCCGTCTATAATGGAATGCTAACATCAGTGACAGCAGGACTCACGAACGAAAAATTTGTACGGCGATTCCCCTCCCAGAGAGGTAATGAAATTGTATCGTTCTCGAAGCCAGCTAATTAAATAAGTCCACAAGTGTGGCGTGGGACTCGTGCTTCGCAGTTGTACGTGCAGATCGCGGGGCGTGTCGTGAACGATTGCGATCGCGGACCTGACTTATATGTATGTAATTGGCGTTAATAACCCATTCTGCTCGCGGGCCGCCGCTCTTGGACAAAGAGAGCGTTTAGCAGTCACGGCCGGCCACCATTACGGGCTCCGTATTAATTGCGAGCGGCGGCCGCTTTGTAGTCGGAAATTCGGGCGCGTGCCGAATAAATCTGACGGGCGGGAAGTTCACATGGGCCGCGCCGTGTCGGCAGAGCGCGGTCGCATGTAGTGTAGCGCACAGTACACGCCGCGGAGGGATGGGGTGCGCGGCGCGGAGTGGTTCCACTGCGATCGCCGGGGAGGTTCAGGCCGTGTTCTACACGAATACATATTGGGGCCGGCCGCTGTAAATTCTCCGAACGCATAGGTGGGCTGCATACATTATTGCGGACATCCCCCGTCCCGCTTTGTTGGGCGGCCGCCGAGACCGGCCGAGTACGTCCGTGACGTACAGCCTCCATGCGAGAGGAGAGCAGTGATTGGGCGTGGTCAGCAACGAGCGAACAGGTGTCGGCACGTTTCTACGAGCAGCTCAGGTAGCCCCGTGGTCTTCACCGAAAGCGCTGCTGCCCTCTTCTCGCCATTTCGCGTGCAGAAGGAAATCGGACTAGAAATTAAATACGTGTTGTGTACACCTTTGAGACTGTCCCAAGAGCGGTGGTTAGCTACATTTTCTAATGTGTTTCAATTAGTTTTAGTGTGAACATTGAGCTACAAATGATAAGTGGTAACGATAAAAGTTTCAAAAATGATTCAAATGGCTCTGAGCACTATGGGACTTAACTTCTGAGGTCATTAGTCCCCTATAACTTAGAACTATTTAAACCTAACTAACCTAAGGACATCACACACATTCATGCCCGAGGCAGGATTCGAACCTGCGACCGTTGCGGTCGCGTGGTTCCAGACTGTAGCGCCTAGAACCGCTCGGCCACTCCGAAGGGCGATAAAAATTTCTCGGACTTCTAGCCGTACCAGGCGGTTAAAAGTGACGGAATTTTTCCTGACGCGTATATATATCTTTAATTAATAATATCTTCGTAGTGTAAGACTAGCTGTAATGCCCGGTGTTGCAAGGAATGTTTAATATTCGCCACACAAAGTGATTGGCCCCGTTCAATCGCTTTAAAACGAAGGGCATATTTGAATCTCTGTGGGTCAACGGATTGCGGCGTTCATAAAAATCAGGTTCTAGGCTTCCTTCTGTAACTTTTGCAAATATACACCAATTTCACACTAAAAGTTTAGTAATAACAATTCTATCATATGTTATGCTTCAATCTCTTTTTAAATTGCGAATTACAGTAATATATCTCTAATGCGTAATGTTAGGTGTTTGGTAACAGCGTTTCTCCTTTCTATATACATTAAAAAGTATATAGCCTATGTCCACCCAAATGTTCATTAGGTGATCGTGCAGAAATCTGAAATAAACTGGCCAAGAACTTTAGATTTTTGGTAACAACCTTTCACGTTTATATGTTAGGTAGATATATGGTTCAAGTCAGATTAAGAAATCTTGGGCAGACAGCGATGTTCCTGTTGTCTTGAAGACAAAGTGGACAAAATTTCATCAATATCGTAATAAAACTGTAGGTTTCTATGTATTACAGAAAAATGGACTTTCTTATTTAAGTGTTGCACGTACATATTTTCTGTTGAATGTCTGTTACTCTCAAAGATAGTGATACCTGTTTAAAATCAGAGAAATGCAGAGTTGAGGAAAAATATGAAGAATGGAAAGGAAAAGTGGGTTACTGTGAGATTTCGCAGACATCGAATGAATGAAAATTAAGAACGACTAAAGTATTAACAATTAATGAAAAATGTGTACAAAGGTGGAGCATATAATTTGTTATTCCAAAGGACTGCAGTTGTTGAGATTCTGCAGTCGATTTATGAGCATGTGAAATGAAATGGTCGTTTGGCATTGATGGTCGGAAGTCCCCACCCGGAGAAGTTGGGCCGCCGAGTTGCAAGTCTTTTTACCTGCTGTGTCAATTATGTATGATGGAAGAATGTGGCTTTTTACTGAATTACGATGGAGAGTAATTAATTGCGAAAAACTTATGATGAGCATTAGATCAGTTTTGGTAAAAACACTTTAATATAGGATACTTGACTTTGGAAGACATCCATGTCCATACGAAGGGCGATATACATTTTATACAGTCACAAGACACAGTGATATGAAATGGTCATTTGGCATTTATGGTCGGGAGTCCCCACCCGGAGAAGTTGGGCCGCCGAGTTGCAAGTCTTTTCACCTGACGGCACGTTGGGCGATTTGCGTGTCGATGATGATGATGACAACACAACAACCAGTTCGCGGGCAGAGAATACGTCCAACCCGTTCGGAAACCGAACCAGGGCCCGCTTCACGGCACTCAGGCACACTGACCATTCAGTTAAGGGGGCGGACTGCAGAGCACACAACCACTGTTTATAGTTCTTGTACTGAATGATGGATGGTCAAATATGTTTTACACTGAAATGTGAACTTCGGTACACAGTTCTAACTAAAGACACAAGCTCGCTCCCTGAAATAAACTATGATGATGGCGTTATCAGAGTGACTATCAAAATGGGCTATCAAGGAGTGAGGCGAACGTCGGTGCGCTCTGACGGTGGTAGACTTCCAGCAGCGGCGGCGGACGGAAACTTTGAGGGCGCGCCTTCGTCGACGTGGCTGCGGCTGGCAGCTAATGTCTTAAGCCTGTGGTTCCGTCGTGACGTACCAACTTTAACATGGGACCTTGCTCTTCGGACGACATCACAAAATGAATGCAGTCCTTTAGTTGTATAGCGGATATTGCGGTCAGATATGACTGAAAATCTGCGACTATGAGTGAACTGAAAAGGCTGGTCTCACCTGGATATACCTTCATATACTGCTCAAACGTATTTGCAGATTTCAGGCAAGATGCTCTGATTGAAATCAGTTTGTCGTTCAAGAGCTGCATTTATCATTTTGGTGTGTGTTCGGATAAACTCAAGAAAGGCGCCATACCACCTAAGCAAAATCAGCGAAGAGAGACACCGCTTTATCAGCCAACACCTACGTCCACCGTCGGGTAGGACATTTTTCTTTCAATATAGTCTGGCATTCGGTATCTAAAAACACAGACAGTAAAACTGAAGAAAATAACCACCATCATGTGTACATAACAACGACACTTGTTCTAAAATATGTAAACCTTCTGCCACCCCATCCCCACATATAAATAACTTTCTCATGATGTGTCACTGACAAATAACAAAGCTCCATGAAAATTGGACCATACACAGACGTTACTGCCACTGTACGGTGCGGTGGATAAATGAAAGAAATACGCAGTGAGATGAACTTTTATCCAAAGCAACAATTACAATGAAGTCACCTCGATGCAGATGGTCCCATCGACATTACAAAAGCCGGGACGTATCAAGATTTGGCGTAGAGGTCAGCACATTGTACTCGCATTCTGGAGGACGACGGTTCAAATCCGCGTCCGGTCATCCGGTCTTAGGTTTTCCATAATTTCTAAAACGCTTCAGGCAAATGCCGGGATGGTTCCTTTGAAAAGGCATGTGCCGACTTCCTTCCACAGCCTTCCCTAATCCGATGCGACCGATGACCTCGCTGTCTGGTCCCCGCCTCCACATCAAGCAACCAATTAAACCTCTGACATGGTTCTTAACAGGGTGTGTGATAACCACAGACGGCGATGCATGCTCCTTAACCTGCTCCCATACCGGCCACAAGGTTGGTATGGAGTTTTTGTGGTAGGACGTTCCATTCCTATACGGTTCATAACTGATGAATGATCATTCCATGTAGGCTTTCACGGCCGGCGTCTTTATCAGTAAACTCTTCCGGGCTAAGTTGCCGTGGTCGATCTGTAGAACTTCTTCTCCCTGACGTTTCGTTCTCAACTACGGAGAACATCTTCCGAGGTGAGTCAACGACTGGCTGCTAGGAGCTGGGGCCGCCGCTTGTATAGAGATCGTAGGGGGCGCCATCACACGTCACGTGGCGTCGATGTGCAGCTATCTCTGACTATCGTCTGTTATCTCGATTGCAGGCAATCGATTGTCACGTGATTGATGCAACGTATGTATAGAGAGGTAATTGAAATCCACAAACGTCAATACAATTTTAATCGTAAAGAAGAAGGATTAAAATTGGATAAGATATGGCGGTCGACGTTGCATCAATCACGTGACAATCGATTGCCTGCAATCGAGAGAACAAACAATAGCCAGAGATAGCTGCACATCGACGCCACGTGACGTGTGGTGGCGCCCCCTACGATCTCTATATAAGCGGCTGCCCCAGCTCCTAGCAGCCAGTCGTCGACTCACCTCGAAAGACGTTCTCCGTAGTTGAGAACGAAACGTCAGGGAGAAGAAGTTCTACAGATCGACCACGGCAACTTAGCCCGGAAGAGTTTACTGATGATGAATGATCGTTGGTGCATAAGGACGGGCTGCAGCAAGCCTCCCCAACCCATACCTCAAGTACTGAGTTCATTTAAACTGGGGAACAGCCAGGTCCGAACAGTCATTCCTACGTACTTTGCGCCTTTTTTTCTGTTTCGAATAATTACTCACCAGTCGTGTAGTCCAGAAAGTAATGACCTTCTTGCCGGCCGTTGTGACCGAGCGGTTCTAGGCGCTTCAGTCCGGAACCACGCTGCTGCTTCGGTCGCAGGCTCAAATCCTGCCTCGGGCATGGATGTGTCTCATGTCCTTAGGTTAGTTAGGTTTGAGTTGTTCTAAGTTATAGGTGACTGGTGACCTCAGATGTTAAGTCCCATAGTGCTCAGAGCCATTTGAACCATTAGAACTTCTTCTGTTTGTACCCATCAAGTTACGTTTATGTACGCTGAGTAAACTGCCAGAGCCTCCACCAGGCGTCAAGCCTTCGGTTGTCTTACTCTTTTTGACAGTAATTTTCTGGCTCTGACATTTCCTTAAGAACAACAGCGTTATCCTAGAGAAGAACCACGGACATTTTGACCATGTCAACTATATCATTTATACAGATAGTGTGGATTAATGGTTCTATAACAGTTCTTAGCTTCTCCACGTTCGGAGGACGCCCTGTAACATTTCCTTACGTCTGTAACTTTCGCTCCGTGGTAAGGACGAGTTCTGTCTGTTAGAAAGTTCTAATCCGGTCACCAAGCCAGTCCCATATTCCGCAAGCTCGTATTGTGTTTACTGACTGATCTGTACCGAATATTCAATAAAAACAATACCAGTCGCCGTTGTAGAGGTTTATTTCTAGGCAACCAGTTTCGACATTACACTACGTCGAAACTGGTTGCCTACAAATAAACCTATATAACGGCGATTGGTATTGTTTTTATTGAACATTGAACAGCCGTAGTCCCATACTTCACCAGAAGATGGAATTACATTCATGGTACCGAAGACGTTCCGGAAGTCAAGGAATGCGGTATCAGCATGGGCACCTTTTTCTGCTGCTCTTTGGATCTGAGCAAACTGAGCTTTACAATTTCGTTACCTGAAGAATCTTTTTTTATTTTTTATTCTTACACCGTCACAGACGATGATGTGAATCGAATGTTTCAACATTTTCTTACGTGTGACGAAGATAAATAATTGTAATGTAGCACGAAAAACTACATCATATCATGCTCCATTTTGTTGTGAAACTTGATTATATTATTAACCCCCCGCTGGGCAGCAGCTATATATTGCGAACAGTTTGTTAGATTAGTTTTGGAATTTTGTTAAGTGGTGCAGGGTTAGTTATGTTACACAACGTATGTTACCTACACTCCTGGAAATGGAAAAAAGAACACATTGACACCGGTGTGTCAGACCCACCATACTTGCTCCGGACACCGCGAGAGGGCTGTACAAGCAATGATCACACGCACGGCACAGCGGACACACCAGGAACCGCGGTGTTGGCCGTCGAATGGCGCTAGCTGCGCAGCATTTGTGCACCGCCGCCGTCAGTGTCAGCCAGTTTGCCGTGGCATACGGAGCTCCATCGCAGTCTTTAACACTGGTAGCATGCCGCGACAGCGTGGACGTGAACCGTATGTGCAGTTGACGGACTTTGAGCGAGGGCGTATAGTGGGCATGCGGGAGGCCGGGTGGACGTACCGCCGAATTGCTCAACACGTGGGGCGTGAGGTCTCCACAGTACATCGATGTTGTCGCCAGTGGTCGGCGGAAGGTGCACGTGCCCGTCGACCTGGGACCGGACCGCAGCGACGCACGGATGCACGCCAAGACCGTAGGATCCTACGCAGTGCCGTAGGGGACCGCACCGCCACTTCCCAGCAAATTAGGGACACTGTTGCTCCTGGGGTATCGGCGAGGACCATTCGCAACCGTCTCCATGAAGCTGGGCTATGGTCCCGCACACCTTTAGGCCGTCTTCCGCTCACGCCCCAACATCGTGCAGCCCGCCTCCAGTGGTGTCGCGACAGGCGTGAATGGAGGGACGAATGGAGACGTGTCGTCTTCAGCGATGAGAGTCGCTTCTGCCTTGGTGCCAATGATGGTCGTATGCGTGTTTGGCGCCGTGCAGGTGAGCGCCACAATCAGGACTGCATACGACCGAGGCACACAGGGCCAACACCCGGCATCATGGTGTGGGGAGCGATCTCCTACACTGGCCGTACACCACTGGTGATTGTCGAGGGGACACTGAATAGTGCACGGTACATCCAAACCGTCATCGAACCCATCGTTCTACCATTCCTAGACCGGCAAGGGAACTTGCTGTTCCAACAGGACAATGCACGCCCGCATGTATCCCGTGCCACCCAACGTGCTCTAGAAGGTGTAAGTCAACTACCCTGGCCAGCAAGATCTCCGGATCTGTCCCCCACTGAGCATGTTTGGGACTGGATGAAGCGTCGTCTCACGCGGTCTGCACGTCCAGCACGAACGCTGGTCCAGCTGAGGCGCCAGGTGGAAATGGCATGGCAAGCCGTTCCACAGGACTACATCCAGCATCTCTACGATCGTCTCCATGGGAGAATAGCAGCCTGCATTGCTGTGAAAGGTGGATATACACTGTACTAGTGCCGACATTGTGCATGCTCTATTGCCTGTGTCTATGTGCCTGTGGTTCTGTCAGTGTGATCGTGTGATGTATCTGACCCCAGGAATGTGTCAATAAAGTTCCCCTTCCTGGGACAATGAATTCACGGTGTTCTTATTTCAATTTCCAGGAGTGTATATTGGATTAATCATCATCTCACAAGACGTTGGTCCAATCCCACATGTCAATACCTGTACGGATTTTTTTTATACAGGAAGGATATACCGAAAGAAACGCAACTCCAGAATTTTAGCTGGTAAGATACACTGCAAGCCAACATGCTTGACGCAGCAGTAACACCGATTCCCGTCAGATCACCGAAGTTATGCGCTGTCGGGCTGGGCTAGCACTTGGATGGGTGACCATCCGGTCTACTGAGCGCTGTTGGCAAGCGGGATACACTCAGCCCTTGTGAGGCAAACTGAGGAGCTACTCGATTGAGAAGTAGCGGCTGCGGTCTGGTAAACTGACATACGGCCGCTAGAGCGGTGTGCTGACAGCATGCCCCTCCATATCCACATCCAGTGACTCCGGTGGGCTGAGGATGACAAGGCTGCCGGTCGGTACCGTTGGCCCTTCATGGCCGTTCGAGCGGAGTTTGGTTTAGTTTAAGATACGCTACAGGTACTTAAAGAAAATGTTGGAAACTGTCAAATTACCAAGTCACCAAGCAGCTGGAGAAATATAAGTCCCTGCCGTTGCTGCAGCAGATAGCGCGTGCACAACACGGCAGGCACATTTCCTTGGTTAACAGCACTTCGGTAAACATTTAACATTGCACAATGCGGTCATAATTAGTAAAAGAAATTTCAGTTTCCCTTGACAATTGTTCACAGTTACTATTCGCTCGAATTTGCCACTCATTTAATATCCATAATAATTAGCAGTGGTTGCTAACAGCATCTGTCCTTGGGCAGGTTTCAGTGTTTCGCAGTAATATGGGATCCAATTACTGTTTTTAGCCCTGCAAACATGAAATTTGAAGAACATGATATTTAATCAAAAGCACCTAATGCTCCTGCAGACCTACATACGAGTTATTTATTAGGTAATATCTTGGACATTCATTCGAATGATGTCGACTTTTCGTCAGAAATTGTGGAAGCATTAGAAGAAACAGGAAATAACTTAGTCGATTCCGTGAACCGTGGTTCGAACGATTATTGTTGTGTTAATGCTCTTCATAGATTGAGTATCTTTCGAATCCAAAGGAAACATACGCAGTAGTAGCTCTGAGTGACAAAGAAGAGGCTGTCATTTTTTTTAGTTAAGTGAATTGGGGTGGGGGGGGGGGGGGGAGGGACAAAACGCTTACATTTAAACAGTGAGCAAAGTCGAATTCGTTTCATAAAATCTGAACATGAAGTCTATCGAAGAAACATTTACATGAAGTCCGTAACAGGTACAAAAGTAAAACTTGCAAAATTGTGAAATAAGAACTATTCTAAAGTTTTAGAGCTGCTCGTGGGAATCAGTGCACCGTTATCAAGGAAGATCTACGAGTTGGTCGCACGGAGTTACGAGTGAGATGAACATTGCTGATTCACAGGCATCTTCGATCTGGTAAAAAAGATTAAAGGAATTATACTTAAAGGGGAGTGTCAAAATTACAAAGTTTATCTCAAGCAAACGTGTAGGGAAGATGTCATTATTAAATAATGCTATAGAGAAATTCGTGGGCGTCATGAATATAAAACTTCTCGTTTTCCCCTAAAATTGTGCAAGAACTGCATGCAAACCACACTTCATCATTTCGAGCGAAAACAAAAGACGGTTGTTTACGCAATGTTATAACACATTCGTATACAACAATGCCAGTGATAAGTATCAGTGGATTACTGTTTCCGCTCCTTTATATCTGTCTTCAGGAAAATCAAAGCAGTTTAAAACGAAAATTAATAAAAGACGACTGCTTGATTTCAAAAATCTTCTTAGGAAAATCTGCTGAATAATGTTCATGTCGCATCGTCCTACTGGAATTGCGCAAGTGGACAAGAACGGATGCAGATGATAAGACATGATGCTTACGTTTGTGTCACCTGTCAGAGTTGCATCTACACGTATCAGGGGTCCCATATCACTCCAACTGCAGACGCCCCACACCTTTACAGAGCCTCCACCAGCTTGAACAGTCCCCTGCTGACATGCAGCGTCAATGGATTCATGAGATGATCTCAATACCGTACACGTCCATCCACTCGGTATAATTTGAAACGAGACTCGTCCGACCAGGCAACATGTTTCTAGCCATCAACAGTCCAATGTCGGTGTTGATGGGCCCAGGTGAGGCGTAAAGCTATGTGTTGTGCAGTCATCAAGGGTGCACGAGTGGGCCTTCAGCCCCGAACCCCCGTATAGATGATGTTTCGTTGAATGGTTCGCACGCTGACACTTGTTGATGGCCCAGCAGTGAAAACTGCAGCAATTTGCGGAAGTGTTGCACTTCCGGCCGTGCGTTTCCAGGCGCTTCAGTCTGGAACCGCGTAACCGCTACGGTCGCAGGTTCGAATCCTGCCTCGGGCATGGATGTGTGTGATGTCCTTAGGTTAGTTAGGTTTAAGTAGTTCTAAGTTGTAGGGGACTGATGACCACAGATGTTAAGTCCCATGGTGCTCAGAGCCATGTGTTGCACTTCTGTCACGCTGAATGATTATCTTCAGTTGTCGTTGGTCAAGTTCTTGTGGGACCTTTTCCCGGCCGCAGCGATGTCGGAATTTGATGTTTTACCGGATTCCTGATATTCATGATGCATTCGCGAAAATGTCGTCCAGGATGTGAGTTAATGAGCATTTCGCTTTCATTTAAGTTGATGGCCGAAAGAGTCAGCGTACAGGAATTGTAAAACAAACCCTGTCGTCTAGGACCTAGTGCCACAAAGAGCGCAGATTCACCACGGGATGGGGAAACTCACAGGCCTCTATTGGGGCCTAAGCGCTGTAGTGTGCGATTGAGACGAGAACCTACGTCATAGGGAAACTCAGTAGAAGCGTTTTGTGGCCAAGGAGACGTAGCAGTGTTAAAAATGACGAACCTATGATCGGCCATAAAGGGAAACATTTATGAAAACTACTTAATTCTGTAGTAGTGCAAGGAATGAATCCACAGTAATTTTAATCTACCATCCTCCATAAAATTTAATGGTGGTCCCAATAAAACTTGAATATTGATCATATCTATAATGGTTTAGGATGTACTGTTAAAGTGAAATTAACAAGTTTTGTAACAAAGCCCTTAATTCTAAAATCTTAACACTTTGGTCGATCTTAACGATCGACATTTCATGTAGAAGCGCATCATTAGAATGACAAATGTTGTAAATATCAACTCTATAACTTTATTTGTGTAAAAGATATACTAAATTTAAATTATCAGTATTTTCAGTTAAGCAACGGATCATCTTTGCTTCACAGAAAACACATTGATCGATGACAGCATGACACCTTATTGAATCATTAGGTAATAGCATATTTGTTGTAAAGTTTAGTGCATAATAGATACTTTTATTCTTTATTTATTTATCAGAAAGCACACTGGTGCAAGGCTACTGGCCGTGACATTCTAAGTTAAGAAGGAAATTGTATTGGTTTTATGTAAAAGAATTTAACATTTATTATGTAATGGATGTTATTGTTACTTTAATTAGAACGTGAAGGTAGTCAAGCTTTTATTATTTAAATATGTTTTAAAATGTAAAATGATGTAGAATAAGATGTAGCCAATCAGATGGGCGGCTTCAGGAAACCGAACTGTTTCGCGTTGTGTGGTCTCGCGGGACTTAGTCTTTGAACGGTGAGTAGCGGTGCGCCTCGAGTGAACTCTAACTTTTCGTATAAATATCGAGGTGGAGTATTGCGTTTCGCGATGAGATCGTGAATGATCGAGCTGTGATAAATGAATATACGCTCGAGTATAACAGTAACTCTAAAGCCGGCCGCTGTGACCAAGCGGTTCTAGGCGCTTCAGTTTGGAACCGCGAGACTGCTACGGTCGGAGGTTCGAATACTGCCCCCGGCATGGATGTGTGTGCTGTCCTTAGTTTAGTTAGGTGAAAGTAGTTCTAAGTTCTAGGGGATTAATGGACTCAGATGTTAAGTACCATAGTGCTCAGAGCCATTTGAACCATTTTTGAAGTAACTCTAAATACGACCACTTTCGCTATAGTTTGCTTTCTGAATAAATGTTATTCTAACCAAATCGCAACTGTGTGGCCTATATCATTTATGGGTCGTTAATTCAGTTTCCGATATTACTGTTACTATTATAAATGTTATGTTAACTTTGTATTTCGTAAACTTACCATCAGCCAGACAATTTAACCAAAGGGTCACAAGTGTCTAATTTAGGGCGTGTAATGCGACACTTGCGGTTCAATCCATAGGCGAGTTTGAGCCAACACATTTCGACGAAGGGGAACCGCTTGTGATCCCCATCATCTTTGGGATGTTAGCTCGCAGCAGCAGCAGTAACCGATCTAACAATTGCGCCAGGCACTTGTTGTCATACAGAGTGATTATAATTAAACTTTCGAACTGCTGTAGAAATAACTCCACTGGTCAGAATGACGTCAAATTGCAAAGGAATATTACCGGAAAAGGGGAAAAACGTATAGCAGAAGAAAAAAAATAGCGTGAAATTTCATCAGTTGATGGCTATGTATGTGTCAGATCACGTAAATCAAAAGACCTGTCATGCGCACCACCCATTGCAGTTGGTATAAACACGCCGGGTACACGGATTTTCTTCCTTTCACGTCTGCGACGTTCACCATGACTGTCTCTATGCAGGATCGCGCTTTGCTTGTTAAGCTATATTACAAGAATGATGACTGTGCACAAGTCGCTCTGCAGAAGTTCTGGACACTGAAGGGTTTGAAAAAAGGCGTTGGTCCGATGACTGCCGTGGATCTGGAGATAATTATTCGGAAATTCGAAAAGACGGGTTCTTTTGGTGTGCAACCTGGTAGAGGGAGGAAACGAACTGATTCGACGTCAGTGGAAGCAGTGGCCACAGCATTGCAGGAGGAGACGAGTGGTTGTGTGCAACCGTGTAGTGCACAGAGAATTGTCCGAACATTGGACATATCCGTGAGTACGGTGCGTAAAATCCTACGAAACATCCTTCTTTCCTATCCATTCAAAATTACCTATTTGCACGAATTGCTTCCTGTTGACCTGCCAGCAAGAGAGACCTTTGCTGTAGAATTTCTCGCTCGCATGGAAGTGGACAACGATTGGCCGTGGAAGATTTTTTGGACAGATGAAGCCCACTTCGATATGTACAAGTTATGTCAGTACGAAGAATTGTCGAATATGGGCAACGGAAAATCTATACGCAAATCAACCAGTACCATCCTGAAAAGGTCACTTTGTGGTGCGGCTTTACGGCATCATTTATCGTAGCATCATATTTTTTCGGGGAGACAGGTGCTTCCGGTCCTGTTACCTGTGCCGCCAGTGGTAAGAGCTATGTCTTTTGCGCAACTGTCATTCCAACTCTCCAACAGCGTGGATGTGTGGATGGGATCATTTTTTGCAAGATGGCGCACCTTCGCACAATGCATAGCCAGTTAAGCAACTACTGAAGCGCCATTTCGGAAATCCTAGAATTATCAGCCGCCATTTCCGTACAGCCTGGCCGTCCCTATCACCTGATCTTAATCCGTGTGGCTTCTGGCTGTGGGGCTATCTGTAAGACGTTTTGTTCAGTGTTCCGATTGCAGACTTAGCTGCATTGAAAGCACACATTGCGCAACACATTCTGAACGTGACCCCGGAAACACTTCAATCAGTTGTGGAACATGCTGTTTCTCGATTAAAACTTGCTGCAGAAAACGGTGGACAGCAAATTAAACATGTTTTGTGCCGGTCACACGGAAATTAGTAATCCTATTTAATTTTGACTCATGCTTTTTATGCGGTTTTTGGCCTCAGGACAGTTAAAAATCGATTTTTACAATCCGATGTGATATGACCTTGCCGTGATGGATGGGTTTACGTAACTAATAGTGTAACATCTCTACACCCATTCACACTGAGTAGCACAGTTTATTTACGTCAAACGTACACCTTAGGAATTGTTGTATGATTCATTTGTCATTTATAGTCAACCACTATTAGATTATTATGCTTACAGTGCCATATATTGCTACATTTTGTGACTGTTTATATTTCTTCTGCTCCAATAATATTTGGTTGCAATTTGACATCATTCTGACCTGTGTTGTTTTTTCTACAGCGGTTTGGAAGTTAAATTATAATCACCCCGTATGCAGACGTTGCCTGCCGCAGCGTCCTATTCTGCCTGTTTACATATCTCTGTATCTGAATACGCATGTCTATACCACTTTCTTTGGCGCTTCAGTGTCTAATTCCGGAACTAACAGTGTGATTCAGCCTCAAAAAAAAAAAAAAAAATGATTACATGGAGTAAACAAGCAACTGTTTCATTGTTAGTAAAATATACATCATTCAAAAGTTATGATAAGAATTGTGCTACAGGAACTGTTATAAAATACTCGGTGTCAACAAATTACTGTCCCGGTTTTTCTTTCCTCTTTTAATCATTTCAGTAACAATCACATGTGCAAAAGTTTAGCTGTCGATATGAACTGCAAGCTAATAAAAAAATTAATGATTTGAGACGTGTTTAGTGTGATTTAAAGGCTTAATATTCGCATGTGTGTATTTTGGATTTTGGGCTACACAGTGTTACGCCCTTTTGTCACAGCTGTGTCTGCTTATTCGGTGATCGCGCGCTAGGCAGGAATGGTTGTATAAACCAACATTATAAGCGGTTCTCCGGGCGACAAAAATAGGTTTCTATAATCTGTGTGTATGTGTGTGTGCGTGTGTGTGTGTGTGTATGTGGACAGTAAATCTTTCCTTGATGCTTAGTATAGTTAAAAATTCCATTAAGAGCTTTCTCAGACGATATCCTGTGAATTATGGTTGAAGGGCCACATTCTGATTACAATT
Source organism: Schistocerca americana (assembly GCF_021461395.2). NCBI lineage: Eukaryota > Metazoa > Arthropoda > Insecta > Orthoptera > Acrididae > Schistocerca > Schistocerca americana. The sequence goes on from NC_060123.1 coordinate 265,233,720, forward strand.
CCAGGATTTCCGTCAATCATTTGACAGAGTGGAACACTGTAGACTGATAACGGCGGTCCGAGCATACGGAATAGTTTCTCAGATATGAGTTTCAAAGATATTTTAAGTGGTAGTATCTACTATGTCGTCCTGCGTGGAGAATGTTCATCAGAGAGAAATGTGTCGTCAGGAGTGCCTTAGGGAATTCTGATAGGACCGCTTTTGTTATCTATAGACATACCTGCCAGAAACGGTGAGCAACAAACTGAGCAGCAAAGTAATATTGCTTGATGAAGAAGCTATAGTGTATGGGAAAGTGTCACCGTTGAACAACTGCAGGATGAAGACTCAGACAGAATTTTCTTATGGTGTAATGAGTATACGGCTTTTTTCTTTTGGGTGAGGGGGGGGGGGCATCAGTCTTCTGAATGGTTCGATGCGTACCGTCACGAATTCCTCTCCTGTGCCAACCTCTTCATCTCAGAGCAGCACTTGCAACCTGCGTCCTCAATTATTTGCTGGATGTATTAAAATTTCTGTCTTCCTCTACAGTTTTGCCTTCTGCAGCTCCCTATAGTACCATGGAAGTAATTCCCTGATGTCTGAACAGATGGCCCATCATCCCGGTCCTTCTATTTGTCAGTGTTTTCCACATATTCCTTTCCTTTCCGATTCGGCGCACAACCACCTCATTCATTACCTTATAAGTCCACCTAATTTTCAACATTCGCCTGTAGCATCACATCTCAAATGCTTCGATTCTCTTCTGTTCTGGTTTTCCCACAGTCCATGTTCCATTAAAATACAATGCTGTGTTGCAAACGTCCATGCTCAGAAATTTCTTCTTCAAATTAAGGCCTATGTTTGATACTAGTAGACTTCTGTTCGCCACGAATGCCGTTTTTGCCTGTGATAGTCTGTTTTTGATGTCCTTCCACCCTGGAACCTTTCTTTTTTTTCCATCGTTGCTTCTTCTATGTAGAATTTGTACAGTAGAGGGGGGGGGGCACTACATTTATGTCTTACACCCTTTTGAATCTCAGTGCTTCGTTCTTAGTCTTCCACTCCTATTTTCCCTCTTGGCTCTTGTACATACTGTATATTAGCCGTCTCTCCCTACAGCTTACGCCTATTTTTCTCAGAATTTCGAACATCTTACACCATTTCACATTGTCGAAAGCCTTTTCCAGGTCGACAAATCCTATGAATGTGTTTTGATTTTTCTTCATGCTTGCTTCCATTATCAACCGCAACGTCAGAATTGCCTCTCTGGTGCCTTTACCTTTTATAAAGCCAAATTGATCGTCATCTAACACATCCTCAATTTTCTTTTCCGTTCTTCTGTATACTGTTCTTGTCAGCAACTTGGATGCATAAGCTCTTAAGGTGATTGCGAAATAATTCTCGCACTTACCAGCCTTTGCAGTCTTCGGAACGTATGTTAACGCACATGGATAGGAAGAAATGCCTTTTAATGTTCGAAGGAAGTAATAGGGGTTTGTTGCTTGATACAGTCATGACGATTAAATATCCAGGCGTAATGTTTGCAAAGCGACATGAAATGGAATGTGCACGTGGGGTCGGCTGTAGGAAAGGCGAATAATCGACTTCGGTTTTTTGAATTTGAGGAAAATGTAGATCATCTATAAATGAGACCACATTCAAAACACTTGTGTGACCCCTGTACTATTCGAGTGTTTGGGATCCCCATCGGGTCTGATTACAGGAAGACATCGAAGCAGTTCAGAGGTGTACTGTTAAGCTTATTGCCGATACCACTGAATTGAGTGAACAGAAACATTTTTCTGTATTAAACGGAAAGAAAGTGATAATTTTAACAAGAAATACGAAAATAAAAACTGTATGGGATTAAAAGTCTTCTGCCTGACTTTAATCTTGTAAGTAGTTTTGAGACAAAGATTATGCTATATAACAAAACGCCTTGTCGTTTCTATTCAGCCCAAAGGGATTATTGTTTCTGCTTATTAATCTTTGTGGTGAAAAAGGAAATGTAAAAATCTGTTTGGATCTAAGAAAATAATAAAAAATTTAATCTGCTTCAAAAATATATTATGCAGTTCAAAAACTAAATATGATTCACGAATTGTTGTTCCTTATTCTATTATCCAAATGAAAACTGTTGAATCTCCAATTAATTTACTGTAAAATAAAGCTGATGAACTTGATTGTTTTAATAACACTTTAAGACACTGACATCGTGTTTAAAAATGATTATGACGTTGACCCTACAAGTTGTACGCCAGATGTAACAGAGAGCTTTCGAATAGCAACTCGTTGACTAAAGAATGACTTCTCATGTTGTGGGGTGCTTGTTGAGTTTTTTAGCATACTCCTAAGGTGTTATTGGCCCGATCTCTGGTGACCAGAGAGTTCAAATTGTCCCTATTAGATTGGTTCATTGCTAACCTAGACAAACAAATCTTTGAATTATATTCCCATTTGACTTCAGACACAATTGCATACAACTGTTTTGGAAGTTTCATTTCTATTCTGCCCATTGTTCTGTTGACCCCGTTTGACCATACGTTCAGTCAACGCGTAAGTATTAAGGAAATGTTTCGTGAACTCAGATGGGAATACCTGGAGGGAAGAAGTGCTTTACGCGAACACGTTGACGTTTAGAGAACCACCGTTTAACAAAAACTGCACAGTGATTCTACTGCCACTAATATACATCTCGGGTAAGGACCGTGAAGACATCAGGGCTCGTACGGCACTATTCGCTGATGTTTTAGAACATGTCCTTTAACTCTGTCCTTTCTTCTTGTCGATGCTCTGCAATTCTGTGAATAACGTCCTCATTTCAGTCCACCTAATTTTCAACGTTCTTATACAGCGCCAGTCTCAAATGATTCGATTCTCTTCTTTTATGGTTTTCCCTCAGACCATGATCAGTTATCATCGAACGCTGAGCTCCACACGTAGATTCTCAAATTAAGACATATGGTTGATACTAGCGGACTTCGTTTGGCCAGGAATGCCCTATTTGCTAGTCCTCTGTTTTTTATGTGAGGGGGTGCAGTTTCTCCCCTCAGCCTTACCTATTTATTAGTACCATTGTTCTTATCAGAACTCGATTGTGGCATATTTATTTAGTACTTGTTTAGAAGCAGGAAAGAACGACGATGTGGCTTCTTTGCTTCGAAAGGTACACATTCAATCCCAGTTGATTCTTAATTCCTCATTTGTACCTTTTTATGATTTATTTATATAGCTGGCTAATGTACAAAGAGCGTTCAAAAGGTTTTGCACAGTCGTCTCTAATTTTTTTTATTTTTTGCAGGATGAAATTTTTTGTGACCATAGTTGGAATATTTAGCTATACATTGAGTCTACTCAATGTAGCCTCCATCATCTGTGACACATCTTGCGCTACGTTCTTTCCATGATGTAAAAGCACTTTCGTAAAATTCTGGGGATTGACTTTTACACTATCGCTTGACACAAGAAATACGATTATTTTCACTGTCAAATGTCTTACCGTGCATGTTGGCCTTCAGACGACCAAAGAGGTAAAAATCAGACGGAGCCAAGTCCGGACTGTAGAGAGGATGAGGAACAATTTTCCAACCAATTTTCCTGATTTTCTCCTGCGTCATAAGCACCGTATGGGGTTTGGCATTGCCTTGGTGTAGTCTGATGAGGTGGCCCTGAAGCTGTGGTCTGTGGGTCTTGATGGCACGTCGCAGCTTGTCCAGTGACAAACCGTAACTGTCCCGGTTAACTGCGGAGCCGGGTTCCAAAAAGTCAATGAAAATGACATCACAGATCCTAGAAGAAGGAGGCCATCACCTTTTGGCCTGCTGTTCGTGAAAGCCTTGGTTTATTCTTCCGTCTTCCGAGGGGAATCCAGACGACGCCACTCCATGGATTGGGTTTTGCTCTCAGGTTCGGACAAAAACAACCATGTTTCACCCTTGGTAATGACGCCGTCAAAACACTGTTTCCACTCTTCAGTAAAGATCTTCATGAGACCCTCGCACACATTCTTCCTCGTCGTTTTCATTTCTATTGTCAGTAATCTAGGCACACAACGTGCAAAGATTTTTCTGTTTCCTCGTGACTGTACCAGTGATACCATGCTACCCAATGACAAACGAGTCATTTCAGCAAGCTGTCGTGTCGTCACACATCTGTCGTTTTGGATGATTCGATCAATGGTCTCGTTACTCCCATCACTCACTGCCGTCGATGGTCTACCGCATCATGGATCGTCCAGTAGAGAGAAATCACCTTCTTTAAACCTCTGCAACTACCGCTGGATACTGCTGTGATCCAGTGTGTCCTCCCCATAAACAGGGAGCAACTTCCTGTGAATCGAGGTGGCAGAGCCATCGCCGATCTTGAAGAGGACCTCCATCACCGACCGTTGTTGCAACCTGACATCTACTTCACGGTCCGTTATGGCTCACCTGTAAATAAAAGAAAATACTTTTGTGTACCAACTTGTAGCTAAATTCTCCAAGTATGTTCACAAAAAATTTCATTCACCTCCTGCAAAAAATAAAAAAAAAACGTTTTGAACGCCCTTTGTAAAAAGAGGGTGCCCCGCCACCGACCGCTTGGAGGTCTTTTTTGAGGGCTGCCACATTCCAGTACTCTGGCGCTCGTTCCGGATCTGAACTGTTGTCTTTGTTGTGTGCGCCAAATAGTTTTCTGCAGGTTAGTATGAATGTAAAGTACTTAATGCTGTAATCATAAATAATGTTTCTTATTTTTAGAACGCCGATTATGACAAACAACTCGGAGGTGATATCCAGCATTTTGATGCAAATTTAGGCAGGTAAATATGGGAATGTTAGGACTCTTTGTTTCGGACGTGATTAAAAAAATAACGTAACAGCATGTGTTAAATGTAAGTTGAGATATTATCATGAGCTGGTTTCTAAGCTGTGATTGTTTAAGAAGGCTGTGTGAAGATTTTTGATTAGGTCAAGCACTTCCTGAGGGTGAGTAAATTTGCGTACAGCCTTTGTCACAATGAGCTGTATAGACAAAGCAGACCGGAAGCGATTGAATCTTTCGTAACCCCAGGATTGCTTGTAAAGCTAATTTAGATAAGTAAAATAGTGTGAAGCGTTTGATCTTGTACTCGACGAGAACCATAAGGCTGAGTTCTTTAGCCATTTGCTCAGCGGCTCCTCGACGGCCGCATTGCACTGGGAGATGTGCGTGGTTGCCTCGGAGGCTAAATTTAACATTGCCACGAAAAATATTCTATGTGGAACGCTGAGCGTGTGGAACAAGTCTGCTCTTGGTACATAAAGACGAGTACAAAGAAACGCATAGACAATAGCACCAGGGGACACGGTGCATAAATAAGCTGCTGTGATCACTAGATAGTTAGCCAAGTGACCTGTGAATTGGGATTAAAATTAATTGAGGGGAGCAGTGCAGGTAGATAGTTCAGTATTTTTGTGAGTTCCTTAGCAGTAAAATAAACACTTTCAGATAAATTTGTATTGAGCTGACGTGCCTTCGGATGAGCGTTGCATTCAAGACACTGAAGAATGGCCTTCTTGTTAGGCAATCAGAATGAGATTGTTTCAGAGCATGAGAATGACCGCTGAGAGAATGTGTATTTCAATTAGGAGGATGATGGAGTACATATGGTATGTGCACTGTAGGCTTACGTATCACGAGACCATAGTATATAAGTTAAAGTTGAACTGTAATGTTATCGAACAGTTATGTCCGCTGGATATCAGTAACAATGTACGAAATTGATTATTTTATGGCTGTGTGAACTGTGGGAGAAATAAATGAAAATAAAAGAGCTAATATTGGTGAGCCTTCTCAATTCTATCTAGTAGTTATTTTCTTCCCGCCATGCAGCCACGTTCTTCTTGTTCATCCATAACCTAATAATATGCAATAGGGGCAGGAAAACTGTAGTAGACGAAACCTCGAAGTTAAAGTTTGGGTCTTTATTTTGATTAGATGTTACTCAGTAAAATAGTGGTGTCATGAAAGGCTGTGTCTCGGGATACTGGTCACAGTATCGATTAAGACGCAAAAGTAACAATTTATAGTTCGTTTGTTCGGAGCATTTCTAACAGAAAATCTGTTGTTCTCAATGACGTTACGCCCGCTGTCACTACTAATATAACTACTACTCGCCCTTCAAGTCACATATCTAGTGTTTGTCCGCTACATAAACAGAAGACTCAAAGGGGTGAACACTCATATGTCCTTGTTTGGTTCATCTCCTGTTATTTTCCTTCGAAAAGTAACAGACTTTCTAGACTTCGTCTACTTCGTGGTCCCCCATTTCGATGTTAATATATCACTAAGCGTGTTTCTGCTACTTCTCATCCCGTTCACCATTCTTCGTTTCGTCCTCATTCCATATTCTGTATTCGTTAGGCTGTTCATTCCATCAGTATGCACTGTAACTGCTCTTCACTTTCAGTGAGGATAGCTTCATCAACGAATCTTATCACTGACATCGTTTCACTTTGAATTTGAACATTTCACTTACTTCCGTCATTGCTTGTTCAATGTACAGTTTGAATAGTAAGAACAAAAATATCTATTACTGCCTTACACTCTTTTTAATGAGAGCACAATTTGGTCTTCCATTCTTATTATTTCTTGTTGTTTCGTGTAGCCCCAATACATAATATATTATTCTTCTGTTCTTATATGACTCTTCTTTTGCTATAGCTTATTTCTGTTTTTCACACAATTTCTAACGTCTTGCACAATTTTACGTTGCTGAACGCTTTTTCTAGGTCGACGGATCCTATGAACGTCTCTTCATTTTTGTTGTCTTTCTTTCATTATGAGGCACGACGTCTTAGCTGCCACTCTGGTGTCTTTACCCTTCCGAAAGTCAAATTGATCGACATGTAATACACCCTTGCTTTTAGTTTCCATTCCTCTGTGCATTATTTTCATCAGTAAACTAGATACAGGATCTTTTAAACTAATTATCCTTTAGTTCTCTGATTTTTCTGCCCTTGCTGCCTTCGGGATTGTGTAGCCGAGATTTTCCCGAAAGTTTAATAGTATGTCTCAAAGATTCATAGCGTCAAAGATTCTAGTTCTTGAGTTGTCGGTTTCCTTAACTATCTTACATATTTTGAAGCAATGTTATCTATACTTTCAGCCTCATTTGAATGCAAGTCTTCCATAGCTACAATTTCTACGCTAATAATGGATCGACTCCCATTTATTCCTCCTTTAAGTCGTTAGTCATCCCCCTCCGACCTCACCGCCCTCTCCTCTGCGTTTAACAGTGGAACTGCCTCTTCACTCTTAATGTCACCGCCTTTGACTTTTTTGTTTACTCAATCAGTCCTTCCGACATCCATTTCGCTTCCAGTTTCTTCACATTTTTCCTGCAGTCATTTCGCCTTGGCTTTTCTTTTGCTGCCCATGTATTTTATTCCGAAGTGACTTGTACTGTTGTAGTCCTGTCTTCCTCTGAACATTTATGTACATCCAACTTTCGTCGATCAGTTGAAGTAATTCTTTAACTGTTGTTAGTACTAACCTATATAAGTCGAGCAGAAATCCTTCTTTCTCTTTCACTCCAATAGCCCTCGCTGTATCTAGCCTGAGCATTTGCATTTATCTTTCCAGGTTATCTAGCTTTCTTATCACGTTGAAACTTCTGACTTTCTGCCTGGTAAAATGTTACCCTTTCGTTCTTTATTCAATCTTTTTCCAATGGTCGGTGTCTATTCACCAAGTATTTTATATACGCTCATGTTCTGAGCCCTACGCTGTCGTTGACATGACTCATGAATCGTCGTATTTTTTATGGGGACCTGAGGACTGATGTAGTGTTGTGGATCTCCAGCATCTGGCTCATCGTCCCCATCTCTGAATCACAGAACTGAAATACCTGAAGTTTATTCCTCTGTTCTTCGAATGTGTTTTAATCAAGTGCGCCTCCAGAAATTGCTTGTGAAATTTGGTGTGACGTTCACAGAAGACTGTCTATGGATGGTTCTGCTCTTGCGGTAGATTCTCGACACTAAAGGCTGCTTATGGACGATGCAACACAAATACGGCCATTGGGAAGCTGTAACTGACCCCATACGAATTTTGCTTGCCGTAGTTTTCTTGTAATTTTCTCGTGTTTTCCAGGGTTTTCAGTATGAGCTTTCTAATTCAAAATTAATGTTTTTGTGGCACAGGACATTCTGGTTTAATCAATAAATACTAATGCTTCTGTGTTGTGTTTCTGGAGAGGCTCCTCTAATTGTAGACAGCTCGACTGAAATATTTCGAATGAAAACCATCTGGTTTAAAGACGAAATTGTGATATTTCTTTTTTAAGTTTGTTCGGAAACTTCTTTTAGTTGATAGTGCTGCACCCATTTTTTTCGTTTAACTTCATTAGCTCTTTTTTCTACTTTCTTGGTTTTTGGCTCCGAGATTTAGATAGTCACTTAGATATATTTGTTTTGATTTGTGTTGCTATTAAGGAGATGTCAGTTCCAAGACTGGCATTAAAAACGTATCTGACCTCGAGGTATGATGGAAGCTTCGATGGATTCCGTATAGACTGAAATCTTCTACTAGAGGATCAAAGTATGCCTTTTGTGCACTCAGTTTTCAGCAAAGCTCGTCATCGTAAAAGTAGTTCATGTCAACATCTCCACAGAATTTGTGGATCTAGATTGGACGTTATCATGTCATCAAAAATGTTGCTCCTGCTAGCAGGTATATGGATTGTCGTTCCGGACCTCACGTTCTTCGAAGTATGGTTCATCATTTCCATTTATTTTCTACTTTTCTGTTCAACGACCAATTTTTGCCAAACCCCATTTCCTCTTTAGAGCATTATGTAGGAAGCATTTACGTCTCAAAGTGTGTCTTTTCTAAATACATTTTCTATGAAAAATATTTGTCAAAATAGGTTTCCTCCATTTGGTTACAGAAGCTCTTTATTATTTTGATTTTCGATTTCGTCTTTACTACCCTTTCTCAACATTATATCTCGTCTCAAACTTCTCTAAATATGTTTTACTAATGTACCTTAGGATCCATGTTTCCGACTCATACGGTGGCAAGCTTGATAAGTACCAATTAACCGTTTTCTCTTTGAAACTTCCTGGCAGATTAAAACTGTGTGCCGGACCAAGACTCGAACTCTGGACCTTTGCCTTTCGCGGGCAAGTGCTCTACCATCTGAGTTACCCAAGCACGACTCACGCCCCGTCCTCACAGGTAGGAGGCGAGGTACTGGCAGAAGTAAAGCTGTGAGGACGGAGCGTGAGTCGTGCTTGGGTAGCTCCGAAAGTTTAGTATTACAGTATTTATACTTTCTTCTGCTACATATCACTTTAAGTTGGAAGTGTCTTTCCTCCCTTGACAGCCAGTTCTCTTACTTCAGTAATGAAATCCATTCCAGAATTTCCACTCCAAGGAGAATACACATAAGGACCTGGCAGAAGAAAGACAAAACGGAATGAGATTTTCACTCTGCAGTGGAGTGTGCGCTGATATGAAACTTCCTGGCAAATTAAAACTGTGTGCCGCACCGAGACTCGAATTCGGGACCTTTGCCTTTCGCGGGCAAGTGCTCTACCATTTTTTTTCCTAATGAACCGCTGCGAGTTAGAGGATCGAAGGATCAGGAAGAGGATGTTGTGGGTTTGTCGATGTTGTTTTATTTATTTATTTCTGTAATTATTAGAATTTTTTTTTTTTTAATTTTCATTTTGTATTGTTTTTATAGATTTATTTTTGTTTCATTACAAAGAAAGATCCTACAACTGCCGTAGCCGAGCGTCCGAGTCGTCTTCTCGTCTGTTGGGAGGGGTTCCCCCCTATTCCGTCCGTAGAGGATCAATATGCTCCAGGATTCTTCTTCATTTCCAGCGTCTGATACCCGGAACGCCCCAGTGAGCAGGAGGATCCGCAAATAATGAACCTAAATAATTTGCGAAACGAGTTCTGTACTTCGGGTGGCGGCTGAATGGTGCATGTGTCGTCATCAATAGGGACCAAAAGTCGAGTGTGCCTTTGGGAGCATCGCAAAATATGTAATAAACGGCCATGCCTTTTAGCCAGTTAACGGCGTTCGTTCTGGTTGATGGAAAGTATACGCCGTCGGGGTGCAATACATCATCAGGGGAGATAGACTCCGGCAATCACCGCAAGAGTAACGCCAGCATGTGCTGCGTCAGTAGCCAGCACTCGCTGGGTGCGGAACACGTCAGACGGTGTGCATCTGAGTCAACGACTGAGCATGTCGGACACAAGGGGTCGTCCGTCAGATGTATGGAACGTAGCCTCTGACGAGTAGCGAACTTCCCACTCACAACCACGTACCACAATGAACGCACCGTCGTAGGTAGAAAAGGCGTGTGTACCGCTCGCCACACCGCGTTCCAGGCAACTTCAGGATGTCTGTGGGCGACCGTATTTACAGGTTGCTACTGTTGATAGAGGTGATAATAGTCTTTTGTGCTGGGCTTCCGTGTCGTCGGAAGTTCTGACCGTAAGTAGCTGAAGTCAATCAAGAACTCTCTGATGTGGGTGAGTGCCGGTGAAATGTGTCCTACAGAAACCGGGGGATGCAGAGAGTGTGGTGCCACTTCCGCTATCAGGGTGCCCGTCAGAGTGGCGTGGGCAGAGGTCCATGTGCGACGCATAGTGTTGAGATAAAGCGATCGCGCACGGTTATAGACATGAATAAAACCGATACCGCCAGCCCGCTGCGGCAGTGTCAGGGTGGCGTATCGGACTTTAAAAACCAGACCGGTGCTTACGAAATGTCCATATGCTGCTTGAAATCTGTCGGCCATCGTAGCCGTCAAGGGAAGGATATGCGCGAAATAGTTCAGTTTTGAGACAAGATAGTTGTTGACATAACGTGTTCTGAGGAACATATCCAAGCGACGCAGTTTGATGTCCTGCAGCAGAGCGCGTGTCTGGTGTAGAAGCCGGCGGTACGTAGCCGCCGCCGTGCGGCGGACATTGCTATAGAGTTGCACTCCTAAACACTTGAGTACGGGCACCTTGTCAAAGGGCACCGCCGTTGTGTGGGAAAGCGCCCCTCCGACATCCATGTCTTCTTCATGTTGATGACGCTCCCAGCGACCGCCCCGTACTGGCGTAGCCACTGTAGCGCCATATGCATTTCATCCTCTGATCTGGCCAGGAACACCATGTCATCGGCGAATGCACCACAACGAAAGGTCACGTCCCGTAAGGAGATACCAGTTAATCGTTGCCGAAGACCATGTAAAGCTGGTTCAAGCGCTGCAGCAAATAATATACCCGACAGAGGGCACCCTAGTCGCACTGACCGTCCAACAACAATGTGACCAGACTGATAACCGTTGACCATCATGCGGGAGCGCGCTCCGTGGACCAGTCGAAGGACCACCTGTGCAGACTCCGGAGAGAGGCCCATGTGTTGCAAAACTGCGCGTAAGAAGCCGTGGTCGACGCGGTCGAACGCGTGGTCAAAATCTACGGCGACAAGGGCGCCTAGTATTTTGCAGGCCGCCGTCAAAGCAATTACGTCGCGGTATGCTCCTAACGCCGAATGAATGTTGCTGACACCACCTAAACATGTCTGATCGGTGTGGATGGCTTTCCCGATAGCGGTGTGGAGACGCGCGGAGGATACGGGCGAAGATCTTGTAGTCGTTGTTGAGGAGTGTGAGTGGGCGAAAGTCCTGCCACCTACAACCACCATTCGGTTTCGGTACTGGGATCAAGATCCCTTCTGTGAATTCTGTGGGGACAGTGAAATCAGGGCGGATCAGGTCTTGAAACATTTGGAGCCACTTGTCGCCCATAATGTCGTAAAAAGTGCGGTAGAATTCCAGGGGTAAACCGTCCGGTCCAGGCGACTTGTTCGGTGCTCCACGTGCCAAGGCCGATGTCAGCTCGTCGGGTGTAATAGGCAACAGCAGACTATCATCGGGTGCCACGTCCCGAGGGGCGAGAAAATCGTGCAACAGCTCGTCTTAATCGAGTACATTTCGCGGATCTTCCATGTACAATGTCCCATAGTGTCTGGCGAACGTGTGCGCTATGTCCGTTTGTGTCACTGCGCGGCCGCCCTCCTCCGTGTTTATCGTCGTAATGAGCTGACGTTTGCGGTGACGCCTCTCGCGCACAATGTGACACACTGACGCCGTTTCGTTGGGGATGCAGTCTTGCACTCGCGCACGGATGCGGACACCTTCTAGCTGCTCTGTCCTGATGCAAAGTAGACGAGCTTTGATGCGTTGTACGGACATCTGACGTTCGGGAGACAGCGGTTGCGTCGCCAGCTCACGTAACGCTGTATAGTAAAATTCCGATGTTGCCCTTTCCCAGTTCGCTCTGTCACGCCCGTAGGCCATCAACGTCTTTCGGAGTGCAGGTTTGACACATCCCAGCCACCACAGCAACGTGGAAGCATACATGGGCAGGTGCCTGATGCATCGACGCCACGTGTCAGTGACTGCTCGCCGGCACGCCTCCTCGCGAAGGAGGGAGACGTTCAGCGTCCACGGGCCCCTGCTGCGTCTTGTGAGTTGTCGGGGTAACGTGACAGTGCAGATGTACGCGAGATGGTCCGTGAAGGCCGTCGGCCAGAGTTCTGCATCATGGGTTGCTGTGCGGTGGGCACGCGAGAAGTATATCCGGTCCAGACGACTGGCAGAGTGGCTGGTAAAGTGCGTATATCCACTCTTGGTCCCATGATGTAAGAGCCATGTGTCGTGGAGCGCGAGGTCACGTATCAATGCTTGTAGAGCCGGGCATGGGATGTAATGCGGTATCTGGTCCTCGGGCCGCAGAACACTGTTAAAATCGCCGCCCACTATGTAATGGTCCATATTTCCTTGCAAAAGTGGCGCTACCTCCTCCGAATAGAAGACATGCCTGTCACCACGGCGTGAATTACCGGAGGGAGCGTAGACGTTAATGAGGCGGACTGCGCCAAGTGTGAGTGCGATGCCTCGCCCGTTCGGCAAGTACGTCACGTCCGTCGCGTCTATGCCATCTCGGAGAAGGATGGCCGTTCCTCCTGCGCCTTCACCTAAGGGTAGGCTATAGGTGGTGTAGCCATATAGGTCTAAACGCAGCTCGGGACGGACCTCCTGGAGAAGGGAAATGTCCAAGTCTGCCGCTCTGATCATGCCGTGTAACATGCGGGTCTTGATCGTGGAGTGGACACCATTTACATTGACTGTTCCCCCATGCTGCATGCTGTGCATTACTGTGCCGTATGAGTCCCTGACTGGCAGAGCCCTCCGGGCTTAATGTCAGCCATGGGCTCTGGTGGAGATATCGATGTTTGCTGTGCATCATCTGCCTCCATATCGTCTGCCCAATCACCAAGAGACGATTGTAATGTCATTGGTGGCTGGTCGCTTTCACAGGAGCCCACATTTTGGGAGTCGACGCAATGCGCCTCGTTTTCTGGGCCACCAAATTTAGGATAGTGTTCCTTGTCTTCAGGCACCTTCTGGTGAATTATGCCACTGGAGTCCGTTGCAATTGTGGACGAGTCAACGAAGTCGATGTCTTCCGCCGGCTTCGCATCCCTGTCCTGTTCTTCAGCTGACAATCGCCTCTTCTTGTGTCGCTTGGGTGATTTTTGCTTTCGGGTCCGAGATTCGACATCCACTGGAGGGCGGGGCTCGACACAGTCTCGGTCGCTAGGAATCCCTGTGTCCGATCCAGACAGTGACGGTGGCTGGGTGCCCACGACGCTGCGGTGGGCAGAGGCTGTAGGAACCTCTGCACCGTCGTCGACGGCGCTGACTCTCCAACGGAGCTGGCAGCGGCTTGAGGAGGTAGCAGGTTTTGATCATCCATCACATCATGTCGTGCCGCCTCCACATACGTTAGCGGGAGAGGGGTCATAGTGGATCGTTGTTGAAGTTCATTGCGGGGCACCTGAACGAGGCGGCGCTGCAGACAGTTCTAACATGGCCCTCCTGGCCGCAGCCCGAGCAGGTCCTCGGTTGTCCACCATATATAACAATTGCGCGGCAGCCACCAACGAAAATATATGATGGAACGTGCTTCTTAAGTTCTATGCGCACTTGTCGTACCCCGTTAAGGACAGGGTACGTTTCGAATGTGTTCCATTTCTCCTCTGTGTGGCTCAGAACTGTGCCGTATGGCCGCAGCGCATCAACGACTAGGTTGGCAGGAACTTCGAAAGGTAGTTCAAAGATGCGCACGGTACGCACCCCCAGACCAGCAAGGTCAACTCCTACCACGCTCACATTACCGTCTGCGTGACAGAAGCGAAAGCCGTTTGTAGATCGTTGGAGTAATCTGTCGCAGGCCGCTTCGTCAATCAGTTTGAGGTACACTGTGCTGGTTACAATAGACAGATGAATGCCTATCAGTTCTTGTGGTTCTATGTGCATGATGTCTCGCAGAAACCGTTCAATTTCATGGGCCTTCGGTCTCGTGTACGATGCGTTGAACGTTAGTTTGATTGTAGCTTTTCGATATGAGAACGCCATGGCGGGTCGGTACAATACAACGACGCGACCGCGCGCTAGCGGGTAAACAACAACAACTGCGGAGCACTGCCCGGCGCGCCGAGCCCGTCCGCACGGTAACACGGCTGAAAGCCTACTGTTTTTTTTTTAAATACTTTTTTTAAAATCTCATTTTGTTCGTTTTTGTTCGTTGAATCTGATCGGGGCGGACGTCGTAAGACATCCTTTTGAGTTCGTTGCTGATCTATTAACTCATTTTTTTTTTATTACAGAGGGCAGCTGACCCTCTGACCGAAAACGCTAAGCTACCGTGCCGGCTGCCCAAGCACGACTCACGCCCCGTCCTCACAGGTAGGAGACGAGGTACTGGCAGAAGTAAAGCTGTGAGGACGGAGCGTGAGTCGTGCTTGGGTAGCTCAGATGGTAGAGCACTTGCCCAGGAAAGGCAGAGGTCCCGAGTTCGAGTCTCGTTGCGGCACACAGTTTTAATTTGCCAGGAAGTTTCATATCAGCGCACACTCCACTGCAGAGTGAAAATCTCATTCCGTTTTGTCTTTCTTCTGCCAGGTCCTAATGTGTATTCTCCTTGGAGTGGCAATTCTGGAATGGATTTCATTACTGGAGTAAGAGGACTGGCTGTCAAGGGAGGAAAACCACTTCCAACTTAAAGTGAGATGTAGCAGAAGAAAGTATAAATACTGTAATACTAAACTTTCGGAGTGAGTGGAGTGAGGTTCCAAAGCTTATCTCAGTTTATGCTGTGTTATGCACACACAAGCCAGACGTAACACATGTGAATGGGAAAGACACTGGAACGCAATGGAGGAGATGACTTCACTTCTGTCAGAATGTTGCTAAATCTAACAGTTTGAAAAAATTGAAATCGAATTAGTCCGGATAAGAATGACTGCCACAGACAGAGAAATCGACCTACTGCTTCATCGGAAGAAGCAGCGCATCAGTCTGGCGAATGCCTTGAAGACTTCGCGTGATCACGCGACTGTAATTCAGCGGGATTTCAATTTTGAGGTATTAACTGAGAGAATTCATTGCCAGTTGCAGGGCTGAAGTAACACGCTAGCAGCATTATCATGTAATTATCTTGGACGGGTTGTCGATCAGTTGATGAGATATAGCAGTATCTTGAACTTCCTGGCAACTTAACTGTCTGCTCACACGCCACAGTTATTGCAGTCGTGAGGTCTACGATCAAAAAGTGCCGTTGAACGGTTCGATTCCGAAAAAAAGAATGCATTTTTATTTAGAAAGCCCTTTCATAAGCGAATCGAGAGTATCTTTTTAGTCATTTGAAAATATTCATTTCTTGCGAAAAATATACAAATATTTACCGTTTAAATTTACTGAATATGACATGTCTGAGTGTCCCCACGGGTTTAGTGTGCGATGGCAGAGCTTCACTGTGACCTGATAATAGCTTCATCAAACCAAGAAGAAAGAGTTTCCCTCTACTTGCTAAGTGATAGAATTTTTCATTGCGGACCTCATTCACGTGTTGGTCCAAAAAGTTTTTACATTTGAGAAAGTATAACAGTTTCAAAATACGGACGTCATGTGAATGCGGAGGTAGAAAGTTACTGAAGTAACTGTGACACTGCAAGACACGGCGGTTCACATCCCCGCCTGGCAGTCTAGATTTAGGTTCTCCATATTTTCACTAAATCGCTAAGGGTGAATGCCTGGATGGTTCCTTTGAGACCGCACAGCCGATTTCCCTCCCCATACTTCTCCAGTCCGAGCAAGTGCTCCGATAACTTCCTCATTTACAGGGCATTAAATTCTAATCTTTCTTTCTTGTCTCCTTTTTGAAAACTCTAGCATATCAATTTTCTGGAAGGTTTCCCTAAGCCATTTCCCTCTTCAAGAGCGATAACACAGCGACATCACCATATCGTAAACGTATGTTTGTTACTGAATTTTGGAACCATATCATGGCGAACGTTGGTAACTCTCCTCGTGTCTGGTGTTCTTCTGTGGTGGAGAAAACGTGGAACCGGAAGTAATGAAAGTTTAAGATGCAGAGAAACAATGACCGTCTACATTGCAGATTGGTTTGTTCAAGAAGGCTAAAGATAAGAACCATCAGATGCCCTGTTTGTTGGCTGCTAGAAGCCTTTTGGAATAGTTTTGCCTTATTCGTTAACAAATAATACCGATCCTCAGAAAGCTGACTGACGATTAAATATTTTGTTAATTGAAACAATGGGAAACGAAGTTATCGAAACTAAGTTACTTCTGGAACGGTGCGTTCTGTCATGTGACTGGAGCGTCGACAAATCTTGTATGCCCCGTTGGTGTGCTCCACGAGCAAGGCGAACGATATCAGCGAATCAGATTGCGGCCAGATTGTGGGAGCACCATACCAGTGACATGTCATGGTTCAAATGGCTCTGAGCACTATGGGACTTAACATCTATGGTCATCAGTCCCCTAGAACTTAGAACTACTTAAACCTAACTAACCTAAGGACATCACACAACCCCCAGTCATCACGAGGCAGAGAAAATCCCTGAACCCACCGGGAATCGAACCCGGGAACCCGTGACATGTCATTTTCATGGCAGTACAGACACTGTATTTTTGACGAAGTACCGTGTTGACGATCTACCGTGGGTATCTCAGGTCTCAAAAAGTGCTGCTATGAGAGTCAATTGACGTGGGTCACAAGTTGGTGATAGAAGTCGTCGTGGTCGATATCACGGACTGTGAGAGAGGACAGACGAGTCACATGGTAGAAACTGACCGTCCAATTCATGCTGGACACAAGAAACTGGTAACTAGTCAACCAAAACCCACTCTCGCGGTAGGGTACACACTCCACCGTTCCAGACGCTTATGTTTGCATAACTCACATCACAGGGCATAGAGTAATCTGAGCCCAGAAACAGAGCCATTGCACGCTCGAAGCACGAAAAAGTTCTCTTGAACAAGCGTGTTGAGGTATGGGGTGGTAAAAGATGTTGGCGAACGTGAACACTTGAACCCAGAAGAGCCATACTTCCCGCTTTTCAAAAGCAAGCTATAGAGACAGATGTTCACGTACGGTATCTTTTTTAATGAGATTAAATTGGAAACATAAGAGTCTGTCCTTCTCAGCGATCATGTACATGCGTTTGCTCAAATATTACTTTTCAGAAGACCTGTACCTTCAGCAAAAATTGCAACAGCTCATCGTTCCCGAATTATGTCAGATAAGTATTCAATATCCACAGTCCTCTGAGTGGCTTGATGCGTTCCCCCACGACTTTCTCTCCTGTGCCATCGTCTTAATTTCAGAGCAGAATTTACACCTAAAATGCTCAATAGTACGTTGTATATATTTCCCTCCCAGGCCTTGTCTTTCCCAATAGTTTTTGCCCTCTACGTCTCTCTTTACTACTTTCTACCGTTGCAGACGACGTGGTTAACAGCTGCCCTACTGTCTGTGGAGTTCAGGCTCTATAGTTAGGCCTCCAAATTCTTTGTTGCTTTTTTCTTTTCGCCTGGTTATCATTTAGTTCCTGCTATATTTGTAGTGCTGTAGTCTCTGGTACTACAGAATTTGTAAGTTACCTGATAATTTCGTCGTTGAGAGCCTCAAAACGACACGAAAGTTATACCCTTATGTTTTATCCCAAGTTATATCACCTAATCCCTTCTTAAGTTATTCCCGCATAGTGCCCTCCTCATCTCCTCATTGCTTATCAGACCACTTACTTTTCAACACCAGTCTATAGCAATGCAAGGTGCTTGTAGGGTTGGCTCTAGTAAATCCCATTTGCCATTGGCATGCACCGATTATTCCCACTCAAGGTGCAAGTCTCCCACTACAAGTGTTCTTTATTCCAGTCTTTGATCACAATATCAGTTCTTCCGACGATGACCGGTTTCAGTCAGTAATGACCATTCTCAGATCTTTTTCTACACTACAGTCCAGATCTATGTAAAGGAACTGAGTACAAGGGAACTGAAGGAAAGGGCTGGTCGTAACAAGTGGACCGTAGCTGCGTGAATGAAACACGGGGATCACTACAGTCTGACGCTTTTCAGCATTGGAACTTTAATACCACTCCGTCTTCAGGCCACAAGTGGCCATTCGGTACCTTCCGACCGCCATGTCATTCTCAGCTGAGTATGCGGATGGGAGGGGCGTGTGGTCAGCACACCGCTCTCCCGGTCGTTATGATGGTTTTCTGTGACCGGAGCCGCTACTATTCGGTCGAGTACCTCCTCAGTAGGCATCACGAGGTTGTGCACCCAGAAAAATGGCAACAGCGCATGGCAGCCCCTATGGTCACCCATCCAAGTGCCGGCCACACCCGACAGCGCTTAACCGGTTTATCCACTGCGGCTAGGCTGTTGCCTTTGAAGCTTAAATAGTGGCAACTATATATTTACAGCTCGTACAAAATAGATACATGTTTCAAAGTTTTACTGACCTTCAAAGTATTCACCAGCATTGTGTATAGCCCGTTGCCTGCGATGTGAAAGTCGTAGGATGCTCTTAGCAGTGCCAGTTGTGTTCACAGTTCGAGCGACGCGGTCTATTGCCCGACGAATTTGTAGCAGTTCCGAAGCGAATGCCGTGAAGTGTTTCCTTCAGTTTAGACATCGAGTGGAACTCACGAGGGCTGAAGTCAGGAGAGTGCAGTAGGTGGTATAGCACTTACACTATTCTTCAGAGTCATATTCAGACTTCTTCCATAATGACAATAGCTCATATATAGATATGAGCTTACTATTTGGTGAAGAATTATCCGAAGAAGAAGAAGATGAATAAGAAGCAGTAGAAGAATATGAAGACGAAGAACAAGAACAAGAACAAGAGCGTGGGACTTCACAAAAGAATCAGAGGACCTAACGAGGTACACTATTTACTAGGTACGTAGATAGCCTCAGTAACTAAATTGCTTCAGATGACCTTACTAGTCTTCCTTTCGTGGAGAGGAAAGTATTATTTTTGTTCAAGTATTTTTAAGCAGTATTTATTCCAATTTACGAGACATCCGAGTTCACTATTGTGCTGCGTAACTTGGCAATGTTGCAAATGTTGCAAGGGGTTATTCAAAGTGTTTCTATCACGCAGTCATCCATTTTTATCCATATTTATCTCAAATGGGCAAAACCCACGCTGCGAGAATTTACCCAATTTTGCTGGATAAAACCCCGCAGTTTTTGTTTCAGGTTAATTGTAAATATTTCTTTGATTAATAACCGGACCGAGCTAGAATTCGGGTAGGTAATAGGCAACAACCTAGCCTAAGACTTCAATTTTAAATCGCGGGAAGAACAACCCCTCATTGAAAAACTGCCGGGCTCCACCCCCACCTTCGCTGTTGTGATTTGTGAGCAAGGGGTGCACGGTCGGATGATAACGGTCGCAACGATGTCATCAACAGTGCCTGATACCCCGTATCAGCAACCTCAGTAGTCATTAGACATCATGAGAGAGAAGTAATGGGGCGCTCTGTGGAACCCACAGACTTCGAAGATGGTCAGGTGATTGGATGTCACTTGTGTCCTATTTCTACACTCCTAAACATCCCTAGGTCCACTGTTTCCAAAGTGATAGTGAAGTGAAAACGTGAAGAGACATGTGCAGCACAAAAGGCCGACCTTGTCTGTTGACTAACAGAGACCGGTGACAGTTGAAGATGGTCATAATGTGTAATTGGCAGACATCTATCCAGACCATCACACAGGAATTCCATGCCGCATCAGGATCCACTGCAAGTACTATGACAGTTAGGTGGGAGGTGAGAAAACTTGGATTTCATAGTTGAGCAGTTGCTCATAAGCCACACATCACACCAGTAAATCCTAAATGATGCCTCCACTGGTGTAAGGGGCATAAACATTGGACGATTGAACAGTGGAAAAATATTCTGTGCAGTGATGAATCATGGAACACAATGTGGTGATCCGATGGCAGGGAGTTGGTATGGTGAATGCCCAGTGAATGTCATCTGCCAGTGTGTGTAGTGCCAACAGTAAAATTTGGAGATGGTGGTGTTATGGTGTGGTCATATTTTTCATGGAGGGGGCTTGCACCCATTGCAGTTTTGCATAGCACTATCACAGCCCAGGCCTACACTGATGTTGTAAGCACCTTCTTGCTTCCAATTGTTGAATAGGAACTCGGGGATGGCAATTGCATCTTTCAGCACAATCAAGCACCTGTTCATAATGCACGGCCTGTAGCAGAGTGGTTACATGACAATAACATCCCTGTAATGAACTGGCCTGCACAGAGTCCTGGCCTGAATCCTATAGAACACCTTTGGGATGTCTTGGAACACTGACTTCATGCCACACCTCAATGACCGACATCGATCCCTCTCCTTAGTGCAGCACTCTGTGAAGAATCGTCTACTATTCCCCAAGATACCTTCCAGCACCTGATTGAACATATGCCTGCGAGAGTGGAAGCTGTCATCAAGGCTAAGGGTGGGCCAACACCATACTGAATTCCAGCATTACCGATAGAGGGTGCCCCAAACTTGTAAGCCATTTTCAGCCAGGTGTCCGGATACTTTTGAAGACATAGTGTTTATTAAAGAGCTTAAAATTACCTCTAACTATTTCTGATGATATGAGCATATTGAGCCAGGCCCAGGATTAAACTGTACAAGAAATGGCCAAAGTAACCTCTGAACAATTATATACATATCTTTTAAGCATTTAATGTCATGACACTCAGATACACACCTGAATTACACAGTTACACAGTCTTGAAGAGTAGATTTCAAAGGCACACAGTATGACCACTTCTACAAAAATATTTGCTCTTCAGTGGCTGCTTCTTCAGCTCCATTTTATAGCTGGTTGCTAAGATTAAAACATTACTGGGTATACATAGTCTCTTTTCCGGTTGTCTCCATGAAAGACATGCCTGTCAGTGACGGCAGCCATGGCTACCTGAGTGAATCTATTGCATATTTCATTTCATTTTCCGTTGGTCCTTTAACCACTTGCTGTCTAAGGTAGAAAATATGATATTAGACAAGTCATTGTGATTTACAATACATATTTTTAAATCATGCAGGAATACTTACATTGATTTAGGCTTAATATAATCACAATTAAAAATTCATCTTTCATGCATGATATTTAACATAAGTGACTCAATCAGTTATTTTTTACCTATAACCCTTGATTAACACTTCATTTTTCTTTTTTTAATATTTGGTAATAAATTGTTATATTTCAAGAATTTCGCATACACTATAACAACACTTTTGCTGCATATAGTTATTGACAGCAGTTTTAAATTTTGAAATGTCTTTTATTGTTTTAATGTTATTAGGTAGTTTATTGTATAGAATGTTTCCTGTTTGCAGTGGTCCATTCTGTTTTTTGTGTTGTGTATGCTTGTTGAACATGTCTATCTTGATTTCTCCTTGTATTATACAGATGGATACTCTGGTTAGTTGATACAAGATTGTTGCAATTTTCTAAGATTTTCCTAACAAATATTATTACTTGTAAAATATGTAGACATGGTAGCGGAAGGATGTGAAGTTCCTTAAATAAGGGCTTTGCTAGCAGATGTGTTTCCCCAAAAGATTATGCCACATCACAGTAAGGATTCCTCCTGTGCAAAGTATACCTTTTTTGGTGTCTCTTTTAATGTGCTAGCAGAAAGTATAACAAAAGGTATTCAATTTATTTCTAGTATATTTTGCATGCTGACTCATCTTAAATTTTCTTGGATCCATATTCCAAGAAATTTAATAGGGCTTGCATTTTCAAGTGTTCTGATAATAAACTCTATGTCTACTGAGAGTGGACATTCATTTATCACTGTGTGTAAGTGCACTGTAACTGTCTTTTTTCTGTGTTTATTACTAAATTGCTTCCAGAAAAGCAGTCTGTAGTGTGGGTGGTACACTTTTTAATCTTGATAAGTAATTATTGTCTGGTCCTTCCTTTCGTTATCACATTTGTGTCATCAGCAAATTTTATGTAATTATGGCGTGGACTGGTCAATTCCAAGTCATTTACAAAGAGTAGATACGGAATTGGTCCTAGAATGGAGCCTTTTGGTACACCGTACTTAATATTCCGTTTTTCTGAGCAGTAGGACTTTGTCTTGTTCTCTTTTTGGACAGCAAGCTCAACCAATTGCTCTCTATTTTGTAGATATGATTTTATCCATTTATACGCTGGGGCCCTAATACCTACAGACTCAAATTTCTTAAGCAAGATGTTGTGACTGATGTCACAGAATGCTTTAGAGAGGTCTAGAAATATGGCTGGTTTATGCTCTTGGCTGTCTATTGCATTTAAGACTTCGTTTAGGAATGCAGAACTAGCAGTCTCAGTAGATTTATATTTTCAGAATCCGTGTTGTGCATTTGAGAAGTAATTATTTTTCTATAAAATCGATTAGTGTTTTATAATAGATTTTTCAATTATTTTGAAAAAACCAGATAGTAGTGAAATAGGCCTCTAGTTTGATACTTCTGTTTTCATCCCTTTCTTGAACAAATGTTTTACTTTAGTATCTTCAATTTTTCTGGGAACACCCCTTCTGATGGAAAACAGTTACAGATGTGAACAAGTTTATTTGTAGACCTTATAATTTTTCCTACCATTAACAATGTTTCATTCGGATTGGTTGCAAAATATTCTGTGAGTTTAATATCCAATTTATTAGGGAGTATTGGACCAAAAGAGATATCTTTAATGCTTCCAGAATGACATTTTCACTCTGCAGTGGAGTGTGCACTGATATGAAACTTCCTGGCAGATTAAAACTGTGTGTCAGATCAAGACTCGAACTTGAGACCTTTGCCTTTTGCGGGCAAGAGCTCCACCATCTGAGCTACCCAAGCACAACTAACGACCCATCCTCACAGCTTCACTTCTGCCAGTATCTTGTCTCATTCCTTCCAGACTGCTCTTTGCAGGAGAACTTCTGTGAAGTTTGGAAGACAGGAGACGAGACACTAGCAGAAGTGAAGCTGTGAGGCTGGGTCGTGAGTTGTGCTTGGGTAGCTCAGATGATAGCCAGCACAGTAGCTCAGCGTGTTCCGTTAGAGGGTTAGCAGCCTCTCTGTAATAAAAATATTGAGCTCATCGATCAACAATGAACTTAAACGGATGCAACGAACAGAAGCGAACAAAATGAGATTTAAAAAAAAAAAAAATAAATAATTTAAAAAAAATGGGAGAGCAATTGACCACGAAAGGCAAAGGTCCCGAGTTCAAGTCACAGTCTGGCACATAGTTTTAATCTGCCAGGAAGTTTCATATTTTTAATGATTGATAACTAAAACTTTATCCACATTTGGAATGTCACTGTGTGAAGTAATCCAAAACAAAATTGAATGATCAAAAGTCAGAATATTCTTTTTTAAGTACAACATTAAAATTCCCATATAAAAACTTCCAAGTAATTCTATGAAATCATTTAATACCCTTTCCATCTGTCTCATAATGCTTAAAATATACAGTCAAACAGGATAATTTCAGACAGTTTGCATAGGTTATGCGAAAATGCATTGTTTGTTGCAAAAGTGATTGGGTCTATGTTTAGAAAATAAAATATCAAAGAAACAGGAAGTCTATGTGTACCCGTACTTACATGAGACAGAGAAATAAAGTGTCCAAATCACTTCATGGAATAGGGTTATTTCAGAAACACTTGATTTTTTTAAATCTCTAGATGAAGTTATAAAGTATATGAAAGGAATTCAGACATAAATTGTCCTTTCTTTAAATTCTACATTCTTCCTATTTGATTTTAGTGACTTTTAACACATTTTAAGAATATTCATCATTATGAATAAGTAATTAGGGTTGAGATAATGAATTTTATATATTAAAAGTCAATTCTTATTTTCTAACAAATTAAATTGGAAATTTTTAAAGTTCTAAATTGAAATAATAAAAACAAAACAAAGAAATTCTACCAAATGTTTGAACTCAGTATTTTTACTCAGCACTCAAAATTAAGTTGCAAACATTACAGGCACTGATCATAAATTTATAATGGCCTATGATTCTAAAGCACATATCTAAAAATAAACAACCCTCACTTCTCAACTGTTGTAGGAAGTACTTGTGAAACTTGTTCTCTTTTATTGGGGGTGTATCAGGGACATAAGGAAACACAAATACATTTCTGTTGGTTTTGTGTGGTAAGCACTATCACTTGTTTTAACACTGTTTTTGTTTTCTGGATGTCAGGGCCCGTAACTACTTTCGCAGGAGGAATTCTTAGTTTTTAGCAGTGAGAACTACCAGGTTTATTCGGAGTATAGTGAATTTCTTGGAATACTTCTCCAAAACTGGAAGCCCATACCTCTATGTTGGTTTGCTGTCTTTCCTCATGATCAAGCAATTTCTGTGACACATGATCTGGATCAAATGGGATTTAGCCTGTGGTGCAAAATCCACTCTTTATGTTTACAGTAGAGTTTGCTGAAATCTTAGTCAGTGTCAGCTTAAGAAGAGATGGAAAAGCATCCTTGGAAATGGTCCTGCAAGAGTATTTCTTCCATTCAGTTAATATGTCTCAGCAGATTGTTTTCATTGGTCAAAAAAGCTTACATACAGTGGTAGAGGAGGTGGCTGTTGTTAGGGAGGAGGACAATTAATGAAGTATTGTGCCACTCACACTCTTCAATAATGTTTAGAGACACAGGACTGGATAATTTGCCCCCAATCATCACAGTTGGTTGATTGTGCTTCTTCAAATTGGGCAAAATGACTGTAAAGTAGTGATCTTCAAATACCAGTAGATCAAATCATCCGCTCTTATTCCTATTAACATGAGTTCCCTGTGGACCTCCTTCTTGCCAAATGTACCACAAATGCTCGATTTATAAGGGACATATGGAGGAAGCAGTTTACTATTAGCACTTGCTGCTGTTGTTATCAAAACACTAGATTTCAATGAATCCATCACTTTTTAGCATGCTTACTCCCTCATTTTATAATTATCTGCTGCTTGCCTGGTTCATCTGATATGTGGGTTTTGTCATAGCTGATTAAGTTGATAGGCAGGATATTTTCCAGTGTTGGATTTATATTGGAGGAATACATTTAAACTGTTGCTTCATTCACTTCCCCATGAACTCTTTTAATACTTGCATTCAGGTGAACAGAGAGATCTTCTGAATGCTGCTTGAGGAATAAATGCACCCATTCTTCTCCAGGTAAATTGTTAGAAAGTTTTGTCTTTTTTCGGCCAGGCTTATCAAAGCAGCCTTTTGCTAAATATCTAATATCCAATTTAGTGAGAAGATATTCCCCAGAGTGTAGCCCTCAAGATACTGTGCTTCAGCATTTCCTCATTTTCCTTATTAGTACTGGTTTTCCTCCAAACGTTTTTGGATGTATTTCCCACATTTTATTTTGTAAGGTTGATCTAGGTATACCATACAAATCACATGCTTTTCCATCTAATAATTTGCATCGTTGAATATCATGACAGCTTTGGCTAAAAGTTACAAGTCATAATTGCACTGTAATTCGACATCTTTCATTTTTTATACATTCCAGGCATTGTCCGAAATCACCCCACACGGTACACATTTCTGTAAAAACTGTCATTATTTTATAACTTTACATGATAAACTGAAGAATATGTACAGCTGCTGCCCCAATGCTCTAGGCTATTGATCTCATTGACAACTGCAGTTATAATGTCTACATCTACATCTACATCTACATAGATACTCAGTACGCCATCATGCAGTGTGTGGCCGAGGGATCCTGTACTAGTACTGGTCATTTCCTTTTCTGTTCCACTCACAAATAGAGCAAGGGAAAAACAACTGTCTATATGCCTCCAAAAGAGTGTTAATTGCTCATATCTTATCTTCGTGGTCCTTATGTGCAGTGTATATTGGCAGCAGTAGAATCATTCAGCAGTCAGCTTCAAAAGCCAGTTCTTTAAATTTTCTCAATGGTGTTCCTTGAAAAGAATGTCACCTTCCCTCCAGGAATTCCCATTTGAGCTCCCAAAGCATCTCCATAACACTTATGTGTAGCTCAAACCTACTGGTAACAAATCTAGCAGCCTGCCTCTGATTTGCTTTGATGTCTTTCTTTAATTCAACTTGGTACAGATCCCAAACAATCAAGCACTACTACAGAATAGGTCACACTAGTGTCCTGTAACTGGTCTGCTTTACAGATGCACCACACTTTCCTGAAATTGTCCCAACAAGCTAAAGTCAACAAATCACATTATCTACCATAGGCCTCACTTGTCGTTCCATACCGTATTGCTTTGCAGTGTCAAGCCCAGATATGACTGTGTCAAGCAGGACACTACTAATGCTACATCTGAACGCTACAGATTAGCTTTTCCTACTCATCTTCATTGACCTACATTTTTCCACATTTAGAGCTAACTGCTATTCATCATACCAACTAGAAATTTTAGTAATTTCTGAGAACATTTCGCCTGAGTACAGGGTTTTTTTTTTTTTTTTACTTAAAAATGGACATGAACAGTCAAAACTGCAATAAATGTTTGGTCTGCCTTAGACCATCTTCAGACCTCACATATTGATGGTAGGTGATGGTGGCTGTGAAAGAGGCAGGCACTATGACTCCACAAATGTTAGCTGCAAAGCCAAACCACTCGAGCTTGCAGAAGTGTCACAGCACAACATGGCATGGACTCAACTAACGTCTGAAGTAGTGCTGCAGGGAACTGACACCATTAATCCTGCAGCGCTGTCCATAAATCCATAAGAATACGAGAGGGTGCAGATCTCTTCTGAACAGCACATTGCAAGGCATCAGAGATATGCTTAACAATGCTCATGTCTGGGGAGCTTGGTGGCCAGCGGAAGTGTTTAAACTCATAAAAGTGTACCTGGAGCCACTCTGTAATAATTGTGGACGTGTGGGGTGTCACATTGTCCTGCTGGAATTGCCCAAATCCATCAGAATGCACAATGAACATGAATGGACGCAAGTGAGCAGACAGGATGCTTACATATGAGTCACCTGTCAGAGTCAATCTAGACATATCAGGGGTCCGACTATCACTCTAACTTCACATACCCCACACCATTACAGAGCATCCGCCAGCTTGAACAGCCCCCTGCTGACATGTGGGCTCTATGGATTCAAGGGGTTGTCTCCATACCCATAAACATCTATCTACTTGATACAATTTGAAATGAGACTCATACAATCAGGCAACACGTTTCCAGTCATCAACAGTCCAATATCAGTGTTGACAGGCCCAGGCGAGGTGTAAAGCTCTGTGTCGTGCAGTCATCAAGGGTACACGAGTGGGCCTTTGGCTCCAAAAGCCCGTATAAATGATGTTTTGTTGAATAGTTCACACACTGTCACTTGTTGAAGGTCCAGCATAGAAATCTGCTGAAATTTGCAGAAGAGTTGCACTTCTGTCACATTGAGTGATTCTCTTCAGTTGACGTTGGTCTCATTCTTGCAGGATCTTTTTCCAGCTGCAGCAATGTCGAGGATTTGATGTTTTACCAGATTCCTGTTATTCATGGTACACTTGTGAAATGGTCATACTGGAAAATCCCCATTCCTTGCTACCTCAGAGAAGCTGTGTCCCATTGCTCATGTGCTGACTGCAACACTATGTTCAAACTCACTTAAAGCTGGATAACCTGCCATTGTAGCAGCAGTAGCTAAACTAACAACTGCACCACACACTTGTTGTCTTATAAAGGCACTGACGACCCCAGCGCCGTTTACATATTTCTGTATTTGAATATGCATGCCTATACCAGTTTCTTTGGCACTTCAGTGTATCTAGAGAACAACAGCGGTCCTATCACACTTCACTGGTGCATTCATGACAATAACGTTGTCTCTGATGAACACTTGCCGACGAGGGCAACATTCTTGGTTCTATAACTTAAAAAGTGTTCAAGCCCTCTCATATCTGTGAAGCTATTCTATATGCTCATGCCTTCATCAACAGCCTGCAATGGGGCACTGTGTCAAACGCCTTCTGTAAATCTAGAGATATGGAATCTGCCTGTTGCCATTCAGCCATAGTTGGCAGTATATCATGTGAGAAAAGGGCAAGCTGAGTTTCATACAAGTGATGCTTTCTAAAGCCCTGCTGATTCGTGGACTCAAGCTTTTCAGTCTTAAGAAAATTTATTGTATTCAAACTGAGGATATGTTCAAGGATTCTGCAACAAACCAAAGTTAGGCATATTGGTCTGTAATTTTGCAGGTCCGTTCTTTTAACCATCTTATATTCAGGAGTCATCTGTGCCCTTTTCCAGTCACCTGGGTCTTTGCATTGAGTGAGAGATTTATGCTAAATGCAGTCTAGCTATGGGGCCAGTGCCATAGAATAATCATTGTAAGACCGAGCTGGGACCCCATCCAGACCTGGTGACTTATTTTTTCAACTCTTTCAGTTGTTTCTCTGTGCAAGCAATGCTTATTACTATGTTGTTCATATGGGGATATATCAATGGTCAAATGATGGTATGTTTGTATGAGTGACCTGCGTGAATGATTTCTTGAACATCAAATTTCAGATTTCATCTTTCTTTTTGCTATCTTCAACTGCCACACCAGACTCATCAACAAGCAACTGGATAGAAGTCTTAGACCCAAACCAGAATTTTCTTGGGTTCTCTGCCAGATCCTTTGCTAAGGTGTGATGATAGTTGTTGTATGCTTCACACATAGATCTTTTCACAGATGCACAAATCTCTACTAACCTTTGCTTGTCATCAATTTTCTGTTCCCTTTTGAACTGAGAGTGCAACCGCCTCTGCTTTCTCAGAATTTTCTGGATTTTGTTACTAAATCATAGTGGTTCTTTTCTATCCTTAATCCACTTACTAGGCACATAACTCTCAAAACCATTATTCACAATGTGCTTAAACTTCGCCCACAATTCCTCTACGTCCATCTTACTGGAACTCAGTAATGTCAATTCTCTTTTATCTGCTGTCTCTAGCAGAAGCACTCTCCTAGTCTTCTTCACTGATTTACCAACTTTCGTAACCACTGTTGCTGTAGGGACAACATGCTCACTGATCCACTTTTTTATACTGACATTATCAATAAGGTCCAGCCTATTTGTAGCTACAACATCTGAGATATTTCCATTGTGTGTAGGCTGCCAAACTAGCAGCTAAAGACCGTTTTCAGAAAATGCATTCACACAACTATCTGTCTGTACCATCTGCAATGAATCCATAGACATTCCAGTCTGCACTTGCTCGCCTCCAACTACTGAGATGTGATCTGAGAAAAAAAAATTGGAAATTTGTGGTAAGGTCTTATGGGACCTAACTGCAGAGGTCATTGGTCCCTAAGGTTACACACTATTTAACCTAACTTAAACTAACAACAACACACACACACCCATGCCCGAGGGAGGACTCGAACTTCCAACAGGGGGAACCACGTGGGTCATGACGAGGCGCCTAAGACCACGCGGCTAACCCATTAAAACTGTTAATGTTGAGGGCAAGTTTGATTCATATGCTGTCCAATTGCCTGCATTTAAGCGTTATAATACTAAGGATGAAATTGTATTTTTCAGTAACAAGTATCAAAATGTTATTATTAACAAGGTGAAGATGTATATATATCATATAAATGTTAGGCTTGAGGACTAACATTGGATAACAGTGCTAACAAGAAGTTTTTTGAGGGACAAGGTAATATGGAAAAAGTTAAATTGTGTGTCAGTAATAAACTAGAGCTTTTTAGCTGTGAAGGCTTCAATTCTACCAGAGTTCCTTGGAAGAGGTATACTGGTAAAAATGCGTATCGGTTTGTTGCATATAGTAAGCCAGAGAAATCAGTGCCTTAGGATAAAGTAACAGCTACCCCATGTGGTTGTGATCTAGGTATTTAAGTACTAATGACAGTAAATTTTCTTTGAACGATTCTAGAACTATCACAGCAGAATAGGGTGGCCCTTAAAAACATCCAGCAATTAATTTGTTTTCACCTGCACTTGTTGCACGCAACCAGATAATTTCACTGTCATGCGCAGCTTCAACGTCAGTAGAGACAATTTTGTTGTCAGCTGCAATGAAAGCTGCCCCTTCTATGGTGTCTGATCTGTCTTTATGGTATGTGTTCCATAACTTTCTAAGAATCTCATAGCTTACCACTTTCGTTTTCAGCCAAGTCTCGGCTCCAACAATAATTTCAGAACAAGAACTTCTCTGGATGGCAGTAATCAGGAACTTCGTTACAAATACCTCAACAAGTTACTGATAAAATTTTGACAGTTGAACTGTCTATATTCTGAACATAGTTTGACTTCCCTTTCTGTGTAATGACTGGTGAGTGTTTATGAGAGGATCTCAAAGTACTGCCTAGCCTAAAGTCCCACATGTACACACCACAAGTACTCTACTACCCAAGAAGTTGCTTTTTTTATATAGTGTACTCATGACCTATCCAGAGGAATCGTACAAATCCCCATTCGATAAAGCAGGTCTAGAAATCTGCAGTCAAGAGTGTCACAGAGTTGATGAAGCCTTTGGTTGAGACCCTTCATTTGGCTCCAAACCAGAGGACTCAGATTAATTCTGGGAAAAATGCTGCAAATTTCAAACTCTGCTTGTACCTCACACACAAGGCCAGCAGCCTTCACCACCTCTGCCAGCCACCTGTATGAACTGAGGGTGGCCTCAAGACCCAAGCAACAAAAGTCATCGGTGCCAATGTAAACCCAACTTGCAGATGATTGCACCCAGCCGGCCGAAGTGGCCGTGCGGTTAAAGGTGCTGCAGTCTGGAGCCGCAAGACAGCTACGGTCGCAGGTTCGAATCCTGCCTCGGGCATGGATGTTTGTGATGTCCTTAGGTTAGTTAGGTTTAACTAGTTCTAAGTTCTAGGGGACTAATGACCCCAGCAGTTGAGTCCCATAGTGCTCAGAGCCATTTGAACCATTTTTTTGATTGCACCCAGCATGCTCGATATCTGCAAGCAAGGCAACCTCCACATCTCAGATGAGAGCCCCAGCAGACATACCCAAGCACATTGGCTTTCTGTCCAGCCCTTAACACTATCTGTCTAAGAGGCTTCATAAAATGCCTGACAGCTAGTAGACCCGTTTCCCCATGTGCCTGCTCAGACCATGCTGAAGTAGCAGCCACATGTCCATTCACAGGGTGAATGGATGAGGCCAGGCAGTCAGTCCCTACATTGACCCTCCACCCTGAGCATCAGGAACGAGTTACACCTGCAGCTCACCCTGCTGTGAGGGTGGATCCACCACTTTCGGTACACAAAGAGGTGCCTCAGCTGCAGAGCCCATGGGTGAAACACGTGACACCTGAAGTGTTCCACATGATGCACCAGTGGTACGTGTAGTTGGTATGTGCGCCTAGTTCAGTTACTCAAGAGAGTAAGTTTAAACGGAAGAACAAACGCATTAGCGGTTGCGCTTCAGGACCGAAACTGCGCATGTTGTTGGGAAGACACTTGGCTGACTGTTTCATCAGCTCTCGTATTTCAACATCTTTACCACGTATGCACCTGGGAAACCAACATGTGGAGTGTGACGTGACGCAGGTGAGAAACTACTATATTTCCTTGACTTTCACCGCCCGCTGTGGCCGAGCTGTTCTAGGCGCTTCAGTCCGGAACCGCGCTGCTGCTACGGTCGAAGGTTCGAATCCTGCCTCGGGCATGGTTGTGTGTGATGTCCTTAGGTTAGTTAGGTTTAAGTAGTTCTAAGTCCAGGGGACTGATGACCTCAGATGTTAAGTCCTATAGTGCTTAGAGCCATCTGAACATTTTTTTTCTTCGACTTTCCTGTACTGTTCGCGAATTTTTAGCTGAAGGAGCTGTCTGTGAAACTTTGTATTAACTCTGATTTCTATTTTTTTCTCGTCTTGGTCTTTTTTCGAGTTGTATGTGAAAGAAAGTAATGTGTTGTCTGCCTTTTATTGGAACATTTGCTCTCAGAATTTTAACTGTTGGCCTCTCCATGGTGGGCCCCGCCTCTCTGATACCATCTGTCAAGAAAGTTTGATGAGTATCACCGGCGCGCCCTCATGCTCACGCATGGGACCCACTGCAGAACGGACCGCTCTTCCTTCGATCTTTATTTTGTCTCTTAATGCCGCAGACCAGTACCAACAATCTGTCGAACCAGATTTTTGTACGCTACCTCTTTGCTAGATGAAACACATTTTATTCTAATTCTTCCAATGCGTATGTCTGGCATCTGCATTCCCTGCAACTAGATTTCTGTGGTCATTCGTCTGTAGACCAATCCGGCTGCATACTCTTAGATATTCCATGGTAGTTTCAGTTTTCAGTTATCGACCTCGGAAATGTAATAGATTAATTATGGATTTTTCCGTCTACGAGTAACGTTGCACTTACTTACATTAATGGTCAAGTTCAGTCCCTGCACGAAGGAGAAGTCCGCGGCATGTCATTACAAGTTTTTGGCGTTGTGACTTTATCATATTTCACGTATCTTCGCCGAAACGGCCAATGTAGCTTATCTGCTACATTTTTTTAAATTTTGTGAACACTAATTCCGCTAAAACACTCCCTTACTTTTTACATCTGGCGATTTCGTTCAGTTGAGATCTACGTTTAGGTACTTTTTTGCTACGAAAAAGATGATTAATACATTCTTTGACAGAAATAAAGAGACACCAGGTAGGAATTATCCGAATGGGACGAAAACTGGTAGATTCGATGTACATGTACAGGAAAATAAGTGATTAAAATTCCAGGAAAACTGAATCATTCATTTAGGAGAAAGATCGTCGCAAATTGATCAAGTCAGTTACGCGCTGGTCAACTTCTGACCCCTATGCAAGCAGTTACTTGGCTTGGGAAGATTGATAGAGTCGTTGGATGTTCTACTGACGGATAGAGTGCCAGATTCAGTCCCACTGGCGCGTTAGATCGTCAAAATCCTGAGCTGGTTGGTTGGCCGTGCCCGTAACGCTCCGAACGGTCTCAATTGGGGAGAGATCCGGCGACCTAGCTGCCAACGTATGATTTGGCAAACAAAAAGACAAGTAGCAGAAATTCTCGTTCTGTGTGGACCTTGCTCATATATTAGAGGCGTTCAGTAAGTAATACACTACATTTGAAAGTAGAAAACAGCCAAAGTTGCGAAATTCAGTTTTTTCATTTGATTCAATTAATGTAATTAAATAATGAAACTGAATTTTGCAACTGTGGCTGTCGACGTAGAAATCTAACTGGTTGACACCAGCGTGCTGGAAATCCAAAACGTTTTCTTTTACTCGGCCAATTTCAGTTACAAATGCGGAATTTGTTGTCGAATACCGTGAAGTATTCACAATTCAGTCCCTCCGGTTTCATGAAGTCCTGATCTAGTTGCGGCCCTATATATAGCCTTCAAAATGGCATCTATAATGCACCTGCGTTCCAAGTAGACAGCTGTCACTGCATTTATTTTGGCGGAAAATCGGATAACGATGTTATGAAGCATCTGTCTGCGAGACGCGGGAACTGCAGGAGAAAAGGAGGCACTTGGCGGCTAAGCCAAGTCTCCGGAGTATTATTTCTTCCACGAGTGCTAGTTATGGAAGTTTCGCACGAGAACTTCTAAGTTTGTACGGTAGGAGATAAGGTACTGGCGGAAGTATGGCTGCGAGGACAAGTCGAGAGTCCTTCTTGGGTAGCGCAGTCGATAGAGCGCGAAAGGCAGAGGTCCTGAGTTCGAGTCTCGGTCTGGCACATAGTCTTAATCTTACGGTAAGTTACATGAAAAAGGTTGTCGCCCAGTGGGTTCCACGACTGCGACTGCTCACACCCATTCAGAAAGTCTGACGAACCGAGGCAGCAACAGAAATGTTGCAGCGGTGTCAGGGCCATCCAGATGGCTTCTTTAGCCGCCTAATCAACGTAGATGAGATCTGAAAGTATCACACTCAGACAGAGCAGCAAAGCAGAGAGTGGATATATATCGAAATCTCCCGACAATTTGATGTTAGAAAGTCAAGTGACGTGGGCAGCTGTCCCAGAGGATGTTTTTGCTATACGGCAATGCATCTGGACATTCGTCCGGGTATAAATGCTAGGGCTATCAAATTTTGCTTCACTCTTCCCCTCTCCCTCCCCCCTCACGTTCTCCTGAAGTGGTCCCCAATGAATTTTTCCTCTTTCCTCGGCTAATTAAGTATTAAATATTACTTGGCAGACATTTGCTATAAGACACTGAAGTGACTTTTGAGGTGGAAGTCTTCCTGAACAGCCAAAATCCAGGTATCTACAGCCAAGGTGTATGCCAAGTCATTCTTCGTTGGGAACAGTGTGTCGCATTAAAGGGTGAATATGTCAAGAATGAATAGCGCCAACACCATCTTCCAAGGCCGCAGCCTGATTTGGAAGTGGAAATTAAAACTTTATCAGTACACTTCGTGTTGTTTTGTTGTCAGTAATCCAATGGAAGGATGATGTACACAAATACAATACCAGAAGAAAACATGACATTCATTACTCCACACTAGGGTTTGATTTAGCACAGAAAGGGGAGAATAATGCTGCAACTGTTGTTTTTTATTAATTACCCAATGATATAAAGTGTCTCACAGACAACACAATAAAATTTGAAAACAAAACAAATGAGTTTCTCTTTGGCAACTCCTCCTATTCCGTAGAAGAATTTCTATTATTGTTGTGCGTAAAAGGTGATGGGTAGGCATTACTAACTCACATCTGTATATTAACAAAAAGGTTACAAAATTTTTAGCATGTAGCCAAATTTACAAATAAGTTTGCGATGTGAACGTAGAATGATTCGTTCCGCATAACTGCGACTTATCGTGTGACAAGACGCATGGAACATGAAACTAATTAAGCAAATAAGTGAGCATAAAACATGTTGAATAATTCTGCGTCAGCTATGTAAGCCTATGGTTGTGCTTACCTGTCCAATTCCCCTTTTTGATGAACGGAATGACCTGTGCCATTTCCGAATAGGTTGAAACACTTTGTTGCTTTAGTGACCTGCGAGAAATTGACGCTAAAATAGGCTAAAAGTTACTTCTCATGATACAAGTGGCACAAT
The DNA here is from genome assembly GCF_021461395.2 of Schistocerca americana. Lineage (NCBI taxonomy): Eukaryota > Metazoa > Arthropoda > Insecta > Orthoptera > Acrididae > Schistocerca > Schistocerca americana. Next base: position 265,269,147 of record NC_060123.1, read on the forward strand.
AAATTATGTAATTTGATTAAAGTCTACCAGGAAACGGAAAAAAATTCTCATGATATCAAAAATTAACGTTATTCTTTAATAAAACCAAATGAATAACCGATTTTAATTTCAGTTTAAGGGTGCACATTTATGAAATCAGAAATTGCTTCAGGGTAAGATTCGTCTTGAGAGACGAACACGTCGTCGATGTTGTTGTATTCAACAGACGTTTATTTAAGCAGTTTTTTGGTGTCCCAGCAGTCTTATGACTAGTTTGATGTGGCCCGTTACGATTTCCTCTCCTGTAGCTTACGTCCTCAATTATTTGCTGTACGTATTCGAGTCTCTGCCTTCCGCTGCATATTTTACGCTATACAGCCCCATCTAGTTCAGTGAAGGTTATTTCCCCGTCTCTTAACACATGTCCTGCCATTGTGTCCATTCTTATTGTCTATGTTTGCCACATGGTCCTCTCAAAGCCAATTCTGCGGAGAACCTCCTCACTTCTTACCTTATCACTCCATCTAATTTTCAATATCCTTCTACAGCACCACGGATCAGAGGCTTCAATTCTCTTGGTTCCCCGTTTCCTGACAGTCCATGGTTCACATCTATATCTTGCTGTTGTAGGGATTCAGATTTATTCTGTATGACCGAGAAATTTTCCACTTACACAGTACATGATTCGCATTTACCGACGGAGGTCGTTTTTAATTTGTCGAAGCGTCAGAGCAAAGGGTAATAAGAACTAAAAATGTTATTACTGCAGCTGAATACCCACGTTCTGAAATAAAAACCAAAATATTAATTTTACCGGTTTCAGAAATATTTAAGTATAAAGTCGAAACTCGGTCAGTTTCACTCCATTTGACAGCAATGTGGAAAACATTTAATTTATAATTCGACTGATAGCGCGTAAAGAAGGGGTTCATAGGATTGGGCTCAGTGCCTGATCAAATATCATCGTTGACTGTCTAAACAACAACTATATTGCGACTGTTACTATTAATGATTATAAAGAAACAATTTTTATTTCCTTGTCTTACTCTTTCTCACATGAGGCGTACCTGAAAACCTTTGCAAAATTAACGATATAAAATCAGAAAGAATTTCATATCAGAAGACATGGTTGTCATATTATCGACTGTCATTTTCTCTTTTATCACGTCACTTCCTCGTCCTCGTAGAGCCCTTCTGTGTATTCTTTCCATCTACCAGCAAATCTGAAGAGGAACTGAAATAAATGACTAGTGCACTGGAGATGGTTTCCAGCGTATTTGGACTACTTTTAAACAAAGCCAAGACGGATTACCTCGTTATGACCCGTCGACAATATCAGGATACTGAACGAAAACCGGTCCTACAAGAGAGTCAGAGAATTTAAATATGTGGGAGCACTTCTCAAGGTCTACAGCCTAATACTACTGCTTCGGTCCAGGTGTCTCACAAGACTGTTCAGATTCGGCTATTTTGAACACTGACAGAACTCGTGATACTTATGGCTATGAGACGTGGGGTAACCAATAGCAGGACTTTCATAAGCTTGTCGTATTTGAGAGAAAAGTGCTGCGGAAAAATTTAGTACGAGTCCCGCGGAGAACCAAGGGAGAGGTGGAGGGTTTACCTCCATGAAGACCTGCAGCGATCAGCAGTATGAGTGGAGGTATGGGTGATGGCAGCAGTGGATAGAAAACTATGGAGAAAGCAACTTGTAGCAGTGCGTTGTCCATTGGGCCTGATCGCGTAGAAGTAAAGTATCCGCCCTCTGTGTTTAATGGGAGAATTCTTCCTGTACTCTTAATGTTGACGTCATTGCATTTAATTTATTAGGGAGTTGTCTTAACTTTTCTATACAATAAATCACTCCTTCAGAGGGTCATTTTTTACCGATATCGAGGGTAGGCGCCTACATCCCACACCGTACTTCCGAAACATGACAAACACATCTCTCTGATGGACCCACGAGACTTCACTCAACATACATTGAGACCTCACCGTCTCCCACCCTTCTATGTCGATCCCTACGAGAACTGCCTCCACACGATGAATTTGAGCTCTAGATTGCTTTTACGAGCAACACTGGGGCTTCTGCATCGCCATGGTGCCCGAAGAAGCCAATCAGTGACGCGTGAAATACACTCTAAAACAGAAAACAACCAGACCCACGAAGAAGGAATTATCCGTATAGTAAGAAAATCACTAGATTGATATACACGAACAGACAAATAAATGATTACAATTTCAGAAAAAAATGGATGATTTATTAAAGAGACAGAACTTCATATACTGAGCAAGTCAATAACGCCCTTGTCCACTTCTGGATCTTACACAAGCACTTATTAGGGTTGGCATTCATTGGCAGAGTTGTTGGATGCCCTCCTGAGAGATATCGTGCCAAATTTCGTCCACTTGGCACCTTAGATCGTCGAAATACCGAGCTAACTGTACTTAGAAGGCCCTGACCTTTGTGCTCCGTATATTCTCAACTGGGGAGACTTCCGCCGAGTTTACTGGCCAAAGCAGCGTTTGGCAAGCACGAAGACGAGCTGTAGAAGCTATGGCGCTCAGCGGGCGGGCATTACCATCCTGAAATGTAATCCCAGGGTGCTTGCCATGTAGGGTAAAAAGATGGAGCGTAGAATATCGTCGATGTACCGCTGCGCTGTAGGCGTGCCGCTACTGACAAGCAAAAGAGTCCTGATATGAAAAAAATAATGACACGCTAGACCATCACTCCTGGTTCTCGGATCATATAGCGGGCGATAGTCAGGTTGGATCCCACCGGTGACTGGTTCGTCAGCAGACCATTCACCCTGAAATCCCATTGCCTGGAGTAGAACTTTCTTCAGTGATGAGTCCCGCTTTGAACTGAGCGCCGATGACCAGCAACAGTGGGATACCAATCTGACCGTCGCCGGCTTTATGGCCCGACAGCCGGGAGTGATAAAGTCTGGGGTGCCGTTTCATTCAGTGCCAGGACCCCTTTGGTTGTCACCATCGGAACCCTAACGCCACAGCGGTACGTCGACGATAATGTAGACCCCGTTTTTTGCCCTTTGCGGCAAGCCATCCTGAGCTTACCTTTCTGCAATTGAGCGCCCATAAACCGCAACACACACACACACACACACACACACACACACACACACACACACACACACACCTTTCTGCAAGATAGTGTCCGCCTAAACACGGCAAGAGCTTCTGCTGATTGTTTTATTGCTTGCTAAACCTTACTTGGCCAGCAAGGTCGGCGTATCCCTCCCCAATTGAAAATGTTTGGAGCACTACGTTCAGGGCCCATAAATTGGCACGATAACCTTAACGAGGACGTCCAACATCTCTATGAATTAACGCGAAGTCGAGTAACTGCTTGCGTAAGGGACAGTTGTGGACCAATGTGTTAATGTCCTGCTCTTTCTGTTGGATAAATTATCAATTTAAAAAAAATGGTAATCATTTGTTTGTCTGTTATAAATTATGCATCCTTTGGAAGTCAGTTCTGGAAGCTGGAAAGATGTGGAGAGATTGAATAAGAGTCACTATCCGCTCTTCTAAAGTTGTGTCCCCAGCGCAGAAGACAGCTCGTCGGCTGCTGTGCCGTCATCTAGAGCCTGTGATTGTGCTTTTTAAGGGATGCCACTCGCCCAGGTTAGTCTCTGTATCTACAGAGGACAAGATCTGAAGTACTGACAATGACGGTAGGCGACACCTCTCATTAATGTATCCTGTTTGGTTATATTTTAAATACTCACACATTATACACTGTCTTTTCCAGCACTCGACATAGCTTTCTTAATTGTACGGTAACTTTTCTATTCAATGTCCGGTATTGGGTACCACATGTTCGTCCCTCCAGTAAGCCCGAAACAGATTTACGTGCCCGGTCCTCCAGAACGCCCAAAACAGATGCGTGACCGGACCTTCAGAATGCCCGAATGACTAGCGCAGTCTAAGTACTTCGCTTGGCGCACCAAAGCGACCCCGAAGGTGTCCGAAGCACTTCGGTTGCAATATCGTTACTCTTATGTTTCTCAAAACCAGTGAAATTTATCAAACAAAAACCGTAGACTCGTAGGGTAACCACGAGAGATTATCATCTGAAAACTGGGTAAAACACAATGAAGCAGGAGAGCTTCTGTAAAGTTTGGAAGGTAGGAGACGAGGTACTGGCAGAAGTAACACTATGAGGATGGGGCGTGAGTCGTGCTCGGGTAGCTCAGCTGGTAGAGCACTGGCCCGCGAAAGGCAAAGGTCCCGAGTTCGAGTCTCGGTCCGGCACACAGTTTTAGTCTGCCAGGAAGCCTAGCACCCAAATCTGCGGACCAATCAGAAGGTGGTTTAGTACCATTGGCGGACCCTAACAAAGGACTGGTACATGCTGCACCATCTGTCGCTTATGCCTCACCCCTCTTCTGTAGCATGTGCTACTTCACGTGTATCAAGCTGCATCAAGTAGAGCTTCTAGCAAAATAAAATACTTGCGTCCACAGCCAGGAATATCACACTATACATGTACAACACATCTACCGATTTCGAATCATTCCTATGTGATGCGAATTCTTTTTTCTTCTTTGTATTAAGGAGTATACCAGCCCTTAATGTGGGCTTCCTTCGCGCACCACGGTGGTGCAGGATTTCTGGTGTTGCTCGTGTAGGCAGGCCAAATTCATCATATGGAGAGGGTTCCATACTGTCTTTGTCTGCACGGCTCTCCTAATTGTCTTCAGTAAGGCGTCTGATGTCGATAATCGCGAGCGACCGCTACGAGGCAGATCCTTAATATCCTGTACCACCATGTGTGCAGTACGCCTATTCGGCAGTCAGCTTCTCGGGCTGACAATCTTTCTTGCCGTACAGTGACAGCGCATGCTAGGTGTACTCTTGAAGCGACCCGTCGAGGTATGCTAACAGACTGAAGGGTATGTACATGCAGCATTGCCCCATTCACTTCTTTAGAGACTACTTATTCTAGTTATCTGCACGGAGAAAGCAGGTTTACGTTTTAATCCATTAGACTTGTAACTGTACGTGGACTTTTCTGTGTAGTAAAGGGTGTTGTGGAATGTCTTCATGATTTTAAAAAATAAAAAAAATCTCTGGATGCCATGTAGGTGGTCCAAATGTTTTCTGAGCAGTTTATATGGAATTATTTTGGTATTCTGTACATTGCTTGTTCAAATGTTCAAATGTGTGTGAAATCTTATGGAACGTAACTGCTAAGGTCATCAGTCCCTAAGCTTACACACTACTTAACCTAAATTATCCTAAGGACAAACACACAGACCCATGCCCGAGGGAGGAGTCGAACCTCCGCCGGGAGCAGCCGCACAGTCCATGACTGCAGCGCCTTAGGCCGCTCGGCTAATCCCGCGCGGCTATACATTGCTTCCAATTATATTTATACCGTTGTGCGACTGAGTCTATTTTCCGTTCCGCTGTCACACCTGAATATCTGTCATATAGGAAGCACGCAGGCAACCATTCTTACTAAGCAGCAAACGTAAATAGAATGTCACACTCAGTTGTACAACTATGTGATGGCCTGCAGCGCATAAAAGCATATTAAAGTGCAATATTACCGAGAAAAATACGTTAGAGGAAGTTCTTTAGCAAAGCAGGAAACAGCTAAATGATTGAGGACTGTACATATCGTCTTTGGTTTAGCAAATCCATTGAACACTCAGGTCCGTGCTACACTTTGACAAACCTTGCAGTATTTACGGCAATATGGAAAGTAAAGGGCTAACATCATATCTTGAAAAGTGAAACCGAAACGTTGTCCTCCACTACCTACGAAAGGGCAATGTAGTGGAGGGTGCCACAGGGTTCTCATCTACGTCCACTATTTTTCTTAATATACGTCTCAACGATATGCTGCTAAACGGGACAAATAACCCCAAAAGTGTCTTACTTGCAAATAACAAAAATGTAACTTTCGCATTGTGATGGCGTAAGCGAAATGTTATTATGACACGATGATCAAATAATCAACGAAGTCAACATTTTAAATTCTTGGGACAGAAGACAGACGGAACACTTTCTTGAAAAGCTTCTACAATGCAGAAACTAAATGATCTTTCTTAACTGTTAGAATAATGTCCATTATAATTATCCGGGCTGTTATGCCGTGGTCGGTTGATGAATTCTGAGGTGATTCCCAACGTTTCGTCTCCGACTGCGGGAGGCATCTTCAAGGGAGTCCGTAGCTTGATGGAAGGTCCAACACACACACTGGCTCGCTACTGACTGCCGCTAAATTCCGTGTCCACGCGCCCCCGCGCCGCGGTGTGACGTCACATGTTTTGAAAACGTCAGTGCAATTGGCCGCTGTCCGTCGCCGTCGATCGCCGTTGCCATCACCCAGTAGTGGACGAGTGGTACACATCTTCTTTAACACCGGCATCCATATACCGTTTAATTTGACGCCCTCCTCCTTTCGGTTGAAATTATTTGGGTGTTTAGCGATTTCGATTGCCTCCCTGTAGAGCCTTTCGTAGTATCCGCTCGTGGCCGCTAGTACTTGCGTCTCCTCGAAACGAATATTGTGGTTCCCTGGCTGGAAAGCATGCTCCGCAACAGCTGATCGTTCCGTTTCTCCTCTTCTACAATTTCCCTTGTGCTCTTCCAAACGTTTAGAAACAGTTCTTTTGGTGGTACCCACATAAAAATCACCACAGCTGCATGGGATCCTATACACTCCAGATTTTTCCAATGGTTTGCGAGCGTCCTTGGCAGGCCTAAGGTATTCCTGTATCTTCCTGGTGGGCTTGTAAATTACGGTAATATTCCGCTTAGTCGAAACGTTGGGAATCACCTCAGAATTCATCAACCGACCACGGCATAACAGCCCGGATAATTGTGATGGACATGATATTTCCGGCCGTGAAAGTTTACATGTTAGAATAATCTCCATCGCCGAATGGAGTTAGCAGTTGGTGGATCGTTGTTGAACTTCGTCCTGAAGTGTCGTTGCACTGTTATGACTGACTGATGTGAGTGCATTTCAAGCACGACATACGCTTTCTCGGCTCTTGTCGCCATTTTGTCTCACTGCGCTCTCGAGCGCTCTGGCGGCAGAAACGTGAAGTGCGGCTTCAGCCGAACAAAATTTTATGAGTTTTTCTACGTATCTGTAGTGTATTGTGACCATATGTCAATGAATGGAGCTACAGTGAATTTATGAAATCGCTTCAATCATTTGCAATAGCCCTGCATTTCCATGGTATAGTGATTTTTTAAAACGTTTTTAAGAGGTGAATTTTTCGTCATCGGTCTATACATTACAAAGTGACTTATTTCGTGACCTCAGCCTGAAAAAAAAGTAAGTAAATAGAAACGATTTCCTATTCTGACAGATTTCACCTACGGTTTATTAACAGTGCACGGAGCAGGGTTTTCGTAGCGACCGGCTGCGCTTGACACTGAGGGAGCAGCAGGTGATACGGGAAAGGAAAGCGGCGGCACAGCTCGGAGCTGTCGGCAGTATATAACGTAACTGGTGCGGCCATGTCGCTCTTGACGGCGTAAAATACCCGTGGACAGCCGACCTGTCTCGGTTACAAGTGGAGCCTGATTTACGATCTGTTTCTTACGTTCTGCGAGTCCTGACTTACAATTGAGGATTTGCTGGCGCTCGAGCACGCCCGAAGGTCCGTTTTGCGCTCTTTAAATGGTGCTGGGAATACGGCGAAAGCGTAATTGCTGATAGCTTGTGTCGTTCAGCTCAGGCCATTCTTCACCTTCCGTAAATAATTGGCCTTCTCTGATAATCGACGTCATTGTACCAGACTTTGCATTTCAAATTGTAAGATTTTCCCAGTAACACTCGCTTGTGGACAGACGCCGTTTGAAATGGTCTCACTACATTGTTTCAGAACGTGACACAGAAACCGCATCCGCTTAGAAGCTGATTCCACTGATCACCTCCAGAAAATGATACCATAAGCACTAGTTATAATCCGTCGCTAAAGTATACGAAGTGTTAAGTGTTTCGCCACTAATTAGGATCAACATTACATATGGTAGAGAAGTTTGGACGATGAAATTGCAACAAAAATTATGAATTTCTGGAGACTTTTCGCAACGATATCGGGAAAATATATAATAAGAACCGATATAAATAAAGGCAGCATGTATATTAAATATCCAATTATTGATTATAATTGAGCAAAATTAATTAGAATTGTATGGACAAGTCAAAAGGACGCAAAAAGGAAGGTTAACAAAGAATACAATTGACTTGAAAACAAATGCAAGAAGAAGAAAGGGGCAAGCACATGTTACATGATTTCAGGGGATTCAATCGTTAATGATGGTGAAGTACAGGGTGTTTTAAAAATGACCGGTATATTTGAAACGGCAATAAAAACTAAACGAGCAGCGATAGAAATACACCGTTTGTTGCAATGTGCTTGGGACAACAGTACGTTTTCAGGCAGACAAACTTTCGAAATTACAGTAGTTACAATTTTCAACAACAGATGGCGCTGCAAGTGATGTGAAAGATATAGAAGACAACGCAGTCTGTGGGTGCGCCATTCTGTACGTCGTCTTTCTGCTGTAAGCGTGTGTTGTTCACAACGTGCAAGTGTGCTGTAGTCAACATGGTTTATTCCTTAGAACAGAGGATTTTTCTGGTGTTGGAATTCAACCGCCTAGAACACAGTGTTGTTGCAACAAGACGAAGTTTTCAACAGAGGTTTAATGCAACCAAAGGACCGAAAAGCGATACATTAAAGTATCTGTTTGAAAAATTTCAATGGACTGGGAACGTGACGGATGAACGTGCTGGAAGGGTAGGGTGACTGCGTACGGCAACCACAGAGGGCAACGCGCAGCTAGTGCAGCAGATGATCCAACAGTGGCCTCGGGTTTCCGTTCGCCGTGTTGCAGCTGCGGTCCAAATGACGCCAACGTCCACGTATCGTCTCATGTGCCAGAGTTTACACCTCTATCCATAGAAAATTCAAACACGGCAACCCCTCAGCGCCGCTACCATTGCTGCACGAGAGACATTCGCTAACGATATAGTGCACAGGATTGATGACGGTGATATGCATGTGGGCAGCATTTGGTTTACTGACGAAGCTTATTTTTACCTGGACGGCTTCGTCAATAAACAGAACTGGCGCATATGGGGAACCAAAAAGCCCCATGTTGCAGTCCCATCGTCCCTGCATCCTCAAAAAGTACTGGTCTGGGCCGCCATTTCTTCCAAAGGAATCATTGGCCCATTTTTCAGATCCGGAACGATTACTGCATCACGCTATCTGGACATTCTTCGTGAAGTTGTGGCGGTACAAACTGCCTTAGACGACACTGCAAACACCTCGTGATTTATGCAAGATGGTGCCCGGCCACATCGCACGGCCGACGTCTTTAATTTCCTGAATGAATATTTCGATGATCGTGTGATTGCTTTGGGCTATCCGAAACATACAGGGGGCGGCGTGGATTGGTCTCCCTATTCGCCAGACATGAACCCCTGTGACTTCTTTCTGTGGGGACTCTTGAAAGCCCAGGTGTACCGCCAGAATCCAGAAACAATTGAACAGCTGAAGCAGTACATCTCATCTGCATGTGAAGCCATTCCGCCAGACACGTTATCAAAGGTTTCGGGCAATTTCGTTCAGAGACTACGCCATATTATTGCTACGCATTGTGGATATGTGGAAAATATCGTACTATAGAGTTTCCCAGACCGCAGCGCCATCTGTTGTTGAAAATTGTAACTACTGTAATTTCGAAAATTTGTCTGCCTGAAAATGTACTGTTGTCCCAAGCATATTGCAACAAACGGTGTATTTCTATCGCTGCTCATTTAGTTTTGATTGCCGTTTCAAATATACCGGTCATTTTTGAAACACCCTGTACATTCCTGTAGAGTTATGGAGAAACAGAGGAGAGTAGAGAAGAATAGAGGCACTCTAAATGCATAGGCGGTGATAAAATGTATAACATTACGTAACTAGAAATGAAATAAAATAAATGTATATTTACTATGAATTTTATAAAAAGTCACCACCACTCACGTCGGTGAAAGTTCACAACACTTTCTTAAAAATATATGTGCGACTGCAGACGAAGATAAACTACCTACAGCATCACAATTCAGTCATTTTTCAGTTTGCATCTTCAACGAGATGCTTGGCAAATGACGCCTTACGCATCGTCATTGACAGATATTTAAACTACCACTCCAAGAAAATCTTACGGAATTTGGATAAAGAAGTACGACTTCGAAAAAAGCGAAACGAGACTCACTGCATTACTCAGGAACTTTTAGTCGTAGGGTACTACTGAGTGGCTGATTTTAGACCGTGAGCTGTGACGTCACGCTGTGACAAGCTCCACGTTCCTTTATCAACTCAGCGACAGAGGATGAACATCTGACTGCAGGTGTGATATTGTGCTACCCCACTGGTAAAAACGCCTCTGGCTGGCCGCCGGGGCCGAGCGGTTCTAGGCGCTTCAGTCCGGAACCGCGCGACTGCTACGGTCGCAGGTTCGAATCCTGCCTCGGGCATGAATGTGTGTGATATCCTTAGGTTAGTTAGGTTTAAGTAGTTCTAAGTCTAGGGGACTGATGACCTCAGATGCTAAGTCCCACAGTGCTTTGAACCATTTGGAAAACGCCACTGTGTCTGCACAGTCTCACGGAAACCAGTAAGCACACAATTTCGGGGCTGCAGAAGGTAAGAATTTATTCGTTTTTAGACTAAAATTTTGACGGTGACTACCATTAATTGAACGTTGTTGGGATATTGTTATCAGCGTCAGTTTCGTGTCCTTTTCATCACAACTTGTGCACATTTCTCGATCCACATGAATCTATGCAGGTTTGTTTACTTTTCTTGCCCATAACGTGGCTGTGTTTTATCGTATTTACATCGTCACATGACAGAATATGCTATGAATAAACGATAGATCCTTTCATTACTCACTGCTATTCAGAGACATACTGCACAATACGATGGAACCGTCTTGGTACATATTTTCTGCTCGTTGGACTGGAAGACGAGGTCCTATTCCATGGTCTGCGACGTCACATGACCTGAATTCCCTCGATTATTTCCATTGGGGATGTCTAAAGTGTGAGAGACCCCAGTGGATACGGAGATGGAATTAGTTACAAGCATTGTATCTTCATGTAATGTGATTCGAAACACACCAGAGATATTTGTCAGGGTGCGTCAGAATTTTGTTCGCCCTTGTCATGCTTGCATTGAGGTTGATGGTCGTCAGTTTCAGCCAATTTCGTGAGATACAGTACAAATGGTACGTTCATTATGACAATGGCATTTGCAGTTAACCAATGCAAATAAGAAAGTAAAGAATAATGTGATTTTATTCGCTTCTCCGCCCCAGATTCCCTACCTCAAATTGTTCAGTGGAGCATCCTCTATGTGCTGTTAAATTTTTGCATGCTCTTACGGAAAAACGCTGTATATCTCGCTGCCTCTATGTTACGACAAATTATCACATCATACGGCGACTATTTATGTTTCTTCTCTGTCAGGAGTATCCTAAAGGACACTATATGCGTTTCTTCTAATTGTTTTACAGCCAGTCACAATTACGAATGGGAAACGAGATTCGAAAGTGTAGGACTGAAAGGATCTCAAGTTGAGAGTAACGATGAGAATAGGTTTACGTAATATCTGTGGTTATGGATCGTATATATAACGAGATCGATGCTCCGGCATAGAAATCGCAGAAGGATCGTAACGCAATGGCACTACACGCGACTGTGATGGTAAATGATTTCTCCAGAAGAACACAGTAATGACAGAATATTTCATTACCTGTGTGCTGCATATCCACGTGTTAAATTAAACTGTGGCCATCTTTACTCAAATGTTAGCTTTGAGATTTGGTGAAATATTTAACATTGGTACCAGCGGGACATTTACATTTACCAGGACTATTGCATTTACGTGTTTTCGAGATCTATAGGCTGAGATATGCTGATTTTCTCAATCGATGAGCACCTTTTATTAACTTAAAAATAACACATTAAACTTCACACTTTTACGAGCATTTGGAAGCAATTTGAACAGCAAGCTCATTTGAACTACGATACATTTTATACATTGACGCGGACAAGCACGAAAAATGCTACACTAACATAAAATTGACGTTTACCATGATGATAAAAACAAATAAACAAAACCAGGCATCAAGTCTATAATTTTAGGGTGTTTCACCACGATAGATCGGGTTTACAAACTTAAACTGCTAAAAAAATTAAAAATAATAAAAATGGTTATCACCTGCCTATCTATGATTGAAGCAGAACAAGGAATGGGAAAGCGAGTCTTGCTATAGCATTCCACTTCCTGCAATGTATCTCCCTTGGATCCTCCTTAATGTGCAGTTTGCAATGTGGTCAAAATGGTGCTTATCAAGGCTGTCCCAATTTTCGACGTGGACAATATGTGTGACTGATTTCTGTCTCCCACTGATGAAAGGTATTCACCGGGTGGGAACTGTGTGAGGGTGCATTGTCGTCTTGGAAGGTGTACTCATCTCCGAAATATTGGCTATGTGTTAGAGCTTCTTTTCTCGATAACATTCCTCAAATTACCGTCGATAATGCTGATAGTTGTTCGACATTCCTGCATCATCCCAGCTCAGATCATTACTGACCCTTTTTGAGATGACGTAGCGATGTCCAGTGGACAAAAAGTAGTGAGAAGGAGAGTCGAAAAGTTGGAAATTTGTGGTAAGGTCTTATGGGACCAAACTGCTGAGGTCATCGGTCCACACTACTTAATCTAACGTAAACAAACTTACGCTAAGTACGACGCACACATACCCGTGGCCGATGGAGGACTCGATCCTCCGACGGGTGGAGCCGCGCGGACCGTGACAAGACGCCCCCTGAGACCGCGCAGCTACCCCGCGCGGCGAGAAAGAGGGTCGGATCCTTTCGCGTCATAAACTACAAAACAATTGTTACAGGTGTAATCTTCAGAGAAGACGAAGGTATCAGAAGGGTCTTAAATATGTATCACGATAACAGCCCTCACTAACGACTGTTGGCGCGATAAAACGTCGTTTGAACCGCTACAAATTGTTTCTGCCGAACATAGGCGTTGGGTTTTCGTTGCAGGTGTAGAGAAACTTTCTTTATCATTAAGATTAACTGCTCTTTCAACGCATTTGCGGTTTCTGCCGCATTTATCTCTTCCTTGTTTCCCACTGTCGTTCTACTAACTTCAGCCGCGACCAAGCATTTCTGTCGACTATGTCTGCCACCACAGCACAAGATCTGAAAGTTTTGGATTCTTGATCAGGGAGCTGGACATCCTGAAGACGAGTATTCATTCCTCGGCACTGCTGCTACAGATATTTTCCGCCGAGTGTATGAACGTCAACCTTCGCAAGTCGCCTTTGCAGGTCATGTAGCGAGTACTTGTCGAAAATAACATCTACTGATGGAAGGTAACTGTAGAAAAATTTAGTGAAACGATCAGTATTTAGGTGGGTAGCATGAAAACAGATGCAGAATTAGCGTTTTGTTACGTGAGTCTTTGGCAGTGGTAGCTTGAAACCACTGTTCTGCTTTAACTTGCGGGTAGTCCACCTCATAAGGAAGTGCCTGCCGTGAAACTGTGGCTAGGATGGCCACTAATTCTGCGACCTTCCTCCTTGCTTTCCGAGAGGAGCAGGTCAAATTCAGCGTGTTGATACGTGTTAATGCCTGAAGGAGGGAACTTAAGCGTCTCTTCAGGCACTGAGCTCTGAAAATTGGGGCTTACAGCTTTCAAGCAGAACTGAACGTGAGGTCTGGAGATTCTGGGAATGATACGAGATATGAAGGAAACGTTTTCGCAACCAGTACTTCTCGTGGGACTAAAAGGCAATACTCATTAGCCACATAAGTAATTAACAAAATACTATTTGTAGGCTGAATAAAATGTGATGACCAGCCAAAAGAAAGGAAAACAAACATGTAGAATTTGGGAAAACGTCAGAAATGATGACAAAAGATGTAGATATTCTCCTAATGTGGGTGGGACACATTAACTGCTTTGCCTGCAGTGAGACTCTTCAACGTCTACTGCTAGGTCGCCGGAGCGTAAGCAGTAGTAATCCTTATAAGTCACTGCTGGTATATGCCTGAAGCTGCAGACATACAAGACACCTACACACACACACACACACACACACACACACACACACACACACACACACACACACACACACCTACACACACAAACACACACACACACACACAAACAAACAAACAATAGCTCCAACTGCCATACCACACGAGCAGCATGAAAGCTACAGGTTACTCAATGAAAACACACTGCCAAGATAGTACTGAAATGCACTTCCATCACCAAGTAAAAGAAAATTATCCTATGTTCTGTTTGTTACAGATAAGTGACTGCGATATTACCACTAGTAGGACGGGCAGATAATTACACGGCCAGCAGCTTCCTTCTCCATTTATCCCTCCCTAATCAGAGTTAGTGCTCCATCTTCAATTACTTCATTATCGATGGTACATTCAACCCTAATCTTAATTCCTTCTTCGAGTGTGAGTCAAGCTGCCTCGCACTGAAGAGGAGGAAGTCTGCTCAAGCTTCGTCACGAATGTATTAGTGAATATGGCGTGTGTGTGTCTGGTGTGTGTGTGTGTGTGTGTGTGTGTGTGTGTGTACGTGTGCGTGTGTCAGTGCGTTGGAAGTATAGCGACGGTGGGCTACGTGACATGATGTAGTAACGTAAGACGGACGAAGCAAAAACGACATAAAAAGCAGACTACCACAGGCAAATAGGGCTTCCTGGTCAAAAGGAATTAGCTAGTATTAAACATTGGTCCTAATCTGAGGAAGAAATTTCTGACAGTATGAAAGATTTTGATAGAGAACAAACAATGTATTTACCTTAATAGCGTTCAAAAGCCATAATATATCAATCAATTCATGACATGAGGACAGCATTGTATGGAAGGGCAATATGGGCTGAAGGAAAGCTAGAAATGAAAAGAATCGAAGAATTTGCGGTGTGGTAGTGTAGAAAAATGTTGAAAATTTGATGGACTGATAAAAAATGAGGAAGCTCTTCGCTGAATCGTTGAGGACAGAAGCACGGGGAAAACGTTTCCAAGAAGAAAGTACGGAATGACTGGACATGTGTTAAGACGATAAGGTACCACTTGAGGGAGCTGTAGAGGATAAAAACTGTAGGGGAAAACATAGATTTGAACATTTTCAACAAATAACTGAGGATGAAGGGTGGAATTAGTGGAATTAGTGGCGGGCCAACTCGAACTAGTCACAGGGATGATGACCCTTCACCACTTGAAAAAAAGAGAAGTCGAATTAAATTAGAAGCTACTGAGGAAAATAGATCAGAAGAGAGTACTAGGTGAGTTTTGCTGTTTGGGAAGCAAAATACCTGACGATGGTCGAAGACAAGAAAACATGAATGCAGACTGCAATAGCAAAAACATTTGTGGAAGAGACAAATATCAAGTAATGTAAATAAAAGTATCAAAAACAATTTTAACAGATCTGATGTCCTTTGTGGAAATATTTGTAGGGAGTGTGACCTTATACGAAAGTGGGCGACAAAAAAATCACATAAAAATAGAATAAAAGTTTTGAAGCGTTGTGCTGCAGAAGAACACTGAGAAATAGATGAGTGGAACGGTAATACAAATTTGCTAAATAGAACAGGAGAGAAATTTTCAGTACAGCTTCGCTAAAACGAGCGATATGTTGACAGGATAGATAGTGAGATTTCTAGGAATGATTATTTAAGCAATGGAGGGAAAAGGCCTCAGACGGGCCAGCCGGTACCAACCGACCGCCACGTCATCATCAGCCAACGCCGTCATTAGGATGCAGTATGGGCGGGCGTGGGGTCAGCACTCTTCTATCCCTGCTTTTGTCGTCTTTGCAGACTTTTACTACTTCTCATTCAAGTAGTTTCTCAACTGACATCAAGAGGCTGAGCCCTAGAACGAAGGAAAAATCCCTTTCAGTTCCGTGGATTGAAGCCGGGTCCTATGGAAATAAATCAGCCACCTCACCACTCGTCCTCGAAGGCGTACTTACGGAGGGAGCAGCGGGGAATTAAATTATAGAGAGTGACAAAGCTTAAATACTTTAAGCAGAGTCATGTGAATGTAGAGGCCAGTGGTTACGGAAAGATGACGAGACTTGCACAGGACAGTGTAGAGTTGAGATCTTCATCAAACCAGTCTTTGAAATGAAGATCACAACAACAACTATGTACACTGAGGTGACAAAAGTCATGGGATAACGATATGCAAACATAACGACGGCGGTAATATTGCGTGCAGATGGTATATAAGGGCAGTGCATTGGCGGGGATGTAATCTGTAGTGATTCATATGGAAAGGTTTCGGATGTGATTATGGCCGTACGACGGGAATTAAAAGACAATGAACGCGGAATGGTACTTTTAACTAGACACATGGGATATTCCGTTTCGAAAATCGCTAGGGAATTTAATATTCCGCGATCCACAGTGTCAAGAGTGTGCCGAGAATACCAAATCTCAGACATTATCTCTCACCAAGGACAACGCAGTGGACGACGACCTTCACTTGACAGCCGAGAGCATTGGTGTGTGCTTAGAGTTGTCAGTGCTAACAGACAAGCAACACTGAGTGAAATAACCGCAGAAATCAATGTGAGACGTACGACGATCGCATCCGTTATGACAGAGCGGCGAAATTTGGCATTAATGGGCTATGGTTGCAGATGACCGACGCGAATGCCTTTTTCTAAAAGGACGAAATCCCCCGCAGTGCCTGTCCTAGGTTTGTGACCATATCGGTTAGATCTGGATTCTTGTCGACTGGAAAACGGTGGCCTGGTCAGATCAGTACCGATTTCAGTTGGTGAGAGATGATGGCAGTGTTCGAGTGTGGCGCAGACTCACGAAAACATGGATCCAAGTTGTCAACGAGACCCTATAGCGCTAATGGTGGCTCCATAGTTGTGTGGGCTGTGTTTACATGGAATGGTTTGAGTCGTCTGGTTCAACTGAACCGATCACTGACTGGAAATGGTAATGATCGGTTATTGGAGACCATTTGATGCCATTCATGGACTTCATACTCCCAAAGAACGATGGGATTTTTTTATGTTTCTGAGCAGCACTCATACAGTATTTTTTTAAAGGGACAAATCACCATTGTTTTATTATCTATTTAAGTACAACCCAGGTTTCGGCTTTTTATGCCGTTTTCAAGTATTTTATTTTATGTGTTTAACATATATTGCAGGACACTTAACATGTCATCAGGCTCAAAGCTGGTCATAAATTAAGAATATTTATCTCAATTTATAGCCAAGATTGAGCTTGACAACATGTTAAGTGATGCGCAATATATGTAAAAGACACGAAATCATGTACTTAAAAATGGCATAAAAGACCGAAAGTCGGGTTTTACTTGAATAAAAAATAAAAAAGTCAAATGGAGGTGTGTTCCTTAAAAAAAAGATGGAATTTTTATCGATGAGAATGCGCTATACCACAGTTGCTCGTGATTGATTTGTAGAACATTCAGAACATTTCTAGCGCATTTATGGGGCGTGATGGAGAGTTCAATTCGTACACAAAATTCTGCACCGGCAACACTTTCGCAGTTATGGACGGCTCTAGAGGTAGCTTAGCTCAGTATTTCTGCAGGGGATTCCAACGACTTGCTTAGTACATGCCACGTCGAGTTCCTGCGCTATGCCGGACAAAAGGAGGTCCGACACGACATTAGAAGGTCCAGGGCTTTTGCCACCTCAGCGTATTGTTTGCGTATCAGTATAAAGGATGGATAGTTTTCAGAGGTCAATAATACTGAGGTCGAGTGCCCCGGCCAGGGGCTGGTGGGCGTCGCGTCCGGGGCTGGCCAGTTGCTGGCGCTAGCGTCGGCGCCTGCAGCCGTCACGCAGCCCCCGGTCCAGCTAACAAGCGCCGAATCTGGTTCCGCTGCTCCGCTCCACCGCGCGGCCCACCGTGGCGATAAATTGCCCGCCTCTGCGCCGCTGCCGCTGCCGCCGCTGCTGCCACTGCAGGTGGCGTGACGTCGTCTGCGGGCACAACGTTCGACCGACGCCCATCGCGCACGCCCTCCGTTCATAAATTCCGCTGATGGCTGGACTCTGCCCTTCCAATATTTCATCGCCGAGATGATCTAAGAATCTAGTACAGTGGTAGTCAAACTTTCCTGCATAACCGAGCGAGGTGGCGCAGTCGTTAGCACACTGGACTCGCATTCGGGAGGACGTCGGTTCAAACCCACGTCCGGCCACCCTGATTTAGGTTTCCCGTGATTTCGCTAAATCGCTTCAGGCGAATGCCGGGATGATTCCTTCGATAGGGCACGGCCGACTTCCTTCCCTATCCTTCCCTAATCCGAGCTTGTGCCCCAAATATTTGTAAGTGGACAAGAAAGTAGTATATTGACATTCTATGCATTTTTCTGAAGGCTTACCGGCCAGTTTTTCGTATCTGAGCGCATACTTGGCCCGTGCCATGCCAAAAGGATACCATGTTTGCTTTTCTGATTGGGGGCACATTTTCTTCCGACGGGAAGAAGAAATACTAAGCGGCTGCTGCAGACCGCTTTCAATCGGACTTTAGTAATAGGCCAAAAGTGTTACAGCAAATATTTTTAAGTGAAAAAGAAAGTAATATATTGGAACTCTATGCATTTTTCTAAAGGCTTACGGGACAATTTTCCGTATCTGAGCGCATACTTGGCCCGTGCCATCACAAAAAGATACGAAGTTTGTTTTTCTGATTCGGGGCACATTTTCTACTGACGGGAAGAATACTAAGCGGCTGCTGCCGAACGCTTTCAACCGGACTTAAGTAATCGCCCAAGTACAAAAGAACAGAGATGGTCCTAAGTAACATAATTTACTCAAAATTGGCACAAAGGGACTGAACGGCGGAGGATAGCTTTGTACATAAAAGGGTTTATATTCTCCGCCCCGGTAGCTGAGTGGTCAGCGTGAAGGATTGACGTCCTACGGGCCCGCGTTCGAGTCTCATTTGGGTCGGGGATTTTTCTCCGCTGAGGGACTGGGTGTTGTGTTGTCTTCATCATCATGTCATCCCCATCCGGCGCGCAGGTCGCCCAATGTGGCGTCGAATGTAGTAAGACCCGCACCAAGGCGGCCGGACCTGCACCGTAAGGGGCCTCCCGGCCAATGACGCCAAACGCTCATTCCCATCTGTTGTATTATGCGTGCGTTTTGAAAGTTACCTCTTACTGGAGTGAACACCTTGACCATTTCTGCGAACTACTAAGGTGGCCACATTTCTCGATCGGAAGGCATTGGTGATCCACATAAGAAATTATCAGGCTGAAATAAATAACAAATAGTTCAAATGGCTCTGAGCACTATGGGACTCAACTGCTGAGGTCATTAGTCCCCTAGAACTTAGAACTAGTTAAACCTAACTAACCTAAGGACATCACAAACATCCATGCCCGAGGCAGGATTCGAACCTGCGACCGTAGCGGTCTTGCGGTTCCAGACTGCAGCGCCTTTAACCGCACGCCCACTTCGGCCGGCAAATAAATAACAAGGAACTATGTTTATCAATAACAATGAAACTCTCCAACAGCCATGTAACTGAGATGTTATTTTATTTTATCTTGAAGGCTACCAGTTTCGGCATTCCACCGTGCCATCTAAGGTCCAATATGGATTTCTCCAAACAAACGATAATGTCACATAATGTTATGAATCCCTGGACGTCGTGAATTCAATCGTTCACCAGTGCTTTACCTGAAGAGTTCGCGTCTGTCAAGTCTTCGAATGAGGCACTAGTGAAACTTTTGAATTCAAGACATCCAGGGATTTATGGTACTACGAGGTGCATTCAAGTTCTAAGGCCTCAGATTTTTTTTTCTAATTAACTACTCACCCGAAATCGATGAAACTGGCGTTTCTTCTCGACGTAATCGCCCTGCAGACGTACACATTTTTCACAACGCTGACGCCATGATTCCATGGCAGCGGCAAAGGCTTCTTTAGGAGTCTGTTTTGACCACTGGAAAATCGCTGAGGCAATAGCAGCACGGCTGGTGTATGTGCGGCCACGGAGAGTGTCTTTCATTGTTGGAAAAAGCCAAAAGTCACTAGGAGCCAGGTCAGGTGAGTAGGGAGCATGAGGAATCCCTTCAAAGTTGTTATCACGAAGAAACTGTTGCGTAACGTTAGCTCGATGTGCGGGTGCGTTGTCTTGGATGAAACAGCACATGCGCAGCCCTTCCCAGACGTTTCTGTTGCAGTGCAGGAAGGAATTTTTGCTGTCATTGCGTGTCAACATTGCTTGGCAACATGCCACACGGGCAGCCATGTGGTCGTCCGTCAGCATTCGTGGCACCCACCTGGATGACACTTTTCGCATTTTCAGGTCGTCATGCAGGATTGTGTGCACAGAACCCACAGAAATGCCAACTCTGGAGGCGATCTGTGCAACAGTCATTCGGCGATCCCCCAAAACAATTCTCTCCACTTTCTCGACCATGTCGTCAGACCGGCTTGTGCGAGCCCGAGGTTGTTTCGGTTTTTTGTCACATGATGTTCTGCCTTCATTAAACTTTCGCACCCACGAACGCACTTTCGACACATCCATAACTCCATCACCACATGTCTCCTTCAACTGTCGAAGAATTTCAATTGGTTTCACACCACGCAAATTCAGAAAACGAATGATTCCACGCTGTTCAAGTAAGGAAAACGTCGCCATTTTAAGTATTTAAAACAGTTCTCATTCTCGCATCTGGCGGTAAAGTTCCATCTGCCGTACGGTGCTGCCATCTCTGGGACGTATTGACAATGAACGTGGCCTCATTTTAAAACAATGCGCATGTTTCTATCTCTTGCCAGTCTGGAGAAAAAAAATCGGAGGCCTTAGAACTTCAATGCACCTCGTATATGACATTATCATTTACTTGGAGAGGTGCACATGAGGCCATAAGATGTCATAGTGGAATGCAGAAACTGGTAGCCTTCAAAATAAAGTAACATCCCACTTTCACAGCTGTTGGAGAATTTCATTGATATTGACAATTATTTAACGAGCCGATGTGCCCCATCGATGATGGATCAACAGAGAGTAACAGTGCGGGTAGGCCAAAAGACCTTGTTTGAACATTGTTATTGGCTAAATTATGACTCTCCATACAAACGAGGTAACAAGGATAATATAAATGACTTATTTTACTTCAGACGGCTCACAGACAAAACAAGTTCTTACACGATATGTGTTAGAACCAGTATGATCACTTCTCGGCAGGCAGCAGCACTTTTCAGAGCAAAAAATATGCAATGGCCACATATTCCCGTCCTGGCTACTTTACTGCACCTCCCTCTACTTGTAACCTATATAAATTAGTGCATTGTTTATATAATAATAGCACCACCACTGCTGGTTCCAAGCTTGGAGCGTCACCTCGCAAGTGATGAGGAGGGAGAGGGGGAGGAGTAACACATCGTAAATAAACCTGGGTGCCTAGGATTACTGGGTGAAACCTGATCGACTGTCTCAAAGGCAGAAGAGGAAACTCAGATTCCCCATATCGGAGAGAACGGAAGAACTACCTCCAGGACTCATAATATTGTTTGTATTTTCTTGTGACCCTCGGGCTACTCCCAGAATAACTTTTATCAATCATGGAAGTGTGTGAAGTAAACTATTTTACCCCAGGTGGATGATCCACCGTAAGTCAGTACGTCGTCAGACACTCAGATTCTGGGGAGTCTGTGACACTGCTAAAAGACAAGTCAGAGAGTGTTCGAACCCTACACTCATACAAATTTCAACATAAGCAACCAATGTGCTTAAGAACTTTTCATGTAAACTCATTGTTGAAGATTGGAAAACTAAAACATCTTACAGATACGCTAAGGAACCACAACATACTCACAGAAACCATTCAAGAAACGTGGTACATGGATACAGAAACCTTAGACTCTGAAGGTTTTAGGAAAGTGGGATCGATAGTGATGGAAAATGTACCACGTCTCGGAACAGCCTTTATAATCGACAAAAGAATCTCGAACTCAATAGCTGACTCCCCACTGGAAAGACTCTCAAGTCTCAGATTCAAAAGCATAAAGAAAATCTACACAATTATCAATGCCCCTCCCCTAAAAAGAAAAAAGTGGAAGACTTTTGGAATCGCCAAGATGACACTATTCATAAAATCGGGATGAAAACATTGTTTCCCTTAGACTTTAAAGCACAAATTGGTAAAGAAAACAATATAATTGGAGACTATCCTGCCCACAAAAGAACAACAAAAATGGCACCAGGCTAACAGAACTTTGCCTAATTCTCAATCTACATCTTTCAAAAAACAGCCACGAAACCAAAGGACATGGACGTCCTCAAATCCCATTCTAGGGGAATTTAAGCTTGATCATGTGGCAATCAAGAAAATTTCTTGGAAAGAAATTATTAATGTTAGGGTACTTAGGGGTGCAAACTTGGACTCGGACCACTGCCTCTCTAAAATTAAGTTCAAAGTCACCCACACGCTGCATGAAACAAATCAAGGGTCGAAATTACAGCACCGAAAAACTTCTAAAATCAGATGAATTCACAAAATCAAAAGAAATGATTCGGACACACAGGAAAATCTCATTACTGCGGCAGAACGGATAACATCCAAAATAAAAAGCAAAAACACGTCTGACAGTCCCTAGAATGTGATGTTCCCATTGAAACAAGAAAACGGTGCGGCAGAATTGGCAATCACAGAAAACAGAAAAAGCAGACAAAATTTCATTTCAGATAGGAAAGTGGTAGAATTGAGAAGACATGAAGACAAGACTCTTCTCCAAACTGATGAAGAAATTGCTAAAAAAACATCACAAGAAGCTTTTACAGTAGGTTCAAACAAAGATTATGAAGGTATAAAGCTCCCGCCCTCCAATTTCGAGATGGAAATGGGACCATCGCTCACAGTAACACGGAAAATTGCAAGATACTATCAGGTTACTGTTAGAAGCTCCTGAATTGTGAATCCATGCTTGAAAAATTTGAATCCACCCCAAAATGACAGTGAGAACGCAGATTCAGAGCCACCAACGACTAAAGAACTACAAAAGGTAATTTCGGAACTTAAAAACAACGAAGTGTCCGGAGATAACCAAATAGTGGCCGAATGATGGGAAAAAATCTGACAAAAATGCAATGACATCCGCTCAATGTGTTTTCAGTCAAATCTGGGAAGAAGATGAGATCCCCGCAGAATAGAGAACGGCTCTCATCCACCCAAACCACAAGAAAGGCTTAAAGACTCAGTTATAGTGGCATGTCACTGCTCGATGTAACATACAAGAATCTTTCTAAAGTCCTTTTGAACAGGGCAAAGGCGCAATTGGACCTGCAAATCGGGGAATACCAGGGAGGTCTTAGAGACGGAAGATCATGCTCGGAACAAGTACTAAAGCTCAAAAACATTATGACATATCAAAAACGAAAGGGATAGACATATATAATATCCTTCATTGATTTCAAAAATGCGTATGATTCGATTGACAGAAAACATCTGTTAGCGGTCATCGAAGACAGGAGTTTGGATACTAAAACAACTAATATCATACAAGCGACCCTTACAAATAAAACTTAGGAAGTTAAATTCATGGATGAAATAACAGAGCCCTTCGAAATAAAAGCGGGGGTGCGACAGAGGGATGGGTTGTCACCGTTGCTGTTAAACTGTGTGCTTGAGAATGTAGTTAGAGAATGAAACACAAATATAAAAAGTTGTTTAAGACTGGGTTGCTAAAAGGAGAACCTTAACGTAATTGCCATTGCCTTTGCAGATTACATGATCCTGTTTGCACAAAGAGTGGAAGAAGCACAGGAGCACATCCTTGAATAAAGAAGCAAGAAATTAAAATGGGTCTCACATCTCCCTCTAAAAAACAAATATAATGAGAAACATCAAGAACTCGCGTAAACACCTCAAAGTCCAAGAACTAAAGCTTGAAATAGTACAACGATTTAAATAACTCGGAGACTGGATTATTTGGAACGCTGGGGAAAGCAAATAAATGGAAGCCAGAAAAAATAAACTTGAATTGGCCTTCCAACTAACAAAAGGTACATATAACAAAACATCCCTTTCATGGGGATCCAAAACTACATATTACAAGACAGTGATTAAGCCAGAAGCACTGTATGCAGCAGAAACTAAACATCAACTTCAAAGCCCAAATGAGAAACATGAGATAAAGGAAAGAAAAATTTAAAGGTAATCATAGGACCAAAATTCCAAGCTCTTAAGATAGTATACATCAAAAATGAAACTTCCTACAAGAAAACTGAAAAACCTTCAGATACAATACGAAAAAGGAGGATAAATTTTTATGGGCATCTTCTCAGAATGAACTCTAATATATTAACCAATCAAATCATTGACTTTTTCCGTAACCGGAATAGAAATCCCAACTGTCTTAAAGAGAGTGAGAAAGGTCTAGTAGATCTAAGGATTTCAGAAATGCTGTAGATGGAAATATAAGGTTCAAGACCAATAAACACGAAACCCAACTGCATCATCTCATAAGAAGAGAGGAAAAGAAGATCATCGAGAATGAAGAAATACTGGGGACTGAGAAAAGAACAACACACAATAAATGATTGAGCCAAAGCACCCCAAAGAGGGCGAAAAGAAAGAAGAAGAAAACTAATAACAACATGAGACTTGAACACAAATGTTTATTAAATATTTCGTATTTTTTTGTTGAGTCATTGCACTGTATTACAACAGTCTTAATGATACAGGGTCTTATAAATGGTGGAAAAATCGATTTTTTTCTGACTTAATTAAATTTCATGGTATTTTCTGATTGCATTGATACATACATTATAGGGTTTCAAATAAAAAATGACCTATATATACCAAATTTTAAAGCTGTAGTCATGTATGCTTTCACCCCCCTTTTATTTCTGTTACAGAAACCAGTATCATTTCGAAAAGAACTGTGAACTTTCTGTTTCCAGCGATTGTACGTATGAAATATTGTATATGTTGGTAACAGTTCAGGTTTCTAGTGTCTGTAAATGATTATCTTTGGGAGTATTTACTTTTGTTTCGCTGAAGCAGTTTGTTCACGTGTTACTGAATGTTTGTTGCTCAGGTGATACATATTTTTGTGGAAGTGCATATCGTTGAGTGGGCAATAAATACAAACTATGCCACGCATCAGGAAATTCAATAAAAGGAAATTCCCTGGTGACCAGTTGACAAACAAAGGAAGCCACGCTGTTGAAAGTACCTTATGTATCAGTTCCTCAGGGAAGAGACTCCCACATGCTACGCCTCCTGGTGATTCAAATTTTTTTGGTAACAATGACGCTGTTTGTAGTGGATTTGTCGTTGTTGATGTTGGCATCATATCTTCTTTGGTAAAGGAAGTAGCGAAATGTAAACAATGTGAGGGTGTAGGCTGTCTGGAAATAACTGAACAACAAAGTAGCAGGAAGGTTTTAGCGTCAAAATTAGTTGTCATGTGTGGATCCTGCAATAAATCTACCTCGAAAATGATTTCGAACATTGTGCATAGTTCATATGATGTGAATTTGAAGTTAGTGTATGCAATGCTTGCAATAGGAAAACGAAAAAAGGCTGTTCAAACGTTTTGTGGTTTGATGGACCTTCCTCCTCCTCCGAGTAGGTTCAGCAAGTAGATAAGAATACTTTTAGGTGCCTTGACGGTTGTCTCTAAAGCATCTATGAGACGTGCAGTAGAATATTAGCGGAACCAGGGACATTGCTGTTGCACGTGATGGGACATGGGAACGCCGAGGACATCGTTCCTTGAGTGGTGTTGTTAGTGCTACTTTTCTGGAGAACGGAAAAGTAGTTGATGTTGAGTGCTAATTTAAGTACTGCCACACCTGCCATGGAAATACTGAAGGACATATTGAACACAAGTGTTCCAAGAATTATGATGGTTACAGTGGAGGTATGAAGTGTGATGGAGCTCTAAAAATATTTCAGAGGTCGGTGCCCGTTTATTATGTTAGATACACCTAGCACTTAGGCGATGGGGTCTCTAAAGGTTTCAGTTAAATTAATGAGTTCAGTGTTTATGGTGATACTTTGGTAACAAAACTTGAGTGCTGTGGACATGTGCAAAAGAGGATGGGTGCTAGATTGAGGAAGCTACGAAGAGAAATGAAAGGAAAGTTGCTATCTGATGGAAAATCTCTGTCTGGCTGAGGAAGATTGACAGAAACTGAAATAGACCTACTTCAGCGATATTATGGACTGGCCATCAGACGAACTACACCTGTAAATGATGTTACAGCAATGAGAAAAGCTGTATGGGCCACCTACTTTCATAAGTTGTCCACAGATGACCACGCTGTTCACGGGCTTTGCCCTAAAGGAGCAGATTATTGGTGTGGCTACGAAAAAGCAAAAGAAAGTGGTCATATATACCATCATAAGCATTCTCTTCCTGAGCCTGTTATGAATAAAATAAAATCAATTTTTAGACCCCTGAGCGACCCTGTTTTGTTTAGTAAATGTCTTCATGGGGGGCACCCAGAATACAAATGAAAGTTTCAACCATTGCGTATGGGAAAGATCACCGAAGAATGTTTTTGTAGGACTAAATACGTTAATAGTTGGTGTACTAAATGCAGTGATATGTTTCAGTGATGGAGTGATAGGAAGGTTGGAAGTCCTGAGAAATTTAGGCATAAGATGTGGCTCTAACATGGAAGATCAATTGTTAGCGTGTGACAGACAACGGGTGCATGTAGCTGAATGCTTGAAGATGAAGAAATGCTGCAGGATGAAGACTATGCTTCAGGAATGTTCTGAAGCACAGTTTAATTGGACTCATATCTTCATTCGCAATTTCACGCAAGTTGAATTTTTCAGAATTCAGGTACAGTTTATAAAGCATTGCTATAATTTTTTTCCGTAACTGGCACTAGTCCATACTTATGTAGTAGATCCAAGCTCTATTGCAGAATCAACTAAATTATAGAAAAATAACATTTTTATTAAGAAAAAATTATAAAAATTAAAAAGTAAGATGTGATATTTTTTTATCCTTGTAATATACATAAAACGTGCAATTAAGTAGGTCTAGTACCTCAGACATCATGTCACGCATATCTGGTAAAAATTTGGCCTCCTTCAAATGTATAACATTTGATTAAATGGTACCTCAATATGAGAAGCATTTTGGAAAAAATTGCATAAATTGGTTTGTAATTTTTTAATAACCCTAAGCAGGTTCAAAAATAATTAAAAGACTTCTAATTTGTTTAGAAAGTGTGTTACATTACCTCATATCAACAAAAAATCTGTAAAATACGTACATTATAAACAGTTCCTGAAAGAAATAGGTGTTGATTTTTACATAATATTGAGCCGGAAAAGTACCCTGTATCCTTAGTTTGATTTCATATTACTTGGTTCAAACATGTACCACATTTGACTACTGTCTCTACAACGCACATTCATGAGTCCATGTTACTTCCTTTTGACATTTATAGCATAGCAGCTGATTGGTACTATGATGTGACAGTATATCGTGGTAGTCGGCATCGACCGTCAGCAATTGAGAACTTAGACAGCCCGAGGGGTGAGGAGCGGTGCGGGAGAATAAGCTCCGCCTCCCTCTCGAAGGTCTGTGTTCTGTGCTTCCACGAAAGCACAACTGACATAACAGTCATAGGGCTCGTTGATTCCTTTTGTTGCGCTGAGAATCACATTCAAATCCCTTTATGCACGAGAATTTGTCAGAATTTTCAGAAAAGAAAAAACAATCAAACTGTAAAACACAAAGTATTTGATATATGCTACAGCGCAGTTCTAAATGGTTCGAATGGCTCTGAGCACTATGAGACTTAAGATTTGAGGTCATCAGTCCCCTAGAACTAAGAACTACTTAAACCTAACTAAGCTAAGGACATCAAATACATCCATGTCCGAGGCAGGATTCGAATCTGCGACCGTAGCGGTTGCGCGGTTCCAGACTGAAGCGCCTAGATCCGCTCGGCCAAACCGGTCTGCGACAGCGCAGTTGTTTGCTGCGGTTGGCAGAGGTAGTTCAGGCCCGACAACTACCGGTGTCTTACGCAACTACAGTTCAAAACACTCTTTACCTATAATTGCCACGATATAGTGTCCGCATAATATTTGCACACCATTTTGAGTTGTCATCATTGCAAGGAAAAATAAAAAAAAATTCCATCTCTCACTTCTCTTAAGCCCGTACTGGCTACATATAAGACGACAATTATTGAACAACATGAAATAAAATTGTCATAACTTCTGAACGGTTTGCGTTAAGACGTTCAAAATGCGCGGTTGGCCGCGACCCATGACGGGAATTAGTGTGGGCTTGCGACGACAAAGCCGACTTTCGCTTGGATGGGTTCGTCAATAAGCAAAATCTGCGCATTTGGCCGGCCGCGGTGGCCGAGCGGTTCTAGGCGCTTCAGTCCGGAACCACGCGACTGCTACGGTCGCAGGTTCGAATCCTGCCTCTGGCATGGATGTGTGTGATGTCCTTAAGATAGTTAGGTTTAAGTAGTTCTAAGTTCTAGGGGACTGATAACCTCAGATGTTAAGTGCCGTAGTGCTCAGAGCCATTTCGGCGCATTTGTGAGACTGAGAAATCAGCATATCGCGATCGAGAAATCTGTTCACCCTCAACAGGTGACTATGTAGTGTGCAATGTCCATTCAGGGAATAATAGGTGTGATATTCCTTGACGGCACTGTGGCTAGCGAACGGTACCTGAAGGTTTTGGAAGATGATTTAATCTCCTTTACTCAAAATGACCCTGATTTCAAGACGGAGCTCGACCCCATCGAAGCAGGAGAGTGATTTCCTGTACGAGCACTATGGAGTACACAGAGGCCACTGCCATGGACCTCGATTGGCCGCCATATTCTCCGGATCTGAAAACAAGCGACTTCTTTTGTGGCGCTTTATTAAAAGTAAGGTGTACAGAAATTACCTCTAAACCACTGCTGAGCAGAAAACAGCCGTTTGGTGGTCATCGACAGCTTCGATGTTCCGACACTTCAGCGGGTCGTGCACAATTTCGCTATCCGTCTGCTCCACATCATCGCCACTGATGGCATTCATATCGAACGTCTCATAATGTAAAACCGAATATCTGTAATGACATTTACATGTTGAATAAAGCGTGTGCACGCCGTAGTGTGTAACTAATTTACGTTTTTCTTCACATAGTTCAATAATTGTCATCGTGTGCCACTCGGCCTCAGATGTAAGAGGAAAACTTTACTTAGCTCGCGGCCAAATTCACCAACGTTAATCAAAATTGAGCACATCGTAAAATATTACCTTCCCTGTATGTATTTTTGTTTATTGCTAAGCAAGGAAAAAATACTCTGAAGGAGCCCTTTATGTTACCTGCTAGATATACATTACTATAAAATATGGCTGAAAGCCACGGGCAGCAATTTGACGACCACTGATTTAACAGATGACAAGTGGATTCTCGCACAACACAGAGTGCAAAAAAAAAGCAACCTGGTAACTTGGTCAGAGCAAGATAGACGACATCGAATAGAGAAAAATTTTCCCGGTGACTGTTGGTCGGAAATCTATCATTGTGAAGGTAGACCTATGTCCATAAAGCGTCCTCAATAAAGCATTACCCAGGCAACATTACAAAAAATTAGTGTTTAACATAACGAGACGTGGACAGGAATTTAAAGTCTGCGTACGTTTAACTGCACAACTGAAGCCATTATCTTTACTTAATTTAATATCTAACTGCACTCTTTAGCATAACAGATGTAAAGTGCGGAAATTTAATTTAAATACACACACTTCAGAGCGCTCGTTACTGATTGTTGTCTTACGCTGTGCCTCCACGAACTTGAATTTCCAACCTGGAAAACTTTGAGCATTTCGACGACCTTTATCATGCTCTAACCTTGTTTTTGGTTTTTTTCCCACCCTGCTTAAACACTGTATGTATTCATGTATTCTCAGAATGGTAATACCTTGACTAAGGACGTTGGTTAACCTACGATGAATTAATGTAGTAATTTTAGTGACTATAAGAATTCAAATAATCTTTATACAATAGCACAAATTTCTAGTACAATTTATAGTTATGTTTCAATAAAATATGTAGGATGGAGCATAATATGCGGTTTTAAACCGTGAAACCGGTAGCGTGGTCAACTAAAACCAAGTTTTACCGACTGACAGCGGCTTTTCATTCATTCCCTTCACGTAAAATAGTTTGTAATAAGAGATGAATTCTGATCACCGAGGTTCTGGGAAGGCTGGAGGGTAAGTAGAATTTATCCTCGTCAGTGCAGCGAAAATTAATCGCATGGCTTAGACTCCTGGCGCTGACAAGTATTTGGGCCTGCGACAAATTGGAGGAAGCTTCGTAAAGGTTGTTAAGAGAAGCAGGACGTAGATTCACGCGCCTCAGGAAATCAGCGAGCAAAATTAACAGCAGAGATTGAATTAAAAATATTGTTATTGAAATAATAACGGATCTTTAAGATCGAATCGAGACAGATGTATGAAAAAAGGAGGTTTATGATTAAAACGATATGAAAATAGCTTTAGAAGCACGCCGCATGGAGGGAAGTCGCTGTGGAACTGGATGGCATTTGTAGGCGCAGTGATGATCTAGCTGGACGCGTTTTATACCAACATCAACATCTACGTCTACGTGATTACTGAGAACTTCAGACGTACGTGTTTAGCAAAAGGCTCATAGGTCCCCTTTCAGACTATTTTTCTAGCGTTATACTTACAAACAACGTGGGGGGAAAATGTACACCTAAATCTTTTCCTGCGAGATCTGATATCTGTAATTTTATAATGATGGTCGCTTATTCTTAAGTGATCAGGAGTAAAAAAAAAAGTGTCAGAAGTCGGAGGAGGTCTCTCCAACTCTTTGTCATATCCGTGACACTCTATACCCTGTTTCGGGATGATACGAAACGAACTGCCCTTCTTTGTACTTTTTTGATGTACATGAAAGTATTCTAATTTGTTACGTTTATATTTCTCCCCCAAGTGACGCTAGGTGCTGCAGAAGGACTCGTAGGCCGTCTTGGAAACTGAGCAGCGAGGCCAGAACCTGGTTCTAGCTTCAATAACTACTCTTATTTTTTGTAGCTATTTCTGAGATGTGTGATAGTCAGGTACGAATAACGCTGGATTCACCAGTTAATGCGTAAGCAAACGCGCTGTCATCAACAACTTAGTAAAACTGGTGCGAATACGTGTACTACGCTGAAACGAAGGAGAATTATAACAGATGTGACTTGAATTCACGTATGAAGTATGCACCCATTTTTACGTAGCTTGAAGGTTACATCAGTGATATAATGGATGCTACAAAAAGTATATGAAAATCACAAGTTGTGTGTATAATGTAGATGGCTCCATACATATTGTAGTCACCACACAACTTTCTTTAATTACGCGTTTAGATTTATAAATCGTCATCATCAGACGCGTTAAAAGACACAAATGATACGTGGTGCATGAAAGTAGTTATTGACTACTGAAGACGAACAGGAAACATGTGGAATATAAAAACATATCATGGTTTTAGTGAACACATACACATGTATGGAGCCATCTATCTTATTCATAAGACAATATGAAACTGAATCACTATGGCAGTTGCGTCGCTCAGAAAGACAAACACGCCAGTAGCTGGCAGTACTGGAGAGTATTAACACTTGAATACAATTGTTATAATCCGATGAAAATGACAAAAAAGAACCTAGAGGTCGTGTATAATTACAAACTTACAAAAAAATTCCAGAATCTAATAGATGACAGAAATATAATAAAAACTAAAGACAACAACATAGGTGGGAGAAAATTCCAGAAAGATGGCAATAATATTTCTCTACGTGTTTTGTTATCCTCATGTTGTAATTTATTTCATTTATTTGTACCGTATATCAGTTCCATTGGATGTCTGTAAGTTTACGTACACGTAACAAAAATTTTCTAGTGCCTAATGTTGCGTGCAGCCGTGGTTCATGTATGCGTGTTTTAATGCATCTGTTGTCAGCATAAGCGTTTTGTAATAAAACGTGCATTCGTAGTGTCGTCCAATGGAGTGGTCCCTCCTACCTTTACATGCTGCTCCTTTCTCTCGCCTCCCTACTATGTGAGTTTTCATTTGTGTCTAATACTGTTGATACTTTGTGGTTTTTTATGTGATGTACATTTGTTTTATAACTAAACAGGACCTACAGGTCGTATCTTTGTCATTGTCACTGGATTATAATCTTTTACCGACTTTATTGGAGCAACCTAATGATGATGTATAAAACGAAACGTGTAATTAAAGAAAGAAATCACCACACCACCTGTTCCGTGTATTTATAGCACTCATTATAGCACTGTTACCACCTTCAAAACCGATTTCATCAGTTGACGGTAAAAAAGTTTCAGACCCAGGGCACCAAGCGATGCTGACCGACCAGCGTGTCATCACCTGCCAGAATGCTTCATTTAGCTGTGGTACTAGAGGGACGGGGTTAGCACACCGCGGTTTCAGCCACTGGTGCCGCTACATCTCTCTTAAGTACCTCCTGAATTGGCCCTACGAGGCTCAGTGCATCCCCTGCCAGTCCACTCATCAAAGAAAACCCCTGAAGGAAAATCCCTTTCAACGCCTAGAATTGTATATGGGTGGTTCGCATTGTAGTTAGTCGGACTGACCGTTCGACTACTGAGGCGGATGCGTAAGCTGATGAGAGCTGAATTAATAAGCCAGTATTAATTCATCTTGTGTTTTGAAACGCAGTGGTAGATTAAAACTGTGTGTCGGATCAGCGATCGAAGGCCGGAACTTTGCTTTCGGAGGGATATGATGTCATCGACTGAGATTTCCAAGCCAGTACCATCATTTTTAAAACTGCACGGAAACTCTTCTGCATACTGGCGAAACCATTTCTCTACAGTACGCGGACTTACAAGACTACTAGTGCGTCAAGATATCTCCGTGATAAAGTAGAAGGATTGTTTCAGGAATAATAATAATAATAATAATAATAATATTGGTAATAGTAATGTTAGAGAGCGAAACGATACTGATAGCGCCTGGCCACAAAAGACACGCACAAGCGCATCTATGCACGCATGCCTATCCACTAAAGTTTTAACTCAGAGTCTTAAATGCTGTGCATTACTACAAGTATGCCAATTATAAAGTAATGAAATACGTTATTACCCGTGGGACGATATAACCGTTCACTTACTGGAGGTGACAGGCTGTGTTTGAAAACGACACTTTGATAATCAGAGAGGAAGAGGGACAACCTTTTATAAAGGAAGACAGTACGTTGTAGTCGGACTGCTAAGCGGTGACGGCAAACACGCTTTCGTAGTAGCCATCGCCCAGATGTCAGCCGGATCGAATGTCTGCTAGAGAAATAATATGGTAGCGTACAGTTATCGTTCTCCGTCATGCACGGCGACCTCTCCAGGGCTATTCCAGAGGAATAATATGACACCAGGTTTCCCACACTCCCATTGTCACGAAGAACAGAAATACGACGCTGTTCTACAAATACTTTCACGTTTTCTTAGAAAGTTACACCGAAGGCAGAAATTGCACATCATCATACTAGAAGGAGAAAACTTAACGTAATTCGTGTTCCTCTTTGTTAACAAATTTTCTCTTAATCATATCAACAAATTCACGCTTTATGCAGGGACTGAGAGTTGACATCCAATGTAAACAAATGCAACGTTTTGTGCGTATATGAGCAGGACGACCCATTATATTCGATTACGCTTCTGCTAATAAATCACTGGAAACCGTAATATTTCTGGGTGTAATCGTATAAAGCAACTTAAAATGGAACGATCACATGAAAGTAACTGTAGGAGAAGTTGATACCAGGATGTGATTCATCACTTGCAATAATCCTAAGAAAATGTAATTCACCCACGAAAGAGGTGGCTTGTACAAAAATCGTTCCACTAAATCTGGAGTACTTTCAGTCCAAGAGAGTCAGGTACGAGTTATGAAAGGGACTGAGGAGATAAAAAGAAGAGTGTCAGGTTTCGTAGTTAGTGAGAGTCACAGCGTTACGGATACCGTTAACTAACTACAGTGGGAGACGCTACAGGATTACTGTTAAAAATCTGGGTGTTTGCGTTCCAAGAAGTAATAGACGCGGAATGGTAATACGAATTTTAGGTTATATCTCACATTCGTGTTACCGGCAGGCGTTATTCTGCCGCACCATTCGCGAGTGCAGCGGAAAAAGGGGGGAAATAGTAGTGGTGTCAGAAGTACCCTGTGATACATGCCGAAGGTTGATTCAGAAGTATAGATGCACAGGGGCGGACAAAAATACGGAAACAACAGAAACACGACGCATAATACGGTATAAGAAAACTGTTGGCATTTAAAATGGCTCAAATGGCTCTGAGCACTATGGGACTTAACTTCTGGGGTCATCAGTCCCCTATAACTTAGAACTACTCAAGCGTAACTAACCTAAGGACATCACACACATCCGTGCCCGATGCCGGATTCGAACCTGCGACCGTAGCGGTCTCGCGGTTTCAGACTGTAGCGCCTAGAACCACTCGGCCACCCCGGCCGGCGCCATTTAAAAGTTTCCGGTTGTCTCGGAATGGTTAAATACACGTTCTGTATTGTTTAAGAGAACCTTATACCACTCTTTCGAGAAAATAATGGCAAATTCCAATAACGGTGACGGAGGGTTAATAACATTGAAATCTGTTACTGTGCTGTCAGTGGAAATGCGACAGCTCGTCCTCGTGCTTACAAAACCAGTTCTGGACGACGCAAGCTGTTTGATCACGGACCCTGCCGTCTTGCAACACAGAATAAGCAAAGGATAATAAACGTTGGATGCACCTAATCAGCCAGAACGATCGCATGAACTTTGCCGATAATACTACCTTAGCACAGTAACCGTGGGGCCCGTGAGATACCACGGTATGGATGCCCTCGACCCTTGCATGTTCACCTTTCGGACGAAAACTTGTTCAGAAGTTGGAAACAGTGTGGAACGAGATTCATGCGACGAAATGACATTCTTCCATTTCTCAATAGGTTTTATGGCTTCGGCACCACGTTATCCTGTTACGGGCATTTGCGTCACTGATGTGTCGTTCGGAATTACAGTTCGCCCTGCTGTTCTCACCTTCTGCAGCTCCCTTCGTGTTGTTTTGGTACTGAAAAGGATCCAGAATGAGATTTTCGCTCTACAGTGGAGTGTGCGCTGATATGAAACTTCGTGGCAGACTAAAACTGTGTGCCGGACCGAGACTCGAACTCGGGACCTTAGCTTTTCGCTGGCAAGTGCTTTACCATCTGAGCTACCCAAGCAGGACTCACGTCCCGTGTTTACAGCTTTACTTCTGCCAGTATCTCGTCTCCTACCTTCCAAACATCACAGAAGCTCTTCTGCGAACCTTGCAGAACTAACACTCCTGGAAGAAGGGAGATTGCGGAGACATGGCTTAGCCACAGCCTGGGGGAAGTTTTCAGAATGAGATTTTCACTCTGCAACGGAGTGTGCACTGAGATGAAACTTCCTGGCAGATTAAAACTGTGTGCCAAACCGAGACTCGAACTCGGGACCTTTGCCTTTCGCGGGCAAGTGGTAGAGTAGTTTCCCGCGAAAGGCAAAGGTCCCGAGTTCGAGTCTCGGTCCGGCACACAGTTTTAATCTGCCAGGAAGCTTCACTGACAAGGATCGCTAACGTGAAGTTCAGGTCTGGAGTGACTTTTGCAGCTGTCGTCTTATTATTTTTCATCACTAACCTCTTCAATGATTGCCTGTCACGATCACTCAAGACACACTTTCGTTCGTGTTGTGACTTAGCAAATGATGTTTTTCCGCTTTCCCTGTATACAGTATAAATCTTCGATACGGTGCCTCCTGAAACACCAGACACTTCGGCTAGCTTGGTTACGGAAACACTCACCATAGGAGTACCATCTATTAGGTCAAGTTCTAAGTCACTTAGCTCCAACATAATGCAATCACAGATGTACAGAACACTTTTCTGACCACGGCTGACACTGACATTTTAAACTTGCTTGCAGCATTTGTGTTCAAGCATGCGTTTCTCGCTGTGTCCCTGTACTTCTCTTCAAACCCTGTAATTGGAGGCGAGTCTATAAATTAAGACTGCAGAAGGACAATTCGAAATGTTTACAGTGAACTTGGTTTCAAGCAGATTTAAGGGCTTTCAAGAAATTTTAGAAAACTGTATACATTGTAAATCGGGATTGCAGGACGGAGATTCGAGCGC
This sequence comes from Schistocerca americana, assembly GCF_021461395.2. Lineage (NCBI taxonomy): Eukaryota > Metazoa > Arthropoda > Insecta > Orthoptera > Acrididae > Schistocerca > Schistocerca americana. The sequence continues at coordinate 265,305,448 of NC_060123.1, forward strand.
CGGTCTTCGCATATGCGAGTCTTTGTCACTGCACCTCCTCTCTCTGTAGATACTGCACAGTAACTTCAGGCTACAACACTGGCGTATTTCTGTGGCCGTTCCGCACTAGAAACTCGTTAGCTTCGCCAGCGAGCATGCAACACATTGAGTCTGATTGGAAATTTGCCATTGTGCGCGCCGTTATCTGGCGTCTACATCTGGTAAACTACTTTTATTCCGGGACTATTTCCTACTCGCCTTTCATGATTTATACGGGCGAGCCGCTGTTGGCGTTACATAATAGCGTTGTTGCGACACTCGGGGCTCTTTCAGCTGCGAGTGGCCGGCATTTGCATTTCAGCGATCGCGGTGCGGATAAGGCTGCTGGGAGCAGGTGGAGCGGGGCCGTACCGCCGCGCCGGCGTGTTAAATCGCTGCTGGCCCGCGCCTCACCTCGCCGCTCCTCTTGATGAATGAGGCATTGAGACTTCGCAATCTGGCCGCCGCGTCGCGACCGACACTTGCCGGATACGCTTCCGAGCGGCGCGGACGCAAGACGAATAGACCGGCCGCTGCTATGCCGTGCCGCGCTGTCCGCAAGCTTCGGACGACGCTCGCCAGGTTCTCCCCGCGGATCTTTGCGCACGAGAAACCTCCCACTCCCTCACGTACTGAAGATTCTATAATTGTTATGGCTCTCCTTTCGGACACAGGACACCTTAATGTGCATGCGGTGTAGCTGGTCGTAAGGAATGGATACTACATGACACAGCACTGACGCTATACAAATGGGATACCATCCCAGTACAGTGTCGGACCACCTTTTGACCGGGGTAGTGCAGCAACTCGACGTGGCAGGGGCTCAGCAAGTCGTTGGAACTACCCTGCAGAAATACTGAGAACTGCCCCCTCTACAGCGGTCCATAATCCCGGAAGTGTTGTCTGTCCAGAATTTCGTGCACAAACTGACCTCTCCATTACGTCCACCGGCCGCGGTGGCCGAGCGGTTCTAAGCGCTTCAGTCCGGAACCACGCAGCTGCTACGGTCGCAGATTCGATCCTGCCTCGGGCATGGATGTGTGTGATGTCCTTAGGTTAATTAGGTTTAAGTAGTTCTAAGTCTAGGGGACTGATGACATCAAATGTTAAGTCCAATAGTGCTTAGAGTCATTTTAACTGTCCATTACGTCGCATAAATGTTCGGTGCAATTCATGTGGGATCATCCGAGTGGCCAATTCATTCCCTCGAAGTGTCCAGAATTTTCTTCAAAAATCTACGAAAATTATTTGTCGGAGAAATACATCCATGGAAGAGGCAACGTTGTGCCAATAGCGACCAATTGTGGCCCGCTGACAAGGCACCTTTTCGCCCATAAAAATTACATGCAAACGAAGCCCATGGATAGCTGTAAATGGTTTCGAAGTAGCCATTTTCAGTAAACGATCGGTTGGAGCAGAGGACCCAGTTAATTCAGTGTATTCACAGCCCACATCATTATGGAGCCACCACTACCTTGCACAGTGCCTTGTAGACTGCTTGGGCCTATGGCTTCGAGGGGTCTGCGCCATACTAGAAACCTACCATCAGCTGTTAATAGCTGATATCGGGACTCATTTGACCAGGTTACAATTTTCCAGTCGTCTAGGATCCAAACTATATGGTCACGACCCAAGAAAAGGTGTTGCATGCGATGTTGTGTTGTTATCAAAGGCACTTGCGTTGGTCATCTGCTGCCAAAGTACACTGACGTCAAATTTAACGACACATCCCTAAGGGATGCGTTCGTCGTACGCCCCACATTGACTTCTGCGGTCATTTAACGCAGTGTTGCTTGTCTGTTAGCACTGGCCACTCGAAGCAAACGTAGCTGCTCTCGGTCATTAATTGAAGGCTGTCGGTCATTGTATTGTATGTGGTGAAAGACAACGTCCGAGACTTGGTATTCTCGGCACAGTCTTGAGACTGTGGATCGCGGAATATTGAATTCCCTGACGATTTCCGTAACAGAATGTCCCATGAATTTAGCTCCAATTACCATTCCGCGTTCAAAGTGTGTTAATTCCCGTCATGCAGCTGTCATCAAGTGGGAATCCTTTTCACATGGATCACTCGAGTACGCATGACAGCTCTACCAATGCCCTTTTATAGCTTGTGTACGTGATACTACTGCCATCTGCGCATGTACTTATCGCTGTTCCATGACTTATATCAGCTCTGTGTACGTCAGTCGAGTTACAAGGCAAGAAGACAAGCATACTGTATAAGAGTCAAAAACATATTCCATTGGTGCCTTCGGTATGATTTCCTGGTTTCAGTCAATCACATTTCTTCTTTGTAAATATACGAAACATAATCACAAGGCCAACGTAAGGCAAGGATGCTGTATTTCTCTGAAATTCTTCTATATACACGCAGATAAAGTGACATGTAAATAGAAAACGGTGAATAAAAAAAGGAATATTTTTGGATTGTGACCCTGGACTAAATGCAATCCCATTTGCAAATGACCTGACACTCATTGCTGAGAATGAAGATGAACTTCAGAAAAATGATGGCATTTCAAGGCATAAAACCAGTAAGATCAAATGTAGTCTTGAATAATGAAATCTTGAAACAAATTAAATATTTTAAATATCTAGGGTGCTACGTCTGATATGGATATAACCATGATGTGAAGGTAAAATTAAAAAGGAATTCTTCCGTATGAAGAACAATTACAAATAAGCAGAATAAAGTCACGAAAGAAATCCACGCGTAGTTTTACCAAGGAGCAGGGGGATCAACAATTATTGATAAGAGTAGAGCTTCGCTGACAACAAAACACCAAGGGAGTCGTAAACAAGCTCAAGAAGTGAGGTTATAAGAAAAGTCGAAGGATGTAGGAGAGAAGATTGTAAAGCAAACGAGGGTACAAAGAAAGATTTGGGAATATATTACATAAACAAAAATAAATGAAAATAGGAGCAAATGGAAGGAACCTGTGGATGGAAAAAGACTCTAGGTAAACGTTCTCGATTATAAATGTAGTGGAAGGAGAAACATAGGAAAGTCTCACAAAATTAGCACAACAAGCAGTTTGCCTAATAAACGACCTAAAGAAGTAGAAAAATAGGAAAAAGAATAAGGAGGGGCAGAAGAAGATTTCAGTAAATAACGAAAGACTGAACGTGTGTAAATTTTAAGCATTTTCATTTATATGTTGAAATAAAATCCACAATGAACTTTTTGTAGACGTCTGCCAGTGTTTAGATGATAAACAAAAAAAAATTAGGTTTATTGGTTTAGTCCTTTTTAAAGTCCGTTACGCTCTTCGATGACAATGTTATAAACATCATCATGTTGGTTTCGTTTTGTTTACATCATGGCATGCTGGCGTTTTTGCAACCTTACCTAACGTTTGCTAGGTAGAGAGTGGTGAGGTAAGATTATGTGTCGTCTTCCATTTGAGAAGAAACATGTTTCCACATTCATATAAGCATGTAGAAGCTGTAGTAACTGCATAATTAAATATATCCGCTACATGCTGCCATAGCATATTTATCATCTCTTTTCCATCAATCTTTTGATTGATTTGATGCAGCCAGTTACAACATCCTATCATGTGCCAATATATTCATTTCAGAGTATTTAACGCCTTCCATTATTTGTTCTATACGTTCTCTACAATTTCAGCCCTTTACGGTTCCTTCTAGTACCATGGAAGGTATTACGTGAAGCCTTAACAGATGTCCTATTACGCTTTTTATAGTTAGTGTTTTCGACATATTCCTTTCCTCGCCGCTTCAGTAGAAATTTTACAGTCACAGTGTGTTATAGGTCCTAAATTTCAAAGCTGTTAGCAGTAACTACTTATATTTTGAACACTGGCGAGAGGTAAACAAGGCATACTGTAATATATTAATACTTTGGCATTCTTAGACTAACATAACAAAATATGTTGCAAGTCCCTTATATTAATTTTTAAAGCTTTGATACAAATTAGTAATATGGATCTAAGTGTTCTGGAAAGTTTACATCAGTGCATCATGTTTTAATTTAATTGTAAATGTCACTTCTATTAAAATTAAAAGTAAAGGTGAGTTCATGTTTGTTGATATCTAATATAGTTCATAAGATTTTTAAACATTTAGATAAGTTGCAACCATTTCTTTCATTAATCTATTTTTATTCAATCTTCTTATTGTGTCCATAATGTTTTTATCTGGATCCTTATTATATGACGTCTTCACTCTTACTGACGCAGTATGATCGTGTTATATTTTTAAATTTATGTCCTATGTGTTTGATATATGTCGTTATTGGTGATATCACGTGTGCTGTGTCGGTAGGCACTGATGTGTTGATTAAAGCACGTGGTCACATCACCATTTACCAAATATGAGTCACTTCCGCAAGCCACACCTATATTTGACGATGTGAAGGGAACGAAATCTATCGTGATGATAACGATGATGATGATACCATGATCATGAAATCACGTTTACCTTTCTATCTATCTTCTTCTACAAGTTATGCTGCCTACGACTCCTGTGTTGCCTTAATGTGTTAATATGATTATGTCCTATCATCCAAAACTTCGGATAGTTAATGTGTTCTATGTCGATTCCGCGGATCCTCACTTATTATCTTACAATCTTACTCAAATTTAGATGTTCCTCTGTAACACCACATCTCAAACGCTTCGGTTCGCCTCTGTTTTTGCCACGGTTTTAGTCTGTTGTGGTGCTTTATGGTAGATGGTTCCTGTGAGGTACTTTAGAGTGTAAAATGTCAGCTTCGACGGCCCGAAATGTCACAGTTAATAAAATGTTCCGGGCTATTATGCCGTTGGCGAATGGATTTCACTTTAAAATCCAACGTTTGGTCCCCATCTGCGGAGGACTTGTCAAGGGGGGATCGGAGCTTCTTTGAATGTCCGATTCAGAGAGCCAGGGTGTGAACTCGACATTCAAAGAAGCTACGAGCGCCCTTTAAAATGTCATCCGCATATGGGGACGAACCATTGGGTTTAAGGTGAAATCCATTCTGCCATGACGTAATAGCCCGGAACATTTTATTAATTATGGTATTTTAGGAAGTTAGTTAATTAAACAGAACTAACACAAACGCTTAGATAGAAAATTAAAATTGAAACAAATGAGCCCTCGGTTACTATTATTTTTAGTCTTATTGACCAGGTTTCAACACTTATAAGAGCGCCTTCATCAGAATTAAAACAATTAAAATGCCCTGTAACATAATTACAAATTTATAGGAGAAGACATTTTTTATACGAAAAGTGTAAGTACTGACTAAACAGTAAAAGATAGAGGCAGTACTTATATGTCAAATATAAAATAATTAACAGGCCAGAAGGGCTTTAGTCACAAAATACATAAAAAGGAATGCGTGAAGGCGAGCCACTATGAGCTGTTCGTACCTGTACAGCCACAGGTTGCAACGAACTGAAGCGCCCGCGGTAACAAGTGTGGGCAGGTGAACATGACATTGCATCGAGAGTGCCATCTAGTAGTCGCAGGTACAACTTGGCTACTTAAGATTTAAGAAAAAATTCAAAACTTTGGTTAGATAGAAGGCATGGAGACAGTAGGTGATGGCTTGTCCTTTAACTATTGCCAGAGTTTTAGATGGGTGCATCTTTCGGATTCATTGGTTGCACCGGGAGATGAAATTGTTGAGACAGAGTTTAAGTAACCTGTGGGTTTTCTGTAGACGAGGCTAGAGGGCTAGGAATGTGGTGTCATAGGTCTAGTGAAAGAGATAGACAGGAACTGGTGCCTTGGACATGCTAGCCGTCTAAAGGATATATGGGAATGGGGAGAGGGTAGACGGAATGAGACATCCTGTTAATGGGATAGAAGATGTGATAATTGGTATTGTTTCTAGTGACAAAGAAAAGTTAAATGCAGTTTTAGCAGTTGTCAAGAGCGAGCAAATTTTTCCGTTCTTTCTGGACCAAATCAGAATTAGAACCCAAATCCAGGCTCATTGTGAGTCTCATAATAATAGTCGAATCGTAAACTAAGGAACATCCAGGAACACATTAATGTGACTGCCGCCTACGTTTGATGGCAGGTGGCAGCACAAGCGGTGGATACACAGAAAGTGTGACGGGGGAAGGCAGAAAACAGTAACTGTTGTAATGTGGAAACGGAGGGATGTATCTGGCTGTCAAAAGAGCTTGATCGTTGGCTTTTGGGCAAAGGGTGGAAGCATCTCCGAAACGGCTAAGTATGTAAACTGTTCGCGTGCCGCTGGGGGTTAAGATGTACCATGCGTGGCAATACGGGCGAACAGAGGTGCAATTGTTGAGTAACTGACCTCCCAAACGAACTAAGGGGCTACCAAAAGCGGCTCCTCAACGACCGTTAGCAGACGTTGCTGCTTATGGGCCTCCGTAGCAGGCGTCTAGTTTATGCACTCATGGTCACATCTACATCTACATCTACAATTATACTCCGCAAGCCACCCAACGGTGTGTGGCGGAGGGCACTTTACGTGCCACTGTCATTACCTCCCTGTCATGGTTCGCGGGAAGAACGACTGTCTGAAAGCGTCCGTGCGCGCTCTAATCTCTCTAATTTTACATTCGTGATCTCCTCGGGAGGTATAAGTAGGGGGAAGCAATATATTCGATACCTCATCCAGAAACGCACCCTCTCGAAACCTGGCGAGCAATCTACACCGTGATGCAGAGCGCCTCTCTTGCAGAGTCTGCCACTTGAGTTTATTAAACATCTCCGTAACGCTATCACGGTTACCAAATAACCATGTGACGAAACGCGCCGCTCTTCTTTGGATCTTTTCTATCTCCTCCGTCAAACCGATCTGGTACGGATCCCACACTGATGAGCAATACTCAAGTATAGGTCGAACGAGTGTTTTGTAAGCAACCTCCTTTGTTGATGGACTACATTTTCTAAGCACTCTCCCAATGAATCTCAACCTGGTACCCGCCTTACCAACTATTAATTTTATATGATCATTCCACTTCAAATCGTTCCGCACGCATACTCCCAGATATTTTATAGAAGTAACTGCTACCAGTGATTGTTCCGCTATCATATAATCATACAATAAAGGATCCTTCTTTCTATGTATTCGTAATACATTACATTTGTCTATGTTAAGGGACAGTTGCCACACCCTGCATCAAGTGCCTATCCGCTGCAGATCTTCCTGCATTTCGCTGCAATTTTCTAATGCTGCAACTGGTATTCGTGGGCGACGAAGGCTCTAATTTGCACGCTACTGGACGTCCATTGAGTGGTAACATGTGGCCTTTTCTGATAAATTACCCTTTATGCTCCATCGGATAGATGGACGTTGGGGTGTATGGCGTGAAACGTCTGAAAGCAAACATCCTGCAACAATCGTGGACGGGTCCAGGCTGGAGGAGGATGCGTTATGATCTGGGGAATGTTTTCGTGCCATTCTCTGGCTAATCGCTTCACTCTGTAATGTACACTGGATGAGCACAAGTATTCATCTATCCTTGTGGTCATGTTAACCCCAACATGCAGTTTGTTTTCCCTCGGCACGATGGCCTCTACCAGCAGGACAATACAACGTGTTACCCAGATAACAGTGAACGTGCGTGGTTCTAAGAGCACCAGGATGAATTTGGAGTACTCTCCAGGCCACCAAACTCCCAGGATTCAAAGCCAGTAGAGAATCTGTGGTAACACCTCAATCGGGTCGTTCGCGCTGAGGATCTTCGGACGAGAAACCTAGTGAGAGAAGTCGACAAGGCTCCACATCCCTGTCGGTGCCCCCAAACCTCACTGACTACCTGCACGTTTTGCAGCGGTGAGCCCTGCAAAAGTTGGTTATTCAGGCTTTTTAATGGTGCCACATTAATGTCACTGGATAGTGTGGTATGAGTGTATACCGATCGACACTTGCTTCATAAACAACAAAGTGAATGCTGCCGGCAGCACCGCGCGCTCTTCTGCACTATGGTGGCCAGAGCTTGCATCCCACAAGACTTTTGGAGCAGCGGCGTCTGCTAACGGTAGCAGCAGCTATCCCTCCACCAACATAATCTATGCCTGCCTTATCCTATAGAAATCCGCGCGAGAATTTAAGGATTTTATGTTTCCATCGTTGTCCCGTGAGAATGCCAAACTAACGATCATTCAGAGTTCACTAATACTACGCTGTCAGCAGTCTAGATTTCAAACCATTTGGCAGACGAGACTTGCTGCAAACGGTTGCTGAGTGCATACTATGGGAATCTTTTCTTACATGTAAAATGCACTTGGCACCAAATAGTTCGTTTCTTACAGTTCACGTAAAAGCATAACAAAACAAATGATCCCAGACTCTCTACAGACATAGGAGGCTAAAGATCTCTCTGGCAGTTTTTACAAATAAAAGATCGTAGGTCTCCTATCATATACTACGTCAGCTAATCCGACGCTCTTTTGCTGAAGAATGCTTTCTTTTAGCTTCACTCATCTCACGTATTCTTTTCTACGCCACAATTTTTCACCTATTTTGCTTTTTATTTTGTAATTTTCACGTTACTGAGAGAGGTACACTATGTGATCAAAAGTATCCGGACACGTGGCTGAAAATGATTTACAAATTTACAAGTTCGTGGGACCCTCCATCGGTAATGCTGATATTCAATATGTTGTTGGCTCACCCTTAGCCTTGACGACAGCTTCCACTCTCGCAGGCATACGTTCAGTCAGGTGCTGCAAGGTTTCTTGGGGAGTGGCAGCCCATTTTTCACAGTGTGTTGCACTGAGGAGAGGTATGGGTGTCGGTCGGTGAGACCTGGCACGAAGTTGGCATTCAAAATCATCCCAAAGGTATTCTATACGATTCAGGTCAGGAGTGTGCACAGGGCAGTCCTTTGCAGGGATGTTATTGTCGTGTAACCACTCTGCCACAGTCCACGCATTATGAACAGGTGTTCGATCAAGCTGAAAGATGCAATCGCCATCCCCGAATTGCTCTTCAACAGTGGGAGGCAAGGAGATGTTTAAAACATCAATGTAGGCATGTGGTGTGATAGTGCCACGCAAAACAGCAAGGGGTGCAAGTCCCCTCCATGAAAAACGCGACCACACCATAACACCACCACCTCCGAATTTTACTGTTGGCACTACACACACTGGCAGATGACGTTCATGGGGCATTCGCCATACCCACACCCTGCCATCGGATCGCCACATTGTGTACCATGATTCGTCACTTCATTCAACGTTTTTCCACTGTTCAGTCGTCCAATGTTTACACTCCTTACACCAAGCGAGGCGTCGTTTAGCATTTACCGGAGTGATGTGTAGCTTATGAGCAGCCGCTCGAATACAAGTTTTCTCACTTCCTGCCTGTCATAGTACATGCAGTGGATCCTGATTCAGTTCGGAATTCTTGGGTGATGGTCTGGATAAATGTATGCCTATTACACATTACGACCTCTTCAACTGCCAGCCGTCTCTGTCAGTCAACAGACGAGGTCGGTCTTTACGCTTTTGTTCTGTACGTGTCCCTTCACGTTTCCACTTCACTATCACATCGGAAACAATGGATCTAGGGATGTTTAGCGGTGTGGAAATCTCGCGTGCAGACGTATGACACAAGTGACACCCAATAATCTGACCACGTTCGAACTCCGTGAGTTCCGCGGATCGCCGCATTCTGCTATCTCAGATGTCTAATGACTACTCAGGTTGCTGATATGGAGTACCTGGTAGTAGCTGGAGCACATTGCACCTAATATGAAAAACGTATGTTTTTGGGGGTGTCCTGATACTTTTGATCACATTTTAATTTCTATCTCTCTCCATATACTTGCGCAGATAAAATTATGGAAACACCGGAATCACGTTACAGTGCGTAATACTGTGTAGGAAAACCGTAAGCGTTTAAAACAGCTTCCAGCCGTCTCGGAATGGACAAATGCAGATCTTGTATAGATTTCAAGGGAATCTTACATTACTACTTCGAGTCCTTCCTTGGGTATAGGTATGTGTGTTGTTCCTATCGTAAGTTAGTTTAAGTAGTGTATAAGCCTAGGGACGGATGACCTCAGCGGTTCGGTTCCTTATGAAGTCACACTCACTTGAACATGATTCACGACTACGACGTTCAGTTCCGCTACGACTTTTTGAAGCTGTGATCCTCTTAATTTTCGTCGCAATCTTCTTCAGTAACTATCTATCAAGATCACTGAACACACACTTTCGTTCGTATTGTGATTTAGCTTACGATGTTTTGTCCATGTATGCGGTATAAAATGGTTCAAATGGCTCTGAGCACTATTAGACTTAACATCTGAGGTCATCAGTCCCCTAGAACTTAGAACTACTTAAACTTAACTAACCTAAGGACATCACACACAACCATGCCCGAGGCAGGATTCGTACCTGCGACCGTAGCGGTTGCGCGGTTCCGGACTCAAGAGCCTACAACCGCTCGGTCACACCGGACGGCTATGAGGTATAAATCCTCGAGACGGTGCTTCTTGAAACACCAATCAATTCGGCTAGCTTGGTTACGGAAGCACTCACCGTATGAATACCCTTGTTCGAACTTACTGAGACACAGAACACTGACTGGCGCAATCACATTTCAATAACTTTGCACAGGAGTCGTTCGTGATCAAATACGTTATCACAAACTGCAGGCTTGGGTAGCATCTGCATTTATATTCAAGCATGCATCTGTCGCGGGGTTTCCGTACTTTTGTCTACGCCCTGTTTAATGTTGTTTTTGGGCTGTTTTTCCCTTCGTTCACTGCTGTCTGGTAATGGAATTTAACCTAGAGCGGAGATTAATTGAAAGCCGTACTTTACTCGTTTTCATTCTTCTTATTTACATTAACAACTATGATATGATTAATGATAAGCCTGTGTATTGCAGTATGGATTTTAGCTACATGAGCTGAACAGACTGGTTCGGGACTACAGATACTAACATTCAGAGATAATTCCAAGATCTACAGGGATCCGGGAAGCGTATCGTGGCATTCCAAGATATGCTTCCCCGATCCCTGTAGTTCGTGTAATGTTTTCAGTATCATTACGCACATGTAATTATTCCGAATGAGAGTACCTCGTGGGTACTCCGTCCGCCCCCGATAGCTGAATGGTTAGCGTGACGGATTGTCAATACTTTGGGCCCGGGTTCGATTCCCGGCTGGGCCGGGGAATTTTCTCCGCCCAGGGACTGGGTGTTGTGCTGTCCTCCTCATCATCATCCTATCACCCACATCGACTTCATGTCACCGAAGTGGCGTCAAATTGAAAGACTTGCGCCCCGCGCCCGGCGAACGGTGTGCCCGACGTGGGGAGCTAGCCGAACGAGTAAATAAATAAAATGGGTACTCTGCAAGGTCACATTACTGCTAAGGACCACTTTGTCTGATCAGGTCCATGCCATGTTTGTTCCCCATGGATGATGTATTCCAAGACGAGAAAAGACGCCTGTGGGCTGGGATCCGATCTCATACTTGTACCATTCCAGCGCCTGGTGGAAAAGATTGAGAATGCTAGTGTTCCTCACGGCGTTTCAATGAAACTCACAAGCGGCAGCATTGTTCCAGAACAGATCGTGGCTGCCTTGTTCTAAGTGGAAGACTTGAACCAGAGACTGCGAAGGCTGTGTGACAATCTAGGCTGTGACTTCCTGGACTTCCGCCTCAGGCTGACAATTATAGTATCCTATTAAGTAGGTTAAGTGTGCACTTCAGATTAGAGGAAGTTAGTCAGACAGCTGACTTAATGAGGGGTAGTCACAGTTACTCAGAATAGGCAACTCTCCAATCAGTCCAGATAATAAGAGCTGAATGACACTCTGATTTATCAGTGTAAGATCCAAATAAATTCTCCCCAGAGGCGAGAGTAGTAAAATCCTAATGGTTAACTGCCGAACCATTCGCAACATAGTGTCACAGTCTGAACCACTCTGAAAAAGCACTGAAGCTCACGTAACATTGCATACATAAAACTAGCAAACTACCAGTAGCTGACACCAGCGATGTTGTTGGAGAAAATCAAGCATATATCGAAAAGATAAGTTAATGGGAAATATAGGTGGTGTATTTATTCTGTAGACTAAAAACACGGAAACTCTAGTTGCATGCAATATTGCTTGAGCAAGACTCAATCTCAGAGGTAGGCGTAAAATTGTAGTTGTACTTTCCATCGACCAACACACTCACCTCCCGATGTAACCAAAAACTTGTGATAAAACTTCAGTTCACTAGCACAAAAGTTCCCCATTTACACTGTAATTTTAGGAACAAACTTTAATCCCCTAACAGTGAAGTGGGATAACTGCAGTTTTCTTAGTGACGATGGTGACAACATATCTTGTGAAACATTGCTGAATACCTTCTCTGAAACATATATAGAACAGATTCATAATGGAAATATGTTAGATCTAATGCCAACAAAGAGATCTGACATAGCCGGCCGCTGTGGCCCAACGGTTCTAGGCGCTTCAGTCTGGAACCGCGCGACCGCTACGGTCGCAGGTTCGAATCCTGCCGCGGGCATGGATGTGTGTGATGTCTTTAGGTTAGTTAGGTTTAGACAGTTCTAAGTTCTAGGGGACTGGTGACCTCAGATGTTAAGTCCCTTAGTGCTGAGAGCCATTTTTTGAAGATCTGACATATTGAGTATGTTCGCACCGAACCTGCTGTCATTGACCGTTAGGCAGTTGCAGCAACAATGCTTATCAAAATTCAAAGTGCAACTAAAACAAGTAGAAAGATTTTTTATGTGTATTGAACCTGGGACCTCGAAACGATGGAGAGACTGTTTCCCCACCATAGCCTTCAGTGGTTCACAGCAGGCTACAGCAGTCCACTCACCCCATTGCCACCCCACACTGAACACAGGGTTATTGTGCGGTTCGGCCCCCAGTGTAACCCCCCTCTCGGGAATGTCTCATACCAGTCGCGTGTAACCCCAAATGTTTGAGTGATAGAGTAATTATGATGTGTGTATACGTGGAGACGTGTTTGTGCAGCAATCGCCAGCGCAGTGTAACTGAGGTGGAATAAGGGGAACCAGCCCACATTCGCTGAGGCAGGTGGAAAACCGCCTTAAAAACCTTCCAAAGGCTGGCCGGCACGCTGGACCTCGACAATACTCCTCTGGGTGGATTCGTGCCGGGGACCAGCACACCTTCCACTCGGGAAGCAGCGTGTTAGACGGCGCGGTTTGTCAGGCGGGCTAGCATGATGAAGATGATGATTTTTGGTTTGTGGGGTGCTAAACTGTGTGGTCATCAGCGCCCTTACAAAGTGCCAGTCTTTACACAGTCGGATCTAGCTTCTTTCACAAATGATGATGAAATGATGAGGGCAACACAAACACTCAGTCCGCAGGCAGAGAAAATCTCTAACCCGGCCAGCAATCGAACCCGGGACACCTTGATCCAGAGGCAGCAATGCTAGCCACTAGACCGCGAGATACAGACTGGGGGGAGCATGTAGAGGAACTGTGGCTCAATTTTAAAAAATAGTTGAGAATGCACTGGATAGGAAAGTACATAGTAGAATTGTTCAGATGAGAGGGACTCTGCAAGGCATACAGTCACTCTAAAGAGAATTCTAAAGAAACAGAGACTACCGCAAAACAGATGAAAGAAAGAATGTAGGACAACTGACGGAGAGATGCTGAATGAAATGCTTTTTGTCCTCAAGAGAGAAATGCGTAAAGCCTTCAAAACCAAAAAAACTGTAAGGTCTTTCACGAAACCCAGAGAAAGAATGTAACTAAAAGTGAGGTAAGCAAAGCAATAGCAGAAATGCTGAATTCAAGTGTTCTTTTACAAAAGGAAATCCAGGAAAATTGGTCCAGTTTGATTCTCGAACCACTGAAAATACCAGCAGAACTGCTACTAATGTCCATGGCGTTGAGAAACAGCAGCAATCGTTGAAACTGAACAAAGCTCCAGGGCTCGACTGAATCCATGTCAGATAATATGCTGAATCTGTTGCTGAGTTAAGCCCGTTTTTAATTATAATCCTTCGTAAATGAATGGTCACGGGTGGGGAGGGAGGAGTCCTCTGTAGGGTTGGGGATTTCTCAGAGGGAGAGGGGGCATTTAATTGATCAATGTAATCAATTAGGCAATTAATTTTGTATGAAAAATGTGTTCTTATCGTGAGAGGGAGCCAGAGGGCTGAGTATTTTCTTGACGGGTGGGGAAGGAGAAGGGAGAGGGGGGAAGGATGTAGAGGTTTAGAAAGTATGGGAAGACCCCAGGGGTCTTAAATCAACCACTATGTAGTCACAAATCACTCAGTAGAACATGAGATCAAGGTCATATTTCAGCTGTCACAATTTAATTAATTAGCACTTCAATTTGATTTCAAAACCGCTCCAGAATTCACTTTACTCCACTACTCCCATCACTGAGAGACAATTTAAAAAGTTCATCAACTTCTCCTTAGATCTTAAATTAGCATTTTAATGGGTAATGAAGAATCATGAGTAACTGGGCTGTTAGAACTTCTCTGGTGCATCTGTTTGCGTAAGAATTCAATAACAAAGGTGACAGAATATATTCTTAACGGATATCCGTTGCTATCATGATGTCTTTCTTTCTACAATATTTTCCCGTAATATCATTGAATTTAGTGTCTAACAACTTTTACATAATGCAAGATTATTTCAGGCTTTGACGAAAATAAATTGAATCTTGAAAATGTTTTGAATGTTATATTCATGATTCAGAAATAATTTTTTACTTTAATTTTGTATTTCTTTTTAATTTGAGAAACTTATAACAATGTTTCTTCATTAAATTAGTGCTCTCACGTTAGTCTTTCTTTATTTAATTTCTGTTTCAGTTTACTCTAGCACACATTACGCCAAGAAAAATGTAAAATTTAATCTCTTTACCTTGTGGAACATGATTTTAATATTATAAAAAGTATTTTAGATTACACACCGTTAAATATTAATTAGGTTCAAACGAGCCTTTGTTTTTTGGTCTTCACTAATTACCGTTACTGAATTCACAGCATTGTATTTTACTGTCATATCGTGACCTCCTAGTAGATGCTGTTACGCAGTGCACCTCGTTGATTTGCAACCAAGCTATCGTTTTATTACTCCACCTGTAGCAGGTAGAATAAACTCACATGTTTGTAGGCGAAGGTGAGAGAATTGAGAACCTCTTCGAGAGGCTGGACTGTAATTTTGCACGGCTTAGTGAAATCGTCACCATATTTTCACACGTTACTACGACGATGTTAATTACGTTGTCTATCGACGAGGATAAAATTATCATCTTACGACCAGCGTGAACAAATTTCAATGCGCAACCGTCAGTTCGTCTGCGTTGTAGTGGCAGTTACACGCAGCATCCAGCTGCAAGCTAATCCTCGAAACCTGTAAATATCGCCATTAAATTTCGAGTCGCGGACGCCTCGCAGTCTTTGGATAAACATGTCTCGCATTTTCAGCGCTCACTCATTGGATTATGCGAGATCATCTCGACTGGCCCATTAGTCTCTACATATAAGCCTGTTTCTGACTCGGCTTTAATCTCCAGACACCCAAATAATAGTCGACTGGAGTCCCCTGGTCTACGGCCGCGTTGAGAGCGTACTCTCTCCCGTCACGTTCAAAATGGCAAGCGGGCGGCAGCTAAATTACCTGACGATACACGCCGTCTTAAAAGAGTTTCTTAAATGGTCAGGTGGAACATTATACTACCCGGAACTGCTTTAAAAGGCGTGTCGACGGAGTGGACCGCCGTACGACCCAACAGCTGCTCTGGAAACTGCAACGACTGTCGCTGCAGACACGGGAACGCTTTCGCGTCTCAGATTACGATAAACAGCCGACGTTTGCGCACTCCGCAGGCGGTCTTTGCATTCGCACCGCTTCTCTACCGAGGTGATACGAATGTGAAGGCGCAGAACTATTCTTAGCAGTTACTGGCATCGTGTAGATCGTGAGATTTTGTGGTTGTAGGTGCACTGGATCCCGTCCGCACAGTAAAATATCGGTTTTTGTTTTATACTTTAATGCCGAGTTGTGCTACAGGAGAAAATGTCCGTAATGTTTTTAAATCCATTAGTAAGTGGTTATTTGACCTTAAAATCAAAATAAAACAAAAAGTGTACTTCATCTTAGGCAATGTAATTGATACAGATCTCATTATAAAGGAAAAATTTGTCATTGCGTATTAGTGTTACAACACAAGGGAAACGATGGACAGAAATGTTCTGAAAAGTGAAAGCAGTGAATGCGGATGAACGTGGATGTAAATGGGTCGTACTCTGAAGGAGACAGGCAGGAACCGAATATATGTGAAAGCACACGAATTCAGAGCATCTGTCTCACTCATTTATCGTAAGACACTTGCTCGACGTTTCCCGGTTCAGTGTAACGCCAGTAATAAAAGAAGAGCAAAGAATACACTGCAACAGATGACAGGAGTACTTACAAAAGTAATTGGAGTGGGAAACTAATGTGGGAGAAATAGGTGACACAGTAATATAGTTGCAGTTTGAAGCAACACAGAACGTTCTGAATTTTAAAAAATCAACAGGAATTGACGACATTTATTCGGAGTTACTAAAATCTGTCGGAGTTGTAAGAACTAAGTTGGTTGGTGTCAAAAAACCATGAAAAGCATGACTTATTTGCAGACTTCCGGAAACCTTTTATCGCCACGTTACTAATGAGGGAACATGAAGGTAAATTTTATTAATATTCTTGTAAGTCACACTTATAAAACATTGAACAGAGTAATAGACAAGAGAATAAAAAGTAAACTGAGCGTGCGCTGGAGGCGGATTAATTGAATTTCTAAAAGGAAAAAGATATCGGAAAGGTAATTTTGATATTGCACTTGATAATGAAGGGAAGACTGAAGAGCCGGCCGGAGTGGCCGTGCGGTTCTAGGCGCTACAGTCTGGAGCCGAGCGACCGCTCCGGTCGCAGGTTCGAATCCTGCCTCGAGCATGGATGTGTGTGATGTCCTTAGGTTAGTTAGGTTTAAGTAGTTATAAGTTCTAGGCGACAGAGCCATTTGAAGACTGAAGAAAAATAAGGATAACTTTTTAACATTTGTGGACGTAGAGAAAGCCACGGAAAATGTATGGTGGAAAGAGCTGTCCATAAATCTTAGAAAATTGTGACTACAAGACAGACAAAGATGAATAACCTAAATGATCCACAATACCCAACTGGTGTGATGAAAGTTTAAGCTCAAAGAACATAAGGTCGCAATATGAAGAATGTACGGTAGTGTTGCAGCTTATAAGCATTTCTGCTCAGCTTCCACGGAGTTCAAAGGGGACATAAGGCTGATGTTCACAGACGACATAGCGCTTTAGGCTGCACCTGAGGAAGACTTTCAAGACCTTTTTAGGATAAACAGAATAGAGACTAAGATGATGAAAGGTAATAGAAAAAGAAGTGTTAAATTTCATATTGAGAGTTGCCTGTTAATTTGGCACTTTCCTTCTTATGACAAACAAATGATTACAGTTTCAGAGAAATTGGATGATTTATTCAAGAGAAAGTGCTTCACTAATTGAATAAGTCACTTATTGAGTAAATCATTTGACGATGCCACTATGGCTGTAGTATATTAAGACATGTTTTTATAAAACAGATCTGAAGATGTTCATTATAGACCGAAACCGGTAGTCTGATGAAAAAAAAATTGTTACCGTAGATGTGAAGTGAAGGAAATTTATAATAATGCATTGGTCCATCTCTGGCCTTTGTACAGGCAGTTATATTGCTTGGCACTGAGTGAGTTGTTCGATGTCTTCTGAGGGATATTGTGCCGAATTACATCCAACTGGCGAGCCTGATGGTTAAAATCCCGAGCTGGTTGTAGGGCCCTGTCCATAATGCTCCAAACATTCTCAATTGGGGAGAGATCTGGTGACCTTGTTGGCCAAGGTAGGGTTTGGCAAGCTCGAAGATAAGCAATAGAATATTTCATCGTGTGTCGGCAGGCATTATCTTGCTGAAACATAAACCTAGGACAGCTTAGCATGAATGGCAACAAAACGGGGCGTAGAGCATCGGCGACGTACCACTGTACTAAAAGAGTACTGTGGATGATAACCAAAGAGATCCTGGTATGAAAAGATTTGGCGCCCCAGATCATCACTCCTGGTTGTACGGTCGTATGGCGGGTGACAGTCAGACTGATATCCACCACTGTCTGGGGTGCTCCAGGCACCTCTCTGCTTTATTGGCTCATCACTGAAGACAATTCTACTCCAGTCAATGACATTTCATATCGAAGTCGTGTCTGGAGACGCTCCAGGCAGCGGCAAGATACCAACATGACTGTCTCCCGCCATACGTCACGACAGCCAGTGATGGTCTGGGCTGTCGTTCCTTTTCATTGGAGGATCCATTTAGTTTTCATGTGCGGCACCCTTACAGCACAGACATACGTCGACAACATTTTGCGCCCCGTTTTGTTGCCCACCTGGCAAGCCATCCTAGGGTAATACTTCAGCAAGGAAGCACCCCGCTCCCGCCCTCCCCACGCACGACGAAAGTTTCTACTGCTTGTGTTCTTGCTTGCCAAACCCTATCTTGACCAGCAAGGTCGCTGAATCTCTCCTCAATTGACAGCACTGTGAGAAGGCCCTCTAGTCATTTCGAGAATCTGACAATTAGACATTGAACGATATCCCCTATGTCATCCAGCAACTCTATGAGTCAGTGCCAGGGCGAAAAGTGGCAATTGACCCTGAATAAAGAAAAGTTTGAAGTTATTCACATGAGTACTAAAAGAAATGCGCTAAATTTCGATTACGCGATGTCACACAAATCTGAAGGCTGTAATTTCAGATAAACACTTAGGGATTACAACGACAAATAACCTAAATTGGAACGATCACGTAGATAATGTTGTGGGTAGAGCAAACAAAAGACTGCGATTCATTGGCAGAACACTTAGAAGGTGCAACAGGTCTACTAATGAGACTGCTTGCACCACGCTTGTCCGCCCTGTTCTGGAGTATTGTTGTGCGGTGTGGGATCCGCATCAGATGGGACTGACAGATGACATCGAAAAAGTACAAAGAAGGGCAGTCGTTTTGTATTATCGAGAATTAGGGGAGATAGTGCCACAGACATGATACGTGAGTTGGAATGGTAACCATTCAAAGAAATGCGTTTTTCGTTGCGACGCCATCTTCTCATGAAATTTCAATCACCAGTTTTCTCCTCCGATTGCGAAAACATTCTTGGCACCCACCTACGTAGAGAGAAACGATCATCACGATAAAGAAAGAGCTGGCACAGAAAAATTTAAGTGTTCGTTTTTCATACGCGCAGTTAGGGAGTGGAACGGTAGAGAGACAGCTTGAAGGTGGTTCGTTGAACCCTCTGCCAGGCACTTCATAGTGAATAGCAATCACGTAGATGTAGATGTAAAAGGTCAATAAATGCTCTCGTAAGGGCCACAGATGGACCAACGCGTTACTGACTTGCTGAACTGCTAAACCTCTTTCTCTTAATAAATCATCCAATGTTTCTGAAATTGTGATCATTTGTTCGTCTGTAAATATTTACTGCAATTACCTGTTTCCGTCCCAATCGGGTAATTCCATCATGGTGCGTTTTTTCTTTTTTCTTTGTCCTAGGTTATATTTGGCCTTTAGTACGTCGTGACAGTTATCTTTGCAATACTTCACGCGTATCGCCCCTGGTCAGTTTCTATCAATCCGTATAAGCAGTGTGAGAAAGTCTTTGCATTCTCGCTGTAGAGAGAATATACTTGGGTTTAATTTGTTTTTCGACGAATGGGAAGGTTTCACAGACTGCAAGCAACGATGCTAGCCTCGTTCTTTCGTATTCTGTGTTCTGGTGTCACGGTGGCCTGTTATGTTGGATACAATAGCTCTGTCTACTGGCGATGTGTGCTGGTATGGAGATTGTACAATGAATAAGGAATTGGATGAAGCCTTTTCAGTTACTTGCAGCCGTGAAGCTAATTTAAAATGGTTAGATTATTTTGGGATCGTTTGATCACGGTTACTCTGCGTTTGGGAACGGGGAATGGTCGTAAAATGCAAACTTGTAGGTTGCTCGTATTTTATTGAAAGAAAGCTGATTATAGGTCATTATACTTTTCTTCCTTTCGTCGTCATCTAGATTCAGCCACCCACTCCTGAATTGTGAAACAGTTTCTTGTTTGCTCATAACCGTGGACTGGCAACGTGATTCCCGATTATTTTCTTGAGTTTGACCCTTGTCCATGTTGCTTTGAGTAGCCACGTGAGATGGTAAACCATTACTTGTGCTCAGTAACAATGTAATAGGATATCAGTCTACTTCTTTCGGAACTGTTTCGGTACGTACCTCATACTGCATTGTTATTAATGCATAACATCGCCCCACGCGAGCTTGCCATCTTGTTTTGTATTGTGGATTCGCCTCACAGTCCATGAATGTAGTCTCACGACCCATGCAATTTCGGTAGCATCGTTAATCACATATTGAAACGCACTCACAACATAGCAGTAATATGTAGTTCTTCTTCGCATGCTATCAAGTTTGAGGTTCCGATAAGATAGATCGTTGAGCGCTGTTTCATCAACGGCTATTTCTTAAATATCACGTGGAACGATCTCTAACATTACTGTGATTTATATGTTCATTCAGATGGTTTAATTAGTCTTTGAATTTAAACTCAATGATTACTAAATTGAGGAGACAACCTCAGCCGCACACCTGGACCCTATAAGCTAAAAGCTAATACTTTTTCAGTTTGGGCAAATGCCTTCATGAATAAGTACTCACTGTATAATATTGAAATATTAGCTATGTAAGTCTATTTCTTAGCATGCAAGCCAGTTTCTTAGTACGCAAGGCTATTTCTTAGTTGTGTGGGATTGTGAAACTACGTGTATGTATGCGACTATTTCTATTGAGCTTAAGAGACAGTCAGCGTTTCAAAATTATTTCCTGGTGATAATTTTGCATTAGCTTGGAGGTTTCAGGGGTTAAATGTTACTGTTTATGGGAGTAATCATTGCTTTCTGTCACAAATCTTTCAAAATCACGAAAGAGACAGTACTGAAAGAAAAAGAAATTTTCGTATTATGAAGCAAGAATACAAAGGATGACCGAACAAAAAAGATATCAGAAGCAGTTGGTCACAGATTAAGGGCTGATACAAGATACTGGCAAGGTAATGAGGAGGACTTCCTGAATGTGTGCTTTCGAGTGGACCATTGTATGGAATTAAAACATGGGTCATCGCATATCAGGCAAAAAAAAATTTTAAAGCACTTCAAATGTGGTGTTAGTGAAGAATTTTAATAATCAAGTAGAGAGTTAAAGTGCGAAGTACAGAACTACTGAACAGAAACAGTGTGGTATAATATTTATGGAAGACATGTAGACGAAGAGACATTTTAAAGAAACATCTGCCATTCTAGCTGGAAGACACACTAGAGAGGGGGGGGGGGGGGGGGGGGGAAATTGGAGGCCGATTCAAACTGGAATCTACAAATAAGATTACAGACGAGGTCCGACGTAGTAGTTACGTAGAAATGAAAAGATTACCACCAGACAGGAAACGATGTAGGGCAGCCTCAGATCAGAAGAAAACCTGATGACTTCAAAACAAAAGAAAAAATTATGATAAAGAATAATCTAGACTTTTAAAAGAATGCTGTTGTGCACAATAGAACAAAAGTAACAAGGTCAGTTACGTCTACCGAAACTGTCAGCGATTCAGGTAAGTTTACAATATGCAGTCTTCTATTTGGCCAGTAACGTAAAAATCCTAAATGCAACACACATTTTTAATTTACGCTGAAATTCTTTATAGGGTAAACTCTCCCTATTCGATACTCGATTTGTTTACATGTGAATGTAGTTTCGGGTGTTGTATAGCAGTCAGATCCATTTATCTGCCTTGTTATATGCAGGTATGGTTCCACAGTAACGTGAGTAACGCCGTTCTGGATCAATATGACCCAGTATTCATAGCTGGTTTCATTGGAAGTACGAATGTCTGCAAAATTCGGAAAGCAGTATACGTGGGGCAAGAGAATCTGAAATTATTCCACATGCAAAGGAAGTGATATACGACGATGATGAGAGACCTGAATATGATATAATATGACATAACGAGATATTTGTGGAGATGTGGAGAATGAAACTAAAGGAAGAAAGGATGGAAGGAAGGCAGACGAGAGTTAAGCGTCCTATCGACGACGGAGTTATTACAAACGAAGCTAGGATTGGGGAAGAATAAGGGAAGAAATCGGCTATTCCTTTCAGGGGAACCAGCTCGACATTTGCCTTACGAGATTTAATGAAATCATAGAGGATGAAATTGTTGTCCATAACTGATTCTGTCCTTTACCTGATTCTGTTTAGGGAGTCAAAGAACAAATTACGTTGATTAGACGGTATTCGCAGACGTATGTTTCTGAAAGGTAACAATATGTGCACCTCACTGCATCGATGAACTCGTTTGTGGGTTCATGATCTGAAAAAGACGTCTGCAATATATTACACAACTTTTCATTCTGCAGCGCTCTACAGACCAGTGTAGAGCTATAAGATTCTCTTCAAGAAACGTTAAATGACGTCACGTTTAATGGACTGTGAATGCAGTATTAGTAATACTGTTTCCTCCAATACCTCTTTTAATTAAAACCGTGTAAGGTGGTATAATAAATGAAGGTCACTTTCGCACCTTACGTAAGAGTTTTATACATCATAACGTAAAGGTGAATATGACACCTTACTTACTTCAGCGGTAATGAGTAGATTTGCCTATAAGTATGTAATGCAAAAGGGATGACACCCAATCGACGGTATTAACACACGCTCCTATATAATGCATGTCAATGAGCAGAAGGTGGAACAAGCAGTGAGAGGAAACGTTTTGGTGGAAGCAGGCGTGGGCAGAAGGAGAGGCAGCACCATGGGAGGGACCATGA
This sequence comes from Schistocerca americana, assembly GCF_021461395.2. Classification (NCBI taxonomy): domain Eukaryota; kingdom Metazoa; phylum Arthropoda; class Insecta; order Orthoptera; family Acrididae; genus Schistocerca; species Schistocerca americana. Next base: position 265,328,349 of record NC_060123.1, read on the forward strand.
AAAACTCTTAGGGGGCGTCCCGCAGCAGCAGTCAGTGACCGGACAGGTGATGCATACTAGACAGCAAGTAATGGGCCACCAGAAATAGGTCAGAAAGAACCTTTAGAAAATTGCATTTCGGAATTCCAAATGGATACGAACAAAACCAGTGATGCAGTTGATCACGTGAACAGTGAGTGGTACACATGTGATGTATGCTTTAACTTTTAGGCGTCTGGAACGGGCAGAAAACGTCCGATTGGCGGAAACGAACCAGGAAGAAATAAAGTGCTGAGATTTCTATGGTTCAAATGGTTCAAATGGCTCTGAGCACTATGGGACTTAACATGTGTGGTCATCAGTCCCCTAGAACTTAGAACTACTTAAACCTAACTAACCTAAGGACATCACACACATCCATGCCCGAGGCAGGATTCGAACCTGCGACCGTAGCAGTCGCGCGGTTCCGGACTGCGCGCCTAGAACCGCTAGACCACCGCGGCCGGCGAGATTTCTATGCAGTTTAATGGTAGGGCCCTTGCGATTGGCAGAGAGAGCTTCCACAAAATGAGAGGAACGTTCCTATTGGTCGAAAAAACCCATGATGTGGAGAACAAAAGAACCCAGGTGGGGAGACACTTTGGCTACGAGAAAGACAATAGCGAAATTTTTGGGGACTCTTCTCTGAAATGGTGTCAAGTGCAGGATGGGCTGCATAACGCTCTGTGCGACTCAAAGGAGAAATTTGTGTGAACACTGCATTCGCTGTGGCTGACATTGAGCTACGTATTAGCTGTAGCTTCATCGAGCTCCATCTGTGGAGAAACGAACCAGCCAGTTAGGTAACTGTTCTTTCGAGGACTAAAGGGGCATTTTAATATGCACACTGCTCTATCCATGCACTGCATATCGTCGTTTTCCAAGACTAGGGGTGAGTACATGTTTTCTCACATAGCGGAAACATAGGCAGAATTTCTGCTGGAAAAATTAGCAAAAGCTTAATAATTTTAATAGGAATTTCAGAGGATGAGAGCAGCCATGCAGACGACAGCTCATCGCAGCTAAGGCAAATAGAGCGAGCAAAGGCATAAACGTCTTGGTTCACCAGCTTGCGTCCACTGTAAACTCGAGCGAACTTGGGTAATCTTTTGCTCAGCTTACCGCAAAACTAACCATCCTCTGTCGACTTGATTGTCATCCTAAATACTACCGAACTTTGAACCGGAATTGGGTGATTTATTGAAGTTCTGGCCAACATCATAATGTAGTCGTAAGAATAATTTTGTAAAGAAACTTGTAGGTAAAATTTACCAGTGTTGTATTTAGGATTATTTCACTTTCTGAGGCTGAGATGCGTTCGTTTGACAACTGTCGTAACATTGTTAACTGTGCAAATGCATGTACTTCTGTGATAAGATTGCAACATCGAACCAAAAATATTTACAGCTTACACAGTTGTTGTTCTGTCCTCAAAACCTTACAACCACAACGTTCTGAAATATCAAAGTATAAAAAATACCATGACTCTACAATATTAACGAAATAATAACAGAGCGCAGTAGTACTGTGGTAGAAACTCGCTTTGGGAATCAGTGGGAATGGGGGATTGGTGGTAGGCGGTTGAGGGTGGGAGGAAGAGGAGAGCGGCAGTGGAGTTCGAACCTCTGCCCCAGAAACTAGACTTCCTTTATTTTCAGTTTCTTCCACTCACTTCAGTGAATGTTCGGATGATACCTTTGAAAAACTGCAGTGGATCTCCTACCTGTTCAAGCATGTCGTCTCTCTATCTAGCTGGTGGCCCCCAAAAGCTTGTATTTTTTGAAAGTAGTATTGAATCATGAGCTACCAGGAAGAGATCAATTGCCGGCCGGAGTGGCCGAGCGGTTCTAGGCGCTACAGTCTGGAACCGCGCGACCGCTACGGTCGCAGGTTCGAATCCTGCCTCGGGCATGGATGTGTGTGATGTCCTTAGGTTAGTTAGGTTTAAGTAGTTCTCAGTTCTAGGGGACTGATGACCTCAGAAGTTGAGTCCCATCATACTCAGAGTCATTTGAACCATTTTGAACAATTTGAATAGATCAATTTATGTAGACAGCCAATTAAAATCGAAGCAGATCATCACGAAGTACGAAAAAAAAGGTCTTATTGTGAAAGCTCTATATTTTATATTCGGACCCTTCATTATTGTTCTTTCCCTTTCACTAGGTGACAAATGAAACTTGACCAGTCATTAGCCAAGGGTGCACTAAGCTTCTAGATGTTGTAATAGTTCGCAGTTGTAAGGTAATTTTTTTTTCTTTGCTTCCAGCCATTAGTGCGTAGGGTAACGGGATGTGCAGGCCCCTCGTTTCTGGAGTTTGATGGAGTCCACGTCAGCTGATGATCCAGACCGCGGAGATGTAGGGAACGCGAAGTACATATTGCATCCTCATCCAGTAGTATGACGCAATGGACAGCAGGTCAGGAGAGTGCAATGAGCATTTAGCTCAGTCCGGAGCTAGCGTGCCGTTGAATGAGGTTATCGTTAGCGCTGAGGATTGGGCTGCGGCGCCACACTCGAGCAATGGTTGGTCGGCAGTTGGCTGTCGCAGACGTCCGCCTACAATGACGAACAAGGCGAAGAATTCACAGACGCACATGGACCGCGGTTTGGATCCCGAACAGACTCCGCTGCCATAATTAGTCGACGAATCTGAAGCAGAACAACAGGCTTCCAAATAATCGAATAAGACCAAGGAGAAGGCGACAGTTAATCCAGCAAATGGGAGCACCTCGCCTAGGGGGACAAAAGAAAAGCAGACGATGGTAGTAGATGCAGATAGTTTCGATATAGTCAGACACCGTGCTCGACATACACGACTTTCGTCGGCACCGCTGCTCGTGATGACGAAAGCCTTGGAACAGCGTGAAGAGGTGATGGAACAGCATGCGTGGAAGAGCCACAACCAGTCGTCCTATTGCTAATGGTGAATTCCGATGGTCTATAGAAGATCTTGATATAACTTGTTGATCAAGACAATGTCGTCGTCGGATCTGCCGGAACCGAACTATACAATGGGACAGTGAAAGCTGGAGGAACACAGTAGAGCCACGGTTGTCCTCTTACATATATCCGTCTTCAATAGACACGACACTAAGGACTGTAAAGATTGTTTCTCGAGATGTGCCTTTAAATTACAGCCGCGAGCACGTCCGGTGACAAATGGAAAACCTTGAATACGGCTCTCTACAGTTACAGCTACGTAAATACTCTGCGAGAAACTGTACGGTGTGTGGCGGAGGATACCCTGTACCACTTACTGGTCGTTTCCTTCCCTGTTCCGCTCGCACGTAGAGCCCAAAAAAAAAAAAAAAAAAAAAAAAAAACCCAATCTATAAGCCTCCGTATGAGCCCTAATTTCTCGTATCTTATCGTCGTAGTCCTTACGCGTAATGTGTGTTTGCAGCAGGACAATCAATCAGCAGTCAGCTCCAGATGCCGGTTCTCTAAATTTTCTCAATAATGGTCCTCGATGAGATCGTCGCCTCCCTCCTGGGGTTCCCATTTGATCTCTTGAAGCATTTATGCAACATTTAGGAGTTCGTCGAACCTACCGGTAACAAATCTAGCAAGCTGCCTCTGAAATGCTTCGATGTCCTTTTTCAATTCGACCAGGTACGGATCCTAGACACTCGAGCAGTATTCAAGTTTAGGTCTCACCAGCGTCCTATATGCCGTCTCTTTTACAGATGAACCACACTTTGCTAAAATTCTTCCAATAAACCGAAGTCGACCATTCGTCTTCTCTACCACAGCCCTCACATCCTCGTTCCATTTCATATCGCTTTGTAACGTTACGCTAAGATATTTAAACGACGTGACTGTGACAAGCGGTACACTATCAATGCTGTATCCGAACATTACAGGCTTGTTTTTCCTACTAATCCGTATGACTTATATTTTCCCACATTTAGAGCTAACTTCCATTCATCACACCAACTAGAAATTTTGTGTAAGTCATCTTGTATCTTATTACAGACACTCACACTTCCCTGGGGCACTCCTGGTATCAGGATGTACGGCGAAAAATTACAATCGCAGTCGTGGAGGCCTTTCGGGCCATTTTAAATGGATCACCATCAGCTGAGGCTGTAATTAGCTGTGTGTTACTGCGTACATGTGCAATGCCAATGGAGTCCGACCACAAGATGATAAATTTTGGTAGTTCGTCTGAGATGGAACACATCGACGTTTGTTCAGCGTGAGAGACAATTTCAATAGATCAATTTATGTAGACAGCCAATTTAAATAGAAGCAGATCATCACGAAGTACGAAAAAAAAGTCTTATTGTGAAAGCACTATATTTTATCTTCCGTCCCTTCATTATTGTTCTTTCCCTTTCGCTGGGTATCAAATGAAACTTGACGAATTTCTGCCAGTCTAAGTCTGCAGCAACTACATCATTAGCCAAGGGTGCACTAAGCTTCTTGATGTAGTAATAGTTCGCATCTTGGTACCAATGTGTGCGCCTGTCACTGGAGAACAGGCTCATGGTTATAGGGGTCACTGCCATCTATGCACGTATGTCCTCATGCAGTCTCACCCAGCTGCAGCCTCTGCAAGGGTCGAAGGCCACCGCCATCGCCACTGACACTTCTCATAGGCGCATTACCATTTTGGCAGTGTAAAAACCACCGAAAACTGTCCTCGATCCTGCTCGTGTTACGGCATTACTGTCATCTCCAGTTAATATATGTAAGGGGGATTTTAATGCCAAGCACGCCGCCAGGCATTCTCGTCTAGGAAACAACAACGGATGGAGACTTCTTCAGGGGATTGAAGAGGAAGGTGCTATCATTTTCGACCACTTGCGCCCACTAGGTACCCAATCAATGGAAGATAGCATTATCTGCCCATCATGAACGGCGTAATGTTTGGAAAACGGTGTGGGCTGCAGATAAGCAACACTAGTTGTGGGAGCATGCAGTACGTCAATGAGAATGCGCCCCAAGTAACGTAACTTGCCACCCCTTCACCTACGAATGGTTGCATGATCTGTCCAGGCAGTTCGCTCCACATCCTCTGAAGGCCAACACCGAAAAAAGTCGCGTTTTGTGGGAATGGCAGATGAAGAGAAACGCCGCCACAAAGAAGACACTCAAAAGGAGCTTTCATTGAAATGCATTGCCATCAGAGCTAGGTTTCACCAGAAAAGGAACCAATTCCTTTCTATAACGATGGAAGAGCATTCAACCTCTTCATGTTGGCCAATCCACAGTCATCGACCTGAGGACAAGCCGAATGCCATAACTAATGTTTTCGAGAGCCTTTTGACAGTGATGCAGTGCTTTGTAGCACGTATGATTAATAGAGGAAGACCTGCTGGCAATCTTGAATGCTGACGAAGGTGACCGCTATTTCGAGGAAGTGGGTGCCAAGGAAATTGCTGGACAGCACTCGCAAGACTGGCGACCCTGACCAGTTGAAGACAGAACTCTTGCACCAGATGCCGCCACCAGTGGTGGGTACCATCTTACGAGTACCTTTCCTTTCATTCTATGTTCTGGTCCTCAACAGGGTGGAAGCACATGCACATAGATGTCGTCCACATTCAAAAGCTAGGAAGGGATCCCCTTTTGCCAACGAGTTATCAACCAATCAGCTTGCTCCCAGCATTAAGTAAAATCTTCGACTGGGTTTAAGTGAGTGGCCTTCTGAAACATGACTGGGTTCAATACCTGCTTCCAGATGAATATTGATTATTCCGCAAGGGACACGCCCCTGATGTACCAAATTCTTCATCTTGTTGAAGAAGCAATGGATGACATTGAATATTGGGAGTAATTTGGGGTAGTAATCCTTGACGTTTCGAAGACACTCGACTCTGTATGGCAGGAGGGGACCTTCTATGAACTTTTGGATGTACCTTGCCTCATGTTCACCACCTGAAGTCCTGTTTAGTAGTTTGGATCTTCCGCGTCCGGAAGTAGGAGCATGAACGCTCTCCATCGTCCATCCTCACTGACGACTTCAGCGAGCGTCAGATGTCCTCGCTTAATGGGAAACAAAGTGGCAGCTTCGCTTCAACGGAGCCAAGATGCAAACAATCATCGTAGCCAGACGACATGTGCCGGCAGACATACCACATCTCGCCTTGGAGTTGCTGTTCCCTGGGGCAACACTGTCCGATGACGTTAGATGCGAGATTCACGTGGAAACACCATGCTACGCCGTCGTCAGGAAAACTGTCGTCTGACGCAGTTCCATAGTTTCTTAACACAATGTGGAAGTGTCTTCCGGCACTTGAGGTTGCTCTCTACCTCACTCTTTGGGTATGCTGCTGTTGTTTGGGCAACATTGCAAGTCAAGTGTCTCCAGCAAATCCAAAAATGGGCTCATGATCTCCGTTGCATGTCCTGCGAAACTTTTCTTATCTGACCTCCTGGTGCCACTGCTTCGTGAGAGGTTTAGCCAGGCCGTAACAGTATTCCAAATATAAATTGCGCGGTCGCCCAACAGACACATCCATGCTCTAGGACAATGGGTGCAGGAGCTGAACACTAGCCAACGGCCACACCTTCTGCGTGACATGTGAGTTGCTATCAAGTCTGTAAAACGGACGAATCAAGAAACACAAAGAACCCCTTTCCTTAGGTTATCTAAGAATTTATAGAGACTGGAGGCATCACTGTCAAGTTTGAACTTACCAACAGTTGGGGATTCAGTTGTCCCTGTCATGTGGAGTAACGCCAGCCAGCACAGAAAACGATAGTATATAAAAGTAGTATATAAATGATATTTCTGATGCAAAGAGCATATTGGATTAAAAATTTCAGGATACAAACAAAGATTATAATTTCATGGTATCCCCAATCAAAAATTTATCTATATCCAGAAAATGAAATTCATATTTAAAACTTAAAATCTAATAAATTTTATTCTTTATAAATAAAAACCACCAAATTTCAACTGTCTACAACAACGAAATGAATTTCTGATTTATGTAAAAAATAACAATCCAATAAATTGTTTTCCTTATAAATAAGATCTGCCAAACCTTGGCTATCTATACCATCGATTAGAACTTAAATTTAAAAAACTTAAAGGCACATTTTAATCATAAAAGTTTTAATTTCAAAAACTTCAGTTTTTTTATATAAATAAAACCAAAACAAAATGAACACCAAAGTTGAGCTATTTCAGACAGCTATGAAAAGCACTGCACTTTCCTTTCCACTATCCAGTTTCAACTACTTTATGGACACAATTAAATTTAGTGTATTTTGGTAATAATTTTTACCTCTCTTACTGTAAAAACTGTTTTACACAAATCTAAGAAATTTCTCATCTATAAATGGAATTTGAAAATAAAATGTCTACTGAAACCAAAAATAAATATTCTATAATAGAACTACTTAGAAATAAAACAAACCCAACAACAAAACATTTGGATTATGGTTGCTAACAGAAGATTTGAATAATAATAATCTAACTAAAAAGATTGGAAATATTAACTAAGCAAAGGAAGAACATCAATTACAAGAATTTAAACCAATTACAGAACCTTTTTGCGACAATACTATGGTTGTTAATAGATTTAATAAACTGTGAAGGAGAAATAAAAATAATCTATTTCTTGTAAAAAAAAAAAACATCAGCATGTGGTATCTTCAATAGTTTTTTGAGGTCCAGATTTCCTAAATTTTATTTAACAGGACCTGGTGTTAAAGCAAAAATTCCTTACGTATTAGATTCTAATACACAAACTATCAAAGGGGTTAACCAAATTATTAGGAGGGTTAAATAAAAATTAATGCCTTCACCTTCGTCGATTGGGTTTGGATTGGAATATTTTAATAAATCAAATGCCGAAATAATCCTTAGAATGTGATCTTTAATTACCAATATTCACTTTTCCACATACTCACCAGACAATTGGATACATTTCTGCCAGCGATGATCAAGTTTTCTGAAGCCATCACAGAAGAAGTCGACACTCTGTTGCCGCTACCACAGTCTCACAGTTCTCTCATCAGAACCATAATGATGTTCCATGATTGAATGGAGAAAGGCGTCACCTTCATTCTTGTAACTCGAGAGGAGTTTCTGACAAATTTCAAGTCTGGGCGCTTTCATTTCAGGAGCCAGCATCCAGGGTACCCATCATGCAGGGATCTTCCGATAGCCAAGCAAAGGAATAATGTGACCCACACATTCTTATCAAACACCGATTGTGCTTGCAGTTTCACTCTGAGAGATACAACGATCGACCTGAATCAATTTGTCAACATTTTTCTTGTGAAACTCGGTGGTTGCTGTCACAGGACGTCCAGCTGTTTGATTGTCATGCAGGTCAGATTTCCTTGCCTCAACATCTTCAAACTTACTCGCCTATTGAAGCACAGTACTCACATCAACACAATCACTATAAACTGCTTTCATTCTCTGATGAATTTCCTTTGGGATGACACCTTTTGCTGTCAAGAATTCAGTGACTGCATGTTGCTTAAATCGCACTGACCGACCGTCTGCACAGGGTTCCATACTTTACACTGTAACAACACAACTGTTGAATGCTAAGGCTTTCCGCCAACTGGAGCTGTAGAGAAGAAGCTATGAAACAAGCCAGTACTTGCATCATATCAATGTTGTTAACCATTGAAGAGTTGCAATGGTGGATGCATTACTTTTCAGTCAACCCTCGTAGTAAAGACTTAAACGATTATGAAGCAAAAATATAAATACAATTATCAGATGTTAAATTAAATACATTGTTAATCGAATTGTCAGATATTTTAAAAGAACTTGCAAATGAACATTATTTTACTAGATTTAGATATAACACAACTGTTTGCTGGTATTTTTAACAAAGAAGAAATTATGATATACTTAACAAATAATTTTCACTTTCAAATGCAAGGAGCATATAAATAAGAATGTAACACAATAGTTAACCAAAATAATTCTGTTGGAAAATGTTGTCTAACATGGATAAATGGTTCAAATGGCTCTGAGCACTATGGGACTCAACTGCTGAGGTCATTAGTCCCCTAGAACTTAGAACTAGTTAAACCTAACTAACCTAAGGACATCACAAACATCCATGCCCGAGGCAGGATTCGAACCTGCGACTGTAGCGGTCTTGTGGTTCCAGACTGCAGCGCCTTTAACCACACGGCCACTTCGGCCGGCTCTGAAATGGATAAATTCTAATTCTAAAGCAAAAGTTATAATAAATTTATTTGCGAAATAATAAGCCCAGAAGTAAATAAAAAATTCGACAACCATACTACAGATTTTTAAATTGTCTAGCTAAAAGATTAAAAGAAACATTTCCTGCTAACTTACCTAAGGAAAATGGATTTACAAGATTAGAAGCAACAATTTTCTATTGTATTAACACAGATTGCCACAAAGACGTTTGATCCATTAACAGATTGTTTAGAATTGATACAAAAAATAGAATATATTACGAAAAAGCTCCTTTTTATTCGGTTCCAATATCTAACATATGGCAAAAATTAACAGATACTCTCTAAAATATTGGTTTTATTGTTTTTAACGATCTTCTAGAATTTCCATTGGGGAAACAAAAATACTATAAGACTAATAGGAATACAAATAAAAATTAAAACACATAATAAAGAAGAAAAAGAGAAATTATTTAAATTTGTGTCATCTACTTTTAGTTTTAAATTGTTACCTTGTAACTGTATTTAAATTTTTGAAGGTACTTAATGTAATTTCTGTAAAACAAACATGCTTTATAAAATCTGTAGACACATATTTCACTAAATCCAATAGCTTATTTTCTACAACACCAAACATATAAATACTGAAAAATTAGTATTAATAAAAGAAAATAATAATATCCCATTTGTATCTAGAATAAAAACGAATATTTCCCACACGCTTTATCTATATCCTATTAAATACATTACGCCAAAGAATGCAATATATTTGCAATCTACTAAAAAGCAGGACCAAAACTTAGAAAATTTACATATACAAGAAAGAAAATTAGAATATTTGGAGAGTACCACTTGTTTTAAAAACGAATACAAAAATATTTTAGGAAAGGAACAAAAATTAAAAGAAACAGAAGAAGAAATGAAAAGTTATTCTAAATGTAAGTGTATAGATCTCAGAGCAAATGGTGTAGACAAAATATAAGATTTTGTTGTAAATGGTAAACGAAAATTTACGTATGTTGGAGTTTCAGGAGAAAAAAACAGAATGTAATCTGTTTATAATGTTAAAGACGTTAATAAGAATAAATGTATAAAAATTATAGGTAATGTAGATCTTCTCAAATAAGAATTATTTGTTTGTATTCCATTTAATAATTATCTTAATGAAGAGTCATTTTTAGAAATAAAAACGGATGGTCTTTCAAGTTTTAGTGGTCACTCATTCCCCAAGATAATTTACTTGAACACAATAACGATTTTTTAAGATGAAGGTAGTTTTTTCTATAATGAAGAAGATAAACAAACAATAGAAAATACAAAAATGAGTGAAATATTAGAAAATATAAAAATAAAAAACTGTAAACGAGTAGAAGATTTAGATGGAGGGTTGGAACTAATTATTATCAACAGTAGAACCCGAAAGTTATCTTGGAAGAGATAGATAGATTTTTAAATTCAAAAATATACCAAATTGTCGTTGTTCCAGTTATTGGATGGAAGAAGGAATTAGAAATGAAAATATAGATTTAAATTTTTAGGTTAAAGTCGAAAAAACTAAAACAACACCAAATATGAACAAGGAAAGACTTCTGTTCGTTTTTTAATTTTCATTTGCATATGCTTGCAATTATATCTATTGTAACTGTTTCGAATTTCTTTGGAATAACGATATTATTCTCCTATATATTTACAAATATAATAATTTCTTAACAAAGACCAAGGTCGAATTAAATTTCCATCTTCTGCAGAATACATTTGGTAAACATTATATCCTAAGTAGCTGGATAATAACAGAAACCATTCCTTTTCTAAAATTTCCTTCGTTATGTAAATGAATATACCATTTCCCAAGGTAGAACATATTTAGGATTAATTAGTTTATCCATTTATTAAAATTAAAATTATTACACTTAAAAACTTCATTGTGTATACGTTAATTTTTAGTAGATTTGTTTTTGAACGTTTCCTACACCTGTACTGACGGACTCTGCTGCATTTAGAGAGCGACTGGAGCTAAACTTAACCTGTTTAGTTGTTTTTTTCCGTTTCCAGGTGGTGCCAACTCTTAAGTCAACCAGTTCTCTGGCTAACCCATAGACATTTAGGCAACTTAGTTTTCAACCCAAAGACCACTTTGTGGAACTCTTGTCATCGGCGAACCTTAAAGTTTTTATTTCTTCTCCATGGATTTTAATACCTACTCCGAATTTTTCATTTGTTTCCTTTACTGCTTGTTCAATATACAGATAGAATAACATCAGGCTACAACCCTGTCTCACTCCCTTCCCAACCACTGCTTCTCTTTCATGTCCTTCGACTCTTATAACTACCATTTGGTTTCTATACAAATTATAAATAGCCTTTCGCTCCCTGTATTTTACCCCTGCCACCTTCAGAATTTGAAAGCGATTATTCCAGTCAACATTGCAAAAGCTTTCTCGAAGTCTACAAATGCTAGAAGCGTAGGTTTGCCTTTTCTTAATCTAGCTTCTAAGATAAGTCGTAGGATCAGTATTGCCTCACGTGTTCCCATATTTCTATGGAATCCAAACTATTCTTCCCCGAGGTCGGCTTCTACCAGTTTTTCCATTCGTCTGCACAGAATTCACGTTAGTATTTTGCAGCCGTGACTTATTAAACTGATAGTTCGGTAATTTTCACATCTGTCAACTCCTGCTTTCTTTGGGATTGGAATTATTATATTCTTCTTGAAGTCTGAGGGTATTCCGCCTGTCTCATACATTTTGCTCACCAGATGGTAGAGTTTTGTCATGACTGGCTCTCCCAAGACTGTCAGTAGTTCTAATGGAATGTTGTCTACTCCCGGGGCCTTGTTTCGATTCAGGTCTTTCAGTGCTCTATCGAATTCTTCACGCAGTATCATATCTCCCATTTTATCTTCATCTACATCCTCTTCCATTTCCATAATATTGTCCTCAAGAACATCGCCCTTGTATAGTCCCTCTATATACTCCTTCCCCCTTTCTGCTTTCCCTTCTTTGCTTGGAACTGGGTTTCCATCTGAGCCCTTGATATTCACACAAGTGGTTCTCTTTTCTCCAAAGGTCTCTTTAATTTTCCTGTAGGCAGTATCTATCTTACCCCTAGTGAGGTAAGCCTCTACATCCTTACATTTATCCTCTAGCCATCCCTGCTTAGCCATTTTGCACTTCCTGTCGATCTCATTTTTGAGACGTTTGTATTCCTTTTTGCCTGCTTCATTTACTGCATTTTTATATTTTCTCCTTTCATCTATTAAATTCAGTATATCTTCTGTCATCCAAGGATTTCTACTAGCCCTCGTCTATTTACCTGCTTGATCCTCTGCTGCCTTCACCACCTCATCCCTCAAAGCTATACATTCTTCTTCTACTATATTTCTTTCCCCCATTCTTGTCAACTGTTCCTTTATGTATTCTCTGGAATATTTTAGTATTTTCCGAATGAAAAAGCAGACATATATGTATCTTAACTTGGGAACGATGAGTGCTATTTTGTGAAAGAGAGGGAGAAAGCTAGGCGGATAGAATAGCTACTTCCTGATCTTAAAGTAAATGTCTCTGTACCGTTAGTGTTTGTATCATACATAGACACATCAAGTTACTTTTGGAATGGTTACATACCTCATTTTTTATGCGTATTTTTACTGTAACATATCATTTCCTAGCCACGCATTAATTCGCTATAGCATCTCCTCGGCCCGATTCCTCTTGCAGCAGAAATTGAATTTTGTTCGGCCTGAAGTTGATAGGACACTGTTTCCCTAATCCTCCTAAATGGAAAGTGTTTGGAGTCGAATAGCCTGATTTTAAGAAAGAGTCTTTTCCCCATGATGTGCTCAACGTAGTGCTGATACTAATTGGCTGGAAGGCCAACACTTTAAGTAATTTCATGAAGCAATATGGAGCTTCCAGAATCGAGGAGTCGGCATGCAACCACAAATAGTGGATGTGGAATTTTCATAATTTAAGAAGTCGGGAGAGTTATTTCGGGTAGTACGAAAAGTTACGAGATTCCGAAAGTGTATACGCGGCTTCGTGAGTGCATTTCGGGTTGAGCTCACCGGTGTTCAGGCGAATGTTCTCACTTAGGCCCGTATTACACTGTAAAAGATCTTTGACAAAGATCTTCGTCAAAGAATTTATCAAATTCATTTGATCGAAATTCTTCACTGTAGCTATTACGCTATCGCAAAATTTTCCGTCGTAGTTATTAAGGAATGGATGCCGAACAGTTAATCGTATGTATAACGGCATTTAATGTAATGTTGGTGGTGACGTTAAACCCAGATTTCCTCCCTTATTTCTAACGTTGCTGGAAAAGAAAGAGTAATGGAAACAACTGTGAGTGAAGGACTGAATAGCAAGAAAAGATGTTCACAATGAGAACATAAAGAACGATGAAAGTTATTTGAGAGTGGGCGAAGAAATATTTCCATTTCTCCTTAAGAAAGTAGCCCCTCGTATTTGGAAAGAGGACACTCAGTCCAGAAATATTACCATTTCTTAATTTCATTCATCGTAACTGATGTTTCTGGATGGCCTGAAACTGTGTGATTCATGATTTAAATAATGAAACGATGCACTAGCTACATATTTCTTCATGCTTAACGTGACGTCTTTGGTGAATCTATTCACATTACTCAGAGAAAATACATGCATAGATATTTTATGTGGTGTTTGTATGTGGGTTGCTCTGCCTCTCATTGCAGATGTTTTTTTTATGGTTTATTGCAATCTGAAAATCGGACAGATTTGTTTTGTCTAATTTTCCAAAACATGACATAAAGTGTTAAGAACTGGGTTATGCAATACGCAGCTGTAACACGGTATTTTATTTGTAATATTTTTAATAAATACGCTATACGATAAAGGCTCGCAGGAATCTAGTATTTGTTGTCTTCAATGAGAAGGTACGAGACTGAACAAAAAAAAAAAAAAAAAAAAAGATTTTTGGCCTGCATGAGCTTATCTGTTTGGAGAAAGTGTGGGGCGGCGGATAGTAATCAAATGGTCTGTGTTTATGTTATGTCGTGACGAAAACACTTAAATCGTCTCTGCGTGCTTTCTATCTACCTTCTCCGTGTACGACAGCCTGGGACCTGTTTCTGCGGTCAGCCCGATAGTCAGAAAGCGATGGAGAACATAATGACCATAATTTCCAGCCTGCATTGCACATTACTCTTTGTTTTCACTGAAAGAAAATATTCCTACTTGCTATTTACTCAGCGGGATCGGGAACTATGTCTATAAAAGTTTTGAGTTTTAAGTGTTTGGCATATTCAGTAAATGCTCACACCCACAAAATACGTCTCAGTACTGTAGCTAAAATCCGTATCGGAAACGACACTACCAACATTTAAGGGGCGACTTGTACAGGAAGTTCCAAGGAAAATCGTCAGTGACTGTGACTTTCAGTCATCAAAAGTTAATTGCTCGCCTTAGAAATGGAAAATAATCTCACCACTTGCCATGCGGTTTTGTCAACATTGCAGGCAGCGCACAAACAGTTACTTCCGTGAAATCAAAGCGATTCAGTACGGTGCACAGTCCTCGCGAATTCACATCCAACTTTTACCGTAAACTTCTTCAAGACTGCCGACCTCTGACACTATCCAAGGCACCAAACACGCGGATGTTTGACTGACGCTAACAGATTGACGTCTGGGTGTGAAGTGTGTTTCCAAGTGACTCTCTCGCCGAATTTATATATGCACCAAATGGAAAGTTTTCTATCAAGTGCCCTAAGGCACAGGTAACAGTATCTAAATGTCCCCTTCCTCAGAGACATATTAGTTAAAAAATTAGGAAATTTGTGGTAAGTTCCTATTGGAACAAACTGGTAAAGTCATCGGTCCTTAGACTTACACACTAATTAATCTAACTTAAACTAACTTACACTAACAACAACACACAAACCCATGCCCCACCTAGGACTCGAACCTCCGACGGGGGAAGCCGCGCGACCCTTGTTAAGGCGCCTTACACCGTGCGGAGCATATTAGTTAATAGCTCTGTCGTTTAACGATTTGCAGTCTTCTTAATTTTTATACAAATAGAGTTGAACTTTCTTTAGTTACTGAAAAAGCTTAACTCGACTGTATTTAAACTTTGCCGGATAGAATTTTTAGAACGGAACCGACAGTAGAACATGACCTGTCAAATGCTGCTTTAAGATTCCTTGTAACCATTCTTATTTAAAATGCAGTCTTAAAACTTGGCACAAACGCATTATTTTATGAATGTAAAATGTAATCGAGTGCCGTAGTCACAACTTTTTATTACAAATACAAATGGTAGCTAATCTACTATTTTTAGTAAATAACTTAAAAACTAATAGAGGCAGTTTACTGGTGTCACATATGTGTCTGAACATGTAACTGAGACTACTTACAAATTTTCAGCTTTCTGCGTCTAATATTTAGCAGTTTTAATTTTTCATAAAAACTCCGATTTTAACCAAAATACTGCTCTGATCAGGTTGAGATTTGAAACTTTTAATTGTGACATACGTTTTCGTATTCTGAACAATTTTTACCTCTGTAGTTATATTATTCAGTGTCACTTTTTTTTAATATCGTGTGTTTTACCTGACATATTCATTTGATCATTCTGAGATTTTTCAGTGTGAACGTTAATGTAATTAAGCATACACTGACGAAGTTTGGAAAAGTTATTTTAATTTCACTCTTATATTACGGTGCAATACATTGCATGTTCGGCACAGGCGCGTTATGGTGACTGGTGCTGGTAGTAGTGGAGTGGGGTAAGTCCTGGCACTGTTGCTCACCCCTATACCTCTTACAACGATACGGCGATTGCTTCACAAGGTCATTAATCGTTCTGAAATCACTGAAAGAAATGAATGTGATCAGTCGACACTGTCCACTGGCCACACTTTGAACTGGATAATGTCTCTGTTAAATGTATTTGCGTGATCATGACGATTGTAATCGTATTTTTTTTTATTTTTTTTTGGGGGGTCATCAGTCTACTGACTGGTTTGATGCGGCCCGCCACGAATTCCTTTCCCGTGCTAACCTCTTCATCTCAGAGTAGCACTTGCAACCTACGTCCTCAATTATTTGCTTGACGTATTACAATCTCTGTCTTCCTCTACAGTTTTTGCCCTCTACAGCTCCCTCTAGTACCATGGAAGTCATTCCCTCATGTCATAGCAGATGTCCTATCATCCTGTCCTTTCTTCTTATCAGTGTTTTCCACATATTCCTTTCCTCTCCGATTCTGCGTAGAACCTCCTCATTCCTTACCTTATCAGTCCATCTATATTTCAACATTCGTCTACAGCACCACATCTCAAATGCTTCGATTCTCTTCTGTTCCGGTTTTCCCACAGTCCATGTTTCACTACCATAGAATGCTGTACTCCAGACGTACATCCTCAGAAATTTCTTCCTCAAATTAAGGCCGGTATTTGATATTAGTAGACTTCTATTGGCCAGAAATGCCTTTTCTGCCATAGCGAGTCTGCTTTTGATGTCCTCCTTGCTCCGTCAGTCATTGGTTATTTTACTGCCTAGGTAGCAGAATTCCTTAACTTCATTGACTTCGTGACCATCAATCCTGATGTTAAGTTTCTCGCTGTTCTCATTTCTACTACTTCTCATTACCTTCGTCTTTCTCCGATTTACTCTCAAACCATACTGTGTACTCATTAGACTGTTCATTCCGTTCAGCAGATCATTTAATTCTTCTTCACTTTCACTCAGGATAGCAATGTCATCAGCGAATCGTATCATTGATATCCTTTCACCTTGTATTTTAATTCCACTCCTGAACCTTTCTTTTATTTCCATCATTGCTTCCTCGATGTACAGATTGAAGAGTAGGGGCGAACGGCTACAGCCTTGTCTTACACCCTTCTTAATACGAGCACTTCGTTCTTGATCGTCTACTCTTATTATTCCCTCTTGGTTGTTGTACATATTGTATATGAGCCGTCTCTCCCTATGGCTTACTCCTACTTTTTTCAGAATCTCGAACAGCTTGCACCATTTTATATTGTCGAACGCTTTTTCCAGGTCTACAAATCCTATGAAAGTGTCTTGATTTTTCTTTAGCTTTGCTTCCAATATTAGCTGTAACGTCAGAATTGCCTCTCTCGTCCCTTTACTTTTCCTAAAGCCAAACTTATCGTCACCTAGCGCATTCTCAATTTTCTTTTCCATTCTTCTGTATATTATTCTTGTAAGCTGATTGTGCGATAATTCTCGCACTTGTCAGCTCTTGCCGTCTTCGGATTCGTGTGGACGATGCTTTTCCGAAAGTCAGATGGTATATCGCCAGACTCATATATTCTACACACCAACGTGAATAGTCGTTTTGTTGTCACTTCCCCCAATGATTTTAGAAATTCTGATGGAATGTTATCCATCCCTTCTGCCTTATTTGACCGTAAGTCCTCCAAAGCTCTTTTAAATTCCGATTCTAATACTGGATCGCCTATCTCTTCTAAATCGACTCCTGTTTCTCCTTCTACCACATCAAACAAATCTTCACCCTCATAGAGGCTTTCAATGTATTCTTTCCACCTATCTGCTCTCTCCTCTGCATTTAACAGTGGAATTCCCGTTGCACTTTTAATGTTACCACCGTTGCTTTTAATGTCACCAAAGGTTGTTTTGACCTTCCTGTATGCTGAGGCTGTCCTTCCGACAATCATATCTTTCTCGGTGTCTTCATATTTTTCCTGCAGCCATTTTGTCTTAGCTTCCCTGCACTTCCTGTTTATTTCATTTCTCAGCGACTTGTATTTCTGTATTCCTGATTTTCCCGGAACATGTTTGTACTTCGTCCTTTCATCAATCAACGAAGTATTTCTTCTGTTACCCATGGTTTCTTCGCAGCTACCTTCTTTGTACCTATGTTTTCCTTCCCAACTTCTGTGATGGCCGTTTTTAGAGATGTCCATTCCTCTTCAACTGTACTGCCTACTGCGCTATTCCTTATTGCTGTATCTATATCGTTATTAGAACGACCTTAAGTATGGAATGGCGAACTCTGATAAAAGATAGCCCACTCTAACTCTGTTCAGAATTAGTCTGTGGTACAGAAGGAGTTGTCAATCGGAAAGATCAGTAATCTACACTTAAAAACGTTTCCACTATTGGTCAGGCATATTATTTCGATGTCATTTGTCAAAGAGTTTTCTGTGCCAAAACTAGATTCATCAAAGGTTAATGCAAATTAAGTTTCCTACTGGTGTTCTGTTTGTGTATATCTCCGTAAATCTCAAAATTACATGGAATATTGATAACAAATTCCAAATGTGAATAAACCTACTGCAAGACTGTGGTTATTGTTCCGAGTTGCTGAAAGAGATTCCTGCAATATGTGAACTCCACACATAATTATGATTACTTTCTCTTGCTCAATGAATATTTTTTGCCTAAGCGAGAAGTTATCACAGAATATTATCACACAGACGTCAACGAATCAAAATATACAATATGTGTTAACTTACTGACTTCTATATCCCGAAAATTTGCAATTATTGTTATGGCAAAGGTATTGAAACTAACCGTTTTAGTAGGTCGACTATATTGTTTTTCCAGTTAATTTTCATTAGTATGTACATCTAAGAACCTGTAATTTTCTACCCTTTTTATCATCATTTACTATTTTATCTGCTGAGGCTTCTTTGTTCAGCTTCTGACCAATGCTTATATCATTTGCAGAAAGGCCTAGTTCTGCCTCATGATTCAAATAAAATGACAGATCATTAACACAAAGCAGAAACGGTAGTGGGTGAATTACTAAACCTTATTGGACTCCTATTGTAATTTCTCCGCCAACAGCCTACGGAATTTCTGCATTGTCTTCCTTAAACAAGAGCCAAAGCAGACATTATCTGAACTACTTACCCTATAAAAATTTAACTTCTCTAATAGAGTATTAGAATTGACACAAGCAAGTGCGTTACATACGTCACAGAAGATCTCAGTTGGTGTTGTTTTATCAATCAAAGTTTATTTTATGCGTACGGTATACGTGTTAAGAGTTGACTTAGTGGAATGCTCCTCTTGAAATCCAAATGAGATTGGTTAAATAAACCTCTACCAAGTATGTGTGTTATAACCCTAGAGAACATAACCGTGTCTAGAGTTTTAGAAAATGATGTATGGAGTGACAGTGGGTGGTAGTTAATGACATCTGTGGAGTCACTCTTTTTCTCAGAAAGCCTAAAAATGGGACATTGCAATCGTTAGGGGACACACCCTGATTTAATGATGCGTCACGTAACAGAATAAGAATATTACAACGACCACAGTTTCTTCTACCTTACTGGAGAAGTTTTACTTTTCAGAGTCTGGACCATGATAGTCCAATCCTGGAAGTTTGTACAGTTACATGGTTGAACTAAGGCCAGCTGCAAGTGTGACTTGATGTGATACCCCGGAAATTCTGAGGTACGGACAAAGGGAACATTTCAAGATAGCCGAGCATGGGTCCTGCACTTCCGGTTTCTGGATCGAGCTTTAGTAATTTTGTAATTGTTCACTCAAGTGACCTTAAATGGATCTTTCTTAGGTGTAACTTAGCTTGACCACATGGTTCTTATATTCGACACAGAAAGCGGGTAATTAATGTATGTTGGGTACTTGACGATTGGGTTTACAACTATTTAATATGCTTCTACCGCCCTCGAACAATCCACTGTAAATATACTCATATTCCAGCACAGTGCCCCGTATTGCCCGCCGGAGTGGCCGAGCGGTTCTAGGCGCTACAGTACGGAACCGCTACGGTCGCAGGTTCGAATCCTGCCTCGGGCATGGATGTGTGTGATGTTCTTAGGTTAGTTAGGTTTAAGTAGTTCTAAGTTCTAGGGGACTGATGACAGAGGTTAAGTCCCATAGTGCTCTGAGCCATTTGAACCATTTTGTCCCATCTTGTTTACGTGGCTCAATAGAAGGAATTCAGTAGCTATGCAGAGTGATAGAGCTACCCCTACCGATAACTTATGTGCGCAAACCCGCGACACCTTCAAGATCCACGCGTAAGGTTTTCATATTCTCTCGCTCGCTAAGCGCAAACTGTTAGTCCTATAGAAAAAATGAAAAGTACCCTTTTGTATGAAATTGAAAGTAATTAAATTTTGAATTCCGATGCATTTTTCGCTGGAGCCCAGAGTTTTCGAATTATTCAGGAAAAATGCATTCGAAGGTCACTTTTGTAAGTTTCTCTGAAATAATTAGGGAACTACGGCCTCCAGCGAAAATGTATCCCTGTACAAAATTTAACGAGCTTAAATTTATTGCAAAAGGTCCTGTTTGTTTTTTTCTGAAGGACTAACACTGTGCTGTAGCGAGTAAGAGAATATGAAAATCTAACACGTAGTATTTGTAAGCTCTGTGGGTTGCATGAAATCCGTGGGTAGATGCAGCTTAATCACCCTATATAGTTGAGTCCATTAAGGCACAAAAATTCTTAAGACTGTCAGTTGAAATTCCTAAAATAACAGGATGTAACGCTTTTAATGAATTACCAGAAGTTGCGCAGTATAAGTTGGGCGTCATTGTTGAAGGTGAACGCAGACGACGAGATGATAAATATTTTTCTTTCCTTGTCATTTTTTTTTTTTTTTTACAGAATGTACGCTCACCCAGAGATGGGAGCTTATTCTTATCATTGTTCCCCATTGACGTCTTACTTGACCACATGTCATATACTTAATGTGAAATATTTGCGTATTCTTATGTTAATACCATTGCTGCAACAACAATTACAAAATAACTTGAAACTAAATCAATAATTTATACAGCTTTTACTGAATGGAACAGTTGAACTGGGAGGTCTTTGAAGCACCGTGTGCCTTAACGAACTCTCCCCAAGATCACAAACGGACGAAAGTATGAACTTTCAGAGTGTCTGTTGTGTCCTGAATGTGAATTCGCTGCTACACCTGCCATAAAGGAATTCTTCCACAATTAAAATGAGACTACGTATGCTGTTCAGTGGACGTTCAAACTTAGATTTGTTTGGGCAAATGAGGCTGTCTATTCAGATATAAATTTATCAGAAACAACGAATTGTAAGCAACAGTTATTGGATTTGGTGCCCGCTTTCAGTTTTTCTTCTCTCGCTTGAAGCCAGCGTGGCGGCAAGAGCGAGAACGCATCACACTGAGAAAGAGAGACGAAGGAATTCATATTTCCCTTTCTGTGCCAACCGATAACGTGTTACAAAATTTCAGGAAAACTTGTTCGTTACTTCTTTCTGGAAAGCAACGTGGGTAATAATGGGTAAGGTGTTCCCCCAGTGGCTAAGCTAAAGACCTTCAATATACACTACTGGCCATTAAAATTGCTACACCAAGAAGAAATGCAGATGATAAACGGGTGTTCATTGGACAAATATATTATACTAGAACTGACATGTGATTACATTTTCACTCAATTTGGGTGCATAGATCCTGAGAAATCAGTACCCAAAACAACAATCTCTGGCCGTAATAATGGCCTTGATATGCCTGGGCATTGAGTCAAACAGAGCTTGGATGGCGTGTACAGGCACAGCTGCCCATGTAGCTTCAACACGATACCAAAGTTCATCAAGAGCAGTGACTGGCATATTTTGACGAGTCAATTGCTCGGCCAACATTGACCAGAAGCTTTCAGTTGGTGAGAGATCTGGAGAATGTGATGGCCAGAGCAGCAGTCGAACATTTTCTATATCCAGAAAGGCCCGTACAGGACCTGCAACATGCGGTTGTGCATTATCCTGCTGAAATGTAGGATTTAGCAGGGATCGAATGAAGGATAGAGCCACGGGTCGTAAGGCATCTGAAATGTAACGGCCACAGTTCAAACTGCCGTCAGTGCGAAGAAGAGGTGACCGAGACGTGTAACCAATGGCACCCTATACCATCACGCCGGGCGATACGCCAGTATGGCATATCACGCTTCCAATGTGCGTTCACCGCTATGTCGCCAAACACAGATGCGACCATCAAGATGCTGTAAACAGAACCTGGATTCATCCGAAAGAATGACGTTTTGCCATTCGAACACCCAGGTTCGTCGCTGAGTACACCATCGCAGGCGCTCCTGTCTGTGATGCAGCGTCAAGGGTAACCGCAGCCATGGTCTCCGAGCTGATAGTACATGCTGCTGCAAACGTCGTTGAAGTGTTCGTGCAGATGGTTGTTGTCTTGCAAACGACCCCATCTGTTGACTCAGGAATCGAGACTTGGCTGCACGATCCGTTACAGCCATGCGGATAAGATGACCTCAACTGCTAGTGATACGAGGCAATTGGAATCCAGCACGGCGTTCCGTATTACCCTCCTGAACCCATCGATTCCATATTCTGCTAACAGTCATTGGATCTCGACCACCGCGAGTAGCAATGTCGCGATATGAAAAAACCGCAATCGCGATAGGCTACAATCCGACCTTTATCAAAGTCGGAAACGTGATGGTACGCATTTCTCCTCCTTAGATGAGCCATCACAACAACGTTTCACCAGGCAACGCCGGTCAACTGCTGTTTGTGTATGAGAAATCGGTTGGAAACGTTCCTCACGTCAGCGCGTTGTAGGTGTCGCCACCGGCGCCAACCTTGTGTGAATGCTCTGAAAAGCTAATCATTTGCATATCGAAGCATCTTCTTCCTGTCGGTTAAATTTCGCATCTGTAGCATGTCATCTTCGTGGTGTAGCAATTTTAATGGCCAGTAGTGTATGTTCACATAATGTCTTGTCCTTGTCAAATAATAGTTCGAAAGTGGGAAAAGGTGATCCGTAAATTGTATGGCCATCCCAAGGATTGGTGTGGCCTTTGTTAAGATGATTACCGTAAGTACAGCGAAATTTCCACAGAACTAATTTGAAAAGGTTTTCCGGAACGATTTCCTACGGATGTTGCTAAATTAGGTTTCACATTTGGATTGACCTACTTTCATACATTTTTCTCAACCATCGAAATTCTAGCTTTCTTGAGTCAGCCTAGCCAACGCCTAGGTTATTACATACATTACCACCTCGTTACAGAACGACTCTTTGCAGAAATGCTAAGACTCCAATTACTCGTAAGTAGATGACATTCGCATCTGACCTCTAACAACAGCACCGCCATATTCGTAGTGAGCTTTTCTAATCTTTCTCCTTACGTAAACGTTCCGGAACTCGGACTCCACTACCGGCACGCCACCTACGATCTGCTGGAGCGCTAGGCGGCAGCGCGTGGCCGCCGCGGGCGGCAGCGCCGGCCGGCCCGTCTGAGCACGCGAGTGTGGCCGCAGCCCGCGGGCGCGCCCCAGTGTCAGCCCGGCCGAGCGAGGGCCGCTTGTTAATGGCTGCCGGCAGCAGGTCCAGCCGCCGCCGTTGCTTAATTCCTATTGTCTGCATTGCCACACGGTAAACGGGTTTGCGCTAATACCCGGTGGACCCTTGTTGCGTCTGTCGCCTTCCGACGTCCGTGAGCGTCAACGAGTGTTGGCCAACGGGCGACGAAAGTGAGCTGTTGCCTCCGGCACGCCCACTCTTGCATACTGCGATAGATTGCCTGTCACCGCTCTAATCAAAACAGATCGCACCCTTTAAAAGCGTTCACGCGATTAACTTGGTGGGCAAACGTGTTTGTTTTGTACCACGCTTTCTCTAGTGCGTCGTATTATTTCTACTGCGTGCACATGGTACAAGACACAAAGTGAATTTGCTCTCTGTTCATCCATCGTGATTACGGGACAGCGGACGATCAGATATTTACCAAAGAACAGTCACCAAACTGCCGTATGTTTTCAGAAGTTGTTATTTAGACAAGCAGTTTCGCTATTTCACTAATGCCATCGTCAGCAATCCACGTATAGAGAGTCACATACATCGATGCATGCGTAGCCCGAGCCATCAGTACCTGTAGGACTGCTCAAGTGCTCAGCTATTGTCAAATCTTCGAAGTACACACTCATCCAGGTATTGACGGCTCCGGCTAAGCATGCATCAATGTATCTGATTCTCTGTACATGGAGTGCCTAGGGGCCTGAAGACGACATCAATGAAATACCGAAACCATTCGTGTAAATAAAATAACTCCTGAAAATATATGGCTGCTTGGCGATTTTTATTTGGTACATTGTATCTACAGTCGTAGCTTATGTCCTTTTTTTTTTTACCAATACTAGCACCTCTCGTCATATCCTAGGGCACTAAGGTACTAATTCTGTTGTTGTTGTTACATTGCAATCAGATTCGCAATCTTTTTATTTTTTCTTCTCATACCTGACAGATTCAACTACATTTTTCTGAAAGTTCTGTAAACCACAGCAAAAGTGAACACACTATTGCTATTATTGATGAATTGTGAACGTATCTTACTTTTCAGTTGAACAAAAATGTTTAAAGAGAGAAGTCTCAGGACGACAATATTATGAACTTTTATTGGCAGTTAAATTTCAGTCTGATCATTCCAATTATTATCGAACTGGAACTGTGTTAGAGATGAAGAATTTACGCGTGCCAGAAGAAATTTAAATTTGTTGACTTGTGCAGAGCACGAAATCTTTCACTTCAAATGTGGCGACAGAAATTAAACTGACAGTCGAAGGCGAATATGTTCCCCTTAAAAACGCGCTACATGAATGCTACCCCTTTTGAGGAATAGATAATGAAGAGAGAGCTCGGAGTAAACCTAGGCCAGAATTTGCTTATAAAACAATGGGTGCATGGAAGACTTTTCTGATAAATATCTAAGTAGCGTACTTTATGTTTGTGTATTAATTATGACGGCCAGTCTTGCCTCTGTTCGTCTTTGGGTGTAATCAGAATAAATATTCTTTCGTGCAAATGAGCATGCGCTGGACTTGTACAGAGCTTTTGACCCGGTACAGTGCTGATATTAGCGCTATACCTAGTGAACCTAATACACCTGCCACGATGTATCGATATTTGGCTCCGTTGTCGCCAAAGATCGCATGGGCATTTTGCTCGCTCATACTCTGTAGAGCACACTGCGCTCGGGCATGGCTTGCCGAAGTACGAAAGCTCGAAGTGAGCAGACTGTGCCCGAAGGAGTCGCCGAAGGGGGGGCAGAGCCGCCAAGTCTGGCGCGGTCGCCGCCCCGATGTTGCGATCGCTTTAGCAGCGGTTCTGTTTTCCTGCAGGCTGGCGTCTCTCCCGATGTACTGCGATCAGTTGATAAACGACATTCACATCACTTTAGTTACGCTGCAGGCGAACGTGTGTGGTGGTGTCTAATAGCGATATCGCTGTGGTCCATAAAAGAAAATAGATTGCTTTATGCAATAACGAGAATTCGGAGACTGTTTGGAGTTTCAAACGCAAAATATTTAAGTACCAGTTTTTTAATGATGCTAATGAAAAATCACATTGCTGGTTCTTTTATAGCACCATCTGCTTTAACGATTTAAATGTACATATGTGAACTTTAACACCTAATAAATTAGAAATTTAACAGGAAGAAATGGTCTGCAAGTTAATTACCGGTTACCGCAATCACAGTGAATCGACTCGTTTTGGGGCCCACAGTCTAATCACTCAGAAAACACAGACTTCATTTTCTTGGCTGATGAGCGCAGGTGACATTCTCTCAACGGCCCCAAATAAAATTTTGCAAGTATCAGAAAAACAAAATTAATATGTTACTACCACGTTGTAATTTTATGTTAGCGCATCAGCAACCGATATTTCATCGCATATTTGACGCACAGTTTTTAACGTCTCATCTCTGTCAGAAACAAACATTTTCAATAACTGGAAGTGCAACCAAACAAGTGTCACTATTCTGTGTAATGTCCGAATTTCGGCTTTCTCCTCTATGGGACGGAGACAGCGCTCTTTCAGCGCTCGCATCTATTATTAGTAGATAATACTGCGACATTTGTACTGTAGTTCCAAAATACCGGTGACAATGAAAATAGCCGTCTGTGGTTTTCATGGGTGGACACGCAGCGCGTATTAAACAAGAAAACTGGGTCGTCGGTAATACAAACATACCTCAGTATCTTCGGGCCCTGTATTACGATGCCGGCCGGGGTGGCCGAGCGGTTCTAGGCGCTACAGTCCGGAACCGCGCGACCGCTACGGTCGCAGGTTCGAATCCTGCCTCGGGCGTGGATGTGTGTAATGTCCTTAGGTTAGATAGGTTTAAGTAGTTCTAAGTTCTAGGGGACTGATGACCTCGGATGTTAAGTCTCATAGTGCTCAGAGCCATTTGAACTATTTGTATTACAATGACTTTTCAGTTTGTGCACCCATAACAAAACAAATTCAATTTTTGGAAACTTCTCGCCTTCCAGTTCTCTTATTGTATCTTTGAATGGCTCTAAGAATGTCATGAGTTCTTTTGCGGTGTTGTTGTCGTAACCAGTATGTTTTTCAGGGAAGCCCCTCTCCGGAAGAATTTCCAAGACTTTGTCGTACTGCTAAAGAACAGACTGTAATATTCTAAAGACGCTATCCCACCTAGTCTCCATTTGTTGCTTAAAGCTTGCCTGTATCGAATTCACGTCACCAGTTTTCTTCATGAAACGGGGAGCACCCTGGCAGCGTAAGTCGTGGAATAAACCACTGCATCCTCATTTACCAAGTAATCGTCATTGAAAATGTGTTCGAGACTGGGTTCAAGACACCGATAATGCATGCATAATGCTGAAAGGATCCAATGCGTTGCATGTATTAGCACCTCAGTCAGTAACAAAACAAATCTTATTGAAATGCTGGGGGTTTACTCCTAACAATTTGAATAATGTTTCCTCAGCGTAGTTCTTAACAAATTTCCCAGATTTGTTCCTTCTCACGAATATCATATTCCGCAACGCCTAATCTTGATAAACAAAATGCCCAATAATAAATGTGTAACACATTCCCCTATATCCGATGTACAGCCATATCCAGAATGATATTTTCACTCTGCAGCGGAGTGTGCGCTGATATGAAACCTCCTGGCAGATTAAAACTGTGTGCCGGACTGAGACTCGAACTCGGGACTTTTGGCTTTCGCGGGCAAGTGCTCTATCATCTGAACTACCCAAGCATGACTCACGCCCCGTCCTCACAGCTTCACCTCTGCCAGTACCTCGTCTCCTACCTTCCAAACTTCACAGAAGCTCTTCTGCGAACCTTGCAGAACCAGCACTCCTGAAAGAAAGCATATTGCGGAGACATGGTTTAGCCACAGCCTGGGGGATGTTGTTGTGGTGTTCAGTCCTGAGACTGGTTTGATGCAGCTCTCCATACTACTCTATCCTGTGCAAGCTTCTTCATCTCCCAGTACCTACTGCAACCCACATCCTTCTGAATCTGTTTAGTGTATTCGTCTCTTGGTCTCCCTCTACGATTTTTACCCTCCACGCTGCCCTCCAATACTAAATTGGTGATCCCTTGATGCCTCAGACCATGTCCTACCAAGCGATCCCTTCTTCTAGTCAAGTTGTGCCACAAACTTCTTTTCTCCCCAATCCTATTCAATACCTCCTCATTAGTTATATGATCTACCCATCTAATCTAGAGCATTCTTCTGTGGCACCACATTTCGAAAGCTTCTATTCTCTTCTTGTGCAAACTAGTTATCGTCCATGTTTCACTTCCATACATGGCTACACTCCATACAAATACTTTCAGAAACGACTTCCTCACACTTAAATCTATACTCGATGTTAACAAATTTCTCTTCTTCAGAAACGCTTTCCGTGCCATTGCCAGTCTACATTTTATATCCTCTCTACTTCGACCACTCATCAGTTATTTTGCTCCCCAAATAGCAAAACTCATTTACTACTTTAAGTGTCTCATTTCCTAATCTAATTCCCTCAGCATCACCCGACTTAATTCGACTTCAATCCATTATCCTCGTTTTGCTTTTGTTGATGTTCATCTTATATCCTCCTTTCACGACAGTATCCATTTCGTTCAACTGCTCTTCCAAGTCCTTTGCTGTCTCTGACAGAATTACAATGTCATCGGCGAACCTCAAAGTTTTTATTTCTTCTCCCTGGATTTTAATACATACTCCAAATTTTTCTTTTGTTTCCTTTACTGCTTGCTCAATATACAGATTGAATAACATCGGGGAGAGGCTACAACCCTGTCTCATTCCCTTCCCAACCACTGCTTCCCTTTCATGCCCCTCGACTCTTATAACTGCCATCTGGTTTCTGTACAAATTGTAAATAGCCTTTCGCTCCCTGTATTTTACCCT
This sequence comes from Schistocerca americana, assembly GCF_021461395.2. Classification (NCBI taxonomy): domain Eukaryota; kingdom Metazoa; phylum Arthropoda; class Insecta; order Orthoptera; family Acrididae; genus Schistocerca; species Schistocerca americana. The sequence continues at coordinate 265,356,677 of NC_060123.1, forward strand.
TGCCACCTTCAGAATTTGAAAGAGAGTATTCCAGTCAACATTGTCAAAAGCTTTCTCTAAGTCTACAAATGCTAGAAATGTAGGTTTGCCTTTCCTTAATCTAGCTTCTAAGATAAGTCGTAGGGTCAGTATTGACTCACGTATTCCAATATTTCTACGGAATTCAAACTGATACATCGAAAGAGTATATCCTGAGTGAGAAACACAGTGCTCGCAACAGTGTTTGGGAGAGGCTATCGACTACATGTACTGTGACAAGTGATCTGTCCTCCTGTCTTACAGATAAGACACCACAATAGGAAGGTACCCGACTGCAGAACAGGACAAACTGTAAGTTCTGAAGCATTAGCAATGTGTGCCGGAGACCTTCGTCCGTTTTTACATTAATACCAGGTGAAACTTCCTGGCAGACTAAAACTGTGGTAGAGCACTTTTCGGCGAAAGGCAAAGGTCCCGAGATCGAGTCTCGGTCCGGCACGCAGTTTTAATCTGCCAGGAAGTTTCATATCAGCTCACATTCCGCTGTGGATGAAAATATCATCTAGAAACATCCCCCAGGCTGTGGCTAAGGCATGTCTCCGCAATATCCTATCTTTCAGGAGTGCTAGTTCTGCAAGGGTCGCAGGAGAGCTTCTGTAAAGTTTGGAAGGTAAGAGACGAGGCACTGGTAGAAGTAAAGCTGTGAGGAAGGGGCGTACGTCGTGCTTGGGTAGCTCAGATGGTAGAGCACTTGCCTGCGACAGGCAAAGGTCCCGAGTTCGAGTCTCGGTCCGGCACACAGTTTTAATCTGTCAGGAAGTTTCACCTAGTATTAATGTAAAATGGACCAAGGTCGCCGGCACACATTGCTAATGCTTCAGTACTCACAGTTTGTCTTGTTCTGCAGACGTGTACCTTCCTATTGTGGTGACTTACCTGTAAGACAGGAGGGCAGATCACTTGGCACAGTACATGTAGTCGATAGCCTTACCAGTCGCTAGTGAAAATCTCTCCCAATCATTGTTACGAGCACCGTGTTTCTCACTCAGGATATATTCTTTCGAATCAAGTTTCGCTTTCACGCTTTCCTTCGTCTCAAGTTCACGCGCTTTGATTCTATAGCGACTGAACAACTCGTGCAACTGCTTTTCTAGTCCAAAGCGGCTGTATCGACATCTGCCGGACTTAACTACACTCGACGAGCAATTCGAGTGAGCATAAATGTCAGATCCAGACCTCTAATCGCATGTCGCGTTGGTAGGTTGGAGGCGCGTGCACATGAAAACGAGTCCTTTCAAGTGGTATGAGGTGGAACCGTCGTCAGTCGCCTGCACGTGGATACGGCGCTATGTACAGGGAGCCAACGGCGGAGCGGGGCAGGTCCGGGTCGACAGCTTGGCCGGGAGAGAGTTCACGGCGGGAGGGGACGAGAATTAAGCCCAAGTGTGTGCTGGCGCGCGAGAGCACGGTGCACGATGTCGCACGCGGCAGTTAGTTGTGGCTCACGGAACTAACTTGGCAACGACTACGCTGGACGGGATTGGGATGACAACTGTGGTGTTACTCGGAAAGATTATCCCTGTGGTAAAGTCCTGCACCCGATCGTTATTGAGAGTGAACGATAAATGACAGTTGCGTTTTCGTAGCCATTCCGGAAGAGCAAATGCTGTTTGACGCTCGTTATTTTACTCGCACGCCCAGGTGTTCGAAGGCGCCCTATCCTGGTTGAGCCAGGCACTCTACTTATTTAACGCTTTTGTCGTTATTCATTGAGGAGGTTTTGTGCTCTCTCTTGTCCTTAAAATGTGTGACTTTCAATAGTTTCTCCGTTTTTTAGAACTCAAACTGGTTGCTTATGTAATGTGCTGTTGGCTGTTAAACACGCTGCAAGTTATTCTGTTGTGGTACTTTGCTGCGGGCAGTAGCGACCGTTCCACAGCTTCGCCCTCCCCCCTCCCCCCTTTCCAACCAGCCCTCCGCCCCAGCTGTTTTGTGCGGTTGCTAGCTGGATCGATAATTTCGGCACTGCATTTGTGGAAGTTACGAACTGAGAAAAGGTTTGATCGAGTAAAATCAACTAAGCGCTCTCTTGTCGAGGTGAAACTCATGCAAATTTCTTTTGATCTTTTGGCCGGTTTGTGACGATTAATAATCTATAGATCAGTTAATAGTTTGCAAATCATGTCAGATCAAATAAGGGCTAGCATCCGCCTTATGCTTTCTATATTGAACCTCGTTTAATATTTGATGGGGCTAATGCCCGACATCTGGTTGCTAATGTTTGGTGTTAATTGTTTTTAATCAGTAATAATTTAAAGGGGTTAGTGCCCGATTATTGTTTCTATATTGAGGTCCATTTAATATTTGAAGAGGCTGGTGCGCGACATCTATATTTTAAACCACCATACCATTTTGCAGGACTAGTGTCAGTTTATTGTGCTATGTCCAAATCATTTTGACATTTTAAAGGGCTAATTCCCGATCTTTTTTTATTACATTTCCTGCGACGGATTTCAATGTCAGGATAGACTATTGGATGCAGCTAGTCTTGAGTAATCTCACTGTTATCGCAATTGCCAATGAAGTAGATGAAATACAAGAGCTCTGGGCAATAACTATCAGCTTCTTAAAGAGTTGCTTACTAATTGTTGAAATTGTATATCGCTCAAGCACCCATTGAGCTATGGGGGGAATCGCTGGCGCCAGTGACACTCTTTCTGGTCCGGGCAGCAATCCAGGTTGTTCCGGCATGCTTTTTTTTTCTTTGGTTTTCCTCTTCTGGCCGCTATTTAAGCGCGGCGCTTCCGGCGATGTGAGTCTTGGTTTTCCGCTCCAGAGCGCTAGAGGTTGTGCTTGCCAGTGGTACGGGAGTAGGTTGTGTTGTGGAGTCTCGCAGTGACACTTACGTGGAGCGTTGGTTGCTCGCGGCGCGGTGTTATGATTTGAGAAGTGTGTCAGCGCCGGATTTGTGGTGATGGCCTCTAATGTACTAGCAAAAGTGTATATAATACGACTTGATGTTGGATGCCTATGTACGCTATGTGGAGCCTTGTCACTTGCTGTTACTAGCGGTGGGCACCTGCTATTTTCTTTGAAGTAGCATTAGTGATCAATCTGATCGTAATTTGTGTCCACAGCCGGAAAGAGTGTTTGACTTTGATTATCCCGCTGAGGCGGAAATAAGGAATTCACTCTTGTTTCTGGTAGATATATGGTGAATAGTGGTATTCAGAACATAAAACACTGCCCAGTGACGAGAGTACTAAGCGTGAATAGTGTGAAACTTGCGTGAATCATTATAACACAGTGCGCAGACCATATTTTGTGTTAAGACAGTGGGTTTATATTGTACTTAACTTGTGATTTATTCTGTGGTCTCCGTTTGAAGGGGCTGTCATATTCGTGTCTTGTATTATAGTTTTAATATTCGTGGTTTCGCAGGCCGTTAACTTCTCCTGACTTTATGCTCTTTAATGGAGGGGCTTCCTGTGAAAATTCTGAATTATGAACTGTAAGAAGTGAATAATTTTCCGTGTCATTTATTTGAGGTGTTAAATTTAAAGGGGGCGTAACCTTGAAACCAGAGTGTTTTGTGTTGTCTCTTTTGCTTTGGTTGTCTGTCCTTGTTTTGTTTTAAAAATGTTACAGTGTACTACCAGCGGCGGGCACAACCAGTTCCCGATTGACTGATACTGAGGACGGCGCCTTGGGGGAAATGTGTTCGGGTGCTGTTTGGTCGGCCAGCTACGTTTTGGAGACGCTCCACGCTACTTGGTTGTATCCCTTCAATGTCGCTGCTCGCCCCAGTAGTTAACAGAAGTTAAGTATTTTTCTCTCTCTCGCTATTATTTGGGGAGTTTTCTTGTTAGGGTGTTCAAGTTGCACCAAGGTGCGTACCCTGTTCCTAGTAACTGGTTTCATTTGCATTTGTGTGGGTCATCCGCCGGAGTGTACCCGCCGTCGCATGGAATTTAATGTGACTATTAAAATAACTGTTTTTGCACATATTGGGTGTTATACTTGGAAGGAATTCCACGAGTGAGTTCTACAGAGTAGTCATTATATTATTAGTGGAATTCCATTGATCTGTTTAAGTGGCTAAGCTTCCCATTGCTGAAATTGTTCAACAAGTTGTTATTAAATTCTCTATACTGTTGCTTAATATACCTGTGGGGATTTTGTCCCAGTAAATTCCTGTTATCTTTGTGGAGAATTACGATTGTCATTCATATTCATTGGGGTCCCTTTATTTGTTTAATTAGAAGGGAAGGATCTTTACTTAACTTGTTTCATTCTATGTACTCATGTAAAGCTTGTATAAGGGCTTTGATTATCCTTGTTATTGGTGGCTACTGGAAAGCCAGTTTTGTAAAAGATTTTGTAAAGCTGTTTTGGAGATTTGTGTAATAAATCATCGTGAACTACAAGCCCATGTTTGCTTTTCTTGTGATTGCTCTGTAGCAATGTTTTATCTATGAGAGACGGGCCTCCTACGTTTTCACATGGCTAGTAGTTCTATTTCAATTGTGTTTTTCCTCAGAATATTACTGGTTATTTCGCAGATATTGCTCTCTGTTCCTTGTTTCCATTATCACCATGGCCACCCGCACATGTCCGGGCATAGCATATTTCCGTCGCGAGCATCTGTTATGTCGCCGTATGCCATTTAACATGAGAATATTTTCGGGACGGAATTACCCGTGATCCACGCCATACACCGGGCTGTGGCAATAGTATCACACAATGAGCGTCATTCTCATGGGACGTGGTTCAGAATTCATGCTTCGCCAATATGATAACTATTTGTGCCACTTCATGGCTAAGATCTTCAGCAATCGATAGGATGTTTTATTTCGCACCTCCGGAGCCAAGTGTAGGCGCTCGACGCAGTGGTTCAAATGGTTCAAATGGCTCTGAGCACTATGGGACTTAACATCTATGGTCATCAGTCCCCTAGAACTTAGAACTACTTAAACCTAACTAACCTAAGGACGCCACAGAACACCCAGTCATCACGAGGCAGGGAAAATCCCTGACCCCGCCGGGAATCGAACCCGGGAACCCGGGCGTGGGAAGCGAGAACGCTACCGCACGACCATGAGCTGCGGACTCGACGCAGTGACAGCCGGTTAGATTCAAGGGGGGTGCGTGTGGTGACATACGATACCTTATCACTATACCTTGCATTAATGCCTTGAATTAAATTCCAGACCTCACCACAGTGCCTCAAGTGACTCTGCTGATGATAATCTGTTCGCTGTGGTTGTTTTCGGGAGGAGAAGGTTGTGAGTCAGCACCGGTTTTCTCACTCACTGCCATTAATAACACCAAAGCGACACTGGAACTGCACAGTCTCCCATCACAGGCATGATTTTGTTTCACATGGCACTTTTGAAATAGTTGCTCACGGCTCCAGAACAGAGTCGTGGTCCATGATAAATGACATCCGTTTCAGTGGTCCGATATCAACCAAAATGGAAACATTTGAGATGCCTAATGCTCCGGCTGAGATCCCACAATTTACCGTCTCGTAATCTTCAGAATCCTATAACCAGTTGTAGCTATTAGGATGCTTTTTAGCATAAATATTGCTACGAAATTTCGATATTTCAGACGTCAGAATTTCCCAAATACACCGTTCTTTTTATGGTTGCACTGTACGAACCTGTCTATGGGTAATGGTTTTCTTGATCTATATCGCGATCGTTGGAAATAATCTGAAGCAAAATAGCTCGAAATTCATATGACATGTGACAAATTTCAGCGATAATCAGTGCGTGACCATCTGCTACCAGACAAATTTCTTAGAATATTCTGGTCTACCTGTTTGTTCTCTGTAAATGAAACTTCATGGTTGGCGGTCGGAGACAGTTTATAAGCGGTCTGATTTCATCACGTTTGTCGCATACGACTCTAACTTTTCAACTTACGAGTATGAACCCAGAAGTAGTTCAAAGAGCAGTAATGGAGTTGCTGTTGGTCGACTATAAGCAGAATATTAATGTTAAGTTTGAATGAAGTTATTTAGAGATAGAAACTGGAATCCGTTACATATTAAAACACTTCCCGGAAAAGAATGATTACTTGTTATGTGTACTCACGAAATGTATTCACATAATAGATGTTTTTGTTTTTGTTATGTATTTTACTGAATGTTAACTACGTAAAATGAACAGAAATTTCCGCTAGCAACTTTTTCGAGTAAATTTGTGACTTACAATGACTTGTAATTTTGTCTTAATTTATTCTCAGTTGAGAAGCATTAAGTAATTTTAATCAAGATTTGATACAAACGTTTTAGATATTTTCGTGAGGCGAACGACTAGCATTCTGCAAGATAGAACGAATTTAGCCGTATTTATGTTAAAAATTTTCTTGTTCAAATTGTGGAAAAATTAAAATATCCAAGTACATTTCAAAAGCATGTCCGTATCTCTCAAAATTTGCTGTCAAGCGTTACCAGACGTTAGGGGTCGTTTAAAAAAAATGGTTCAAATGGCCCAGAGCACTATGGGACTTAACAAAAAAATGGTTCAAATGGCTCTGAGCACTATGGGACTCACCTTCTGAGGTCATTAGTCCCCTAGAACTTAGAACTAATTAAACCTAACTAACCTAAGGAAATCACAAACATCCAAGCCCGAGGCAGGATTCGAACCTGCGACCGTAGCGGTCTTGCGGTTCCAGACTGCAGCGCCTTTAGCCGCACGGCCACTTCGGCCGGCTATGGGACTTAACATCTGTGGTCATCAGTCCCCTAGAACTTAGAACTACTTAAACCTAACTAACCTAAGGACATCACACACATCCATGCCCGAGGCAGGATTCGAACCTGCGATCGTAGCGGTCACGCGGTTCCAGACTGAAGCGCCAAGAACCGCACGGCCACACCGGACGGCGGTGTCGTTTCAGATACTAGAGGAAATTTTATCGTCAAGAAAAGTTCTTTGTATCTGGCTTGTCGAAGAAATGTCGCTTGTTTGTCTTCAATACGGAAGCGAGCGTTCGACAAGCACACTAGAATCTGCACTAAATAAATCACGTTATGACATGGAGTAGGCAGTATTTCACACACTACTATCCCATCCTGAATGTTCCATTCATAAGTTCTTCAACTTTACTGCCACAATCATTTCACAATGCGTGTGTGGGCGAAAGTAATTTGTTGTCCAGCTCTACTCGGTACCTATCCTGTCAGAATATGAATAGTCAACTGGGCAAAGTTCCCATAGTCTTCCACTGAATGAGGGTTATGTAACAGGGAATGACATTTGCTTAGGCTTCTTTCAGTGAATCTCAGTTTGGTTCGTGATTTTCCTGCAACAAGCTTCATATGTTGTTCCACTTCATATTGCTCCGCGCGGATGAACACAGATATTTAACATCCGTGATTGTTTCTAGATTCCTCACCAATAGCGTAATAAATAAAATTCCTGTTTCTTTAGAAGTCCTCACCCCAGCAGCCAAGCTGGTCGGATATTATGTAATATCGTATTGTTATCATTAAATGAATTCCTGGTCCAGGCACTGAAAGTCCAAGGGATGTTGACGGGGCACAGTATTCTACTCTTCCACGCACCGTCACGCAGGTACGATATGGAGTGGAATGTGGTTCGCACACCGTTTTTGAGGCTGTTTTGTCGACTTTGGAGGGTCTTAGTGCCGTTTTGTTGACTTTCCAGACCTTGAAGTAGTTACTTCACAATCAGGTAGGTCCTCAAGAAGTAGCACGTGGTTGAGGGCAGACTGTACGAGTCCTCGCACCGGACAATGACGGGAATCGAACCCGGCTCCTCCGAATGCCAGCCATCTATTCCCAACACTCAGCTACGGAGGCGGAACATTTTGCTCATTAGAAGAGTGTTAAATGAACCCATGTGTTAGTATCGGGCAGTTCATCAGTTAGAACGCGTATGATAATTCCTTACTACCTTCTGAGGACTCCATCATTACCATATACACCTTCGTCGAGACTTACGATACAGCTGCGTTCGAGAGAGCCATACTGCACTGTCTCCAGCAAGTAGCAGACGTCGCGGGGGTGGGCGAAGGACAACTCATTATAAAACTGAAATCCGCCGCAGATTTACGTCTTCCGCAGACGCTGCGTTCGGCGAAGTGGAGCCCGCTAAGCAAACATAGCGCCTTGACCCCCGCGCAGTCAGCGTCCGTTGTCTCAAGGGTACGAGCTAATAAATTGGCGCCGCTTGTAAACGGTTCCGGCGCCATAACTTACTGCTTAATTTGAATGTGCGCGGGTGGCGGCTGCCCTTGACTCGCGCCACCAAAACCGGCGCCTCAGCGCGTCGCGTGCCATCTCGGTAGGAACGGGGGCACGGCCCAACGCTCTACTGCCTGCACGTGGCCCAGCGCACCACGCACACAGCGCGCGTCGTTGACTTGAAAGCTGCAGAACCCTGAGGTGCAGAATTTCCATTAACCCTCCAAAACTAATTGTGGGCGTCTACCTCTTTAAGAACTCACCTTCAAATTTTTGTGCGCCAGGTAAAATGGACAACGCGAAAATTACGGCCCTATGCATAACTCTTAAAGAGGAGTACTTGCACAAACTTTCTTACTAACACCACCTGACTGAAGTAGTGTGTCGGTTATGATTTTGAGCTGATTGCTAATACACTACTGGCCATTAAAATTGCAACACCAAGAAGAAATGCAGATGATAAACGGATATTCATTGGACAAATATGTTATACTAGAACTCACATGTGATTACAAAAATATGGTTCAAATGGCTCTGAGCACCATGGGACTTAACATCTGAGGTCATCAGTCCCCTAGAAGTTAGAACTACTTAAACCTAACTAACCTAAGGGCATCACACACATCCATGCCCAAGGCAGGATTCGAACCTGCGACCGTAACGGTCGCGCGGTTCCAGACCGTATCGCCTAGAACCGCTCGGCCACCCTGGCCGGCCACATGTGATTACATTTTCACGCAATTTCGGTGCATAGATCCTGAGAAATCAGTACCCAGAACAACCACCTCTGGCCGTAATAACGGCCTTGATACACCTGGGCATTGAGTCAAACAGAGCTTGGATGGCGTGTACTGGTACAGCTGCCCATGCAGCTTCAAGACGATACCATAGTTCATCAAGAGTAGTGACTGGCATATTGTGACGAGCCAGCAGCTCGACCACCATTGACCAGACGTTTTCAATTGGTGAGAGATCTGGATCGAATGAAGGGTAGAGCCACGGGTGGTAAAACATCTGAAATGTAACGTCCTCTGTTCAAAGTGCCGTCAATGCGAACAAGTGTTGACCGAGAAGTGTAACCAATGACACCCCATACCATCACGCCGGGTGATACGCCAGTATGGCGATGACGAATACACGCTTCCAATGTGCGTTCACCGCGATGTCGCCAAACACGGATGCGACCATCATGATGCTGTAAACAGAAACTGGATTCATCCGGAAAAATGACGTTTTGCCGTTCGTGCACCCAGGTTGGTCGTTGAGTACACCATCGCAGACGCTCCTGTCTGTGATGCAGCGTCAAGGGTAACCGCAGACATGGTCTCCGAGCTGATAGTCCATGCTGCTGCAAACGTCGTCGAACTGTTAGCGCAGATGGTTGTTGTCCTGCAAACGTCCCCATCTGTTGACTCAGGGATCGAGACGTGGCTACACGATCCGTTACAGCCATGCGGATAAGATGCCTGTCATCTCGACTGCTAGTGATACGAGGCCGTTGGAATCCAGCACGGCGTTCCGTATTACCCTCCTGAACCCACTGATTCCATATTCTGCTAACAATCATTGGATCTCGACCAACGATAGTAGCAGTCTCGCGGTACGATAAACAGCAACCGCGATAGGCTACAATGCGACCTTTATCAAAGTCGGAAACGTGATGGTATGCATTTCTCCTCCTTACACGAGGCATCACAACACCGTTTCAGCAGGCAACGCCGGTCAACTGCTGTTTGTGTATGAGAAATCGGTTGGAAACTTTCCTCATGTCAGCACATTGCAGGTGTCGCCACCGGCGCCAACCTTGTGTGAATGCTCTGAAAAGCTAATCATTTGCATATCACAGCATCTTCTTCCTGTCGGTTAAATTTCGCGTCTGTAGCACGTCATCGTGGTGTAGCAATTTTAATGGCCAGTAGTGTATATTACTGGACACAAATTTAAAAGCCTAAAAATTAAAGTAAGTGAAAGGACCAAACAGTAGCCGGCCGTGGTGGCCAAGCTGTTAAAGGCGCTACAGTCTGGAACCGCGCGGCCGCTATGGTCGCAGGTTCGAATCTTGCCTCGGGCATGGATGTGTGTGATGTCCTTAGGTTGGTTAGGTTTAAGTAGTTCTAAGTTCTAGGGGACTGATGACCTTAGAAGTTAAGTCCCATAGTGCTCAGAGCCATTTGAACCAAACAGTAAAAATGATTAAATTCAATATCCACGTTTATTCATAAACACTTTTACGGGATCAATGTATAAAATAAACAATAAAAATTCCGTGTCAATTATCTACCCAAATCAGCATTAAGATCAAAAGGAAAGCAGTGTCAATCCCCCATCAGTTAAATTACTTCTTTCCCGCTTAATAATTTACTGTTGTACTTGTGAAACAAAGTCGCACGCGAAGACTGCTGCTATATTGCAGGTCAATAGGAGTACTGCACAATTCTTGTATTGGTCACTAAATAACAAGCCACTTGCTGACAAACCAATGACTACTTGGTGCATTTCGTTTAGAGCCTATCCTCAGATTATCATGAACATCTTGATCATATATGTATAAAGTTTTATAAAGTCTCGTCGCCAGTTTTGTAAAGGCCTCGTTGCTACTGCTGTGGGTGCCTAGTTGCCCCTATTACGTTAGGCCGAGTTTGTCAGTTCGTGACGCGGCTTCTGGTGCAGTACACCGTAACACAATTTCTCCCTACCGATATTACACAGCTACGCCCCAGGTCAGGTAACAGGATAGGAGAACGGAGGTTCCAGTCATGGACTGTGCGGCTGGTCCCGGCGGAGGTTCGAGTCCTCCCTCGGGCATGGGTGTGTGTGTTTGTCCTTAGGATAATTTAGGTTATGTAATGTGTAAGCTTAGAAACTTATGACCTTAGCAGTTAAGTACGATAAGATTTCACACACATTTGAACATTTTTTTTTGAGTACGAAGGTTCTAGAACAGTCCAACAAATTAGTAACGGTGTCACACAAATGAGTTACAATGGTTTACTTATAATTGTCACTTGTCGAAAATCAAGTCCGCAACACAGTTTGTAATACAAACACAAGAAAAGCCCTCAATGGCTAAGTGCAAAAAATCGTAGGTAGACTTCACAGAGCATAATTTACGACAATTGTCTGTACACTCCTGTTAAGTAAAAGACGTTCCCTGTCTACGTCAGCCCTGGACGATGATCTATAACCAAGTGGGCGAGAGCTGTTCTTCTATCTTCCGAGTAGGCTTCCCTCCGTTGTCGTACTGTTATTAGTGGATTGCACTCGGCCGGAAATTGGCCGAGGGGAAGTCGATATCTTCATCCTCAGCGCATCCCGTGGTGCTGGTGGAGCTCGCCCAAGTGACGAGTCTATATGGCACTGGTATCTTTGCGCCTGTGGTGTTTTAGCCATGGCTCTGTCTTGTTCGAACGACGCAGCATAAAGACAGTCGTTACCCAGCGCGCCGCTGACTTGAAAGTTGCAAAGCCCCAAGTTGTAGAATTTCCCTTAATCCTCCAGTACTACTCAGAACTAATTGTGGGCGAGTACCTCTTTAAGAACTCACCTCCCAATTTTTGTGTACGGAGTTAAACGGATAACGCAATGATTACGGCCAAAGGCATAGCTCTTGAAGTGGGGAATCTGCACAAAATTTTACTCTCACTTTCGTCATCTGACTGGAGTAGTGCGTTAGTTATGATTTTGAGCCGACTGATGATATCTCCCAGGACACAGACTTAAAAGCCTACAACTGAAAGTAAGTGGAGGGATCGGACAGAACCAGTGATCAAGTTCACTACTCATATTATTCATAAACACATTTCGGGATCGACATGTAAAATGAATAATCTAAAACCTGTAGCAAATATGAACTTCCAGCATGCTGCAATAACTTGTCAGAAACTTCCGTTATTCAGTAAAACGAAAAACTAAAATTGCAACTTTCACTTCTTGTCAATCGCTCGATGACTAGTTTCGGATCGGAAAGCATTTACATATACCATCCTGCAGGGCACAAAACCAAATTTACACTCATGTGCTATACAACCAAATTTTTAAGCATATGCCAAAAACACGAAACATATAGTTTCAAGACTTACATAACATGGTCAAAAACGGTATTTCTGAAAATGCAAAAACCATGTGTCAGAGGTGCAAACGAACAGTTTCAGCGTATATAGAAAACTGGCAGTCTACTCCTTCCACTGCCGTAAGGAAACTTCCGGGACTCCCTGTCAGGATATAGGAAACCTCTTGTATTCATTAAAATGTTCTCCAACCATCAAAAATACAACAATTAATACAATAATACTGTAAGTCAAAATAAAATTAATACTTTTAAAACTTTAGCCAAAAAGAAATACTTGTTGTTGCTGTTGTTGTGGTCTTCAGTCCTGAGACTGATCTGATGCAGCTCTCCATGCTAATCTATCCTGTGCAAGCTTCTTCATCTCCCAGTACCTATTGCAACCTACATCCTTCTGAATCTGCTTAGTGTATTCATCTCTTGGTCTCCCTCTACGATTTTTACCCTCCACGCTGCCCTCCAATGCTAAATTTGTGATCCCTTGATGCCTCAAAACATGTCCTACCAACCGATCCCTTCTTCTAGTCAAGTTGTGCCACAAACTTCTCTTCTCCCCAATCCTATTCAATACCTCCTCATTAGTTATATGATCTACCCATCTAATCTAGAGCATTCTTCTGTAGCACCACATTTCGAAAGCTTCTATTCTCATCTTGTCCAAACTGCTTATCGTCCATGTTTGACTGCCATACATGGATACACTCCATACAAATACTTTCAGAAACGACTTCCTGACACTTAAATCTATACTCGATGTTAACAAATTTTTCTTCTTCAGAAACGCTTTCCTTGCCATTGCCAGTCTACATTTTATATCCTCTCTACTTCTACCATCATCAGTTATTTTGCTCCCCAAATAGCAAAACTAATTTACTACTTTAAGTGTCTCATTTCCTAATCTAATTCCCTCAGCATCACCCGACTTAATTCGACTACACTCCATTATCCTCGTGTTGCTTTTGTTGATGTTCATCTTATACCCTCCTTTCAAGACACTGTCCATTCCATTCAACTGCTCTTCCAAGTCCTTTGCTGTCTCTGACAGAATTACAATGTCATCGGCGAACCTCAAAGTTTTTATTTCTTCTCGCTGGATTTTAATACATACTCCAAATTTTTCTTTTGTTTCCTTTACTGCTTGCTCAACATACAGATTGAATAACATCGGGGAGAGGCTACAACCCTGTCTCACTCCCTTCTCAACCAGTGCTTCCCTTTCATGTCCCTCGACTCTTATAACTGCCATCTGGTTTCTGTACAGATTGTAAATAGCCTTTCGCTCCCTGTATTTACCCTTGCCACATTTAGAATTTGAAAGAGTATTCCAGTCAACATTGTCAAAAGCTTTCTCTAAGTCTACAAATGCTAGAAACGTAGGTTTGCCTTTCCTTAATCTTTCTTGTAAGATAAGTCGTAGGGTCAGTATTGCCTCACGTGTTACAACATTTCTACGGAATCCAAACTGATTCTTAAGATCATTGAATAGTAAATCATAGCAGCAAATATATGTAACGTATTACAAAGTTGTATGCCATGTTGACACGTAAAAATCAAAATGTGGTCCTCAACTACATACCCTCTGACTCAGAGTTGAAATATTAAAAGTTTTTCTGGTTTCGTTGTCTAGGGGCTGGGATACGTAGTTGCCGCGTTACAAGCCAAACACTGCTGAGTCTGCAGTGTACAATATACACATGGGTCGAATAGTTGAAGGTTCTTATCACTCAGCAATTGCGAATTTTGAATGTAGCATAGTAATTTATAAATGAAAGCTTGCAATCAAAGCAAATCTGCAGGTACTATTTTAACGACTTTAAATAATGAGTAGGATAGGGTAAGTACCTGCCCTTTGTTACTGTAAAAAACTTACTGGTGTCGATGGTCCAGCAATTAAATAAAATATAAGTTGAATAACAGGGAAAAAGCAGATTCCTACTTCACGTAATTAGTTATGAACAACAACATACTCGAGAGATCTTCACTTCTAAACACATTCTACGTCGTCGCTGCAGGAGCCATGGAAGTCTCACAAGTGCACAAGTCGGCACTAAGAAATGTTTCTATCTTCCGCGACCATGTGCAAACTGCTCCACTCTCCAAGTCCTTCCTGCGACCGTACGTCCTATACGACCCGATGCTCCTCCCCCACTTCCATACAGTCTCGCCATTAACGAGCGCTGTGATTGGATAGAGCGCTCCCGCCATTTCTCCAAGCCAACGCACTCTCACAAACATATTGAAAGATATACAAAGTACCGGATTTACATTTAAATAATTTGGAATTAAATAAATATTCCTACGGCTGGATCATAAACACGCTCTAACACACATTATTAAATGCATAAGCAAAAAAATAAACGTATATCAGAGGAATAGAAGCAAAAGTAACCCAGTAGCCTAATGTCTCTGTGCTTTCTACAACACAGCAATTATTTATATTCTACTATAAAAATACAGCGACCAGCAACTTTTTTTATTGCGTTTTATTTATGGCAATATGCATTTTCCGGTTTGCGCCCATCTTCAGCTGGCAAATTACATGTATTTTCAGTTTCTACAGTGGTAAAATATCGACAGCAGTTTGGATGCTGCAGCTGGCCTGTGCAAAAGCAACGATTCCAATCGTTTACTTCAATTTCGCGAGTTTAAAGTTACGCACTATCAGTTGTTCATTTTACTTAGATTCTCCTCTCCTTGTTTTTTCTTGGCCTTTCTTCTTTTTTGTAACAGCACAAACACTTTTTATAACGAATTTTACACAGGTGCACTGCGTTATCCGCCATGTTGTCGACCGACAGTTTTGTTTACATACAAGCAGTTTATCTATGGACAGAGTTATATTTTACGAAAGTTTTGAGGTTCTAGCTAAGCTACTGTTTACTAAACACTGACTTGGGTGATAGAAGTATTCTAAGTACGATGTATACTAAGTTGTTTTGTTATTTCTTTATTTTTTTGGTTACTTAGGCAGTATTTAAGATAATAAACTAACATAACACATTTATACAAAGCAGTAATTCATACATTTACAAATAACAAAGATATTTTATGTTGTTTATTATTACATGCATTTGTTGGGTTTATATTCGATTATGTTATTTCTTGATTGTGCTTAGTAAGTGGTTTGATAAGTAGAGAGTGGAAGGTTTTCAGAAATATTCGGTTTGGTAACTCTGTTTGGTCGTCAAGTATGTCAGAAGGAGATGCATGTTTATGTGAATAAATTTCGATTTCTTCTAGGAGGTTCATTCTTTTTCGTTTGTTGGCTACGTGGAGAACTTGTAGGTTATGGGATATGTCTGTTACTTGATGTTCTTCTTCTGCTACATGTTGGCAAATGTGGATTCATTTAAGTTTTTTATAGTAAAATATCATGATCCACAGCCACGGAGCTCAACAGTCCAAATAAAATGGACAAATTGTTATCAGTAAATATTTGACCAATTTCTTCATGAATAGTATATATCGGATGTAAACAAAGACACAGACGAATAAATATGTTTATAAGCATGCTACTACCGGTTTTTCGTGTAACTGTGGAGTACTTACGGCCTGATGCGATCAATAGTAATCGGCCACTTTGACCTCCAATAACTCATGTACTATTAAAGTTACATGACTATAATTCAAACGAATTTAGGTTTACACGAATAGCTTTCTAAAGACACATCATCGACAAAATCGGATGAAACGTTTAGATTTTGGAAATTCGTTGTTGGATGCTACTTGTATAATTTACAGTCAGATACTAAACTTTGAACAAATAAAGATATTGAAAATCTGAGTACACCATCAGAATCGTCGTCCAAATAATGGTAATGTACTTGTTTATTTTTATGGTATCATGATTCCTTTGGCTGTTATTAATTTCTATATGAGCTGTGAAATGTCTGCTAGTATGGTTTCACGAAGTCCGCCATCTTTGGCACTCCCGCCATACACATCTCCTTCATCGACACGAAGCACAGTCCTCGTCACAGCGTCAGC
This sequence comes from Schistocerca americana, assembly GCF_021461395.2. NCBI lineage: Eukaryota > Metazoa > Arthropoda > Insecta > Orthoptera > Acrididae > Schistocerca > Schistocerca americana. The sequence continues at coordinate 265,372,930 of NC_060123.1, forward strand.
GTAGAATTCCCAGCCACGCGGTCGGCCTGGACCACGTGCTGGGGCTACCCCTCTCGCTCCGGCCGATGTTCTGCACCACGTGGCCACGCCAACTCCGAACTTAGAAGACTTTCAGGGCGCCACAACTCGCCCGTTACCTCACAACAACAACATTAGTATTGAAATAAAAAAAAATAGGGGATTAAAAACGCTTCACCACTTCCAACCCTTCACAATTACAGAAACTTTACCGTAACAAACTTTACAAAACACATTGAGATAAAATAATTTTTTCTTAACATGTTCCGGGTAAAAATGGACATTAAACCACAAAGTTGTCAGTCACAAATCCCCAAAAATGTACTTGCCATCCTGAGAGAAGATGTAGCATAAACACACTCATGGACGTGTAGGGTGGGAGTGTGGTTGCAAGAGGAGGGGCGGGGGTGGACGAGGAGAAAGGGGAGTTTATGTTGCAAACTGTCGAATATTTTCCTAGTTCTCAGTACTGTAAGAAGTTAGAGCCCAGATCTCACGTGAAACCAGAAATACATTAAACAATGTTTGAAAGACCTTAAACAGTTTGTGTGGCCTCATACTGTGAATCACATATTCCTCTCACAGGCAGTCTACCTCTTACCGCTCTTGTCAAGATTACCGACTGACTGGCACAGAGAGAATGTTCGACTGACCCAGGCGCCGATTCTCCATCTCTTATAATCTCACCCTTATAACACGCAAATTCTTTCCAAGGTTTCACATACAGTTGTAAATGTTACGGAACACCGTGCAGTATACCTGAGAAGATACATCTTTTGACGCTGGTCACTCTCTGATGTTTGAAATGAACATATGTTACACGAACTTTAAATAGGGAGGAAATATCAAAAATTTGTGACATAGCAAAAGACACAAAATTACAAATAGCCAGTCTACTACAACATTATAACTTATATGGCCCCATTCATCAACTTGTGTACGTATTTGACAGCATCCACTCACGCCACCCCATTATTCTAGGTGACTCCAAAATTGAATTATAAGCAATGTTAGTATTGGCGCATCTACGTGTTATCATTTTCATTTAATAGTAACTTATAACTATCGTTTGGGTATATTAAGTTGATGCTTAAGCATAAGTCGTTACATATCTTGACTCATAATATGTTTTTCTCTCCTGTGTGTTGTGGTGTAATTGATTTTGTGTTAATTAAAACGGTTTTCACGCCGAAACTATAAATGCTAAAAATATTTTACTTTGAACAGTTATTGTTGCAGCTATCTGTAGTAATTTCCCGTTTGAATGTATTTCGCTTTTGTATTCGGTTTGTGCAGTAGCACTTTAAATGTTTTTGCAAAACGGTACATAATCGGGTTTCTGCAGTTTTGTTGTACAGGTGAAAACGAAGGTCGATATAAAGAGCTCGTGGTACTTAGTCTGAAAGAAGGTCATGGAAAGCAGGTAGTTTAATTTTGTAGTCAGTATCCTACAGTTAGCGCAAAGTAACAAAAGGTGGAAGCGCGGTGGCCGAAGGTTACTTAGACCATATTCTCAACGACAGGGATCCTCAGACGCCACCTCACCAGTTTTCCAACTCACCCATAGACCTCATTACAGTCTGCTCAGTACCTGCTTGCCTACAGCTCATCAGGCACTCTCATATAAAATGCACATCAGACAGCGAATGACAGAGGGCCGAACGGGCCTCAGCTGGCACGTTACAGCTAATGCTGAAAAAACAAAATTAGTTCTTGCAGTTAAGATCAGCTGCAGCTTCGCTGCACGCGTTCGGTGCCGTCTAGCAGCACGAAAGAGAAACAAATATATCAATTTGAAATTTGCTAGTGGGCAGGAAACGGCTCCATCCAGTAGACCACTCCGCCAAGAAGCACTATGCGTTCGCGAGGTACACTGCGTACTTTTGATACCGGTTTGTCATCTTTTACATAATAAATTTTCAAATTCATACGTCATCGCTCTATCGGTCTTAGATTTTCGTTAACATCTAATATTTTTTAATTGTAAATCGCTTTCAGGCACGTTAAAAGCTATGAGCCCGCTGGTGTTCTCAAACACACGAATTCCTATCAGCTCGATGAGGCAGATTCGGCTGTTTTTCCTTGTGGAGAACAGTTACAGAGCGTCCTTCACTTCGTGTGACAACTGAAGTGCTCGTCAATGACACAAGCATGATACCACCGAGGCCAACTGGCGCTTGCTGGTAGAGTACGTCGTTTACAGAACTCACCTCACACTCACGTATTAGACCTAAGACAACAAACAGCCACACAACAAAAATCAACAAGAATGCAAACCAAGTCTTCTTTGCATCATATACTCGACGGTAAATATCAGCATGGTGAAAAATGAACCTGGTGATGTCTCTACTTCCCTTACTTCCAGCATGAATACCATAAATACTAAAAGTGAATTTTCTACAGAGAGACAGAGAGAGAGAGAGAGAGGTTTCAGCAATAAAACTTTTGGAAGTATTCCCATCTTTATGTTTCCTAGAAGATATATTTTCTGAGAAAAAAACATACAGTCCGCTCTTATGGTCAAAAACGTCTCAATGTTTATAGGTAGGTCTGCAGGTAATTTTTTTTCATTATTCGCAATAAAGTTTATTTTATTTGGAATATTAACACAAAAATTTAGCGCCCGCATCTCGTGGTCGTGCGGTAGCGTTCTCGCTTCCCACGCCCGGGTTCCCGGGTTCGATTCCCGGCGGGGTCAGGGATTTTCTCTGCCTCGTGATGGCTGGGTGTTGTGTGCTGTCCTTAGGTTAGTTAGGTTTAAATCGTTCTAAGTTCTAGGGGACTGATGACCATAGATGTTAAGTCCCATAGTGCTCAGAGCCATTTGAACCAAAAATTTAGCGAGTGTTTCATCCGACGCCCGCCCCCTATCCCCAAAGACCGGTGTACGAGTAGTATAAATCGAACAAACGCGCACGAAAGTTGTCTGAACTTCAGACACTTTATCATGTAACGACTGCGCCTTTAAGCAGACCTACTCAATTTCCTCCTCTGCAAACGGTCTGAAATCATTAATTCTTAGATTTATCGAAAACGTTTGGGTTGCTTGTCTGATATAGAAGTATAACTAAGAGTTTCTTATTCTCAATGGTTGAAACGATTCCACCCCGTCTATTAAGTCTTTTGGCTTTGATTTTTTCGAGTAAGAAATCTTAGCGACCAAAACTCTTTCACAGAAATTTCTTCAAAATGTTCCGCGACTGACATGACGAAGCTCGTTGAACCCGCTGTGTCACAGGTAAATAACAATTGTGATGTACTTAATTCAAAGTTAACACTGATACTCTGCTTACAGGCGACCAGTATCGACTCCATTACTGCTCTCTGAACTACTTATGGGTTTACAATCAAAAATCGGAAAGTTAGTCGTATGCGACAAACACGAGGAAATCAGACCGCTTATAGACTGTTTCCGACCATCAACCATAAAGTTTCATTTAGGGAGAACAAACAAGTCGACTAGAATATTCTAAGACAGCTGTTTGGAAGCCGGTGCTGTTGCACTGGTTATCGCTGAAGTTCGTCACATGTTATATGTGTTTTGAGCTATTTTGCTTCCGATCATTTCCACTCTCGCTCTTTACAAGTAAATACTTCGCGATATTTAACGACCGTTGTCTAGCACTGCTTATCTGCAAGCACGACAGTTAGCTCGAATCCTACCCGAACAGTTGCGTTGATATGTTCGTAACTTATAATCCAAAGCGAGATCCACACTCGAAATAAACACAGCCATGGTTTACGGTAATCACAAAGTATTTAGATTTAAAAAGTCAGATTTCGGATGGAAGGTTCATATGGCCAGTATTCATGGATGAGAATACGGTGAAACTAATACTCATCCTACATACAGGAGTATAACAATCTAGTGAGTTGTTATTTGGATGCAAAAATTGTCAGAAAGTAATTAGATTCTACTCTTAATTCACGAAAATAATTCTTCTTTCCTATTCATACAATTTCTTTTGCCAGTTCACAGATTTTGCCACGAATGTAAATTTTTCCTCCTTGTAGCCGTCACCGTCTGGTTCCTGTTAATCATCCCGACTACCATTCGTAAAGTGTATTGCAATATTTCGCTATGCTAGCAATACTGACTTCATGGGAGGAAGGAAACTAATTTTACGACTACTACAGCTAATGATAATCATTTTTCCATAAAATACGTCATCAAATTGGAGCGTTCCGCACAGAACGGAACACACGCGTTATGTTCCCATTCTCTCTCCCGTGACACACTCGACCCTTGCTGTCTCAACTTCGAGTATCGACACCATTGGAATTACAGTACGAGTACACAAGGAAGCGAAAATAATTCACCAACAAGGAGAGCAATGCTGTTATTAACTGATGGGGCACCTGTAGTTGTGATCTTCCATAGAGAAGAAAAATGGTTCAAATGGCTCTGAGCACTATGGGACTTAACTGCTAAGGTACCCTAGAACTTAGAACTACTAAACCTAAGGACATCACACACAGCCATGCCCGAGGCAGGATTCGAACCTGCGACCGTAGCGGTCACACGGTTCCAGACTGTAGCGCCTAGAACCGCACGGCCACCCCGGCCATAGTGAAGATATATGTTTCTTAGGTCAATACATTTTTGAAATAAAAGTAAATCAAGCAGATTTTTATTAGAAATTTTATTTTGAACGAGAGCGTGTGCTTTAAATTTACTTTCATACGTAATTGCCACCAATATTAAGGCATTTATATTTTGAACATCATAAACGTAGAAATTTGCTGCCTGATAAGGCAACTGTTGAATAAAACACACTTCTTGAGGACCCACATCACATAATGTCGAAATCGTAAAACGTCTGTTCTCTCTCAATTTGTCATCACTGTTCTTCACCAAATCGTCAGTAATGGCCGAAGGTCGCCCACGTCGTTCCTCATCATGCACATTCGTATGGTCATGTTTAAAAGTTCTCATCGATTTCCGTACCATCCCTTCGCTAATAACGTTTTCTCGATTCGCTTCACTGTCTGATCACGAATTTTAGCTTATACGGCTTTAGCACTAAGAAAACATATCACAGCGCGTATTTCACAGTCGGCGGGATTCTCAGTCGGAAGAGGCATTTCACATACAACAAAGAAACATAAAAAACGCCAAATATTGGTGGGAATTGTGTAAAAAGGTACAGATTTTCACTTAAAAATAAAAATGATAAGAAAAATATACTTCTTTTATTTTTATTTCTAAATGGAACTAACAAAAAACTAGCCTCTTATGTTAAAAATCTGGGAGCATTTTAAGTTTTATTCCGAATCATTGTAAACCACGATCAATGGTTGCAACACTACTGAAGCATATGGCTACTTGGACGAGGTTTTTTTTTTTTTTTTTTTTTTTTTTTTTTTTTTTTCTCCCGAGCACTCAGTAGGAGTCGTCTTGATTTCTGTGAACTGGAACTGCATTCCGAGGATATACATAACTCGTCCTTGCGTTTTATCCCCTCCTCGTTATTCAGAACAAGTCCGAAGGCTTACCGTGAGATATGGCCCCTGTCTACTGAGAGGTTTATTAGCGTGAAATCGTTGGCGAAACCTGAACTGCTTCCAGTTGTATCTACATAGTCGTGGGATGGACACCGGAGTCGCCCGGCTAACGGCATCGGAAATTTGTTTCATACAAGTTAAACATTTTTTATCTTCTTGTTCTGCTAAACCAGGGCTTGCGTGTAGGAGGCGTAACATAGTCCTACGAAGACCATACGCTCCTAATACATGCTAATTTTGCTTTATTCTGTTTTCTAATACCACGATACGTCTAGCCAGTTAGATAAAGTCATGTAGGATGTGTGATATTATTCATGATTGGAGAGATGCTACCTTGGTACACGGAGTGCAGCTCGTTACCTGATAAACAGTGTCAAGTGATAAACGGGTACTGAAGTAACTTGACAGGATCGCTACGTGTTAAATATTTAACATGTAATTTAAGTCCAGACCTCAAACTTCTCGCAAGAAAGGTTGTTAATGAAGAATTTTTATCTGAAGGAAAGTGCACGAAGGTCTAGTTGAATTTCGTCAAAATTTGACTTGAGTAAAAGCCAAACAAGTGCGTCTAAAGGATTGGTTGGTTTAAAGAGTAAAGGGACCAAACTGCAAAGGTCATCGGTCCCTCTAAAGGATTCATGAATCACAAATTTATTGCCTTATCGAACAATTGCAAGATAAATGAACTTGTAAGTTTCTTGTCGATGATGATTAAATTGTGTGGCTATTCGAGGAAACAGCTTTGTCTTCCTCTGAAGTGATTTACAGGAACGATGGCAAAACTTAAATATGTGCCCTATCCCAGACGTAGCTGCCTGAAAGCTATGCAGTCAAAAGGTGTCAAATTCGGTGTCAACTCCAAGAAGCGCAGATCGCCTGGGTGTCGGAAAGAGCTGAAGCTATGTTGTCGATGTATCGGATTAGGCTACTGACACCAGATAAACCGCCGATTGAAGCTTCTTAGCAGATTAAAACTATGTGCCGCATTGGAACTCGAATTATAACGTTCCGCAGACTGATCTATTCAAGGAACATTAGCTACACACCTTCTGGCTTCAGCTCTGCTAGAATCTATCACCTGTTTCTACACACCTTGTTGAGTAGCAGTCTGGAATGAAGAATTATTTAACTTGAACCTATGCTTTGTTTCCAAGATGGATCTTTCACTTTGTAGCTGAGAATGCAGTGTTTTAAAACTTCGTGAATTATTAAACTGTCTGGCGGCCCTTCTCCTTTCGCACGACATTCTATAACCGCTACATCATATAACACATCTTGCTGGATTCTCGGAAGGTATTCTTTTTTTCGTGATCGGTGATGCAGTAAGATACGAAAAGAAGCTTCTATGAAGTTTGAAAAGTAGGAAGAAAATATCGGTCGAATAAAAGCCGTGAATGAAGAATCGTAAGCGTAACTCGATAGCCCAGTAAGTAAGGCAAAATTGGAGATCAGAGTTCCGGTTGGGCACACAGTTTCCATTTGCTAGGAAGTGTCGCTGCAATCTACTCTACGGTATGGACTGGAATATTCGTTATAAAATCCTCAATACCTCGGTACTACAGCATTGCACGTACTATATGCATATGTACAGGTGTCACCCACCTAGTATGGGCGTTAGCTTTCGAAAACCACTGTACTGTGAGAGCAGGACGGAAATATAAGCCTAGATGACCGGAAAACGTCTGTCAGATTAAACTGCCAATGGTTTTTCTGTATTTATTACAATGACGGGTACTTCTATAGCGCCAGCTGTATAATCCCATGGATAAAATATAGATGAGGTCGACACAGCAAACCAGCGATGCAACAGTGCAATGTGGGACACCTTGCTGAACCGGAATTGCTGTACATGTAGGTGAGAATCTCCTGCTGTCAGTACATACGCAACTTCACTCTCTTTCAAGATGGCGTTCCACCTTGTTATTGCACACGGCGACTTCAGGAATAGATTCCTAAACGCAGGGCGAGCTTTCCATCGCGATTCATTAACTCACAAGATTTCAGTACTATTGACTTACTGGGTTATTTGACTTCTGGGAATTGGTTATGTCCTGGCATTGACAACACAACCCCGTTTATTAACACGTCCAGTTCAGCTGCACACGGTCCCGCAACTTGTACTTTACGGCCTGTAATATTTCTGGCCTCGCCTCATTGCATTAGCTGAAAATGAAGTAAGAAGAGAAGTGAGGTGCAGACAACACGTGGTACGGTGGTTAGCAATTTTGTTAAAAACTGCGTCAATTGAGCTGTCGGATAATTTACCTGGGTGCCAAAATAGAAGATGTAGAAGTTACCGCCGAAATTTAAGGCAGCACTTGACGGCCTACGTGTAAATGTTGCCAGAAGCGAGTGCAGTCGATATTGAAAAGTGTCATTCAGACTGTGGCTGAAGATCGCTCCGTCGTAAGTGTACAGCGCGAGATGTATGCAGTGGTTCTTAGGTGTGTCAGCAGTGTAGAGCGTGTACATGATCGGTCCAATGACGGAGCCCTGTGCGACGCCACCATAGATAAGACGAATTGTGGACATTACAACACAGGCTCGCCTATGGAACGACGTGTCGTCGAAACTAGAGTGGATGAGACGATTATGTGACAACGGCATCCCCGCTCAAGTAACTTGACCAAGAGCGTATCATGCCACACTTCCGAATGCTCTGGAAACGCACCGAAGTATTCACGGGGCCCCATAGCGTCGAAGCAGTCTTCCGCTAATCGCAGGAGTTGGTGCTCGGTTGAATGATCCTTCCGCAACACGAACTACTACTCGAGCAGCATCGCCTTGGAAGTGAGCCTCAAACTACAGCAGTCGCGTTTAGCGGGGGTGAGTCACTGCGCACGCAGCCACAGGGAAACAAGAGCCAGGTATGTTGTTCGACGGCAAACAGCGTGTTTGAATCGACTCTGAGGTTCGATGCTGGGCCTATCCTGTGGTGGCGATGCATCATTAGAAGCCGTCCGCAGCCCGTGGTCCAGAGGTTAGCGTCGCTGCGAGATCCAACGTTCGATTCCTGGCCAGGGTGGAGATTTTCATCGCTCGTCATCGTTTCATATCACTCTCATCGCCACGCAGGTACCGAAAGTAGCGTCAGACAGACTGTCATAAGGCGGTCGAACAGCCCCAGACGCCTCACAGACAATAACGCCGTATGATCATTTCACTGGCAACGGCACTGTTGCGATGTCTTGGCGAGTTGATCAAAGAAGACAATGGAGTCCAAGCTCTGTCGAGGCTAAAATTTCTCTCTCCGTTAGTCCGTCACCCTAAATCTAACGGAACCGCATTTATTTTGTTTATTGTTTAATTCAAAGCAGTATAATTATTATTTTACTAGGTGAGTGCCTGCCGTCGCCCGGGTATGTACACTACTGGCCATTGAAATTGCTACACCACGAAGATGAAGTGCTACAGATGCGAAATTTAACCGACGGGAAGAAGATGCTGTGATATGCAAATGATTAGCTTTTCAGAGCATTCACACAAGGTTGGCGCCGGTGGCGACACCTACAACGTGCTGACATGAGGAAAGTTTGCAACCGATTTCTCATACACAAACAGTAGTTGACCGGTGTTGCCTGGTGAAACGTTGTTGTGATGCCTCGTGTAAGGAGGAGAAATGCGTACCATTACGTTTCCGACTTTGATAAAGGTCGGATTGTAGCCTGTCGCGATTGCGGTTTAGCGTCTCGCGACATTGCTGCTCACGTTGGTCGAGATCCGATGACTGTTAGCTGAATATGGAATCGGTGAGTTCAGGAGGGTAATACGGAACGCCGTGCTGGGTCCCAACAGCCTCGTATCACTAGCAGTCGAGATGACAGGCATCTTATCCGCATGGCTATAACGGATCGTGCAACCACGTCTCGATCTCTGAGTCAACAGATGGGGACGTTTGCAAGACAACAACCATCTGCACGAACAGTTCGACGACGTTTGCAGCAGCATGGACTATCAGCTCGGAGACCATGGCTGCGGTTACCCTTGACGCTGCATCACAGACAGGAGAGGCTGCGATTGTGTACTCAACGACGAACCTGGTTGCACCAATGGCAAAACGTCATTTTTCCGGATGAATCCAGGTTCTGTTTACAGCATCATGATGATCGCATCCGTGTTTGGCGACATCGCGGTGAACGCACATTGGAAGCGTGTATTCGTCATCGCCATACTGCCGTATCGACCGGCGTGGTGGTATGGGATGCCATTGGTTACACGTCTCGGTCACCTCTTGTTCGCGTTGACGGCACTTTGAACAGTGGACGTTACATTTCAGATGTGTTAGGACTCGTGGCGCTACCCTTCATTCGACCCCTGCGAAACCCTACATTTCTGCAGGATAATGTACGAACGCATGTTGCAGGTCCTGTACATGCCTTTGTGGATACAGAAAATGTTCGACTGCTGCCCTGGCCAGCACGTTCTCCAGATCTCTCACCAATTGAAAACTTCTTGTCAATGGTGGCCGAGCATCTGGCTCGTCACCATACGTCAGTCACTACTCTTGATGAACTGTGGTATCGTGTTGAAGCTGCATGGGTAGCTGTACCAGTACACGCCATACAAGCTCTGTTTGACTCAATGCCCAGGCGTATGAAGGCCGTTATTACGGCCAGAGCTGATTGTTCTGGGTACTGATTTCTCAGGATCTATGCACCCAAATTGTGCGAAAATGTAATCACATGTCAGTTCTAGTATAATATATTTGTCCAACGTATACCCGATTATCATCTGCATTTCTTCTTGGTGTAGCAATTTTAATGGCCAGCAATGTATTTGTTCAGATCTTCTACGAGGGTCGTCTACATCTCCATTTGCATACATAGTCCGCAAGCCACCACGTGGTGCGTAGCGGAGGGTACCCTGTATCACTACTAGTCATTTCTTTTCCAGTTCTAGTCTCAAACAGAGCAAGGGAAAATAGGCTACCTACAGGTTATACTTCTGTACAAGTTATAATCTCTCCAAAAGTCATGGTCCTTACACTCTAAATGTACCTTGGCGACAGCAGAATCGTTCCGTACGTAGTCTCATGTGCTGGAAACCCAAGTGACCGCATCTCCCTGTTGCATACATCAGGCAGGCTGACAGAATGCTGCTATTCGTGCTCAATTGCCGCATCAGGGGCCAACTGCAATGTGTGTGTAGTAATAAATGAAAAGACACCTAATAATACAGAGCAGTGAGAGAGGTGGTTGGATTAACAACATCGCTCACGTTCCAACACCACAGACTTCCAATGCCTTCCACTCCTCCGAGACACAGCAACCGACCTCTGACGACACCTCAGGACACTCCAGTGGGGCAATGACGAGCCATTTACACTTCAACCAGCTGACCTAGAAGAGCGGGAGGGAGCGGGATGGCGGCCACTTCAGACCAAAAACTGTTGTAATCAAGATAATTAAAAAAGCCACTGCCAGCCACGTTACTACAGTGGGTCACAACTCAGACCTATACAGACACAAATTAGGTTACTCTGAGAGGTGGAATGTGGCAAACCGAAAGGATTCTCAAACAGATATCTGGGTCCAACCAGATACCAAATAAGATCACAAATGAGCAGTCTGCCACCAATGGAAACAATGACAAACGGCTGATTGTCTACCTAAGAGGAAAATGGATCCTCCCTCCCCATCGTCCCAGGGAAGGGAAGGGAAGACCCCAAACGTGACGCGTGCAAATGGAGTGGAGGGTGGGGGGAGGAGGAGGAGGGGCACAGGCGAAGGCCTGCGCGCATAAGGATCACAAGTCAGTGGGGCAGAAACGGTACTATTCCCCTAGCTATCTACAGCTTCTACAAAGTTCAGACTGCAGTTATATCTAAGGACATGAAAGGGAAGGTAGGATTGTAGCCTACCCCCAATGTTAGTAAGTCTGTACATTGACCAAGCAAGGTGGCCAGAGGTTAGCACACTGAACTCGCATTCAGGAGGACGATGGTTCTGACCCGTGTCCAACCATTTTGATTTAGGTTTTCCGTGATTTCTCTAAATCGTTTCAGGCAAATGTTGGGGTGGTTCCTTTGAAAGGGCATGGGTGACATCCTTCCCCATTCCCTAATTCGATGGGGCCGGTGTCCTCACTATTTGCTCCCCTACCCCAAATCAATCAACCAACCAACATCCCGTACAATGAAGACAGTAAGGGAAATCAAAGTCTTTCCTTAAGTCATAGTAGCTGTGGTATATCTTGCGATAATGTGGCAACTTGAGAATTCAGTGATCTTACGTTGAACTGGCACAGTAGTGTGTATCTGAATGACAACATAAAATAGGCTTCCAATACAGGTGGTCATGGTAAAGGTTGAAATAAAACACACACGTTGGAACTCTGTGTAAATTTATTGTGCACAAGTGTAAAAGGAACAAAAATCAACGACGGTGCACACAAATAGGCTTGCCAATGACGGGAAAAGCGTTGGATGCCATTGTCATTGTCATCAGTGTGTGCCACCTGTTGTCGAAATGCCTTGAAGACATTCGCTATGTTCGCAAAGCGCCTTCCACGCAATGGTTTCGTCAGTTGTGGGATGAGTTCGAAATCGCAGGTGTGGTGAGTTGGGTGGGTTGGTGGGAGGATCCATCTTGTTTCTCGGCCCACCTCACATTGAATGTTTTGGGACGCTGGTGCCAAGCCGTCCTTGCTCGTGGTTGCAATCTTGCAATCTGTCGGCTTATTTCGATAATGTCTACCATGCGCTTTCAAATGAGAGTACGGTGTTCCGACACGTTTGCATGATATATCGTAGTTGCCGTGACTTATGGAACTACCTTCGTATTACTCTATCTCCTCCTTCACCCTGTCTCTGCCAATTTCCTCTTTCCACCTTTCTGTGTCCATCTCCTTCTTCCCCTCCCACTATCCGTCTCCTCCACTCCTCCCCACTCAGTGACCTTCTTCTCCTGCCCCTCTCTCTCTCCGTCTCAACCTCCCCCTTTGCTCTGCTTATTTGCTCCTCAACCCCCCAAGCTCTCCATCTCCACCTCCCCTTTCTTTCTGTCCACCTCCTCCCTCTCCATCTCTGTTCATTTCCTCCCGCCCCCCCCCCTGTTTGTATCTATATCCTCCTTTCCTAGCTCTGTCTCTTCATTCCCACCTCCCCCACCCTTCCCTGTCCACCACCCTTACCTCAATAGAAGGCTGTGGTTCTTACCTCCCACAGCATTTCCTTCCATATAGTAAGTAACACGTGTACGAAATTTGGTTGAAATCGATCCAGGGGAATAGGTGGAGCTACACTATGTGATCAAAAGTACCCCGACACCCCCAAAAACATACGTTTTTCATGTTAGGTGCATTGTGCTGCCACCTACATAGTGTATCTAGTAGGAGTCTCCAAGCAAGCACACAGATGGCACATACACTTCATATAAATTTAACATACTCCACACATATTTGTACACGGGTTTCAAGTATATCTCTTGCGAATTTCGACCAGAAGTTTAGTTTCCAAGCAGTTCAATGTTTATGACGTCTTACCTCCTGAACAATGTGTTGTACAATGATATAATTTTGTATGTCCATATAAAAGCATAGGTGGGCACTGTGAGGTGTGGTAATTTTGTAGGTGCATATATAAGCATATGTGGGCACTGTGAGGTGTGGTGTGGATAGAGTTACTAGTAAAGAAATAACAGCTTGGAACATAATTCATCGTGTAACAGTTATTCACTCATCTCAGTGTTTATGTAGTCAAGTCACCTGTACTACGTTCCATGCAATGACATAATTTTTACTGGTACATTCAATGGTGTATTTGAATACTGTGTGCAAAACGTGTTGCGAGCATAATAGTAAAGGCGTAATAAATTAAAACGTTAGGCCTGATGAGACAGTTTTAGTGCACGAACAGCGAAAGTGTAGTAAGCAGTGACCTTTCTTCGTTTCACCATTTTGTTGGGCGTGTCCGAGAGAAAATTTTCTTACGGTTTTGAAATTATATGTGAAGTTTGTTGCCAGTGACTATCTGCTCACGTTCTCAAAAGCTGGATGAATAAAATCGGAGTATTTGCGCGTCGTGAACTACACTTGTGTTTCAGCCCCAACTTCACCAATTTGATAGGTAGGTGGTTCTTACCCCCACAGCTCCTCTTACCGGACCTTAAGTGATATGCATACTGAGTTGGCTGAAATTGGTCCAGTAGATATGTGACATATACGGGTATACCTACATTCATGTTTATAGTATGTATGGATTTCAAACTTCGTTTTCCATTCATAACTTACTTTTGTTGAATTTAAGACCACGGACATTCCTACATATTCCGATGATGTGAAACTATAGTACCCGAAAAAAATTTGTTCACCCATTAATTATTTCCGATTCACTCAAGATTTATAGTTACGTCGATGCATATGGAGTACATGAAGTAATTACATTTCAGATCAAAAGCACAAGCGGTTCTGAGGCACCAGGAATCGATCCACGGTGAAACACCCGTATGAGTACGGACGGCAAGGCAGGCGCTGACTCTAGCATCCAGTCCGTTGTACAGATGGCGGATATTGTCTTGGGATATGTAATGCCACACCTGCTTGGCCTATTCACTTAGTTCTGTAAGAGCTGGTGGTTGACGAATCGCACATGTCGCTTATGTCCCATATTATCCGACACGTGCTCGATTGGAGAGGCCGGCCGGAGTGGCCGTGCGGTTCTGGGCTCTGCAGTCTGGAGCCGAGTGACCGCTACGGTCGCAGGTTCGAATCCTGCCTCGGGCATGGATGTGTGTGATGTCCTTAGGTTAGTTAGGTTTAATTAGTTCTAAGTTCTAGGCGACTGATGACCTCAGAAGTTAAGTCGCATAGTGCTCAGAACCATTTGAACCATTTTCGATTGGAGACAAGTCCGAAGATTGTGCTGGTCAGGGAAGCTGCTGCACGCCACGCAGAGCACGTTGAGTTTCACAGACAGTGTGTGGGCGAGTTTTATCCTGTGGGAACAACATGTCACCATTCCGCACGTACCAAACACTGGTTAGCATCCCTCCAGAAACATCAAAGCTGAATGAGGGTTTTGTAGCCTATCACACCCCAGACCAAAAGAGGTGGGGCCAGTGTGCCTTGGAAGAATGTACTCTACGAGATAGCTCTCACAAGGTCTACGTCGTACTCGCAGACGACCATCACTTTTCTGTTGGCAGAATCTACTTTCATTGCTGAAGACTACGGCGCGCCATTGCATTTTCCAAGTGATCCTCAGTCGAAACCAGCCGAGCGGTGAACTTCAATGCTGTGGTGTGAGTGGAAGACGGGCTAAGGTATGCGTAGCAGAAGATCCACTGCTAATAACTGGTTCGATACAGTTCGTGTTGACTCATCTGTGCTCACTAGCCCTCTTACCTGTGCCGGCCGCTGTTGTCGAGCGGTTCTAGGCGCTTCAGTCCGGAACCGCGCTGCTGCTACGGTCGCAGGCTCGAATCCTGTGTGTGATATCCATAGGTTAGTTAGGTTTCAGTAGTTCTAAATCTAGGGGACTGATGATCTCAGATGTTAAGTCACATAGTGCTTAGCCATTCCCTCTTACCTGTGCTGTGACAGCTGTACGATGTGCCACTGCTGCCCGTACGACAATCCTGGCCGGCGTCTGTGCTGCGTGGGCGCGCAGAGCATTCGCTTAACCACTGATACCGGCATCGTTGCACAACTAACGCAGTACTTCCAACATGTGCGGCTGTTCTCCGAAAGGACCGTCCCGCCACATGAAGACCACAATTTTACCACTTTCAAACTTGCTCAGTTGGCTGTGGGAAGCATGAGTGTATCTCCGTGGCATGGTTGCCTGTTTGCTTCACACGTTTGCACCACACTGAGCCTTCTGGCTGAAAGCATTCCGTTTCAATGGGTAGCCATACCACTCACTACGCCATCTGTTGGCGGACGACGCTGGAACTATTATCAGTAATCTACTATTCCCCAGGTGGTGTATGCCGTCATTGGCCCCAAATCGGCGTCGTTTCTACAGGTGTAATATTTTTATCGCCAGTGTCTTACTGACTGTACGAAAGAGCGATTGAAACAGCATTTGCGAGAAACTTCCACCTAGGTTCCCGTGATATGCGACTCAGTTTCCGCCGGCGCCAGCTAGCCGCCAGCCGCAAGGTGTCGCACACACGCCTCACCGGAATGGCGGACCACCGGCTCTGGCCGAGCGCCGACTAATTTACTCAACTCATTAGCCGCTGCCGGCGCTGGCCAATTAGGCGCACGGTTCGCACGCCGTCTGCGCTGGACGTCGCCGCCCCCGCGTACCTCTCTCTCTCTGCCTCTGCCCTCTCTCCGTCATTCTCCTCCTGACCTCCGTCTCACGCTGCACCGGGCCTTCAGGGAGCGTGACACATCACCGGCTACAGACATGGATAAACATGAAACTTCCTGGCAGATTAAAACTATGTTCCAGACTGATACTCGAACTCGGGAGCTGTGCCTTTCGCGGACAAGTGCTCTACCATATTAGATACCCAAGCACGACTCACGCCCTGTCCTCACAGCTTTACTTCCGTCAGTACCTCGTCTCCTACCTTCCCAAAATTCACAGAAATTCTCCTGCGAACCTTGCAGAACTATCCCTCTTGGAAGGGAGGATATTGCTGTGAGGACGGGGCGTGATTCGTGCTTTGGTAGCTCAGATGGTAGAGCACTTTCCCGCGAAAGGCAAAGGTCCCGAGTTCGAGTCTCGGTCCGCCACATAGTTTTAATCTGCCAGTAAGTTTCATATCAGCGCATACTCCGCTGCAGAGTGACAATCTCACTATGGATAAACATATTTCTAGGTGGAGGAGAAGGAGGAAGAGCATCTCTATCTCGCCAGAAAAATTAAAAACATTTCTACTAGGCAGACTGGGTACCGTAACTAATTCCACCCAACGCGATTATGTGACAACGTTTCACTGGATCTCGCTATATGTATACTGAGGTGACAAAAGTCATGGGACAGCGAGATGCCCATATGTAGATGGCGGCAGTATCGCGTACAGAAGGTGTGAAAGGACGGTGTTTTAGTGGAGCTGCCATTTGTACTCGGGTGATTCATGTGAAAAGGTGTCAGACATGATTATGGCTGTAAGACGGGATTTAATGGACTTCGAACAAGGAATGTTAGTTGGAACTAGACGCAAGGGATATTCCATTTCGGAAATTGTTAATAAATTCAATATTCAGAGATCCACAGTGCCAAGAGTGTGCCGAGAATACCGAGTTTCAGGCATCACCTCTCACCACGGACAGACTTCACTTAACGACCCAGAGCAGCGGCGTTTGCGTAGAGTTTTCAGCGCTAACAGACGAGCAGCTCTGCGTGTAACAGTCGCAGAAATCGAAGTGGGTCGTACAGCTAACATATCCGTTAGGACAGTGCGGCAAAATTTGGTGTTATTGGGCTATGGCAGCGAGTGCTTTCTTCTAACTGCATGACAACGTTTATAGCGCCTCTCCTGGGCTCGTGACAATATCGGTTGGACCTTAGACGACGGGAAGACCGTGGCCTGGTCATATGAGTCTCTATTTCAGTTGTTAAGATCTCGCGCTAGGGTTCGTGTGCGTCGCAGATCGCACGAAGCCATGGACCCAAGTTCCCAAAATGCACTGCCCCAACTGGCGATGGCTCCATAACGGTGTCAGTTATACTTAAATTGAGTGGACTGGGTCATCTGGTCTATCTGAACCGATCATTAACCTGAAATGGTTATGTTCGGCTGCTTCATTTGCAACAGCCATTCAAAGAACCAATGTTCCCAAACAACAATGACAATGTGTCATGTCACCGGGCCACAGTCGTTTGCGATTGGTTCGAAGAACACTCTGGACAATTCGAACGAATGGTTTGGCTATCCCGACCGCTCGACATAAATCCTGTCGAACATTATGGGACATAATCGAGAGGTTAGTTAGTGCACAAAATTCTGCACCGGCATCACTTTCGCAGTCACGGGCACCTACAGAGCCAAAGTGGCTCAATATTTCCGCAGAGGACTTCCGACGACTTCTTGAGCCCATGTCACGTCGAGTTCGTGCACTACGCCGGGCAAAAGGAGGTCCGACACGATATTAGGAGGTGTCCCACTTTTGTCCCATCAATGTAGATTACCAGCTAATGTAGTTATTCCTATCGTTCTGTTCAGGAACCTAAAATACTGAAACGAAGACAGGTGTTTCACATTATTTAATTGTATTCCAACTAAAGGTCAGTAGGTTCCGGCTTACTTACCAGCCAAGTGGAACTACTGTTTGCTTTAAATGATTTATTTTCTGGTATTATAAAATAAACTCACGAGACAAAATGTTGGTTTGTAAATAGCTCTCTCTACGATATCCCTGTCCAAGGCCCGCAAGACGAGTGGTATACAGAGATTCTAATTTTCCTATATGGCCTTATTACATGCTGCACCTGACAGTACCACGTATTCTCTTCGCAGTTAAAAGCCGCGAGTTATGGGACCTACAAAATAAAATGGAAACTTTACACATACTTTGTCAAAATAAGGTAAATATTAAATTTTACATGAGGTGCAGTTTCTCTGTTAATACAAGGTAGAAAGCAAGTGCGTGCATTTTTAGACGGAGGATGTAATTTTATTTTATTTTATTTCATTTTTTTGTTACGCGTCCTTATTAACATCCGTATGGCAGTCGGCCAAAGAAGCTGAGGGAGAGAGTCTGAAGTTGTTCAACGAACACTTTACGATCGACCCGACGTATAAATCAGATGCCGCTTCCAGCCTCGCAGAGATTTAATCAAAATATTTTATTGATAATTACTGGCCCAACGGGTCATGCCTTGCACGAGGTGTCGCTTATAAATTACTGTGTTTTATGCTTTTCGTTTGGAGTGTGAATTACTCTGTTACGTAAGGTCGCATTCATGCTTGTTACCCGCGTATACAGACTTGACGTACCGTTACAATACGTTCCCCGTGTGAAAGAATCTGCGGATGTATTAATTACCGATAACTGCCAGTTGTTTCTCGACGTTCATACCGGACGTCTGTCAGCGTAAGATATGAAGGAGTTACTGTCGTGTCTCTAATTAGTGGTGTGTGACATGTAGGTGTGGCTTTTAACTTTACGGCTGACGTCTGTCGGCTCTTTCAAATAAACAGTCTCTCACACCATGATTATGCACCCAGCGATTGAGACATCGAAGGAAAAGCAGGAGTCGTGCCTTTAGCTCCGTGTACTAATTCTGTTGTAAGAATTAGGAGTAATTGTATTTTCATTTTGAATATAATTGCAACTAGCAACCTCTATCGATTGCAAGTTATCGCTTGATCACGTCAGTTCGTGTGCTCAGAGTGGATGCAACCGGACAAGGGATGTGATTTTTACATGCTCTTTTTCCTTCACCCTTCTTAGTGACTACCCTCCCTTTATATCAAATACCTATCGCCATTTCACAACTGCACTAAAAGATCTAATACGCGCAACATCTTGGATACACTTGCAGTACACTAAACCGTCCATCTCCTTCCCCGTTTCAGCCGAACTGTTCTGATACAAAAGAAACTGTAACTTTCGTCTGATCCAGAACTACAGTGTATTATGCAGGATATTAAGCCTTACCTGTTACCTAGCTCTCGACTTTCTCAACTGTCTGCGTTGTCAACGCTATTTAATCTTTCTTTATACCTACACATTTCTGCTTTCTTTCCTCAATCTCATCTCCTAACCTCAGTCTATTATCTCTTGCTCTTCTTCAAGTAGGCCACTTTTCCAGATTTCTTGCTTTTACACTCTTGCCATACACCTTTTATCCATAAAAAACGTAACGAGAAAATTACTTTTGAAAGTGCTGATAAAACTAAAATATATGAAATGTTTTACATATTATCGTCACTTCTTCGTTTTCTGATATTCCTTAGTTGCTTCAAAATTCATGGAGGTAATTGAGGTGTATTTGTAAGTAAATGAAAGACAGTTTGTTCTTTTTCCATGCTAATTTCCTGTCTTTTACTTGTGGTGCAGCTTCGGCCGCCCGTAGAGCATGTTTGTTTTGTGTATGTAATGAATGCTTTATATAGTACTGCTTCAGTTTCAACATTTCTTTGACGGGAAAGTGCAACTTAATTTAAATTCCTTAAAGCGTTCAGTAATGGTTCTCTCAAAAATTGTAGTATTTATTAGGCGAATAGTTACGAGCCCTTACAGGTTCATTTTCAAATCTGGCCTACTGAAAGTGCACCGACAGTGCCTAATAAACTCTGAGTGACAACACACATTCTATATATGTTTGCAGGATGATGCCACAATCCACACGTCTGTTTGGCTTAGAGTTTGATTTTGACTTGGTAACCAACTACTCAACTGTTGACAGAGCCATTAATAAACGCTTTAAGGACTTTATGTAGTAGTTACAAGCATCTTACTATGTTGTGCGTGTTATTCTCTTGTTTTTCAGCTCAGAAACAACTTTCGCAACACAAAATTCAATTTTCTTTTGGTGTTACCATCGAATTCCGACGTTGTTAATCGATGTGTATCGTCCTGGAGATGTATTTACACGTTATGTATATTCCAGATGGCCATTTTCGGCGTTTTTCCGACCACATTTATTACAGTGCTTCAGTGTCACTTTTCATTGTGTACTAAATGTGTGTGTTTACAATGTAAAGTGTTGCCAACTGTCGCTTTATCTTTATCCCTCGCCTTTTGTTTGTGTTGTGGTGTGTATGTGTGGTTTGATATTTGTTCATTTGTTAAGGAGTGTGTGTGTGTATTTTACGTGTTGTGTATGCTTGCGTGTGCGTGTGTGAGGGACGGAGAGAGAGAGAGAGTAATTTAGTGTTTAGACTGTTTATGATTTACATCTCTGTTTGTTATTGTTTTAGTGACTAACATGATCTGTGAGTTATTGTATCCTTACTCGGTGGTGACTGCATCAAACCTTCAACGTAATCATATTCGAAAATTACCTCCAATTTGAAACGAAATTTTACTTACAGAAGGAAAATACCTTCTTTTATACAATCATCAATAAGAAAAAATACAAAATTGTTAGAGATCTGTGGAGGATACAATCTATATTGTAGATGAACCAGCAGAAAAAATAGACAAACTTAACACATACGTAAACAGTAGACACAGAAACATTCAGTTCACCTTTGGAAAAAACACAAAAGCAAATACAATTCTAGGATACAACAATAAAGAGAGTAAAATCCACACGTGTGACATCTCCAGAATGCCAACAGTAATAGACACAATTATACATTCCACGTCTAACCCCCACAAACACAAAAATTGACTATCTACAACATATGATACAGAGACTATATAATATCCCATTCAGCAAAGGAAACTATGAAAAAGCATGAGAAACAATACAACACACAGCCAAAAACAATTATTATAACACCCATATAGTAAAAAGACTCAAGCAAGAAACCAAAACACAATTAAAGAAAAATGCAAAAGAATAGTAAAACAAACACCACAGAACCCCACAAGCAAGACAGACACTACTGTGCTCACAGGAACACTTCAGTAACAGTCATAACATTACTAACAGGAAGAAATGGTACACTTTAACATACAAACACAAATTAACACGCAGAATAGCAAATATATTAAAGAAACAAGGATTACACATTGCTTACAGAGCAAGAAACAAATACCTTTCAACTTTACAAAAAGCGATAGGCAAAGCAGACAAATGTCAAGGAGCAGGTATACAACAGCTAGATTTCTAAGAATGTGAGTCAGTTTATGTGGGACGCCAAGAATATGAATCAGTTAATGTGGGAATAACAGCCAGGAATTTAACAACTAGCTGTATGGAACATACAACAAGTTGCAAATGTGAAAACAGTTATTCCACCTCAGCTTGACATGGACATGAAAATTATTAGAGTGGACAATTACAACAAAATTTCCTGACACCATAGGAAAACCTTCATATACAAACAGTTCTTGCAATGAAAAAAGTAACTAGTGACCAAATCAATATAAGCAATAACTCAGTGAACGTAGTAGTCATTATAACAATGAAAGAGATCTAAAACATATCAAGACTAAACAATAAATTAATCTCTGTCTCTCTAGAAACAGTTCTGAGACGATGATTGTTTAGCATGTCAGTGCAACCTGTCGTGAAGCAGCATCTATGAGGCAGTGGTTTGTGGTCAATAACATTACGGAAATGGACTGGCCTGCCCAGAGTCCCTACCAGAACCCAATGTAATCCTTCTGTGGTGAGTCAGAACATCGAATTCGCTCCAGACACCAATGTTCAGCTTCACTACCTTTTTTGATTGCATCTCTTAAGAAAGAATGGACTGCTATCCGTCCACAGACATTCAGAAAAATCGCTGTTAGTGTCCCTAGACGAGTTTCAGACCTCATTCAGAAGAAGGGTGGGCACACCCCACGTTGATGTCCAACAACAGCTGTCTGGATACCTTCGATCCGATAGTGTATATGATGAAACTATGAACACATTAAAGAGAAACTTGTAAAAAAATGCAAAACTATCTCTACTGACGTGTTGGCGCTACACAAGTACTACATTTCAGGTAGCAATATCTTACTCAGGGTCAAACAACCTCCTACAAAAAAATATTTTTTTCTGGACGCTCAGGCAGTGTTGAAATGTTTACTACAGCACTGGACAAAAGGACGGAGGGCGGTGTCCCGACACTAAATGCCCCTCAGACTACCTTTATTAGCGATGAGAGACATATGACGTCCGTATATGCCACTGATCAACAACGTTACTTAGCAACCTCCTTGCTAAGGACGTGAGATTGCGTGCCGGAGACGTGCGTTGGCACCTGGAGGCTTACGCACTCTTCTTCGACTATCATCAATCGCAAATAAAATCCTGTACTCGTCGGCGAAGAGAAATCGATGGCGTTGATCCTGATTTAATTCAAGGTATTGCACAGAGCACCCAATTCGGGCGCCACGGTGACAGGGAGTATATACAGTTGTTCGTAAGGGACGCCAAGACTCCAGTTTTCTCACGTGGAGACGTTTGTGAACTTCAGATGTTAGCTGTAAACAATGGTAACGTACAGGACGGTTGTTTTGAGAAACTGGGCAGTAAAGTTTTGATAAAATCTCACAAATAAGTTATTTCGAGTATATCCACTATGATTTATTAATTAACAGAAGTCATTTCTTTCAGATATTTACAGTAAGGACAGATTTTTAAAATACTGAATTCTACACAAAATATTATTCTTTAGCTGCCTGGAAACCCAGCATTTCTTGCGTATGCATTTTACCTATTTTCTATTAGAAATTAAACATGAACTGTTTTTTTAGTGTAATATTTAAAAAGTTTCGTTTGAATATATTCATGGAAACCCCTTAAATTTTATAAAACAGTCATACAAACAAATATACTTAATGTATAAATGTATAAGCACAGTATCCAAATTACGCAACATAGTAAGGAAAATACAAACCCTCTGTAATGTTTATTTAACTCAGAACTTGATTATACACACTATTTCTAGTTACATGTCTTCGAACTACAACGCGTATGGTAAACGTCTCTATCGCAACGCCTCATCATAACAGTGTAGATGGCTTTTGTTTTCTCCTAAAGCCGTTTATGCTTCGCAGTTGAAATCTGGTAAAAGCCCGTCAGTAATTTCCTTGGCATGACTGTAGGAGTGTCTTAGTAGTAAAGAGTAACTGTATTAAAACTCAATGCATTATGTGGCATTTTTTCACGCATCTCAATCTTCATGACTTCATATCTCTAGAACTATATGTTATACAATATGTTTTTATAGGTACATTCAGCAGCATATATGAATACTGCCTGCAAAATGTGCTGCGAATAGGTTTAGTGGCAAAAATGTACCAAATTTAAACATTATATACAATGAAGTAATTTTTCGCCCATCACTGTGTTTACGGTGTCATATCTCTTGAACTATGTGTCATACCATGATAATAATTTTGTGGATAAATTTAGCGTCGTATGTGGATACTGTCAGCGAAATCTATTTTTCATAGGAGTAGTAGCACGAAATAAATAAATATAAACGTCTCGCGTGATACAGCAGTTCTTCATGCATTCATATCTCATATCTCTTGAACTATGTGTCATACCATGATTATAATTTTGTGGATAAATGTAGCGTCGTATGTGGATACTGTCAGCGAAATCTATTTTTCATAGGAGTAGTAGCACGAAATAAATAAATATAAACGTCTCGCGTGATACAGCAGTTCTTCATGCATTCATATCTCATATCTCTTGAACTATGTGTCATACCATGATTATAATTTTGTGGATAAATGTAGCGTCGTATGTGGATACTGTCAGCGAAATCTATTTTTCATAGGAGTAGTAGCACGAAATAAATAAATATAAACGTCTCGCGTGATACAGCAGTTCTTCATGCATTCATATCTCATATCTCTTGAACTATGTGTCATACCATGATTATAATTTTGTGGATAAATGTAGCGTCGTATGTGGATACTGTCAGCGAAATCTATTTTTCATAGGAGTAGTAGCACGAAATAAATAAATATAAACGTCTCGCGTGATACAGCAGTTCTTCATGCATTTCGTTGTTTATGACGTCTTGTCAACTGAGCTATGATAGGTACGTGATTCTTAACCCGAGAACAATTTTATCTTACATTAAGACGTATGTATACAAAGCTTGGTTGAAATCAGTCCTATCGTTTAGGAGAAGATGTGGAACATACATACACACACACACACACACACACACACACACACACACACACACACACACACGTCCATACATACATACATACATTTTTATTATATGTATGTATTTCGACAAAGGTTAATTAACATTGTTGGCTTGAAAACTGAGTTCACTAACGTGGGTTAACATTGACTTGCCACTGTTTCTTGCTTGGCGAATTAACGAAGATTTACTGCGAAACTTCTCAAAAATAAAAATTTAAGAGGTTCAAATTGTTTCAGTTTGTGATACTATGATAAGTGCTTCCAGTTTTTGCAATAAAAAGTGTAATGACTTGAAAAATTAGACTATCATTCAACGCAGTATAGAATTAACTTTAGCAACCACATTACTACAGTATGTAAACATGTTAAGGATGTCCGTTGATATTTCTACCACTACCCTGTGACGTAAATTCATCCAAACAATGATACGGGGCACAAGATAACATTTTTTACTTGTTTAACTAAATATTAACATTTACCTGATCATCAAAAAATTTTAAAACACATTTGGTTTCAGCAACGTACCTGTAACCAGGTTTTTTATCTGTTCGTAGTTATCCACATCGTTCTCTGATTTGTTGAAATCGTCCCTGAAAAGAATATTCCCGGGACGAGTTGCTACTACTGGCTACCACTTTACATGCAAATATCCTGAAAAAGTTGCCATGAGTGAGAACCTGTAATTTGAGACAGAGCTGCCGTCTCTCAGTGTATCTTATACCTGTCAACTAATATTAATAAAACTGATCACTTACCACGTTTCACATGCAATAACTCCGTTTCTCATCGAATGCCACCTACCATTGTTTAAACCAAAGTCTTCAGTTGACCGGATCGACGGAGTTCCCCAATTGCCTCTGAAAAAGAGCAAGCAGTTCTGTTACATGTTCCTCAGACATGAGGTAGGGGTCATTAACTCGTTGCTGACCGCGTGTCAGCACCACGAAATAGATCTCCACTGTTTTGTGTGTTACGAGTGCGCTATCGCTGTATTGTACAAGAATTCGGCGGGCAAGTTCACATACGGACAACCCTTTTTTCTTTTAAGTGACATCGTACGCACGCTGTGAACTTGAAGGAACCTTTCGTTTTATGTTGGCATCCTGGGCAGCATACAATAAGCTGCACTGTGTTGTTTCCGACTTGAGACACACTGCACTTTAATTAACTGTATTGATAATGCAGAGTAATTTTTGCATGATTCATTTGTAACTGTTACTTGTGATGAAAATAATACAAGAGTTATCTGATGAACAAAACAGGAACTATGTAGGACATGTCACTTCTTTGCGTTCTGAAATTCTCATTATCGTGATCAAGTAGTGGAAGGTGCAGCATTCACCTAAATATTCGTCTGTATACCAGCATAGGTCGGATGATTGCAAAATATCTTAACGGTTACTAATACAGTTTTTGCCGAAGCTGAGTGAAATGGTCTCTCAGAATTTCTGAAATCCGAGAAAAACGATAATTAGTACTAATTCTCTCTTCTCTGACGGCGTACACGAAGAAATGTATACGAAATTGTAATTAGCACTAATACAATAAATTTTCTGGTTTTTATTTTTAATCAGTGGTAATAATTGCAATGTAAGCAATCTGTTTCTCGTAAGGTCATCTACCGTAATTATTTTTCGTATCAATCTTAGCTATTGCAAACAAAACTGTTAACAAGCTGTTTGTAGCGGAGAATTCTGACCGTTACCTTACCAGAAAGGACATTAACATGATGGGTGTAACAGTTCAGTATGAAAATTTGTTTCTGAAAAAAAAACAGCTTTTTGAAACAGATATTTTTATCTGAAAAGGTAAATATAACTATTTAAAAAAACACATAGTAGCTAGTTGCTACGTAGCGTCGCAGAAATAGCACTAAACGAATAATGAAGTTAGTTGGACCAGTTTAACTGTCTAGTCATTAATAAAAGTATTTTATCAACAAGTGTAAGAAACGTAATTCACTATTGAACGGTACTAAAATGTTGAGTCGCCTCTAATTACTTTAAATAACATGTCCGTGGTGTATCTCTCCCAAACGTTTGTTTGGTTTATTTTGTTTTCAATTTACAACGATGGGACTTAGAATCTAAATACTTACACCAAAGGAATTAGGTAGCGTTTGGATTAAGGCTGTGACTCTTACAGTAAATGTTTTAGTTCCCTGAGCGACTGATGTAAGAGGAAAAACAAAAGCGTTATTTAAAGGCCACCAAACAGCAAACATTATACACTGCCATGTGGAAGGTTAAAGTGCCTTTACAGATGGATCTTTGCAACTACAGCGTTTGATGTTTTCTCTTGATGGATTTACAACACGGAATCTGCGTGACACTGAGGTGAACAGTACACACCACCTAACCCTTAAATAAAAAATTAATTTGATATTTTCTTTTACCTTGAAGTTTACGTGTTCTGGAAGGAGAGTAATAGTAACAATGGACAAGTGACGCCAAAGGACACGATTTTGATTAAAATATTTATCTGAGAATTTGGTTACGATATAGATATTATTTTAGCTGTTTTCTAAGTGTAATTGGCTGTGTGCAATATTGCAGCCTACTGTATACTCTCACAGATTTATGTTAATCCTGTAAATTAGAGAATTAATAAAACTACACATTTTTATAATTGAGACAGGAAAAAGTAGATAAAACTACATTTTATCTTCATAAATTAAGTAAGTACAAAATTTTTATGTTGATGAAATACAGTAGTAAAATTACTATATTACTATCTTTAAAACATTTTTTTGACTTTGATATGTGCGTATAATTATTCGAGTGGTACTACTTGCAGTGTGTTTTTTAACTGAGTGGTTTTAATCTTCGCTTACGCCAGGGAATGTGTTATGAGACTAAGAATCCACTTAATTTACGAAAGGTGTGATACATGAGGAATGTTTTTAATTTCCTTTTCAATACTTGTGTATTATTAATTTCTATTTTTATATTTATGTTAAGCTTATTTATGGCTGTGAATTTTACAATTTGTCTGAAAGAATACATAATTCTAGGCAGCAAAAATTATCAGTAAATACATATTCTGACTTGTGGCTGTAAATACATTGAAAGACTTGAAAAGACGCCTGCAGAATGTTGGTTTAGGATCTCTATAATTAATAGCACTGCTCGTTTTGAAGCCTAGAGTTTTCAAAACTTATACAGCATTTTACTAGAATGATAGTGGAAGTAAGCCCATGAACCATGGACCTTGTTGACGGTGGCGTGCCTTGCGTGCCTTACGTTATAGGTAGCTATACCGCAGGTGCAACTACAGCGGAAGGGTATCTGTTGAGAGGCCAGACAAATTTGCGGTTCCTGAAGAGAGGCAGCAGTCTTTTCAGTAATTGCAGAGGCAACAGTTTGGTTGGTTGACATATCTGGCTTTGTAACATCATCAAAACGACCTTGCAGTGCTGGTACTGAGAACCGCTGAAAGTACGCGAAAACTGTAGCCGAAATTTTTCACGAGGGCATGCAGCTCTTCTGTATGGTTAACTGATGATGGCGTCCTATTGGGTATAATATTCTGGACGTAAAATAGTCCCGCATTAGGATGTGCGATTGGGCTCTACTCAGGAGGACGTCGTTATCAGGAGAAACAATACTGGCGTTTTACCGATCGGAGTGTGGAATGTTAAACCCTTAATCGGGCAGGTAAGTTACAAAATTTAAAAAGGAAAATGGACAAGTTGAAGTTAGATGTAGTGGGAATTTGTGAAGTTCGATGGCAGGAGGTACAGGCCTCCTGGTCAGGTGCATACAGGATTATAAATACAAAGTCAAATAGGAGTAATGCATGAGTGGGTTTAATAATGAATAAAAAAATAGGAATGCGAGTAAACTATTATGAACAGCATAGTAAATGCATTATCGTAGCGAAGGTAGACACGAAGCCCACGCCTATCACAATAGTATAAGTTTATATTCAGCTAGCTCCACAGATGATAAAGAGGTTTAAGAAATGTAAGAGAGACGGAAATTTAATTGTAACGGGAAACAGGAATTCGATAGTAGGAGAAGGAAGAGAAGGAAAAATAGTAGGTGTATTTGGACTTGGGGGAAAGGAATGAAAGAGGAAGGTACCTGGTAGAATTTTGCACAGAAGGTAATTTAACCATCGCCAATACTTGGTTTAAGAATTATAAAAGAAGGCGTTATATTTGGAAGAGACCTGGAGACACCAGAAGGCTTCAGGTTGATTTCATAATCGTTGGTCAGAGATTTAATTCTAAGGTATTTCCAGGGGCAGATGTGGACTCCAACCACAATTTATTTCTTATAAACTGTAGATTAGAACTGAAGAAATTGTAAAAAGTTGAGAAATTAAGGGGATTGAACCTGGATAAGTGGAAAGAACCAGAGGTTGTCGAGAGATTGAGAAGGAGCATTTGGCAGCAGCAGACTAGAACAGGGAAAGGGAATACTGTAGAAGACGGAGGAGTAGCTTAACGAGATGAAATAGTGAAGGTAGCAGTGGAGCAAATAGGCAAAACAACATGTACTAGTAGACATACTTGGATAACACAAGAGATACTGAATTTAATTTATGAAAGGAATAAATTTAAAAATGCAGCAAAGGAAGCAGGCAGAAGTGAATGCAAACGTTCAAAAAATGAGTTTAACAGGAAGTATAAACTGGCTCAGCAGGAATGACTAGAGGATTTAGAAGCGTATTTCACTATGGGAAAGATGAATACTGCCTACAAGACAAAGAGGCCTTCGGGGAACAGGTTAGCAGCTGTATGAATATCAGGAACTCAGATGGAAAACCAGTCCTAAGCAAAGAAGGGAAAGTCGAAAGGCGATAGGTGGAAGGAGTATATTGAGGTTATATACAACAGAGATGAACTTTATGCTAATATTATAGAAAGGGAAGTGGACATAGATGATGAGATGGGAGATATGATACTGATAGAAGAATTTGACACAGCTCTGAAAGATCTAAGTCGAGACAAGACCACGGGGGTAGACGATTTTCCTTCAGGACTGCTGATAGCCTTGGGAGAGCCAGCCATGGCAAAACTCTTCCGTCTGGTGCGTAACACGTATGAGACAGGAGACGTAACCCAGACATCCAGAAGAATGTAGTAATTCCAATACCAAAGAAAGCGGTTGCTGAAAGGTATGAAAATTACAGAAATATTACTTTAGTCATGGGTGCAAAATACTAAAACGATTTCTTTACAGAAGAATGTAAAAGCTGGTGGAAGCCGACCTCGGGGAATAGCAGTTTGGAATTCGCGGAACATAGGAACACGCGAGTCAATACTGACCCTACGACTTATATTAGAAGGTTAAGGAAAGTCAAACCTACTTTTATTGCATGTCTAGACTTACAGAAAGCTTTCGACAATATTGACTGGAATACTCTCTTTGAAGTTCTGAAGGTAGCAGGGCTAAAATACAGGGACCGAAAGGCTGTTTGCAACTTGCACAGAAACCAGATGGCAGTTCCAGAAAGAGATTTTCACTCTGCAGCCGAGTGTGCGCTGATATGAAACTTCCTGGCAGATTAAAACTGTGTACCCGACCGAGACTCGAACTCGGGACCTAGTTCGAGTCTCGGTCGGGCACACAGTTTTAATCTGCCAGGAAGTTTCAGATGGCAGTTGTGAGAGTCGAGGTTCAAATGGTTCAAATGGCTCTGCACTCTATGGGACTTAAAATCTGAGGGCATCAGTCCCCTAGAACTTAGAACTACTTAAACCTTAATAAACTAAGGACATCACGCACATCCATACCCGAGGCAGGATCCGAACCTGCGACCGTAGCAGTCGCGCGGTATCAGACTGAAGGGCCTAGAACCGCTCGGCCACAGCGGCCGGCTGAAACAGTCGGGGGATGTAAGAGAGAAGCAGTGGTTAAAAAGGGAGCCAGACAGGGTTGTAGCCTACCCTTAGTGTTAGTCAGTCTGTACACTGAACAAACATTAAAAGAAACAAAAGAAGAATTTTTAGTAGGAATTAAAACCCATGGAGAAGAAATAGAAAGTCTGAGATTTGCCGACGACACTGTATTTCTGTCAGAGACAGCAAAGGGTCCTGAAGAGCAGCTGAAAGGAATGATGAGTGTCTTGAAAGAAGGATATAAGATGAAAATCAACAGAAGCAAAACAAGGATAATGGAATGTAGTCGAATTAAATCAGGGGATTGTAATGAAATTATATAAGGATAGAGATACTTAAAGTAGGACATGGGTTTTGCTATTTGGGGAGCAAAATAACTACGATGGCCGAATAAGAGACGATATAAAATGTAGACTGGCAACCGAAACAAAAGCATTTCTGAAGAAGAGAAATTTGTTTACATCGAACGAATATTGAAGTGTTAGGAAGTCTTTTCTGAAGGTAATTGTATGGAGTGGAGTCGTGCATGTAACTAAAACATGGACGATAAACAGTCTAGACAAGAAGAGAATAGAAGTTTTCGAAATGTTGTATTACAGAAGAATGTTAAAAATTAGTTGGGTTGATCACGTAACTAATAAGTAAGTACTGAGTAGAGTTGGGGAGACAATAAATCTGTGGCACAACTTAACCAAAAGAAGGGATCGGTTGATAGGACGCATTCCGAGATATCAAGGGATCACAAGTTTAGTATTAGAGAGAAGTGTGTGTGTGTGGGGGGGGGGGGGGGGGGGGGCGGGGGGGAATCGGAGAGGGAGAAGAAGAGATAAATACAGTAAGTAGATTCAAAAGTATGTAGGTTGCAGTAGTTATTCCGAGATGAAGAAGCTTGCACAGGATTGAGTAGCATGGAAAGCTGCATCAAACCAGTCTTCGGACTGAAGACAACAACAACAACAACAACAACAACAACAATAGCATGACGATAACATTATTTCCTTATCAACAAAGTGAGAAATCTATCCCAGTTTAAGGTAAGCTAAGTTTATTAGACAGCTGATCAATTTGTTCATGCCGCCTTAACTGACTGTCCATCTAGACGTGTGGTAGTTTTTTGTGTGGGGCTTCATTAGTTGTCTGAATATTCAAGAACTTGAAAGACTTTATTTATTGTATGAAGCTGCATAATATTCAGTTAAAAAAAAGGGAGTTAGGATATTTTCTGTGAACAATTTGCGTAATAGATTAGTGAGCCCACTTTGTGGATTTGGGTTCTTTCATCAAAATACTTATATCAGTAGCAAACATAACAATTCTTGTTCTGTCACTAACATTAAAATCTCACTTGATACGCCATCATGCCGAGAAGATTGACGGCTTTTAAGTAATTTTATGATTTTCTCATTTTCATTTTAGTGTTTATGCTTTTGTTAAGTGTTGCTTGCATGTGAATAAGCGCGCTTTCACAGCACAGAATAACACATCATTTTCTGTCTCACAGTCGGTTTTGACGGAAACATGTACACTATTGTTTAAAAATGTATATAGCCTATGTAAGTCAGAATGTTTTCTGGACTACCTTGTAAAAATTTGAAGCAAGACTTTCAAGAAATATCGAGAATGTTACTGACAACGTTTTACTTCTATGTATTACGTATATATTTACATGCTACGTACGTTAATAATATTAACCTATGTCTGTTCAAATATTTATTAGAGTATCAAACAAAAATTTGGAATAAATCGGCTAAGAAATTTTAGATCTCTTTGCTAACAACGTTCACCTTTTGTACATTATATAAATACTTTTATACATGTATAATATATAGCCAATGTCCATACAACTGTTTATTAGTGTATCGTGTAAAAATCTGAAGGATTCATAAACAGGTGAAGAGCTTTTCGAGATTTTATTTCTAATAACATTTCCCCTTTACATACTGTTTACCTATTTACATACGATATAGCTCCAAAAATATGTAGCCTAAGTCCACCCATACGTTTATTAGAGTATCTCGTAAAAATCTTAAGTAAATCTGTAAAGATTTTTTCGAGACATTTGCTCACGAAATTAAACGATGACTTGTCTCTCTGGCAGGTTCATTAATTTTACATTTGATATCAGCTGCGTTACTGTCAAGAACCGTTTACAGCACAGATATATTTGTTAGCTAGTTTTCTTTTCCTTTTCCATTCTGAAAATTGAGTTTTTAATTATATTGGTAGAACTTCTGAACACAAAACTAACGTCCCCCGCCATCTTGAAATGTTCACTCTCTGGAGACATTTAATATAAAATTTCTGCATTTAGTCAACTGTTTCACACAACTCAAATTCATCATCGTGATAATGAAGATCCTAGAAGAAAGTTTCTTTGTTGTATTAAAACGAGAAGTGGTGAGACAAATGAAATACAAGTGCATTCGTTTGAGGCGAACATCAGATGGATAGCAAAACATGATATCATCAAGAGTGCAAAGAAACATTTCCAGCAAACTGATTAAAAGGCACTGAAATACAAGCATGTATGGCGGCAGAAAATACGTACGGTTAGACGCTAGACAAATGATTGTGAGGCATCATAGTCAACGCCTTTTTCGTCTCTGGTACATCTGCGCTACCAGTCGATTTGTAAATCCTTCCCTGTAATAGAGGGGTCGTTGGGAGTAGTGTTATTTTCTCGCTGCACCTTCGTCTCCTGTTATTTGATTCCAATCAGGAGCTTACTAAACGATCTCCATTGCATAATTAGTGACTGCCTTTACGTAAATAGCTTCTTCTTGGACTTTATTTAGCACCTGGATGTGAAAATTACTCAAACAAGTACTAGGAGAGCTATATTACAATATATCAGCTTTGAAACCTTTATTTATAAATACTATGTTCTTGTTTCTAGTATCTTATAGTACGGATAGCCTTAATTTGCAATCAGATTATTTTGAGGCAGGGATCTGTCTGTGCCTCCAACCTAGAACCGCGTTACGAGTTGTCCTTTACACAGTGCTACTGAATGTGCTTTCCGCGTGAAGCATAACTTAAACACTACCCACAAACCGACAGTGATTAACACCTGCGTAAGGCAACTTAACTTGTGGTTCACAATTCAACCACTGTTCTGAGGCCATAATTGCAAAAGAACTAAGCACTTTATATGCCTACACCAGCGTTCCGCCTTTATTCTGCAACAGCTATTATCCACTATTACCTTTAATCCTGATTGATTTAAAGAAGCATTCCGTGTGACGTCGAAGTGCAACTGTCGACTTACTAACGTTCACTGAGTTACATCAACCATCGTTACTGAAGGTAATTGGTGCAAAATAGATCTCCCTCTATACGCCCCGCTCAATGTACCGAATCGTCCGCTACAGAACGAATGTAGCGCAGGTCTGCTAAGAGATTTGTACGAATGATACCTCCCACCGGATGTTATGTATATGTCTTCAGAATGTGCAGCAAGCGACGGACAACTATTACGCCGGGATGTTTCCTACGTTACGCTCGGGCTGTGCACGCCTACGCCACGGCACATCGTGTTACTGCTCTGATCGTACGGCTCAGATTATCGGCTGTCCGTTGAGGAACTCGCAACCCTCATGCGGACATGTTGTAATGTATACGCTGCTCTGGCAATATGACCGTTGCCGTCAACGTGGGCACAGCTTTGTGACCCTAGATACGCCTCTCAGCGCTGTCGGCGCCTTTCATTACCGTAAAACTGTACGCGATTCCGACTACTCTATGTGCGGTGTAAACATTAATTGCGCTTTCTAGTGGAGCCTGGTGGGGTTGTCTTGGTATTGCTCCATGACGTCTTCTATTACAACATGTACAGTTCTGATTATAAATAAGTTTGCAACTATAAACTGTACAATATAATTTTGCGCTACAAATAATTCTTTCGATACGTCTTCGATTCACCAGATAAAATTATGTAATTAGGGCTACAAAATTTGTATGTTTTGTTGTTGTTGTTGTGGTCTTCAGACCAGAGACTGGTTTGATGCAACTCTCCATGCTATTCTATCCTGTGCAAGCTTCTTCATCTCCCAGTACCTACTGCAACCTACATCCTTCTGAATCTGCTCAGTGTATTCATCTCTTCCTCTGCGATTTATACCCTCCACGCTGCCCTCCAATACTAAATCGGTGATTCCTTGATGCCTCAGAATATGTCCTACCAACCGACCCCTTCTTCTAGTCAAGTTGAGCCACAAATTTCTCTTCTCCCCCAATTCTATTCAATACCTCCTCATTAGTTATGTGATCTATCCGTCTAATCTTCAGCATTCTTCTGTAGCACCACATTTCGAAAGCTTCTATTCTCTTCTTGTCCAAACTAGTTATCGTCCATATTTCACTTCCATACATGGCTACACTCCATACAAATACTTTCAGAAACGACTTCCTGACACTTAAATCTATACTCGATGTTAACAAATTTCTCTTCTTCAGAAACGATTTCCTTGCCATTGCCAGTCTACATTTTATATCCTCTCTACTTGGACCATCATCAGTTATTTTACTCCCTAAATAGCAAAACTCCTTTACTACTTTAAGTGTCTCATTTCCTAATCTAAGTCCCTCAGCATCACCCGATTTAATTTGACTACATTCCATTATCCTCGATTTGCTTTTGTTGATGTTCATCTTATATCCTCCTTTCAAGACACTGTCCATTCCGTTCAACGGCTCTTCCAAGTCCTTTGCTGTCTCTGACAGAATTACAATGTCATCGGCGAACCTCAAAGTTTTTACTTCTTCTCCATGAATTTTAATACCTACTCCGAATTTTTCTTTTGTTTCCTTTACTGCTTGCTCAATCTACAGATTGAATAACATCGGGGAGAGGCTACAACCCTGTCTCACTCCTTTCCCAACCACTGCTTCCCTTTCATGCCCCTCGACTCTTATAGCTGCCATCTGATTTCTGTACAAATTGTAAATAGCCTTTCGCTCCCTGTATTTTATACCTGCCACCTTCAGAATTTGAAAGAGAGTATTCCAGTTAACATTGTCAAAAGCTTTCTCTAAGTCTACAAATGCTAGAAACGTAGGTTTGCCTTTTCTTAATCTTTCTTCTAACATAAGTCGTAAGGTTAGTATTGCCTCACCTGTTCCAACATTTCTACGTAATCCAAACTGATCTTCCCCGAGGTCCGCTTCTACCGGTTTTTCCATTCGTCTGTAAAGAATTCGCGTTAGTATTTTGCAGCTGTGACTTATTAAACTGATTGTTCGGTAATTTTCACATTTGTCAACACCTGCTTTCCTTTGGATTGGAATTATTATATTCTTCTTGAAGTCTGTGGGTATTTCGCCTGTCTCATACATCTTGCTCACCAGATGGTAGAGTTTTGTCAGGACTGGCTCTCCCAAGGCCATCAGTAGTTCTAATGGAATGTTGTCTACTCCCGGGGCCGTGTTTCGACTCAGGTCTTTCAGTGCTCCGTCAAACTCTTCACGCAGTATCTTATCTCCCATTTCGTCTTCATCTACGTCCTCTTCCACTTCCATAATATTGTCCTCAAGTACATCGCCCTTGTATAGACCCTCTATATACTCCTTCCACCTTTCTGCTTTCCGTGCTTTGCTTAGAACTGGGTTTCCATCTGAGCTCTTGATGTTCATACAAGTGGTTCTCTTATCTCCAAACGTCTCTTTAATTTTCCTGTAGGCTGTATCTATCTTACCTCTAGTGAGATAAGCCTCTACATCCTTACATTTGTCCTCTAGCCATCCCTGCTTAGCCATTTTGCACTCCCTGTCGATCTCATTTTTGAGACGTTTGTATTCCTTTTTGCCTGCTTCATTTACTGCATTTTTATATTTTCTCCTTTCATCAATTAAATTCAATATATCTTCTGTTACCCAAGGATTTCTACTAGCCCTCGCCTTTTTACCTACTTGATCGTCTGCTGCCTTCACTACTTCATCTCTCAGAGCTACCCATTCTTCTTCTACTGTATTTCTTTCCCCCGTTCCTGTCAATTGTTCCCTTATGCTCTCCTGAAACTCTCTACAACCTCTGGTTCTTTCAGTTTATCCAGGTCCCATCTCCTTAGATTCCCACCTTTTTGCAGTTTCTTCAGTTTCAATACGCAGTTCATAACCAATAGATTGTGGTCAGAATCCACATCTGCCCCTGGCAATGTCTTACAATTTAAAACCTGGTTCCTAAATCTCTGTCTTACCATTATATAATCTATCTGATACCTTTTAGTATCTCCAGGATTCTTCCAGGTATACAACCTTCTTTTATGATTCTTGAACCAAGTGTTAGCTATGATTAAGTTATGCTCTGTGCAAAATTCTACAAGGCGGCTTCCTCTTTCATTTCTTCCCCCCAATCCATATTCACCTACTATGTTTCCTTCTCTCCCTTTTCCTACTCTCGAATTCCAGTCACCCATGACTATTAAATTTTCGTCTCCCTTCACTACCTGAATAATTTCTTTTATCTCGTCATACATTTCATCTATTTCTTCATCATCTGCAGAGCTAGTTGGCATATAAACTTGTACTACTATAATAGGCGTGGGCTTTGTGTCTATCTTGGCCACAATAATGCGTTCACTATGCTGTTTGTAGTAGCTAACCCGCACTCCTATTATTTTATTCATTATTAAACCTACTCCTGCATTACCCCCATTTGATTTTGTATTTATAACCCTGTAATCACCTGACCAAAAGTCTTGTTCCTCCTGCCACCGAACTTCACTAATTCCCACTATATCTAACTTTAACCTATCGATTTCCCTTTTTAAATTTTCTAACCTACCTGCCCGATTAAGGGATCTGACATTCCACGCTCCGATCCGTAGAACGCCAGTTTTCTTTCTCCTGATAACGACGTCCTCTTGAGTAGTCACCGCCCGGAGATCCGAATGGGGGACTATTTTACCTCAGGAATATTTTACCCAAGAGGACGCCATCATTATTTAATCATACAGTAAAGCTGCATGTCCTCGGGAAAAATTACGGCTGTAGTTTCCCCTTGCTTTCAGCCGTTCGTAGTACCAGCACAGCAAGGCCGATGCTAGAAACGTAGGTTTGCCTTTCCTTAATCTATCCTCTAAGATAAGTCGTAGGGTCAGTATTGCCTCACGTATTCCAATATTTCTACGGTATCCAAACTGATCTTCCCCGAGGTCGGTTTCTACCAGTTTTTCAATTCGTCTGTAAAGAATTCGCATTAGTATTTTGCAGCTGTGACGTTTTAAACTGATAGTTCGATAATTTTCACATCTGTCAACACGCGCTTTCTT
The DNA here is from genome assembly GCF_021461395.2 of Schistocerca americana. Taxonomy (NCBI): domain Eukaryota; kingdom Metazoa; phylum Arthropoda; class Insecta; order Orthoptera; family Acrididae; genus Schistocerca; species Schistocerca americana. The sequence goes on from NC_060123.1 coordinate 265,410,245, forward strand.
TGAGATCGAAATTATTATATTCACCTTGAAGTCTGAGGGTATTTCGCCTGCCTCATACAACTTGCTCACCACATAGTAGAGTTTTGTCAGGGCTGGCTCTCCCAAGGCTGTCAGTAGTTCTAATGGAATGTTGTCACCTCCCGGGAATTTATTTCGACTTAGGTCTTTCAGTGCGTTTATGTTTTATACAGGGCAAAAGTTTTGCGTATTTTCCGTAAAAATTGTTTTGGTTTAATGTGTAGCACCCGATCTCAATCAATCAACGTATAGGAAAGAGCTAGAATATTTATACAAGAAATTAAAAACAAGGGTGCCCATTCCCACTTCAGTATCCACTACTGCTAACGAAACGCCATGTTTCAGCACTTTATTCAACCACAGCGAGCTGTATAGTTTGAATGAGACCGATGATTCAATAAATAAAAATGTCTGGATTAGTGCGAAGACGTCTTCGTATGCTTTACAGATTACATACTGGCTATAACCGCTGTCTCGTGTCATGGAAAAAACGGAAGACAGGCATTCCATCACACTTAGAAATCGATCACAAAATTAGTTGGGTTCATTTTACAAAGTTGTCCAAATTTAGTTGAGAAATTAGTTTTCTAATTTATTCCATTCAGAATTCAACAAATAAGGCATCGAAGTTGCAGTTGTCTCTTATTGTGAAATACACAATTCCAAATTTCTGACATGCGATTAGGAGATTGCCAAATTCCTTTTCGTAAACGTTTCTTAAACATAAAATATACACAGTTGAAATCTTTACAGATTATCTAGCAAAGTTTCAAAGAGTTTTCTATTCACCTTCAGCTGAAGTGTTGGTTGCTGTGGGTCATATGAGTTTTTATTGGTACCGGAGCGCAACTCCAACTGCAAGAAGGATCGGTCGGGCCATTGTTGTGCCTTCGTAAGAGGAAGTGTCCCGGCCTCTCCCCGAGTGGTACCAGAAAATCAGCTCCTAGAAACTAAAACTAGACCTCTGAAGCAGTATGCCCTTGTGTCATGTAACCGTAATTTGGCCTGACATGAAATTATCTGATATATTTCAGTTGTGGTGCCCCAAAGCTCTCATGTATGTGAAGATTGTCAAATCAGCGCCTTGAGTTGTTGGTACAACATTTTACTTACACAACCAGTTGCAGTGGTCTGACCATCAACAGATTCATAAACTTGACAGCAGCATATTAAGCGAGGTATAAAATCACCATCGTCAGTGATAAAAACATCAAACATCAAACGTACCCGGACACCTGGCTCAAAATGACTTACAAGTTCGTGGCGCTCTCCATCGGTAATGCTGGAATTCAATATGGTGTTGGCCTACCCTTAGCCTTGACGACTGCTTCCGTTCTCGCTTTATTTTTTCATGACACCCGGAAAATATTAGATACAGGCTCCCAGGTAAATGCCATTTTCCTTGACTTCCGGAAGGCGTTCGATACAGTTCCGCACTGTCGCCTGACAAACAAAGTAAGAGCCTACGGAATATCATACCAGCTGTGTGGCTGGATTGGAGAGTTTTTAGCAAACAGAACACAGCATGTTGTTCTCAATGGAGAGACGCCTACAGACGTTAAAGTAACCTCTGGCGTGCCACAGGGGAGTGTTATGGGACCACGGCTTTTCACAGTATATATAAATGACCTAGTAGATAGTGTCGGAAGTTCCATGATGCTTTTCGTGGGTGATGCTGTAGTAGACAGAGAAGTTGCAGCATTAGAAAATTGCAACGAAATGCAGGAAGATCTGCAGCGGATAGGCACTTGGTGAAGGAGTGGCAACTGACCCTTAACATAGACAAATATAATATATTGCGAATACATAGAAAGAAAGACCCTTTATTGTATGATTATATGATAGCGGAACAATCACTGGTAGCAGTTACTTCTGTAAAATATCTGGGAGTACGTGTGCGGAACGATTTGAAGTTGAATGATCAAATAAAATTAGTTGTTGGTAAGGCGGGTACCAGGTTGAGATTCATTGTGAGAGTCCTTAGAAAATGTAGTCCATCAACAAAGGCGGTGGCTTACAAAACACTCATTCGACCTATACTTGAGTATTGCTCATCAGTGTGGGATCCGTACCAGGTCGGGTTGACAGAGGAGATAGAGAAGATCCAAAGAAGAGCGGCGCGTTTCATCACAGGGTTTTTTGGTAACCGTGATAGCGTTACGGCGATGTTTAGCAAACTCAAGTGGCAGACTCTGCAAGAGAGACGCTCTGCATCGCGGTGTAGCTTGCTGTCCAGGTTTCTAGAGGGTGCGTTTCTGGATGAGGCATCGAATATATTGCTTCCCCCTACTTATACCTCCCGAGGAGATCACGAATGTAACATTAGAGAGATTCGAGCGCGCACGGAGGCTTTCCGGCAGTCGTTCTTCCCGCGAACCATACGCGACTGGAACAGGAAAGGGAGGTAATGACAGTGGCACGTAAAGTGCCCTCCGCCACACACCGTTGGGTGGCTTGCGGAGTATAAATGTAGATCTAGGTGTAGACATACGTTCAATCAGGTGCTGGAAGGTTTCTTGGGGAAAGGCAGCCCATTCTTCACGGAGTGCTGCATTAAGGACAGGTATCGATGTCGGTCGGTGAGGCCTGGTACATAGTCGGAGTTCCAAAACATCCCAAACGTGTTCTATTAGATTCAGGTCAGGACTCTGTGCAGGCCATTGTATTTTAGGGATGTCATTGTCGTGTAACCACTCCGCCACAGGCCGTGCAACATGATCAGTCCCTCGATCGTGTTGAAAGATGCAATAGCTATGCCCGAATTGCTCTCCAACAGTGGGAAGCAAGAAGGTGCTTAAAACATCAATGCAGGCTTGTGCTGTGATAGTGCCACGCAAAACAACAAGGGGTGCAAGCCCCCTTCATGAAAACTTGAGCATACCATAAAGCCACCACCTCCGAATTTTACTGTTGGACTAAACACGGTGGCAGATGACGTTCACCGGGCGTTCGCCATACACGCACCCTGCCATCGGATCGCCACATTGTATACCGTGATTCGTCACTCAACCCAACGTTTTTCCACTGTTCAGTCGTCCAATGTTTACGCTCCTTATACCAAGGGAGGCGCCGTTTGGCATTTATCGGCGCGATGTGTGGCTTATGAGCAGCCGCTCGACCATTAAATCCACGTTTTCTCACCTCCCGCCTAACTTTCATAGTACTTGCACTGTATCCTGATGCAGTTTGTAATTCCTGTGTGATGGTCTGGATACAGTTTGCCTATTATACATTACGACCCTTTTCAACTGTCGGCGGGCTCTGTCAATCAACAGACGAGGTCGGCCTGTACGCTTTTTTGCTGTACGTGTCCCTTCACGTTCCCACTTCACTATCACATTGGAAGCAGTGGACTTAGGGATGTTTAGGAGTGAGGAAATCTCGTGTACAGAGTATGACACAATTGACAACCGATCACTTGACCACCTTCGAGTTCCGCGGAGCACCGCATTCTCTCTCACGATGTCTAATGACTACTGAGGTCGCTGGTATGAAGTACCTGGCAGTAGGTGCCAGCACAGTGAACCTAATATGAAAATGTATGCTTTTGGCGGTGTCCGGATACTTTTGATCAAATAGTGTATGTTACAATATCTATCTGTTATCGTATAGTAATATCAATTACCCGTCAGTCTACAGAAACTATGCTAGGCAGTGTGGTCATCCGTCTTAAAACTCTTTCCAGTTTTAACATGAATAAGTACTCTACCTAGTATAGTTTTTATAGGTAGACTACCTAATTTGTATTAAGATCTGGTAACAGTGTATAGTTTATGGGTTTTACCCCTGGACATTAATGATGTCATACTTCCATAACATGCCGGCCGGAGTGGCCGTGCGGTTCTAGACGCTACAGTCTGGAGCCGAGCGACTGCTGCGATCGTAGGCTCGAATCCTGCCTCGGGCATGGATGTGTGTGATGTCCTTAGGTTAGTTAGGTTTAAATAGTTCTAAGTTCTAGGAAACTGATGACCTCAGAAATTAAATCACATAGTGCTCAGAGCCATTTGAATTTGAACTTCCATAAAATGATGCTGTGAAAACGTTTATTAACCTGTTGGTGACACTACTTATGTAAATAAAAGCATTTTAATAATAGCTCACGGTGTTAATACGACAGTTTTAAAATGAAAATATGCCTTGAAATATGGGGAATTGCCCAAATAACTCATCAGTGAAATAAATCTGACTCTGGTGTGTTAAAAGAAGTTAAGTGAACAACAACAGAAATACAGGGTGTTACAAAAAGGTACGGCCAAACTTTCAGGAAACATTCCTCACACACAAAGAAAGAAAATATGTTATGTGGACATATGTCCGAAAAACGCTTACTTTCCATGTTAGAGCTCATTTTATTACTTCTCTTCAGATCACATTAATCATGGAATGGAAACACACAGCAACAGAACGTACCAGCGTGGCTTCAAACATTTTACAGGAAATGTTCAAAATGTCCTCCGTTAGCGAGGATACATGCATCCACCCTCCATCGCATGGAATCAAATGGCTCTGAGCACTATGGGACTCAACTGCTGAGGTCATTAGTCCCCTAGAACTTAGAACTAGTTAAACCTAACCAACCTAAGGACATCACAAACATCCATGCCCGAGGCAGGATTCGAACCTGCGACCGTAGCGGTCTTGCGGTTCCAGACTGCAGCGCCTTTAACCGCACGGCCACATCGGCCGGCCGCATGGAATCCCTGATGCGCTGATGCAGCCCTGGAGAATGGCGTATTGTATCACAGCCGTCCACAATACGAGCACGAAGAGTCTCTACATTTGGTACCGGCGTTGCGTAGACAAGAGCTTTCAAATGCCCCCATAAATGAAAGTCAAGAGGGTTGAGGTCAGGAGAGCGTGGAGGCCATGGAACTGGTCCGGCTCTACCAATCCATCGGTCGCCGAATCTGTTGTTGAGAAGCGTACGAACACTTCGACTGAAATGTGCAGGAGCTCCATCGCGCATGAACCACATGTTGTGTCGTACTTGTAAAGGCACATGTTCTAGTAGCACAGGTAGAGTATCCCGTATGAAATCATGATAAAGTGCTCCATTGAGCGTAAGTGGAAGAACATGGGGCCCAATCAAGACATCACCAACAATGCCTACCCAAACGTTCACAGAAAATCTGTGTTGATGACGTGATTGCACAACTGCGTGCGGATTCTCGTCAGCCGGCCAATGTTGACTGTGAAAATTTACAATTTGATCACGTTGGAATGAAGCCTCATCCGTAAAGAGAACATTTGCACTGAAATGAGGATTGGCACATTGTTGGATGAACCATTCGCAGAAGTGTACCCGTGGAGGCCAATCAGCTGCTGATAGTGCCTGCTCACGCTTACGTGGTATGGAAACAACTGGTTCTCCCGTAGAACTCTCCATACAGTGACGTGGTCAACGTTACCTTGTACAGCAGGAACTTCTCTGACGCTGACATTAGAGTTATCGTCAACTGCACGAAGAACTGCCTCGTCCATTGCAGGTGTCCTCGTCGTTCTAGGTCTTCTCCAGTTCCGAGTCATAGGCTGGAATGTTCCGTGCTCCCTGAGACGCCGATCAATTGCTTCGAACGTCTTCCTGTCGGGACACTTTCGTTCTGGAAATCTGTCTCGATACGAATATACCGCGCCACGGCTATTGCCCCGTGCTAATCCATACATCAAATGGGCATCTGCCAACTCCGCATTTGTAAACATTGCACTGACTGCAAAACCACGTTCGTGATGAACACTAACCTGTTGTTACGTACTGATGTGCTTGATGCTAGTACTTTAGAGCAATGAGTCGCATGTCAACACAAGCACCGAAGTCTACATTACCTTCATTCAATTGGGCCAACGGGCGGTGAATCGGGGAAGTACAGTACATGCTGACGAAACTAAAATAAGCTCTAACATGGAAATTAAGCGTTTCCGGACACATGTCCACATAACATCTTTTCTTTATTTGTGTGTGAGGAATGTTTCCTGAAAGTTTGGCCGTACCCTTTTGTACCACCTTGTATATCCGGCATAGTATTCGAAACTCGAAAGCTATGAACATGAACGTCAGTTGCAAGATCCCAACAATATCTGAAAAGTCTTTTAGTCCGTAACCTATAACCGATCACTGTGTAGTGGGTATGTAGATCAAGCACTGCAGTCATAATAGTCAAATACATTGAAGAGCCAAATATCGTGTAGAGGGCCCCCAAGAGCACGCAGTAGTGCAGCAACACGACGTAACATGGATTTCACTAATGTCTGAAATAATGCTGGAGGGAACTGAAACAGTGAATCCTGCTGGGCTGTCCATAAATCCGTAAGAGTACGAGGGGGCTGGAGATCTCTTGTGAACAGCACCTTGCAGAGCATCCCAGACAGGCTCAGTAACGTTCATGTGTGTGGATTTTGGTGGCCAGCGAAATTCTTATACTCAGAAGTGTGTTCCTGAAGCCACCCGGTAGCAATTCTGGACGTGTAGGGTGTCGCATTGTCCTGCTGGAATTGCCCACGTCCGTCGGAATGAACAATGGACATGAATGGAGGCAGGTGACCAGACAGGATGCTTACGAACGTATCACCTGTCATAGTCGTTCTACACGTATCAGGGGTTCCATGGAAGTCCAACTGCACACGCCCCACACCATTACAGAGCCTCCGCCAGCTTTAACAGTCCTCTACTGACACGCAGGCTCCATACTTGTACACGTCCATCCGCCCGATACAATTTGCAACGAGACTCGTCAGACCAGGCAACATGTGACGAGTCATCAGCAGTCCAATGACGCGTTTCTTTTCTATTGTGCAAACACTACATCGAAGAAGGATTGGAGGAAATAAAACAAAGCCTTATAAATGGGATTAAAGTTAAGGATGATATCATTTGAATGGTAAAATTTACTGATAACACTCACATCTTGTTCGAAAGTAACGAAGAACGGCAGGACCTGATAAATGGGGTGATGTTCACTGAGGACCTCAAATAGATTCAGGATAAATTAAAGAAAGGCAAACGTTTGAAGAACGAGGAGAACTTATGTCAGCTATAAAATCTGCGGACCATGTAGTAGACAAAGTTAAGGAATTATGCCCACTTTGAAGCAGAACAGTTTTCGATGGGGAAGGAATGAATACATAGGAAGCAGACTGGGATAGTGACATAGAGCATTCCCAGCTGAAACAAGTGTACTGGTTACAAACAAAGACCTTAACTACACGTGTTTAATATAGAACTGTAGAGACTGTGGAAGAACAGCAAAAAAGGAGATTAAGAGCGTTTGATATGTGGTATAACAGGATGTTGAAAATTACGCTGCTATGCATTAAAATTGCGTCATTGAGGCGACATGTGACTAACGTCAGATTTGACGTGAAGTATTCTATATGACTGAATATGCAGCACATCCACACAAAGCAGGTGACCGTAATGCCATCAAAATTCTGTAGGTGAGGAGAGATTATGCAGCGAGCTCGTTATTCAGAAATTACATTTTAATGTATTTATTTGTGAGAAGGCATTGTTATGTTTCGAGTAAAGAAGGAGAAACGTCTAACAGAACGTTTCGGTATTCGGGTGATGCAGGATTGTGGCCTATCTAGCTCACGCTGGACGGGATCTCGCGAATGTCTATATGGAACTCTACGCAGGTTTTAAACAGCCCTTCGAGCCTAGCATTCGAGAAGACAGACATGTTATACACTCAGTTGTCCAGCGTCGCACAACCGCATCACAACTTTTCAGAAATAGAGTTGTTTCCACCAAGAAAAGTATTGATAGGGTTAATGCAAGCAACGAAATCTCCAGCGCTACGGACTGTGGGCAAGGCGACTGTTGTTGCGGCTTTCCCTTACCCACACTCGACCATTTCTGGTGATACGTGGTCCTTACTGGAATTAAGGAAAACGTGGAACTAACAATACAACTTTCTTTTCACGCAACTTATTTATCGGATACTGGATTGTAAGGCGTACCCAGGAGCAGATATAGACTCAGATCACAATATAGTAGTGATGAAGAGTAGGCTGAAGTTCAAGACATTAGTCAGGAAGAATCAATACACAGAGAAGTGGGATACGGAAGTACTAAAGAATGACGAGATACGTTTGAAGTTCTCTAACGCTATAGATACAGCAATAAGGAATAGCGCAGTAGGCAGTACAGTTGAAGAAGAATGGACATCTCTAAAAAGGGCCATCACAAAAGTTGGGAAGGAAAACATAGGTACAAAGAAGGTAGCTGCGAAGAAACCATGGGTAACAGAAGAAATACTTCAATTGATTGATGAAAGGAGGAAGTACAAACATGTTCCGGGAAAATCAGGAATACAGAAATACAAGTCGCTGAGGAATGAAATAAATAGGAAGTGCAGGGAAGCTAAGAAGAAATGGCTGCAGGAAAAATGTAAAGAAATCGAAAATGATATGATTGTCGGAAGGACAGACTCAGCATACAGGAAAGTCAAAACAACCTTTGGTGACATTAAAAGCAACGGTGGTAACATTAAAAGTGCAACGGGAATTCCACTGTTAAATGCAGAGGACAGAGCAGATAGGTGGAAAGAATACACTGAGAGCCTCTATGAGGGTGAAGATTTGTCTGATGTGATAGAAGAAGAAACAGGAGTCGATTTAGAAGAGATAGGGGATCCAGTATTAGAATCGGAATTTAAAAGAGCTTTGGAGGACTTACGATCAAATAAGGCAGAAGGGATAGATAACATTCCATCAGAATTTCTAAAATCATTGGGGGAAGTGGTAACAAAACGACTATTCACGGTGGTGTGTAGAATATAAGTCTGGCGATATACCATCTGACTTTCGGAAAAGCATCATCCACACAATTCCGAAAACGGCAAGAGCTGACAGGTGCGAGAATTATCGCACAATCAGCTTAACAGCTCATGCATCGAAGCTGCTTACAAGAATAATACACAGAAGAATAGAAAAGAAAATTGAGAATGTGCTAGGTGACGATCAGTTTGGCTTTAGGAAAAGTAAAGGGACGAGAGAGGCAATTCTGACGTTACGGCTAATAATGGAAGCAAGGCTAAAGAAAAATCAAGACACTTTCATAGGATTTGTCGACCTGGAAAAAGCGTTCGACAATATAAAATGGTGCAAGCTGTTCGAGATTCGGAAAAAAAGTAGGGGTAAGCTATAGGGAGAGATGGGTCATATACAATATGTACAACTACCAAGAGGGAATAATAAGAGTAGACGGTCAAGAACGAAGTGCTCGTATTAAGAAGGGTGTAAGACAAGGCTGTAGCCTTCCGCCCCTACTCTTCAATCTGTACATCGAGGAAGCAATGATGGAAATAAAAGAAAGGTTCAGGAGTGGAATTAAAATACAAGGTGAAAGGATATCAATGATACGATTCGCTGATGACATCGCTATCCTGAGTGAAAGCGAAGAAGAATTAAATGATCTGCCTAACGGAATGAACAGTCTAATGAGTACACAGTATGGTTTGAGAGTAAATCGTAGAAAGACGAAGGTAATGAGAAGTAGTAGAAATGAGAACAGCGAGAAACTTAACATCAGGATTGATGGTCACGAAGTCAATGAAGTTAAGGAATTCTGCTAACTAGGCAGTAAAATAACCCATGACGGACGGAGCAAGGAGGACATCAAAAGCAGACTCGTTATGGCAAAAAAGGCATTTCTGGCCAAGAGAAGTCTACTAATATCAAATACCGGCCTTAATTTGAGGAAGAAATTTCTGAGGATGTACGTCTGGAGTACAGCATTGTATGGTAGTGAAACATGGACTGTGGGAAAACCGGAACAGAAGAGAATCGAAGCATTTGAGATGTGGTGCTATAGACGAATGTTGAAAATTAGGTGGAAAGATAAGGTAAGGAATGAGGAGGTTCTACGGAGAATCGGAGAGGAAAGGAATATGTGGAAAACACTGATAAGGAGAAGGGACAGGATGATAGGACATCTGCTAAGACATGAGGGAATGACTTCCATGGTACTAGAGGGGGCTGTAGAGGGTAAAATCTGAAGTGCTGTATTGCTGGCAGCGGTGGCCGAGCGGTTGTAGGCTCTTCAGTCCGGAACCGCGCAACTGCTACGGTCACAGGTTCGAATCCTGCCTCGGGCATGGATGTCTGTGATGTCCTTAGGTTAGTTAGGTTTAAGTAGTTCTGATGACGTCAGATGGTATGTCCCATAGTGCTCAGAGCCATCTGAACCATTTGAAGTCACAAACAAAAATATAATTCCTATGACAGATTCATTAATCTGACAAAAATCTTACCAAACAAGAAAAGAGACTACTAGAAAAAGGACCAAAACAAAACATTAACACAAGCATGCCACTCAAAACAAGAGAAAACCTCATAACAGAACCAGAACACATTATAAAGGACCAAGAAAGACTGAGCACACCAAATTTTAATGCAAAATTGACAAGAGAATTTGTATCTGCAGAAATAACACAGACAATCAGAACACACAAATCCACAATTATTTCTAATCATAGAACATTTGAGGAAATCACTGCCAGCAAGCTAAAACAAAAATTGAAACAGAACAATGCCATAGTAACAAGAGCAGAGAAAGGGAATATTACTGTAATTATGGATGAAAAATAATAAATAGAAAAAAAACTGTAGATTTTCTGAAAGACAACAACATCACAAAACTGACCAGTGACCCAACAGCAAGGTACCAGAAAAACATTTAACAGACATTGAAAAACGTAAAGAATACATTCTCAAAAGGCCAGGTAAAAAGGATGACACAGAAAAATCCAAAAGCTTCCACCCTAAATTACCTACCAAACGTTTACAAGGATAATATCCCATTAAGGCCCGTCATCCGCTTCCAAAATGCTCCATCCTACCACGTAGCCCAACAGACATACACACTATTAAAAAAATTGCCCACTTTTGATAACAAAAGGAACCTGGAAAACTCAAGAGGAATTAATCGACAGAATCAAGAACGTACACATACCAGACATAGCAACCCTCATATAATTTGACGTCACATCAGTGTACACTTGTATTCCAATAAATGAAATAATGAACATCATCACACAAAGATTAGAACAACAAGGAAACACACCGGACACACATCAATGAAATAATAATCATTTGTCATAACACGACAAAATTGTTTTATGTTCAAAAAAGAACTTTATTCTCAGCATGAATGACTGCCAATGGGATCATCAGTTAGTGGCCTTCTAGCTGACATAGTTATGAACAATCAGGAGGACATGATCTTCAGACACATAATAAAATCAAAAAACTACAAAGTTATATACTAGTACTGTTATGTCGATGACATAATATCCCTGATTGATGAACCATATACGCACATAGAACAGTTACACTATGAAATAAACAACTTACACCCCAAAATTAACTTCACTTGAGAAACAGAAACTAACAACTCACTACATTTTCCAGATCTCACCATACATAAAACAAACAACACACACAGCTTCACAATATTCAAGAAACCGACAACTACAAGCACCACCACTCACAACCTATCGAACCACTCACTGACACATAAGCAAGCAATCTTCAGTTTCATACTCCATAGATTAAACAGAACACCCATGAACAAATAGATCTACACGCAAGAACTAAACACAATAACACAAATTACAGTAGAAAATGGTTACGATACCCATATGGTAGACAAGTTAAAGCAAAAAATATGTAAATAGTACAAAAATGAACATACCACACACACACACACACACACACACACACACACACACACACACACAAATCATCACCCAACACAGAACAACACAAAACACAAATAATGACCACACACAAGATACTACAGAGCAACAACACACACACAAAACGAAATGGCACATACTCTCTTACAATAAAAAGATTTTTCACAGAATAGGCAAAATATTAAACAAACTGGGACTCCAAATAGGATACAGGTCAGAGAACACAACACAGAAATAGATCAGAACACAAGAGACACCCTCGGATAAATTTAACAGATCAGGAATATATGAACTCACTTGCAACACTTGCGAATTAGTGTACATAGGACAAACATGCAGAAACTTCAAAGCCAGGTATTGAAAACATCTTAAAGCTTAAAAAGCAACAGCTCCCAGAGCACATTTGCTGACCACCTTCTAGCGCACAATCACCTCCCAACTATAGTAGAAACAGATTCAAGAATACTAAAACCCAGCCACAGCCTATACAGCAAACTGACCACTGAGGAAAACTTCCACATACAGAAGGCAATAGCAGAAGGAAAACAGGTCATGAATGAATACACTACACTCTGCAAGGGCACACTATTTTTACATTAAAGGAACTTTACAAAAAAGACAACACAAACAGATAAAGTCTACCCCCCCCCCCCCCCCCCCACACACACACACACCCAAAATGGATACACTACACTCTGAAAAGACTCAGCATTTTACACACAAAAGGAGCACCATGTAAAAGACAACACGAATACCTAAGAAGCATACACAAAACACACACACATACACACATAGATAAAATGTGAACAAAATTCAAATTTGGCGCTGAACTCACTGGTGGACAAGTCAACACTGACTGGGCTGTGACACACAGCAACCACAATTACACTGTGTTTCGGTGAAGTGAAAAGTGCTTTTACGACCTTATTTGTGAAAATACGTGTTATATTTACATCACAACACCTTACCATGATGCTGAGAATAAAAGGGTTTGCCACACGAGAAAGTAATTAAGGACCAATATATGCACGAAATATTGCGAAAAACTAATTTACGTTTAGGTGATAGGTTAACTTCCAACAAAATTTGTCACCAACAGCGTTTGGTTGCAGATAACAAGCTACCTGTAATAAATACTACACAAGTCATCCTGAAAAATCATGCACTCCAAGTGTAAAGGTATTAACAAAAAGAAACGAGTTATTATTTGAACTAAATATTCACATAACTTTTGTAATCATTTAGTAAAAATGTTAATATTACAGATTAAAGAAAAAGGAAACTCACTGAAGATAGCACAGTGGTGCTGAAACATGTTTGGTAACTTGGAAGAAACGGTGTTTTGCGTAACTGACGGACCTTACATCCTGCAATTTTAACTGCAAACATGATATACACAATGAGCTGCAAATCCAAATGATGAATACCTCGTGACCACCTCTTGTCGCAATGCTACCGCTAATCCCCAAACTTTGTCACTTTGTCTCTCTCTCTCTCTCTCTCGGGCCGGCGAACCATGTATGTATATCGGCAAGCAAAGACCTTCTAAGGACACAACCCACAGGTACCAACTCTTCCTCACAGATAATGGCAATGCGGCTGCAAGAGGGATAGTCGACACTACACCTGAGCCAATGGTGACAGACGGAACAGTCTACTAATTCAATGGTGCCACGGCTAAACTAGAATAAATATTCCTCATCAGTCTGAAGTCCGTATCAGGTGGGACTGATAGAGGAACTATAGAAGATCCGAAGAAAAGCAGCTAGGTTTGTTTCAGGCTCATTTAGCAAGAGTGAAAACGTTGCAGAGATGCTCATCCAACTCCAGTGGCAGGCGCTGAAGAGAAGCACTGCTTACCACGTCGTGGTCTAGAAGCAAATTTCCAAGAGTTGTTATGAGTGCCAATAAATACGTTGTTTCCTCTTAAGTAATATTAGAGACATACATGCTAGCACTTAGGTTGGCAAATAATCATTCTTCTCATTGACCTGTCGCGACTGGAACAGGGAAGGAAAGAAGTGCCAGAGTCGCATGTAATGCACTCGGTCAAACACCATAAGGCACCGTGAGGGGTATATATACGGAAGTAGACATAGCGACAGATAAAAGCCAGCTGACAGTGGCGAGCCGACGACTCTACTGGATACAAGATTGGACCAAATTTTCCTTTCATCCGAGTCCCGGTTTGGCAACAAATCTTTCTTTCACCCGAGTCTCGGTTCACGATGTGCATGCCCATGTGTGGAGGCTCCGAGGAGATGGAATGTTTCGAGAATGCATTTGTGATCTATCGGATGGAATGTTGTGCTATTTGGTGCATAATCTGGTCATATTTGGTTCATATAGCCTGTAAACTAAACAGCTCCCTGTGCCCTATCTGCTGGTAAGGTCTTCGAGACATTGTCTTTCACGAACATTACGCAAGAGCACATGTTGACCGTGCTGTTCTGCCGTGACCAGCACATTCTCCAAATCACTGATGATGGTCTTCCTAGAGACGGTGCGTCACTACTCGCCAGTCACTATAACTGATGACTCGTGGCGCAATGCTGGAGCAATATGGAATGACTAATATGAACTGTCATCGAAGCTCAGAATTCCCGGCAGTGTGGAAGCTATTGCTGATACCACAGGTGGCAGCTCTGTGGCCTGTATATTCTCTCACTTGATCGTGTACACCCTTGGCCAAAAACTTTGAGAAAGTGTGCGATATACATAACAGTAAATAAATCTTTTGGTTTAAAATGTAGTTTGTTGGCATATAAATAGGCCAAATACAATCATCCACCTCAAAGTCACAAATAAAACATATGATGTAACAAAAGATGTCAATTGAATGTTTTTCTGTGTACTAATCAGTTCATTACATTCGCTAGTTGTGGACACATATCGCTAATTTAGTGCTCTTTTCCTGTTTAGGTCTGTGAGATCGGTGATACTGCTGCATTATGCCAAAAAGAAACGAACTTAGCTTAGAAAAACGAGTGCAGATAAACCTTTTCCATAAGCAAGCGATTTCAGAAACTGTGAAATGTTCACTCCGACCTGCACAATATGATATTGAGCGGTTTGTCACGACCGGTTCGCATGTTAATAGGCCCAGAACTAAGAGCGAGAAAATATCAGCAGACCATTAGGTCCGAATGATGATAAGAGAGGCATCAGAAAGTAGGAAGAAAACCTCTTTCTACCTCGCTGCTGAGGAGTCTTAAAGTTTTAACAAATGAATACCTTCTTGCACCACTCGTATTCGACTTCAGGAAGGTGGTGAGAAAGATTGTAAAGCCCGGAACAAGCCATGGCCCTCTGACAAGAACAGAAAGGCACGGTATGAGTGTGCTCTACGACACCAAACACTCACCTAACAAAACTGGTAGAATGTCGAGCGGTCAGACGAAGAAAACATTCAGGTAGGTTTGTCAACTTGATGCTCATAACTACGCACACAAATTTGGGTAGAAAACGAAATGAATTAATTTAAAAACTTATGAAAGATTTCTCTACAATATTTAATCACATTTTAGATTTTTGGTACATTGGGTGTGACCTATCTCCGTCGCCGGTTGGGCTAGTAATATAACCCAGAGTGTGGGGTACCTGCCGTAAAACAGGGCGGAGGGAGCGTCATGATCTGGAGCTGCATGAGCGCTGCAGGGGTGGGACAAATGGTCGTACGCCAAGGCCGCATGGATACCACAAAGTACTGCTTTATTGCCCTCTTTTACAACACTTTTTGGCGGTACTAACATGGATGGTGTTAAATTCCTGCACGATAACGCATCCTACCTTGAATCTCTTCGCGCAGTGACTCGGCTTCGGGAAAAAAACATCGAATTTCTGTACTGGCCTGCCCAATCACAAAACCTGAACCCCACAGAGCACTTATGGAGTTTATTGGAACGCAAAGTCAGGCGACATGCGATTATGTCAAAAAATCACCTTTGCCTTTAGTGGGACGCCAAAGCTACCGAAGATTGTAAAAAGCTGGTGTACTGTCTACCAAAAAGAGCTTGTGCTGTAATAAGGTCAAAAGGTGGGCCCACGAAATATTGATTTTGTGTTACTAAGAAACATTATAAACTCGAACGAATTACTTCCATTGATTTAATTTTCTTATTTTTCGCAACACTCAAACCTATCTAGGATGTTGAATACTTTTGGCCAAGAGACGTAGAAGAACGTAGTGGAAGACAAATTTATAATATTCACAGCAGATGAATGAGGACTTCGGATATAGATGTTAGTATGAAATGAAGAAATTCTCACAAGACAAGAAATCGTGGCCCGACTTATCAAATCTGACAGAAGAGTAACTAAACAATGAAATAATTGTTTAAATAAAAGTAACTTTTTAATATAAGACGTTTTTAAATCGGAGTAACAAGTATAAAATAATTTTTCTTGTCCAAAAACAAATATGTTGTCCATATAGATAGCCCCGAAAATTATATTTGTAATTTTTAATAGCTATGACAATTCTTGTTAGATTAATAACGAGAGATGAGGGGCACACAACTGGTGCACGAGTAGTCCCCACACTTTGCTTTATAAATCTTACAATTATTGTCTTAGTTACCAAAAATTCACAAGCACGTTTTCAGCACTAGCATATCTGTATAGGGGAGGATTTTATAGTTTTTAGTATGAATTAGAAACTGGTTACATTAGGAATTTATTTTTATTCAAATAATTGCTATCTGCTTGTGTATGTCCATTTCTGAATGGATTTCTGATATTTTGACGATATTAAATTTTTAATGAAATATTTGTATACATACTAACGTTTTAGCCACAGCTTCACCAGTATTCGCATGTGTCACATACAGGGTGGTCCATCTGAAGTTTCGGGTGAGATTATTTCGAAAACTATACATTGGGTAAAAACAGTGGGCAAGACAAGTTCGTAAGCTCAAAGGGGGACATCAAATTATACTACACGTGACCCCCAGCCCTCGCCCTCTTGGGTGGGGCGGGAGACAACTTTTAAATCTTAAATGGAAACTCCCATTTTTCAAATTGCAGATTCGGATACTCCATAAAAAAGTAATCAAGTTTTGTCTTATACATATTTTTAAACCATTGATAGATGACGCTGAAATCGAGAAAAATTAAAATTGGGGAAGAACTCCGATTTATTTAGAACGATCGGAGAAGGACGCATCAAATCGACACAAAATGTGCACCAATTCTTTCATTACGCCAAATTAAGCTATATTTCTTACAAAATATATCCCACCCGCCACAGTTTTTGATGGAGGGAGACGGAATGGTATTAAAATCTCGTTAGGGAACTCTTCAAAATTGCATTACTCACTCGACAGTGGAGCTATCGTGCAAAAACTGTAAACTATGGCTCAGTATACTGAGCCAGGATTGTCCTCCAGGTATGGGCTTTGTTTAAAATGTAAGTCTCTGGCATATTGGTAAATTAGTTTAAAATCAATTGAAAAACTTATATTGAACAGATGCACTGACAAGAAAGCGACCTGAAAAGACGTACTGATTAAAAATATCCTATCCATTGCTTCTGCGTGGCTACTCTGACGGGCCAAACCAGCACTTGCAAACGGACGCCACCACCTGCTGCAGCAGCTGACAGGCACGACCTGCAGAGCGAGTGCCAGCAGCAGTGAATTAGATCTGCCGTAGCTCTAGCAAACGCAGGTGCACGGAGGCTGTCCACGAGGATCCCACACGTTGCACGGCCTGGAGGAGTCGGCAACCTGTTTCCACTTTCGCGCCCTCGTCCCTCTTTATCGACAACGTCATCGAATACAGAAGGGGGAGGGGCGGCGTAGTCGGCTTTGTAAATAATAATCGGATCGGGAACGAGCTCGCAGATTAACGGCTGGCCGCGCTCTCCAGCTGGCCGCGGGGTGCAGCCAGCACTGTACGGCCCGCTCATTACCATAGCGACCAGCAAGTGCCGGCCTGCCTGCGTGGAAGCTTGGGCCGCACCTTGCCGGCGCTGTGCACGCTAGGCTGCTGCTGCTCCACGTCTGCACCCGAATGCCGGCCACAACATCTGTTGGTGCGGCTACAGTGACACGACACCGAGAGTGGTTATGCGGAAGTCTGTATCACAAGAAAAAAGTGCTTTGAGCTCTTTAAATGTTATACTCAGCGGAGCGCAAGGATCTCCACACCTACTCGCAACAAGAAATTTCCACCTTACGAGTTCAGCTCCAGCAGTTTTCCTAGACCCACAGAAGATATCACAACAAAATCTAGTACCTCGTCTCCTACCTTCGAAACTTTACACAAGCCCTCCTGCGAATCTTGCAGGACTAACACTCCTGAAAAAAAGGTTCGCAGGAAAGCTTCTGTAAAGTTTGGAACGTAGGAGACGAGATACTAGCGGAAGTAAAGCTGTGAGGACGGGGCGTGAGTCGTGCTTGGGTAGCTTGGGTAGCTCAGTTATTAGAGCACTTGCCCGCGAAAGGTAAAGGTCCCGAGTTCGAGTCTCGGTCCAGCACACAGTTTTAATCTGCCAGGAAGTTTCATATCAGGGCACACTCCGCTGCAGAGTGAAAATCTCGGCCTCCATGCCACGCCCACGTTTTCCCATGTTTTGAAGCAGCACTTCAATACCAGCTCAGTGAACAACGATTCTGTCTATCACTTTCAACCAAACGTGTTCGGGATACATCTAGAAGCTTTATATATCATCTTTATAAACTCAAATGGAAACGATGCGCAAAAAACACATTTGCATCTGCTGCAGTTGTCAGAATTTCAGTGGCCGAGCGGTTCTAGGCACTACAGTCTGGAACCGCGAGACCGCTACGGTCGCAGGTTCGAATCCTGCCTCGGGCACGGATGTGTGTGATGTCCTTAGGTTAGTTAGGTTTAAGTAGTTCTAAGTTCTAAGGGACTGATGACCTCAGAAGTTAAGTCCCATAGTGCTAAGAGCCATTTGAACCATTTGAATCAGAATTGCAACTTATGATGCAGTTACTGTATTTAATGATGGGAACGTCGGGAGGATGAAGGTATTAGAAAGAATGGGCTTCAAGATAGGAAATTTTACTCAAGACATCCCGAGAAAAATAGATTTACAGCGCGTCTCTGCAGCTGAAAAGTCAGTTGAAGACCTGGTAAAGGAAAGAAGACAAACAACAAGAAACCAGAAGAGAAGCCTTGAAGGTAAAGACGACCCAGAGTACAAATGTGGTGCCTTCTGAAGAAGTGACATAAGGAAAAATGTTAGGTTGAACTTTAAATTGCGTTCCCTGCAGAGTTTGCTTTTTAAAGTTTGTGTACCTTTTCTTAAGATTATATGAATACTAGACTTATGAAATTTTGTACACATATTTCTGTAAACCTAATAAACGTTGTCTCAAGAGAAAATTTTTAAATTCTGATTGTAAGCTGAGATATGAGGCAAAGTGTTTGGAATTTTGCATGAATTTAAAATTGTACTTGTGGAATTATAGTTAAAAATTTATGAAAATTCTCCTATTTGACCTATTCCAAAAATCTCATGAGAGAAGCTTAGAACATATAAAGAGATGAAACAGAGAAATTTTTGTAGAAATCTCTCGAATACTTTCTGAGAAAATGGAACATACAATTATTTTTTAAGAATAAAACTTCTAATTTCATTAAAAAAATTGAATATATATAATATAAGTATTTTATATGGCAAATGTTCTACTTTGATGTAAAGCTTGGTACAAAATTTCGTTGCTATATCTCCAAAACTGTGAATTTGGTGCATTATTGAAACAGTGTGTGGTTTTCATTAACGTCCCCCCTTTAAAAAATCGACACTCTGCAGGCACGGATTCCTGACTGAAAATGGAGGAAAATGGTCGTGTGAACATGTGGCAAGAGGTGCCTCATTGCCACGGTAGATGGCACTGACGAATGAATGTTCTTCTGACCACGTGTCGAGTGTTCCTAATGTGTTGCAGGCTGTGTGATTGACGCAGCGTTCACGTCGGGAGCAAGCCGAGATGGCGTTCGTGTACGACCAAGTTTGATGGTCGAGAGGCAGCACGGCTATACCAAAACAAGTATCCTCAAAGACACTAACCACATCACACAACATTTCAAGCTCTTTATGAACATTTGTGTGGTCATGGTCCGTTCATACACTCCTGGAAATTGAAATAAGAACACCGTGAAACATTGTCCCAGGAAGGGGAAACTTTATTGCCACATTCCTGGGGTCAGATACATCACATGATCACACTGACAGAACCACAGGCACATAGACACAGGCAACAGAGCATGCACAATGTCGGCACTAGTACAGTGTATATCCACCTTTCGCAGCAATGCAGGCTGCTATTCTCCCATGGAGACGATCGTAGAGATGCTGGATGTAGTCCTGTGGAACGGCTTGCCATGCCATTTCCACCTGGCGCCTCAGTTGGACCAGCGTTCTTGCTGGACGTGCAGACCTCGTGAGACGACGCTTCATCCAGTCCCAAACATGCTCAATGGGGGACAGATCCGGAGATCTTGCTGGCCAGGGTAGTTGACTTACACCTTCTAGAGCACGTTGGGTGGCACGGGATACATGCGGACGTGCATTGTCCTGTTGGAACAGCAAGTTCCCTTGCCGGTCTAGGAATGGTAGAACGATGGGTTCGATGACGGTTTGGATGTACCGTGCACTATTCAGTGTCCCCTCGACGATCACCAGTGGCGTACGGCCAGTGTAGGAGATCGCTCCCCACACCATGATGCCGGGTGTTGGCCCTGTGTGCCTCGGTCGTATCCAGTCCTGATTGTGGCGCTCATCTGCACGGCGCCAAACACGCATACGACCATCATTGGCACCAAGGCAGAAGCGACTCTCATCGCTGAAGACGACACGTCTCCATTCGTCCCTCCATTCACGCCTGTCGCGACACCACTGGAGGCGGGCTGCACGATGTTGGGGCGTGAGCGGAAGACGGCCTAACGGTGTGCGGGACCGTAGCCCAGCTTCATGGAGACGGTTGCGAATGGTCCTCGCCGATACCCCAGGAGCAACAGTGTCCCTAATGTGCTGGGAAGTGGCGGTGCGGTCCCCTACGGCACTGCGTAGGATCCTACGGTCTTGGCGTGCATCCGTGCGTCGCTGCGGTCCGGTCCCAGGTCGACGGACACGTGCACCTTCCGCCGACCACTGGCGACAACATCGATGTACTGTGGAGACCTCACGCCCCACGTGTTGAGCAATTCGGCGGTACGTCCACCCGGCCTCCCGCATGCCCACTATACGCCCTCGCTCAAAGTCCGTCAACTGCACATACGGTTCACGTCCACGCTGTCGCCGCATGCTACCAGTGTTAAAGACTGCGATGGAGCTCCGTATGCCACGGCAAACTGGCTGACACTGACGGCGGCGGTGCACAAATGCTGCGCAGCTAGCGCCATTCGACGGCCTACACCGCGGTTCCTGGTGTGTCCGCTGTGCCGTGCGTGTGATCATTGCTTGTACAGCCCTCTCGCAGTGTCCGGAGCAAGTATGGTGGGTCTGACACACCGGTGTCAATGTGTTCTTTTTTCCATTTCCAGGAGTGTATAACGAACGTGTAGGGAGGCGGCGGTTTGTGCGTATACTAAATTGTAAGGACTGGGTTGTACTTGATATTGAGACGAACCTTAGTACAAGCTCCAGGCAAGTGGCCCGCCAACATGGTGTAAGCTAAAGTGCGATTATGTGTTTCCTGCACGATTACCGCTAGTATCCCCACCACCTGCAACGAGTGCAAGGATTTTCAACAGAGGATTTTGTTGATGTCTTTTGCACCAGTCTGTCACAATTATGGCATTTTTGTCATAGTCCTCTTTACCGAAGAGGCAACCTTTACCTGACTGGCATCATCAATCTGCATAATCGTCACCTGTAGGCTACAGAAAATCCTCGAGAAATGGTTCAGGCGTCTCATCACGAGCATTCATGTGTGGGTAGATATTCTTGGCGACCACATACTGGGAGCGGTTATTATTTCACAATAGTCCGTCCCTGGTAGCTGATTGGACAGCGCGACGGAATGTCATACCTAACGGCCCGGGTTTGATTCCCGGCTGGGTGGGAGAGTTTCTCCGCTCAGGGACTGGGTGTTGTGTTGTCCTTATCCTCATCATTTTATCCTCATCGATATGCAAGTCGCTGAAGTGGCGTCAGCTCGAAAGACTTGCACCAGGTAAACGGCCTACCCGACGGGAGGCCATAGCCACACGGCATTTCCATTCCACAATAGCTCGACGGAGGTAGGGATCTGGACGTCCTACGGAATACTCTACCTGGACTGCATGAGAATGTGCCTTTGGCAATACGACAGGTTACATGGTTTCTGCAATACGGAGCTTCACACCGCTTCTACATTACAGTTCGCCGACTACTGAACATTTTCTACGGACGTTTTATAGGACGCGAAGGTCCTGTAGCATGCCGTACTACATTACTGGACTGAAATTCCCTGGACTATTACCTCTGGGGCGTCTGAAAAGCGTTGTGTATGCTGAACCAGTTCTTTGTGTGCAGACTCTTCAACGGTGTATTCACGACGCCTGTGACGCTGTTTGGAGAAAGGCCGGAAAGTGTGAAAGAGTGCGGATATCAATGATACGACGTGTGAATGCGTACATTGCGTCTCATGGAGGCCTCTTTGAACACCTGTTGTGACGTGGTGTGATGCAACTCTATATTGAGTTACGGGACGATTTGTTGTCGTTGCACGCACACCGCCCATTTCCGGAGACATGTTCATAGGACCTTTATCCTTCATTTCCAGTCAGGAATTCGTCCCTAAAGATTGTCGGTTTTGCTAACGTTCAGCTGTATTTGCGGTTTATGTAGCCGTTATCACATTTGGACGCAATCACTAATACAATATTAACACTTAATGTTGTTGTTCTGAGTGCTGAACCGAGTTATTTTTCCATTTTATGCACCGTTGTTCGACGACTGACACAGTCCTGTTCTTAAGATGCTATGAGTTATGCTTTTATGTATACGCGCTTTCTGGACTCCAGTTAAGTACTCCTAACAGCACAACTCGAGCATCAGAAAAACTGGATCGGTGGTCAAAATATTGTGCGTAAGATGGAAACAACAACGTCGTTGAACCCGCCATTAATCAGTTACTTCGAGATACTTGATACTCAACGACAACTGAACAAACCGAGCTGCGATTGAAAACTCACGATGAAACAGCTGGATATGTGTGAGCTAATACCGAAGAGGCGCTAAACGCCTATGAATCTCTGGTCCATTCCTTGGACTCTTGAAGGTGGAAATAAATGAATTAAGAGCGGTATTGAAAGACAATCGCTGCAGTATATAGCTCTTCATATCGGAGTGTCATTCGTTTGTTCTTACAGAGCTGTGTACAAACTGAAACTAAAACCTTACCTGTTAGATGTAAGGCAACGACTGACAGAGTGATATGAAACTGTATGGTTCCAGAGACCTTCTCATTTACCAAAAATCTATGATGTGTATACTGTACTCAGGATGAAGTAACGAATGAAACTTTGTGCCGAGGTGGTAGTGGGATGTGGCGTAGTGGTTAGCGCATCTGCCTTGTGACCAGGAGACCTAGGATCGAATCCCAGCCTTCGTATCAATATTATTTCGTTGCCTCGGTGTGAATACATACATCATAGATGTTAGGAACTAGAAAAGTTTCATTAGATTAAAGCACTTATGCCTGGATTACAGGCAGAATACCCAGTTTCGTTTGATGCTGTGGTGCTGTTCCAATAGAATTGGAGGGCCTCTGGAATGCCGTTCGAGTTTATGGGGAATACTGTGTGGATGAGTTGTGAGTAGGCATTTTGATTAAGGAGGGAGGTGTGCTAGGGCAGACCATACAGTTATGGAAAGCCGCTGTGCTAGGGTAGCGTAGCGGTTAGCACATCTGATTACTGACCAGAGAATCCGAGGTTCAAATCCCAGGGTTGATACAAATTTTCATTTGTCGTTTCAATCTGTATATATACATGACAGATCAGGTATTGTTCGTCGACGTCAGGATAGGATACCTCCTATCATCAAAATTACCTCGTAATACAGTCATAAATGAATTAGCGGTTTTTGCTCTTCATTGCTCTGCATGACAATAGTACATCCTCCCGTCGTCAGTTGCTCAAAAAATGGTAGCATCATGTTGTTTCCAGGTTCAAATAGTTATGGCTTGATAGGAAAAGAACAATCCAACAATTCCTATGAAGCTAGCATGCAGCACATGCCCATTTTGAAGTCTTGGAAATGCCCTATATGTAACTGATGAAGACTTCCCGACTTCACTTGTCACGATGATTTCAGCCGTATTTCATCAGACAAAAGCAGCATTTGAGGAACAATCAATCCCTAACACATGGAGCCCAATAACAAGCTCCAGCACTCTCATAGGCCAACAGTATTTGATTTGGTCAATCGATGCACTACTGCTGTTTGTTAAGTTTCAGTTAGATTTTTGTGCAAAACTGTGAGCAGATCCCACTGAATGACACAAAATGTCCACGGACCTCCTCCAAAGGACTCCCTAATTTCACGTCGTTCCGCTAAAACCTATATGCGAATTGACAGAGTTAGAGAAACGTGCCACAGCGCCACCAAAATCGAAGCCTCTCTCCCCGCTATTGGCTTCCAAGCAACTCAAGACACAGCGCATGCGTCAGACGTGAAAAATCCGTAGCTACTGCTTTCTACGTTGTTCCAATTTGAATTGCGCCTTCCAGTTATATGGCCGACTCGTTTCGTGTAGATCAATTTCGGCCACTAGTTAAGCTGAATTCCGCTACAAACTCGATGGAAGGACAAGAATATTCAGTTACAGCAGAAATAATTGCAATCTAACAAGTAGATATACACTCCTGGAAATTGAAATAAGAACACCGTGAATTCATTGTCCCAGGAAGGGGAAACTTTATTGACACATTCCTGGGGTCAGATACATCACATGATCACACTGACAGAACCACAGGCACATAGACACAGGCAACAGAGCATGCACAATGTCGACACTAGTACAGTGTATATCCACCTTTCGCAGCAATGCAGGCTGCTATTCTCCCATGGAGACGATCGTAGAGATGCTGGATGTAGTCCTGTGGAACGGCTTGCCATGCCATTTCCACCTGGCGCCTCAGTAGGACCAGCGTTCGTGCTGGACGTGCAGACCGCGTGAGACGACGCTTCATCCAGTCCCAAACATGCTCAATGGGGGACAGATCCGGAGATCTTGCTGGCCAGGGTAGTTGACTTACACCTTCTAGAGCACGTTGGGTGGCACGGGATACATGCGAACGTGCATTGTCTTGTTGGAACAGCAAGTTCCCTTGCCGGTCTAGGAATGGTAGAACGATGGGTTCGATGACGGTTTGGATGTACAGTGCACTATTCAGTGTCCCCTCGACGATTACCAGTGGTGTACGGCCAGTGTAGGAGATCGCTCCCCACACCATGATGCCGGGTGTTGGCCCTGTGTGCCTCGGTCGTATCCAGTCCTGATTGTGGCGCTCACCTGCACGGCGCCAATCACGCATACGACCATCATTGGCACCAAGGCAGAAGCGACTCTCATCGCTGAAGACGACACGTCTCCATTCGTCCCTCCATTCACGCCTGTCGCGACACCACCGGTGGCGGGCTGCACGATGTTGGGGCGTGAGCGGAAGACGGCCTAACGGTGTGCGGGACCGTAGCCCAGCTTCATGGAGACGGTTGCGAATGGTCCTCGCCGATACCCCAGGAGCAACAGTGTCCCTAATTTGCTGGGAAGTGACGGTGCGGTCCCCTACGGCACTGCGTAGGATCCTACGGTCTTGGCGTGCATCCGTGCGTCGCTGCGGTCCGGTCCCAGGTCGACGGGCACGTGCACCTTCCGCCGACCACTGGCGACAACATCGATGTACTGTGGAGACCTCACGCCCCACGTGTTGAGCAATTCGGCGGTACGTCCACCCGGCCTCCCGCATGCCCACTATACGCCCTCGCTCAAAGTCCGTCAACTGCACATACGGTTCACGTCCACGCTGTCGCGGCATGCTACCAGTGTTAAAGACTGCGATGGAGCTCCGTATGCCACGGCAAACTGGCTGACACTGACGGCGGCGGTGCACAAATGCTGCGCAGCTAGCGCCATTCGACGGCCAACACCGCGGTTCCTGGTGTGTCCGCTGTGCCGTGCGTGTGATCATTGCTTGTACAGCCCTCTCGCAGTGTCCGGAGCAAGTATGGTGGGTCTGACACACCGGTGTCAATGTGTTCTTTTTTCCATTTCCAGGAGTGTACTTTCATCTCGCCCTATTCTGTGTAGTTCGATGTGCCTCTTAACACTACAGAGCAGGCTCCATATTCATTTCACTGACGTAATAAAATTTGCGCCATGTAACGAAGATATGTTTTACTTGTCATTTGCTATCGGCTATTTTTGAAGTCTCTGCAGAGTGTGAATCCTGGAGAGAAACCTCCGGCCCATGACACGAATGCGGCAGCGGCGTGATGTCTCGCTTCTCTCAGCTACGTGTAAAAATTTCTGGACAAAAGCGGCTTTGGAAAAGTGTGTCTCCGCCCAGGCGTCTAGAGATGATTGTTCGCATGCTGCCTTTGTGTTACGAGTCTGAGGTGCGCTCCAACACGACGGTGCGGCGACAACTTGGCGCCACGCATAACCGTTTCACATTTCAAACGTTTACAGCGGGCTCTCTTGTGTTGGCCGATTAGTTCCAATTTTTAGAAGGGATGGGAAATTCGAACGGGTAGTCTCCGTTCGTTCATAGTACGATCACTGGTCGGGGACGTCGACTGGCCGACGACAATTCGGGGGCTCAAAACGGGAATTTCCTCTCGGTATAAATCCAGCCGTGGCTTAGCTTTGGTGCATTCTCTAATATTACGCGAATGCTAGGAGTCGAAGGAACGAGTTATTATGTTCACTCTTCAGGAAAACATTTCTGCCGACTCTGCACTCTTCCGCAGATACTGGGACAAGACTTTGGTCTGGTGCCAATGCGGTCGTGGAAGAACTGCAGGAAACGATCGCTGAGAGGTTAGGGAGCGAAAAATGTCTTACGGATATGGCCGGCAATGCGTTACAAAAGACCAAAATTTCTTTATTCAAAGTGTTTTTCCACCGTATCTTCTTATGATACCTTCAAAAAAGTTATATCACTAAATTTGTTTTCACACATATTGCACATCTGGCGTAAAAAATCATCGGTATGCATAAAAAACAAAGTTAACCCTCCTGTCTCGATGAACATTGAAGCTGCCAAAGTGATATGGTCCTTTTATCATGAGCACATAGTTACTGTTTGTCAGTTTGGAAAAGAGATTTCAGTACTCTTACTAGTAAACCCACAGGCTGTGGGCACAGTATATTTACACGGAGGTGATGAAAATCATGGAACAGAAATATGCACATATACAGATGACAGTAGTATACCGTACACAGGGTATAAAGGGGCAGTACACAGCCGAGCTGTCATAGGTGACGTGATTATGGCTGCACAACGGGAATTAACTTTGAACGCAGATTGGTAACTGGAGCTAGACGCATGGGACATTCCATTTCGGAAATTGTTGGGGAATTCAGTATTCCGAGATCCGCAGTGTCAATAGTGTTCCGATAAAACCAAATTTCAGGCATTAGCTCTCACCACGGACAGTGGCTGACGGCCTCCATTTAACGACCAAGAGCAGCGACGTTTGCGTAGAGTTAGTAGTGTTCGTAGACAAGCAACACTGCGTTGAAACCGCAGATATAAAAGCATCCGTTAGGGCAGCCTGGCGAAATTTGGCGTTAATGGTCTATGGTAGCAGACGACCGACGCGAGTTCCTTTGCTAGCAGCAGGGCATCGCCTGCAGCGCCCCTCTGGACTCGTAATCATACCGGTTGGACCCTAGACTGAAACAGTGACCTTGTCAGACGAGTCTCGATTTCATATGGTTGCAGTTGATGGAAGGGTTCGAGTATGGCGCAGATCTCACGAAGTTATGTGCCCAAGTTGTCAACAAGGCAGTGTGCAAGCTGTTGCTGGCTTCATAATGATGCGAGCTGTGTTTGCATGGAATGGAATGGATCCTCTGGTCCAAGTGAGCTTCTTGGAGCCCATTGGCAGACATGCATGGACTTCAATTCCCAAAGAAAGACGGAATTTTTATGAATGACAATGCGCCATGTCACTGGGTCACAGTTGTTCGCGACTGATTTGAAGAACATTATGGGTAATTCAAGCGAATGTTTTGGCCAGCCTTACATGAATCCCATCGATAAACTATGGTACGTAATCGAGAGGTCAGTTCGTGCCAAAATCCTGCACCGGCAACACTTTCGCAGTTATGGAAGACAATCGAAGCAACATCGCTCAATATTTCTACAGGGAACTTCCAGGGACTTCTTGAGTCAATGCCACATCGAATTGCTGCACTGTGCTGGGAAAAAGGACAACCGACACGATATTAAGAGGTGTACCATGACTATCGTCACGTCGGTGCAAATCGATACGTGTATGTATGTGTGTGTGTGTGTGTGTGTGTGTGTGTGTGTGTGTGTGTGTGTGTGTGTGTGATGCGACGGGGGGGGGGGGGGGGGGGGGCACTCCAGCATGGCTACGATACCTCTTTAGCTAATTTAGATTATTAAAACAAAGTCTGACATTCATGACTTAGTATCAACTGACAATTATCATGAGACGGATCACCCCTAGAATCCTTATTTGCGTGGATGTAAAGTGGTTACATATGGTAGGCACAACTCACGAATGCTTAAATAATTTCAGGCAAACTTAACCAAGCACACACACACACACACACACACACACACACACACACACACGGGCGCTTGCGAGTCTTGTGTGTGTTACTGTATTTCCACACGGGCGCTTGAAGGACATTTGTATCTACTGTTTACGAAACATAATGCTTGACTAAGAAGTGGAATTAACCGGAAGTTTCTCCTTCATTATATTCCTCCTGAAATCATATTTCCGTCTTACGACTTCTGTCCTCAGTCTGTACGTGCTCATTGATCATTTATTCGCTTCAGTAGCCAACGCGAACACTTCTTATTGGAAACAAGATGTCTTCAGTACAATTAGCAGTAATATAAATTGCCTTTAGCAGATCGATTTTTTTTTCTTTGCGTGCAATTTTCGCCCAATATGAAGTAAGTTTCGTTACAGTGAGTTGGTTTCTGTCGTTCCTGCTTCTTGCTGTTAGATGTTAGGCAATACAGGGTGTAATTTGCATCTGCACTGCATGAATTTACGCACGTAGCAATTACCCTTATTGGTTGTGCTACGATGGTTAAACGCTTTGCTTCTAATTTTGCGTTACTTTAACGTATGTTTAAGACCCTTCATATATTATTACCTTGTAACATGAAAGTATGGTTTCTGCCTAATTTTTACTGACAATAGTCAGAACGCGTTGTTCTTCATTCATTGGTCATAATTTTGTACAAGAAGAGAAATAGTCTCGGTGAAATAGCAGCTGAGCCATAAATGCTATGCACTCAGGATCAAATCTGACTGGTAGTAAAGCCTTTCTAGTGAAAATAGCTAATACGCCACCCGAAGAATTCGCCAAGCAGGGATGTTCGGCAAGAAGAGATTTTGTCAATCAGGGATGTCGCAAATCCAAAAAGTCGCTACTTGTGTCTGTGTTCGATATTTATTTTATCCCAAATGAACGCCGTAATTGCACCCACCCCTGAAATTTCCGATGGTGCAAAAGTGCCTAAAGATGAGTGAGTTACAGAGGAGAGCAAACTGTATTTTATTGTTCTCAGACGTCTTTATTGTTAACAAAAGGGACGTAGTTACTGTACTTCTAGATGATTGTTTAAATAAATATATCAAGTACGAGTAAAGATTATTTTATTTCGTTTGCGGTCGACTTTCTTGAACACAGTATCTTAGAAAAAAACTGTGGCGGGTCAGGGTAATATTGCCTATTGTGATTCACCCGTAAAAGTATTCTGTGCAGTACTCGAAAATATTACTTTGGAAACTTTGACACAGAGATATATTTTACTGAATAATGTTTTGCAGGAAATGTATTCCTGCGCACGCTATAAAGGGAAGTACACAAACCACGAATGCAAATCGTGTAATGACATATTCAAAGCGCATGCAGCGATTGCTTGCTCTCCGTACTAGAGTTGAAGAGATAAATCTGTAATTACAAATATATATACGATAATAATCGCCTTTCCATTTCAACTAGCAATGGAGGAGCACGATTCCGGCGCTCACGTTCGGCTTTATCTACGCATAAACGGAAAGCGGGTCGCCGCTGTGTCCAGGTTAATTGTTTCCCGCTACAAATTGCGCGTAGATACTGGATCTGCAGCCGGCGCTTGCGTTCCACCGCTGTGGCTACGTTTAATTTATTCTCGTCTGAGCCGGTGCGCGCGCGTGCAATCTCCGATACCTGGCTGTTCCGCTTCTATGAGCAAACGATGAATGACAGTAAATACGTCCCTCGGGCTGTGTTCCTCTCTTTGTGTGTGTGTGTGTGTGTGTGTGTGTGTGTGTGTGTGTGTGTGTGTGTGTGAGTGTGTGCGTGTGCTTGTGCGTGCGTGTGCGTGTGCGTGTGCTGTTCTATGCGAGAGTATCAGGCGGATAGCTAGGAAAAAGAATATTTCCATACAGTATTAGTTATGAGGCTTTTGCGATTTAAACATCCATTTCATAGGTATTTCTTTTCTATATCTACTGAGTTATCTTCACTTCTTAAGGTCAAAGGCTTCATCCTGGATAATAAACATGATCTAGACATCACTAAAATCGGACTTTAGTTCCAACAGTGTGCTACATGAGCGACGTATTGTATGTTTCAACGTATAATTATTGCACTGCAGTTAGGCTAGATGTTGTTGCTGTTTACATTTATCTTTTGCATTTTTTCTTCTCTTCCTCTGGTTATTTACAACAGCTAAATTTTTACAATAGTTTTAATCTACAATTAGTTACTTTTCTTTATTGTTGTTGCTGAGTTGGTTTTCTGATCTTTATCTATTTAAAAACTATTACAATGTCTGATTTTTAAAAGTTTATCGCTTATTGTGGAAAGTACGACGAGTGAAATGGAGACAGATGGAGAAAGAGAGAGAGAGAGACAGAGAGAGAGGGAGAGATTTACATGTGTATGATAAATCACTTCTCCCAAAAATTTCTTCCCTTCGTACCTCCTCTGTTTTAATAGAGAAGACGTGTCACTGACCCCCCCCCCCTTTTTGTCCGCAGCTCGTGGTCGTGCGGTAGCGTTCTCGCTTCCCACGCCCGGGTTCCCGGGTTCGATTCCCGGCGGGGTCAGGGATTTTCTCTGCCTCGTGATGACTGGGTGTTGTGTGATGTCTTTAGGTTAGTGAGGTTTAAGTAGTTCTAAGTTCAGGGGACTGATGACCATAGATGTTAAGTCCCATAGTGCTCAGAGCCATTTGAACCATTTGAACATTTTTTTGACCCCTTTTGTACAAAGACTGCAGTATATGCGAGGTGCCCTGAGTGGGATGCATAATTTCTGAATAATAGTCACCGACTTGCAGTCTTCTCTAATTGTTGTCCCCTGCACAGAAAACAGCATGTAGGTCGTGAGCCCGTTGTCTTGAGCCTGTAATAAAATGTTTGCGAGGAACCAGCAAAAATAATTAAATTTTGAACTGGTTTGTTTAAAAAGGATGCCACACGCTTTTAATTATCAGAATACGAGAAACTACACAATTATAGTCCAATTTATAAATCACATATAATTTCCATTCTTCACTTTTTCACAGAAAAGAAAATAATGACTTGTACGTTGCGCAATTACTGTCGCACTAGTTCTCAGCTACATGACCAAAAATCCAGAGATTGCAAAATAAACTCTTAACCAATACCAAGCATGGCAGACAACACGTCTATCCTCCGAGACTGCTTGTCCAGGTCTGATCTTACAGCTGAATAACTTCGCCTGCCATCCAAGTTAGGCGAGATCCGAAAATCTCTGAAGTGTTTCGTCTGCGTTTATAGTAATTGTTTGTTATTCTGCTGATAATTGACACTTTTGAGCTAAGAGAATAACAGCCTGCTGTTGAGAGATACTTTTATACGAAATGCAGATAAATTCACTATTTAGTTTTTCTAATATTAATAACAGAAGTTTTGAATTTTGGCACGCTAGTTCTGAACACAGTAGCCAATCGCGAAGGAGGACCTCAATTTAGGTGGTCTTTCTCACGATACCCATACGGAATAGAACACCTCAAACCACACTACGTCGTATTCACACTGCTACCTTCTTAACTGATCTATGGAGAGCTTCTTGTAGCTGAGTTTGATGGCCGTAAAGCCAGAAATATTACAATAGTCCAATTAAAAACTGAAGTTGCTGTAATTGCATTGATAGCTTCCTGAAGTGCTGTTAACTAGGGTGATCGACAAACTGAAAGAAATCGTTGTTGCTTTAGAGTCCTATTTTCTATATTCAGTTTCTATTTCTAATACTACAATGACAGAAGGAGCTAAATTCCATCTAATATACATTTTCTTTAAGATTTTAACTGGGTTGTAAGATGTTTATACATTGGCCGAAATTTGTAATAATAAATATTTCAGTAGGTGAATATTTTCTTTGTGCGTGCAGGATTTGTCAATTATGTGTCGCCAGCGAATACTTTCTGAATAAGAGATTGCGCTAGTTTTATACGCACAAAAATGACAAAAATGTAGATATGTGTGTGTGTGTGTGTGTGTGTGTGTGTGTGTGTGTTAGATATGAGGGACCTCTTCCGGCTTCACCTTCTTAAAACGATCGCTTGCTGGGCTGACGAACGTCCCTTACTCCTTTGGATGTGTATTGCAAGACATTTTTATGATATCTGATTTGTTGCGTTCTCTTTACGTGTTGCTTCCATTTCTTCCTATATGCGTCATTTCGTCTGTTACTGCAAATATTTTCGAGTGGGGAGGGGATGATAATTAAGCATTATTCTGGAGAAGCTCGAGAAATTTCTACCTAACGCGTATATCCATTATAAAGTTTCTGTGCGGAGGAGACATCCGTATTACCGCTAAGCTGGGGTGGAGGGTCAGAATGAGGTGGAATGCGTAAAGAACTGAAAACGACCGACATTAGTGACGAATCCACGATTTTCAAATGCAAGACTTGATACCGTGGCACAACTTCACTGATTTTAAAATTTACGATTTGTATACCTTATCTATATTTTGTAAATAAAGTAAGTTCGTTTTTCTAATATAATCATATTTATGTCTTTTACTGTCTTATGGAACTTTGGAATAAATAAATACGTTGTGTAAATAAATATTGTGTATTGTATCTTGTCATGGGGTAAGCCTCGTCATGGAGGTCCGCCGCATGAACGTCTAGGGAAGTGATTCTAGTGGTGGTTTCCCGTTGCCTTCCACTGACGATGATGGAATGAAATTGAACACAACACAACACCGAAGTCCCTCAGCGGAAAAAACTTCCGACCCAGCCGGGAATCGAACCCGGGAACCTCGGCGTGAAGATCGCCGCGTTGACCACTCAGCTATCGGAGCGGATGTGATAAATAAGTAACCCTCAAAATTTGAGTAATCACCTAGGAAGTTAGCTAATTCATTGGCTGAAATGGTAATTGGCTTCTCCAGTAATAACAAAGGTTATTCTGCTGGAGGATAGTGAACACGAAGAAATACACTGCTGGCCATTAAAATTGCTACACCAAGAAGACATGCAGATGATAAACGGATATTCATTGGACAAATACATAATGCTAGAACTGACACGTGATTACATTTTCACGCCACTTGGGTGCATAGATCCTGAGAAATCAGTACCCAGAACAACCACCTCTGGCCGTAATAACGGCCTTGATATGCCTGCGCATTGAGTCAAACGCAGCTTGGATGGCGTGTACAGGTACAGCTGCCCATGCAGCTTCAACACGATACGACAGCCGGCCGGAGTGGCCGTGCGGTTCTAGGCGCTACAGTCTGGAACCGAGCGACCGCCACGGTCGCAGGTTCGAATCCTGCCTCGGGCATGGATGTGTGTGATGTCCGTAGGTTAGTTGGGTTTAATTAGTTCTTAGTTCTAGGCGACTGATGACCTCAGAAGTTAAGTCGCATAGTGCTCAGAGCGATTTGAACCACGATGCGACGGTTCAAGAAGAGTAGTGACTGGCGTATTGTTACGAGCCAGTTGCTCGGCCAACATTGACCAGACTTTTTCAATTGGTGAGGGACCTGGAGAATGTGTTGGCCACATTCTGTATCCAGAAAGGCCCATAGAGTACCTGCAACATGCGGTCGTGCATTATGCTGCTGAAATGTAGGGTTTCGCAGGGATAGAATGGAGGGTAGAGCCAGGGGTCGTAACACATCTGAAATATAACGTCCACTGTTCAAAGTGCCGTCAATGCGAACAAGAGGTGACCGAGACGTGTTACCAATCTCACCCCATATCATCACGCCAGGTGATACGCCAATACGGCGATGACGAATACATGCTTCCAATGTGCTCTCACCGCGATGTCGCCAAACACGGATGCGACCATCATGATGCTGCAAACAGAACCTGGATTCATCCGTAAAAATGACGTTTTGCCATTCGTGTACCCAGGTTCGTCCAGTCCATACTGCTGCAAACGTCGTCGAACTGTTCGTGCAAATGGTTGTTGCCTTGCAAACGTCCCCATCTGATGACTCAGGGATCGAGATGTGGCTGCACGATCCGTTACAGCCTTGCAGATAAGATGCCTTTCATCTCGACTGTTAGTGATACGAGGCCGTAGGGATCCAGCACGGCGTTCCGTATTACCCTCCAGAATCCACTGATTCCATATTCTGCTAACAGCCATTTGCTCTCGACCAACGCGAGCAGCAATGTCGCCATACGATAAAGCGCAATCGCGATAGGCTACAATCCGACCATTATCAAAGTCGGAAACGTGATGGTACGCATTTCACCTCCTTACACGAGGCATCACAACAACGGTTCACCAGGCAACGCCGGTCAACTGCTGTTTGTGTATGAGAAATTGGTTGGAAACGTTCCTCATGTCAACACATTGTAGGTGTCGCCACCGGCGCCAACCTTGTGTGAATGCTCTGAAATGCTAATCATTTACATATCGCAGCATCTTCTTCATGTCGGTTAAATTTCGCGTCTGTAGCACGTCATCTTCGTGGTGTAGCAATTTTAATGGCCAGTAATGTATTACCAAAGAATAGTGATTTATGGAAAAGGACACAGTTGCCGATCTTCGATGCCACACATTTCGATTATTGCAAGGGACACAGATAAATTTTTCATAGTCTAAGGTGGCTGCTAAAGATGGTACAATGGGGAAATGGGGAGATCACTAAGTCAACGGTGTAATCGTATGGTATTATGTCGGCTGCGCATTTCTTGGAAAATAATGTAGGTGGCCGTCCTAGCTACACCAGCCAGCTAGTCGATAATCGTGTTG
Source organism: Schistocerca americana (assembly GCF_021461395.2). Taxonomy (NCBI): domain Eukaryota; kingdom Metazoa; phylum Arthropoda; class Insecta; order Orthoptera; family Acrididae; genus Schistocerca; species Schistocerca americana. Next base: position 265,445,377 of record NC_060123.1, read on the forward strand.
CCTGCGCTTTTCCAAATCTTTACGTCTAAATGTTTCGACTTGTGTGACTGTAAAACATTATTGGTATCATGAATGATTGTGATGTCATTTGAAGTTACTCTTTGCGAAAGGGTCATCCGTCTTTTAACTGTTTCATGCTATTCTCCATCTTTTAATTTCTTTTTATCTCTCCCTAACTACTATTCGCAACATCTACTCTACCTTTTTGTCTATAAATTAGTCTTCCTGCCCCATTCTTTTCTTTCTACTGCTTCTTTAACAGCCGAGTTAACTATTCTTGATGTTGTAGCAGATGGCTAAGCTGCTCCTTCTCCTGATAAGACATTTTTCCTCACTTATTCTTTCTTGAACCGCATTTGACGCTGTATCAGCCTAGCAGTGTTCTAAAGCACCGCGTTCCAAATTCTTACGGTTCTCAGAGTAGCAAACGTCTTGCCACTTCAGTTCGGTGTTCTTCATTACTTACCTGTGTTAGAACTATATTAGGACATGACATGAATTGTTATATATAATGTAAGGTGAACAGTCGGTGGAACTATCATCAACCAGATGCCATTGTTAGAACTTTCAAATCAATTATTTCATACTGTTTTCTCATTTCACTTTCATCCTATATACGTACCAACTCCTAGAGGTGCCAGCCGTTTCTTCGACCGAATGTTATATGTGTCTCAAAGTTGTCTGAAATGTTCCCCCGTATAACGCAGTTATGCTTTCCGTTTCATGTACCTTCGCAGTCAACCACCATAGCTATCTCCAAGCGTCAGGTATCGTCACGCTGTCACTAGTCAGAGTCACAATCCCGAATACTATGGATTCGACACTAATATTTGTAGTTTTTCATCATTTTGCATCACCATCTTCCCACCCTCCTCTTAATCACAACTGACAGAAATCAGCGTACCGGCCCCTAACATTGTGATAACGATAATGATGTTTGATTTGTGAGGCGCTGAAATGCGCGGTCATCAGCGCCCGTACAAAGTCCCAATGTTTACATTGTCCAATTTTTAGGCAGTCCAATCGTGTCACTGTTACGAATGATGATGATGATGATAACGAAATGATGAGGACAACACAAACACCCAGTCCCGGGGAAGAGAAAATCCCAAAACGGCCGGGAATCGAATCTGGGACCCCGTGATCCAGAGGCAGCAACGCTAGCACTAGACCACGAGCTGCGGACCCTAACATTGTGGATTTGAAGCTACTGCCTGCTGTTTTTATTATTCTCACACGTAACTTCCATTCCAGCCCTATTCACACTTCCAGGGTTAAAAAGTCACCGTAACTGACACCAATAATCCTAGAAACGACGAAAAGTATGGAATCAACAATAATATCAAACTTCCTGGCAGATTAAAACTGTGCGCCGGACCGAGACTCGAACTCGGGACCTTTGCCTTTCTCGGTCCGGCACACAGTTTTAATCTGCCAGGAAGTTTCATATCAGCGCACAGTCCACTGCAGAGTGAAAATCTCATTCTGGAACAATAATATCAGTCGTTTTCTGTTTTTTCGCGTACTATCCCTTTCCAACTCCTCCCTCCTAGAGGCGCCAAGGTATCTTCCCCGGAGGTACTTTTTCCTCATTGGTAAGAAATATTTACAGTACTTCAAGGTAAAATCTTTTGGGATATTAAGCCGCGCCACATTTTTCTCCAAAATTTGCCCGAAACTCGACATTTTCACTCAAATGCTGGTATACTCTTTAGTTGAGTCTTCTGGTGTCAATCGTTGGTTGAATATAGTGTTCCGTCACCACCAAGATACAGGAAGGTACCTGAAAGGGGTTATCAGCAGAGGACTGAAAACGTCTCATACTATTTTACATTCAATGACAACGGCCACAGAAATCTCCCTCTCTCTCTCTGTCTCTCTCTCTCTCTCTCTCTCTCTCACACACACAAAAATCGACTGAGGTAAGTGGAAAATATTTTCTTCCACCGTACCTACTGCAAGTACTTGCCCTTGGTTTTTAATGCAATGAAGCGATTTATCATAAAATTTCATTGAACCTGTATCAGAACAGAAAAAAATGTAATCATGAATATAATTGTGATTCTTGAGTTTCTCCCGGCGTATTTGATAGTCAAAATATCCACGGGTGTGCTGCCGGTCTATAGTGTCCAACGGGCACAATATTTCGGCGATCATACATGTCGCCATCATCAGGTGAACTGACGGACTGAGCTCCTGTGAACGTGCCGGCACGGAGATCCGTACGCTATGGCTGCTCAGAGGGAACTGGGTTCGGTCGCGGCGGCGGCCGATTTAAATACCCTCCGCCCGCGGCGCGCTCCCTCCGCCGTCCGCGCCCCGCGCCACGGCGCGCGGTGGAACAGATTGCGACGGCGTCTGAGATGACGTCGGAGTGATGGCTCTGTCCGCCGTGGTCGTCACACCTATACGTTTGCTCGATTTACTCTTGATTAACCCGATCGCTGGTTCCCAAGCCTTGCTAAGATTATAGCCACAGTCACGGTTTATGAGGTCGTCATTGGTGCGAATTTCGGTGGCCTCTCTAACAACGCTGTCCCAGTATCTCGACGTCTGTACCAGAATCCTCGTGCGGTCATATTCCATGGCGTGATTTTCCGACAAACAATGTTCAGCGACCGCCGACTTGCTCGGATACATCAGGCGAGTGTGCCTCTGGTGTTCACGGCATCGATCCTCGACGGTACGCATCGTCTGACCAATATACGACTTGCCACATTGACACGGAATCTGGTACACGCCGGCCTTCCTCAAACCGAGGTCATCTTTGGCGCTCCCCACCAGTGCACGAGTTTTATTTGGAGGACAAAACACAGTTCCGACCCGGTGTTTCTTCAGAATGCGAGCGATTTTCCCCGAGAGTGCGCCTGTGTATGGAATAAATGCAGTGCCTACCTCCTCCCTCGTGACTTCATCCATCTCAAGAGGTTGTGCTGCAGTGGTTGGGCGGAGAGCACGTTGAATCTGCCACTCTGAGTACCCATTTTTCCGAAATACAGTTCTCAGATGTTCCAATTCCTGGGGTAGACTCTCTGCGTCAGAGATAGTGCGCGCCCTATGTACTAGAGTTTTAAGTACCCCATTCCTCTGTGAAGGGTGGTGGCAGCTGTCTGCGTGCAAATACAGATCAGTGTGCGTAGTCTTCCGATACACCCCATGACCTAGGGTGCCGTCAGCCCTTCTCTTGACCAAGGTATTTAAATCGGCCGCCGCCGCGACCGAACCCAGTTCCCTCTGAGCAGCCATAGCGTACGGATCTCCGTGCCGGCACGTTCACAGGAGCTCAGTCCGTCAGTTCACCTGATGATGGCGACATGTATGATCGCCGAAATATTGTGCCCGTTGGACACTATAGACCGGCAGCACACCCGTGGATATTTTGACTATCAAATACGCCGGGAGAAACTCAAGAATCACATCATACACCTTTACGGGGAGGAGATGTATCGCAGCATGAAGAAATTTGAAAAGTTGTGCCACCGTAGATGTCGTTTGCTAAGTACTCTTGCCTTTCTAAAGAGATGTCGTTCCGAGAATGTTGTTCCAAATTTTGCTAAGGTTATGCATCACATCGATTCTGCAGCAGCTAAGAGAATCAAGAAACGAGCCAGCCTCGCATTGGTACGTGAGAGAGTGCAATTCACCCGCCGGAGCCTTGAGTTTATCTCACAGGAATTACTCAAACTACATTTGCAACTGGCTAGTAAGTTCACTTCTTGTTCCTGGGATTGGATTGATGGTGTCACCTGGGTGTCAGCTGATTCCGCCCATAAGAAGGCTACGGGACGTCAAACAGCTAAGTTCTCACGTCTCCTTGACAAACCATCTCTGCAGGTTCCGTGCAAGACTGTCATCAATTTGAGTGGCATGGTGTTGAGTGATGATGCAGTCTCGGTTTTGCAGAAAGGTCTCAACTTCGCTCCCACCCCCAAGTTCACTCCAGTCGCAGAAATTGTTAGTGCTGTTGAACAGGTTGCAGCTCGACTTCCGCCAGAATCAGCCGAGGAAATACGTCGTGAAACTTGTCGTGCGTTGACGAAATCCAAGCCGATGAAGTCAAATATCAGCAGTAAAGAGAGGGCGGCCATTCGTGATCTGAGGGAGCGCTCTGAAATTGTTGTCTTACCGGCTGACAAAGGCAATGCTACAGTTGTTGTCTCCCATAAGGACTACACTGATAAGATGCAGAGCCTGCTAAATGACGATTCCTACCGGAAGATCAGCGTTGACCCTACAAAGAAGGTGAAGAACAAGACGAGGGCGCTTCTCAAGGACGCAGATTTACCGGAGGGTGACGCTAAGAAATTGTTACCCCAAGGTCCGGTACCGCCTAGACTATATGGACTCCCGAAGGTTCACAAAGAGGGGATACCATTACGCCCCATTGTCAGCAACATCAGGGCACCTACATATTTGTTGGCCAAATACCTGACGGGGTTATTAAGTCCTTATGTGGGTAAATGCCCTCATCACATCCGTAATTCCGTGGATTTTGTTAAACGCCTTGACAGCTTCAGGTTGGATGAGTCAGATATCATGGTGAGTTTTGACGTCGTTTCCTTGTTTACGAGGGTACCCCTGCGAGGGTCACTAGAATTGATTAGTCAGAAGTTTGACGAGAAGACCACTGAACTTTTTAGGCATGTCTTGACTTACACGTATTTTCTTTTTAATGGAGAATACTACGAACAAACGGAGGGAGTCGCCATGGGTAGTCCACTCTCACCGGTGGTAGCGAATTTGTACATGGAGAACTTCGAGGAGGAAGCCCTGTCGTCATCCGTATGGAAACCTACTTGCTTTTTCCGTTACGTGGACGACACGTTCGTCATCTGGCCACATGGTATGGATAAACTCCTTGACTTCCTTACACATCTAAATTCCATACACCCCAACATCAAATTCACTATGGAGACTGAAACGGAGGGTAAATTACCTTTCCTTGACGTCTTGGTCAAGAGAAGGGCTGACGGCACCCTAGGTCATGGGGTGTATCGGAAGACTACGCACACTGATCTGTATTTGCACGCAGACAGCTGCCACCACCCTTCACAGAGGAATGGGGTACTTAAAACTCTAGTACATAGGGCGCGCACTATCTCTGACGCAGAGAGTCTACCCCAGGAATTGGAACATCTGAGAACTGTATTTCGGAAAAATGGGTACTCAGAGTGGCAGATTCAACGTGCTCTCCGCCCAACCACTGCAGCACAACCTCTTGAGATGGATGAAGTCACGAGGGAGGAGGTAGGCACTGCATTTATTCCATACACAGGCGCACTCTCGGGGAAAATCGCTCGCATTCTGAAGAAACACCGGGTCGGAACTGTGTTTTGTCCTCCAAATAAAACTCGTGCACTGGTGGGGAGCGCCAAAGATGACCTCGGTTTGAGGAAGGCCGGCGTGTACCAGATTCCGTGTCAATGTGGCAAGTCGTATATTGGTCAGACGATGCGTACCGTCGAGGATCGATGCCGTGAACACCAGAGGCACACTCGCCTGATGTATCCGAGCAAGTCGGCGGTCGCTGAACATTGTTTGTCGGAAAATCACGCCATGGAATATGACCGCACGAGGATTCTGGTACAGACGTCGAGATACTGGGACAGCGTTGTTAGAGAGGCCATCGAAATTCGCACCAATGACGACCTCATAAACCGTGACTGTGGCTATAATCTTAGCAAGGCTTGGGAACCAGCGATCGGGTTAATCAAGAGTAAATCGAGCAAACGTATAGTTGTGACGACCACGGCGGACAGAGCCATCACTCCGACGTCATCTCAGACGCCGTCGCAATCTGTTCCACCGCGCGACCGTGGCGCGGGGCGCGGACGGCGGAGGGAGCGCGCCGCGGGCGGAGGGTATTTAAATCGGCCGCCGCCGCGACCGAACCCAGTTCCCTCTGAGCAGCCATAGCGTACGGATCTCCGTGCCGGCACGTTCACAGGAGCTCAGTCCGTCAGTTCACCTGATGATGGCGACATGTATGATCGCCGAAATATTGTGCCCGTTGGACACTATAGACCGGCAGCACACCCGTGGATATTTTGACTATGAATATAATTATTAGAATATCATAGAAATGTGATAACATATGTCGTATTTTTTGAATGCTGGTAGCTCATTAGCGGAACATTGTGTTGCGAGGGGTGGGGACGAATCAACAAGTAAGAACAGAATTAGATATTTACTTCGTTTAAATGTAAACATTCAATACATGAGGGTGAAAAATAGATGTAGAGCTGAAGGGAAGGTGGTGGGAGGAATGGTATACGAAAGTTGGGCCGTGCCGAGCGCCGTCGCTGTGTTGCTACCGTGTGTGGGCCACCTGTTGGCAGTGAGCACGCGCCGAGCCGAGCAGCCGGCCGCAGGCGCGCCGCGCGTGCCGTGTGACATTTACGGCGGACAGGAATGCCGCCGATCTGGGCTGGGGGCGGAGCGCGCCACCTCCGGCTGGCAGGCAGTTTGCCGGCCAGCGCCGCTGCAGGGGGGCATCATCTGGCGCTCTGGACTCGCCGAGTGAGCGCGATAATAAACTTTTGGTCAATACTGGAGCGAAGCGATAGAATACCATCCGAATATTAGTTAGGAACGCATTTGCAACTTGTTGGGTGACTGTAATGCAAATTGTAGGGGTTACACTTTGCTGACTCCGGTTATGTCTCCTACGGGTCGCCAGGCGTATTTTCTATGATGCTTCAGCAGATGTTTCTAATTTCGTTCTTGCAATGAGTAGCTGTAATCATTCCAAACAAATACTTCTCATAAAGTCTCCCATACGACGGCCAGTTTCGGCGGAAACAGTCGGTTTGTTTTCCGCTGCAAACAAAATAATTTTGAAATCGGAATAGCACGTGTCCATTAGACAGAGCTGTCCTAAATTAGGCTAGTGCGACATTCGTTTTATCGATATATATTAACAGTTACAGTAAGACACGAACAATAATAAGAACTCTAGCAGCAGCGGGGCAGTACCGATGCATAGCGCTAGCAGTTAGCGTGGGCCACGGCGGTGGCGTCGATGCTGGAGTACTGGTTATCCTTTTTGTTCTAATGTCCCTATCGATACACGTCGATAAAACGAATATCGCTCTAGACTGCTATGGGTCTACTTTGTCCAGCGGGCACGTGAAATTCGGATTTAAAAATCATTTTCTTTGCAACGAGAGACAAACTAACGCTTTCTGTTGACGCAGGGCGTCGCATGGAAGACACGACAAGATGCATTTGTTCGAGCTGACTCCACCTACACTTTGCAGAGTCGCAGGTTCGAATCCTGCCTAGGGCATGGATGTGTGTGATGTCCTTAGGTTAGTTAGGTTTAAGTAGTTCTAAGTTCTAGGGGGCTGATGACCTCAGATGTTAAGTCCCATAGTGCTCAGAGCCATTTGAAACACACATTTTGCAAAAACGGAACTGCAAATATCTGCCGGAAGGAATGAGAAAATGGGACTGACGCCTCTCAGATGAGATACCATACACACACACACACACACACACACACACACACACACACATTACTTTGTCCCATTCATTAGGACAACATTAACTCGTGAAAACTAGAGTGAAAAATCAAATTAAATATCTTTTTGATTTTTCCGATATCTTTAGTATTCTTCGGAATATTCTCTTTTCGGTGCTTCTTCCTGCAATCGAGGTACACTCAACGATGTTCTTGAACGCAGCGGAATACAAATATATTTTGTTCTTCACCTGTGATCAACATGCCGCGTAAATCTTTCATTAATTTAACACATCTTTCAGCAGAGTTGTCAATAGTCATTAAATCCTTAACTATCCATTTACCGTCTTAATTTGAAGTGCTGTTCGTCCATGTCGAAGGGCATTCTTGAATAAAACTAGTGTCTATAATCTTCAAGCAAGAGAACCGATCTCTACTCTTGCCTGATACGCATTCGGCTAATGTTTTCTCTGAAATGAAGATGGGACTGAATAATTTAAGCCAAAAAAAAGTGCTAATCAGGCTAACTACAAATGATTGCTAAATTTCCTTACAGCTGCCTTTGAAATCGTGGAGTCAGTCCTTTCATTTGATTCCAGATCTTTTCAGGGGCAGAGATTTAGATGAGGAGTTTTTACAGCTCTACTGACTGAAGCCACAGTTTGACATAAACACCAACAATTAAAAGAGAGAATTCTGTCTGTGCATTTTTGTTTTCAGCGGATAGTTCAAGTTATGATCTTAGCAGTTAATTGCTCTTGCCATCCATCTTGCTTGATGCATCGCTCCAGCACAGTATAGTTTCAGTTTTAGCCAAAGCCTGCTTCCAAAAAACAGTACAAGAAGTTCTAGGAGTTCACGACAACACCTGTCACTGTTCATTCATCTAATTAACTTTCGCAGAAGTCTAACATCTCCTTAATTTCTTACACACTAAAAAAGAAATCCACAATCTATTTGCGGTGTGAAAATTATTTTCCAGTTTTCTATCAATGTTTAAAATGCAATTTGTCAAGATTGCTTGCTAAACCATAAACTTTATATTCGAACATACTTTTGAAAATATATTCACATATGTAATGACGGCATGGTTAATACAACAACTGCCTGTCCAATTTGTGTTCAAATAGGATGCATACCCCGATGGCCGATATTTAACGCAGATGTTCCGCTGTATAAAATATATACTTTGCTCTCAGTACCAGAATACTTTTAGGCGTTCCAAACAACGTTCGCTTGCACTTTACCGTAGTCGCTATGTACTTTTCGAACGCCAGTGAGCTGTTCGCTGTCCCCAAATGCAACAGTGATGCTGGTGCGAGCATCCCAAAGATGTTCGGGCTGACATGCGGTTCCTCTTCTTCGAAATGTCTTGGCTCAAACTCGTCTAGGGGTTGAACCGCACGTGTCGCATTACACGCTCTAAATTAGACACTTGTGACCCTTTGGTTAAATTGTCTGGCTGATGGCAAGTTTGCGAAATACAAAGTTAACATAATATGTAATAACAGCAATAATAATATCGGGAACTAAATTAACGACCCATAAATGATGTAGGCCACACAGTTGCGATTTAGCTAGAATAATGTTTATCCAGAAAGCAAACAATCGCGAAAGTGGTCGTATTTAGAGTTACTGTTACACAATCTCATCTCGAATTGCAAGTCCATCTCGTTAACTACGCGAAATGTTAAGAGTTCACACCAGGCACGCGGCTGCTTACCGCTCAGAGACTATGTCCCGCGATACCACACATCGCGAAATTTACTAAGTTGTTCCACTTCCTAGCTACCTAAACAACGACCGCCCACTTTCGCGTCTACATCCGAACTGTCCACTTTGGTGTCTCCAGCCGAACTGTACTCTTTGGTATCTAGACCAGCACTGCCCTCTGCCCGTCTCCGACCGCGTTTCCCGCGCGCCGAACATCTTCGCTCAACTGACTAGCCCAGTTCCCTTTCCTGAAGCCGTCCATCTGAATGTCTACAGATTATTCTACATTACTTTACATTTTAACACATTTAAATAATCAAAGCTTGACCTCTTTCACGTTCTAAGTAAAGGAACAATACTATCCATTACACACTAAACGTTACATTATTTTACAAAAAACCAATACAATTTCCTTCTTAGCTTTGAATACCACGACCAGTAGCCTTGCACCAATGTGCTTTCTGATAAACGTATGAAAAACAAAAGTAACGTTTATGCACTAAACTTTACAACAAATATTCAGTTACCTAATGATTCAATAGGCTGTTATGCTGTCATCGTTCAATGTGTTTTGTGTGGAGGAAATTATGATCAGATGCTTAACTGAAAATACTGGAGATTTAAGTTTACTATATATTTTAAATGTTCAAATGTGTGTGAATTCCTAAGGGACCAAAGTGCTGAGGTCTTCGGTCCCTAGACTTACACTCTATTTAAACTAACTTATGCTAAGAACATCACACACATACTTGCGCGGGGGAGGACTCGAACCTCTGGCATATCTTTCAAACAAATAGTTACAGAGTTGATATTTACAACGTTTGTTGTTTTAATGACCCTCTTCTATATGAAATATCGATCGTTAAGATCGAACAAAGAGTTCAGACTTTAGCATTCAGGTCTTTGTTACGAAACCTGTTAATTTCACTTTAACAGTAAATCCTAAACTATTGTAGATATGATCAATGTTCAAGTTTTTGTGGAACCACCATGAAATTTTATGCAGGATAACATATTAAAGTTACTGTGACTTGAATCCCTGAAATACTACAGAATTAAATAGTTTGCATAAATTTTTCCCTTTATGGCCGATCTTAGGTCCACCATATTTAACACTGCTACGTCTCCTTGGCCACAAAAGCCTTCTACTGGGTTTCCCTATGACGTGGGTTCTCGTCTATCTCACTCGCACACTGCAGCGCTTAGGCCTCAGTAAACAATACACACCTGTGAGTCTCCCCATCTCGTGGTGAATCTGCGCCCTTTGTGGCACACGGTCTTATACGACAGGGTTCGTTTCACAATTCCTGAAGGCTGACTCTTTCGGCCATATACTTAAATGAGAGCGCAGTGCCCGTTAACTCTCACTGGCAACAGTGTATCAACATAATTAACAGTAAGAACTGCAGGAATATAATTCTAGAGAGCTGGTTCTATTGTTTCATACTGTTCTCATTCCTATTTCTGCCTGCCATTTTGAACAGACGATTTATTAATACACAGCTCTTCAGTACCCTGATCAAGTCCTTCTGTTGTTGCCTGAAGAACATTTACAGAATGTCTTACACTCAGCTGGCATCTATCCAAAGAATGTGTTAAATTTTCAGTAATAAAATCTCTGGTTCCTTGTCTTGCAACGTTCTCCAATAAACTACTGACAGAAGTACGTTCTAATAATAAACATCACCAACGTCAATTTCACCTCAAAATGAAAATGCCCTATCTGATTCTGCAGATGATGAAAAAGGAAGTACAGCAGAGAATGTAGAAGTAGATGCAGTGCACCTTTGTTTCTCTTGCCTTTTCCTTCTCCCAGCTTTCTTTGCACTCACCATTAGTTCTCTATATGAAAGTACTCCGTCTACTCCTGCAAAGCAGCCTTTACGCCCTGCCCTCTTCCAACTTGATTGTTTGTAGAGCATTGGCACGTGCAATACCAAATAATTCGTGGAAATTATTTATAGCCTACACGGAGCGTATATATATCTTGACACTTTTTCAAGTTTCCTTTCTTTCTTCTTTTTTCAATTGTCCCCACTCCGAATGCAGGTTAATAAGGTTTTGTGAACAACGCTGAATAGTTCTTGCTTTCTCCCAAAGTATAGTGCCACACGATCGGTAACAAACAACTGACTGAACTGCACGTGCACGTACTATATGGTGAGGTGACATCAGCGCGACATCTAAAGCCATCTATCGTTAGAAAATTTTGTATAGACATGTTTCAAGGTCATTCAGACAGTAGTGGAGGATGAGCGCTCAAAAATATTGGTAGTCCGAAGATAAGGGATACTTTAATATACAGGATGATTAAAAAAGAAAGAACAGATTTCAGTTTTTTATTGCAGACAAACTATGAACCGTAGACACACATTGTGCGTGTCATTGGATAGAGAATGGTTCAAAGTTTTATGTTCGCACAGACACTAGACCATACATGATCATAACGTGAATTTTAAAAGTTTCCCGGCGATTTGACTGTTCAAACAGATTTCGGGCTTGCAGTCGGTCGTCGTTCAATACTTCGCACGATATGTCAACTGGGCACCTGCCAGTCATCTTCAGGTGAGCCGTCGCAGACTGGCGAAAACGTCGTCCGTTCCGCAATATATAGCGTACTGTAACTATTCTGTGCATGCGTCGAAAACTTGATAGTTGAACCACACTGCCCGCCAGCAGCGCCCTCGCTGGTGGAATAGCGGAACTCAGTCGCCCTCTGCGTTGCTGTTTGCCACGGCGGTCGACGCAATCTGTCGTCTTCGATTTGAGCAAATCGTGGAAATGATGGAATTCCATGCACTGTCCAGCTGGTAGCCGCTGTCACGGTTTAACAGATTTTCCGCCAGTCGTATTTCTACGGATTCTTTAATAATGGAGTCCCAGAAAGACGTTGCTGTGGACAAAATCATTGTTTTCTCATACTCCATTGAATGTCCAGTAGAAATACAATGTTCAGCAATAGCGGACTTGCTTGCCTGCAAAAGGCGGGTGTAACGTTGATGTTCAGTGCAGCGTTCTTTCACGGTGCGTGTGGTTTGACCTATGTAAGCCATACCACATTGACACGGTATCTTGTAAATTCCGGCCTTTCGTAGTAACAGATTGTCCTTAACTGATCCCACGAGGTCCGCAATCTTCGATGGTGGGCGGAAAACCACTTTTACCTGAAATTTTCGGAGGATTCTTGCTATTTTAAACGAAGTGTTGCCAACGAAAGGAAGAAAAGCTAAAGATTGTTCCGGCGTGTTCTCCTCTTTATTCACTTTCTGCTTCCTAGTTTTAACTGTTAGTGCGCTGTTAATCTGCCGGATGGAATACCCATTTTCGCTGAATACTTTCTTTAGATGGGCGAGTTCTTGAGGTAAGCTATCTAGATCTGAGACAGCATGAGCTCTATGAACAAGTGTTTTAAGCAAACTCATGGTTTGCGATGGGAGATGGCAACTCGATGCTTGCAGGTACAAATCAGTATGGGTGGGTTTCCGGTAAACTGAATGCCCTGGAGAACCATCATTCTTCCTTCGAACCAGGACATCCAAGAAAGGCAAACAACCATCTTTCTCTATTTCGATGGTGAACAGGATGTTGCTATGAATGGAGTTGAGGTGATGTAGAAACTCCATTAATTCATCTTCTCCATGAGGCCACACTATGAAAGTGTCATCCACATACCGCCAAAAAACTGTTGGCTTCAAGGCAGCTGATTCAAGCGCTCTCTCTTCAAAATCCTCCATAAAAAAGGTTGGCCACCAAAGGAGACAGGGGACTACCCATGGCGACACCGTCAGTCTGTTCAAAATATTCTTGATTAAACATAAAATAAGTTGAGGAAAGAGCGTGCCTGAACAAAGCAGTGATATCAACAGGAAATATGTTAGCAATCAGTGTCAAAGAATCTGCAAGAGGAACTTTTGTAAAAAGTGAGACCACATCAAAACTTACTAGAAGGTCTACACTGCTAAGACGAAGAGCCCCCAGTCGATTGATAAAATCACCTGAGTTTCGTATGTGATGTGAGCACTTGCCTATGAAAGGTCTCAGTAGGGAAGCGAGATGTTTAGCTAAATCATATGAAGGAGCTCCAACGTTGCTCACTATTGGACGCAGAGGAAGACCCTCTTTATGAATCTTTGGAAGGCCATGCAGTCTTGGAGGTACACAACCATGTGGTCTTAACCTCTTGTTGGTCTCTTGCGGTAGGGAGGAGGAATTTAATAGTGCTGAAGTTTTTCGTTGCACACGTCCTGTAGGATCGTAATCAATCATCCTATAGGTAGAGTCACTTAGCAGACCATACATCTTATCTTTATACACACCACGAGGTAACAAAACAGTTGCATTACCTTTGTCAGCTTTCAATACCACTACGTCAGGGTCCTCTCTCAGATTTCGTAATGCAGCCCTTTCTGCAGAGGTTAAATTACTGCGTTGAGTAGGAGCCTTCAACAGAGCACGGCAAGTTTCCCTTCTTATTTCGTCTGCAGATTAACAGGGCACTAACAGTTAAAACTAGGAAGCAGGAAGTCAATAAAGAGGAGAACATGCCGGAACAATCTTTAGCTTTTCTTCCTTTCGTTGGCAACACTTCGTTTAAAATAGCAAGAATCCTCCGAAAATTTAAGGTAAAAGTGGTTTTCCGCCCACCATTGAAGATTGCGGACCTTGTGGAATCAGTTAAGGACAATCTGTTACTACGAAAGGCCGGAATTTACAAGATACCGTGTCAATGTGGTATGGCTTACATAGGTCAAACCACACGCACCGTGAAAGAACGCTGCACTGAACATCAACGTTACACCCGCCTTTTGCAGCCAAGCAAGTCTGCTATTGCTGAACATTCCAGCAGCGAGGGCGCTGTCGGCGGGCAGTGTGGTTCAACTATTAAGTTTTCGACGCATGCGCAGAATAGTTACAGTACGCTATATATTGCGGAACGGACGACCTTTTCGCACATCTAGAGGGTTGGATACCCTCCTTCGAAAGCGTCAGATTGCAAAGCCTGGGCTACTCTCAGGGTGGAATCTCCGTCTTCGAAGATTGTGTCTGTCCGCCCGCCCGCCGCTTGCTGCTGTAGCTGTTCGTCCGTCCGTCCGCCTGCTTGCTCGCTGTCCATCGCCGTCGCCGTAACCGCTGCCGCTGCCACCGCTGCTGTCTGCTGTCCGTCCGTCTGTTCGTCGCCGGCCATCGCCGCCGCCGCCGCCGCCGCCGCCGCCGCCGCCTGCTGCCCGTCCGTCTGTCAGTCGCCGTTCGTCTGCAATGAGTACTCCCACCTCCACTGTCATCTACACCTCCCCCTCCCCCTCTCCCACAGTCACTTCCTGGAGTGCCGCCCCTGGCCTCCCTCCTTACACCTCCCCTCCCCTTCCCTCACTTACCCATCCCCCTATCTCCTCCCCTGCTGTATACCCACACCTCTACACCCTTCCTCCAGCCTCCACACCCTCAACAGCTCCCACTACTACCCCCACCCTCACGTACGCTTCTGTTGCCGCCTCTACTGCCGCCCCTCAGGTGGTCGGCTTCTCCTCTCTCACCCATCCTTCACTTTGTCATCTGCATCTCCCGCATGCATCACGTCGCGCCGAGCCACCATCGCCACCACTGAACCGGCTGCTTCTCCCGGTGCCTCCACTACGCCACAGGAATCTGCCACCCGCCACCTCCCTCTCCTCCTCGTTCCTCTCCCCTCCTCCCAGCCTCCAGTCTCCAAAAAACCCCAAAAGCACGTCGTTACCGACTCTGCTCCCGCCACTTCCCACAAAAAGTCAACACCACCTCCCCCTCCCCCTGCCGTCACCATGGATACCACCCCTCCTCCTGCCACCCATACCTCAGCCCCCACCCTCTACATCTTTGTCCTGTCAACTCCCGATCCTAAGTTCCTCATCGCTCGTACCCTCACCATGGATATACGAAAGTACTTACCTGGTTCTCCCATTTCCCAACTCATTCTCTGCAGGAACTCAGTCCGTATCAAGTCCCCATCCCCATCCTTTCACACAGACCTCCTGCAAAAAACTCCCACGAGTTATGTTTGGCTCCCACGCCTCCCTGACACCCTTCCTTTCTGCTTCCACTCTTTGTCAGCCCCAGCCTCCCAGTCACCCCCTCCACCTACACCGCTGTGATCACCAAGCTCAGCCCAGTGATCACAGAGGATGAAGTGTTGGCAGAACTGAACTGCCACCAGGACTTGGAAATCCGCTCTGTCCGCCGTATCCACAATGCCTCTGGTGCCACCTACCTCATGTGGGTGTTCTCTGAGTCCGCCCCATCCATTGACCATCTCCTCACCCAGGGTGCCCTGATATACCACCGTCGCCACCCTGTCGAATCCTCCAAATCCCCTCCCCAATCCTACCATTGCCAGCGGTGCCTGATGTACAATGACCACCTGACTCCCAACTGCAAAAACCCCCCCCATCTTTCCCCATTGCAAAGCCTCCCACTTTCTTCAGAACTGCCCCAACCTCGCTGCTCCTCCTTGCTGTAATACCTGCAATGGCCCCCATCACACCTACTCCCACAAGTGTAAAGCTAAGCCCCCTCCAGCCACCCCTGAGCTTACAGTCCCAGTTCGTCCCATCGATCCCCCTGTCCATCCCAACAATTCCCTCTGTCCACCCCCCAAGGCCAAGGACATCATCCGGTTCCTTACCATTGTACTCCAGAACACTCACCCTTTTCAGTGCCCCCACACCTTCCAACAAATCTCCCTTGCTGCTCGCTCCGTTTTCCACCTGAACGCCTTTGCCACCTACTCCCACAACCAAGCCCACTTCACCTTCACCCGCCTCGACACCAAGTTTAAGTCTCTCCCCTTCCCTGTCTTCCCCCCCTCCTTCCCGCTATGGAGCAGCATGAGTATCGCATCCTCTTCCAGAACATTCGCTCCTTCTGTTCCAACAAATACCTTCTCATGCACACCCTCTCCCACCACGAGGTCGACACCTTCCTCTTGAACGAAACCTTTCTCCAGCCGCGCCATTCTATCTGCACCTCTCCCTATATCCTCTACCGCATTGACGCTGCTGGTCCTCATGCACAGGGTGGAGTCACGATTGGCCATCTTAAGCATATCCCTGTCCGGCCACAACCTCTCCTCAATGACCCCACTGAACACCTTATCCTTAGCGTCTTCTTCCCCTCCCTCATCATTAACTGTGCCACCATCTATGTCCGCTCCACTGCTCCTCTTCCTTATGACTTCATCTCGCACATTGACAGCACCTTCTCCACCTATGTGATTGCCGCGACCTCAACATCCATAGCCGCACTCCTGCTGCCCTTCGGCGGTGGCATCAGTTCCTCTCCACAATCTAAGGTGACCTTGTTCCCCTTCCCCAGCACACCCGACCCAAAAGTTACACCACCCTCGATGTTGTCATTGCCTCCGCCAACCTCCTTGGGTGTATCACTGTCGCCGTCCTTGACCCCACAGGTAGCGATCACATCCCTGTCCTTCTCACCATAATGTCTGCTCACTGCCCCCCCCCCCCGGCTCTGCACCCTGCATCCCCTCCCAAGGTCGTCCATGACTATCACCGTGCCAACTGGGCTGCCTACCGGGACTCCATCTCCACCCAGGTCGAAAGCCACCCTCTTACCTACCGCCATCCTGACATCATCCACGCCTCGTCCTTCCTTCAGAAGGTAATTACTGGCACTGTGGAGGCCCAAGTTCCTACTAAAGCCATCCACCCACACCGTCCCACTCTCCCTCCGTGGGCTATCCTCCTCCTCCGCGAATCCCGCCGCCTCTATCGCTCCTTCCTGCGCACTCGTGACGGGGATACACTCCAACGCCACCGGCAAATACAGCGACACGTACGGAACCTTATTACAGCAACAAAAGGCCGAGACTGGCGCCAGACCTGCAAACGACTCAACGCCACCCTCCCTATCAACTCCTCCAAGTACTGGTCCTCCTTCCATCGCCTTCTGGTTCCCTTTCCGCTCCCCACTTCTCCATAACGATCGCCCCCTTCCTGACAACCTCAGTAAGGCCAACCACTTCACTTCCCACCTTTCCGAGGTCTTCTTCATCCCCGATGATCCCCACTTTGATTATTCTCATTTCCCCACCATCATGGAACGTGCCGATACCTCAGTCGCTCCACTTGCTCCTAGTCTCCAGTACTTGGGGCAGTTGCCCCCCTCTGACATAAACACTCCCATCACAGCACACGACATTAAACTTATCCTCCGGTCCAAACGCAACACGGCCCCTGGTCAAGACTGTGTCACCTACCGTCACCTTCGAGAAAGCCCCTATTCCATCTTGACTGTCCTCACCCATCTCTATAATGTCATCCTCTCTATCATCCTCTCTACTGGCTTCTACCCTGACCTGTGGAAGACCTCCCACGTCCTCTTATTTCTCAAACCCAACAAACCCCCTTCTGCCGCCTCTTCCTATCGTCCCATCTGCCTCACCTCAGTCTTCAGTAAGGTCTTTGAATCCATCGTCTCCCACCATATCCATCAGCACCTTGCTCAACACCACCTCCTCCCCCTTATCCAGTGTGGCTTCTGACCCTCCTTCTCTGCTGAAGACCAACTCCTCAACCTATTTCACCTTCTGTCCCTCCAGCTCAACTTCCGTTGCACCGCCATTTTTGTTTCTCTTGACCTCCAAAATGCCTATGACCGTGTATGGCATCCCGGTCTCCTCTTTAAACTCCAAACCTACGCCCTGCCTATCAATTTTGTTCATCTGGTCGCTTCCTTCCTCTGGCACCGTTCTTCCTATGTCACCCTCCACAATACCAACTCCTGTATCTCTTATCCCACGGCTGGCGTCCCCCAGGGTTCTGTCCTCTCCCCTCTCCTTTATCTCTTGTATACAGCTGATATGCCCAAGCCACCCCAACCTTCTCCAGTATGCTGATGACACTGCCTTCCTGGCTCTCTATCCTACCCTTCAACAGTCTCAACGTACCCTCCAAACCCACCTTAACCAGTTCACCACTTGGTGTAACCAGTGGTTCCTCCATCTCAACCCCTCAAAAACCCAGGCAATCATCATAGGCTGTACCACTCGGTCCTTTGGCCTCCATGATTTCTACCTCACCCTTTATGGTCGTCCCATCCAGCTCACCCCCACCCTGAAATACCCTGGCCTCACCCTCGACCGACACCTCACCTGTACCCCTCATCTCCAGACCATCCAGCAGAAAGCCCATTGCCGCCTCCACCTTCTGAAACTCCTGTCTGGCCGGACATGGGGATTGCATCCTTCTACCATCCTCCACACCTACAAATCCCTCATCCATCCTATCCTCTGTTATTCCAGCATTGACTGGATCTCTGCCCCCACCCGCTTTTACAAGGCCCTCCAAATCCTGGAACGCCATCCGCTCCGCCTTGCCTTCCGTATCCGCCTTCCTTCCTCCACACAGCTCCTGTATGAACTGATCCCCTTCCCCCACCTCCTCCTGTTCCTCTCCACATCCTTTACATTGTCCACAGGCTTGATCCCCCCCACCCTCTGGTTTCTTCCTTCCTCTCCACCCCCCACCCATTGCCGCGCCTCTATTGCTGTATCCCTCCCTCTCTCCACCTCCACACCCTCCATCTCCTTCATCAGGGCAATTTCCAACGCCTCCCCCTCCTGGATGACGAACTTCGCCGTGACATCTACCCTTCCTTCCAACTATAACCTGGCCTTGTTCCCCTCCCTCCCCAAGGCCCCCTTTTTTTCCTCATCCCTCCTTCTCCCAGAGCGGATTTTCCTCCTCCCCCCCACCCCTGAGACCCTCCTCCTCATACTTGCCTCTTTCCTTCTCACATCCCTCCCTACCTGGCCCTCTTCAGCGCGCTCCCTGCTCATCTCCCCCATCTCTTCCCCTCCGTCCCTTCTTCCAGTCTCCCTCATCTCCTTGCGCCTGGCAGATCCTCTGTTTTGATCATCGTCAGTGCGCCACATCAGTGTTGTGTTTAGTGCTGTTTCTCCTGTGCGTCAAGAGGTGTGATTTTAACTGTGTACCTCCTTGAGGTTCCCTGTCTGTGTTTGTTATGTGCTACGCCATCCGTCGATACCTTTTATGCTCCAGTCATACTGTGCCTTGTGTTCTTTTAATTGTCGCAGTGTGTGGCTTTTTGTGTGTGCTAATTGTAAACAGTTTTAACAGTTTTTTATCTCCATTTTACGGTCACCTCGTTTTTTGTCTGTTGCCTTTCATGATGTTCCCCATTTTTTATATCTATGTTCACCATATTCTCTCCTTTGTTCTTTTTAAATGTCTTCTATTGTTTGTTCTATGTCTTTCGGCTGAAGAGCAGCGCATATGCTGCTGCCAGCCCGCCCCGATGGGGAATTGAAATACAATAAAGAAAAAAAAAAAAACGTTTTCGCCAGTCTGCGACGGCTCACCTGAAGATGACTGGCAGGTGCCCAGTTGAAATATCGTGCGAAGTATTGAACGACGACCGGCTGCAAGCCCGAAATTTGTTTGAACATGATCATAATGCTTTGCTCGAGAAACGTCGAAAGCTCAGTTCATTTCAGTCTGCACACGTATCATATGGTCCCCATTTATTGAATCGACTCCTTAAACAATTAGATATCTCAGCTCTTGAAGAATAGCTGCCGTAGGGGGACAAAGGCTCTGCCTTGTATGTACCTCTACAGAAAAAATCACAAGTTCTGAGCTCTGGTGATATGGGAGGCGAAAAGCAGTGTACAAGATCTTGTTCACCAGCTCTTCCAGTCCATCATTGTGGGACGACGTTGTTGAGATACAGCCGCACCTCAAAGTGAAAGTGAGGTGGGAAGCCGCCAAGCATAAAAATGGAATCACTGAAGTCTTCGTGAAGTTGAGGAATCAAAAAATTTAGCAGCATGTGGAAGATGACATTTCTGTCACAGTTGTCTCCGCGAAACCGAAAGGTCCATAAACTTTGACTACGGAAATGGCACAAAACACATTCAATTTAGGTGGTCTCTTCCATGTTCGATATTGACGCCATAATTTTCTGACTCCACATTTTTTGCATTTTGGCGGTTCACGTTATTCGGTAGATGAAACGTCGATTCATCTGGAAATGAAAAGTCGTTCGAAAAATGTGTCCTCTGCCGTAACCTGGTGAATTGAAATTCGTACCTTCTGTTATGGTCACCGGAACGCAGTTACTGCAATAACGGCAACTGGTAAGGTTTCATATGCAGTCGTCGTTTCAGAACGCGCCACGCCGTTGTTTGAGGAAGTTGAAGTTCCTGCCCTGCGCGTCTTGTGGACTTCCCAGGGCTCCGTGCAAACGCATCTCGGATACGATCGACATTAATCAAATACGCGTGACCGACCAGTGCTCTTCCTTCTGCATATGCAACCAACTTCCAAGAATTTTGTAAAAAAAAAAAAAAAAGTGTGTGAAATCTAATGGGACTTAACTGCTAAGATCATCAGTTCCTAAGCTTATACACTAATTAATCTAAATTATCCTAAGGACAAACACACACACCCATGCCAGAGAGAGGACTCGAAACTCCGCCGGGACCAGCTGCACAGTGCATGACTGCAGCGCCTGAGACCGCTCGGCTAATCCCGCGCGGCATGAATTTTGTATGCCAGTCACAAATATGATTGGGCAGAGGTAGCATCTTGCTGAATTGACTGCGGAATCAACGTTGTACTCCACCAATAGGTTGAAATCACGCAAATTTCATCACACAGAATAATTTCTCTTGGGGTGTAGTCGCCATGTTCCTACAAACAAACAACAGCGCATGTGTTCCTAAACTCTGAACCTTCGTCTATCCAGTGACATGTGTAGCGTGTTTCTGTCTTTTGTTGTTTGTCTAGGTAAACAATTGAAACGTGGTCTTCCTGTCTGAATCACCCGTTATAGTAACTTTTTGGAGGTCCGACGCTTAAGTGTCAGTTTACTTCATATCATAACTGTGTTTCCGGCTGCTGAAGGTAAACTTGCAGTCATTAAATTGATAAAGGTTAGAATAGATTGCATTATGAAGAAACGGTTAACAGCAATCTCCATTCAGTAAACAAATGTATTATCAATTTTAAATAAGAGAATTGTGCATCTCCTAGTGCATTGCAGTCACTTGGCCTGGGTACGAGTTAAACTGTACATCAATAATCCTATGTGGCCCCTGAATGCACTTGTGCAGGACTATTGAAATGTCTGTTGGGAGAGTTAGAGCAACGTCACTTCAGGCTAAAAGCGAAAGTTCCTCCCTGGTTCTTATGCCAGAATACCGGCTTCATTGTTCACCTCGCTGTGATCAGCTACCGTAATGCTTTTAAGCAGATGGCCGACGCCGGCTCAGGGTCTCAGTGAGATGCGAATCGGCAAAGCGTGGCAGCACGTCGAGTGTTGAATAACCACCACTGGGTAATGGAGCTTGTAGCCATCTCAGATGACTTTGAAATTCAGTGGAACATCATACAGATGATTAGGAATCATTCTTGCGTGTGCCTGTCAGTTATATGTTAGGTTTCCCCTCTTGTGTACGTTCTGGAGTACCATCTTAATCGGTCTTACATTATTCGTCAGAAGTAATATACTGTTATGCCAATGGTGGGAACTGTTACTGTTCACCGTTCTTTCATGCAGCTGCAGTGGTTTTACCAATCACTGATCGCAAGAGCCTTTTACATTTTATTGCCTGTCTCAAGTATTTTTGTTTGAGATCTAAACTCGTAACCGGGACCACTATTGCGAGCAATACATAGTTTTCCCAACATCAAACCTGTTGATCGATGTTAGCCAAATTTGGTATTGAAACAATAGGCTTCAGAAGTATCAGCACTGTGGGGTATATAACCTCCTAGCTTGAATAAGAAGAGAGGTACAGCCCAAAACGTGTTTTTCCCAGCCCCTGGTGTATAGGCTGCCATGCATGACAGGTGTGTTGTGCAGGAATAGTATTGGCCTGCAAAATCGACCACCTTTGTAGGGCAGCCTAGTTGTCAGGGTCAAGAATAGGCCTGCATTACTAACATGCCTTGCATGGCAGTCTACAGGGTCGTCCATTGAT
Organism: Schistocerca americana; assembly: GCF_021461395.2. Taxonomy (NCBI): domain Eukaryota; kingdom Metazoa; phylum Arthropoda; class Insecta; order Orthoptera; family Acrididae; genus Schistocerca; species Schistocerca americana. Next base: position 265,467,552 of record NC_060123.1, read on the forward strand.
CGTGACCGGGCCAAATATCTCACGAAATAAACATCAAACGAAAAAACTACAAAGAACGAAACTTGCATAGCTTGAAGCGGGAAACCAGATAGTGCTATGGTTGGCCCGCTAGATGGCGCTGCCTTAGGTCAAACGGATATCAACTACATTTTTTTAAAAATAGGAACCCCTATTTTTATTACACATTCGCGTAGTACGTAAAGAAATGCGAATGTTTTAGTTGGAGAAGTTTTTTCGCTTTGTGATAGATGGCGCTTTAAAAGTCACAAACATATAAGTATGTAGTATCACGTAACACTCCGCCAGTGCGGACGGCATTTGCTTCGTGATACATTACCTGTGCTAAAATGGCCCGTTCAGCAATTGCGGAAAAGGTTGATATCGTGTTGATGTATGGCTATTGTGATCAGAATGCCCGACGGGCGTGTACTTTGTATGCTGCTCGGTATCCTGAACGACATCATCCAAGTGTCCAGACCGTTCGCAGGATAGTTTTATTTAAGGAAACAGGAAATGTTCAGCCACATGTGAAACGTCAACCACGACCTGCAACAAATGATGATGCCCAAGTAGGTGTTTTAACTGCTGTCGTGGCTAATCCGCAAATCAGTAGCAGATGAATTGCGCGAGAATCGGGAATCTCAAAAATGTCGGTGTTGAAAATGCTACATCAACATCGATTGCACCCGTACCATATTTCTGTGCAGCAGGAATTACATGGCGACGACTTTCAACGTCGCGTACAGTTCTGCCACTGGGCACAAGAGAAATTATGGGACGATGACAGATTTTTTGCACGCGTTCTGTTTACTGACGATGCGTCATTCACCAACAGCGGTAACGTATGCAGGCATAATATGCACTGTTTGGCAACGGAAAAACCACGATGGCTGCGACAAGTGGAGCATCAGCGACCTTGGCGGGTTAATGTATTGTGTGGCATTATGGGAGGAAGGATAATTGGCCCCCATTTTATCGATGGCAATCTAAATGGTGCAATGTATACTGATTTCCTATGTAATGTTCTACCGATGTTACTACAAGATGTTTCACTTCATGACAGAATGGCGATGTACTTCCAACATGATGGATGTCCGGCACATAGCTCGCGTGCGGTTGAAGCGGTATTGAATAGCATATTTCATGACAGGTGGATTGGTCGTCGAAGCACCATACCGTGGCCGGCACGTTCACCGGATCTGACGTCTACGGATTTCTTTCTGTGGGGAAAGTTGAAGGATATTTGCTATCGTGATCCACTGACAGCGCCTGACATGTGCCAGCTCATTGTCAATGGTTTCCCCCTTCGAGCTAAACATGTCTCGTTCTTTGTAGTTTTATCGTTTGACGCTTATTTCGTGAGATATTTGGCCCAGTCACGATCAATGGACCACCCTGTATATGTCATTTGTATTAAAACTTTTAAAACTATTTTTGTATGCTACAATTTGTTGTATCCTGCATCAACTAAGTTTTTCTTTTTAAAAGAATAAAAGTTTCAAGGCAAAGCCCTATGGTAGACGACCACTACTTTTATAAAATGTATTTGAATGGTGATTAGATGTATGATATGTTCTAGACGAAGTCAAATTGTCCCAAATCGACTATTGATACTGTGATTCTACATCATACACCTTCAGAAGAAGACAGTTTTAAAATGATCCAAATCGTGGTCAGGACGTAATACACCTATATTTTGCGACTGGCTAGCTGTTATTTCTACTGCATTGAAGCATTTATTGTACGTTGCAGGATGAGGGCGTCCTTCAGACGTTTTCATGCATCACAGAATTCAGCTAGGAAGCTCTTACAGGATGCTAATACACACATGATGCTGTTTGCATGTTTTATAATGTCACTATCTACCTTCCATTAGGGTGTCATCTCAGACATTTTTATGTCTATTAAACCAGCAAGGATTCTCATTGGACTATGCACTACACGCTTGCTTGGCTAAACTGACCCTTTCCTGCTCACCATCCTCGCACCTCCCCCATACACTTCTAACTCCATTCCGTTTGCTTTATACAGGGCTATTACAAATGATTGAAGCGATTTTATAAATTCACTGTAGCTCCATTCATTGACGCATGGCCACGACACACTACAGATACGTAGAAAAACTCATAAAGTTTTGTGCGGCTCAAGCCGCACTTCAGGTTTCTGCCGCCAGAGCGCTCGAGAGCGCAGTGAAACAAAATGGCGACAAGAGCCGAGAAAGCGTATGTCGTGCTTGAAATGCACTCACATCAGTCAGTCATAACAGTGCAACGACACTTCGGGACGAAGTTCAACAAAGATCCACCAACTGCTAACTCCATTTGGCGATGGTATGCGCAGATTAAAGTTTCTGGATGCCTCTGTAAGGGGAAATCAACGGGTCGGACTGGAGTGAGCGAAGAAACGGTTGAACGCGTGCGGGCCAGTTTCACGCGTAGCCCGCGGAAGTCGACGAATAAAGCAAGCAGGGAGCTAAACGTACCACAGCCGACGGTTTGGAAAATCTTACGGAAAAGGCTAAAGCAGAAGCCTTACCGTTTACAATTGCTGCAAGCCCTGACACCCGACGACAAAGACAAACGCTTTGAATTTTCGGCGCGGTTGCAACAGCTCATGGAAGAGGATGCGTTCAGTGCGAAACTTGTTTTCAGTGATGAAGCAACATTTTTTCTTAATGGTGAAGTGAACAGACACAATGTGCCAGAACTGCGAGCTCGCATCAACGATGCTTTCGAACTCATTGATGGGGACATGTTGCGCCGAGTGTGGGAGGAACTTGATTATTGGCTTGATGTCTGCCGAGTCACTAAAGGGGCACATATCGAACATTTGTGAATGCCTAAAAAAACTTTTTGAGTTTTTGTATGTGTGTGCAAAGCATTGTGAAAATATCTCAAATAATAAAGTTATTGTAGAGCTGTGAAATCGCTTCAATCATTTGTAATAACCCTGTACTCGTAGTTATACTACCCTTTCTACTCTGGTGTGTTCCTAATTTGTTTGTTTTGGTATCCCAATAATTCACAAACAATTTCAGTTCCTGAACTGTAGCAACATTAAGAGTCCATGTTTCACTGCTGTAGGTCAAAACTGGCAAGATACATAGATTGTAAACTTTCTCCTTTACAGCCTCTTGTGACAAGTTTTAAAAGCAATTTTTGAAGCAGTGGATACTGCCTATTTTGCTACGAACTCCTGCCTTATTTCTTTTCCTGGCCACACAGGCACTGTCTTTGGTGTACAAAAGATTTATCTTTTGGTGTTATAACATTGTTATTAATTTGTACTATTTTTTCAGTATTTTGGTTTCTGAGTAAATGTAACTGATTTTCAATCTTAGCCTCACATTTTCTTAATTAAAGTGTTCCCTTGAAGTGAAACATGATCGTATCTCATTATCGGCAGAAATAGTCTGTCTGGGTTGGTTTGTCCGCCTTGCGTAAGTCTTTCTATTTGGCGCTACTTCGGGAGTCGATTATGATGATATGATGATGAGGACAACGCAGCATCGGTCTCTGAGAGGAGAAAATTTCCACCTAATTTCTAACCGTATATTACCACCAGCAAAAAGGTAAGCGGTTCACAAATATTCTACTAGTATTCTGAATTTATTTTCTCTATTTGAGTGTTTGTAAACTTTATTGACAGTTTTTGCGATAGAAAACCTCCTTGCTCCTTGTCTGACTGCTCCTTCTCAATGTTCTAATGAATTCTAACAGGAACTGTGATAGTGACGTTTGTATTCTTCGGCATTAAAACATAGGTTGCAACAGTGCATTGGTTATCTTTTCGTTGAAACCGAATCAAGACCTTTCAAAAGTGGATAACTCTTAATTTGAACATTGTTTTCATTCCATAGTTTAGTTTGTGATTTGAAACTTGTAGTTTGCAAATTATCTCTTACGATACAAGCGTGTATAAAAGCCACTTGTCCATCAGCTTGACTAAAGTCTCTTTGAGACTGATGACAATTCTAGTAAATATCTTGCACATTACGAACAAGAGGCTATTAGATCTACTGTCTTTTACGTCTTTTCTACCTTCCTTCTTGTGAAGGAGAATAATTACAGCCTTACAACAGTTTGTGGGAAATGTCTCCTGTTGCAAACATTATGTAAACAATGTTGGGAGTTCGTTCTGAATAACTTTTCATTGGCCTTTATTAATGTCAACAGGAACACCAGTATCTCTCGGTGCCCTCTGTTTCTAAGAAACTCCATCGCATAATAAACGTCATGTGATACTACTTCCTGAATTTTCTCCATGTGTAAAGCTGTGACAATAGTTACTAATATCTTGGCTTGCTCGTGCTATTTCCTGCCTGTTGGTAGTGTGCCATATTCCTTCTCATTTGATTAAAATTGTGTGTTCCTAACAAAAGTTTTCGTTTTGTTTCCTCCTTGTTCTGATCATTGCTTCTGTTTACAAATTTTTTTAGTGTTTTCTCACAAATTGCAAATATAAGGCAAAAAACTCAAATTATAAAATGTTATAAGTTATACTTTAGCGTCTCCATATTTGTTCGTCACGCAAAGAGCATAAAAACTGGAAGATAATTATGAAACACAAAAAATTACAATGGAGGTTACATAATTCCTTAGACCTCACCGTTGGAAGATGTGAGGTTTTACAAATTAGTGAACGGAATAAATTGCTATGTAGTAATAATTGATTTTAAGAATGAATAAACTCTGGGTAGTATCAGCGAGAACTACGTGGAATAAGTAGAATAAACCTCTAAACGTTCTGACCTGGTAATATTAAGTGGGAGTTTAATAGGTGGATCTTCCTGGTCCAAGAATGAAACAGATATCAACGTTACGCAGTAATATTGACCCAAACAGAAAGTAATGAAAGCTTAATCGCGCAGGAGACGAACATTAAGCTCGCAATACTGACATTTATGACATAAAAATTACGTTCGAATTCTGGCATATCATGCTACACTATCAAAAAAGTATTAAATAGAAGCATGAAAAGTATTTTTTTAAGACAATTCGGGATACAGTTTATTTTTCTGTGTTTTAATTTGCTTTGTAGTTTTTTTGTCTTAAAACTCCAGATACATTTGTACTCAGAATATTAAACTAATATTGAAAAGTATTAGTAAAATTATATGAAGACCCAGTTGAACTGCAAGGTACATAACTATCACTGCACCCAGTAAAGAGGAGAGAGAACAACGAAAAGGGGAATAAGTTGTTTCAAAATACAAGTATACTAAGTTGAACTCGAATTAGAAAAGATTTTTGGGCAGCAGTCTGGCACACTGTAAAAACCTAGAGGTCTTGGTAATGAGGTACCGTGGGCAGTTACATTGAGAATACAAATAATGAATGAAAATGTTCCAGAATGAGATTTTCACTGTGCAGCTGAGTGTGCGCTGATATGAAACTTCCTCGCAGATTAAAACTGTGTGCCGGACCGAGGCTCGAACTCGGGACCTTTGCCTTTCGCGGGCAAGTACTCTGCCAACGTGAGTCGTGCTTGGGCAGCTCAGTTTCGCCGGCACGGTAACTCAGCGTGTTCGGTCAGGGGGTTCGTTGCCCTCTGTAATAAAAAAAAAACGGAGTAAATGGATTAACGACGAACTGGAACGGGTGTCTTCCGACGTCCGCCCCAAGCAGATACAACGAACGAAAACGAACAAAATTAGATGTCAGAAAAAAAAAGTTGGCAGAGCACTTTCCCGTGAAAGTTGGCAGGTCCTGAGTTCGAGTCTCGGTCCGGCACACAGTTTTAATCTGCCAGGAAGTTTCATATCAGCGCACATTCCGCTGCAGAGTGAAAATCTCATTCTGGAAACATCCCCAAGGCTGTGACTAAGCCATGTCTCCGCAATAGCCTTTCTTTCAGGAGTACTAGTTCTGCAGGGTTCTCAGGAGAGCTTCTGTAAAGTTGGGAAGGTAGGAGACGAGATACTGGCAGAAGTAAAGCTGTGAGGACGGGGCGTGAGTCGTGCTTGGGTAGCTCAGTTCCCAGAGCACTTGCCCGCGAAAGGCGAAGGTGCCGAGTTCGAGTCTCGGTCGGGCACACAGTTTTAATCTGCCAGGAAGTTTCGAATGGAAATATTGTAAGAAATTGGTAAGGTCAGTAGTTTACACTAAATTCTTAGCAGTAGGAGGAGCGAGCCGTTGAGACAAGGCATTCGGATGTTTCTAATCTTGCAATGGAGGAGAATATAGCAAAAAGAAAATACATTATGTAATTAAGTGTGAGGTTGATCGTTCAGTAGGTCGAGACTGGCGTAGACTGAAAAGAGAGGCCCTGCATAGTCAATGTCGAAATAGGTTTCCCTGAGCGAACTGCTTGCTATCAGTTATTTGCTGTCTTCTGTCTCTTCAGTCATTGTGTTTCTACTTGTTCCGTTCTTTTCAACTAAGCATATGGCCTACGGCAAAGATACTTAGCAGTTGTTTGTACATTTTGTATTGTAACTGTTAAAAAGACTGAATAAGGGGGCTAGTGAAATAGGATATGTACTACCTAATGGATATGTACATAGAAAAAGAAAACTCAATACTACGTGCAGCAGACGGACAGGATAAATATCTGAATGTTGAACGTGGACAAGAGACTCTTCAGAAGTAGGTGAATTTTGCTATATCGAAAGTAGAATAGACGAAGAAGAAAAATGAAATGACTGCAAATTAGCCACGATTAAACAAAGAAACAGCTGAAAACTCTAAAACGACAAACAAGAAGAAATCGCGAAGCGCTAAAATTTGCTGTCTAACTCTACACGGCTGCGAAATACGCACGATGGCGATGACACAAATGAAACGGAACGGAGCCTTTGACATCAGGTGTCACAAGAGGCTGCTAAAGAGCTATGATTCTATAGATCCAGGTTCCTCGGTAGCCATATGGCCATTTCAGTTTTGGCAATGTGTCTTGTTTTTAGCTCAAGAGCTTGTGCTATTATTTTGTTGAGTCAGTCAGTCATAGGTCGATCAAGATAACGGTGGACATACGTCGGAACAAGCTTATACCTAATCCCTGTAAGTAGGACGACGATGACGACGACGACGACGTCAGTCCGTTTGAGATACAGCAAAGAAGTACACGACAGCATAGGGCAGTAACAAGTATGAAATGTAAGAGAAACGTAGGTAGCACTTAAATTATGGACATAAGATGAAAGGCTCGGTAATTAATCACTAAAACATCTGAAGCAATTTTAATGAGTCGTCTTTTAGTTTCTTTATGATTAATAATGTGTCAAATAAGAGAAACATTACTCCCAGAGTAGTTATAAACGGTACATGGTCACTATGATGTTTACGCTAAATCCCGTCGTTTAATGGTAAGCAATTAAATTATAACGGCCAGTGAACGAGATTCTATGGAAGTAATGTGGAAATATACCAGAGAGTCACAGCTCACAGTGAAAGTTGTATTGTAATAACACGAAAAACAGTGCGGTAACAAAAGTCTTGGGATACCTCCAAATGCCGTGTCTGACTTCCTTTCGCCCGGCGTAATGCAGAAACTCGACGTGGCATGGACTTCACTAGTCATAGGAAGTCCCGCGCAGAAACATTGAGCCATGCTGCTTCCACAGTCATCCATAACTGCTAAAGCGTTGCTGGTGCAGGATTTTGTGCACGAATTGATCTTTCAGTTATGTGCCAGAAATTATCGATGGGATTCATGGCGGGTGGTTTAGGTTGCTAAATTATTCTCTCGAATTGTCCACAATGTCCAGACAGGGCACATTGTCTTACTCAAGAATTCTATTGTTGTTCGTGGAGCATGAAGTCCATGATTGGCTGAAAATGGTCTCCAAGTAGCCGAACATAACCATTTCCAGTGAATTATCGGTTCAGTTGGACCAGAGGACCCGGTCCATTTCATGTGAACACAGCCCGCACCGTTATTTAGCCACTACTAGCTTGCACAGGGACTTTATGACAACCTGGGTCCGTGGCTTCGTGGGGTCTCCACCATACTTGAACTCTGCTTATCAGCTCTTATCAACTGAAATCTGGAATTATGTGACCAGGCCACTGTTTTCCACTCTTCTAGGGTCCAATCGATATGGCCACGAGCTCAGGAGAAGCGCTGCAGGGACTCTCCTGCCACAGCCCATTAACGCCAAAATTCGCCGCATGTCCTAACGGATGCGTTCGGCGTAGTCTCACGGTGATTTATGCGGTTATTTCTTGTCTGTTAGCAATGACAACTCTGCCGAAGCGCCGCTGCACTCGGTCATTATGTAAAGGCCCTCGGCTCCTGCGTTCTCCGTGGTGAGAGATAATGCCTGGATTTCGGTATTCTCGGCACACTCTTAACACTGTGAATTTCGGAATATCGAATTCCCTAACTATTTCCGAAACTGAGTATCCATGCTTCTAAATTATTTTGCGTTCAAAGTCTATTAATTCCCGCAGTGTGGCCATAATCACGTCGGAAACATTTTCACATGAATCACCTCAATACAAATGACAGCACCGACAATGTCCTAGCCTTTTATTCCTTGTGTACGTGAACTACCTCGATCTGTATATATGCACATCGCTACCCCAAGACATTTTGTCATCTTAGTGTAATGCGAGAATGCGAGCAAAGAATTGAAACATTAGGGTTGAAGTTTCTTGTTTGCCAAATTAACATTGACTTAAATATAGGCACAGCATATAGATTACTCTTCTACAATTAATAGCTTAAGTTAATATAACTGATGGTCCAAGGGAATCTAAATCGAAACAGGGAGATAATAGGATTGGGTATTGTGTATTTAAACCGGGGATCTAGAAACGACGGAGAGGCTTCGTTCCACCGTAGCCCTACGTGGTTCACAACAGGCCACAGCCGTCCATCCATCCCACCGCCGCCCCACATCGAACCCAGGGTTATTTTGCGGTTCGGCCTCCAGTGGACCCCACCAGGAACATCTCATACCAGACGAATGAAACCCCAAATGTTTGCGTGGTAGAGTAATTACGATGTACGCGTACGTGGAGACAGTGTTTCCGCAGCAATCGCCGACATAGTGTAACTTAGGCGGAAAAAAGGGAACCTGTAGTCTGGTCTCTTCAACGCCCGAAACCAACCAACCAATAAGGGGAACCAGCCCGCATTCACCGAGGCAAATGGAAAACCGCCTTAAAAACCATCCACAGGCTGGCCGGCACACCGGACCTCGACACAAATCCATCGGCCGCCTTAGACCGAGCAGCTAGCCGCGCGGGCTATAATGGGATTATTAGGCGCTTAATGGTAGCTCTAAATGAGCCCGTGTCTATCAGTATGTGCGCTGCACCTTCCAAATAAATAATTTCGGTTTGCACAACTGTATTTACAACCGATAACATCCTAGAAATGACAACTTCCTTAGTGGAGCAGTTATTGCGTATCTGCCACGCGGAGAAACATTTCAATTCCTACCACAGACAGACATTTTACCTTCTTGGGAGGATTGGAACGGGACATATACAGTAGCAGGATGCAAAATGCGGTGCTACTTCAATGAGAGGTAGCGATCCCAAGGTCTGAAAATGCTGCTTTTCTTTCTTTTTTCTGTCAAGGCTACATTTAGACAACAAGGCCTCGCAATATGATAAATTTTGTGCGGGCCGCAGTGCTCCACTTGGCCGGCATCAACGGGGCCCACACCGGGCAACGAAATTTGACTACGCAGCTAAGGCTGCGGGCACCGTTGCTCATGCAGCATCACGTATAGGTGGGGCTGCGTGGAGGTATTTCTGTCAGTTGGTTTAGAGTACAGCTGTGATTACTCCCTGAAATTATAATACACGAAATTTAAAAATGGCAATTTATAAAATATCACATACTAAGAAGGGAAAAAGAAGAAGGTACGAAACAGTATTGTTGGAGATGGTTGTCGCTTCACTGGTGCTGCTCAAGGAAGTGGTCTCAGAATGTGACTTCGAGCCCGACGTCACTGGGCAGTGTGTCACACTAGTCGACTCATGTCTGGCATAACTATTCTAAGATCTACGTTTTGTTAGAGTTTTTATACAGTATGGTGCTGAATTAGCTAGACTTATTGTGTTACAATTTTTCTACGTAGATGTAGTCTAGCTGCAGGTTGAACTTGGCATCTGGTACAATAGCCAGATTGTAATGTATTAACAGGTTTCTACTATATTCTATTCTACTCCGTGTGTTACTATTTCCATATTTACTGTCGTTTATCATAGGTGTTGAGTGTTATTTTTTCCTGTCATTATATATGTGTTAATTACCTTTTTTAGAGTTTCTCTATGGTAATGTAGTCAGTTACATGTTTCACGTCGCGTTACATCATTTAGCATCGTGTTCGTGTCATGTACATGTAATTGTTCATTTGTGTCTTCGTTGGTGTTAATGTCAGAGGAATCTATTGTATTGGAGTCTTCATCTGAACCAAACCGTTCGTCTCTCTGTCGTGTAACTCCATGTCGATATGGTCTCATTTCTTCATACATAGTGTGTTCAATTTTGGAAACTTGAACTGTGTGTTTGTTTAATAATCCCATATACCTGAAAAGCTGATAACATCCTCTCCATACAGTCTCTAAATAACGCCTCATGGCAAAGGAGACAATGCCACCGGTCAGCTCCGCTAGAAGTTTACACTTAACGAGTCACCGGCAAGAAGTTTCTTATGAAGAACATTCTACACAGCAGACGCAGGGAAGTCGTGCGTATAATACCACATTAGTCGCTGCTGAAAACAGTAGTTATAGGAACGAAGAGAATGACTGGCTCGGCAGGACTAGAAAACTGCATCGAAGTTACAAATGTACTACATTCGTTTTAGTTTTAGAAAGCCATTGCTAAGAATGGATGTCTGGAAAACAGATTTGTGTGGAAGTGAATCATAAACTCTGTGAAAAATGGCAAGCGTTTTGAGATGTGGTGTTACAGAAAGGTTAGTAAAGTTAAGGTAACTGATAATAAATGTGATTGTCCGCAGTGTCAGCGATAAAATGAATAATTATGGAACTCTAACTAGAACAAGGAACAGGATGATACTCATTTGTTAAGAATTCAAAGAATGTCTTCCATGGTGTCAGAGGACATAGGGATCAAACATCGTTGAGGAAGATACGGGACTGAACTATAGATATCTTAGTTATTGAGGAGGTTGTGTGCTGGCCAAAGATGAAGAGACTGTCACAGGAAAGGGAATCGTGACAGGCAGAACCAAACCAGTCAGAAGACTGATCACCCAAAGCAGTAATAATAATAATAAAAATAATCATAATCATAATAGTAATAATAAAGAAACATATCCACGCATGGAGCAGCGGATATTCTAGAGGGCATCGTAGCTGCACGAAATAATATCTACACATCTGACCAAGAATCTTCACTAACTTGACCTCATATTTTAAGGAGAAAAAAGAACGCCTCAAATGTATCAGCCGTAGCAATCGGTCAAGCTTGAAAATGTTGGCTATAATTGTGATAGTACGCAATTGTAACCTGAAACTACTGTTTTTAAACTTACTTTCCCGCTAACCAATTGCTTGTCACTCGCTCGGCCTTGCAGCAACCGCCTAACGCACGAACGCGAATTACTGCACAGCTGAATGAATAACAGCTTTGTGAAATACTGACATTTTTAACGAACTTTGTCGTTGTGTCAAAGAGCTCCATTTTTCACCTGTAGTTGATGCCAAAGATATCTTTGCTTTGAACACTTTTAATTCAAGATTCACAAATGCAGTGTAAATGATCGAAAAGTATTAGTGTGTTTCAAAGAAGTACCATAGTGCTACTTAATTAGTAATATCGTTATAGTGCGGTGTTTTTTTTTTTTTTTTACGGATGCTAAAGCTTGCGCTGTTGAAGTTAAGTACGTTTGCAGCAAATCAACACAATTGGTATGATTAAATTGTAACCTAAAATCATGTACTGAATTTCATAATTGCTCTGTAGTCGCTAGGCTTATTCACTCTGGTGTAGACCCATATATACAGCTGTAGAATATCAATACAAGCGTATTGTTAAAGTAACATTGAGCACACATGTACGTGAGGTTGACACATACGTAGTGGAGATCCGGGAAAAGTGGTGAAGCTATTCCCATATTTTAAGCTGAACAACAGTATGTGGAAATGTTTATAAATGAGCGATAATAATCTGCAACTACGGAAGTATAATGTCGAATTATATAAAACCTTAGGATCAAATGAAGTACTTTAAATACATCGGGTAAATTGGTCATTTAGTTTCAGACTAAAAAATAAGGGATTAAGGAATGTTTTAACGCAGAAATAAATTTATTTTATTGTGAAACATGATTCGAATTAAATTATTTACATGTTTCTGAAATAAAAGCCAAACTATGTTCCACATCTCTTGTATAGAGTTCGCGGCCCAAGAAGAAGCACAACTGGCACAAAATCCATTAATCCTCTGGCCTTGAATTTGATTTTTTTTTTCGCATTACGTACAGTCTTCATCGTTATCGACGAAAACAGCTCTTCTGGGGATGGGTTTCCTGCTTTTCGCAATTTTACCTTTACCTATCTTCTCTTCGGCTGCTTTCCGTTATTCCTTCTTCTTACTGTCTTTTTCTTCTCATTCTTTATTCGGGGCTTCGATGTCACTCTTGGTATAGGCCTAAGTATCGCCGTGGAGCCCTTCTTCTGGTCGCTACTACTACGTTTTGCCCCTACACAAAAAGTTCAGAAGCCACCACCTAGGTGCGAGATGGCCACATGACCCATATTGACACATTACGCGAAGGCTATGTACTCTTGCAATAGTATGACCGATATTTCAATAACTGAATTAGGGTTATGGAGTTAAGAGGTGACACTCTGAAACACTTCCATTAAAAAGACGAACGTCAGAGCCCCTCACCACAATAAATATACAAACTGACCACTTACCTTACATCGGGACAACTAAAACTCATAAAAAGTATTATAATTCTATCGTTGAAATTATAAAAGTTATAGAAAGAATAAATACTGATTTTTGAGACTTTATTTTTATTGATCTTGAATTTTCCATGTGTGAAAATCTAATCCCTATATAATAATAAAGTGTGATTGTGGTTAATTGTACTACAATAGGGACCAACACAGCAAACAGGTTAGACTTCATAAAGTGACTTGGTCCTCTTGGGAGAATAAGTCAAACCATTTCCCGTGCCTTGCCAGCACCTTATGGTCTCCGGCACCCCAATAGCAGCTTTGTCCGCCATGGCCAGTTTCACCGTGTCTCCGCTGCTTATGTTAGTTACTTCTTGTTGCGTCGAATAACGTGCGCTCAAAGAAGATTTCAAAACATGTTGGGCAGATGCGTCCATTTCTCGTCTTCTCTGGCTGCGCCTTCAACGTCCCGCGAGTAAGAGGATGCTCTTTGTCACTCCTCTACACAGTACTACGCGTTGGGGCATTAGGGAGCTACAGTGGGGCGTAGTGAGTGACCAACAACCGGTGCACACTAAAGCTTTAAAGCTATACTTTCAGAAGGTCATAACTGCTGTGGCGGTTATTATGTATCATCAACATGGACAAATGCAATTAATATGGATGATACGATACTCTATGGTATTCTGCGGTTTGAATTCACTCTGCTTTTTTAGCAGTTGCATTGATTTGATTTCGTAAATGATACTGACAATATTATACACAGGTATAATGTATTATTCATACTACAACTTCTCCCGGATAATTATTTTGTTCAAATTGCACAAGAATTCAACCTGACGTAGTGCAATAATGTTGACTGTAAGCTATGTTCATATCACTAAAATTACAGATCATGCATCAGAGCTTTTATAATTTTTGTCTTCGATGGATTTAATTATTCCTAGCAAATTGATCATGAGAACGAACCACAGAATACCACTTGCACACAACACTGACATATGCTACCAGAAATATTTTTCTCCGTGATTCGTGCGTAGTTTTAAATTTTGGCCTCTTGTTCAACAATAAATACCATCAGCACTGTTCTTAGAAAACGCAGTCTGAGTCGATTAATTTTTTTCTTTTATAAATAGAGTTCAGTACCACCGGTGCACATTTATTTCTTACACACCGGAATATTGTTTGCAGTTTCAGTTAATTTAAATTTGCTGCTGTGATAAAAGTTAAGATGGTGGCCAACAAAAGGTAGAGGATTTCTTTTTTAATTAAGATTTTTCTTTGCTCAATAAATAATTAATCATTTAAACTGATGCCAACAATTAAAAAATTATTAAATTGTTTTGCAAATTAGATTAACAGAAACCCATTTTCAACTAGAAGTGCAGACAAAGTTGCTATATAATCGCAACTAACAATGGCTGTGCTTCTTGCAGCTATGATAAAACAATTAATACAAAATTATATTTAAAACAGGAACTGAATTTTCAATAATTAATCATAAATAGTTTTAATGCATTTGGATCTATTTGTTTTTACCAGCAAATTAACATAAAAGTACAATAATTTTGCTTTAAATGTTTTTCATTCAACAGACCTCAAATCGATTCGTGTCTTCGGTTGGCGATATACATCAGAAGAAGATGACAAAAGGGTACAAAAGAAAAGAAAAGAAAAGAATGACATAGATTAGCTGTAAGACGGCAAGAACTATGCCCCTTACATGAAGTCATTAAAGGTCAGCCAACTCACGTAGAGCGAACAGTAGGGCTGAACAAAATGACTGACAAGGTACAATGCATCTTGTAGAGGGTATAGTATGGACGTATTGGAATAATTAATGTTGGGTGATGGTTTTAAAGTAATTCACACGACATGAAAACTTTGTGGAAACGAGTCGATTTACTGGACGCTAGTTTACCCCAGGGAAGTATTTAGAGTTGACCATGGCCAGTTGGGGAATGGCGAAGGGAAGCAACAATAGGCAGCTTAGGGTGGCTCAAGCTCTGAGAAAGCAGTAACGCGGCGCGGCCTCCAGCCGCCTTAAGATGAGTGACAGCATGGGTGGCTGACCCCTATCCCATGCTGGTGTACTGGGAACCAGATGGAGAACTTGTGCACCTGTTGATAAATGTCCGTCGTCCCGTTTTCAGGGAAACATGCGAGAAAGCTGCGCAAAGCTACGGTGGAGCGGTCAACAGAGGTCAAAATATGCATGTACATGACTACAGTAACTTAACGCTGAATTCACGGTCCACAGAGTCTTAAGTAAATTAGGTGAAGAGTGACAGAATGAAATACGCCAGCCTCCGATGGGAACGTAGGACCGAGGAATTTGAAGTACTCTCCTGGGAGTCAGAATTCTGGAAAAATTGGTGTTTGCGCAGACGCTAACATTGATGGGCGGCCTGGGAGGAGCTAAATAGAAGAAGCTGAGAGGAAGGGAAATTTTGTGGGAATTTGTTCATTTCCCAGAGCAAGCATTGGTTGTCACTGGGAAGCGACACATAATTAACGCGACTTCCGCTGCAATCGAGGTAAGTGATGTTGCTGGAGGGGAAACCAAGGCGAAGAGTGGACTGGGAGAAGTCCCCGTAGAGGTCTTCCATTCGCAGCTTGCCTAGAGTGTGGACGTGGCGTTCTTTACTCAGCTTGCCTTGGAAAGAGTGAGCATCTCTGTAGTTTATGACTTAGGAAATGGAACGATTGAACTTGGGCATAGGAAGTTTTGGTTCAGCTATGTACTGAACAAGATAGCTAGGTGTGAATAGACGAGCGCAGCCTTGCAGCAACATGAGGTCGGCCAACGTCCACACAACGATGCTGCTCCGCCACGCTGTATTCGGTGATATTGCGCCCGCTCTGGCCACTGATTAATTTGTTGGATCACGTCGGCAAAGTTTCCACGAGGGTTTCATGGACCATGTAGAATTCTTCTCGCACTTCGCATTACGCCTGGGTCAGTCGATAGGAATTACTTTTGAGTTATCGCACTTTACTCCACGCAAACGCAATTTATTACCATTCGCTGGTAGGAAAGTCATGTAATATGATGATTGACGGTCGTGAGTTAAAATAAATTTTTGCCAATGGAACGCATCTGTTTTCAATTGAAATCCCAAGTCATTTTCTTAATTAATATTACGTTAAACATTTGCATCTGGTGTTCAATAGCTGAATATAACATCAATGTACTCCCATTTTTAATTAAAAGTGATCAAGTCTGAATCCACTAATGTCAACACTGCCACCGCAGTTCAATCAGGAGTCTCAGGGCCTTAATACTTTCCTTGCGTTATCCGATACTGTGGCAGTTTTGCACTCTCTGTTGATCTGTTAGTCAATTAGCTGAGGTGAACACACGCCAAAACCAGATGAGTGAAGGGTGGGGTGTTACATAACAAAGAATGTGAGACAAATATTGTCTCTGTTTTACATAATTATCATCTTTTTAAGAAATAATTACATAGTTATTACATAATAATTGAATGAATATTATTGAGTTACGTAATATATATATATATATATATATATATATATATATATATATATATATATATATATATCGTGGATGTTATACTGCGTACTATCATAGTCAGGGCCGTGATTTTCGAGCTTGATCGATTGTTGGGGCTGACGTCTTGCTAGTGTCCTTTTTTTCTGCGAGTTGGCCACGTTTCCTTGTAGGTATGACAGAAAATTGGATTAGTTCACAGTTTATTTATCATACGGAAACATCGTCATCAAAAATGAGCATCAAAAAGTGAACGTAAGAGTTGGCAGTTGCTTGAGTGGCTGACCTGACAGTAGATCGTCAAGTATCGGCCCGTCTGTGCAGGCGTTGCAGTGGGGTTAACCCCGAGCAGCCAGATGTCAAGGGCGGCGGGGACCGGCGTATCCCCCGCCGGTGATGTGTCGCTGCCGTGCGGCAGCGTGCCGGACTGAGTTGCGCGGCTACCGTGGGCAGAGGCCTGCCTGCACGCCTGGCGCCCCGAGACGGGCGGAGGCGCCGACCTCGGCGTCGACGCGGGCCTTGAAATGCCGCGGTCCCACCGCCGCCGAAACCGGCCGCCCGCTTGTTGAATATTCAGCGGACCTAATCACGATATGGACAACTCAAGGTACCGGTGCCATATCCGCTTCGGGTTCTCTTTGGAATTATCAGCTCCGTACGCAAACCTCGCTTCCGACATTTCAGTTGGTCTGATTACATCTGCCGGCTCGCTTCTGAGTCATCATATAACGGTGACCCACACGTAGAATTACGACCAGGTGGATGTTTATCACCAGACCGGTGAGCCGACACCCCCAAAGAATATTGCAGTGGTTTAAAACCTCACACTATTATCATACCTAAACACGTCAGGGACGGAAATTGAATCTGCTTTTATTCTTGCCACGTATTTATGATCTGTCATTGTATATAAAAGAAATTAAGCCTGTTCTCTCGGCCGACTGCACAGTTGTTATAATCAAGCCTAATGGAGAAACGCAACACCTGAAAATGTAAATAAAATTTACGGTGACGTATTTAACTGGAAGTCCTTAAATGGGCTGCCACTGAACATAGGTGAAATATAACACATATAATTTTGTCCTAGACAATGCTTGGCCAACGGCTGAAAGTAACGCATTCATAGAAATCAGTAAATGCAAGAAAATACACTACTGGTCATTAAAATTGCTGCACCACGAAGATGAGGCGAAATTTAACCGACAAGAAGAAGATGCTGTGAATGCAAACGATTAGCTTTTCAGAACGTTCACACAAGGCTGGCGTTGGTGGCGACACCTACAACGGACTGACATGACGAAAGTTTCCAACCGATTTCTCATATACAAACAGCAGTTGACCAGCGTTGCCTGGTGAAACGTTGTTGTGATGCCTCGTGTAAGGAGTAGAAATGCGTACCATTACGTTTCCAACTTTGACAAAGGTCGGATTGTAGCCTACCGCGATTGCGGTTTATCGTATCGCGACATTGCTGCTCGCGTTGGTTGAGATCCAATGACTGTTAGCAGAATATGGAATCGGTGGGTCCAGTAGGGTAATAAGGAACGCCGTGTTGGATCCCAACGGACTCGTGTCACTAGCAGTCGAGATGACAGGCATCTTATCCGCATGGCTGTAATGGATCGTGCAGCCACGTCTCGATCCCTGAGTCATCAGATGTGGACGTTTTCAAGACAACAACCATCTGCACGAACAGTTCGACGACGTTTGCAGCAGCATGGACTATCAGCTCGGAGAGCATGGCTGCAGTTACCTGTGACGCTGCATCACAGACAGGAGCGCCTGCGATGGTGTACTCAACGACGAACCTGGGTGCACGAATGGCAGAACGTCATTTTTTCGGATGAATCCAGGTCCTGTTTACAGCATCATGATGGTCGCATCCGTGTTTGGCGACATCGCGGTGAACGCACATTGGAAGCGTGTATTCGTCATCGCCATACTGGCGTATCACCCGGCGTGATGGTATAGGGTGCCATTGATTACACGCCTCGGTCACCTCTTGTTCGAGTTGACGGGACTTTGAACAGTGGACGTTACATTTTATATGTTTTACGACCCGTGGGTCTACCTTTCACTCGATCCCTGCGAAACCCTACATTTCAGCAGGATAATGCACGCCCGCATGTTGCAGGTCCTGTACGGGCATTTCTGGATACAGAAAATGTTCGGCTGCTGCCATGGCCAGCACATTACCCAGATCTCTCACCAATTAAAACGTCTGGTCAATGGTGGCCGAGCAACTGGCTCGTCACAATACGCCAGTCACTACTCTTGATGAACTATGGTATCGTGTTGAAGCTGTATGGGGAGCTGTACCTGTACACGCCATCCAAGCTCTGTTTGACTCAATGCCCAGGCGTATCAAGGCCGTTAATACGGCCAGAGGTGATTGTTCTAGGTACTGATTTCTCAGGATCTATGCACCCAAGCTGCGTGAAAATGTAATCACATGTCAGTTCTAGTATAATATATTTGTCCAATGAATACCCCTTTATCATCTACATTTCTTCTTGGTGTAGCAATTTTAGTGGCCAATAGTTTATTCTACATTTTTTGACATTTCTTTCTGGTAACTACCTTAATATAAGCGTATGCAGTACACCTTTTTCAACGTCTGACGTCTGTAAATTTTGCATTACATGTGGATCATAGCAGACTTTGCAGATAAGAATGTTAGACCTTTTACTTACTTTCCATATTGTGTATTCATTACACGGAAGCTCCTAGCGCTGTTAATACGCGGTGTCCAATCGTAAGTAACTTGTACACTGCCCTTTAAACAATTAGTCTTTTTGACAACAGACATTATTCCTTATGCATATCTCGGTCATCAAATAACGAATGGAAACAGCTGTGGCAGCTATAAGTATTTCAGAACATTTTTCAAAGAGTGCTATTGTCAGTTCGGTGTTGGTGACACACGTGCCTCCCTAACCTAGGAGCGCAGCGGATCTTGACCGTAACAGCAATCGGCCATTCTGCGCCCGGTGCTGCTGTGCAGGTGCATCTCAGCCTCTAGTCAATTCTTCTCATTCACCGACCATTGCGGTCCCTTATAAACTCCCTCAGACTATTTTGTGACACCTCGTTTGCCAAGGTGTTAAGTATCTGTAAGGTATCGCCGCGTCTTCTTAAGGAAAATGTGTCACGGTTGGGCAGTTGTTGTCTTAGTTCGGTTACCACATCATTGTATGTCGGGCACTCGCAGATCCCGTCATCAGTACTGCCAACTTCAGCGCCACAGTCACACGCAGGTGTAGCCCGTTTCCCAAAAACGTGGCATGTATATTTGTTGTTGCACGTTTATTGGAATACGTTTGTGCTATCTGACAGTTGCAGAAATTCATGTTTGACAACTGGTTGTTTACTCAAAGACATTTATGCTAACAACAACAAAAATATCTTGGAATAAACAATTAGCTCTCAAACTTGAATTTCTAGGACTGTCAGATAGTAAAAAATGTATTACACAATATATACACTCCTGGAAATGGAAAAAAGAACACATTGACACCGGTGTGTCAGACCCACCATACTTGCTCCGGACACTGCGAGAGAGCTGTACAAGCAATGGTCACACGCACGGGACAGCGGACACACCAGGAACCGCGGTGTTGGCCGTCGAATGGCGCTAGCTGCGCAGCATTTGTGCACCGCCGCCGTCAGTGTCAGCCAGTTTTCCGTGGCATACGGAGCTCCATCGCAGTCTTTAACACTGGTAGCATGCCGCGACAGCGTGGACGTGAACCGTATGTGCAGTTGACGGACTTTGAGCGAGGGCGTATAGTGGGCATGCGGGAGGCCGGGTGGACGTACCGCCGAATTGCTCAACACGTGGGGCGTGAGGTCTCCACAGTACATCGATGTTGTCGCCACTGGTCGGCGGAAGGTGCACGTGCCCGTCGACCTGGGACCGGACCGCAGCGACGAACGGATGCACGCCAAGACCGTAGGATCCTACGCAGTGCCGTAGGGGACCGCACCGCCACTTCCCAGCAAATTAGGGACACTGTTGCTCCTGGGGTATCGGCGAGGACCATTCGCAACCGTCTCCATGAAGCTGGGCTACGGTCCCGCACACCGTTAGGCCGTCTTCCGCTCACGCCCCAACATCGTGCAGCCCGCCTCCAGTGGTGTCGCGACAGGCGTGAATGGAGGGACGAATGGAGACGTGTCGTCTTCAGCGATGAGAGTCGCTTCTGCCTTGGTGCCAATGATGGTCGTATGCGTGTTTGGCGCCGTGCAGGTGAGCGCCACAATCAGGACTGCATACGACCGAGGCACACAGGGCCAACACCTGGCATCATGGTGTGGGGAGCGATCTCCTACACTGGCCGTACACCACTGGTGATCGTCGAGGGGACACTGAATAGTGCATGGTACATCCAAACCGTCATCGAACCCATAGTTCTACCATTCGTAGACCGGCAAGGGAACTTGCTGTTTCAACAAGAAATGCACGTCCGCATGTATCCCGTGCCACCCAACGTGCTCTAGAAGGTGTAAGTCAACTACCCTGGCCAGCAAGATCTCCGGATCTGTCCCCAATTGAGCATGTTTGGGACTGGATGAAGCGTCGTCTCACGCGGTCTGCACGTCCAGCACGAACGCTGGTCCAACTGAGGCGCCAGGTGGAAATGGCATGGCAAGCCGTTCCACAGGACTACATCCAGCATCTCTACGATCGTCTCCATGGGAGAATAGCAGCCTGCATTGCTGCGAAAGGTGGATATACACTGTACTAGTGCCGACATTGTGCATGCTCTGTTGCCTGTGTCTATGTGCCTGTGGTTCTGTCAGTGTGATCATGTGATGTATCTGACCCCAGGAATGTGTCGATAAAGTTTCCCCTTCCTGGCACAATGAATTCACGGTGTTCTTATTTGAATTTCCAGGAGTGTATATGCATACTGTCTTCCAGTCCTCTGTGTAATGTCCTACTGTGACATAATATATGCTGGAGGTCCCACAATAAAGAAACAACTTCCTTTTGCTTACATGCTGAAAGCATGTTGATACATTCGAAGTACAGTAGATACTGTAAACAAGATGAAATATTGTTTTACATTGCATTAAACGTAATAATGTCATACACAGGTTTTTAAGATGAACTGAAAGGCTCACATGAGAGATTAATATTGTGCACTCGTTTGGAATTTCAATCCACTTTTACACTTTTGGGCGTGACTATGACAGAGAACTGCTCTACGGAGTGTGTAATTGTGGCCTCCCACTCGTTTGAAGAGAGATAACTCTTAAGCAATGTTGTTTCTCCCGGGAAAGTCAACAGTTGTCCAGGGATAACTGATTCTGGAATTCACAGACATAAACTGCTAAGCTTTTTTTTTTTTTCTGAGGTGGCTTATGATGGGATGATTACGAGGAAGTTTAATACAAATGCGATTGTGAAAGGTTGGTGAGACTCACAATGCTGATGATGATTATGAGTGATGTTAGTAGGGAAGTAAGCGTTAGAAGATTACTGTCGCACGCGTTGGACACCTGCAGTGGTGCACAAAAACGGAAGTACTCCAGTGTTTAATACAACACAGGAAAGTGGACCATGTTGATGCAGGGAAAGCTTTCAACAAAGTAAGTTTTTTTCCAAACATATTCGAATTCCTCGGAAAAATAAAAGTAACATAGAAAGGGAGCTGATATATGTCTGAGGTATTTACAAAAGGCGAGTGACAAGAAGAAGAACAAAAAAGACACGTTGGTAATAAAAAGTTTGTAAACTACGATTTCCAGTTTCCTTAACTATTTTAGCTGTAATCCGAACTTCAGTAGTGAAAGTGAAATAAAAATTCTGAAGTATAATTAAATTGAATGACGAATGTCTACCAACGGTATGTTTTGCAGAGACTATAATTGTTGTGGTTGCTAGTAAAAAGGAGTTTAAAAATGTTAAGAGAACAGTCAATGTGGTAAAAAAATGATTGAAGATAAAAGACATGAAAAACGAAATAGATACCCACCAAGTATTGGAAACTAAAGAAAAGTTTTTCTCCCTGCAGTTGAAGCATAGGTCCTCGAAACGACATGTTTTGAGTTAAGAGAAAGATGCTTGCCGGCCGGTGTGGCCGTGCGGTTCTAGGCGCTTCAGTCTGGAACCGCGTGACCGCTTAGGTCGCAGGTTCGAATCCTGCCTCGGGCATGGATGTGTGTGATGTCCTTAGGTTAGTTAGGTTTAAGTAGTTCTAAGTTCTAGGGGACTGATGACCACAGCTGTTAAGTCCCATAGTGCTCAGAGCCATTTGAACCATTCATGAAAGATGCTTATGAAAACAGCACGGTGGTACATCCAGCAGTATTTCCCGAAACAAAACTATGATCATTCTGAGTACGTCTCGACCAGCTATACAGAAGACCCTAACGACATTTTTTTCGTGTTTGAAGGCTTTATGACAGCCTATTTTTCTGCTGACAATAAAAGATCAAATTGTTTTTGTTATGTCCTTGTTGAACGATGAACCAAAAAGTTCCAGGAGCCTCCTTTGCTGTCATCGTCTTTCTCTTCAAAGGAAGATTCGAGAAGGAAGGAGTTTCCAACGAAAGTAAGACGACAATGACGGTCTTATTTAACTACTGTGTAAACATGTTTCTATAACTTTTTTATTCGATATCGGCAACGGCGCCTGACATTTTTTGGAAGACAGGATGAGAAGGAGTGAAGAGAATGTTTCCACCATTGATCACCTTAAATTCTTTTAAGCCGAGAAGACGTTTCACTTTTGGTAGACTGTACGAGCGACGACTGCACAAGAACACCGGCAGATAAAGCATGACCATACTATTGAAACGAGCGTGAGCGTTATTGTTCATCCTTCTTGGTTAACATGTTCTTCGTTGTCTGATTTTTACCTGTTTCTTTACGAATGAGCTTTAAAGATATGTCTTTCACAACTTCACCTTTTGTTTTAACAAGATTGCATGATATTCTTCTATTTAACAAATATTCTGGACCTAGTAAGTGGTCATGATCGTCTTCCAAAAATGAAATTAAGTTTACCCTACCTGTTATTGTGGTCTTCAGTCCTGAGACTGGTTTGATGCAGCTCTCCATGCTACCCCATCCTGTGCAAGCTTCTTCATCTCATAGTACTTACTGCAACCTACATCCTTCTGAATCTGCTTAGTGTATTCATCTCTTGGTCTCCCTCTACGATTTTTACCCTCCACGCTGCCCTCCAATGCTAAATTTGTGATCCCTTGATGCCTCAGAACATGTCCTACTAACCGGTCCCTTCTTTTTGTCAAGTTGTGCCACATACTCCTCTTCTCCCCAGTTCTATCCAACACTTCATCATTAGTTATGTGATCTACCCATCTAATCTTCAGCATTCTTCTGTAGCACCATATTTCGAAACCTTTCCTTACCTACAGCAAATAAATTAAAGGAACAGGGATTTTTCCTGACTCGAGTTGACTAGGTGTTGTGTTTTCTTCACCATCATCATTCATCTCCATTAAGGTCGGAGGAATTCAATGGCACACCACCTCCAGTAGGACTTTGCCTAATACAGCGGTGCGGGTGTTCCGCATCATCCCCTACGCTCCTTGGAGTATGGGTCTTCATCAACATCATAATTTGTTATGTTTCCTAGGTGTTATGTCTGTATGTGTTATTTACAGAGCACCTAATGATGGCAATATGCCGAAATTTGTTCATCGTGGGTGACTTATAAAATGAAAACCATTTAAGAGCAATTTAGATGGCTGATATTCATAATAATCATGTCATTAAAGGACATATTTTACACTGCGGGCCCCAAAGAACAAAAGTTTGTAAACTCTAAATTTTCCCGAGTAGGCCTATTGTTGTTTTCTTCAAGAAATTCTGCAGAACTATTCAAATAATGTACAAAGAACTGTAGCACATCCATGAATAATTCTGAAGGGAAACTTATATTTCTCTGAAGTCGGGTGCCAGCTTCGCCAGACTGTAGATGCAGCAACATGCGGTATCGTTCAGTTTCAGCGTGCCCACCTGGCATGTTGGTGTAGCCCACGTGGCGGGCGGTGACGACCTGTGCGGGCTGGCAGTAGCGTACATGCAGCCCCGATCCGATCACCAACTGGTCGGCGGCTGTAAACACCCGCGTGCAAATCGGTGGAACGAATGCGGCCGCTGCTACGGGATGATATTAGCAGCTGATGATGGTATCACCACCGTGCCAGAGTGAACGCTGCGTACGGTGTTGCACTGTGGGGTTTGAACGCCCAAATCTCCCTAAGAACGTCAAATGGGGAAACGGTAGGAGTACCAAGGGCACCATACCCTTAAAGCAAGCGAGGTACTATTTCGTGTTTCCTGTAACCGGCAGGGTCTGCAAACCGAGAGAAGTTGCTAAGGTACCGAGTAAGGTCGCGCAGCGGTTAGGGCACTGTATCCATATTCAAGAGAACTGGGCTGCAGACTTCTGGCCGGATAACAGGACTTGGTTTTTCTGTCATTTTCATATATGAATGTCTACATTGTATACTCTCTTAAAAGTCACCTAGCTTTCACATTACAGTCATAATTCCACTGTTTCGGAACACGGAAATTTTACATAAAGTAATAATTAATTATTCTTAATCGTGTGCGCTCACGTTATAGGTGAAAAGCTGTGTGCGTGGTACACAGGGGACCGGTAAACCAGTGAAGCTGACAATTGTAAAAAATATTGCATTGAGCGTTAACAAAAACCAATTCAGTAACCTTTAAAAATTAACATGATTCATTATGTAACAGTTCTATATTTCTCAAGTTGTAGAATAAAAGAAAAGCATCTACTGATGGCGAGCTATTGGCAAAACTAGTCTGAAGAGATCAAATAAACCCTTCGTGTCAAGACAGCTCAACAATCAACAAATGTCATGTCGTCCTAAATTATTCACTACAAATTATCTACTACAAATTTTCCCAGTTCTCAACCAGCGTCATGTACGAGTTAAATCTCAAGATTCTGAAAGCATTTACCGTATTCTTCGTTTTGAACTGATGTGTTACACTAGGCTGGAGGGGGTGTCAGTACGGGATCTGTATATAAAAATGCGTAAAATGGGCAGTTAATAGCGTAACGTGTCCACCGCTTTCCACTCCTGCGGCCCACGGCCAGAATCACCTGGTACAGGGACAGCAGAGGACAAGCTCAACACCACCACTTCTATTCACTTTTTGTGTTTTGAGTCTTTGCGGAAGCATCATTTCTAGAGCCAGGCCCGTGGCTCCACTAAGATGATAGTTACTGTGTCTCTTAAATTTACTATTGTACGTACTAATTTCTGCCTCTTGTTTCATCGTGGAGACACAGTACAGCGAAGCGTGAGGTAAGGTCTTTCAGTCTTCAAAGGAAACGTTATGTTCTTTCGTAAGGTGATATTCTGCTTTCGCTGACTTTTCCTAATAATGGAGTGTAACGTGCAGTGCAGTGATGGGGAAAGAAGCGGACTGTCTGACTTACCTAATTTTCGCCACATTCAGATGACACTTGGTCAACACCAAGCGCTTTCATATCAAGTCTATCTGTCTTTAGCTCTCCACGACGAACGCAACATTAGTGTAACACTTCATGTACTCAATACGTGGCCCATTTTGCATAGGCAGGTCCAAAAAATTGAAAGACTGCCACTCGACTATCTTTTTTATGTTGGATGAGTAAGTTTTTTTCCTTTGGTAATCGGTGAATGAAATTCTAAGTTGGTAAAGCTAATATTATTTTTAATGAACATAGGCTTCAAGTTCCCGCAGCAAATTTTCGCGCTCTAAATTTGTCTGGGCTCTGTTTATTCGTGTGTTTCAGGTGAATACTTCTGGGCAGGATGATGGAATCTTCGCCCATTTAAACACCCAGTAGTGAGAAAATTTTATTAATGGCTGCGGCCTCAAAAGAATACCACGCTAATCTTTCTTCTTTTCGTTCCACGCGAACTGTTAAGAGTAACGCCCCTGCTGCACAGTGTCACTCAGTCACTGCTGTCTCTTTGGGACTCGAAAAACAAAATTCTGTAACTGGTAAAAGGAAACTATGTTTAAGATACCCGAAGTTCGTTAATGATGGGGTCATTGGAGACAGACAGCAAGCTTAGTTTCTACAAGAAACCATGTCTCAAGTTATTATGAGAAACGACGGAAAATGTTTATCCAGTGGTCGTACGGGGACTATCAAGTGGTTCACCATTAGGCAACGGAAAGTTTATATTCTAAATCAGCAGGAAATTTGAAGCAGAATTAAGCTCTGAGACTTATCTAGTGTCACCGTTCATGAAGGGTCACTCTAGCTTTGTGCCACCCTCCATGACATTACTTATAATTAAATCTTTTCTTTTAAGCAAATTTTGATGTTTTATGTTGGCAAAGAAACTAAAGAAAAGACAACAATTATCAAAATTTGAATCAAACACATAAAAAAATAAAAAGTGACAATATGAATTGAGTTCCTAATCCCACATCAATATTTAATTTTAATATTTTCTCACAGAACATTTCTTTTCTGCGACTTGCATTATTTATTTTGAAGAGATGAGTGATTGTCAAAACTTTTCTTAACGAAGGTGCATATGTATTAGATTATTATAGTTTGTTTCGCACCTTAAATCAAATACTAAATCTGGTATTACACAAAATAGTACTCCTTCCTGGATTGCATTCTCATATGCAGTCTCAAAACAAACTGCATTTTGTACATACTTCCCTTGTCAGTTCACCAAGCGATAAACAGTGCGCAGTCCGCTGCAAACAGGAAGATCCATTCTGGGAAAGTAGAGCGATTGCGAAGTCAATAAGAGAACGAATAGTGTCTCAGTGAAGACGTACAGGAATTGCAGCGGAAGATATTGTCATGGTTTTGTAAAATAAGATTTTTGCATTCTAATAATCATCAGCGATACAGCACAGTGTATCAGCGCGACGGAAGATGTAGGTGACTGAATCTGTTGTTGTGGTCTTCAGTCGCGTGACCAGTTTGATGCAGCTTTCCACTCTGGCCTACCCTGTTCAAGTCTTTTCACCTCTACATAACCACTGCAACCTACATTCATCTAAAACTGCTTGCTGTTTCTGAAGCTTGGTCTCCCTCTACAATTCTTAACCCTCCTTCACACTTGCCTCAGTTTCCAAATTGACGATTCTGTGATGCCTCATGTTGTGTCATATGAACTGATACACTTTTAATCAAGTTTTTCCATCAATTTGTTTCCCGTTTATTCTAGTCACTGCCTCCACGTTAGCTGTTCGATCTGCTCCTCAAATCTGCGGCATTCGTCTGTAGCATCATACATCAAAATCTTTACTGTTCACGTTCCACTGCCGTACGAGCCTGCCCTCCAGACAAATGCCTTCAGAAAAGTCCTCCTAACATATTCTGTGATAGTAAATTTCTCTTCTTCAGAAAAGATGTTCATACACTTACGAGTCGCAATTTAAGATCTCTCTAATTCACTCATAGTCGGTTATATATATGCCTAAATAGCAAAACTCGTGCTTTTAGTATTTCTTTTTCTAATCTAATTCCTTTAGCATCACGTGATGTAATTCAGCTAAATTCCACTACCGTTGATTTACATTTGTTGATGTTCATCTTAGAGACATTTTCCAAAACATCATCAATTCCGTTTAGCTTATCTTCCACGTATTTTCCCGTCACTGGTAGTATTGCTATGTAATGGGCAAACCTCGAAGTTTTTATTTTCTCTCCCTGTACTGTAACTGCCTTTCCAGGGTTCTCCTTCGTTTCCTTTACTGTTTGCTCGATGTAGAGACAGATGGACGTCGGGGGTAGGCAACAACTTGTCTCACTCTCTTCCAACTGTAGCCTACGTTTCAAGTCCTCCTACTCTAACAAATGAATTCCGTTTCTGCACAAACTGCAGATGAAATTCCGCTACCTGTGTTTTACTTCTGATACTTTAGGATTTCAAAGAGCAGATTCCAATCGTTGTCAACGTGATCTCTAATCTATAAATGCTATAAATGTAGGTTTGGCTTTCCTCTATTTCTTAGGCAATTTGCAGGGTCAATTTTGCACTGCGTTTTCCTGTATTTATCCTTAATCCAAAGTAGTATTCCCAATTTTTCCATTATTATATGAGTAATTATTGTGTTTTATGACTATTATTTATAAAATAAGTAGTTAGTTAGTACTCACAGCTGTCAGATCCTTGACTTTCTTTGACAGTGAATTATTACATGCCTCTTGAAATCTGAGGATGTTTTTCCTAGCTTATATATATATTGCGGCAACGGCTTTGCCACAGTTGTAACACTTAAGTTAAGCGCTGAAGAGCTTGGCTAGTACTTAGGTATGTGACCGTCTGGGTTTGCTCGGCGCTGTTGGTAAGCGGGGTGCACTTAGCCCTTGTGAGGTCAACTGAGAAGCTACCTGACTGAGAAGTAGCGGCTAGGATCACTAAATCTGACGAATGCCGGGAGAGCAGTGTGCTGACCACATGTCTCTTCATACACACATCCAGTGCAGCCGACAGATTGAGGTTGACACGGCTGTCAGTCGGTGCCGTTGGGTCTTCGGAGATCTGTTCGGACGGAGTTTAATTTAGTTTCTATATCATGCAGATGGGCTGGAATAATTTTGCTATTTCTGGCGCTCCCTAATACAACAAAGAGATATTTAGCCACTGCTTAATCTTGTTCGGTATACATACTAATTTCCCTCGTACTGTATGCTAGTGGGTTCTACTTGGAGGACTTACCCAGTTACTCGATTTTTTTTCTACCTGCACACCACACCCGTCTCAAACGTACTTCATGCCCGTTAGATTAGCCACGATGGCACAAGATTCTAATGATCTTCTGAAGTAATAAGCGCGCGGATTGCCATGTCTAATCTGTAACATTTACGGTGCATTTCTATGTAGGACTACACCCCACATACAAATACATCTCTGTAGAATATCATTCAAGGCAAATAAAGTTTCTTTACAGAATATTATGCAAGACATGTAAGGTGTCGCATTTAATTGCTACAGCCTAATCGATGCAACGATATACACTTTAAGAAAAAAAAAAAGAGAAGACGCACCACGAAAGAATTATCCAAATGGGACACAAATCGATAGGTGTGATGTACATGTACATTCAAACAAATGATTACAATTTCAGAAAAATTGGATGATTTTTTTTTAAGAGAAGGAGCTTCATAAACTGAGCAAGTCAATAACGGGCTGGTCCATCTCTGGCCCTCCGCAAGCAGTTATTCGGCTTGGCATTGATTGATAGAGTCGTTGGATAGCCTCCCGAGAGATAACGTGCCAAATTCTTTCCATCTGGCATGTTAAAACATCAAAAACCCGAGCTGGTTGGAGGGCCTTGCCCACAATGCTACAAACGTTTTAAACTGATTAGAGATCCAGCGACCTAGTAGGCTAAGATAGAGTTCCGGAAGCACGAAGACAAACAGTAGAAACTCTCACAGAGTGCGGTCCGGCATTATCTTGCTGAAATGTAAGCCCAGAATGGCTTGCCATGAAGGACACAAAAACGAGGCGTATTGTCGATGTATTGATGTATTGTAAGGGTACCGCGGATGACAACCAAGGTGGTCCAACTATGAAAAGAAATGGGACCCCAGACAAAGATTCCTGGTTGTCGAGCTGTGTGACGGGCGAGAGTCAGGTTGGTATCCCACCGTTGTCCTGGATGTCTCCAGTCAAGTATTTGCTGGCTATCGGGGCTCATTTCGAAGTGGGGCTCATCGCTGAATATAATCTACTCCAGTGAATGAGATTCCAGGCCAAAGACACGTCTGGAGACGCCCCGGGAAGCGATGGGATACCAACCTTACTGTTGCCTGCCATACGGCCCGACAAATAGAAGTGTTAGTCTGGGCTACCACAAGACGCCACACGAATAAAATTCAGCACATTATAAACGTTTGTCACCGCTAAAATATTTAAAAACACACAGTATCTTGTCCAGAAGGCCATGTCCATATACATACTGCCTACAAAAATGGTTCAAATGGCTCTGAGCACTATGGGACTTAACATCTGTGGTCATCAGTCCCCTATAACTTAGAACTACTTAAACCTAACTAACCTAAGGACATCACACACATCCATGCCCGAGGCAGGATTCGAACCTGCGACCGTAGCAGTCGCGCGGTTCCGGACTGCGCGCCTAGAACCGCTAGACCACCGCGGCCGGCATACTGCCTACAGTAGCATGTAACAAGCATCTGTAGGCAATATGTATATGCGATATGTATGTGGCCTTTTGGAGTGTTTTTAAATGTTTTAGCAATGTCAAAAGTTTGTAATGTACTGATTTTCATCCATTTCACATCATGTGTCAGCGTAAAATGAACATATTTTACTACAAAAATGTTTAAGACCGCAAGATGGCAGCTAAGACTGTTGAAACCCGTTTCTCTTGAATCAAAATATTTTGTGCGATCTTGGATTTTGAATGATTATTATAATCATTTGTTTGTCTGCACATGTACATCTCACCTGCAGATTTCCGTCCCATTCGGATAATTCCTTCGTGGTGAGTCCGCTTTTTCCTTCAATTTATTTTGTCTTTGAGTGTATTTCATTCCTAAATCCGAATATTATGTACAGTTTTTATCGTCGAGCATCAAACACCACGCCTTACTATCGTAGCGCTCGAAGTGTTTGTAGTTTGCGTCGTTTATATACGCTAAAGTCCACGGATCGGTATTGCTGCCATCGTAGCTAAGTGGTCCATGTGTCTGCCATGTTGAAGACACCGTTTCGGTACCCAGTGCTTCCAGCAATCTGTACTCGGTGGACAGAAGTGAGTCGGGTGGACTCCTCTTCATACAGGTGATTCACATGCTGCCTGAGTGAAATATAGCCATGAGTTGGAAGGCTGACAACGAGTGGGAGTGCTGTGTGCTAACAATGTGCCTTTCAATATCTTACTCAAATGACGGTATTGGCTGAAGGTGTGTCATCTTTGCGTGGTCTTCTGGACCTGATCGTGGTTTTGCGGAATGTTAATGTCCTCAGTTGTCGATGCATTTTCACGACAATAGATGAAAAATTACCAGCGGCGGGAATCTGTTCAATGTTTCAACGAGCCACTGTCTTCTCCCACCTGACTGTAGGGTTATTGAACTCGTGGTCGACTTTTCACGTCAACCGCTTTTTGATTTTTGCTTTTACCCATAATAATACTGGTTATAATATCAGCTATAACCAGTAAGATTATGGGTAAGATAGTAAAGAAAAGAAAACTATGTAATGTTTTCTGAGTTGGTGTGTGAGCCACCAGTGCAAATCCAAGGAATTCGTTGATACTCCTTTCTAGACTGTCGAGTCTTCTGTGTTGATCGAAAGCACTGTAATACTCTTTCACTAGGGATACGCTAGTCTTTGATACGTGAAACGAGTCGGGTAATAAGAAGGTGAGAATCACTGAGAAAATAAATGCAGAAACACGGGAAAGATAGTACCCGGTGGCTATAATTAAAGTGCAGCTACTCACAGAGGACTAATGTGGACTGTAATTGCAGTATTTCACCGAAAGGTGGTGGTGGTCTACAACGTTAAGGAGGAACCAATTTACACTGAAAAAAAAAAAAATAGTTCCAGTTTTGGCCACTAGGTGAAAATCTGGCACTGTGTATGCAAGAAAGACGAATGGAAATATTTCAGTATCTAATGGGTTAGGAACGGCACGTGGGCATAAAAGGTCCAAGAAGTTAGAAAGACACACTGCCGATTTTATTATTAACTGCCGCTTACACAATTTCTTCAGTTTGTGCACCGGAGACGTCGAAGAAATGCAGTACATCGCCAGATATGCAGCTGGTGGCCAAAATTGGAACTGATTTTTTTCAATGTAAATAGGTTCTGCTTAATGCGTCAGCAGATTCATCAAGTTTCGCTGCTGTACTAGAATTACAGTCCACACTGGACCTTAGTTAGCAGCCGCAATTTAATTGTAAGTATCCAGTTCCTGTCGAGGAAAATAAACTCAGGGGACTCGGAAGATACAAGATAGATTACTGAAAGGCCTGACAATAAGTTTCGTGTGTTTATGCGCAACGTTTAAGAGCGCTACAAGATGGGAACCTGATTAACAACGATTTTAGAGACGTCACGTCAATATTTTATACGTGGTTGAATTGTCAGTCTGCAGCAGTTAATCCTACTTTAAAGGAATACGGAGCCGCATATTGAACCTTGCGTAACTCAGACGAACTTATATCGTCTATAGCGATCCAGAAAGTTAAGCGCTTTGAATAATACATGTGATCATATATCACTGCATTAAGGTTCACGCCCTAGTGTTACGCAGTGTTGCTTGATGAAGAGAAGATCAGTCTAGCTTAGAGTCGGATCTTTTACTATGCATCTAACTTAACTGTCGTATGGTACACAATACCAACACAATCTCCATATGTGAGTGAGTACTACGTGCAAGTGCCCTACAAAGTAAATGTTGCTGTTCACCTGGTATATCGAATGTTATTATGCTTTTTTTTTAAAAAAAAAAAAAAAAAAAAAAGAAAGTTGCATGTACCAGTGAATTAGAATTTCATTTTTTCCTTCTGCACCATCGAAAACGTTTTGCATCATGAAATTTATACACCGTTGGAAATTCATTTCTCACAAGAGTGAGGCTTTGTTCTCTTGCCTCACTTCGCAATCGTTCAAGGGGAACCTGGAATGAATTTGAAGGGAAAGAAAATAAATTCAATATGTTTGTCCACTAAGGGATAACGATGAAGGCTGAGGAGAAGCATTTGTAATGAGCAGAGCGCGCTCTGACACCACTTTTTAAATAAGAACATCCGTCCATAGTGTCTTATGAAACTTAAGTGTGTAACATTAGCGATGCAAATTGTTTGTCGTAAATGATTATTAAGCTCACCAGTTCACAACTGTATTTTCGTAAGAGTTGGCTATTTATCTGGAATGGGATTTACTCCGTGGATTCTTGCTTTCCGGCACTAATCCACTACAACGAAAACACAACACAGCACTCTTTAATCAGCTGCACAACGCAGATTCAAGTTTCTCACTTCATAATATACTGCGTGATCAACAGTATCTGGGCGCTTGGCTGAAAATGACTTACAAGTTCGTGGCGCCCTCCATTGGTAAGGGAAAGAATTCAGTATGGTGATGGCCTACCCCTAGCCCTGATGACAGTTTCCACTACCGCAGGCATACGTTCAATCAGGTAATGGAAGTAGTCATGGAGAACGGCAGCCTATTCTTCACAGAGTGCTGCAATCAGGAGAGAGTTCGATGTCGGTCCGTGAGGCCTGGCGCGAAGTCGGCGTTCCAAAACATCCCAAAGCTGTTCTGTAGGAACAGGTCAGTCAATTACAGGGATGTTATTGTCGTGCAACCACTCCTCCATAGGCCGTGCTTCATGAACAGGAGCTCGATCGTGTTGAAAGATGCAATCCCAATCCCCGAATTGCTCTTCAGACAGTGGGAAGGAAGAAGATGCTGAAAACACCAATGTAGGTCTGTGCTGTAATAGTGCCACGCAAAACAACAACGGGTGCAAGCCCCATCCATAACATCACCGCCACCAAATTTTACTGTTGGCAATACAAACGCTGGCAGACGACGTTCATCGGGCTATCGTCGTACCCACACCCTCCCATCGGATCGCCACACTGTGTACCGTGATTCCTCACTCCACACAACTTTTTTCCAATGTTAAATCGACCAATGTTTACGCTCCTTACACCAAGCGAGGCGTCGTTTGGCATTTAAGAGCGTGACGTGTGGCTTATGAGCAGCCGCTCGACCATGAAATCCAAATTTTCTCATCTCCCGCCTAATTTTCATAGCACTTGTAAATAGGCTGTTCAGATTTTTATGTTGGCAACGCCACGTAGCGCTCTGCATGAAAATCACTGGCTGTGCTGTGTGCAGTCTGTGGCTGGTTTGCATTGTTGTTGGCTATTGTAGTGTTGGGCAGCTGGATGTGAACAGCGCGTAGCGTTGCGCAGTTGGAGGTGAGCCGCTAGCAGTGGTGGATGTGGGGAGAGAGATGGCGGAGTTTTGAAATTTGTAAGACTGGATGTCATGAACTGCTATGTATATTATGATTTTTCAACACTATTAAGGTAAATACATTGTTTGTTCTCTATTAAAATCTTTCATTTGCTAACTATGCCTATCAGTAGTTAGTGCCTTCCGTAGTTTGAATCATTTAGTTAGCTGGCAGTAGTGGCGCTCGCTGTATTGCAGTAATTCGAGTAACGAAGATTTTTGTGAGGTAAGTGATTTGTGAAACGTATAGGTTAATGTTAGTCAGGGCCATTCTTTTGTAGGGATTTTTGAAAGTCAGATTGCGTCGCGCTAAAAATATTGTGTGTCAGTTAAAGGACAGTCATGTATAATTGTTCTAAGGGGATGTTTCACACTTGCAGTAGATCCTGATGCAGTTTGGAATTCCTGTAACATGGTCTGGATAGATGTCTGCCTATTACACATTACGACCCTGTTCAACTGTCGACGGTCTCTGTCAGTCATCAGACATGATCGGCCTGTACGCTTTTTTGCTGTACGTGCCCCTTCATGTTTCCCCTTCACTATCACATCGGAAACAGTGGATCTAGGGTTGTTCAGAAAATCTCGCGTTCAGACGTATGATACAAGTGACATCCAGTCACCTGACCACGTTCGATGTCCGTGAGTTCCGTGGAGCGCCCCATTCTGCTCTCTCACGATGTCTAATGGTTAATGAGGTCACTGATATAGGGTACCTGGCAGTAGGTTGCAGGACAATGCACCTAATATGAAAATCGTATGTTTATGGGGGTGTCCAGATACTTTTGATCACAAAGTGTAGGTGGGAAGAAGCTAGTGTTCGTCTGTTATAACCTTGAGAAAATAATGTTGACGACTGCTTCTTTCTCACTGCTACTCTTTTTCGAATGTGAAACTCTCTTGACCTCTTGGGTAGGGCTACGCTCGTTATACAGAAGCAAGCATCAGTATTTTAAAATTTCACTGATTTCAATCTATTGCATTATTCGTAGAACCGCAAAGGTGTCGGTTTGAAAGCAATATTGTATCACGTAATCCTGATTAACGAATATGTCTGCTTTCTGGAGGACCTTTGTTCAGTTTATGATACTACAAAGAATCTTTTCTTTCCTTTGAGGGGAATGAAATGAGGTTGAGTCAGGCTATGACATTAACCGATAAGGCATCTCAGACCGCAGGAGCTCCTCCGCTTTTGAAAATGTACGTCAATGGCTGGGTGAGCGGTTTAACCATAATAATTATCAGTACTTCTGTAAAATAACAGTGTCAGGTGGACGAGAGATGAGGAAGTAGTGAGTTGTTGGTTTCGATCTGACTAACATTACATTTCATCCCAACTGTACTGCTGTCATACTTTTATGCCTGCCTCAAACACTGTATTTAGTCTGTCTGGAAGTCCATCCTCTAAGGTTTCCATTGGTTCCTTGGTGTTTTGAACCTTCTTAAACAGTATCTGCGGACTGTCGTCAGCAATATTTCTGGGTTAATAATTGGCAACCAATGCTGTACAATCGCAATAAAGTCATGAGATGTTCAATTGGCTCTTTTATTGGAACATGTTACGCCTTTCGGGATTACACCCATCTTCAAACATCACAAACTTCAATTCGTTGCTAACCAACCAGGCGTGTAGCCTTGACAACTCAAAGAAAGTGTCCAATAACATGACTATTGACAATTTCTTTGAGTTGTCAAGGCTGCACCCTTGTTTGATGCGATGGACAGGCACAGGGGGTGGATAGAGGATGGAGAAAAGATGGATAAAGAGAGAGGGGATGGGTAAAGGAGGAGAGTGGATGTGAGCAGAAAGAGGGGTAGGAGGAGATAGAGAGGGGGCAAGCAGTGACGCACTGAGAGGGGGGGCGGGGGTGGAGGGAAGAAGGATTCAGAGGAGAGGGAGGAGGAGACTGAGAAACAGAAGGTTTTGCAAAAAAAGTACCTGGACAACGCCAGTTGTCTCAGCTAGCTCAAAATAAAATGGAGAAGAAGTATTGATTTCTCATCAGTCGATTTCACATAATTATTTTTGCTATGCACAAGCCAGAATCTCTATTCATAAAATTTCACACCTCCTTTCTCTGAATTATTTCCTTGGTCCTTAAATTCACCACCCACGTGCTTGTCTATTTTCACTGTCTGACTAGTTGTCTGCAGAGACATAATGTATTTGCTTAGAGACAGG
Organism: Schistocerca americana; assembly: GCF_021461395.2. NCBI lineage: Eukaryota > Metazoa > Arthropoda > Insecta > Orthoptera > Acrididae > Schistocerca > Schistocerca americana. The sequence continues at coordinate 265,504,072 of NC_060123.1, forward strand.
TATCCACATATAGTTTGGTCACATGAAAAAAGCTTTCCAAGCTAAGAGAATATAATAGACATGCGTTTGCATACCACAAATTTCAGTCTACTTCTAGCAACATACCACAAGAAGTAAATTCAGAGTTTGTAGAAGCAATTCCGTATGTCTGCCGCATACTGACCAAATATTTCTATTTGGAGGGTTATTCCTACATCTAAGACTTTTCAATTTATTCAATCTATGTTGGGGAAATAATAAGTCCAGAAGACTGAATCAAAGCCAAAGTAATATCTTCCTTTAGATAGGACGACAAAAATAAGTATAGTAACTATCGCAGTATAAGTCTTCTGTATTCAGCCTACAAATTATATGCCACAATCCTGACTGCAAGATTAAAAAATATTATGGAATAGCTAATATCTGAAGAACAATCAGGTTTTCGAAGAGGGCGATCAACTGCTGACAATGATTTACGCTGCAAAACATCATAGAACAAAGACGAGTGCTCAGCAGGGAAACCAATCTTGCTTTTGTATATTTTGAGAAATCATACGATGATGTGAATAGGGAAGTACTGTGGAATATCACAGCTGAATGAGGTTATCCATCTTACTTCATAAATGCTATTGAGAATCTATACACAAACACCGATATCGTTAAAGGTGTGGGAAATAGAACAACAGAGCCAATGAACACAAACAAAGGGGTACGACAAGGATACTGTATTTCTGCAACACTCTTCATACATTCGGTAGATCCTGGTCCTCCAGTCTCGTGTACACAGAGTCCATTGCCTACCTCTCTGATAGGATCCATGATCACACAAACACCGAAAAATGGCTTGAAATGCTGTGTGATGTGGTTGGCGTCTGTGATGGCACTTGTTTTGGTATAGCCTTGCTGCTTCTCGACTGTTTCCATCTACTTGGCCTTACAGAAACAGCATCTCGGCTTGTTCCTGCCATGAATACCGGACCATTCCGCTGCTTAAAGTACGATGCGTCAATTACAGAGCATGTACTACACAAGGAACGCACAGGATGTGGTCAGATGAATTGTCGTATGTCATGCCATCTACCGTGGAAACGATGCATTTCAGGACACATGTTCATAGGACATTTTTTCCTCCATTTCCAGTCAAGAATATATGTATATATGAAGTTATTAGCAAATCGAGAATGTTGGACGTGGATAGAATTCATCGTGACAAAAGACTAAATGTAATTTTACGTGCAGATGCCTCTGATTACTGAAATAATCTCATATTACAGCCAATATTGACGGTAGATAAAACGAAAGTGATGGAATTTCAGGGCAGACAATCAGTAAGATGTGAAAGAGTCTTGAATAATAAAATCCTGCAGCAAGTAAAACATATGAAATATCTACGATGTGACATCAGTTACGAATATAACTATGAAGTTGTCAAAAAATTAAATACATTTATTTCCATAGGTGCAGTCACCGTAAAAAATTGCACATGAAACTGAGCTGAAGTTTCATTAAACAATAGCAGTATCAGTTGTTATTTAATTAAGTGAAGTATGGGCAACAGCAAGCATCAAGTAGAAGACGGGCTCAAGAAATGAGATTTCTAAGAAGAGTGGAAGGATGTACAAGGGAATATCTCACAAGAAACGACGATATAAGGAAAAACTTAAGAATATATAACCTAAACGAAAAAATAAAAGATGACAGTACGAAATGGATAAAACATGCACACCTTGTGGATGAAGAAAGGGGTACCCTAGTAAGGGCTCATAGTCATAAATGCAATGGAAGAACAAATGTAGGAAGAGTGTACAAGAGACAGAGTATCGTAACAGGTAATTCGCCTACTATATGAAGTGAAGAAGGAGAATTTACAACCTAATCGAGTTAAGTATCATTTTTTTGTAGGTCAACGCCTCAATTTTCCAGTGCTTCCTGTCAAACTAACATCTTATAGCACTGTCGAATCACATATTTACGTGTCGAACTACAAGATGCATATGTCCTTCGTACGGCTGTAAAAATGAGTCCTGAAACTTTTTAAACAATATTAAGCATTTCTCAAGATTCAGCAGTTAACAGTCGCCAAATTCAGCAAAGTCTGTCATGTAGACAGATTCATGTACTTGGGAGAAATTACTGCATTGGTGGGGCTAAATGTAGTAGCTAATGAAGGAAGAATTGCTAAACTGAAAAGGGAATGCAAAAAAATTTGGAACGAATACGACAAAAAATATATACCACTAAAGGGAAATTTGCGACATCATAATGGAATCGCAATAGCAAAAAAGCGTTCCTGAAAAGAGAAATTTCTTAACATGCATCCTGCGACATCAAAGAACCTTCATGGTGGTAATGGAGGAAAGTATGGGGAATAAAAACTATAGAGGGAGGAAAAGGCTTGAACACATTAAGTAGGTTACAACAGATGTAGTTTGCAGTAGTTAAGTAGTTACATAGAATAAACTAAAGCGGAGAGCTTCCTCAAACCAAACAACGGTACGGTTCTTTACGCATCTGAAACTATGATAACACGTGAGAGATCTGAAAAGAAATTCGTTGTAAAACAGGAAAGAAAATGCCTCTGAAAAATCTGAAGACAAAGATACGAAAATAGAATTGGAATGAAAAAGCAGTCACAGGAGGTCTATCAAGTTACCTGAAAAAAATTACAGATGCCATCATGAAACTGCGATTATGGTTTTAATGTCACTTCTACAGTATGGACAACAAGACAAACAAAGCTAAATATCGATGAAAACCACAACAAGCAGCTAATATAAGTTAACGAAGACATAAAATAGTTGTGATTTACGAACAAATCGTTCTAGACAGGACGAATTTTAAAATCGTAATTCGCAAAATTTAAACGGCTGAGAAACGTATTCGACAAAATTCAGTGTGGACAGAAGAACATAAAAGGAAAGCCTGTGAACGAATGAAGATATAACGGGAGCAAAAGAAGAAATATAATTTCAAAAGCACTCCTTAGTTACAAACAATCAATCAGAGAAATTATAGATTGCTCTTTCTTACTATCTTGTCAGGTAGCTGTTGGTACACATCTGTTGCGTTAATTGCCTGTTGGGAGCAAACCACAGGAAGAATCTGGTCTTACTCAGATACCTCCTGGAAGTGGAAAGCAGGGAGCTGGCGCGAGTAGCAAGTGTGCGGAAGGAGCTGGTCGTATCTCGGCGCTGGACACGACAATGGGATGCCCCGGCAGCGCCGGCCGAGCGGTCGCTACTCACGCGGCCGTCGACCGCCGGCCCCTCCCTGCCTTTGTGGTCGCCGCCGCCGCCGACTTATGAAGTACCCACCGCGTCCACTGCCTAGTGTCTCGCGAGCAGCCGTTTCACGCGCCGCTGCCTCGCCGCGCATTTGTTCCCACCACCTACCACCATTTCTTCATCCTGCTTTACGCGTGTAGCTTCTCCATATTCTTCAGTACAAACGTGGCATACACGTACTTCTATCCGCATTAGTAATGATTGTAAGGATTTATTGTGTCATACGAACACCAACCTGACGTGATGTACTACGTTGTCCGAAATAACCTGCATCATTCAAGATGTATGCATCTGTAATTAATGAAGTCGTGATCGAAGACTAGTTTAGTTTCAGAAAAGGGAAAGGGATTTCTACAGACAATGGACGTCGGATTGTACGAGGTGGAATTAGGATTCCTTCCGAGCGTTTGTGGACTTAGAGGAACACCTTGATAGTTAAGACGCTGTAGGGTCGACATAAAAGTTTTCTGGGTATAGTACCGCGTCATAATGTAAAAACTACTGCTGCTGGAGAAAAACCAACGTTTCGGCCACGATTGCAGCGGCCTTCTGGGTCTAATGGTGCGTTCTAGCTATGCAGTGTCCTTTATATTTTGTTGTTAGTGTTCACTGCGCATGCCATTACGTCATAATTTTAAAAAGGTAGTTAGTTTCATTGGTCACTTAAGGAAGAGGGAGAGGGAACTTTATTTTAATAGGTTATTGAGGTGGAGGGAGAACGTGACCTCTGTTGTCTATTGGCTCTTGTGTCGTGTACCGTGATCGGTGGTCACCGTCGAATGAGAAGTTGGCTGCTGTTTACCAACTGCTGGAGGTCGGCCGCGCGGCGGCAGTTACTCGCCGGTAGTGTTTGTGCGTCGTGTTGACAGTGCGGTCTGTTGGACTGTGATTGCTGGCAGCCAAGATGGGACAAGCCTGAGTCCATCCTCCCTGTTCATGTTGTTAGGGTGTTGAAGTGTTTCGATGGCCTCTCTGATTTTGCGTTTCGTCATAATTGGCTGCTTGGCCAACACACAGGTTTCGCTGAATTTTATTTCTTTTCCGCAGTCTTGCTGGTGTTCTGCCACTGCGGATTTGTTGTGTTGCCCTAGACGAATATAACGCTCGAGTTCCCGAATGCGCGTTGCTATTGGCCTACCAGTCACGACGATGCATGCCTCTCCACATTCGCATTCCACCTTGTAAACACCTGCAGTGTGTAATGCATCCACCTTGTCCTTAGTGGAGCCTAGCGCGTCCTGGATCCTACGACCACTATAGAAGACAGGCTGCAACCCAACGCGGCGAAGGTTGTTGCCTATTCGCTCAGTAACGTTTTTCATATAAGGTAAGCGCACTGTTGGCGCAGTTTGTCTATTTCTTGCTTATCTTTCTTGCTTGTGTTCGTCGACAAGGCTGTGTTTATCGACTTATGGCTGTAGCCATTGGCTAGAAACGTTGTGCGTAACCTTTTAAGCTCAGGTGTGATGGGCGGCCGCGGTGGTCTAGCGGTTCTAGGCGCGCAGTCCGGAACCGCGCGGCTGCTACGGTCGCAGGTTCGAATCCTGCCTCGGGCATGGATGTGTGTGATGTCCTTAGGTTAGTTAGGTTTAAGTAGTTCTAAGTTCTAGGGGACTGATGACCACAGATGTTAAGTCCCATAGTGCTCAGAGCCATTTGAACCCATTCAGGTGTGATGTTTTGAGCATCACTTAGGCGCTGCGCACGGATTGCCAAAGAACGGATGACAGAGTTCTTCTGCGCTGGGTAGTGGTAGGATTGGGCGTGCAGATAAAGAGGTCACGCTCTCCCTCCACCGCAATAACCTATTAAAATAAAGTTCCCTCTCATTTTTCCTTAAGTGACCAATGAAACTAACTACCTTTTTAAAATTATGACGTAATGGCATGCGCAGTGAACACTAACAACAAAATATAAAGGACACTGCATAGCTAGAACGCACCATTAGACCCAGAAGAAGGCCGCTGCAGTCGTGGCTGAAACGTTGGTTTTTCTCCAGCAGCAGTAGTTTTTACATTATGACGCGGTACTATACCCAGGAAACTTTTATGTCGACTGACTCTGGCCGCGGAAGCCTACGCAATTATAACGCTGTAGGGTGTTCTTAGTCGGTGGAGAATTGGAACTGAAGACAGAAATGGTTCTTAAAAAATGAAAAATAACGACATACCACGAAGGAATTACCCGAATGGGGGGGGGGGGGGGAGGGTTGGGCGGGGGGGGGGGGGGGTTAGATGTGATTTCAGAAAAACTGGATGATTTATTCCAAAGAAAGAGTTTTACAAATTGAGAAAGCCAATAAGTGATGGTCCACATCTGGCTCTTACGCACTCAGTTACTCGTCTTGGCATCGACAGAGTCGTTTGATGTCCTGTGGGACACATGCCAAATTCCGTTCAACTGGCGCGCAGTACGGCTTGCTATGAAGTACACCAAAACGGCCCTTAGAATATCTTCGACATATCGCTGTGCTGTAAAGGTGCCACGGGTGACAATCAAAGGGGTTCTGCTATGTAATAAAATGACACCCCAGGCCTCACTCGTGGTTGTCGGGCCAAATGGCGGGTGACAGTCAGGTTGGTATCCCACCACTGTCTGGGGAGTCTCAAAAGACGTCTTCACTGGTCATCAGCTATCAGTTCAAAGCAGGACTCATCACTGAAGACAATTCTAATTCCGTCAACGACATTCCAGGTCGAACGTGCGCGGCTCGACTGCAAATCGGCGCGCTAGGTCAGTCGCTTCCTCCTTGAGGCTGTGTTCGGCCGTGGTTCGCCCATTCCTCATTGGGTTAATAGAGGAAGCCAGACTGATTAGGTGCTTCAGAAAGCTTTTGTCCAGAACCACATCAACACCTTCTAAGAAAAAACATTCCAGTGGCACATTTAAACAGAGATAATTTTTTGGAAAGTATTCTGCGACACTGGATGGAGAGTCATCTAGAAAGGCAAAATAAATTTCGTGGGCGTGCAACAGGTGTGTAATAGAGTCGTTGCTGTAATGTTACCAGTAATGAATTAGTTGTCTCCAGTGATATAGCTATCAAATAGGGAAATCACTCTGGTAAAAACTGCAGTAATCTCCAAATATCATTTTATTGAAAATCTGTCAATTACTGTTCAGGAAAGCAAACTTGCAACGTCCACTATTCGTAAAATTTTGGTACTCACAGAAATAATGCCTCACACCACGAATCAGCTCCGTCGTTCAAATATTTGGGAATAACAATACGTACAGATATTAAGTGACCAGATATTTATATTTATAGACATGATAGGTTACTTAGTTATTGGAGAATTGCTGTTTGTGTACAAGAGACATTGCGTATAAATTACTTGCATGGTTGATACTTGAAAACTGTTCATGTATATGGGGCCCATGGCAATTAGGGCCGACACTGTACACTGGACGGAATACAAATATCATAGGCGTGAATAGTCGCTCACTTTCTTGACTTCTAGACACTCCAGAAAATACATCGTATCTTCGTCAGAGACCTGCTTCTTAAATTTCGTAAGTTACAGTGCAGGAAGTAAAAAAATTCTTCTTAATCTTACGTACCAGTTCCGGTGGAAACGTTCAGAAAAAATAAGACAAATCACAAATCGAAACAGAAATGCTCAAGAAGTCATCGTTACCACACTACATTCGTAAATGGAGCGGAAATAATCTTAATGAACGGTATATTAAAAAGTATTGTGCCACTCACTTCACACTGATCCGCATAGTATAGCTACAGGTGTGGAGTCATATTCGCTTACGAGAGGTCTTGGGATGTATGCGAGTCTTCAGAAACACGCATTCCTCCTTCGTGCCAATCCAGTCCACGTGTGGGTGGAAACAGGTCCACTAGCCAACTCAACAGAAGATAAAAGTGCTTATTCCAGTCACGAAACGGATCTTGTTGCAGAGGTTTGCAGGACAACTTAAATAGCGAACTTGTTTCCTTTACACTACATAAATTATGCCGTTTCGTAAAGATTAGAGAAACGTGCACGGTAGCTTTTTTGCACATTGCAGTCACTCGAGTTAAGGAACAAGCAGAAAATTAAGGGTGATAATCGCGCTATCTAGATGTTTACAAGAGAATGCACTCACGGAACTGGGAAGCAGCCAGCAGGTGATACAGCTGCGACCGACACGACGCCACCGCTTTGAGTACACTGATCACAAGTTTCTTCTTTCGGCTGAATGAATGTGATATGGATTTTACACACATGTACACCTTCTTTCTGTACTTCAGTTATAAAACCAACGAAAGACTACAATAGTATCAGCAGTTGGAGTAATTCACCTTCCAGCAGCCGGAGACTACTACTGACCTACTTCGATGTTAAGTATCTATTTCAAACATCTCTGTTAAAATGAGCATGGCTTTTGAAAAAAAAAACCAAATAAATCGCATCGTTTGTCAATATATGACATATTGTGCTGAACATTAAAATATCTATTAATGTCAATTTTATATTATAAGTGATGGATAAAAATCTAAGCACAAAAAACTTATCCATTACCAGCCTAAGACAGTATTGGAAGCAGTTGGCATTCAAAATAATTTCCATTCGTTATAGAATAGATAAATACAGCTCTTATACGGTTTCAAGGAGGCCTTATACCATTCTTGCTTCAAAATAGTGGCAAGTTCAGGTAAAGGTGATGGAGGTAGACACCCATTACACACCCTTCTCCCCAAAGCACAACGCAAAGGCTCAGTAATACTAAGATCTGGTGACTGGTGACCATGGAAAAAATTGCGAAATTTCGTACCCCTGTTCACAAGTCCAACCCTGAACGATGCAAACTGTGTGAACAGGGGTCCTGTCTTCTTGGGACACAGGATCACCATTAGGAACAAAAATTGTGCCATGAGATGGACTCTGTCAGCAAAGTAATGCTGGTATCCATGGCTACCCAAATAATCACCGTACTCCCACCATGTGTCACTCATCGGAGGCAAATTTGGTCGTAAGTTGGAAGCCGATTGAAACAAGGCCCATCCGACCGACTCCAGCTCGTTTTCCTGCCACGGGCATCTGCATCGCCTATGAACGATTTTGGAATTCCATCTCGCTCTGTAATTCCCTGTTTCTGGAGCTCCATACGTGTTGCTTTGCTACTGACAGGATTCGTGAGTGCGACATTCAACTCTGCAGCAAATTTTGCAGCTGCCTGATTCTTCGTCACAGTCCTCTTCAATGTCCGTCTTGCGCGATCACTTAATATATACTTTCGTCCACGTTGTGACTTAGCGGATGATGTTCTTCCACTTTTCCGATTTGCCGTATACATCTTCGATGTGGTGCCTCTTGAAATACCAAGAATTTCGGTTATCTTCGCTACGGAAACACCCACCACATGAGCACCAACAATTTGCTCACATTCGAGCTCGCATTATGTTTACAAAAGTGAAAATGACTTACAAGTTTCTGGCGCCCACCATCGGTAATGCTGGAATTCAGTATAGTGTTGGCCCCCCTTAGCCTTCATGACAGCTTCCACTCACGCAGGCATCAAACAAGAACTGGAAAGTTTCTTGGGAAATGGCCGCACATTCTTGTCGCAGTGATGCAGTGAGGAGTGGTATCGATGTCGGCGAGGCTTGGCACGAAGACCGCGTTCAAAAACATCCGTAAGGTGTTCTATAGGATTCAGGTCAGGACTCCGTGCAGGCCAGTCCATTACAGGGATGTTATTGTCGTGTAACAACTCCGCCACAGGCCGTGCATTATGAACAGGTGCTCGATCGTGTTGAAAGATGCAGTCGCCATCCCCGAATTCCCCTTTAACAGTGGGAAGCAAGAAAGTGTTTAAAACATCAATGTAGGCCTGTGCTGCAATAGTGCCACGCAAAGCAACAATGAGTGCAAGCCTCATCCATGAAAAACACGTCCACACCATAATACCCACGCCTCCGAATTTTACTGTTGGCACTACACACGCTGGCAGATGACGTTCACCGGGCATTCGCTATACCCACATCCTGCCATCAGATTGTTACACTGTGTAAAGTGATTCGTCATTCTACACAAAGATCTTCCACTGTTCAACCGTCCAATGTTTACGCTTCTTACACCGAGCCAGGCGTCGTTTGGCATTTACCGGCGTGATGTGTGGCTTATGAACAGCCTCGACCATGAAATCCAAGTTTTCTCACCTCCCGCCCAGTTGTCATAGTACGTGCAGTGGATCCTGATGCAATTTGGAATTCCTGTGAGATGGTCTGGATAGATGTCTGCCTGTTACACATTACGACCCTCTTCAACTGCAGTAGGTCTCTGTCAGTCAACAGACGTGCCCTTCACGTTTCCACTTCACTGTCACATTGGAAACAGTGGACCTAGGTATGTTTAGGAGTGTGGAAATCTCGCGTACAGACGTATGACACAATTGACACCCGATCACTTGACCAAGTTCGAAGTCCGCGAGTTCCGCAGAGCGCCCCATTCTGCTCTCTCACGATGTCTAATGAATACTGAGGTCGCTTATATGGAGTACCTGGCTGTAGGTGGCAGCACTGTGCACCTAATATGAAAAACGTATGGTTTTGGGGGTCTCCGGATACTTTTGATCACATAGTGTAACTCTAACATAACGCACTCACAACTACACAGAACACTGTTCTGACCACGACTGACAGTTGCAACGTATGGAGGATGTTGCACTGGTGCTACTCTTGAATAAATACAACAGCGAAATCTGCAGGCTTGGCCAACACCTGCATTTATGCTCAAGCCTGCCTGTTTCGCTGGTGTTCCATATATTTGTCCAGCCCCTATAATGTAATACATTTCAGTACATGCAAGAAATTAATATTGCAGCGTAGCCAGAGGAAGCAGGTAATAGTAATGGTGTCTACATAGTCGATATAATTACTCTGAGGGTTTCTCATTCAGAAATCGTATCCGAATGTTGGTTGTCTGTGATGATATCGTGTCACGCCACGGAGGTACAGCATCGTACGGACACGTTACATACGTTGCATAAGGAAACAGGTTTGTTTGCAGCAAACAAACCACGTGGATATAAACGATAATGACGTCTAGAGAGCCACGGACTGCCATTACGGCGGTCATTCTTGACCATTGCTGGGGTGATCGGAGTAAGGGTATGCTGCACGATTCCGTTACGCATGCGCAGATCTTCTTATTATGTATCGATGATCTACTCCTAAATATGTCTGGTGAATCAGATATTTATCAATTTTTTATTTGCAGCTCCCATGGCAATCTTTGTGAAAGGCGTGAAATGTGATTAAATGGTTTAGCAAACAGATATGAACAGAATTAACCCATGGCATACAGAAAACAGATTGGTAATTAACTGCAACGAACACACAGAGCATACAGTTACTGTTACAAAACGCTTGTAAAATGAAACTGTGTGATAATAGCGTTCTTCCGGATTTTATGTCGAAATTTTATATTTATTTTATGAACAATACTCGTATTTGAAACCATCCGTCTTCTTCAGGTGCTGCGAGATTTGGTGCTATTTATACTCACTGCCTGACTCCAACTATGACCTATTGTTATCCTCCCTCCGTGATATACAGGGTGTTACAAAAAAGTACCGCCAAACTTTCAGGAAACATTCCTCACACACAAAGAAAGAAAATATGTTATGTGGACATGTGTCCGGAAACGCTTACTTTCCATGTTAGAGCTCATTTTATTACTTCTCTTCAAATCACGTTAATCATGGAATGAAAACACACAGCAACAGAACGTACCAGCGTGACTTCAAACACTTTGTTACAGGAAATGTTCAAAATGTCCTTCGTTAACGAGTATACATGCATCCATCCTCCGTCGCATGGAATCCCTAATGCGCTGATGCAGCCCTGGAGAATGGCGTATTGTATCACAGCCGTCCAGAATACGAACACGAAGAGTCTCTACATTTGGTACCGGGGTTGCGTAGACAAGAGCTTAGAGGCTTGAGGTCAGGAGAGCTTGGAGGCCATGGAATTGGTCCGCCTCTACCAATCCATCGGTCACCGAATCTGTTGTTGAGAAGCGTACGAACACTTCGACTGAAATGTGCAGGAGCTCCATCGTGCATGAACCACATGCTGTGTCGTACTTGCAAAGGCACATGTTCTAGCAGCACAGGTAGAGTATCCCGTATGAAATCATGATAACGTGCTCCATTGAGCGTAGGTGGAAGAACATGGGGCCCAATCAAGACATCACCAACAATGCCTGCCCAAACGTTCACAGAAAATCTGTGTTGATGACGTTATTGCACAATTGCGTGCGGATTCCCGTCAGCCCACACATTTTGACTGTGAAAATTTACAATTTGATTACGTTGGAATGAAGCCTCATCCGTAAAGAGAACATTTGCAATGAAATGAGGATTGACACATTGTTGAATGAACCATTCGCAGAAGTGTACCCGTGGAGGCCAATCAGCTGCTGATAGTGCCTGCACACTCTGTACATGGTACGGAAACAACTGGTTCTCCCGTAGCACTCTCCATACAGTGACGTGGTCAACGTTACCTTGTACAGCAGCAACTTCTCTGACGCTGACATTAGGGTTATCGTCAACTGCACGAAGAATTGCCTCGTCCATTGCAGGTGTCCCCGTCGATCTAGGTCTTCCCCACTCGCGAGTCATAGGCTGGAATGTTCCGTGCTCCCTAAGACGCCGATCAATTGCTTCGAACGTCTTCCTGTCGGGACACCTTCGTTCTGGAAATCTGTATCGATACAAACGTACCGCGCCACGGCTATTGCCCCGTGCTAATCCATACATCAAATGGGCATCTGCCAACTCCGCATTTGTAAACATTGCACTGATTGCAAAACCACGTTCGTGATGAACACTAACCTGTTGATGCTACGTACTGATGTACTTGATGCTAGTACTGTAGAGCAATGAGTCGCATGTCAACACAAGTACCGAGGTCAACATTAACTTCCTTCAATCGGGCCAACTGGCGGTGAATCGAGGATGTACAGTACATACTGACGAAACTAAAATAAGCTCTAACATGGAAATCAAGCGTTTCCGGACACATGTCCACATAACATCTTTTCTTTATTTGTGTTTGAGGAATGTTTCCTGAAAGTTTGGCCGTACCTTTTTGTAACACCCTGTATAGTCGAGTCCAGGCAGCGAGAGCGCATAGCTGCAAGTAATTTTGCATAATATGGAAGCATCAACTTCGCAGAACACCCGGGAGCATACTATTTATCGGTCGCGCCAAGAAATCCTGAAGAACAAATTCTGTTTTGTTAATCGGGAGCCATGCATTTGGTTTTGAACATTTTAAATTCTTAGGACAGGAGATAGGTAAAAACATCGCATCTAAATACAACATTTAGGATTTCGTTTTGAAACTAAATGCTGCTATCTTTAGTATAAGGATAGTTTCCACCGTCTCTGACACTAAGACGAACAATCTTTTTAACTGCTTTATACCCTACGGTATCACATTTTCGAAACAGCCAGCGTATTCTTAAAAAATACACTGAAGTTACAAAGAAACTGGTATAGGCACTCGTATTAAAATACACAGGTATGTAAGCATGCAGGATACGGCGCTGCGGTCGGCAACGCCTATATAAGACAACAAGTGTCTGGCGCAGTTGTTACGTTGGTTACTGTTGCAACAATGGCAGGTTATCAAGATGTAAGTGAGTTATAGTCGGCACACGAACGACGGGACACAGCATCTTCGAGGTAGTGATAAAATGGAGATTTTCCCGTACGCCCATTTCACGAGTGTACCGTGAGTATCAGGAATCCGGTAAAACATCAAATCTCCGACATCGCTGCGGTCGGAAAAAATCCTGCAAGAAACGGACCAACGACGACTGAAGAGAAACGTTGAACGTGACTGAAGTATAACCCTTCAGCAAATTGCAGCCGATTTTAATGCTGGGCCATCAGCATGTGTCAGCTTGCGAACCACTCAATGAAACAACATCGAGCTTTCGGAACCGAAGGCCCACTCGTGTACCCTTGATGACGGCACTACTCGAAGCTTTACGCCTCGCCTTGGCCCGTCAACAGCGACACTGGACTGCTGATGACTCGAAACATGTTTCCTGGTCGAATGAGTCTCGTTTCAAATTGTATCGATCGGATGGACGTGTACGCGTATGGAGACGACCTCATGAATCCATGGATCCTGTATGTCAGCAAGGGGACTGTTCAAGGTTCTGGAGGCTGGATAATGGTGTAGGGCGCGTGCAGGTGGAGTGATATGGGACCCCTAATACGTGTAGATACTACTCTGACAGGTGACACGTACGTAAGCATCCTGTCTGATCACCTGCATCCATTCATGTCCATTGTGCTTTCCGAAAGACTTGGGCAATTCCAGCAGGACAATGCGACACCCCACACGTCCAGAATTGCTTCAGTGTGCTCCACGAACACTCTTCTCAGATTACAGGCTTCCATTGGGCACCAAACTTCCCAGACATGAACTTTATTGAGCTTCTATGGGATACCATGCACCATGCAGCATGCTGTTCAGAAGACGTCTCCACTTCCTCGTACTCTTACGGATTTATGGACACCCTGAAGAATTCACGATGTCAGCTCCCTCCAGCACTACTTCAGACATTAGTCGAGTCCATGTCAGGTCGTGTTGCTACTCTTCTGTATGGTTCAAATGGTTCAAATGGCTCTGAACACTATGAGACTTAACTTCTGAGGTCATCAGTCCCATAGAACTTAGAACTACGTAAACCTAACTAACCTAAGGTCATCACACACACCCACGCCCAAGACAGGATTCGAACCTACCACCGTAGCGGTCGCGTGGTTCCAGACTGTAGCGCCTAGAACCGCTCGGCCACCCCGGCCAGCTCTTCTGTATACTCGCGGGTGTCTTACACGATATTATGCAAGTTCACCAGTTTCTTTGGCTGTTTACAGAGTGTTACATAAGACGGGGGACTGAAGGATGTGTCGCATCTGTTTGTTAAGCAGTTCAATTTTCAAACGTATCGATATTCTAGCGCTTCCAACCCTGCACACATACTCCCTCAAAGAAGTTTTGGTTCATGATATGGACACATTCATTAGAAACTACCCTAGCACCTAGACAAAACTTTTTTATTTTTTTGTGCGGAAGTTGTTAACTATTCTGTAGATTGTATTTTCAACAAATATGCAAAATTTTCAAATGTAGCTTAAAGCGTTTTCTAGTGCTACATTCCTTTTGCAGTTAGGAACCTTGCAAATAACGTGTTACTTGTCATTCATACTGTCGCAAATCTTTACGTATTGTTCATTCCTTTAGTCTCCTGTAGTTCTCAGATTTTACTATCTGCTTCCTCTGAATTACTCATTCCGCCAACACTTAGCTTATGCTCACATTCTACAATAGAACCTGTTGAATTAAATTGCATTAAAATTTTGATTAATTTGGTATTAAATTTATTGTAAGAAGAGTACAAAATTGTTGAAGGTATTTGTTACAGAAGGGCAAAATCACAGCACGATGACTGTGTACAGTTGACTCGACTGGTATAGCTAGTGTGTACTGTGATGAAAAGTCCCAGTGGAAAATTTCTATCTGAGGGCCTCTGTGTTGACGGCAGAGCTTACGGCTATATTCCACGGATTTCAAATGCGAAACCGCATTGTGGATGACCATCAGCTGTTTATTTGATTTTAAATGTGTTGAGAAGAGATGCGGACACATGCATAAATCAAGAAACAAAGGATTTAATGACTTTAATTACTTGTGGGCATTGGTTTAAATCAATAAGGAAAGTTGAAAATTTGTGCCTCACGGGGATTTGCAACCGGGTCTCCTATTTACTAGGCACATAAGCTGATTACTGCACCATCCGGACCCAGTGGTCATTGCAACTGCACGGACTGCCCTTGCACATTTTTCCATCGGACCCAAATTTTCAACTTAACCACACGCTGCTAATGAAGTGCACTATGCCAATTATCGTCCTTACTAGCGGCATTTCACAGATTACCATATGAATTCGAGCTTCGAGTGCATCTTCATTGATGTCATCAGGTCGTCGTCCTCACCATAATTATGTATGTATGGTGTCTGTTCTTTCGAACAGGAGTTGCGTAAATTGGTCACAAATTGCTATTAATACAGGTATCGGCGGAAAATGATAAACTGTAAACTTTGGAGGCCGAAGAATGAATGCCTGATTCTGCAGCGCATTTTTACCGTGCAGTTGGCACTTATAGTAAACAGAGGACGTGTCGACACCAGGTCATAAAATCTTTTCGAATATTATTCTGTGTATTCAAATGGCTCTGAGCACTATGGGACTTAACATCTGATGTCATCAGTCCCCTATAACTTAGAACTACTTAAAACTAACTAAGCTAAGGACATGACACACATCCATGCCCGAGCCAGGATTCGAACCTGCGACCGTAGCAGTCGCGCGGTTCCAGACTGAAGATCCTAGAACCGCTCGGCCACTGCGGCAGACTTCCGAGTATTCAGTTGCACAGTGACTATGCAGACAGCTGTGTGAACAATATACCCAGCTCTCCGCATTTGAGAGGCGGCATGTAGTTGGGCTCAATGAAACCGGTTGGAGAAATCGGTGATCATTCGACATTTGAACAGGAGCGATGGCATTATTCGACGATGGTGGCAAGAAGAGACGACAGAGCGAGAGGAGCGATCACTTGTCAGAGAGGCACTCAGAGCCCCGGATTCATCACCATCAGTCCGACGTGCAGCTAGTGCTTCATTGACCACAAGGACCATTAATAGTCGGCTCACAGATAGGAGGCTGAGCTCACGACGCCCCTTGGGCCGACTAGCTTTGACCTCTGTACACCAACCATTTTCAATGGTGTTGGGCACATTCGGCCACGAATCTCATTGAATGGAGTAGCTGGAGCAGAAATGTCTTCAGCGATGAGTCCCACTTCGAATTCAGCCTTGATGCCTGAAGACCCTCTGAACCGAGGTGCGATTCCTGCCTGTCGCCCGCCATACCGCCCGACAACCATGAGTTATGATTCGTGGTGCCATTTTATTTCATAGGAGGATACCTTCGATTGTCATCCGCTGCATTCTTGCGGCACAGCGGTACACTGGTGATTTTCTTCTCACTGTTGTGTTGCCCTTCATGCTAAGCTACCCTTGGCTTACATTTCAGTAAGATAATGCACATTCGTGCAAGAAGAAACTTTCAACTGCTTGCGTCCGTGCTTACCAAATACTACAGTGGCAACCAAGTTCGGCAAATGCCTCCCCGGTTGAGAAAATTTGGAGTGTCGTGGGAGGGGACTTCCAACCAGCACGGGATTTTAACGAAATAATGCACCAATTGGACAGAATTTGGCACAATATCTCTCAGTCACTGCCAACAGGTAGCGGAATACTTTAATTTCATCTACTTCTTGATCACCAATTTTAATGTTAAGTCTCTCGCTGTTCTCATTTCTGATAGTTCTCGTTACTTTTGACTTCTTCGATTTACTCTCAGTCCATGTTCCATACTCATTAGACTGTTCATTCCATTTAAGAAATCCTGTAATTCTTCTTTACTTTCATTGAGGATAGCAGTGTCATCAGCGAATCTAACTAATATCGTTCCACCTTGAATTTTAATCCCATTCTTGAAACTTTCTTTACTTTCCGTCATTACTTCTTCGATGCATAGTGCGAACAGCAGCGGCGAAAGACTGCATCCCTGTCTTACACCCTTTTTAATATGTGCACTTCGTTCTTGGTCTTCCACTCTTATTGTTCCCTATTTGCTTTTGTACATATTATGTAACACCCTTCTTTCCCAGTAGCTTACTCCAGATTTTCTCTGAATTCCGAATGTCTTGCACTATTTCACATCGTCGGACGCTTTTTCTAGATCGTCAAATCCTACGAGTGTATCTTGATTTTTCTTCAGTCTTGCTTCCATTATGAAGCGCACAGTCTAACTGCCTCTATGGTCCCTTAGCCTTCCTAAAGCCAAATTGATTGTCATCTAACAGATCTTCAACTTTCTTTTCCCTTCTCGTGTATATTATTGTTTTAGCAGCTTGGTTGCATGAGCGGCTAGGGTGATTGTGCGATAATTCTCGTACTTGTCACCTCTTGGAATCTTCGGAAATGTGTAAATGATACTTTTCCGAAAGTTCCACCCTATCTGTGAACTACTGAACACAGTCGGATTTGTTGTTGGCAGCAGGTACCATCACTGTGTGAATGGGTGACTTCAACTGGCTGGAAAGTTCTTAGCAGGTGGTCAGAACGCAACAAGAAACAGAAAAGCAGTGTGAAAATTTTCTAGAATTCATTATTTCTAGATTTTTATTGTGTATGTTACGTTATTCTACCAAAGATTGCTGAGAAATACGAGAACTTATCTACGCAGCAACGTGTAAACGTAATGGACCCCTCACCTATAAATTCACATCAGTTCCCTGTCGCACAATAGTCGAACATACCCCATCGCATACAGCATATGAAACAAGATCGGGAGGGATTAATGGAACGTCGAGTTTGCTCCTCGTTCCCAACTCGGCACAAACAAAGCTAAGCCAAGTAAACGATGTTGTTATTATTAAATTTATCAAACCAATCTAGAATAAATGTTCGCTGAAACATTATTCCTAACTTAATCTGCTAATGACGCCTTTAAACGCCTAGGCGTAGAGTTGTTCCTTAATTGCGAAAACCAACGCCAGTGGAACAGGGTAATCGGTACACAACACCTTAACAACGATGTGAAGTATCACAGTCGATTCTACCTGCATGTATGTGTCATTCGCCCTAACGAGCATGTCTGCATTTACCAGCCACGAATCGTAAGGAGCAAATGTCTTTCCTGAGTGATCTCGTCGCCTGACTTGCTGCTCGCGTAACGAATTTACTCGCCAGTCAGTCGGAGCCAGTACATCAACCGACGCTATTTTGCTTCTTAAATGCAGTTTATAATATGTACAGATTTTAAAAAACCAACTTTCAAATTGATTTCGTGGCTGAGGAACTCTTTGATTATGTGCGTGGAATGTAGGAAACACCCTTTTTAATAAATAGGACAAACTCTATTTCAATGGCCAACTGTGCTTTGGTGACTGACTTGTAGGTGGACCCTCATTTGTTTCAGGCGCGCAAGGCCGGCTAAGCATGTCGCTCCCACCCAGAATGAGCAATGGCTTTGCTTGGCGGTGGCCCGTCAGTGGCCAACAGACTGGGCATCAGTCCACTCAACTATGTACAAAAACCAAGTGTGGCTCTTCAAATGTTTGCCCAGCGTGTATATGAACAGCCTATAGTTTCTACTTCAGCATCAGCGTTCACATAATTTTTAGCGTATCCACAGTACACGAGATTAAACTTGTCTTCTTAGTTACGTATGTTTTTCCTTCCATTACAATAGCCAACAACACCAGCAATCAGAATATCAAATAGCTTATATCACCTCCTGCGGTAGAAAAAACAATGAAGTTTTGATGGAGCGACATTCTCATCACTACGTAACATTACAAACGTTATGGTTGATGTGCAAGGTGGGTTCTAAGACGGCGGGTGTGCTTGGCGAAATACCACGAAGTTGCTGAGACCTAGGTAAGCAGGTAGTAAGGATCATTCCGAGCCACTGCAGCCAATCATGGAAGGAGATGCAGTAGCGCTCTGGTGGGCCACTGTAGGTGACTATCTCGGTAAACTATGTGGCCGCATACAGCGTGAATAATTTGTTCTATTATCCCAGTCTGTTTAGGTTTGTTTATAGGGAGTTATAAAGTTGATGACTGAAAAATGTGTATTTGAGTAGTGTGGCACTGCAGCAACAACCCGAATAAAGACATAAACCTTCACTAGCATTTTGCCGTTCTGTTTCTGATGTATAAAGCGTAATAAGATTTGGTCATTCTGAGATGTTTTGGGTGTAATATGATAAAATCAGACTGTAATTATCTAAAACTGTATGTCACGTATGTTTAAAGCTTGTAAAGGTCGTAAAATATATGATCATAAAAATGGTGTTGTAAGTTGTTCACTTGACTTTAGTTTCTGGTCACGTTGCAAAATTTTTAAACAGGCTGGCAGAACATGTTTCTTAGTCTTTTTAATGCTCTTGTCTTTGTGGGTAACGTTTGTGTCGCTGGTATTTCAGTGTTGACTGGAACATAAAATTATTTCGATTTGTAGCTATTCGGACTTAGGAATATTTCAGTAATGTTCTTCAGAACTTAGAAAATATCTGAAGAGTGAGTGCTAATATAACTAGTTAGTGACTGAACTTTTCCCATGGTAAATACATTGAAGCGCCAAAGAAACTGGTATAGGCATGGGTATTCAAATATAGGGATTTGTAAATAGGCTGAATACGGCAACGCGGTTGGCAACGCCTATATAAGAAAAGTGCCTGGCGCATTTGATAGATCGGTTACTGCGGCTGCAATGGCAAATTATTAAGATTTATGTGAGTTTGAACGTGGTGTCATAGTCGGCGCACGAGCGTTGGGACACAGCATCTCCGAGGCAGCAATGAATTGGAGAATTTTTCGTACGGCCATTTCGCGAGTACCCGATGAATATCAGGAATCCGGGAAAACGCCAACTCTCCGAGATCGTTGTGCCCGAAAAAAACCCTGCAAGAACGGGACCAACTCTTCAGAGAATCGTCCAACGTGACAGATGTATCACGCTTCCACAAGTGGCTGCCCATTTCAATGCTGGACCATCAACAAGTATCATAGTGCGAACCATTCCTGAAAACGTCAGCGGTATTGGCTTTATGAGCCGAGGGCCCACTTGTGTACCCTTGATTACTGTGCGAAGCAAAGCTTTAGGCCTCGCCTACGACTGTGAACACCAACAATGGACGGTTGATTACTGGAAACATGTTGCCTCGTCGGGTGACCGAGTCTCGTTTCAAACTGTATCGAGCGTATGGAAGTGTACGGGTATGAAGACAACCTCGTGAGTCCATGGACTCTGCACGTCAGCAGGGAACTGTTCAGGCTGGTGGAGACTCGGTAATGGTGTGGGTCGTGTGTAGTTGGAGTGCTCTACAAGAGCATCCTGTCTGATCACTTGTATCCATTCATGTCCATTATGCATTCCGAAGGACATGGGCAATTACTGCAGGACAATGCGACACCCCAAACATCCAGAATTGCTACTTAGTGACTCCAGAAACGCTCTTCTGAGTTTAAACGTTACCGCTGCGCACCAGACTTCCCAGACATGAATATTATTGAATAAATCTGGGATGCCGTGCAACGTCCTATTCATAAGAGATCTCCACTTCATTGTACTTTTACGGATTTATGGAAGACCTGCAAGATTCATGGTTTCAGTTCATTCCAGTACTACTCCAAACATTAGTCGAGTCCATACCACGTCATGTTGGTGCACTTCTGCGTGCCCATGTGGTCGCTACACGATATTGGGCATGTGTATCAGTTTCTTTGGCTCTCCAGTGTAGTTTATAGTGTATAACCTTGAATTAACTCATTAGAAATGAGGATTTAATTCAATTTGGACGATTTGGTGCTTTGCACAACATCTTTGGTACACATGTGTTACTGCCTGCCGACGCTGTACTTGCTCTGTTATAAAGGAAACATTGCCAGTTTTAAATAAACGATCTTAATGAAACTTGACGAGCATGTAGAGGTTGCAAAATAATGCAATATGTATAAAGGGGTCAAAATAATGCAATGTTTTTTTCGTTTTCTCCCAGTTTCAATTTTAAGTAGTAAAACACTTCAAAAGTAGTTTCCTGTATTAAGTTTAGAGAGAATAACTTAGGAACCATGATATATAAGAAAATGAGTCTCATGTAAAAGTTGAAAAGTAATTAAAATTCTTGAAAACTGTATAATAAAAATAATCAAATTATTAAAAATACCCAACTACTATTACTTAATTTTGATACATGGAAACTTTAGTTACAAGATAAATTAACGAAAGTTTGATGCTACATGCATTTGTGTTAATAAAGCTGTTCCTGATATATAATTTTTGGAAAATACGTTGTACACAATTTTCTGTTGGAGTATTTTCAACATACCTAATTAAAAAATCAAAATGTTGATTTGAATTTTAAAATTTTCCCGGCGAATTGACTGTTCAAACAAATTTCGGGCTTGCAGCCGGTCGTCGTTCAATACTTTGCACGATATTTCAACTGGGCACCTGCCAGTGATCTTCAGGTGAGCCATCTGCGATTTATAGGTTTTAAATTCATATTTTTCATTACACATTTGTGGATATTGTTAATTGAAGATAGTAAGTAACGTTAGTCTTTAAATAAATGCTTAAAACATAACGATTTTTCTACATCTTGCATATAAAATGAACAAAATTTTTTCACGTATTACACACGATGGGCAACACAACATAAAAAAATTCAGCAGGATTCGGAAATTGTGATGGATGACCCTCTAAATATCTTGATTTATATCAGGCCAATAGAAGGACATTGGAAAACCATGGTGAAAAGCATTGAATATATGGTGGGGAATGCAGGTCGATTTTATTGTTTCTCAAGCAGAGATTATGTATGATGTTAATCATTCAACAGAAGTTATTCTGAATATCTCCCAGTTTCTTCCAACGTAAACCATAAATATCTAATGGCCATACCTGACCCCTCTAGCCTCTTGTTATCACCAGATGAACAAGTTGCTTATTCTCAAAACAGTTCTCTCACACTGATTACCACAAGAATCTTACAATAATTCAGATTTTTCTCCCACAGTGTGAAATAAAATTTATGTCAAATGTCTTTTGACGTGGTCAGACGTTAGTTTATGAGATTGCAGTTCCATCACAAAAGTATTTGGGGCTTCAACACAAATTCTCGAATTCCTGGTGCAAACTCGCCATTAGTTTCTTCTAAATCTGTGGAGAGATCTGTGGTCAGTGTGAAAAATCCGTTTTGAGTGTCGTCATCTGGTGATCGCAAAAGGCTCGGTGTTACAGGTGCATCCATTCAATGTATGTAGCTTCTGATGTTGGAAGAACTTCATGAGAAGATTTTCAGTCAAGATTTTCTAGAGAATGATTATGATGACAGTCTCCATTTGAGAAACCATGTAATCATACTGAAGTCACTAGTACATAATCAGTTCACTTTGTTTTCTAATGTATTGAAATGAGCCTGATACATTGGAGGATATTTAGAGGATCACCTGCCATAACTTGTGAAATGTGTTGAATTTTCTTTCATATTGTGTTGCTCATTGTGTTTACTATGTGAAGAAATTTCGTTCCTAGTGTAGAAGAAAATGTTATGTTTTAAGCATTTCTTTACAGATTATTATTACTGTAACAATTTTGTATTTAATAATAACTTTATTATTGTTTTCAGTTACTAAAATCATTTATGTGAAATGGTAAACAAGAAAAACATAAATTTAAAAAGTAATGTAACACTTTAAAACATAAAACAAAAAGAAGCAAAACAAGTAATTAGAATAATGACTAATGCTTACATATTTTAAGTAGGTATTTTGAAAATACTCTGATAGCAGTGTGAACAGCTTGTTTTCCAAAAATACTATTTCTGAAATCAGCTTTAATAGACATGGGTGAATGTTGTGTCAAAGCTTCTTTAATTTGTGATGTAATGAGAGTTTTCATTTTTCAAAATTAATTAAAGATGGTAGGGTATTTTATAAAATTCATAATTGTTATAGAAGTAGATTATACACTTTCCATGAACTGTAGTTACATTTCAGTTTTAGTACAAAGATTGAATATCTATGTTAAAGTTTCTGCCTATGTGAGACAAACATTCGAAGTAACTTTGTGACTGTGCTGAATAAATCTATAGGAAACTTTAATTCTGTGGTCAGGCTATAGCATTATCCTGGGGGATCATTACCTCAACTGGTCCTTTTATTAATCCATTCATTAGCTTATGTTGTTACATAAAATTTTCATTGACTGTCTCTGCTAAATTTATGTTCCTCATAAAAGTTGGATTTGTCTATAAGGATATCCTTTTAATGTCTCTCTTAATGCCTGAAACAATTTTATCAATTCACCTAACATCCAGTTTCCAGGGAACACTTAGTTCCCCTCTCCATTTCATTTTTATTGTGGTTATATCTACCGCAGCTTTTTACTCCCTTCCGCATTTGTTATTTTTTCTTTTTTTGTGCCTTCTGCCAAGTGTTTCAAAAGTAGACCAGAGCATTTTTGCGATGATTGTCTTTAATTATATTAAATATCGAAAGTCTCCTCCTGGTGCCATATGGCTCATGGCTCTGAGCACTATGGGACTCAACTGCTGTGGTCATAAGTCCCCTAGAACTTAGAACTACTTAAACCTAACTAACCTAAGGACATCACATACATCCATGCCCGAGGCAGGATTCGAACCTGCGACCGTAGCGGTCGTGCGGTTCCAGACTGTAGCGCCTTTAACCGCTCGGCCACTCCGGCCGGCCCTGGTGCCATACTTTCAGTGTGTAGACGTATTAGTTAGATATTATTAAGGTCCTAAGGTTGTTGATTTTAAATTCTGCTTTCAAGCTGGCCCTATTAAGCTGTTACATTCGTTACTGAAGCTTGTCTGCACTAGAATGAAGTAGTTCAAAGACATATACAAAATTAAGGTGTGTTTTATGTGTTATATGAGCATTTGTTCCTTCTTTGGTTCCACAATTTAAGTATCTGAGTACTTCCTGCAGGACTGCCGAGAACCTCGTTGCTTATCCACGTGCTGCACTTTAGTGTATTAACAGAGAGGTTGAAACAGTGTGTCTGAAGGTCTGTCTGCACAGATTTTTATTAAAGTAACTTAAAATCTAAGAACTTCATTAATCCGTTCCATAATTTCATTGCCGACGTGCAGAGAGCCAAATTTACTGTATCCATTTCTAGAACAAGCATCTATTTTAGCCTGGTCATAATCTGACGTCTTTTATGAGGTACCTGGTAATTTTAGTGACTTTATAGCGCTTTATGGAGAAGAGGCTGGAAAGCCTAAGGTTTTCTGTTTTTGTTTCCTCTTCCTTGTGAGGGAGAACAATTATAGTATTGTTCAGCCCGCATCTCGTGGTCGTGCGGTAGCGTTCTCGCTTCCCACGCCCGGGTTCCCGGGTTCGATTCCCGGCGGGGTCAGGGATTTTCTCTGCCTCGTGATGGCTGGGTGTTGTGTGCTGTCCTTAGGTTAGTTAGGTTTAAGTAGTTCTAAGTTCTAGGGGACTTATGACCACAGCAGTTGAGTCCCATAGTGCTCAGAGCCATTTGAACCATTTAGTATTGTTCAGTTTTCGGCAGAATAATGCAAGAATCGATTTTATAATCTTTTTCACGTCCATAATCATCTTCTGGCGCCTTCTCATTCTTCATACGTCAGATGGTTCATCTACCTCATCCAGAATTGTATACTGAATGCAGTTAATTCATTATTATCTATTTCTAGTTATAATTTATTTAATGTGCAGAAATAATTTAAATAAGTCTTTTTGATGTTTTTGCAATGTAATGGGTGATCTTTAATTACGAAATGTAGTATCACCCCAAGGTTTTTGTTCTGTTTCTAATGTTCAAATGTGTGTGAATTTCTAAGGGACCAAACTGCTGAGGCCATTGGTCCCTAGACCTACACGCTATTTAAACTAACTTATACTAAGAACACCCATGTCCAAGGGAGGATTCGAACCTCCAGCGGAAGGGGCTGCGCAGTCAGTGACGTGGCGCCTCTAACCACTCGGCCATTCCGCGCGGCCCTATTTTGGTTTCATTCATGTTTTATTGTTTGTTATTTTGTCACTATGACTGTTTTGTCGACTGTTACGTCCTGTTTAGTGCAAAACGAAGAAACAAATATCAATAAATAAAAAGTATACGGTAATGGAAACATCTGGCCATTATCCTGATTAAAGCAAGAGTAGGAATATTCGATAATTCTTATACCATGCCTGTCTGTAATGTGAGAAACATGCGATTGCATTTCCAGTTATACGTACTGAAACTGTGCGGTGCGATAACCTCGCAGTTCTGTCTGGCAGCGGCAGGAGTCCTCCTCCTTATACGGCCAGTGTAACGAGCACTTCACTAGCGTGTTGGCCAGAACTCGCTGATCCGGCCAGGACTGCTGTATTTTCGGCCGCGCGTGACCCACGCATTGCGCTGCGGGTCTGCCGACGCTGCCCCTGACCGCGCCTCGCGTCCCACTTTGGAAGGCGCCGCGCCGCAATTACCCGTATGCAAATGCGGCCTGTCATCGGCGTGACAGTATTTCATCTTACCGCGCCAGCTTAATAAAACCAATTTGCGGCGACAAGTGCGCCGGCCGGCTGGCGGCAGTAATGTGAGGGTGTCAGGTGGCAGAGGGCGAAATCCGACGCCCTCCACCGCGCGCCGCCATCAATAACAACAGCCGTGGCCCGTATCGATAACGACGTGGGCGGCACGGTGTGTGTTACCGGAGAGGTGGTGTCGTGATTCGTGGCCGGGAAATTGTGTCTTCAGTGCAATTATGCAAATTCACTGGCCGGTCTTCACAATTCTGGAGCACAGCTCTAGTTGTCCTAAGGTAGGAAATTTGCAAGACAAAGCAATATGATTAACGCCTTGTGATGCTCCCCGTCTGTTACTGCACGTTTTTATGTCGAAACAGGTCTGTATAGCGCAACAAGTGTAACGGGGTCCTTCTTTACGTTATTGAAAAGTACTTGACGGACCACGCGTTTACTGTATGACCGACGACAAAGCAAATTTTTAAACATAGTAGTTCAAAGTGCAGTTTTTAAAAATACATCAACTTTTATTAAAAGACGGCGTTGTAATAGGTCATATTTTGAGTAGTTTATGGTGGCCCATGTTGAGAGCTGAATTGCGTGTTGTTCTTCCCTTTAAATACAGTGCAGTCTAACTTAATCAGACTTATGTTGGTTAGGAATACATTTTCCTCTGGCAGCAAAAATTGCAAGTTTCATTTATTGCATCATGGTCGATTTCTGTGTTACCACAGACAGTAGACTAAGTTTATTTTACATGGACCGGCAGAAAGTTTCGTTTTTCAGGATCTATGGATACCGGGCTGCCTGCGTCATAGTACTGTTTGATGCGGAAATTTTGCGTTCTGCCACGGTGTGCAGCATTGGTAAACTATTTGTTAGCCCCTCGACAGGTACATACTTATGTGGTGAGGTGTTTATTAAGCTTTACACCTAGAGTAGCTAATTTTCACTACTTACCTTTGAGAGAAGCTTGGGGTGGAGAAAACTGTCAAGAGAGGTGAATGCTTGACTACAGTAAGCAGCTTAAAATTGATGCAGAGTACAATATTTAAGTTGGGGTGAAGAGCTGCACAAGATACAGTACCTGTAAAGGCTGTGTTAGTCCACTCAGACTTAATACTACAGTAGGAACAACATTTGTTAACTGTAACTGATGCAGATTAGAAATAAATTTGACTCTGGCAGCAAAAATGGTCAGTTTCTTTTTATTATATCATGGTATATTATTGGGTTACCATCCTCATCCTAAGATGCAAGTGGTATGTATACGTATAATCTTGTGAGGTATGGGTTTCCTAGGATCACAGCTCGCTGTCGTCACCGTTCGGCGTTAGCGGGCACTGTAAAATATATGTCCGCAGCACAACTCGGTTCACATCCAAAGTAGTGTTGTGTCTACAAGTCTTACAGTGGACGCCACTGCCGGACGGTGACTACTACAAGCTTTGATCCCAGGAAAAACATATCTCACATTGATTGTATCTCATATGTAAATACATAGAGGGCATCTGAGTATGGGGTGGTAGTCTCAAAATCGATCATAAGATACTAAAAAGTCAGTGACAAATTTATTTCTAACTTGTACTTATCATCTTACATCAGCGACAATGGCTGGAATTGGCAAGTCAGTACCGGTACTGGACGTCCAATAAGTGGAGATCTTTTCAGATGAATCACTTTTTATGCTCCGTCAGACTGACAGCAAGCACCTTGCAACAGTCATCAGAAGGGTCCAGGTCGGAGAAGGGGCAATCCGTTAGTGATCTGCTCATTATGAAAGGCAGAATGGTTCAACACAAATATGCATCTATCATTATATACTCCGCTAGCCACCAAGCGGTGTGTGGCGGAGGACACAATTCGCGCCAAAGTCGTATATCTCCCTCTCTTTTCCACTCGCGGATCGCGCGGGGGATAACCGACTGTCTGAACGCCTCAGTACGAGCTCTAATTTCCCTTATCTCTGAATGTTGATCATTGTGCTATTTGAAAGTCGGTGGTAATAATATATGCTCTACATCCTCAGTGAAGATCGAATTTCGGAATTTAGCGAGCAGCCCCTTCCGTTTAGCGCGCCGTCTATCTGCAAGTGTGTCCCACTTCAAACTTTCTATAACATTTGTATCGCTCTCGCGTTGGCCAAACGTATCCGTCACGAATATTGCCGCACTTCTTTGGACCTCCTCAATCTCTTGAATCAGACCTAACTGTAAGTGTCCCATACAGACGAACAATGCTCTAAGACTGGATGAACTAACGTACTGTAAGCTATTTTCTTCGTTGAAGGACTGCATCGCTTCAGGATTCTACCAATAAACCGCAATCTAGAGTTTGCCTTACCCGTTACTTGTGTAATCTGATCATTCCATTTGAGAACATTTCGAATAATCACAACTGGATACGTGACTGGGAATTTATTTTGTACTCGTACATTAATGGGGATTTTCGCCATGTTATTCACAGTAGGTTACACTTACTAACATTGAGACATAACTGCCAGTCATTTCACCACACATTAATCTTCTGCAAATCCTCGTTGATTTGTTCACAATTTTCGTGTGATACTACTTTCCTGTAGACTACAGCATCATCAGAAAAGAGTCTAATGCCGCTGTCAATATCATCAACCAGATCGTTTATGTAAATCGTAAAAAGCAGCGGACCTATTACGCTGCCCTGGGGCACACCTGAAGTTACGCTTCTTTCTGTTGAAGTCACCCCGTTCACGACGCCATACTGCTCTCTGTCTGTTAGAAAACTTTCTACCCAACCGCATATATCATCGGATAGACCGTAAGCGTGCACTTTTTGGAGCAAGTGACAGCCGGGACTGAGTCGAACGCCTTTCTAAAGTCGAGAAATGTGGCATCATGCAGTTTGCTTTTCCTCAGCACGACGGTATCTAATACTAGGACAATCCAATGTGTCACACACTTACACTGTAAATATGTGGTTCGAAGAACACCAGGATGAGTTTACCGTACCCTCCTGGTTGCCAAACTCCCCTGATTAAAACCTGGTAGAGAATACGTAGGACCATATTGATCGGGCTGTTCCCACCATGGATCGTCAGTCTAGAAATCTAGCACAGTTGGTCACGGCAGTTTAGTCAGAATGTTTCCACATCGCTGTTGGTGCCTTCTAGAACCTCAGTGACTCTTCGTGCACGTCTCGCAGTGTTGTGAACTGCAAAAGGTCGTTATACAGGCTTTTGACGGGTAGTCACATTAATGTGGATGGACAGTGTATTTCATTACACCACTTATTGAGTTCCAGTTATGTGCGTCACTTTTCCTTGACTAATGAGAGACACTATATAAAACATAAAAGTATCTCACTCACACCTGAAAGACATATCGCTTTGTGCCTACCGCGAATACTCCACTTTACATTTTTTGTACGAATCCAGGACCCGTGGGAATTGCTTCCAGAATTTTCCATATCAATCTGTTGCTTGCCATAACAGCATCTCTATATGACATAAGCTCGTCTCGACATAATATCCTTCCTCTCTCGTCTTTATTGTCCTCATTCTCCTTCTGACTACTCTGTAAAGGGCTCTGATATTCAGTCCACAATACCTTACCCGCAGTGTAATGCGTGGAGTGGAAACGTTGAGCCTACTGGTCACATACCATGATGATGAGAACCGCCCTCCCCCAAATATTAGCAGAAATTCTCGAGGACATGTCACACTGAATGGAGTTATTTCCGAGGAAACCACTGCAATTCCTTCTGCAACATTGTGGGATTTGTATTTTATTTGTCAGGGAGCAGTAATGAGACGAAGGATCCCTGTCTATTGCTGCTCGATAATTTGCGAGAAAAGTATATTGTGAGCATTTCATAAACGACGAGAAAGTACTACGCTGTATTTTAAGGTGTGTATGTACTTGCGAACAACATGTTAGCGAGCGGCTCGTGAGTCGCGCAGAATCTCGCCTGAGAATTCCTTGAGCTATGTTCTTCGTGAGAACGCAGAAATTCATGGACACGTAACAGCACCGTCTCGAAGAGTCAGAACGCTGTTTTGGGCTGCGGGTATTTAGCCCCCAATTGACACCAACCACTCACGAGCAATCTGCACACTGGTAAACAACGTGTTCGTGAGTGGCTTATAACTTGAGTGGCTCGCGATTGTTAGGGGGACCCGAAAGTAATGTCTATTCTGTGCATGTAGATATTTGTTTGTCATTTGTCTGCTCATTAGGATAATTCCAAGTCGTGTCAAAACATTTTAAGATTATAGTGACTTTTTTACTCCTAAGTAATTAAATCTTATTCATGGTGCAACTGAAATGGCTAGCCAAATACGAGAAGAGGTACATATCCGGCATCTTACGCTGTTTGAGTTTCGCAAGGGTAGTAACGCTGCAGTTGCTACCAAAAATACATGCGCAAGTGCACTAGGTAATCGTAAATGCCAAAGACGATTTTCCTAGCTCAAATCCGGAAACTTTGATCTTACCGACTCGTTTCGATCTGGAGACCAAAACATTTTACACAGCGACATGCTAAGGGTAGAAGCGGAAAAAAGTCCATGTCAGACAAACGGGAAACTGTCAGACAATCTTAACCAATCTTGGGTGACAATCCAACAACATTTGCAGCAGATTGGTAAAGACAAAAAAGCTAACCAGTCAACCACATTTAATTTACTGCTTCAGCAGCACAATACAGAAGCGTTTTTCGACCCTTTGATCACTGGAGATGGAAAATGGCTCCCCTATGGTAATCTAAATCGCAAAAGTATGTGGCGCCCTCCACATGAATTTCCACTGTGTCAAACTAAGTCAGGTTTTTGTTTGTTTGGTGGAGAATCCGTGGTGTAATTCATCTTTAAGTCCTGAAACGTGGATAAAATGTGAATGAAGATCTTTACTACAAACAACTAGATCGAGTAAATCAAGTGCCCAGCGATTGTCAACGGAAAAGGCATTATTCTGAATTACAATATTGCAAGACTGTACTGCGCAAGAGTAACCCTGAGAAGAATTAATGAACTGGAATGGGAGGTACTGCGTCACCTACCACACACGAACGAAATTGCGCCATCGAAGTATTTTCTATGTGGAAAGAAATTTGAAAATCTGGATAATGTCCAAAATGTCACCTATTTTTCTGAAAAAGCAATTGATTTTTGTCGATATGGTATTAAAAATTAGCGCTCTTGGTAATAAAAGATTGTTGATAACTAGGATGATTTCATCATCTTTTAAAGAGAAAACCTTGTTAACGAATTATCTGCTTGAATTTAATGTAGGAAAACGACAATACTTTCCGGTCTGCCTAACACTAAGAATGCTTAGAAACAATCTGGAAAGCTTGTATGTTGCACGGTAGATTGTGCTGAGAAATAAATGTTAAGAAAAAATTAGATATGTTGCGCCTTTTCCAGTTTAACCAGCACTGACGTCAGCCAATCAGATCGTTGCGTCTGAAAATTCAAACAGCTGCACACGCTAAAATGAGTTAATGCACAGACTTCTCAGGG
Source organism: Schistocerca americana (assembly GCF_021461395.2). Classification (NCBI taxonomy): domain Eukaryota; kingdom Metazoa; phylum Arthropoda; class Insecta; order Orthoptera; family Acrididae; genus Schistocerca; species Schistocerca americana. The sequence goes on from NC_060123.1 coordinate 265,535,005, forward strand.
TCCGTGAGATATCACTTGTCGCTATGCTCATTATCGGTTAAAATGTGCTTTTCTGTGCGTGATAAATTTAAGCTAGGTGAGAAAATGCTGCGTTCATTCGGTATGGGAAACGAAACTAAGAACACATTTGACGAAACTGTCTCTGGCTGGCTGCTTGAATTCTGGTTAGCTTCAACGCTAATTAAATCGGAAACGGCACAACGTAATGAATTTTTTCAACAATTATTTCTCAGAACAACTTACACTGCAACGTTCTTACAGACTTTTCAGACTGTTTCTGACCACTCTTATATGCATCATTAGAGCCTAGGTGTTACTCGATGTGTCACGGTACGTGAATTTCCGAAATACAAGCATTGGTGTTTTGAACATCTATGTCCCAAAGAAGTTTGTCCTTGTGGTGTGGAGAAGGGGGTCATCAATAGCCTGACTGGTTGTGCTTCAGTTGTGTTTCAGAGTATTGTCAGTTACGCAATGTCAATCATATTCCAAACGTGCATGTTTCATACTGAGTGGACCCGTCCGGAAATACGAATGGGGGACTATTTTACCTCTAAAATATTTTACCCAAAGGGATGAATCATCATTTAACCATTTAGAAGAGTTGCATGGCTTCGACATATATAGCGATTGTAGTTTGCCCTTGCCATCTACGGTCGCAGTACCAGCACAGAAAGGCCATTTTGGCTGACAGTAGAAGTCCGGATCAGTCATTCAAATATCGCTCCTGCAACTACTGAAATGATTGCTGTCGCTCTTCACGAACCAAATAAATTTTTGACCTCTCCATATAGCTCGCCCATATTTTATGTAATTGGCTAGCCAATGACAATTTACTGTGGCATTCTTGTTGCTACGTTTTCCCTTTCCTTACGTTCAACTTTCTTATGTAGCATTTTCCTTCTTCTCCTGATTTCTTTGCGTGTGTGCTTCAATTTTATTAGGTCTGCCCACATTCGTTCCCTTTAATGCGTGTCAGGGCGCTGATGACCTCGACGTTGAGCGCCCATAAGCCCCAATACACACACACTACACTCGTCCCTTGTGGTTGCTTCCACATCAAGGCAAGGTAAACGTTTCATGGGAAACAGGGGGGTAGGCGAAGGGCTTCTGAACATAACTTGAATCATTGTTAGTCACTTAAGGAGGCCTTTGTTACAAATCCCTTTCTATTTCTTCAAGAAATGAAGAAAAAGTAATGAAGCACCTGATTAATAAGACGCTACTAGAGACGTGGCAGATGTGCAACAGCGTCAAGCGTCGTAAACATCCATTTTTGTTCGAGACTACAGAAGAATAAATCCGTATTGTTTTAGGGAAATGACTACGCCCTTTATTCATTAACAACTGAGCTGAAATGCAGACAACTCAGAAACTCATTCGGAAGAACGAAGTCGTATGGCTATCTTCTCGACACTGAAACATTTACTCAAGGTATTTGTTTTATTTGAAGCTTAAGAACTGTTTCAGTGAAAACTCAGTTAGGAATAGTGCTTTGCTGTCATAACATAACACAAGTCAGGAATGACCCCTGCGAGGTTAATTTTATTTTCGTTGTATTGAATAAGCAACATATCTTATTTCTACTTATAATATTAGTATGGTATGAAATGTGAAGGCTAATATAATCATCAGTATTGGTTAGTATTCTAACTCAAAGCTGTCATCAGTGATCAATTAGTATTTGCAAGCAACTGCAGCTATTTTCTTAATGCCACAAACTTATATAGCTGAGCAGCTGCCAGTTTCGTATGGGGATAATTGATACGCGAACCATTAGGAAAACGTGGCCGTTATTTTGTACCGACGTTAGTGTACTGCGTAGGTATTGATATCAACAGCTCATGTTCAATATCAACAGCTCATGTTCACCGTATGACTACTAAGTGTCTGCTTTTGCAGGCTATCTGGTGACTATGCGAAAAGCTCTCGGAGATCTTATGAGAGTTAAACAATGAAAGAATGTGTGTGGCCTTTGGTGACGCCTTAGGCGCAGGCACGTGTGTGTCTGGGGCAGCATTTTCACAGTTATGTTCGTCTCACTGCCTTCCCTTGTTCCAAACACCGTTTTTGATTAGGTTCTCTTTTCTGTAAGAAAAATTCTGAAATTGGTTGGCATTTCCCTAATTTCCATATATTCCAAACGCCAACAGCATTGTTTCACCCCCATCTGGCTAAAACGAGTTCTACAAAACACAGAGCTCCATAACAACCTGCGCAGTACATCTGGTAGACACAATCATGTTAATAGGTACAATGGAGATGCGCAGTATCAAAGCTGATAGTAGGAAGTAACTAACTGCGAGTGTCAGGTTGAAAATGTCGAAAAAATTGCGCTACAGGAGGCAAGTGATGAACGTTGAAGCAGCAACCACGCATAGCTTCGTCCAGAAACTACGTGTCACCGAAAGTCTCGCATCAGATTCAGAATGCGTCGTTAAGGACGTAATAAAGAATACAGCAGAAATAAGGCAAAACCCATCGACAAAATGGGACATTGGGTAACAGTCGACAACGACAGAGGCAACAAATTCCCCATGTCATTCTTTTCTAGTCGTGTATTCTGATATTATTAGGAGATAAGGGAGCCCAAAGTCACCGAAAAACTGTGAAACACACAGGTCGAACAATTTATATATTGCGAAAAAAAACCGTTTATGTGAGAGTTTTAAGTAACATATGTGCAAACGTTCTACCGTATCAGTGAAGCACTTATGAAGTGTTATTTACAGGACAAGTGGCATTCCACCGTAAATTACCTCTCGGACGTTGATTATGACTTCTCACCACTGACTCTGCAAGTTGCAGCTACAGGGACAAAACAGCCTTACGGAGTCGTATTAACTCATAGCCGCGGAATGCTGCCCTAATCTGCAGAACAGGTACCGAGACCGTAAAACGTCAAGTGGCATCTCGTCGCATATCAGCTTGCCACTTATGGAGAGACAAATGCCCGCTGCACGTAACAACGCGACGCGGAGAGCGGGAAGTCCGAGAGCTGCCGCAGAACTGCGGCGAGGAATTCCCATGTCTCCGGCGAGAGATTGCCTCAGTAATGAAGTCGCATTGGCGGCCACTTCTGAAATGCCGACTGTTGCGAGGTCGGAATCTCAATGCTGCTGTCGAGAGAAACTGGAACAGCGCTTCCTCCCACAGCTCTCTTAGGAGCGTTCGTTACTGCTTAGCAATACAGTTGTGGGAAAAGCCATCATCTTGATGGCTACTACCCCACACCAGTCTCACAAAAACGCTGGATTCCTGTAGGACATTCATAACATGTTTTACATTATAATGCTTTTTGCACTTGTTTTCCAGCCTCTAACCACACTGTAACTTATTTCTATTAAGCACTAGGAAAGCTTGAGGCTACCCGCGAGATTATTTCAACTATGTTAATTAATACTATCATGTCAAATAAAGGAATTTCATGAGAACCATGACGTATTTTACGCAGAACAGCTGTATCTCTCTCTCTCTCTCTCTCTCTCTCTCTCTGTCTCTCTCTCTCTCTCTCTCTCTCTCTCTCTCTCTCTCTCTCTCTATTCGTTTAGTCGGTTCCGACTCTTCGTGACCCCATGAAACCGGCCGAAGTGGCTGTGCGGTTCTAGGCGCCGCAGTCTGGAACCGCGAGACCGCTACGGTCGCAGGTTCGAATCCTGCCTCGGGCATGGATGTGTGATGTCCTTAGGTTAGTTAGGTTTAACTAGTTATAGGGGACTAATGACCTCAGAAGTTGAGTCCCATAGTGCTCAGAGCCATTTCAACCACTTTTGACCCCATGAACCAAATCACGCCACTTTTTCCTGTCTTGCACTTTCTCCCGTAGACCTTCCAGGTTGGAACACATTGCTTCTGTAATGCCATCGATCCATCTCATCCTCTGACGTCCTCTTCTTCTAGTTACTTCAATCTTCCCCAGCATTAATGTTTTTTTTTTTTTCCAGCGAGGCATGCCTTCTCATTGTGTGTCCAAAGTAGGTCAGCTTTTGTTTTAACATTATACCTTCCAGGCAGAAATCTGGTTTTACTTGCTCCAATATTGATCTGTTGGTTCTCTTTGCAGTCCATGGAACACTAAGAAGTTTCCTCCAACACCACAATTCGAAGGAGTCAATTTTTCGCCGTTCAGCCTTTCTAATGGTTCAGGTCTCACATCCATACATCACAACTGGAAAGGCCATAGCCCTCACAATACGGATCTTTGTTGTGTTATATCTCTGGACCTTATAACCTTGTCAAGGTTTGACATCGCCTGTCTACCAATCAACAGGCGTCCCCGGATTTCATGGCTGCAGTCGCCATCAGCAGAGATCTGGGAACCGAGATAACTGAATGTGGTCACTACCTCCATGGTTTCTCCTGCTATATCCCACGAATTGGTAGGTGTAGTTGCCAATTTTAGTTTTCTTCACGTTTAGCCTAAGACCGGCCTTTTCACTTTCGTCTTTCATCTTCAGCAAGAGTGTTCTCAATTCTTCTTCACTTTCTGCCAACAGGATCGTATCATCCGCTTATCTTTATACACATATTATAAATTGAAGTCCTCCACCGCGGTTACTGTGTGTGAAGGCTAATGTGACGAACTACTATAGTGATACTGAATAGCTTTTCACTAAGAAATAGACTGATGCACGAGGAAGCTGGGGTGGGTGACCCGTTTACAATATAAATCAGGGATCAGTGACAGTTAACGAAATCAATCAGTTTAATTTTCTCAAAAAGTGATTTAAAACTAAAGTGCAGCTGCTTGCTGCTTTACATTATAGATATTCTGTAGCTTCATTTACTTTCCACGCTATGTATGATTCACTGCCAGGGAGACTAACGATCGTTTGTTTTTACTTTTATTCTGAAAAAAAGTATTAATATTAATGCCTAGTTGGCCTCTTTTATTTTAATGGACACTGACAATTATCGGTGGTTGAGACAGCGGTCGAAAACCAACTGTTCAGAAGTACAGCTTATTTCATCGTCACAGACAGCACAATTTTTTAAAAAATTCTTAACAGCTTAAGGCTGTTGTGAACTTTTTCGGTAAAAATTACAATTTCGTAATTGCTTTGTTTGTATCGAAAGCCTGCTTATTTAGTCGCTAACTTTCATTTATGTTGAAATAAGTGTGTCTTTTGCGAGAGTTTCATTTGTAAGTGTAAACCAAATTTGAGTAACAACTCCAACAAAACAAAAAGAGTATTTCTAAGCCGTTTTGACGAATAGGTAACTTTGTGCCTTGATACTCTTCGCCACTTTTGCTAGCATATGGTTGGTACTGGTGTTAAATCGCACTTTTCACCCTTGCAAAGTATTATGTTTAAAATAGTTACAACGACAAACGACTTTTCTGTTGAATTAGGAATTTCCTATGTGGCTTAGTACAACTCAGTCGCGCTTGTACCTTCCCACTAATCGTGGTTGGAAAGCTAGAAAATCTGAAAAGGGAAATGTAAAAGGTCAATGTAGTCACAGCGGCAGCCAGTGATGGTATATGGAAAGGAGGTAAGGCTTTCTGATCAGATGAATATACGGTAATATCAAGAGCAGCAGAAACTGTTATAATTGGGTAGGTTTCGTTACGAATAGGAAAGTAGGATAGAGCACGAGCTACTGTTGTTAGTCCAGTGATAGAGTTGGTCTCATCAGAATGGACGTTAGTTCAGATATACATGCCGACGTCGCAAGCAGAAGATGGGAAGGTAACGTACATGAGGATACTGAACCGCTGTTTCAGTCAGTTCTGTAAATTTTCTCAATAGTGTCTCGTGAAAGAACGTCACCTTCACTCCATGGGTTCCCATTTCAGTTCACAGTATCTCTAAGTTGCATTTTGATGTAACCTGCCAACAGCAAATCTGGCAGCACACCTCTGAATTGGTTCGGTGTTTTCCTTCAATCCGTCCTGGTACGGATCCCAAACACTCGAGCAGTACTCAATAATGGGTCGCAGTAGTGTTCTACACTCGGTCATCTTTATAGATGAGCTACACTTTTATAGAATCTCACAATAAATCGAAGTCGATCATTTGCATTCGCGTCTACCATCCTTATGTGCTCTGCTATGGAACATTGTCCCTAGATACAATATTTAATCGACCTGACTATCAGGCAGCATATTACTAATGTGGTATCCGAACATTGCAAGATTGTTTTCCTTACTTTATTTTTTTTGTACATTTAGAACAAGCTGCCATTCACCACACCAACTAGAAATTTGCTCTGAGGCGTCCTGTATCCTCCTTTAGTCAAAGGTTGCACTTTCCGTTACACCACAGCGACATCAGCAGACAACTGCAGGTTTCTGCTCACCTTTCCCCCCAGATCACTTATTTATATAGAAAATAACAGCAGTCCTATCACACTTCCTTGTTGCGCTCCTGACAATACTCTTGTCTCTGAAGAATATTCAATATCTACGACAATGTACTGCATACTATGTTTTAAGAAGTCTTCATGATATTTTCATATCTGGGAATTAATCCTTATTCTTGGTTAAAATGGCTCTGAGCACTATGGGACTCAACATCTGAGATCATCAGTCCCCTAGATCTTAAAACTACTTAAACTTAACTAACGTAAGGACATCACACACATCTATGCCCGAGGCAGGATTCGAACCTGCGACCGTAACAGTCGCGCGGTTCCGGACTGAAGTGCCTAGAACCTCTTGGTCACCGCGGCCGGCTAATCCCTATTCTCTGACTTTCGTTTATAGTCTTCAGTGGGGCGCCATGCCGAAAGCTTTCCGAAATTCTAGGAATGTGTAATGTGTCTGGTGTTCTTTTTCATGGTTCATAGGTTGCCAAGTGAGAAAATGGCGAACTGAGTTTTTCACGGGCGTTGCTTTCTAAGTCCGTGCTTATTTGTGGACAAAGCTTTTGTATGTAAATTGAAGAGGGATCACTATTAGCCGCAGTGGTACATTAAGCGGAATCAGCGGCGACGAGTGAAAATGTTTAGAGGACTGGGATTCGAACCCCAGACTTTTTGGCAGGTGCGGTAACCACTGCGCCACCCGGGACACACCGGAATCGCACCTGCACGGACTGCCTCGGCACGCCTCACTGCCGATACACATTCCCACCGAGCGCCACCTATCGGCAGTCCCTGCCCATTGCACTCAAGTTCGCTACTCAGAGGTTCCCACAGGAGGTCCGTCGTAATTGTGCTTTCGCACTGAGTAAGGAGAATCCATTGCCCATCTAGGTTTATCAACATGTCCGAGAGAACAGACGCTACGCTTTCATATTTATTGTATTCGAAATGGTTCAAATGGCTCTGAGCACTATGGGACTTAACATCTGAGGTAATCAGTCCCCTAGAACTTAGAACTACTCAAACCTAAGGACATCACACACATCCATGCCCGAGGCAGGATTCGAAACTGCGACAGTAGCGGTCGCGCGGTTCCAGACTGTAGCGCCTAGAACCGGTCGGCCACTCCAGCAGGCAAAATAAAGGAGAAGAGACTGCTCCACGGAACATAGAGAATCTCATACTGGAAAACTGCCAGTTGTGAAATTACATGTCTTTCCGTATATATTCTTAACAGAATAGGTGAGAAAATATCTTTGTGACACAACTACGCTAAAAGAGGTGTATGTTGTTAGGACATAGTCTGAGGCCACAAGCAGTAGATGATCTGATAACATAGAAACGAGGTACGGCAAAAGTGGGTTATATTGAAACAACCTACTGTCCGCTATGTTGTGTTGAGTGCAGATGTAGTGGATTTACATTCAAATGCTCACTTCATTCAGTTGTTGATGTAGTCAGTTTTCATTGTCTCTTACTATTTTATCAGTAGGTTGTAGGTACCGGAAGTCTTTCAGCCGGATCTGTAACGCAACTGTAATGGTCTTGTATTTAAATATAGTCCTAGAATCGCTCCATCAGTGACTACCACAAGAAAGTTATCATGTCGCATTAATTTCCAAATTATTATCGTTCATTATTATTTTGTGTTTTTCAGGTAATTTCATGTAGCACTCTCACACGAATTTTTCTCTCCATCTAACATGTTTCTCCTGCTTTTCTCCAATTCCACACCTCTATGGCTTCTTCCTTCTTCTCTCGCGTCATCGATGTCGCGGCTACTATTTTCCGCTGTTTGTATATCACTGTAGCCGTTCGTCAGCATTAAAAATTAGACTTTTGTAAATATCCAGCTAGAATACCTTACTGCCCTGTATCATTTTCGAAACTGTCTTTGTTTGTGTGTGATCGTGTGGCTCTCCGCATAGCTCTAGATGATTTATGCTACATCAGCCAAACTTGATACACAGATGACATACCATCTGGAAAATAATTATGTTAGGAAAAGACATCACGTAACATCTAGAAGGCGATGCATCTGTGAAATTTGTTACGTGTAAGGTGCCCATCTATGCTAGTTTATTCATTATCTTACGAGCTTTCAAAAACGAGCGAGTTATTTATTTAGTAGAGCATATTTATACCGCCTTTGTTATAGACAGGGACTTTGAATTCTGTGTTTCGATGCGGTTTAAGGTTCCTTTCCTTCTATCTCCAGGTGTTGCTAGTTTGAACCTGTTGGCAGTAGGCATCACTGCGAAGAGCCGGACGTGGGAATTCAATGGACGTCCAACATGTGTACGGTGTCCCCTTCTGGGTCAAGTGCTGCCCGCATTGAAGCTGCTCCCTCACGTGCGGTGTAATGGGAGGCCGTTGAAAGGTACGCTGTAGATTCCTTAACTTGCGTCGTAGGGGGAAGAGGTGCCGGGTTCAAATGATTCAAATGGCTCTGAGCAGTATGGGACTTAACATCTGAGGTCATCAGTCCCCTAGACTTAGAACTACTGAAACCTAACTAACCCAAGGACATCCATGCCCGAGGCAGGATTCGAACGTGCGACCGTAGCAGCAGCGCGGTTCCGGACTGAAACGCCTAGAACTGCTCGGCCACATCGACCCGGTGCCGGGATCCACTGAATAGATTAGGTGTTACTGGAGTGGTCTGTTAGATTAGAGAGTTTCGGAAAAGTACGAAAGAGGTACAAACACTGGACGAAGGTGGGGCTTGGAATTGTCGGTTGTAAATACTGCAGTCGTAGATCTCTTCAGAAACAACTCGCTCTTGAAGTACTGACGCAGAAATCGTTATAGATACTGAAATCTTACCAAGGACCTAAAGCTGCTCAGTAAAGGTAGAATAAATTCAGTTGCTGTTAGAAGCAGCTTATCTTGTACTGAAACTGAAGTAGATAGCTACTGTGATTTACTGTGAGTAGAGGAATAAATCAATAACTGATTGTCTTTACCGACATCCGACTCAGACGATATAGTTGCTGAAAGATTCAAGAAATATTTGAGTATCATTTCGAATAAGTACTCACGTCATACATTTACACTTGATGGCGATTTCAGTCCAGACTCTATATGTTCGTGAAAATAAGTGATAAAAGTAGGTGATAGGCTTAAATAATCATCATAAATAGTACTAAACGTTTTGTCCGAAAATTATGTTGAGCAATTAGTTCAGGAGCCAACACAAAATGTAAATGGTTGCGATAACATATCGGACCATACCATAGCACTTAGCAACAAACAATCATACGTCATGAAACATACAATGAAGAGCGACCACAAGGTCATTGTAGTGAGACAAAATGTCATGCTATGCAAATCTGTAAAAATAAATATGTCTATTAAAATTATTGGATGTCTTCCTACGAGAAGGTCTCCATTCCTTCCACAATATAAAACAGTAAAGCAAATGTGGCTTAAATTCAGAGAAATAGTGATTGTGGCAATTGAGAGGTTTATACCATGAAAATTAGCAAGAGGCGGAACAGTCCCCAATAGTACGGGAAACAGGTCAGAACACTCTTGAAGAAGCAACGAAAAAAGTATGCCAGATTAAAAGAATGAAAAATCAATAAGAGTGGTAAAGTTTAAGGATGTTCTAAACTTAGCAAGCACTTCAGTGCGAGGTATTTTTAATGGTTTCCAAAACGAAACTCTGTGGTGAAATCTGACACAAATTCCAAAAAGATTCTGGTCGGATCTAAAGTATAACAACGACACGACACAATCAATACCTTAACTGTATGATAGCAATGGTCTTGTTACCGATCAAAGCGCCACATAAGAGGCGCTTCTGAACATAGTTTCTCGAAAGTTCCTTACCAAAGAAGGTCAGTTAAATATTTCAGACTACGAGTCAGTAACACCTGCCATACCATCTGATAGCCAAGCAGCTTAAGATTCTTAATAAGGGCAAGTTTTCTCCCCTGTACTGTAGACCAATTATGTTTCTTTCGCAGTATGTTAACGAAATGGCTTCATTTTTAGCAGGCATATACAACCTCTCAAATGATGACTAATCGGTGCCTAAAGTTGCACATGTCACACCAATGCACAAGAAAGGACACAGAAGTCTTTGACGTCGAGTTTTATAAGGACTGGTTTATCCGGGGGAGGTTCAAATGGCTCTGAGCACTATGGGACTTAACATCTATGGACATCAGTCCCCTAGAACTTAGAACTACTTAAACCTAACTAACCTAAGGACATCACACAACACCCAGTCATCACGAGGCAGAGAAAATCCCTGACCCCGCTGGGAATCGAAGCCGGGAACCCGGGCTCGGGAAGCGAAAACACTACCGCACGACCACGAGCTGCGGACCATCCGGGGGAGGGGATCAAACAGCGAGGTTATCGATCCTAGGGAAGGGAACGAAGTCGGCCGTGTCCTTTCAGAGGAACCATCCAGCCATTTACCTGAAGCGATTTAGGGAAATAACAGGAAACCTAAAAAGGATGGCAGGGCCCGGCTTTGATCCATCGTCCTTCCGAATGCGAGTCCAGTATCCTAGCCACTGCGCCACCTCGCTCGGTGTTATTAGGACTCTGGTACACAATGCTGTGCGCCAACTATGTCAAATGCCCCGAAGAAAATGATCAGTTGCCCCACAAGCAGCAAGGATTCAGAAAATATCGTCGTTGAGAAACAGAAGTGGCTGTTTATTTACAAGAAATAATGAGTACTATGGACTCGGGATCTCAAGTTGGCTTCCATATGAATTTTGACTCCTTCCAACCAATTTTGTGCTTCTTGAACATCATCTCAGTTGTGCGACTGGATTCGTGAATTCCTATCAGAAAATTTTTCTAGGCTGTATGCTGTTCTTAACCTACGTAAACGATTTCGGAGGTAGTCTCAGCAGACCTCTTACATTGTTTGTAGATGTTTCTGTCGTATACCGTCTAGTAAAGTCATCAGAAGAACAAAACTAATCCCAAAATGATTTAGACCAGGTATGTGCATGCTACGAGAAGTAGAAGTTGATCTTAAAGGGTAATAAGTGTGCGTCATTCCACATGAATACCAAACGAATCCCATTAAATTTCGATTGTAAGAAAAATCACAAAAATTTAAAGATTGTCAGTTCAGCTAAATACGTACGGAATACAGTTATGAGCACCTAAACTGGAGAGCCACACGGAAAATATTGTGGGGAGGACGAACCAAAGACTGCATTTAATTTACTGAACGCTTAAATGACGCAACAAATCAGGTAAACAGACTACGTACACGACGCTTGTCCGTCCTCTTCTGCAGTATTGCTGCGCAGTATGGAATCCTTGCTTGATATTATTGACCGTTGATATCGAAAAAGTTCAAAGAAGGGCAGGTCATTTTGTGTTATCGCGAAATAGTGGAGAGAATGTCACCGATATATTAAGTTTGTTGGGGTGGAAATAACTAAAAAGAAGGAATTTTTGTTACTGTAAGATGTTTTGACGAGATTTCAATCACCACTTTCTCCTCCGGAAGCCAAAATATGTTGTTGGCTTCCACCTACATAGGGAAACTCTACTATCTTCATTAAATAAGTAACATCAGAATTAGCATGGAATGATTTATTTGTTCATGTTCCGAAGAAATATTTGGGATTGGAACGGCCGAGTAATAGTCTAGAGGTGTTTCCTTTAAACCCGCTACTAAGCACTTACATGTGAATTACAGGGTAATAAGATAGATATAGATGTAAAAACTAATCGTAAACAAAAGATTCCAATGACAACTCCATAGTTTCGGCGTTACTTGGTCACGACACTCTTGGTGACCCTAGGAGTGGGCGTGGTGGTAGTAAGGAATAGCCCTTGAAGATACTGAGAAATTAAAATTCCTACAAAGACTTTTATCGATAATCATTACCTTGGTGACAGTTAACAATTTATTGATGCAACTAGGTATATTATCACAAAAAGTAGGAAAAATATCTGTCTACCTATGTGTCATTATCTTTCATCTCTCGGCTACCCTGGCAACACACAAAAGAGTGATGTCCAATTAATTACTGAAGTTCCAAATTACTTTTTAACCTATGTGCTCCATTTTTATTAGTCAAATTCACTAAAGGTAGGCCCTCACAAATTCTACAGAGAACGTGCTTGTGACTTAAACGTTTTTTATGTGCCTATTTCTCACTTTATTTATTTATTTATTGTTCCGTGGGACCACATTAAGGAGAAGTCTCCATGGTCATGAAGCGAGTCAATACATGAAATTATAACACGATTGTAGAAACAGATGAAATGAAATATAAGAAACATATTCAGGCGACACGTCATTAGTTTAAATAAAGAAAATCAAGAATGTAACACTGGAATTTGATTAATTTTTTAGCTCTTCCAGGAGCTCCTCGACAGAATAGAAGGAGTGAGCCATGAGGAAACTCTTCAGTTTAGACTTAAAAGCGTTTGGGCTACTGCTAAGATTTTTGAGTTCTTGTGGTAGCTTATTGAAAATGGATGCAGCAGAATACTGCACTCCTTTCTGCACAAGAGTCAAGGAAGTGCATTCCACATGCAGATTAGATTTCTGCCTAGTATTAACTGAGTGAAAGCTGCTAACTCTTGGGAATAAGCTAATATTGCTAACAGCAAACGACATTAAAGAAAATATATACTGTGTGGGCAATGTCAGAATTCCCAGACTATTGAAGAGGGGTCGACAAGAGGTTCTAGAACTTACACCACACATAGCTCGAACAGCCCGTTTTTGAGCCAAAAATACCCTTTTTGAATCAGAAGAACTACCCGAAAAAATAATACCATATGACATAAGCGTATGAAAATATGCGAAGTAGACTACTTTTCGTGTTGAAATGTAACTTATTTCAGATACTGTTCTAATGGTAAATAAAGCGGCATTCAGTTTCTGAACAAGATCCTGAACATGGGCTTTCCACAACAGCTTACTATCTATCCGTACGCCTAGGAACTTGAACTGTTCCGTCTCGCTTATAACATGCCCATTCTGTCTGATTAAAATATCAGTTCTTGTTGAATTGTGAGTTAGAAACTGTAAAAACTGAGTCTTACTGTGATTTAACATCAAATTATTTTCCACAAGCCACGAACTTATTTCATGAACTACTCGTACATTATTTGATAATGTTTCAATATTACACACAAGATCCTTCACTACCAAGCTGGTGTCATCAGCAAACATAAATATTTTTGAATCACCTGTAATACTAGAAGGCATATCATTTACATAAATAAGAAACAGCAGTGGCCCCAGCACCGATCCTTGGGGAACGCCCCATTTAACAGTGCCCCATTGGGACTCAACATCATTACCACTCTCAATATTGCGGAGAATTACCTTCTGCTTTCTGTTCTTAAAGTAAGAGGCGAACCAACTGTAAGCTACTCCCCTTACTCCATAATGTTCCAACTTCTGCAGTAATATTTTGTGGTCAACACAGTCAAAAACATTCGTTAAATCAAAGAAAACACTTAACGTTAGCAACCTTTTATTTAATCCGTCCAAAACCTCACATAGAAAAGAGACTATAGCATTTTCAGTTGTTAAGCCATTTCTAAAACCAAACTGTACATTTGACAGCAAATTGTGTGAATTTAAATGCTGCAGTAACCTTGTATATACAACCCTCTCGATAACTTTAGCAAACACCGATGGCATAGAAATAGGTCTATAATTATCAACATTATCCCTGTCTCCCTTTTTATAAAGTGGCTTCACTACCGAGTACTTTAATCGCTCAGGAAACCGACCACTCCTAAAGGAAAAGTTACAGATATGGCTAAGTACTGGGCTAACATACATGGAACAATACTTCAGTATTCTGCTAGATACCCCGTCATATCCATGAGAGTTCTTGGTCTTTAGTGATTTGATTATTAACTGAATCTCCCTCTTGTCAGTATCATGGAGGAGCATTTCAGGTAACAGTCTCGGAACACTTTTTTCTACGAGCGCTGTATGATTCCCTGTTGGGACTAGGTTTCTATTTAGTTCACCTGCTATATTCAGAAAGTGATTAATAAATACTGTACATATATGCGACTTATCAGTAACACGGACATTCCCACTACGCACTGATTCTATATCCTCGACCTGTCTCTGCAGAACAGCCACTTCCTTTACGACTGACCATATGGTTTTAATTTTGTCCTGAGACTTAGCTATTCTATCTGCATACCACATACTTTTTGCGTTCCTAATAACTTTTTTAAGCACCTTACAATACTGTTTGTAATGGGCTACTGCATTTAGATTGTGACTGTTTCTAACGGTTTGATATAATTGCCACTTTGTTCTACAAGATATTATACCTTTAGTCAGCCACCCAGGCTGCCTGTTTGTGCTAGTACCCTGTTTTGAACGTTCTAACGGAAAGCAACTTTCAAAGAGCACGAGAAAAGTCTTGAGGAAAGCATTATATTTATCGTCTACTGTATCAGCACTATAAACATCTTGCCACTCTTGTTCCTTGATAAGGTTTACAAAAGTCTCTACAGCAACTGGATCAGCTTTCCTAAAAAGTTGGTAACTCTATTTAACCTGTGTTGCAGCACAAAAATCTTTTAGACTTAAAATTTGTGCATCATGATCTGAAAGGCCATTCACCATTTTGCTAACAGAATGCCCTTCTAGTAATGACGAATGAACAAAAATATTGTCTATGGTTGTTCTACTGTTCCCTTGCACTCTCGTTGGAAAGAATACGGTTTGCATAAGATTATATGAATTAAGGAGGTCTACCAGCATCCTTTTCCTTGCACAATCACTTATACAATTTATATTGAAGTCACCACATATAACTAACTTTTTGTATTTCCTATAAAGTGAACCAAGAACCTCCTCTAGCTTTAGCAGAAATGTTGTGATATCGGAGTCTAGCCCCACCCACAATCACTACCAGATCCTCTTTTGTAAAATCCCTACATAACCCCCCTATGTTAAAAGTCACCTGAGCCAATCCTGCATTAGGCTTCACAATGCTGGTGACCTGGTACTCACTCTCCAAAACTTCCTGCAACTGCTGGCCTACACCTCTACCATGAAAACTACCTAACAGCAGAACCTTCTTCTTCCTCTTTTACTTTGCAACTGTCCTAGCCACCGTAACTGCTGAGGTCTGCTGCATACTTCCTACATCTAAAGCTACTAGAGATTCCTCTCCTCAAGACTCTGACAGATGGTCAAATCTATTACAAACACTAATAGTAAAACTATCTGAAAATCTCCATCTTCTAGCAGATCTCTTGCCAACAGCCAGCTCCCATTCCCCAACCCCCTTCTCCCTCCTCATCCTATCTAGCTCCTCCTGTGCGTTTTTCAACTGCACCTGAAGGGCACAGATCTTACGCTCCTGCTCCTCTATCAACTTACTCTTGCTACATAACCTGCAGTTCCAGGAGAGGATCTCACCAGAATGCCCACTGGCTTCCCCACTGCATTCCCCCCAGTGAAAATACTTCGAACAAGTCTCACACCGCAATCCACTACTCACGAACCTACGGCAAAGCCCACACTTCTCACTCATGGTAAAATTTTGCAGTTATTGAAACAAGAAAACAACTTTATCTAAGTTCCGCTACTACAATAAGAAGATGTTAAAAACTGAGTACAATTATCACAAACTTGCTCTACAAGGGAAGTAACTACTATTATTGACAGTATTAATCAACAACAAATGAGAATATAACAAAATACTAACACAGAAAGAAAATCAAACGTCTAATGACAGTAACGAAACTGAAAGCAGTTCGCAAAAATTTCTTCTGAAGTTATTGCACGGTAAAACACCAAGAACACCGGTTGAAGACTACTAAAATTCCTAAATAAACTACTATACACGAACAATTAATTAGTACTTAGCTTTCGATGCGCCGCTACATGTGCAACTGGGCAGCGAGGAATGTAAACACGGGTAAGAGGTTAAGTTGCTCGATACGAAACACTCACAAATATCAGGTCACAACACAAGAAAGGCAGAGGTGAATGAAGAAACCACTAATAAATCACTTATATAGTAAATATTATCACAAAAACCGTTAAAATATATATCTGCAACCTAAAAATAGATGAAAACTTAGAGAGCGATCTCACACGCAGTCACGAGCGTATGACGTCACACCAAAGACTACCACTTTTGAATTATTTCTTATCATTTTAAGCTATTTTCTATTTTTCACTTTCTCACTGCGCTGTGTGAGATGTATTCTTATTTTATAGTTCTGAGATATTAATGGAGTTACGTCATTTCATTTCCTAGCTGAGAAGTCAAGGCGGTGCCATATTCGAGACTTAAAACATAAACCATGCATTTACACGCTGCTGCAACTAAAAGCCTCGAAATAATAGGATATAAACTTTCATAATGCTCGTTTCTGCGGCAAACGATTTATTTTATTGGAACTGCTATGGTCAGCGGTTAATAACTATCAACTATAACGTCTCAAACAGCACTTTCGCAATAAACTGTACAGATAAATGTACCGGTTTCGGAGGATTATTCTTCCATCTTCAGGCATGTCAGCACTGACAGTTATAGCCACATAGGAAATAAAAAGGTGTCACGCCGTAATTTTACATCGGTCATAGTTCCAGAAAGACTCAAGAACCAGAGCACCGTGCATGCAGCAGAGCATGTCGTATTGTGCTCACCCAACATTGTTGCTGTTATAAGAACAACAGAAATACCTTCTGTTAATAAACTGACCATTCTGCTACCAACCATGTCTTTCTGAATCAGTTCTACTTACTTTCCAGAGGAAGACAGTAGAACAGAAGAGTTTCGCAGGAACTTTACCGCTGCCTCTCTTAATGTACTACACTAAATAAGAGGAAAGATCCAGTATTGTGAATTACACGATTGGTCATCAATCTATGGAACCAACAGCAGCCTAAAATTTCTTGAGTGTGAATCCAGTGTGATTTAAAATTAGAATGACCACATGAAACCAGTTGGACAAAAAGCAGGTACTGAAAATCTGGAAGGGAAATTGATTCGCTCGTGAAGAACTTACTCTTTCCATTAACTGTTGGGCTTGCTCATGTATTGGGGACATTTTGCAGGTAGAATTAAACAGGACTTATAGAAGCTCCGAAGTAGAGCGTCACGTTTTGTGACGAATTTATACTGAAGTGACAACAGTCATGGGATAGCCACATGCATGTGTACAGATGCCGATGGTATCGTGTACGTCAGGTGTAAAAGGGCAGTGTATTGGCGGAACTATCAATTGTAATCAGGTTATTTATGTGAAGAGGTTTCTGACATGATTACGGCCGTATGAAGGAAATCAACACACTTTGAAAGCTAGACGGAACTAGACGCGTAGGCTATTCCACAGCGGAAGTCGTCAGGGAATTCAATATTTTGAGATCTACAGTGTCAAGAGTTTGTCGAGCATACCAAATTTCAGGCTTTACCTCTCACGAGGGACTACGCAGTGACTGACGGCCTCCACTTAACTATCGAGAGCAGCGGCGTTTGCGTAAAGTTGTCGGTGCTATGAGACAAGTAACACTGCGTGAAATAACTGCAGAAACCAATGTAGGACAGTGCGGCGAAATCTCACGTTAATGGGCCATGGCAACAGACAACCCTTGCCAACAGCACGACATCGCCTGTAGCGACTGTTTTGAGACCTCATCGGTTCGACCCTAGACGATTGGAAAACCGTGGCCTTGTCAGATGAGTCCCGGTTTCAGTTGGTAAGAACTGATGGTAGGGTTCGAATGTGGCGTAGACACCTCGAAGTCATGGGCCGAAGTTGTCAGCAAAACACTGTGCGACGTCGTGGCGGCCTCATAATGGAGTGGGCTTTGTTTACGTGAAATGTGCTGGTTTCTCTGGCCCAACTGAACCGATCACTGACTGGAAATGGACTATTTGCAGCCATTCATGGATTTTTCCAAACAATGTCTGAATTTTTATTGATGAAAATGCCCCATGCCACCGGACCACAGTTGCTCGGAATTTGTTTGAAGAACAGTCTGCACAGTTTGAGCGAATGATTTGCCCACCAAGATCGCCCGACATGAAACCAATCGAACGTTTATGGAACATAATCGAAAGGACAGTTCGTTTACAAAATCCTAAACCGACAACACTTTCGCAATTGTGGACCGCTAAAGAGGCATTGCGGTTCGGTATTTATGCAGGTTATGCAGGGGATTTCCGACTTTTTGAGTCCATGACACGTCGAGTTCCTGCAGTACACCTGGAAAAAGAAGGTCCGACACGATTTTACCTGTAGGTGGTGCCCGATGACTTATCAACTCATTGTGTATGCCAAGTGTGAGAGGATCTCTGAGACGCTCATCAGTCTCGATTGAAAGTCAGGGAGTAATTTCCTGCTAAAATACTAAGAACGAACTTCTCAACAAGAAACAGTCATCATTTTACTTCTTCCCACATATATATATATCTCGAAATGACTGCAGCCGTAAAATCAGCAAACTAATTCTCATGTGGGGGTTAGCTCAAAATACGCGAACAGAAAGAGAAAGTTGATCAGTGACTGTAGCGTACT
Source organism: Schistocerca americana (assembly GCF_021461395.2). Lineage (NCBI taxonomy): Eukaryota > Metazoa > Arthropoda > Insecta > Orthoptera > Acrididae > Schistocerca > Schistocerca americana. Next base: position 265,553,827 of record NC_060123.1, read on the forward strand.
AATTACCCTGTGTCCGAAGGAGATATCTAGATGTTTGAAGCAATAATTATCCAAATTCACTTAGTCCAGTATTAGTTTCTATCACTGTGTGTCTTATAAGGAGGAACGAAAAATAGGGTTTAATGTCCCGTCGGCAACGAGATCATTGTAGACGGAGTACAAACTCCGATTGCTTAAGAAATGGGTAGCGAATTGGCCGTGCTCTTTAAAAGGAACCATTCCAGCACTTGCCTGGAGCAATTTAAGGAGATCACTGTGTGATTTACAATTTCTGTTGGATATTTTAGCCATGTACCGTGGTAGTTAAGTGTTCTTTCCGTTATGAAGACGATCTAGCTATATTGTTATGATAAATACCGTGCAACAGACCTCTACTTCAAGTCCCTCCACTAACGTTGCAGCAGTATTTAGTGGGAAGTGCAGTGATATTAGCTGCTGACGCGTAATCGATATAATAGAAGGTCTTTCCCATTCCTTTGCAGCTTCGGAACTGTATATGACCCTCCATTCGCCCTGCACAGGTGAGTGCCGCGCATGCAAATTGTTTTAAGTGTGATCGTAAAACACGCACCATTTACATGCTCGTAAAAGCCTCGGCCGATATTTTGGCGCATGCGCGTTGCAGCGAACGACCGCAAGCAAACGCCCGCCGCTCGTTAAGGCAGCGGATGGCTTCTGCAGTCCCCGGGGCAACGGCTATGAGAGGACCGGGAGCTTAGAGGTGCTATAGAGACGTAGGCTCCACCTCAGAGCTCGTCAAGCTGTGCGTTTATGCCGGTGGCGCGGCTTCGTCGGGGTAAGCCGCACACGCTGCGTGGCTGTTAACATCAGGGCCGACGGCCGGTACTCTAGCTCATCGAAGCCAACAAATTGCAGCTGCTGACGTTATCTGCAGAGGAGGTCGAAGTCAACGACTTGCAGTGAACTCCCTTACATGGTGGTTATCGTAAGGCCTGGAAGTCAGCTGTCTCGCCTGTTTTACTTCACAGCCATTTACCAGTACCCGTGAAATCTACCTTTTTATTCTTAGATCTAGCCAGGATAGGGATAGTAAAATGAAAGCTGTCTGTCAGCAGATTGGATGGATGTAAGTGGCACCTGAATCTGCCAGGGGTCACAAAATCAAAGACTCAGATGTTAATATTGTAAACGAAATCCTTGAATTACTATTAGCAACCTATAATGCCTCCGTGTGAGGTGGAGACTGGCTTCAACTGAGCCAAATGTAATCGGCTTATTAATTCGAAAATTTTCCGGAGTGGTTTCACTAGCATCGCAGATACAACGACAGCTGAAATACACAAAAAGTGGTTAGATGATAAATGCATGCTTAAACAGCAGTGCAGATGCTAGCCTCGCCTGCACGTTGCTCTGTTTTTACTTGCCCACAAATGGCACCTGTGCAGTGTCCTCAGTACTTTGCACTATTAGTCGCTGTCAGAACGGTGTTCTACGCAGTTGTGAGTGCAATAAGTCGGAACTACGTAATGCAAACGTGGGCAAACTGTTGGTACTTCTTTAACAAAGGTAACCAAAGTGTTTGCCGTTACAAAAGACACCAAGGTGTAAATCACATACAAGAAAAGCGGAAAATATCATCAGCTATGTCACAAAGCGAGCAACATTGTGCCTTGAGTGATTGTGGCAAATGGTCATTGGCGAGGGTTGTGGCGAAAAGTAAGAGGAAGACAGCAGAAAAGTCAGTGCAGAGCTGAATGTCGCACTTGCGAATCCTGCAAGCGCCAAAACAATAAGAAGGGAGTTCCATAAGCTGGGAATTGCAGGGCGAGGTGGTTTCCAACACCATTCATCAATGATGCCAATGCCAATAACAGAAAAACGTGGTGCCGAAGTCATAAAGCCTAAACTATGGAGCCTTTGGTCGGATGAGTCTTCACACAGTTCCCAACTTCGGCCGAGTTTGCGTCCCATGAGTGAGATATGGTATGGGTTCGGTGACGATCTGAGCAGTCATATCGTTGTATACGATGGGCCTCGTGGCTACTCTGCACGGTCACATTACTCCCAAGGATTATGTGGCCATTTTGTCTGATTAGGTCTCCCTCCCGGTACGATGTTTGTTCTCCAGTGGTGATGCTGTGCCCCATGACGACAAGGCACCAGTTCACACAGCCCGCATCGTCCAGGACCGGTTTTGAGAGCGCGAGGACGAATTGTCGCATCTCCCCTGGACACCACAATCGCCAGATCTGATCATTGCTGAGCCTTTGTGGGCTCCATTTGAGAGAAGGGTGCGTAGTCGCTATGCACCACTATCATCTTCACAATGACTTGCCATTATTTTTCTGGAAGAATGATAAGGATTCCACTGCAAATTACACGGGGCCTGTATTTATGATTTACGAGACGACTGGAAATTGTTTCGAATGCCAAAGGGTTTCCTACACAGTGTTAGGCATGGTAATTTGTTGTCTTTTAGGTGGGCCCACATTTTTCTACCATCTCTTTAGAAAGGAGCTCACGTTGCGTTAGTCGCGAAAAATTGACTTAAGCCATTTAAAAGATTGTGATATTCTGTGCAAAGCTCATCCGAAAAATATTTTCATTTACACACTGGACTTTGATGTAAAGACATGATGAAATTACAAAAGCGAGCAGTCAATAACTATTAAGATATTAATAATTAGACCAAGCGAAAGAACATATGAGGTAAGAGTGGCATCTCTGAATGGTACCAAACAAATTTCCCTTGTGGAAGAAAATTGCTGAGAAACTCGTCAGGCTAAGCAATATTAGAAATTCGTATTTGCAACAAGTATCGAGCATTATCGAGACGACCATAAAGGGAACCCAATCCCACCATGTTAAGCTAACCTTATGCTGCAGTATGGCGTCCGGCCCATCCGATCTCGGCCGAGTGCCCGTTAGCTTGTTCTGTTCAAATCTGCTCCACGGTTGATGCCTCATGACGTCACGTTTGCCAACCTCTGCGTATGCTACGACGCGACAGTCGATCTCAACCAGTAGAGGAATGACACAGACGACAAGTGCAGGGGCAAGCGAAAAGTGTGTAAAAAACCTTCCTGTGGAATAAGAGAACTCATGAACTGTTGCTTATACGACACAGGGCTATGACGTATTATATAAATAATTGCTAACATTGTTAGTAGGCAAACCTAGTCAACATGCTTGCATACAACATGTATGGTGAGATCAGGAAGCTGAGCTAATGCACTTCCCATTGCTTTATGTATACACTGATATGTTTAATCCTGATGTAAAAGCGTGCGACACTGCAGTAAATGTTGACAGTTTATACGAGACAGCCGGTTAATCATAATGAAATGTTGCTACTTTTAATTGAGGAGTTAGTAGATACGATTTTAGTTCAGGGAGAAGCTAGAGGCATCCTGACGGATTGTAATGCGCCAAGTACCCTCGTAGATGACATCCACCGCATCAGGTACTCTATACAATTGTACCAAAAGGTCAGGGAGGCAGGGCAATTGATTCCACAATACAATTTCTGGGGAGGCCGACGAAGTGTGTGGTCTCTTGACTTGTAAGTAGGAAGGCTTTCTCACGTGACCTAGAACCGTCACTCAGCGGTCGACCTACTACATACGAAATAAATGTAGTGCACGCTACTGTCGGAAAACAGGGAGTCTAAGTTTTGGATCTCACGTTCTGTCGAGACAACCCTACGTGGTTGCTCGTCACTTTCCTGCCTATGAGTCTGAAAGTTGTCTGTTACATTTGCTAAATTCCGTATTATTACTATCCGTGATCAATCTTTGGGGTCATATCTGCGCGCACTGAGCGTCTTACGTATATCCACTGCTGCGTCTGCTATGCTATACTAGATCACTGAGGCGACAGTGGCCTCGTCCAGTGAGAAGTGAGGGTGCTGAGACGCTCCACCTGGTTTGCGAATTTTGAACGCGAACGAGGCGCTCTTTTTCCATATCTGTTCTGTTAAAGTCTTTTCTTGAGTGAAGTGATTTTGCCTGAGTGTGATATGGCATGCCAATGAATTTGGATGCATTAAATTATACCGAGGAAGGGAATTGTGTATGAAAGCAGTTATGGGTTTGTATCGGTGAAGTTATAATGGCAGTTATATGTAGTTCTTCTCCATGTGTCTGCTCTGGAACACAAGGTAATGTTTGTGTACAACTATATGCTCGATAGGCTATATAGGATGTAGAATAAATTTCAGAGTGGTATCCACGATTATCATTAATGTAGAGCAGGTTCCATTCTGTTTATATACTGCATGTGGTACTTGGTCGGGTTTAGCAAGCCAATATTTCATTCACCAACAAATTCATGCGTCTTATATTTTTTTCAGACCTGTTTTATGGAGTAAGTCTTTGTACAGCTCTTCCAAGGGTACCACGTAAGTTATGTAACACTAATTACTGTTCTGTATGTAACCTTTGTATTCATTGGATCCAATAACAATTGCAAGATTAGTGAGAATATGATATCTTCATTTATGTTTTGTTGCCTCATCAGTTTAGTTAAATGAAATTTTTATTGTGATGGCTGCCATGTGCAACTATGAGCCATTTCGCCGATGCCTCATATCGAAAAAAGAATGAATTATTTAAAAAGTAAAGAATTATTTCATTTTAGTAAATTATTTTCAGATCACGAAATGTAAGGCTGCTTCAAGAACATCAGGAATGCATTTGCTTTGCCATTCCGATAATACTTTTGTGAAAAAATTACATTACTTAATCAGTAGCGTATAAATTCGTGAGTAAATTCTTCATTTAGGTGTATATTCTGCTGATTAAGTGAAATATAGATGCTGATTTAGCTATGACAAAGGTAATGAATGATCGATCAGTAGTGCATTACTTCAGGTGCAAAAGGACATCTGTTGCGTGAAGTACTTGTGTCTGTGACGAATTATACGTGAGGGCAGTCAGATCGTGCAATAAAACTATTTTATTTACGGCTTTTTCACTTTGTAAAAAGGGCATCTTTAATCTTCCAAGAATCCATATGAGTTTTCTCGAATAAAGCCTCCTTCACAAGAAGAATGTTCGTGTTGAATACTCGCCATCGTCACAGATAAACTGCAGGTATATTCCTAACTGCTGGCGAGAAACATTTCTAAGGACAGGGAAACCAAAGTCACACTGTCTACAGTTGGATGGCGTAGAATTAATAGGTGTGATGAGCAGACCATGAAAATAGTTATTACTTAAATCAGTTCCGTCATTATCGATTTTATTGACAGAGTGTAATACCTCAGCTAGCCAATGAAACGTAAGAACGTACACAATTTAATTTTTGCAGAGCAGAGATGTTGGTACACACAGAAGTAATTTTACACTACAAAAATACTGTAACATACTGAGAAAAGTGGTCAGAAAATCAAAAACTATGTATATTAGAGATGAAATTAACAACTCGGACAATAAAATCAAATCAGTATGGAATGTTGTTAGAAGAGAGACAGAAAAAGTAACCACTCGGGTAGGTAGCAATACTATTAAAGAGAATGAGACCATGTTAACCAACAGAAAACAAGTAGCTAAAGTATTTCACAAACATTTCTTAAGTGTAGATGAAAAAATTGGTGAGAATAGATCAAAAGAAAAAGCCAAGCAGTACATGGAAGAGTCAGTTTTGAGAAATCGTAGTCAGATTAATTTTCATCTAACAACCTCATGTGAAATACGGAAAACCATTAAATCTTTGAAAAATAAATGTTCTATTGGAGTAGATGACATCTTTAACAAGATAGTAAAACAATGTGAAGTAGTTATAGCCGAGTTTCTAAGTCACATCTGTAATGCATCGCCAAATAAAGGTATTTTCCCAGACAGGTTAAAACATGCCGCTGTCAAGCATCTCTATAAAAAAGCGGACACCACAGATGTCAATAATTACCGTCCAGTATCCTTGCTCACAGCACTTTCAAAAATTGTCGAGAAAGTAATGTAGTCAAGAATAGTTAGCCATATCAGCAGTAATGGGATACTTCGTAAATCACAGTTTGGATTTCAGAAAAGGTGTTCCACTGATACAGCAATATACAATTTCACTGCCCACATAATAGAGTCTTTAAATATTAAAATGTCACCAACAGGAATTTTCTGTGACTTATCCAAAGTGTTTGATTGTGTGAACCCTGACATTATGTTACAGAAATAATTCTATGGTATAAATGGAACAGCATGTGAGTAGTTTAAGTCATACCTGCAGAACAGGAAGCAGAAAGTTTTCTTTATATGGTTTGAGTGATGTAAGGAAGATTCCCACTTCATCTAACTGGGGTGAAATTACATTAGGTACGATCACGGGTTACCTTCTGTTCTTGATATATGTGAATTACTTCCCTTCTTATCTGAAACTAGAAGCTAAACTGACACTGTTTCTTGATGATAGAGGCATCATTATTAATCCAGGGAAATAAACTTCAATAGAAAATGATACAAATAATGTCTTTGGGAAAGTTATTGATTGGTTTTCTGCAAATGGGCTTGTTCTGAACTTTTTCTTTAAAAAAAACACGTTACATCCCATTTTCTACTACAAGGATAACAGTTTCTTCAGTAAATATAAAACATCAATAGAAGTCAGTAGCCAGGGTAGAGCATTCAAAGTTTTGAGCGTACATATAGATGAGAATCTTAACTGGAAATTTCATGTTTTGGATCTCCTAAAGCGAATAGGTTCACCAACTTTGCAATCAGAGAAATTGTTAATTTTGAGGATATAGAAATTAGCAAGCTAACATAGTTTGCATACTATCACTCTATGATGTCATAGAGAATAATATTTTTGGGTAACTCAACACTTAGGCAAAAAGTATTCACTTTTCGGAAGAAAATGGTTAGAATAATGTGTGGGACTCATAGTCTTGTAGGCATCTCTTTAAAAGATAAGGAATTCGTAGAACAGCTTCACAGTACATTTACCCAGTAATGAAGTTTGTTCTCAACAGCATGGACCACTTTAAAAACAACAGTGACATCATGATTATAATGCCAGAAGAAAGAAAGACATACACTATCCTCTACTTAACCTATCTTTTTTGCACAGAAAGGGGTAACATATACTGTTATAAGACTTTTAGATATACACTCCTGGAAATGGAAAAAAGAACACATTGACACCGGTGTGTCAGACCCACCATACTTGCTCCGGACACTGCGAGAGGGCTGTACAAGCAATGATCACACGCACGGCACAGCGGACACACCAGGAACCGCGGTGTTGGCCGTCGAATGGCGCTAGCTGTGCAGCATTTGTGCACCGCCGCCGTCAGTGTCAGCCAGTTTGCCGTGGCATACGGAGCTCCATCGCAGTCTTTAACACTGGTAGCATGCCGTGACAGCGTGGACGTGAACCGTATGTGCAGTTGACAGACTTTGAGCGAGGGCGTATAGTGGGCATGCGGGAGGCCGGGTGCACGTACCGCCGAATTGCTCAACACGTGGGGCGTGAGGTCTCCACAGTACATCGATGTTGTCGCCAGTGGTCGGCGGAAGGTGCACGTGCCCGTCGACCTGGGACCGGACCGCAGCGACGCACGGATGCACGCCAAGACCGTAGCATCCTACGCAGTGCCGTAGGGGACCGCACCGCCACTTCCCAGCAAATTAGGGACACTGTTGCTCCTGGGGTATCGGCGAGGACCATTCGCAACCGTCTCCATGAAGCTGGGCTACGGTCCCGCACACCGTTAGGCCGTCTTCCGCTCACGCCCCAACATCGTGCAGCCCGCCTCCAGTGGTGTCGCGACAGGCGTGAATGGAGAGACGAATGGAGACGTGTCGTCTTCAGCGATGAGAGTCGCTTCTGCCTTGGTGCCAATGATGGTCGTATGCGTGTTTGGCGCCGTGCAGGTGAGCGCCACAATCAGGACTGCATACGACCGAGGCACACAGGGCCAACACCCGGCATCATGGTGTGGGGAGCGATCTCCTACACTGGCCATGCACCACTGGTGATCGTCGAGGGGACATGGTACATCCAAACCGTCATCGAACCCATCGTTCTACCATTCCTAGACCGGCAAGGGAACTTGCTGTTCCAACAGGACAATGCACGTCCGCATGTATCCCGTGCCACCCAACGTGCTCTAGAAGGTGTAAGTCAACTACCCTGGCCAGCAAGATCTCCGGATCTGTCCCCCATTGAGCATGTTTGGGACTGGATGAAGCGTCGTCTCACGCGGTCTGCACTTCCAGCACGAACGCTGGTCCAACTGAGGTGCCAGGTGGAAATGGCATGGCAAGCCGTTCCACAGGACTACATCCAGCATCTCTACGATCGTCTCCATGGGAGAATAGCAGCCTGCATTGCTGCGAAAGGTGGATATACACTGTACTAGTGCCGACATTGTGCATGCTCTGTTGCCTGTGTCTATGTGCCTGCGGTTCTGTCAGTGTGATCATGTGATGTATCTGACCCCAGGAATGTGTCAATAAAATTTCCCCTTCCTGGGACAATGAATTCACGGTGTTCTTATTTCAATTTCCAGGAGTGTATTACCATATGAAATAAAATGTCTGAAGACACAGTAACAGTTTTAAAAAATTGAAATCATATCTCTCTGAATTCTTCTATACAACAGACGAATTCTTGAATAGGAATAAATAAATATATAGGTATAATATACGCATTTTGTGCCATTTAAAGGAAAGGAGTAGGTAATAAAAATTTTAATTTTTTTTTTAAGTCTTCATTCACGTATACATCTCTTATGAACTTGACACGTTCAGCATATTAACGATTACTATGAGACTGAACATGGAACACGTAACTAACTAACCACCAGTCAGACACTTTACTGTACACAGGCGTGAGAAACTGGGAAGTTGTTACAGCCTTTTCCGTGAGTGTAATGACTATTAATCAGAGCCACTGGAGTGAGACATCTTTTACAGTCCAGTCGCCCCGCAAAAGTCTTCAAGCAATTAACCCATGTTGTTCTCAAATGCTGCCATCTCTCGCACACAACATAAAATACTGACACCAAAATAATGCTCACTGTATAAGCACCCGTAGGAAAGAGCTACCCTCCACTGTTTTGGTTGCTTTAAAGTCATTAATAAACTACACCCAGGAAAGGAACTTTGACATATTGAAAGAGAAAGAACTCATTTCTTCATAATGAAAAGAGTTTAGTTCTTCTAAAAATTATCGGGTGTGATGTCGGATCCCGTCGACATTCTGCCACGATATCTCAATCCAGGGACGTCCGTCCATCTTCAGGTGAGTAGACAACTACTGAAGAGCCCAGGTGCATTCACTGTATTTATGCCGAGTCTCTCGCGTGAGGAAGGTGCTGGCATCTTTCGGCGCGTGCGTCAGGTGATGACATGAGCGGAACAACCGAGTTGTGTGTGCTGCCATCGGTGGTGGACGTGAGAAATGGTATACTGATTGATTATGAAATGACCCAGTCGATTACGCTGTGGCTAGATAATTTTAATTATAGGACTGAAATTTTTATCCAGCTGAAACCCGTTGTCACGATTTATAAGATTGTCGGCAAAACGTATTTCCACATTTTTTAATTCCTGAATCCTAAAAACTGCCAACTTTAGCTAAAATTTTGGTTCTGTTCTTTTCCATTGAGTGTCCCATGGAAAGACAGTGTTCTGCTACTGCTAAGTTTAACGATTGACGAAGACGGGGAATGTCTTTTGTGTTCGGTACAAAGCTCCTGGACAGTTCGTGTCGTCTGGCCTATATATGCAGCACGACGCACAGCGAATTTTGTAAATGTCGGCTTTTTTCAGTTGAAAGTCGTCTTTAACGTATCCAACCTGGGCAAAGCTCTTCGCTGGTGGACAAGATATAATATTCGTTCTTAAAAATAAATGTTATATATACAGTTCGTTCCAAGTAAAATGCATTCCTACAAATACGAGGGCAGTTCAATAAGTAATGCAACACATTTTTTTTCTCGGCCAATTTTGGTTGAAAAAACTGGAAATTTCTTGTGGAATATTTTCAAACATTCCCGCTTCGTCTCGTATAGTTTCATTGACTTCCGACAGGTGGCAGCGCTGTATGGAGCTGTTAAAATGGCGTCTGTAACGGATGTGCGTTGCAAACAACGGGCAGTGATCGAGTTTCTTTTGGCGGAAAACCAGGGCATCTCAGATATTCATAGGCGCTTGCAGAATGTCTACGGTGATCTGGCAGTGGAAAAAAGCACGGTGAGTTGTTGGGCAAAGCGTGTGTCATCATCGCCGCAGGGTCAAGCAAGACTGTCTGATCTCCCGCGTGCGGGCCGGCCGTGCACAGCTGTGACTCCTGCAATGGCGGAGCGTGCGAACACACTCCTTCGAGATGATCGACGGATCATCATCAAACAACTCAGTGCTCAACTTGACATCTCTGTTGGTAGTGCTGTCACAATTGTTCACCAGTTGGGATATTCAAAGGTTTGTTCCCGCTGGGTCCCTCGTTGTCTAACCGAACAGCATAATGATCAAAGGAGAACCATCTGTGCGGAATACTTGCTCGTCATGTGGCTGAGGGTGACAATTTCTTGTCAAAGATTGTTACAGGCGATGAAACATGGGTTCATCACTTCGAACCTGAAACAAAACGGCAATCAATGGAGTGGCGCCACACCCACTCCCCTACCAAGAAAAAGTTTAAAGCCATACCCTCAGCCGGTAAAGTCATGGTTACAGTCTTCTGGGACGCTGAAGGGGTTATTCTGTTCGATGTCCTTCCCCATGGTCAAACGATCAACTCTGAAGTGTATCGTGCTACTCTTTAGAAATTGAAGAAACGACTTCAGCGTGCTCGTAGGCACAAAAATCTGAACGAACTTCTCCTTCTTCATGACAACGCAAGACCACGCACCCGACAGGAGCTCACAAAACTTCAGTGGACTGTTCTTCCTCATGCACCCTACAGCCCCGATCTCGCACCGTCGGATTTCCATATGTTTGGCCCAATGAAGGACGCAATCCGTGGGAGGCACTACGCGGATGATGAAGAAGTTATTAATGCAGTACGACGTTGGCTCTGACATCGACCAGTGGAATGGTACCGTGCAGGCATACAGGCCCTCATTTCAAGGTGGCGTAAGGCCGTAGCATTGAATGGAGATTACGGTGAAAAATAGTGTTGTGTAGCTAAAAGATTGGGGAATAACCTGGTGTATTTCAATGCTGAATAAAACAACCCCTGATTCAGAAAAAAAAGTGTTGCATTACTTATTGAACTGCCCTCGTACTTTTGGTTATGATTCTCATCTTGGCAGTTGTTCTTGATTGGAACTCAGGAATATTTCTTCGTTTTCTTTGGTGAATGAGTTTCGGAAAATCGTGTTTAATAACTGTGCTTTAGTGGTACTGTCATCAGTGACCTCACCGTTGTTATCGCGCAGTGAAGGTACTGATTGCGTCTTGCCACTGGTGTGCTTTATGTATGACCAGAATTTCTAGACAGAATTTTGTTGTGGAAATTATTGAAAGCATCTCGCATTGAATAACGCGCTACATTTCGAACTTCTGCAACGCTTCCTGATACTAGTTGTGGAGTTTGGAAGCAAACGATTCATGACTCGCAAGCTCTAAGATGTAAGTGATTTAACTTTCCCTACTCTCACACTATAGCAACTCTGTCTCACCGTATTGCAGCTGTTGGCAGTAGAAATGAATCGGCATTACAGTGCAGTAGCGCCAGCACCCTTCCTTGCAATTTGGCGTCATAAGTAGAGTCAGATGAATGTATCAAGGAAGCCTCGCTGTACTGTCTTCCGTTACGAGCTGGCCCTGATTTGCGGAACTTTATTTCTTGCGAGGTCCGACTACTAAGAAGGTGTTTTTAAGAGCGCAGGTCCCACTTCTTGGACTATGTTCAACTTGGTTAACCCATCTCCCTAAAAGTTTTCTTGGAAAAAAATTCGTTCGTCGCTCTTTCTGTTTCTTTATTCAGCTTACGTTCAACATCTTCATGCTCTCTGTCACGTTGGTAAAAGTTCCATATGAATCAACGTCTGCTCTTCTTATTTTCTTAAAGTTATTTATGTAGGAGCTGCGCGTTTAGCGGCGTCCCACAGTTTTCAACGACTAGGGCCCTGCTTTTCACCTGGTCGATAGCAACCTCCGGTGTCCATGCCAAAACTCGTGTTGCGTGTGACAGATAATAAGGCTCTCTGCTAAGGTTCCTCCTCACTCCATCTCATCAAACATTTTCGCACGTGGTCGCTACAGGAAGCTCTCCCTGTTGTGAAATTCTGCCGGCGGCACCTCAGGGCGTGAAAGAAAGCTCTGCCGGCTCTTTGCCACCGTGTGGCCCACCTCCTATCGTGATCCGTTCTCCGGAAAAATGCAGCGGAGCACCTGGCTGTCCCGGCGTTCGGTTTACTGGTTGCGTCATCCATTCTGCTTCCAAACATTTACTCATTTCCCAGAATAATGTAAGTTTTCTTTCATACTACAGCATGTAACGACCACTTACACATTTAAGATCGATCAATCACGCAGGTCTACACTGATATCTAATTTGAATATTCTGAATTTGCATATGTCGCAGGTCCGTTCCGGAAAATGATCCCGCAACGTTTGGACCAGGAAAATGGTCTACTGAAATCACTGACTACCAAATCTAATTGTCACTAAAACCTCGATGTAAAATAATCTCTTGGAACGGTTTTGGTGCTCAAGAGTTGGCTGGAAAACCTTGTCGGGTGTGAAGTTCTGTGCCCATTGCTGCGGTGGCAGTGTTTTCGGATAGTATTTCTGAAGTCGGGGTAAATAATCCCTCGCGATCAGTCAGCTTGTCTTGCAGCACAGAAATCAGGAAATTTGAAGTGTTCTCGTGTAAGGGCCTGGATTTATGGTTCAGGCACTTCTGGTCTTCTAGACGAGTGTTGTCGTTTTCGTGCACACATGCTCAGTAGCAGAGACCTCAAATTGGACTGCGGAGCAAATTATCCCTCTGGAAGGTGGTGTTTGGTGAACGAGACGGACGGCAAAGTTCAATTAAGTAAAATAAAAATGTTGTGTTACTGTGAAAATTTGAATGTCTTTGAGCCGTCAATTAGAGCGGTGCACAAACAACAACTCAAGTACACGTGTTATTCCAAAACGTTATCGTGGAAATAGGGGCCAGGAGGTGCTGGTGAAATAACACACACTGCTAAAGACACCTTTTTATTTTAGAGACTTTCTCAATAATAAATTTTTAAGTCTAGCATTTTTTAAAAACAACAATTTCCAAAAACAATTTCCAATAGCTGATAAATTTTCTTTATGAAAAGGAGATTGCAAGCCAAGTTATGACATTAACAACTTCCCAATAATAAGATTTTAAACTTATATATATATATATATATATATATATATATATATATATATATATATATATATATATATATTTTCTGCTGTTAAAAAAAACTTTTAAAAATAGCTCTTTGTAAAGGATATTGCAAGGTTTGACGTTAACAATAAGAATATTTTAAACTTGTGATATCAATAAGGGAACAATTCCTAAAAAAACTTGAATTAGCTAGCTTTTACTAAGCAAAAATAGTTGTCTCTCGCCAGTTACATAACTTATTTTTATTACAAGATAAGTGTGAATAAGCCAGCACACAAACCTTCACATTAATGGCAGTTCTCAAAAATAGAAAAAAAATAATTCCTTAGCTCGGTGAGCGAGTGACGCTTATAAAGGGCCAGAATCACAATAGGCGGAATAGTTATTGATGGTGTACAGGGCCACAGACAATCAGCCTCAGAACATCCATTACAAACCACCATCTCCACAAGTACCCCAAAACCAGAAGATGTAGCAAGGGCAGTGCCAGTACGGACTCCGAACCACAGAAATACGCGACACCGACCCTAAATCACCCAACTGAGGCGTGAATGAAACGGCCCGACCAAGAAACAATTACCACATTCCCGTGGACAGGCAAACGAAAACTGTGGTAGGAAGACCCCAACAAAACCACTGGTGAAGAAACTCACACAATTCACTAGAACTTGAAAACCTTCCCTTATATATATATATATATATATATATATATATATATATATATATATAAAAACTCTGTTACATAAAAACAGTACTCAACTTCTCACACTCCACCCCAGCGCCGGGACCACGTCGCACTTCCAAATGCCCGTCAGAGCCAACCGCTGCCAGTGTTTTCAACGGCCGATAAGAAGACGTACGGTGCCACGCACTGATCTCCTGCACCACGGCTTCTAAGCTTCATAAGCCACGTACATGCGGGTAAGGCAGACTTAGCCCCTGACAGCCAAGAGGTCAGCCAAAGCACGTGACGAGCAGTTGACGACCCCCAACAACAGGGCCCCGCTCGCGCCACCTCTCTCGGTCACCGCTCAGTACGTACTCCCCGATCGTCATGCAACCGTACACTTGCTCCACCTCCCGCCAGAGGGCGGTAGCGATCCAAACAGAGCGCCAAACCGACACAACTATGGCTCATCTATTTTCGTGTGAACTTCCTTTTCGTGTTGACCCGGAACTGCATTTCTTTTTTATTATGGAGATTATCAGCTGCCCCTGATTTACGCGAATTGCGTGACCAGTGCACAGACATCTCATTAGAAGCCAGTCAGACGCTGTATATGAACTGTTAACACTTCATATATTTAAATCCGGTGGTCGGTTCTCCATCAACAAAAGCAAAACGACGATCATGGAATGTAGTCGAATTAAGTCGGGTGATGCTGAGGGAATTAGATTAGGAAATGAGACACTTAAAGTAGTAAAGGAGTTTTGCTATTTGGGGAGCGAAATAACTGATGATGGTCGAAGTAGAGAGGATATAAAATGTAGACTGGCAATGGCAAGGAAAGCGTTTCTGAAGAAGAATTTGTTAACATCGAGTATAGATTTAAGTGTCAGGAAGTCGTTTCTGAAAGTATTTGTATGGAGTGTAGCCATGTATGGAAGTGAAACATGGACGATAAATAGTTTGGACAAGAAGAGAATAGAAGCTTTCAAAATGTGGTGCTACAGAAGAATGCTGAAGATTAGATGGGTAGATCACGTAACTAATGAGGAGGTATTGAATAGAATAGGGGAGAAGAGGAGTTTGTGGCACAACTTGATAAGAAGAAGGGACCGGTTGGTAGGGCATGTTCTGAGGCATCAAGGGATCACAAATTTAGCATTGGAGGGCAGCGTGGAGGGTAAAAATCGCAGAGGGAGACCAAGAGATGAATACACTAAGCAGATTTAGAAGGATGTAGGTTGCAGTAAGTACTGGGAAATGATGAAGCTTGCACAGGATAGAGTAGCATGGAGAGCTGCATCAAACCAGTCTCAGGACTGAAGACCACAACAACAACAACGGTCGGTTCTCGGATCATTCTTCAGAGAGATCGAACAGGGCTTTTAATGAAGGACTTTCGAGTAGTGGAAGTTCAACCCTGCTACAAAGCGAGAACAGTGCCCCTTATTTAGACTGATTTAAGTAGTTGCGCAGCATTAACCCATTTCGACCAGTAATTGTCTCCAAGTAAATCTACTGAGCAGCACTTCGCATTGTTTGCCACGTGCGCTTAACCTAACTATTCGGTATTGCACAGCACACATAAAGTGTAAAAATGTAAAAGTCATATGTTATCGCAGAAAGGGTAAAGTTGGGATTTCAGAAAATGGTTTATCCACCCGGGAGACATAGGAACTGTTCTGTTGTGCCGTGGTTGGCAGTGTATGTGAGCATGTGAAGAACGAAACGTTCCCAGCGGGCTTTCAGCTTGTTATTGTTTTCGCTTGTGGGCAGCAGAAGAGAAATACCTG
The DNA here is from genome assembly GCF_021461395.2 of Schistocerca americana. Taxonomy (NCBI): domain Eukaryota; kingdom Metazoa; phylum Arthropoda; class Insecta; order Orthoptera; family Acrididae; genus Schistocerca; species Schistocerca americana. The sequence continues at coordinate 265,569,565 of NC_060123.1, forward strand.
AGATCTTCATGACTCTTTTGGCTATTCCACAGAATGTTCTACACACCTTTCATTGAGCAATTTTTTTTTAGACGCAATGAAAATTCTCCTTTGTTTGCTATTGAGTAAAGCTGTAAACCTAATGGTAGCTTCTTATTATAGAAATGCAATGAAATGAAAAACGTGTAAGAATGCTCATTGTGGCATACAGGAAGGAAGCAGGTCTATATGAGCCTCTAGATTCTCTGTACCATAATAATGTTCTTTTACAAATGTTTGATTCAGAGTTTATATGTATTACGTATGTGCACTTTAACTTTCGATGTTTGTGCGTATTACCTTAAATGGAAAGTACTGCTTTTGATTTGATACCATCTTTTGTATAATTTCAGCGTCACAGGATACACACAGTACGTGATAAAAAGTATCTGGACACCCCAAAATACATACGTTTTTCATATTAGGTACACTGTGCTGCCACCTACTTCTAGGTACTCCATATCAGCGACCTCAATAGTCATTATACGCCGTGAGAGAGCAGAATGGGGTGCTCCGCTGAACTCACGGACTTCGATGGTGGTCACGTGATTGGGTGTCACTTCTGTCCTCCGTCTGTACGTGAGATTTCCACACTCCTAAAGATCTCTAGGTCCACTGTTTCCTATGCGACAGTGAAGTGGAAACGTGAAGGGACACGTACAGAACGAAAGTGTACAGGCCGACCTCGTCTGTTGCCTGACAGAGACCGCCGTCTGTTGAAGAGGGCCGTAATGTGTAATAGGCAGACCATCACACAGGAATTCCAAACTGCATCAGGATCCACTGCAAGTACTACGACCGTTAGGCGGGAGCTGAGAAAACTTGGATTTCGTGATCGAGCGCCTGCTCAAAATCCACAAATCACGCCGGCAAATGCCAAACGACACCTCGCTTGGTGTAAGGACCGTAAACTCTAGACGATGGAACAGTGGAAAAACGTTGTGTGGAGTGACGAATCATGGTTCACACTGTGGCCATCCGATGGCACGCTGTGGATATGGCGAATGCATGGTGAACGTTATCTGCCAGCGTGTGTAGTGCCAACAGCAAAATTTGGAGACTGTGGTGTTATGGCGTGGTGTGTTTTTCATGGAGGGGGGTTGCACCCCTTGTTGTTTTGCGTGGCTCTATCATAACACATGCCTAGACTTAATTTTTAAGCACGTTCTTGCTTCCCACTGTTGAAAAGCACTTCGGGGATGGCGATTGTATCTTTCAGTACGGTCGAAAACCTCTTCATAATGCACGGCCTGTGGCGGAGTGGTTACACGACAATAACATCCCTGTAATTGACTGGTCTGCACACAGTCCTGACGTGAATCTTATAGAACAAGTTTGGGATGTCTTGAAACGTCGAATTCGTGCCAGGCCTCACCGACCGGCATCGATACCTTTCCTCAGTGCAGCACTCCGTTAAGAATGGGCTACCATTCCCCAGGTAACCTTCCAGCACGTGATTGAAAGTTTGACTGCTAGAGTGGAAGCTGTCATCAAGTCTAAGGGTGGGCCAACACCATACTGAATTCCAGCATTACCGATGGAGGGCTCCAAGAACTTGTAAATAATTTTCAGCCAGGCGTCCGGATACTTTTGATCGCATAGCGTAGAGTTGAGGGAATTGCCTCTATAGTTGGAGCTATTGGCTAGGCCGCGACCAATGAGGGCTGTAGAAGTAGTTTTGCTTTTTTGTGGTCGCGTTATTGTGAAGCAGCTTGCCTCAATACTGTTATTTGTGCGAATCGCGTCGTGTGTGATCGACAAGGCACATCCATTCTACTCTTTCATTTACAGGGAGTGTAGATCCCTGCCTTCACCCCTTCTTCTCGACCAGGCCAGAACTCAGTTCCTATTCCTGGGATTACACCGTCGCTTGGCTCTCTCCTAACGATGAAGGACATTATTACACCAATTGCTGCGTACATAATTGCGTCCTCCATGTCTAAAATGCCCTGAAACGAATACACAGATAATAATTTACTTGTAGCAGCATGACATAAAACGAATACTTCAGGCCACAATTCTGTATAATCATAACGTACTGTCTGCTAAGTAAGAGTGTGGTAGGCGTCACACACAGATAGTAAAAGATATCACCTTCGTTATTTCACAGCCAATCGAGTGAACCTTTGCCCTTGACACGGTGTCCATAAAGCGTTAGTTTACTTTAATTCTTGACTGAGATGTGTGCGGGTGCGTTTCTTTGTAGCCACCTCAAAAGTCCGAAAATGAGTCATGCCGTGGTGTCTAAAGGCGGGTAACATGTTATAAATTACTAAGCTTCTCCAGGGAAACCCATTTCCAATATTGCGTCAATCGCAAGGAGAATACACTTTGAAACGGCTGTCAACTCAAATTCGACGCATTTGGAGGTAGCTTCCGCGTGAGTATGCGGAAAACTTTATTTTACGCACGCCTTGGAGATGCCAAGGAGTTATTGACGCTGCGATTGGTTAGACGTATCATTAATTGTAACTGCAAAAAAAAAAAAAAAAAAAAAAAAAGCCTCTGAGCACTATGGGACTTAGGCAGGATTCGCGCGGTTCCAGACTGAAGCACCAAGAACCGCTTGGCCACACCGGCCGGCCAATTGTAAATGCACTTTTCGTTGGTTTATATGTATGATGTTTGTATACGTTTACTTTGTTGTCAAACGCATTATTCTACTGGTTAACCAGACCATGACTTTACGAAACAGATGTAGAGTCATGCAACATTTTTGTGTTAAGACATAATGACCTTTCTAAACTCTGAGAATCTCATCTGTAGAAACCAGCACGGTTTTAAGAAACAGCGGTCATGCGGGACACAGGTGGCCCTCTTTGTGCGTGATATACAACAGGCTCTAGATACTGGCTCCCGGGTTGATGCCATATTTCTCGACTTTCGAAAGGCGTTCGACTCAGTTCCGCACTGTCGCTTGCTCCAAAATGGGAGCGCTTGAGGTCTATCCGATGGCATATGCGGTTGGATAGAAAGTTTTCTAACAGACAGAGAGCAGTATGTCTTCCTGAATGGGGTGACTTCAACAGAAACAAGCGTAACTTCAGGTGTGCCCCAGGGCAGCATAATAGGTCCGCTGCTTTTTACGATTTACATAAACGATCTAGTTGATGGTATTGAAAGCGGCATTAGACTGTTTGCCGATGATGCTGTAATCTACAGGAAAGTAGTATCACACGAAGGTTGTGAACATATCAATAAGGATTTGCAGAAAATAAATGAATGGTGTAATGACTGGCAGCTATCTCTCAATATTAGAAACAAGGCGAAAATCCGCATTGATGTACAAGTACAAAATAAATGCCCAGTCTTTGAAAGCGGTAACATCCGTTAAGTATCTTGGTGTGACTATTCGAATGAATAGAATGATCAGATAACACAAGTAACGGGCAAGGCGACCTCTAGATTGTGGTTTACTGGTAGAATCCTGAAGCTATGCAGTCCTTCAACAAAGGAAATTGCTTACAATACGTTAGTACGTCCAGTCTTAGAGTATTGTACATCTGTATGGGTCCCTTACCAGTTGGGTCTGATTCAAGAAGAAGGGCAAGATTTGTGAGTGGTACATCTAACCATCGCGAGAGCGTTAAAAATCTCATTGAAAGTTTGAAGTGGGGCACACTTGCAGATAGACGACGCTCTAAACGGAAGGGGTTGCTCACTAAATTTCAAAATCCGATCTTCGCCGAGGATGTAGAGCATTTATCGTTGCCATCAACCTTCAAATCGCGCAATCATCACAAAGATATGGGAAATTAGAGCTTGTACTGAAGCGTTCAGACAGTCGTTTTTCCCTCGCGCGATGCGCGAGTGGAACAGGGGGGGGGGGGGGGGAAATATGACTTTGGCGCTCATTGTGCCCTCCGCCACACACCACTTGGTGGCTAGCGGAGTATACAGAGGGGTCCAAAAAATGCATCCACTGTTTAAAAGTCCATAACTTGCAAACTAATTGACGGAGTTGTCACATTTTTGGCAAAAGTGTAGCTTAAAGTCCAACTTAAAGATATCACTGTAGGTGTTCGAAATGGTCACCATTAACATCCACACACAAACGATGCCGCCGAACTGCAGCACGAACTACTGACTGCAAAGTGTTCAGGTGGTTATTTGCACATGAATGTACGATTGATTCTCGAAGTTCATCCAATGTGCGTGGCTTTTGTCGATAAACGACGTCCTTTAATATTCCCCACAGGTAAAAGTCCAGAGGAGTTAGGTCTGGGGAACGTGGGGGATACGTGTAGCAATCATGGGATGTAGTACTTCCACTTTGCTGTCTTCAAAATTTGCCGAACTCTTGAACGACTCACGCCAGTTTCACGGGCGTACAGTCTTACAGACTTCTGAGGTGAGCGAGTGAATTGTTGTAACACACGACTGGAGTTAGCTGGGCTTGTTACTGTTGCACGCTGTCCAGATCGTTGTTTGTGTACATCTTTAACACAGCTTTCGGCTTCAAATTTGTCTCGAATGCGACGAATCCTTAAACGTGTCGGTGGCTCTGTTTGATGCTCATTTCGCCATTGCCGTTGAACCTCATTAATGTTTCCGTACTTAAAATACCACTTCAAAACTGACTTCCTTTCATCGAATGTAAGCCTTGCGCCAGCCATGTTTACTCGAGTAACTAGGTGCAACTAAGAACAAAACGCTATCTGGCGAAGCATCTGACAAAACAAAAAAAAAAAAAAAAGAAAAACGCAACACAACGCTTGTGTGGCGATTGCCGGAATTAAAGACTATTACACTACCAAAGATGAGACAACTCCGTCAATTAGTTTGCCAGTTATGGACTTTTAAACAGTGGATACAATTTTTTGGATCCCTCTGTGTATGTAGATGCAGATGTAACTTTGTTATAGCTGTACAAGATAACAATAACTGCTTAATAAATGCGAAGCTAGAAGTTTAGTATGAGTCATAAGCAATAAATGAAATCATAAATAAATGGAAGCTTCATAAAAATATCAACTTTATCACAAAAGGACATGCACGATGGACACAAGCTTGTGGTTCCGAATGTGTTCCCTTGGACCGCTGGTTCAGACATAGCGCAAGGTGTAGCGTGTACTAGGGCTAACGAAAAAGTAGACAGTTTCAGGCTTGCACTCTTGGGTCGTTAGTGCAGATTTGTATACGATACGTGTGTAGTGTAACACAGGCTTAAACATGCGTGACTTCTGCCCGTGCTGGGTCCCAGGTGGGACGAAAGGACCGTTTCAAGCTGCTAGCCGTTATAGCTCGTCGTCTGAGCTAAGGCGTCGACTAATAACTGTTTAGCTGAGACGTCGATTAACATTTCCGCATTCCATAACTCCGTAACAAGCACCAGTGTCTGACCCGCGCACGTAGGCCATTTTCTCAACACAGTTACCCGCTTCGCTGGGCGGTGTGCTGGCAGCAAGTAGCAGCCGCGGGAGGAGAAAGTGTGGACAGTAACGTGTGCGGGCGACAGCCGACTGATTTACGCACGGGAGGGGAAGCCGGAGATCCGATACGCTTCGCACTGTAAGGTTTTTGTGGCCCTTGTACTTTAAGTACCACAGCTACACACTTAATGGTGGCGGAGGCAATAAAGGCCGGGGTACGGCGCGCGCGGGTGTTGTTATTAGAGACACTGCAGGCGGATATGGCGGGCTGCGAGCGCAGACAACGCCGAGCGGATGGGACGCGGTAGAAGCACAGTGGAAGCTGCGTCGGGCGGCAGCAGCTACAGTTCCAGGCGCGGGCCTATTCATCTGACCATCGCGCGGTCGCCCTCGCTTCATTCACGGAGCTACTAATAAAGACGCGGCGCGGCTCGCCGTCGGAATTGCATATTCACGTTCATCAACATACAATGGCACCAGCGTCTTGTTAGAGAGACGGCGACGGAGCACAGCTACTACTGCTTCCATTGCGGACCTTATGTTTATGTAAACCTCGCTTCTTTCCTACGGTCTCGCGAAAATATTTTCTCGGCGCTCCCTCCCCCTTCCGAACTGTGCAGCCACTGTGTAAGTACTCGGCGCGTTTTACGTTTCTTACAGACAATTTCCATCTGCCTGCAGCAAGTTCGTGAAACGCGAGGGAGAAATTCAAAGCATTCGGCTGCAAGTGATGAAGTGAGGAGAGGTACCCGGGACAAATGCGGTGAAGAACCGAGTGCACGGGTTGCATACAATTCATACCGGCAACTTTTTTTTGTGGGGGCGAAGGCATGGCATGTAGCTGTCGACATTTTGCGTTCCAATAGCGACAGAACAGCAGCCACCTGGCTCTTGTTTAACTACTGCGTCTCCAGAAATGTCTGACTTACCCTGTGTCTATCCATGATGCTTGCTTTAAATGTAAATACTCTTTTACCCCCTTCAATGACAACCATCACACATTCTTATTCACCTACATAATTGGGTAAAAAAAGCTGTTACATTAGAATGCTTTTTTAACGCCAGTTTCATGCTGTTATCTTTACTTCTCTAATGCCGATTCATCCATCTCTAGGTAACTACTACTCCTAGTAATTTACATAATCTATTTTTCATACTCTAATCTTTGCCTGCCCCTTCTGCATTCTCAACACCGACGTTTCTGGGATTCCCGATTTTAGCGCAATTTGTCTGCTACTGATGTGCGGATTAGCAACGACAGCAGCTAAAACACCTACTTGGGCATGATTACTTTTGCAGGTCGTGGTTGACGTTTCACACGTGGCTGAACACTTCCTGTTTCCTTAAATAACTTAACTATCCGGCGAACGGTCCGGACACTTGGATGATGTCGTCCAGGATACCGAGCAGCATTCATATCACACGCCCTTAGGACAGTTTGATCACAATAGCCATACATCAACACGATATGGACCTTTCCCGCAAGTGGTAAACGGTCCATTTTAACACGGGTAATGTATCTCGAAGCAAATACCGTCCGCAAGAGCGGAATGGTACGTAGTACCACGTACTTATACGTTTGTGACTATTGCAGCGCCGTCTATCACAATGCGAAAAAAGTGGTCCAACTAAAACATTCATATTTCTTTACGTACTACACGAATATGTAATAATAAATGGGGGTTCCTATTTAAAAAAATGCAGATATCCGTTTGACCTATGGCAGAGCCACCTAGCGGGCCAACCATAGCGCCGTCTGGTTTTCCCCTTCAAGCTTGACAAGTTTCGTTCTTTGTAGTTTTTTCGTTTGATGCTTATTTCGTGAGGCATTTGGCCCGGTCAGTATCAATGGACCACCCTGTATCAGTGGAAATACGATCCGACAGTGTGAATCGACAATTCAAACTATTCATCGGGTCAAGCCCTACTCTGGTACGAAGTCTCATAGTCTCAGACTTGTCCTGTGACGCCATGCATGCGATATTCGTGCCAGTTATGTCGATATCGAGATAAGGACAACAAAGCAGATGTCCCACTGGCCTGTCCCTTCTTCTGGCAAAGGTCTTCCTCTTTTGATATATCACGTACGTCACATCTATCCAATTAATTTTTAACGTTCTTTGAAAGTACCACATCTGTGACAGATTGCAAGTCTTCTTCGGATTTCCAATAGGAGCTGCAGTCAAGTCTTCGAAGGAAGCACTAAAGTTACGAATTCACGATATCCAGAAACATACGCCCCAGTTTCCCGACATAGATTATTTTTGAGAGGTGCATATGAGGCTGAAGATGGCATAATGAATTGCCGGAACTGGTAGCGAAAATAACATAAAATACACTATTGGCCATTAAAATTGCTACACCAAGAAGAAATGTAGATGATAAACGGGTATTCATTGGACAAATATATTATACTAGAACTGACGTGTTATTGCATTTTCACACAATTTGTGTGCATAGATCCTGAGAAATCAGTACCCAGAACAACCACCTCTAGCCGCAATTACGGCCTTGATACGCCATGGCCATTCAATCAAACAGAGCTTGGATGGCGTGTAAAGATACAGCTGCCCACGCAGCTTCAACACGATATCACAGTTCATCAAGAGTAGTGACTGGCGTATTGTTACCAGCCAGTTGCTCGCCCAACATTGACCAGACGTTTTCTGTTGGTGAGAGATCGGTAGAATGTCCTGGCCAGGGCAGCAGTCGAACATTTTCTGTGTCCAGAAAGGCACGTACAGGACCTCCTACATGCGGTCGTGCATTATCCTGCTAAAATGTAGGGTTTCGCAGGGATCGAATGAAGGTTAGACGGTTCAAATGGCTCTGAGCACTATGGGACTTAACATCTGAGGTCATCAGTCCCGTAGAACGTAGAACTACTTAAACCCAACTAACCTAAGGACACCACACACATCCATGCCCAAGACAGGATTCGAACCTAAGACCGTAGTGGTCGCGCGGTTCCAGACTGCAGCGCCTAGCACCGCTTGGCCACACCGGCCGGCAATGAAGGGTAGAGCCACGGGTCGTAACACATCTGAAATGTCACGTCCACTGTTCAAAGTGCCGTCAATGCGAACAAGAGGTGACCGAGACGTGTAACCATCACGCCGGGTGATACGCCAGTATGGCGATGACGAATACTCGCTTCCAATGTGCGTTCACCGCGATGTCGCCAAACACGGATGCGACCATCATGATGCTGTAAACAGAACCTGGATTCATCTGAAAAAAAAAGAATGACGTTTTGCCATTCGTGCACCCAGGTTCGTCGTTGAGTACACCATCGCAGGCGCTCGTGTCTGTGATGCAGCGTCAAGGGTAACCGCAGCAATGGTCTCCGAGCTGATATTCCATGCTGCAGCAAACGTCGTCGAACTGTCGTGCAGAAGGTTCTTGTCTTGCAAACATCCCCATCTGTTGACTCAGGGACCGAGACGTGGCTGCACGATCCGTTACAGCCATGCGGATAATATGCCTGTCAGCTCGACTACTAGTGATACGAGGCTGATGTAATACAGCACGGCGTTCCGTATTACGCTCCTGAACCCATCGATTCCATATTCTGCTAACAGTCATTGGATCTCGACCAACGCGAGCAGCAATGTCGCGATACGACAAACAATCCGACCTTTATCAAAGTCAGAAACGTGATGGTACGCTTTTCTCCTCCTTATACGAGGCATCACAACAACGTTTCACCAGGCAACGCCGGTCAGCTGCTGTTTGTGTATGAGCAATCGGTTGGAAACTTTCCTCATATCAGCACGTTGTAGGTGTCACCACCGGAGCCATCCTTATCTGAATGCTCTGAAAATTTAATCATTTGCGCCGACCAAAGTGGCCGTGCGGTTAAAGGCGCTGCAGTCTGGAACCGCAAGACCGCTACGGTCGCATGTTCGAATCCTGCCTTGGGCATGGATGTTTGTGATGTCCTTAGGTTAGTTAGGTTTAACTAGTTCTAAGTTCTAGGGGACTAATGACCTCAGCAGTTGAGTCCCATAGTGCTCAGAGCCATTTGAACCATTTAATCATTTGCATATCACAGCATCTTCTTCCTGTCGGTTAAATTTCGCGTCCTTAGCACGTCATCTTCGTGGTGTAGTAATTTTAATGGCCAGTAGTGTAGCTCCTCAACTGCACGGCTGTTTGGCGAAATTCTTCGTTAAATACTTGACCAACTATTGTCCCATGTCCACAATGGATCAACCCGCCAATCGATCAATATAGGCACAACATCCAGTCCCCGGCTTGGAATCGAATCTTGAAAGGGCTTGTGAGCTCTCTTCATCGCCGAATTGAGAAGCCTACAGACAGTGTTACCCGCTATTAGCCTAACGATTCTATGGGTGACTACTGTTGTGTCCATTGCACTTACTACATAAGAAAAACGTTCAGCGCAGGTAACACACATTGTACAGGGGTTTGTAGCTGTAAGTAGAAATTCGAACGTCTTCTTGGAGAATCAACGATAAGTCTTAGAGAATGGGGAGAACGACAGCGGCCGAACAACTTGCTTCCCGTCTCTGCCGGTGACGATCTGATTATGCAGGCGGTATTTATAGGGGTGGTAATGTGGAGGGCCCCTTCTCCAGTGTCGCCCACTGTGGGAAACGGCAGTGCTCCCCCGGGAGGGGCGCAACATATTGTGTTGACCCAGCCTGGCGGTGGGGGGACAGCGCTGTATAAACAGAGCGCCCGTGACAGCGCCGCGGTAGCTGGGCAAATGTTTGCCGCAAACTGTTGAAACCTGAGCACCGCTCCGCTGGCGGTTAGCCAATGGTCTCATCAACGCCGTACAGAGACATCTGTACAAGCTAGGTGCTGAAAGCATAACTGCCTGATTTTCACGTAGCCGTGGATAATGCCATACGTGTGTGACAAAAAGAGTGTAGCACTACAGGTTCTAAGCCTTGCTTTAGGCAACTGAGTGGTGTGTAGTACTCTGGTGAATGTGTTGAAGGTGGCGGTTGTAACAGGAAGCATTTCCGGGAGAGAGGGAATGGTTTCTTAGTTAAGGGCAGGCCGAATGCACAACAGGGACTAGAGAGGTCTACTGCCGCACTTTCTCGGAAATTTTTTTAAGATTTTGTATTCATCTGAGCCCACTGCGTCACATATGTCATATAAGGACGTTATTATATTATGTTGTTAAGATTAAAGACGCTGCTACATTTGATTTGATTGCTTATTATTACCGGCCTGTCTCCACGTGATTACCATCTTCAGGTTACGTCAGAAAAATACATAGTTTTCTCCAATAGTTCAAGTTTTAAGTGATTCGTGTTTAAGCGGTTCCACTGTCACATGTAATTTAATTTTACTGTTTTTTTATGGAACTGGTTGTGCCAATCGGTGTTGCGGTGTGCGAGTTTTGTAAAATTTTCCCTATGTTGTTAAAGTAAATGCATGCTTTCCAGTGGTTACTTTTAATTTCGTGTTATAATGATCTCTGATATGTTTGCAGATTTTCTATGTGATGTTTATGTTTGAAATCAAAAATTCAAATAGCTCTAAGCACTATGGGACTTAACATCTGAGGTAATCAGTCCCCTAGAATTAGAATTACTTAAACCTAACTAAACTAAGGACATCACACACATCCATGTCCGAGGCAGGATTCGAACCTGCGACCTTAGCATCAGCGCGGTTCCGGACTGGAGCGCTTAGAGCCGCTCGGTCACAGTGGCCGCCTGTTTTAAATCGATTTTTCGTTTGGAAGTTCTTGATGGTAATTTCGTGTGTGTGAATATATTTCGATTTCTCCAATAATACTCATTACTGGCCGTTTTTGCACAGTTTATAAACCCTCGGAGGCTCGTTCAGTGTAGTCCATCGTCAGTCGTTCTGTTTTCAAGTAGTGAAAGAAAGTTGATGGGCTACATACAAAATTTATTGATATTATCCTTCCAAACAAGAGATGAAGAGAAAAACAAAATCTACAAACATATCAGAGATCATGTTACCGCGAAATTAAAAGTAACCACCGGAAATCATGCACTTACACAAACAACATCGGAAAAAACTCGCACACCACAACACTATCTGGCACATTCAATTACATAAAAAACAATAGGATTCAATTACATATGGTCATAGTACTACTTAATCACGAATTATATAAGCAATGTAATAGAAGTGAGAAGAACAAATATATAACCTTGAGAACACCAAAGAAGCATACTACCTGTAACATGTAACGTCACTGACTCAGCTATCAATATAGTTATCACGAAACAGCATTATGAAATAAACTTTAATTATTCGACAGTTAGGTAATTAAGTATTCCAGTAAAAATTTAATATTACTATAGCTCCAACAGCATCAGAGGAGGAAACTTATAAAGTAATAGGCCAGCAGCTGAGATGCCGAAGTCATACGGATATCAAAAACATCTGACATACATAGCGAACCACAGTTCAATAATAAGTTAAATTATCTACTTAAAAATCTATAATATTGTAGAAAAACTATGCACGTATCACTTATAAGCTGAAGATGGCAATCACGCCTAAATATTGTAACTAACAATAGTATCAAACACAGCATCGTCTTTGGCCTCACAACATAATATAATAATTTTAACATGATTCAATGTTAGTAGAAGGTTTCGGTGAAATCATTATACACAGACACGAGACTCTGACCAATGTTCCGACCGCCGATAGATAATACCGATTCTGAAGTGTTCATCAAGCGATTGTTTCGGATTAGAAAGTTGCTTTCGTCTCTGTCAGTTGGTGGCTGTGTCTGCCTATTGCTGTTTCACACACACATTATATGACAGACTCCAGAAGAAAGCAAATGAGATTGTTGGGCATAACGCGAGGATTCGTGGTAACCAGTAGACCGCGCGATCCACGCAAGGTGAAAATTCTAGTGGTAATTCTTGAAACTTTCCATCGTGCTCAAATAGGCAACTTTATGACTTGTGACGTTCACCTACTGTTCCAAGCCTCTCTGAACTGTCCAGGGAAAGACAGCATTGTTATTGAAACTTTCTGGCAGATTAAAACTGTGTGCCCGACCGAGACTCGAACTCGGGACCTTTGCCTTGCGCGGGCAAGTGCTCTACCATCTGAGCTACCGAAGCACGACTCGCGCTCGGTACTCACAGCTTTACTTCTGCATTGTTATTGATCACGATTCTTGTTGTGATGTGGCACTGCTATGCCACCTCTCCGTCTGGGATAAACTTAACATCTTAGATTACTTATATGACCTTTGTAATAGTTTTGCCCTCTACGGCTCTCTATATTGACTTGTAAGTTATTCCCAACAGAGTCGATTAATTTCTAATCATAAGCCTCAATCAGAAGAATATATATAACAGAGAGACGAGATAAGTAATGATGGAGATATAAGAAAGATATACTGAATGATGTGTCTTCTCAGTGAATCTGTGTTCGCTAGAACACTTTCATTTACATTCCTATTCGTTTCATATCACACTAACAACGAAATGTGGCCATGTTTATCTAATTTCTGACACTACTATATTTATAGAAGCCCATCACATTCGCTGCTTCGTTTGCTTCTACATAAATGTAGTAAGTGCTTACAATGGAGTAGATAGCACTAAACCACAAAAGTAACATGAATACTAAACCACAAAAATAATATCAGTTGTCGGGGGCATTCAGTGCATGGAATACAAACACAGGACTTCAAGACCTTTCTCATCCGTAAATATAACCCACATCACACCCTTGTAATAACTTTTTGTTAACCCTTAGCCAAATTATACGGTATATCCTCCACGTGCACAGTGCCAGGCAAAAGATACCAATTTGAACTTCGCTTGTAACGCAGCGTATCTGGGAGCCGGCTGTCGCAGACTCCTTAATTTTATCACTTTACTGCCGCCTCGTTGGAACTGAGTCTTTACACGTGTACATTTTCTGCCAATATCAGCCTCCCGCATTAGGTGGCACTAGTGGATTGCAGTAACACTCTGCATGTTGCAGCAGAGTGTTCCGTTAATTATGTAGTGGACTAAATTATGTTTTAAAAGGTCCTCTCTGACTCAGGTTTATGGCTCGATACTCCTCTGCTTCAACTAGAGCACACACGAAGATACTAGCGCGCCCGATCCACTTTCCCACATGCATTTACTCCCGTAACAGCATGTCTCTGACATAAGATAAAAAAAGGAGTTTCATTTCTAAATCTTATTTTACTCTCGCAGTAACAGTGGAAGCGGTTTAAGCAAACATAAGAAGATCTGATACTGTGCGAAGTCAATGAACGTATCAAATCCTCCTATCCAGACTCTCTTTGATCAATCTGGTGCCGCAGCGCTAAACTGTGAAGCCGAATCAGTGACATTTGTGCGAGAGGCCTTACATTATTTGTTATCAATGCACCTCACCGCATTCGTTAGATGAAGATCTTCTGGTGCAATCAACACTCGTTGCTGTAGACAGAGAAGATTCCATGATAATGTTCTACGCGGATAAAACGTATACATTGGATGGAACTAATCTGAGCTGTCAAATTAAAGACATTTAATTGTACTCACACGGAGGTGACGAAAGGCATGGGGTGGCTATTTGCACATATATAGATGGCGGTAGGACAGCACACAGAACGTATGAAACCGATAGAGGTGGCGCAGTGGTTGGCACACTGGACTCCCATTTAGGAGGACGACGGTTCGAACTTGCGTCCGGCCATCCTGATTTAAGTTTTCCGTCATTTCTCTAAATCGCTTCAGGAAAATTCCGGGATGGATCCTTTGGAAGGGCACGGCCGACTTTCTTTCCTAATCCGATTGGACCAATGACATCGCTGGTAGGCCCCCTCCCCAAATAAATCAACCAACCATAGTATATAAAGGCAGCACATTAGTCGGGCTGTTATTTGTGTTCCGGTGATTTATATGAAAAAGTGTCCGATGTAATTACGACCGCACGACGGGAATTAACAGACTTAGAATGCGAAATTGTTGTTGCAGCTAGATGCATGAGACATTCCATTTCCGAAATCGTTATGGAATTCAGTATTCCGAGATCCACAGGGTCAAATGTGTTCCGAGAATACCTTGTTTCAGGCGACACCTATCGTACGGACAATGCGGTGACCGACGGCCTTCACTTAAAGACCGAGAGCAGCGGCGTTTTCGTAGAGGTATTGTTGAAAGCAGACAAACACTAAGTGAAATAACCCCAGAAATCAATGTGGGACGTACGACGAACGTATCCGTTAGGACAGCGCGACGAAATTTGGCATTAATGGGCTTCGTCAGCAGACAACCGATGCGAGTGCCTTTGCTAACACCACGACATCGCCTGCAGCGCCTCTCCTGGGCCCTAGACGATTGAAAAGCCATGGACTAGTCAAGTAAGAGCTGATGGTAGGGTTCGAGTGGGCCGCAGTCCCTATGAAGCTAAGGACCCAAGTTTGTCAACAAGGCATCGTGCAAGCTGGTAGTAGCTCGATAATGGTGTAGGCTGTATTTACATGGAATGAACTGGGTCTTCTGCTCCAACTGTATCGATCATTGAATGAAAATGGTTAATTTCTTCTACTTAGAGTCCGTCTGCTTCATTCGTGGACTCCATGTTCCCAAATCTATATCACGTCTTGGAGGTGTAGGGAAGCTCCTGATATTTTAGGTGTCTCTGAGTCCTTGAAACGATCGACTGCCGCCATGTCACCAAAGACGGGGTGTATTCGACGATACTAAGAATATATGTTCTAATTCAGCTGCTCTTTACGTCCAGCTGGGGCACTTACAATGTGGCAGTACCGTCACATATCACTTTGCAATAATAAGTAAAAGTGCAGCTTAATATTCTTAACTGTGGTGGCGGGAAATATGTAAGTAGTGGCCTCTGGAGTAAGATTCGTGAACTTCTCTTCTCTGAGGCAAACCTGGGAGGGTGCAATAATGGACCACCTGGTCTCAGCACTTTGAATGCTGAGCTGTTCAAGATCCTCTAGTGGGCTGCTGCCTCACAGAAATGCTGAGGCCACGAATTAGTTGGTTTCCATGGTCCGAAATGTGGCGAGGGCCTGTAGCAGAATGACCGCAAGTCCCATGAGTATTGCTGGTGAGATGAGTCTTCATTTTCTATCGGCCGTTGCGAAAACGTGACACCGACCTTCTACCGTTTACAGTGTGACAGGTTTCCAGAATCTAAGTGTCTGGATGATGTTAGCCAGTTTGACGGGTCGTCAGCAAAGACGCTGTGACGTGAATGGCTTAACCATCGACACCTCACGTACAGTTACCTAACCTCTGGCCAGTTACAAGGCGTACTATAAGCACTAGCGGAGAAGTTTTGGCAGGCTTCCCATAAATTTTAGCGGGTCGAGAGTAATTCATGGTCGTCAGTGTCGTCAGAGTTGTGAATCCTCCCTTTCAAGCCGCGAGTTTCTGGGATCGGATAGGGAAGAAAGCAAGACGACGTGGAGACATGTTGCCGTGAAGTCACACAGCGAAGTCTGGTAGCAGCCTGGCGCAGTTTTCGGTGAATCGTTCGAGTAAGTGTCACTTTATAGCGCCAGCGGTGCCTTTGCTTCTACCAGTTCACAATTTGCGAGGTCTCTTACGTATTTTGTGTTCCTTTTCGATGTCTTTACATATTTGGATCTTGGATCTGATTCATCTTGCTTTTGCTAGCTTCTCAGCTCTTGGAAAGCCAATCGTGCATCCATAGAAATTTTCTGATCAGTTAGGGGTGTTCAGAACTTGGTAGAAGAACAGTCTGTCTCGATCTTCGCTGAAGCACTCATTTACTGTACTTCTGAGCACGTCAACGTCCATTCCGCTTTTGAATTTGATTTGTTAGTTTTTTGTAGATGCGATTTGTTTCTTAATTGAGGATCAAATAAGTTATTGTTCACAGATTCAGTCAGAGGAAACATTTATCTAGTTTTGATATAATTTGAAGGAAAACAAATCTGTTGGTTTAAAAGAATGAGCCTGAATTCACTTTTTTTTTAGTCCTACAACAAATTATATCACGTGGTCTAAAAATTATAAATGTGACTAATTTCTTCCACATAACTGAATTGTGCGCTCAATGTGGCGGCGTTCCGTTGTAAAGCAGTTGCATGGAACATTATACACTATGTGATCAAAAGTATCCGGACACCCCCAAAAACATACGTTTTTCACATTAGGTGCATTGTGCTGCCACCTACTGCCAGGTACTTTATATCAGCGACCTCAGTAGTCATTAGACATCGTGAGAGAGCAAAAACGGGCGCTCTGCGGAACTCACGGACTTCGAGCGTGGTCAGGTGATTGGGTGTCACTTGTGTCGTACGTCTCTACGAGAGATTTCCACTATCCTAAACATCCCTAGCTCCAGTGTTTCCGATGTGATAGCGAAATGGAAACGTGAAGGGGCACGTACAGCACAAAAAGAGTACAGTTCGACCTCATCTGTTGACTGACAGAGACCGCCGACAGTTGATTCAAACGGTTCAAATGGCTCCAGGCACTATGGGACTTAGGACTACTTAAACCTAACTAATATAAGGACATTACACACATTCATGCCCGAGGCAGGATTCGAACCTGCGACCGTAGCAGCAGCGCGGTTCCGAAATTAAGCGCCTAGAATCGATCAGCCACAGCGGCCGGCTGCCGACAGTTGAAGAGGGTCGCAATGTGTAATACGTAGGCATCTATCCAGACCATCACACAGTAATTCCGAACTGCATCAGCATCCGCTGCGGGTACTATTACAAGTAGGTGTGAGGTGAGAAAACTTGGATTTAATGGTCTAGCGCCTGCTTAAAAGCCATACATCACGCCGGTAAATACCAAACGGCATCTCGCTTAGTGTAAGGACCGGATACACTGGATGACTGACGTTGTGTAGAGTGATGAATCACAGTACAGAATACGGCGATACGATGGCAGGGTCTAGGTATGCCGAATTCCCGGTGAACGTCATCTGCCAGCGTGTGTAGTGCCAACAGTAAAATTCGGAGGCAGTGGTGTTATTGTGTGGTCGTGTTTTTCATGAAGGGGACTTACACCCGTTGTTGTTTTCCATGGTACTATCACAGCACAGGCCTACATAGATGTTTTAAGCACCTTCTTGCTTCTCACTGTTGAAGAGCAATTCAGGGATGGCGACCGACTTCGTACCAGGCCTCACCGACCGATATCGATACCACACTTCAGTGCTGCACTCTGTGAAGAATGCGCTGCCATTCCCCAAGATACCTTCTAGCAGCTGATTGGACGTATGCTCGCTAGAGTGGTAGCTGTCATCAAAGCTAAGGGTGGGCCAGCACCACACTGAATTCTAGCGTTAGCGATGAAGGTCCCCATCAATTTGTAAGTCATTTTCAGCCAGGTGTCCGGAACCGTTTGATCACATAGTGTACATACCACATGAAATTTAATTAATTTACATGACAAACTATTGATGTAAATTGCTCTCATTTACATTTAACACTTTTGGAATTACGGAGCATTTTCAGTTACTATGATTAGCAATTTACTGGGTTAAGTTAATATAAGACTTGAACGAGTTTGCATATCGTTTGTGTGTTGAGTTCGTAGGTGTGAGAGGCAGACAGGCAGATAGCACTTTCCATTGCAGAAAGCAGCACGTCACGGACAGAGCAAAGATCCGTACGAGCGGCATATTTCGATATGCTTTAATGGGAAGAATGGTATGAACTTTAGATGAGCATCACCCTGAATCTACACTACTAGCCATTAAAATTGCTACACCAAGAAGAAATGCAGATGATAAATGGGTATTCATTGGCCAAATTTATTATACTAGAACTGACATGTGAT
This sequence comes from Schistocerca americana, assembly GCF_021461395.2. Lineage (NCBI taxonomy): Eukaryota > Metazoa > Arthropoda > Insecta > Orthoptera > Acrididae > Schistocerca > Schistocerca americana. The sequence goes on from NC_060123.1 coordinate 265,587,734, forward strand.
TACATTTTCACGCAATTTGGGTGCATAGATCCTGAGAAATCAGTACCCAGAACAACCACCTGTGGCCGTAATAACGTCCTAGATACGCCTGGGCATTGAGTCAAACACAGCTTGGATGGCGTGTACAGGTACAGCTGCCCATGCAGCTTCAACACGATACCACAGTTTTTCAAGAGTAGTGACTTGCGTATTGTGACGAGCCAGTTGCGCGGCCACCATTGACCAGCCGTTTTCAGTTGGTGAGAGATCTGGAGAATGTGCTGCCAGGGCAGCAGTCGAACATTTTCTTTATCCAGAAAGGCAGTACAGGACCTGCAACATGCGGTCGTGCATTATCTGCTGAAATGTAGGCTGTCGCAGGGATCGAATGAAGGGTAGAGCCACGGGTCCTAACACATCTGAAATGTAACGTCCACTGTTCAAAGTGCCGTCAATGCGCACAAGAGGTGGCCGAGACGTGTACCCAGTGACACCCCATACCATCACGCCGGGTGATACGCCAGTATGCTGATGACGAATACACGCTTCCAATCTGCGTTCACCACGATGTCGCCAAACACGGATGCGACCATCATGATGCTGTAAACAGAACCTGGATTCATTTTTCTATTCGTGCACCCAGTTTCGTCGTTGAGTATACCGTCGCAGGCACTCCTGTCTGTGATGCAGCGTCAAGTGTACGCGCAGCCATGGTCTCCGAGCTGATAGTCCCTGCTGCTGCAAATGTCGTCGAACTTTTCGTGCAGATGGTTGTTGTCTTGCAAACTTCCCTATCTGTTGACTCAGGGTTCGAGATGTCGCTGCACGGTCCGTTACAGCCATGCGGATAAGGTACCTGTCATCTCGACTGCTAGTGATACGAGGCCGTTGAGATTCAGCTTTCTGTATTACCCTCCTGAACCCATCGATTCATATTCTGCTAAGTCATTGGATCTCGACCACCGCGAGTAGAAACGTCGCGACACGATAAACCGCAATCGCGATAGGCTACAATCCGACATTTATCAAAGTTGGAAACGTGATGGTAGGCATTTCTCCTCGTTACGCGAGGCATCACAACAACGTTTCAAAATGGTTCAAGTGGCTCTGAGCGCTATGGGACTTAACATCTGTGGTCATCAGTCCCCTTAGAACTTAGAACTACTTAAACCTAACTAACATAAGGACATCACACACATCTATACCCAAGGTAGGATTCGAACCTGCGACCGTAGCGGTCACGCGGTTCCAACTGAAGAGCTTAGCACCGCATGGCCACACCGGCCGGCCAACAACTTTTCACCAGACAACGCCGGTCAACTGTTGTTTGTGTATGAGAAATCGGTTGGAAACTTTCCTCGTGTCAGCATGCTGTCGGTGTTGCCACCGGCGCCAACCTTGTGTGAATGCTCTGAAAAGCTAATCATTTGCATATCACGGCATCTTCTTCCTGTTGGTTAAATTTCACGTCCGTAGTACGTCATCTTCGTGGTGTAGTAATTTTAATGGCCAGCGTGTATATCGACCTCCGAGAGAGACTTATTTTGAAGGTTATGAAGCACCGTATTACACTGGCGTTCATGTCATTTTCGGCCGGCCGAAGTGGCCGTGCGGTTCTAGGCGCTGCAGTCTGGAACCGCGAGAACGCCACTGTCGCAGGTTCGAATCCTGCCTTGGGCATGGATGTGTGTGATGTCCTTCGGTTTAACTAGTTCTAAGGTCTAGGGGACTAATGACCTCAGAAGTTGAGTCCCATAGTGCTCAGAGCCATTTGATCCATTTGTCATTTTCGGAGCCACTTCCCGTGATACCTGTTTCGCCTTGGAAAAGAGATGCCGTACCAGAACAGGAGGCTGCGGGCTGGCGCCAAGTCTGGCACAGCTGGGCGTAGTAAAGCAATTACCGGTGGCGCGTGTTCAGCCCGGTGCAGAGGCAGGTGGTGGTAGCGGCGCGCGAGGGGTCGGCCCGATCAGACCCGGGCTAAACAATTACGACCCCACACCCCACCGGCGCTGCTCGGCCCGCTAAATTGGCGGCCAACAGGGCCGGAGCATCTGTCCCGGCCCACGGTTGTCGCACCGGCAGCCATTCAACGCGCGCGCTCCACATCCCACAGCTGGCGATCCACGGGGCGGCGCGGCGCCACTCGTCCACAAACCGTGTCATTACGAGAGGGCTTCCCCGTGTCGGCAAAGAGATCAAGCATTTCCTCTGTCAGTCCAAACTACTTACGCTAAGGTCCGTGGTGGTGGTGGTTAGTGTTTAACGTCCCGTCGACAACGAGGTCATTAGAGACGGAGCGCAAGCTCGGGTTAGGGAAGGATTGGGAAGGAAATCGGCCGTGCCCTTTCAAAGGAACCATCCCGGCATTTGCCTGAAACGATTTAGGGAAATCACGGAAAACCTAAATCAGGATGGCCGGAGACGGGATTGAACCGTCGTCCTCCCGAATGCGAGTCCAGTGTGCTAACCACTGCGCCACCTCGCTCGGTTAAGGTCCGTGGAGACGACCTTCCACCTCAAATGGAGAAAGAAGCGTTTTTCAGCTTGCGTGGGGACTAGGGATACTGGAGCCATCAGACCGTCAATGCACGCGATACTTCCTCCTGCTGTCTGTTAGAGACAATCCACAGACACTTGTCTTTAAAAAAGACGATCGCCTAATGGCTTACAAGACCAATGAATGTGGCCAAACAACAATGGTGGCAATTACAATTGTAATACCACGAAGAATATCAAACATCGTAATTCATTTATTATGTACAGAATGGTGCAAAATACGTATTGGAAAGTGTCTGTCCACTGTGGTTTAATCGTATGTCGTAAACAATTCTCTTTGTGATACTGTTGTATTGTAGATCTGAAAATTCTGTAACTCACTCACTGATGTCCCAGTTCACGTTTCAGACTGGAAGCATAAACAGTGGAACAGCGGTTCAGTAAACCCACATATTCAAGCTGCTGCTCCATTTCATCCACAAAAAGTCATCGTTTGGAGCGCATTAATGGCCCAGTTGCTATTGAGAAACCCTTCACAGCAGACAAATACAGCAAGTCCTGGGACATGATATCTTCAGGCGACATTCAGACTTCGGATGGTCGCCCTGGACACCTTACCATTCACTGGACATAGTATGGAATGGCGCCCTTACATCTACGACGTCAACCCGTGTGGCTGTTTTTTGTGGTGTTATATAAAGGACAGACTCTTCAAAGATGTTCCTGCAACAATCTAGGATCTCCGTAGCACAATTCCCAGAGACATTCGTGCAGCTGGAAACACTGTTCTCCAGAAATTCATCTGAAAAGGAAACCACTTCGAAAACCTGTACTAAATTTCAGTTTGTCTGCTACAGCATAAATACGATAACAAGAATATATCACCCATTACTAAGTCGTAGTTGATAAAAACTTTTTAACACCTGTAGTACAGTATGAAGAACAGAAGACTGCATTTTGTGGTTGATTTGGTGTGTGCAGGTTGCGTTATTCGGTACATAGAGCTGCCGTGTCTTGCAGAATCACTGGCTTCAACAAGGCTGGGCATACAGTCAGACTGGGCTTGGAAGAATGTCATTACGACGATCCGCGGTGCTTCGATTCAGTCGTAGTGACTTTTAGCGGTACGATTCAAGACTCAAACTTATCTAAGTACCTTAGGTACATTTAACTGTGGTATAACTGAGAAAGAAATGCATGGTCGAAATAATAAACCAATATTGTTTCCACTTTGGTTCTCACCTAACCTCAGGACATCACTCACATCCATGCCTGAGGCAGGATTTGAACCTGCGACCGTAGCTGCAGCGCTGTTCCGGACTGAAGCGCCTAGAACTGCTCCGCCACCGCAGCCAGCGATCGTCGCTTCGTTTCTGTCATACCCAATATATCTCGTCTAGTCACTTAAATGATTTTTGCTTAATACTGAGAAATGTTCTTTCAGAAGCTGTCACACTCTTACTGACTACCATGTCCACCAGAAGACACGCTCGGAATTATTCATCTTTAAATCTTCAGACAAAATGTTACTGTCTTTTGCTCCAGTTCATCAATGTCATCTGTAACTGACGGCATGAAAGACTTTTTTTTTCGATGTTATCGTCTCTTCCATAAGGCGATGGACGTTTTCGTTGTTGTTCAACTACTCCTCGAAACTTCTAAAACGAGAAAACAACTCGTAAACCCAACCGTGGCTCGGTGTGTAGCCCCCATCCGCTTGCCGAAACCAAGCAATCGTTTCCGCTGTTTTATATCCCAACAGGAAAGTGAAATTGGTCCTGGCTCGTTGCTTTGTAGTATCTGCAACTGAAAAATCTGCAAACACGTGAAATGGCATTTCTAAAAATAAGCCCGTCTAACTGATCTTTTCCCATGAATTATGGTTGGACAGCTGATTCAAAATAATGTGTGGTAGTAACGCCAGCCAGCCTACAGGAAAGTAGTTTTGGAATCTACCGCTAAGATGTGAGTTTCTCGATTCTTCAGAATAATGTAGTCTCAAGCTATTAAATAAAATCGTTTCCTCCACTTAGAGCATTCTTGTTGCCTCTTATAACTGCACAGACATTCCACTGGACTGTGGCACATCATAGTAACTGAACATCAGTAGGGCAGTTAGATAACAGCTGAGTTTGCAGATATTCCAGATGCTCGACATAGGTGGTGATATCCGTTTTTTTGTGACCGGAGGCACGTTAGCACGGAAAATGCAGACTTGAAACGACAGTCCTCATGTTCCGAGCCTTCCCTGCGGAATGCGTGGCACAACAATATGCTAGCCACAACGATTGCTAAGCATCTGGACAATGATCAAATGTCTGTTGCCAGGTCTGGAACAGCAGGAAGTGTTGGAACGTTGCCGATGATCAGTCACCCAATGTCTTAGGAAAACTCGGAAGTACCTCAACCTGAGAGGTGTGGTGGATACCTAAACTCCATTCCCTCTTGTTAGGAATCCTATATGTTTCTTTGTCTTGCTCGGTTGCTTGCCAACAGTGCCTTTCCTAATTCAAATTTATCGAGAATCTCGTTCACATTTAACAGACCCGTGAAACTACGAAAGAAGCTTCGTCACTTCTGTCTACGAATAGGGTAAACAGATCTGCAAAAAATCTTCGTCTCTTCAAGGATTCTAGAATTTATTTCCCTGAGTGACTAATATTTGCAAATGTCTATATCCTGTGCCAAATATCAGCATTCGCTTTCTGTATGCACGAAGAATTTCCTATATACTATTACAATGAGGTGATAGAAGTCATGAGACATCTCCGAATAGCGTGTTGGATCTCCTTTACACGGCATAGTGCAGCAATTCGACGTGGCATGGACTCAACAAGTCGCTGAAAAATACCTTGCAGAAATATTAAGCCCTGCTGCTTCTATAGCCTCCATAAACGTAAAAATATTGCCGGCGTAGGATTTTGTGCATGAACTGACCTCTCGATTATGTACCATAAATTTTCAATGGGATCCCTTCGGGCAATATCGATGGCCAAATAATTCGCTCTAACTGTCCAAAATGTTCTTCAAATCAGTTGTGAACAGTTGCAGCCCGCTGAGATGTCATATCGTCATTCATAAGAACCACGTCGTTGTTTATGAATATGAAATCCATGAATGGCTGAAAATGAAGTTTCAGCTGCTCAGTGTCTTGTTGACAACTTGAGGCCATGGCTTGGTGGAGTCTCCATCACCCTCAAACCTTGTCATCAGTTCTTGCTAAATGAGGTCAGGACTGATCTCACCAAGCCGCCGTTATCCAGTCGTCTAGGGTCCAACCAACACGGTCACGAGGCCAGGACAGGCGTTTCAGGAGATGTCGTGCTCTTAGCAAAGAACTCGCGTCGGTTGTCTGCAGACATTCCACTAACGCCAGATTTCACAGCGCTGTCCTAACAACTACATTCGTCGTACGCCTCACATTGATTTCTGCGGATATTTCAGGCAGTGTAGCATGCCTGTTAGCACTGACAACTGTGAGCAAACGCCGCTGCTCTCGGATTTTAATTGAAGCTCGTCTGTCACGTCATTGTCCGTGGTGGAAGATAACGCCTAAAATGTGTTATCATCGGCACATTCTTGACACTGTGGATTTCGGAATACTAAATTCCCTAACGATTTACGAAATGGAATATTACATGCGTCTAGCTCTACCTACTGTTCCGCGCTAAACCTCTGTTATATCCCGTCGTGCAGCCATAATCATATGGGAAACCTTTTCATGTGAATCGCCTGAGTACAAACGATAGCTCCACCAGTGCTGTGGCCTTTTGTACCTTCTTTGGGCGATGCTACCACCATCTGTACATGTGCATATCGCTAGCCAGTAACTTTCGTCACCTCACTGTATTTGTGACATCGCAAATGTCAACAATCAGCAAACTCTGTTGATGAATGTTGAGCACTAATATTTTTATTACGTTAAAACTAAACCGCAGTTTTGTATATGAATGGTGTTAAAAAAGTGTTTCTTATTTTGAGAAGTTGTACTATGGACCGAAAAAGAAATATCTAGTAAACATGTGTTCTAAAAGGCATACTTGAGTGCTGTGAGCAGTTGTTCATCTCCAGTACTATGAAACATATTTCCTGTACCGCAACCTCTTTGCTTTTACGAACACCGTACTGAATGTAGTTAATAAATAAGTGAACAAAGATGAACGTGTTATTTAATTTTATCCATATTTTTCTGCTTAAAACCTTACTGTACTCAAAACATTGGAGGTATGAATTAAACAACGCCTTCAGTCACAACTTTTTCGTGTTTTGTTAACTACACGATGCGTTTCGGACCCTGTGGATCCATCTTCAGGTGTAATTTGTCTTAATACTTAATTTATTTCTTCTTTTGAATGGGGTGAAATGCATATTCCTGTCACGAAAAGGTTTAATGTTAGATTATGAATTTCGTAAGTCGAATGCGGAAAATATCCGCAAAATAGTGGAAAATGAACAGTATAAACTTACCACATAATACATGGAAAGCATTCTTAACGTTTTAGTACCGGCAAAAACTCTTTTCTCCGTCGTTTTAGTACATATCACTTCATTCAGGATGTACATTAGCACTCACATGTTTATAAACACTTCACAGATGTTTTTATACTTGGTGTTCTCATAGATGAATGTATTCGTAGTGCTAGAGATATAACTATTAAACAATTGACATATGCAATAAATAACTTTAGAATAGGTCTTTAAAATTAGTAAAATAACTATGGCTTGCGATATCTCTTTGTTCATTTAACATAGATTCTGGTTTTTTGATTTTGTGGAGGTATATCTCCAGTTGTTCTAACAGATTTAGGGTTCTACCATTGCATTCGTTATGTAGTATTACCAAATTGTTTTCTAGGCTGTTGATGACATGTTTCGCTTCCAACATATGTTGTGCAATACAGATTTTTCGAAATTCTTGAGCCTGAAAGCACTTACATGTCCTTGAAAACGGGTCTTGAAGTTCCTGCCTGTTTTCCCTACATAGTAGGCAGGATAATTGGGGCATAATACTTTGTACACACCGCTGTAGTTGTATGTGTGTGTATTTGATTTTACATTATAGATGAGTTGGTGTCCTAACTTATTATTGGTTGAGAATGCAACTGTTACATTTGTTTCTCTGAAAAGGTTGGCGATTTTTTGTGATGTGGGGCCCAGGTATGGGATATTGGCGAATATTTTCTCTTCTTTCATAGTGTGTCCATTCGTTGTCTGGCTTTTATGTATTCGTCTGCTTAAACTGTCAATTGCTTTGGCTTTGTAACCCATGTTTACTGGATATTTTTGTCTTGTTTTTGTCCATAATACCACCTCTCAAAATATGGAATACTTTTTTACCATCCTGCATAATACATCATACAACTGGAAATACAGTATTATATGAGAAAATCGGAGACTACTCAAGTAACAGTGATTGTAAATAAACTATTTAAACTAAAACGAACAGCATATTCGGAATACGAAAAGAAAATAATGGTAATAACAAACTTACACTAATTTGTGTGATTATCGTTGAGAAATCTTATTTATTACAACAACTTAAACTGTTTTCACTTTGAATCTAGAGTGCTTTGCGTTTGCAATTGCGTTTAGCTGTGTAAAACTTTTTTTGCAATTACACCGTGTACAACCTTCCCTCCACTTACGGGAGATGCGACTGCTTCTCTCAGTGACATTCCATGTGAAGAAATTTAAATTATCAAAGATAACTCTTGTATACAAATTATTAATTAGTTATGGCTACAACTTTGTTCGAGAATATCGTTTATAAAACTAATTTATAAAAGACGAATTCTGTTCCTGCAACAGTCAACTCACTTCGGCCCTCTGTACAACGGCAGTTGGGGACAGTGTTTTGTCTTCTTGTACAGGCGGAAATTTTCCGTTTTTGTTTCTTAGTATTTTGATTTCCTGCAGCAGAAGATAATTTTTGGTGCTGGCTTTTTTTGTAAGATTGAAGCAGACTTAACGCACACGGTGTGGTGGTTATGCTCTGGGTGGCCACTTGAATCCTGACTACCAGCAATTATGTAGTATTTATCAGTTTTGGAAGATTATTGGAATATTTCGTGTTTGTAATGTTTGTATATTCTGGAATATTCGATGTAGTATAAATATCAGTATTCTGGAATATTCGAAGTTTGGTTAAATAACTTCACTCTCTGTGTACGAAGTATGTTATGTTCTCGCTGTACGTTGGTCTTCTTAATAAACCTGCTTTCAATTGTAACTGTCTTTAACTGACGATTCTGCTTTCGAATTTGGATTAATAAATTCAAAAGAAGACACATTTTCCGACTCTTGGACACATTCGTGCTGCGAGAAGTTTTCCTCAGAATGTCTTCTTACTGTCGGTGATTCGTTTAGGACTTCTGTATCAAGTCACCTCCCTTGGAAGAACTACGACAGGGAGACGCCCAATTTTCCTGGTATGAGACGCAAGAAAGATTTATCCTTGTAACCTAGCTAACTTGTTTTTCCAGTTATGGCATTGTGCAACTACAATGTCGAGAGAGAATTTCTGAACACTACTAACGGTTATCGGATAGTTGCAGTTCTGGTGCAAATTCGGGAACGTGCCGAAAGGGTACCAGCTTATACTTACGGAGTACTGCCCAAGTTCGATCTTTTCTGCAACCGAGAAAGAGAGACTTGAATTGTTTGGACCATCAACTAGTTCCAGCCGTATTTATTTCGAAGTGCATTCACCTTTGTGATGGATGACGATTCTCTACATTGGATGACCAGCCTCAAGGATCCGTTGGGTTGACTGGCGATATTGGCACTATGGCTTCAGGAGTACGACATCACAATGGTGTACAAAAGGTGATGCCGTCACAGGGACACGGATAGCGTTTAAAGGAGTCCTTTAGCAGAACACATGAAATCGCAGTCATAACTAGTTCAACTGACGTAGCTTTTGAACAGAGAGAGGATATCATCACCACGTGAAATGACGTAGCTTTTAAATACAGAGAGGCTGTAGCATTGATGAAACTCATAGAAGTCTTGAAGAAAGAAGAACCGCCCAAAGCAGAATTCCATTTAATGAACGGAGCACCGTATAAGAGGAACTATGACCCGCTGGTGCGGAAATCGCATTTCATCGACGGCCATGTATGCTGAATTATTTACACGATGCCCTAATATCTGAACACCTGGGATTCCTGAAGACTATAAGACGACTCAAAGGCAGATATTGCTGCCCAGGACTCTACTGATTCCTTAGGCACTTCGCGAGCTATTGTAATGAATGACAACGACAGCAGCATGTTTCGCATTCACCTTCGGGGCATCTGATGCTAACCCCGTCTGCAGCAGCGCCATTCCACCGAACTGGAATCACCCTCTTGCGGAGGAGCACGAAGTCGACAAATGGAAATCGATGGGGACTGCACTACCGCATCTGCTTTACTGTCACCAAAACTGTGGCGACTGCCGGAGCTCTGGAAACAGTAAAGTACAGTGTAGAAGACGTTATTCTGAACCACAGAGCACTCCGTATGGTGATCTCCGACTGTGAAAAAGTTTTACGGTCAAGACTAGCATTATTTCAAGTTTCTGCAATGCCGTTTTGCACAAACGCAAGACAGCAGCTGTTCGAGGACTTTCAGAAAACGGATATCTAACAGCCCTACATTTATGGACAAATTTTATTACGCTAACAGTTTCGTTGCCTCTCAAGCCGTACACACGAAACGAGGTAAACCATTTAGTAGTTTTGCACATTAAAGGAACCATTGCATCAAACTTGTTTCTGTAAATATCTTCACAACAGACGCGGGCACTTCACACATCTAGATGTCGTTAGAGGTGTGAAGTGTCCACGTCTTTTGTGAAGATATCTACAGAATTCTGTTCCATAAAGTAGTTCCTTTAGCAAGCACAAACGACTGAATGGCTTCTCTTCTTCCGTGGACAGGAACCTGAGAATGGATCTAATGATATCCGGAACTGGTAATGTATTAAATTATTCCATAAATTTACGACTGTTGGCTGTTTTCTGCAAGTATAATTTCAAGCTGCGACGTCACTCACTGGCTGACAACCGCCAAGTACCCACAAACGAATGGTGTCACGGAAGCTTTAATGAGATGTTGGCAGATAAACTCTCGATGTTTACTGATGTCGAATTATGAGACTGGGATATAACCCTGCCCGTCATACAACACTACAAAGCTAGGCACTACAGGCTTCACACTGTTCTTTCCGCATCACAGTCACGAGGCTGGAATGGCAATGGATGAACTGTTCCCAATCCAACCACGGGGTATTAAGGATGAATACTTGAAACACCTCATCACCAGGACCGAAGAAGCGAGGCAAGTGGTTCGCATGCGGACACTGGACGCCCGGGAGAAAGATCGAGAGCATTATAACGCCAAAAGGCAGCCAGTGCGATATAACTCGGCAGACTTGGTATGAGCTTTTACACTTGTGCGAAAAGTGGGACTATCGGTAACGTTATCAAACCGCTAGTTTGGACCGTGTCCTTTCGTCACTTGTTGGATGTCAGATATGAAAAGGATTATAGCCCTTCAGCAGGAAAACAAAATCCAAGAGATGTCACTGTCTTCTGTATTAAACTCTTCTACAGGGCAGAGGTGCAGATCAGCGATGGGAGGTACAAGGAAACTGAAGACCCATTCGACGATGGCGAATCTTTGACGGAAGGTGATACCTTCGACACTCATTGTAGTAGAGAGATAGTGACGAAAAGACCAGAAGGGAGGATCTGTCAGCGCCGCCATACAGGGAACTACTGACAAGATCTAGAGAAATGAATGCATCTGACTACGAAGCTGAAGAATGATCTCAATGAACTAAGTTTATTACACATACGTAGTCAAATCCACAGAACAGGGGTTTAACTCTAGCAATACCATGCGAGGAGTGTGGGGAGGTAACTTTATGCCCACCTTTTGAAAATGTAATCTACTCCGTTATTTCATATTTTAAAATTATAAAATAATATTTATCATTATTAATGAATTCTTATGCGGGATTCCTTATATATTTTACAGTTTTCAGTTCAACTTAATCCAGAAAGTTAAGTCTTATTAGCAGATATCCCTTTACCCACTGAGTCTTTTAATCAGTATTTCCAAGTTCAGTAAGTTAAAAAGTATGTTGAGAGTCAAGGTAAACAACAATGAAAGAAATTTGGTTTTTATAATTTTGTTCTGGTGGTCATAAAATCGGTAGTAAAAGTTATTGAATGTGTTTTGATACTGCCGAGAGCGAGCTAAAACATATTTTCAAGTTCTGAACCCTACTTGCGCAACAGTATCTCTTTAGAAATTATTTTGTCAATGTAATTTAACAACAACTGATGAATTTAGGGTTTATTTAATACTTTAAGAGTGGGCATAAATTACCTCCCAACCCACCTCCCTGGTAACATGCGTTTTGGAAAATGCCTTGATACATCTAGGGTTACAAACACAGAAATCACTAAATTAATGCTGCATGGAAATATAATTGAAGTGAAAGCATGTCTGGACAAATATTTTCATCCTCAGGAAGTCGTACTGGGAGTTCTACAAGTTAGTGCACAGAGGCAGAAAATATTACAGAAGGACTTACGTGTGTATCTATTGACGGAGTTGAAAACATGTTGAACCTCTAATTACAAACAAGTCTTCGAAGCGAATACAAATTAATTAACACCATTACTAACGATTCATCTTTCCCCGCTGTTAGGTTCACTTTTGTCGTTGCATCTCACTATATTATAATCTGCATTTGATGGCTGGAGGGGCTGGAAAATCAGTCATTGGCTGTGCACTAACAACCCCTCTCTGCCTTTGTCTAACTTCAGCTCAGCCATCGGCCGGTGTGGCCGAGTGGTTCTGGGCGCTCCAGTCTGGAACGTGCGACCGCTACGGTCGCAGGTTCGAAGCCTGCCTCGGGCATGGATGTGTGCGATTTCCTTAGTTAGGTTTAAGTAGTTCTAAGTTCTAGGGGACTGATCACCTCAGATGTTAAGTCCATAGTGCTAAGAGTCATTTGAACCATTCAACTCAGACATACGAGAGCCTCTCGTTCCACACGAGCATAAGTTCCGAAGGAGTCTGGGTGTGGCAAAAACCTGCTCCAGAAGTCGTCTAGATGTGAAGTTTGCCTGAGGAGGAGCCTGACTGAAGGTAACTGTATGCAGAGTGCCTGCAGCAAGGAAAATTAGAGCTGTGTAATTTTGGTTGAGGTATATGTGTAGACTGAAGCAATGAATGTAAAGTTGTACCAAGGCCGGAATTCGAAACTGGATCTCCTATTCACTAGGCAGATGCGCTAACCATTACGCCACCCTGACACAGTGGCTTTGCACAATCGCACGTACTACCCTAGCACGCCTCCCTATTCCATCTAAACTCACGTCACTCGTCAACCCACCTCGTGCTCCTCCTATACTCAAACAGCACTGCAGAGGCTCTCCAATGGTATTGGAATAGCGCCTCAGCATAAAAAAAGGTAGGATTCTGACTGAAATCCAAGAGCGGGTGCTTTAGTCAAATGAATCTATATGGTTCCTTTCAAGTCTCAAATATCTATGACATATATATGTGCAGACTGAAGCGATGAATGAAAACTTGTACACCTTGCTCCTCAATCCAAATTCCCAATTACGCCTCAGGATTCGCCTGAGGGAGGGATTCTAGGGCAGTCCATGCAGTTGTGCAAAGTTACTGTGTCAGGGTCGTGTAATTGTTAGTGCATCTACCTACCGAGCAAGGCACGCGGGTTCGAATCTCGATCTTGGACAAGCTTTCATTCTTCGCTTCAGTCTGCATACACACATAATAAATGTCTGAATCTTGAAAAGGCTTCTGGAACCATATAATTAAATTAAATTTTGATTAACCAAATACTAATTGTTGTTAGTGCTAGCTAGCAGCATGCTAATCTCCCCCCCTTCCTAGTATTTCAATAGGTTACCTAGTTAAAAACTTGCGAGTCTAGGGGCCCCAGAATGTGGCCCACTTTCTTCCTCTCTTTCTGCCTACATTCGTGCGCCCACCAATGCAATAGTATCTACATAATAACACTCCTTACCCTCACTTCTAAATTATTTACGTTTAGTTTGGCGACCTCTGGGCAAGTGTCGGGGTCTCATGCTTTGCAAAGAGGTTCCAGGCTCTATATTCCCATCAAACTTTCTAAGATGTCTTAACAGCCTATGTTTTTCAGTGAAGTTTCACTTCCCGTCTGGAGCTCTGGCAGTTAAGCGGCAAGCATCCCCTGGACACACAGGTAGTGAAAAGCAGACTCGGTTGTCCTGCACATCCTGCAGATGTGATATGTATTATCTGGCTTCAGATTCCAGATCTGCCTTCTTTCTGACTCTCGATCCGCGAGACACAGCTCGGCCAAACATTATACCTGCCTCACGTTTCCCGTCACACCGACGGCGAACGGCGATTTCACGAATAGCGCTGGGCCTCACTCCCTGCGGTTTTATGACCCAATCCAATCTGCTTTCACACTGGCTTCTCATTTAGCTACGCATCAAACTTAATGTCGATAATGGTCTCAGTTTCTGAAGAAGACAAATTTGTTGACATCGGGTATAGATTTAAGAGTCAGAAAATCTTTTCTGAAAGTAGTTGTATGGAGTGTAGCCATGTATGGAAGTGAAATATGGACGACAAATAATTTAGACAAGAAGAGAATATAAGTTTTCGAAATGTAGTGCTACAGAAGAATGTTGAAGATTAGATGGGTATATCAGATAACTAATGATGAGGTATTGAACAGAATTGGGAGAAGAGGAATTTGAGGCACAACTTGACTAGGAGGAGGGATCGGTTGGTAGGACTCGTTCTGAGGCGTTAAAAGGGATCACCAATTTAGTATAGAAGGGAAGCGTGCAGGGTAAAAAATTGTAGAGGGAAACCAAGGGATGATAACACTAAGCAGTAGTTACTCAGAGATGAAGAACCTTGAACAGGATAGGTTAGCATGGAGAGCTACACCAAACCAGTCTCTGGACTGAAGACCGTAGCAGCAACAACAATTGTAACCTCAGTTGTTATTTGTTCGGAATTACTAGTACTAATTCAAGGTTCATTGTCTCTCTTACACGTTTTACGTAACTTATATAACAGTTTTGTTAAAACGGTCGCATAACAGTAGTAGTTATATTGTATTTAGTATTAACATTTCTGGAAGGTTCTTGAAACATCTTATGTTTTCAGTGTTTCTATAGTCTGGAATACTCGATATGCGTATAAATACCAGCATTCTTGAGTATTCCAAGTTCGTCATTGACCAGGAAGCTAGTTCTGCTCTCGCCGTACGCTGATGTTCCTAATGAACGTGCTTTCAGTGTTAAGTGTTGCATTTCATTGCCGATCTTGATTTCGGATTTTGATCTAATTCTGGTTTCGACTTGTCAGTAGAAAGGGTTGCACGTTAGAGCTTTAATAATTTCCATTGAAGCGTGGTTTTAGGTGTAGTGACCGCTAGAAGTTTCCTAAAGGGTATTATAAATTAAGTTTAAACCATCATACACTTTGTTTTTCGAAAGCATACGGCAGTTTCAGTAATGATTTAAACACTAAAGATCTATTCTAGTTACATTTTTTACATGTAAGAAGATAACTGATTCAACACTTTATTATTTAAGTCAGTATTAATAGCATCTTCGAGTGGTTCTTCGGTCACAAAATTTACGATTCTCTCGCAAGGTGCACTACACGCTACGTCGTCGAGAGCATTCGTTGCAAGTACATATACATACACAGTCCGCCTCCGTAGCGTAGCGGTAGCGTTACCACCTTCCACGCAGGGGGCCCGTGTTCGATTACCGGTAGGGACTGGGTGTTGTGTGTCATTCATCATCATTTAATCATCACTGACTTGCAAGTCGCCGAAATGGTGTCAACTAAACAGGACTTGCAATGCGGCGGCCGAACTCCCCCGAATGGGGCCTCCCGGCCAATAATGCTATACGATCATTTCATTTCACACACACACACACACACACATCTAATTCATGCTCTCACTCAGTCGACAAAACACGAAAATTAATAATAATAACAACAGAACCTCATTACCTACCAAAATTCAAGAGAAAAATCATATTTGATTACTTCGCATGACAGAGAATCAAAGAGAGGAAGATATTAAGAAAAATCCAACGCTGGAAATTCCATAACAACAAACTGACTGACATCAGAAATCGAACTGTTCCAAACAGCTGAAAAACTTTCATACATAATGATTAAAAGAGGACTTTACTTGTATTGACACATCTTTAGAATAAACTCAAGCCGGCCAGTGTGGCCGAGCGGTTCTAGGCGCTTCAGTATGGAACCGCGCGACCACTACGGTCGCAGGTTCGAATCCTACCTCGGGCATGGATGTGTGTGATGTCCTTAGGTTATTTAGGTTTAAGTAGTTCTAATTTCTAGGGGACTGATGACCTCAGATGTTAAGTCCCAAAGTGCTCAGAACCATTTGAACCAATAAACTCAAACAGATTAACGGAAACATTTTTGACCACTTCTGAAAAAAAAATTGTCTAAGAAAACTGAGAAGGACTTTATTCGAAATCACAGGGAGAGAGACTGGTTCCTAGTCAAAATTAAACTCAAATGAGTGACTCAAATCACTTAAAAATGGAAGGAAAACAAGATCAGAAAAAATTAAATAGTACTGGGTTTATAGAAAGGCACAGAACATTAAAAAGTTATTGCTGTAACGTACCCCAAAGTCTGGTGAAACGAAAGAATAGCCTTAATTATAATAATAACAAAGTAGTATATCAGAGCAAGAAAACGTATTACACACTTTCAGCGTTTCTTGTTTATGGAAGATGAATTACCTATTACTCCTGCAAACGAAGTAGTATTGCACTTTTAAGTAAAACTACTGTCTTACGAATCTCCACTATCTGTTTCCGTGGTCTTTGACGATATGATGTCTGATGAGAGAAAATGAACATGCCAAATCAGTTCATTTAATTTCAGGAATGTGTCATATCAAAACTAAAGATATGTTTAAACTGTGAGGCAATGTGCGTGTTACTATTGCATAACTTGATTTAGAGAACTTTAATTAGTTTTGTTTGACTCTAAAAAGTCCTCTACTACACAAAAGATCACAGTCTTTTAACTTAATCCTCTATTTTTTAACAGTCGAGAGATTACTGCGTATCGGACGGTTCAGATTTGTGAGGTCTATAGCAAAGACATTGGCACATCTTACTTCACGTCTACAATGCCTTTAGTTCTCAGGACAAGGAATCAACCTAAAATAAATGAGTCAGAGTCTGTGTCCGTATGGCTTAAAGAAGCTCTTAAAATTGTTGGTGGCGTGACACATTATTACAGAAATTGAAATAAAGTACTTGTCCTTCCCTTATCTACTCATATTTCACACATTTAACTTAATCATCTGTATTCTTCACTGAATTTAGTATCAAACGACACTCGCTATCTATTAAAATCTTGGTTTCAAACCAGATATGTCAACATAAAATTCGCTATACCATGAGACGATATGCGTTTATTGACACAGCAGCCTCCAGAAAAGCGACGGGACTACAATGACATACCACTGTACAGCGTCTGCGCTGTGAGACTGTTTACTGATGCTGCGTGAAATCTGTGTCTTATGTCGAACTGAAACAGATTGCGGTCGACACAATAGCGTTCTCCCTCTTCCTAAACTAAATTTAATTACTGGAATAAATTATACAATCTAGACAGCAAAAGGTGGCCGATTTCTATCACCAAATGATCATCCTCGGACCTACAGCCGTACTACCGTCATTCAGCGGTTCGTCCTCCACACACAGCCATTGTCCGTCAGTATTACTGTTGGTCTGAAGATTATCATGACATGATCGAAACTGGTCACCTCTGAATAAACGTTCCTTGCGATCTAGACTGTTATAGTTTATTTCAAAGATTATATTTTTATCACTGATTTCTCCTACAATGTTTTCAAAAATAATAAATTTAGTTAGTTGTAAAAATTACGTTATTTTCAATCAGTGTTGCAAAACTTATACTGACTTTCCTCCCAAAGTGTTTAAGGTTTCCATAGTTATTGGATATATCAGGACTGAATTATTAGGTTCGATAGCAGAAAAAGCACTGGGCATATGAAAACAGTGTACACACCCATTTCAAATTTATTACTCTGAAGCATGCACATTCACTGCAGTTCTCAACTAGTAACACGTAAAACTCACCAGACAGCCTGTTCAGTATAATAAAACGCTAATCACAGTCTTGCACATTCAGTAATCAACTGAACTTTCCGTAGTCACGTAACAAAGTTCTGAAGAAAACAGTTTACAGTCAGACGCTTTTCAGTAGTCTTCTCTGTTCATCCTTTCCTTCAGTTACCTCCCCAGTTCAGGTCCACAGTCGCTGTTTTCTAACACTTGTCTCTTTTAACAACGAAACAGCTCGCCGTTTGCTCCGCAGTACCGCACTCTAAAGTATGTTTCCACGGGCTCCAAGTCGACTCACTCCAGACTCGTCTGTTCCGTACCTCTCACGATAATTCGCAGTTAGAATTACGTCTTGACTTAAAACTCTCGCACAACCGGATTAAATTTTCCGAAAATATTGCCCTCTGCTTCATTTTTGAGACCCACTGTAGCATGGCCAATTACGGTCTCTTGATTTTAACAAAGTAATGTTCGAGCTTTAAAGAACTTTTTTTTCCAGAAGCGTAAATGGGCCATAGCATTACGAAGTTTTTACATCTTACATTACATACAATCACAACAAACATTTACGTGAGTACACGCAAGGAAGATTGGAGTTCAACGTCCCTTCGACAATGAGGTAATTTTAAAGGGGGCACAAGCTCTTATTACTGAGGGACAGCCGAGGAAATTGACTGTGCCCCTTTAAAATAAACCATCCCCTCATTTCCTATAACCTGTTTAGGCAAATCACGGAAAACCTAAATCCAGATGACTGGACGCGGATTTGAACCGTCGCTCCCCCCTGAAAGCCGCTCCAATAACTTTTACGCCACGTCGCTCTGTAAAAATACGGAAGAAATTGTGACTGTTTGACGATAAACTGTATATAAACTCCCTGGAATTAAATACAAACTACTGCATGGAATAAAGGACAAAACAAAAGAATAAGTTTCGCATACAAAGAAGATGTTAATTAAACACAGACATACGTAGGACAGCTACTAACGAAAAGGCGTCTAAAGATGATAGACGATGTTACAAGTAATACGTATGGGACAATATACAGAGTTATTGCGCCAAGTGGCAGACTTGTCACAGATGATGCAAATATCAATTTAAAAAAACCTTGTGACAAAAATAGTATTTGTATCTAGTCACACTTCAGTAGAACATCAGTTAGATGCAAAAATAGGAAATCTGCTCTTACTGCATAGAAACGTAAATTTATACCGTCGCTAAACTGGTATCCTATGGCAGCAGAATCAGTGAGTCACAACTAGGATCATTCAAATTATGCACATGCTTTGCAGTAACAGTGTGTAGATATATAAAGCAGAATGATCTCTCAGGCTCTCTTGTAAGTGATGCTAGATCCTAATGGCAGGCTCCGATTCAGTAGTAAAATAGTGAGAGGTGTCAGATTAGCAACAAAACAGATTCCACCGCAAACACTTTTACAGCTCATGGTTGAATACTGCTCAAGAGCTCTTGACGTATAAGCAAGGGACTTCGTGTGTATACGTGTCTTTTCTGTCTTGACCACCTCAAATACACCCTAAAAAAAAAAAAACAAAAAAAACAAAAAAAAAAAAAAACAAAAAAAAAAAAACGCATCACGAAGGAATTATCCAAAGGGGGCAGGTACCGATAGGTTTGATACACATGTACAGAAAAATTGGATGATTTCTCCAAGAAAAAGAGCTTCACAAATTGGGCAGGTCAGTAACGCATTGGTCCACCTCTGGTCCCTTTATAAGCAGTTATACGGCTTGCCATTGATTGATGAAGTTGTTAGATGTCCTCCTGGCGATTTCGTGCCAAATTCTGTCTAACTGATACGTTAGATCGTCAAAATTTACAGATGTTTAGAGGGCCCTGTCCATAATGTTCCAAATTTTCTCGGTTAGGGAGAGATACAGGGGCCTTACTGGAAAAGGTAGGGTTAGACAAGCACGAAGACAAGCGCTAGAAACTCTGACTGCATGCGGACGGGCATTATCTTGCTGAAATGTAAGCCCAGGTTCACTTCACACGTAGGGCAACAAAAGGGCGTGCAGAATGTCGTCGACATACCGTTCTCCTGCAAGGATGCCGCGAATGACAACCAAATGGGTTCTGCTATGAAAAGTAATGGCTCCCCAGACCATGACTCCTGGCTGTCGGACTGTATGTCGGGCGATAGTCAAGTTGGTGCCCCGCCACAATATGGGGTGTCCCCAGACACGTCTTCACCATGGGAACTCTGTTCGAAGCAGAACTCTTAACTGAAATCAGTTGCACTCCTATCAATGACATTCCAGGCCGAAGATGTGTCTGGAGAATTTGAATCACCTGTTCCTCAGAAATACGAGTGGGGCCTCTACCGCGCTGCCGAAGTCAGAGCATCTGCTTTCCATGTTTCTAAGCTCCGAGCGTCTGCTTCTGCGTTCTCTTCTAAAGTGTCCGCTTTCGCGTTCGCTTCCAGCTTGTCCCAAAAATTCTATCTCTCCTCTCAGGCTGCACAGAACCTGCGCAAAAGAATACTCCACATTCAGCAGGTATGTCTGTACGACAGTGATCCAACGACACACCTAGCATATGTTTCGTAAGTTATCCAACAGATTTCCTTCCAGTGCATGCAATTCTGAGAAATCCAAGCTCCGACCTCGCACTTGTCAGATACATTTTTACGTCATCAACGGGATGTTTTCCCATGTCCAGAATTTCTGTAATTTCTGTACTGCCACTATAAACATACTGATCCAGAATAGCGAATTGGCTCGCTTCGCGCCTTGTTCTTCCTTCCCCAAAAGAAGGGAGGAGAAAGAGGTTAACAATAAACAGAAGCTGATCTTCCTACGTGAAAGCAGGGATGAAAATCTCCTGATCAGCCTAGAACACTTCTTTTTTCTATGAGAAGCGTTACCGGCGGAAAACTACATTGGAACCAGGTGTCCTTCAGCAGGGAGACTGGCTTGCAGAAAGTTATTTATCCTGCAGTGGTCACACTCGAGACACAGTTCATGGTACCAGTTCTTTTTAGACAGACTCGGTCCGATGCAATCTTGATCACTCTTGCCACACCAGCGTCCGTCCGGACAGTGTACTGTCCCTGTGGGTGCATGACCTCCAGCGGTCAGCGGCCCGATTGTATGAAGTTGCCTATTCTCCATAGGGATCTCTGAGGGCTGACCGGTAGCGACCCCTGTCCACTCCTTCATTGAGTTCCCATCCAAGACTTCGACAAGCCCATATAGCACAACAAGTACAGGATATGCATTTAGCTGCAGAATCAGAGGGAAATTAAGGAATGTTTTCGCGCCCCGATCACCACCT
Organism: Schistocerca americana; assembly: GCF_021461395.2. Classification (NCBI taxonomy): domain Eukaryota; kingdom Metazoa; phylum Arthropoda; class Insecta; order Orthoptera; family Acrididae; genus Schistocerca; species Schistocerca americana. The sequence continues at coordinate 265,608,693 of NC_060123.1, forward strand.
ATTTTATTATTACCAGAGGGAAACTCTAATGCCTATTCTCAAAGGGCCATCTACAAACAGCGTCTGACTCATACTGAGCAGCTGACTCCGGCTGGGCATCTATCTGCTAAAATGTGGAAAGGAATGGGATACTACCACAGTTTTCTCAGGAAACGTATGGTTTCACTGTCTTTGTAAAAGAATCCAGAGGCAAAACTTACCCTGAATGGAATCTCAGGAGGGGGTTATATCGAGATCAAATATAATAGCGTTGGAGGCGGCGAATGTGCTTACACTACTGCAGGATGGCAAGCTGGAAAATGAAGAATAATCAGTACGTGTTAGGTATGTGTGAACCGAGATGGGGGAGTAAGGAACAGTGCAGACACAAATTGTTTTCCTGAAGCAGTGAGAAGAGCAGCAGCAATGGTGTTGCTGTTATGATAGTGAAGCGGCTGATGAAAATCAGTTTGGAAGTGTACGTGGATGACAATGATGAGATTAACAGGTGGAAAGAAGGATACTGTTTTAATACAAATGCGTTTGCAAACACATCGATACACTGATGAGGAAGTAGAGGAGTATTACGAAAATACTGAAGAAATTGTGGATAAAGAAAAAAGGAACGCCTGCATCATCGTAATAGGGGATTTGAATGCAGTAGTAGGAAAGGGAAACGAAGGGGCAATGGTTGGAATATTTAGGGAGTGGTTGGAATATTTGGGTTGGGAAATAGGAATGACAGGGGTGAAAGGACCGCGAATTTCTGCAGAAAAAATACACTTGTGATTGGAAACACATTGTCTGAACATCACGGAAGTCGAAGACATACTTGAATATCTAGTTTGGGAGACAACGTATACCAAACTGCTATATCACAATTTAGAACAGCTACAATTACTGCCTAAGGCATGCCATGGCATACTCTGGAGCAGTTTCTGATCACAACTTGGTGGCGACAGACTTGTAAATAAGTTTTAAGAGAGTGAGAAGAAGAAAACTAAGAAAAAGTTCGACTCAGAAAGACTAAAGGAAGAAGGTAAGGATGCAGAGTTGGAAAACCATTTATGTCGAAATGGAGTAGGGGGCCCAGTGACGGTAGTACAGGCGACAAATTGAATAATCTGAGAGAAAACTTTAAGGAATCTGCAGAACAAGTTGAACAAAAGTAGCGGCTCCAAAGTCAAGAAAGTCAACAATGGCACGGAGAGCGGAGTACTGACCTCACGCCTCTCAATTCCACATCCGATGACGCCATTGGCACAGGATGACAAGGCGGTCGGTCGGTCCTGAATGGTCCGTTAGGAATAGAGCCCGAAACTCCTACGTATCTGACACGCAAAGATAGAGGAGATAAAGCAGGCAAATAACAGTAGTCGTAGAGGAGTGTAAATGCAGATATTCTTCCCGTGCTCCATCCGCGAATGCAACAGGGAGAAACCATAACATATGGAAATGTAAAAAGTGTCCTCTTTCACGCGCGTTACAGCGGTTTGTAGAATACAGATGTATATGTAAATGTGGAGGTAGACCACGACTATGAGTCCAGTAAGTACATTAGATGTTATCGCGCATGCCAGATGGAAATGTAGGTTGTCGTTGCGCCACAATTAGCAGAAATTCTCGTCAAAACGACCTGTTACTGTTATATTGTTAGGAATTCTCCTACATAATTTATTTGCAAAAAAAAAGTATTATGTATCTATTTACAGAGAACGAGCGGAGGAGGGCCTTTACGATAGCGGCTAAAACGGCGAGAGCATAAGAAAGGAAGACGTGCGAGGTTACCGGTCGGCTCAGGGAGCCAGTTCATTCACGTCACAAATTGCCGCTAGACGGGCAGATTAGTATTTCACGGCCAGCTCGCTAAGTGTCGGCAGAGCAGCTTCCGAACCGGATGCGTAGAGGCGTCCGGCGAATGCGTTCGCCTTTAATTTGCGATGCGGCGTTAAGGTGGGGCGGCTGGCACAGCTCCGCGCAGCACTCCATGCCCCGCACGTCCTCGCGAACTGCCGCGGTGTCGCGCCTTGATCGGATTATAGCTCAAAGGCGCCGCTTCGGCTAATTGTGTATGGCGGTAAGTGCGGTGCCGGCCGAATTTAATGGCTGTCGCGCAAAGGGAAGGCCGGCACTACCGCTGCGACGCGCACTAATCTCCAGCGCTAGTTACGTTCTTCGCGTGGGGTCATTAACTCATCTGTCACACTAGACCTGGTCAATAAACTTGGCCACTGCATGTATAGGGCACTGAAATTATGGTTCCCGTCATGTTGGCAGCAAACTTCTTACACGGTAATTTATTTTGAACCATTTCAGAAAATGTGTGGGCGAAGGGATTCGCTAACGAAGATACCGTGCAGCTTATCCGTTACTCCTGGTATGCTATGACAAATTATGTGAGCGTCTACGCCTTTACTAAAACTTTTTTCCTCTGGAATGCATGTCCACAGTACTGAGACCGTTCAGAGAACACAAACAGGAAGCGTGATGGAAACAATTTACAGTTCTGTTGCTTGCTGAGCTAGGCTTGTCTCCGTCATTCGTCGTTTATTTGTGTGGCAAGTTATGTGGTAGAGCCACTGTGGAGTACAGAAAAGGAGCCAACAACAGCAAGAAAGAAGTTGCACCACTCTCAAGAGTAGAATTTTTCAAGAAAATTAAGGTGTATGTAAGCGAACAACTAGGAGAGGTTACGCAAGTGTTTTTTTTGTCTTTTCTTTGGGGGGGGGGGGGGGGGAGGGTTCATCAGTCTTGATTCGGTCCGCCACGAATTCCACTCCTGTAGACACCTCTTCATCACAGAGCAGTAGTTGTAACCTATGTCCTCAATTATTTGCTCTCTGTAGCTCCCTCAAGAGCCATGGAAGTTATTTCGTAATGTCTTAACAGATGTCCTATCATTCTGCAACCTTCTTCTTGTCAGCCGGCCGGAGTGGCCGAGCCGTTCTAGGCGCTGCAGTCTGGAACCGTGTGACCGCTACGGTCGCAGGTTCGAATCCTGCCTCGGGCATGGATGCGTATGATGTCCTTAGGTTGGTTAGGTTTAAGTAGTTCTAAGTCTAGGGGACTGATGACTTTAGATGTTAAGTCCCATTTGAACCATTTTCTTCTGTTCCGGTTTTTCCATAGCCCGTTTCACTACCATACAGTGCTGTGGTCCGAACATTCTCATAAATTTCTTACTCAAATTAAGTCCAATGTTTGTTAACAGTAGACCTCTTTTGGTCAGGAATGTCCTTTTTGTAGTGTTAATCTGCTTTTGATGTCCTCCTTGCCTCGTCAATCATGGGTTCTTTGGCAGCCTAGGTAGCGGAATTTTTTAACTTCAACTATCCCGTGATCAGTTATCCCAAGTTATGTTTCTGGCTGTTCTCGTTTCTGCTACCTCTCATTGTACTGGTCTCTCTTCGATTTATTCTCAGGTCATATTCTGTACTCATTAGACTGTCCATTCCATTCAACAGATCCTTTAATTCTTGAAATAACATCCATCCAGCAACGCTCATCTGATTCAAGATCCAACAAAGGAGATTCAGGGATTCCAACTACCACGCCACACTTGTTCAAGTTAGAGCGGCGTTGGGATAGGTCAAGGACGGAATGATTACACCTTGAAGAAGTGGAGTTGCCTTTCATCTGCTGAATGCGACTGCGGTGTGGAGGAACAAACAAAAATAACATTAATACGGAGTGCCCACAGCGAACATTTGACGGCGATCTGACGAGTCTACACCAAGAGGCTTTAAGTGCTCCGGACTGGTTAACACATCTGGACACTTCCATTGGATTGTACATACCTTTATGTACTTGTAAACCCGTACGATAAATAAATAATAAATAAATAAAGCCACAAATTAATGTGTACATATTTTGCCACGGAAATGACAACTGCCGGCCGGGGTGGCCGAGCGGTTCTAGGCGCTACTGTCTGGAACCGCGTGATCGCTACGGTCGCAGGTTCGAATCCTGCCTCGGGTATGGATGTGTGTGATGCCCTTAGATTAGTTAGGTTTAAGTAGTTCTAAGTTCCAGGGGACTGATGGCCTCAGAAGTTAAGTCCCATAGTGCTCAGAGCCATTTGAACCATTTTGAAATGACAACTTAGTTAAAAGGTCTCAGGTTTCCTTTGATAGCAAGGCAAATGCCAGAGCTAGAAGTCTCTTCAAAAATATTCCCAAGTGGCACTCACTCTTCCCCTCTACCATCTCATCTGGTATACTGCTGAAAGGTCCCTCACTCTACGACTATGGGCCATCCTATTCGACCGTAGGGGATAAAAAAAATGAGGGAAAATAATAATAAAGCCCTCTGCGTCGACGGTACACAACAACACACAGGCACACACTGGAACAATGCAGACAATTCTCATAAAAATGAATTGAGTATGTAGCTGCTATAGCTGTTCTTCTCTGATGATATAAATGAACTTTTACGTGTATTTTATTTTTCCCATTGCATACCTGTCACAGTTGACGTTCTTGTTACTAGAACTCCTCTGAGATGACTTAGTGACCATTGTTACGTGTGTTATAATACATGTATGCAATGATGAAACATCCACTTCCTCCTTATTTCCCACCTTCTTCTTAAATTGATGCTACTTCATACTAGGTCGTTGGTTGTGTTCCAGAAATGAATAGCCTAGAGACAGAAGTGATGACACTTTCTGCAGGACCTGACTATCATTTTGCACGACAATCCTCAAGCACGTTCATTGCAAGGTGTTACTGATTTGTTTGACTGATGGAGCTGCTAATTGCTGTACCACCTACTGCACTCCCCTGATTTAAGCCCTCTCTAGTTCAATTCTGTTTCTAAACTGAAGGAAACACTTCACGGCATTCGCATCAGAACTGCTACAAATTCGTCGGGCAACGGACAGCGCCGCTCGAACTGTCAACACAACTGGCACTGCTAACAGTATCCTATTATTCAATTAAGATTCATGAACAAAGAACACCAAGAAGGCAATCAACGTTACTGGCCTAAATGTTATAATGTTGTAGATCATGAAATTTCCTGGCAGATTAAAACTATGTTCTGGACTGGGAATGGAACCTGGGACTTTAGCCATTAGCCGGCAAGTGGTCTACTGACCCATCGACTAAACTGTCAAAAACGACTCACAACACTCTCCACCCCCATCCTCCCCTCGGTGTCTTACTTCCACCAGTACCTCAAAATTTCACAGAAGTTGTGCTGCACACTTCGCGGGGCTACCACCTGTGAAGAAAGGACACGGCGAAGACATGGCGTCGGAATTGTTTACAGAATGGATTTCCACTCTGCAGTCAAGTGCGCGCTGATTTGAAACTTTCTGGTACATAAAAACTTTGTCGGTAGAGCACTTGCCCATGAACATAATCCCGGTCAGCACAGTTTGCATCTGTCAAGGAGTTTCAAATTAGCGATCTCTCCACGGCAGAGCGAATATTCATTGCTACTGATAATTTTCGGAATGCTCTCAAGAAGTGTGGAACCTTTCGTGTACGTTTTTAACCCTGAAACTAACTTTCTGATGGATCTACGGTGAAAGTTCTGCTCATCGCAGTCACAGCCATATTGACAATATCTGGGCTTTCCAAACCGCACTTAAAAGTACTTGTATATGCGTCACTTCATTTTATATTGAATTTGCGTCATATCATGCTTTCTACACTTTGGATAAATTTTATCACGTCGTTTAGTTTTTTTTTTAAATTACGAAAAAAACTGTTGTTACTACTACAGCCTACGTGTCAACATCTTGTTCTGCCACCGACATAATTATGGAGGTAGTAAATACAATCTTCAACATTTTTCCGTAAAGACTGTTTACATGCTAGTGTATAGGAAGCGCTGATAAACAACCAATGAAAGCATATCAGTTTGAAAGTAACTCTGAAAAGCAATGACAGTAAACAAGAAATAATCACCACATCGAATAGAGAGTTGTTCAGAGGGACAATTAGCAAAAATAAATAAATAAATAAATAATATAAAAAAAATAACTGAAAGTTTTATATCATTATGAATATGGGGCCGCTCACACAGTAGTGAAACACGAATTTTTAGTGCAAAAATATTAAAAATTAGGAATTACGAAATAATCAATGGAGCGAGACAAGTTAAAAATTCCCAGGAAACACGGGGAAATAAAGTAAGTGAATCAGTCTGGAGTGGTAGAGGTATTTGTGGCAGTAGGAAAACGACGGTACTAGGTTCAAGGAAGTTTCGTGCTGGGTGAAAGTAACAACAAAAATCAAAGATAAAAGCCTAATGAAAGACGGATATAAGACACCAAAAGAAGTACAAGAGCATGACAGATGCTTATGGCTGTAGACCAGAGTACATGGAGAAGTGTTGAGGATGCCTTTACTAATCAGTGGATGCAAAGTGGCTGCTACTGATGATGATGGTAGCTTAGTGTATAATCAATAGTCTGGCAGTCTCTGTACGGATAAGTAGTCACTCCATATATTTGCCAACAAATAAACTCAAATTAACTCGCTGAAAGTTATTGTTTGTCTTCCCTAAAACTACTGAAATTTTATAAAGTTCAAAAATCTTCCTGTGTAGGGGTTTGAGGATTATTGTTATTTGTTCGATAATGCGGTGCACGTTAATTACCACTGAAAGAAAATGAAAGAAAGAATTATCTGACTGCACTTCTTTCGACTACTAACTTGCTCTGTCAGTCACATTCGGAGCTGCGAGTAGAAACTTTTCTTCTGTGCAAGATGCTGGGCATACTTGACACCTTAGTATGTGTTTCATGGTCTGCGCTTCTCCGCAGTCACAGTTTCTGGTAGCTACAGGGATGTACCATTATTCTGGGCCCTCCAGATTGAGGACGGTCTAGTGACCTCCGCACGATTCAGTTCTGTTCATGCCCAGGTGGGAGAGTTATTCTCAGGTCGAGATATCGACAAGTGTGTCCGTGCTGTAGCTGCCGTTGTCAAGAAGATTGAAGTGGTCTAGAGGAAACTTACGGTGGGCCTCAATTTGGGATCTGCGCTTGCCAGTATATTATATTGTTTTCCTTATGAACGCCTTTTGTCCTTCACCCGTTGGCTGTTGCTTCACGACGAATATCTTGTGGTGCTGTGCCTGTGAGCTTTTAGTTTTACAAGTGGTTTGGGTTTCGGAGAAAGCGTCACTGAATTTCTTCTGGAGTGCTAAAGCAGGTGCCGATGCAGGGACACCAGTACAGAAACCAGCTTCACCTCCAAGTTTGAGGATGACAGTGTTATTCGGTTTGTATGTTGTGTTCCAATTACATAAGTCAGTGATCGGGATATTGTCCAGGCTTTGGAACTAGAACAGTCCCTATTCCATGCCAATCGTCGTATCATTGTATGCATACCCTCGATACCATTCTTGTCAATGTAAAATCCTTTCATTCAGAAAGACTTCCGGTATTTCTGCCGCTGTAACTCTAAATCTATGAGGTTTTCCTTAGGCAATGAAAATGGATAGAGAAAGATATTTGCATACCACATAATTAAATGTAGTACATTTTACAGTTGAAGGTACTGCTTATATCACTGTGTTTGCCAGTGATTATTACAGTCCGATTTTCGCGATCTTTACAGTAATTACAGAAGCCTGTTGAAAGATCTTCCTGACTTACACGTCGTTTTTTGCATAATGGCGTGTTACCCCCGGCATCTTCCTGAAGGTATTGATAATTCTCATCTATGAGCTGAACATTTAGATAAACACCTGTGCTCCAATTTACTTGCTCGATTATACTGCTCGTTCAACCTGATACAGATCAAGTACACTGTATGTATATCCAAACACATGTCGTACAGCATTTTATTAAGTTTTAAATCTCTACGAAATATTAACGCAAGATGCTTCAATATCCAAACCATCGACGTTTACAATGCACAGTACTAAATTTCATCATCTGACACATCATGTACAACGTGACCCTGAAGGGTATCAAACTTGTTTTACTTACAGCGAGCTGTTTCCTTGGAGACTTTATTAACTACTACAGATTATCTAGGTTAAGTGAGGTTATTAACGTAACTTGAATGAGAGTCCAAACAGAGAATTAATTGCTAACCAATGAAAAAGTCTCGCCTGACGAGGTACAAGAAGAAATAGAAGTGAAATGGGCAGAGCTGATTTATGTGTGCTCAACGCTTATGCCACGGCCTTCATTTAGCAAACTGTGCAAGAAAATAACACGCAACTCAGTTTATAGCAATCAGCGTTCTTTTACGACGGCAAATCATTGACGTGAAACGCCCTCTGTCTCGAACTTATGCACCGTAAAACTACTAAATCTTATTAATCAAAGTTTCACAATCATGCTGATACCACTTTAATGCGGAAATAATGAAGTTGTTACCATTAATTAGTTGAGCTCTTGTGTGCAGCTATGTTATATTATACACGTTCCCCATTTTGGCCTTCAAAGTCACGTTTTCTGCTTCTTGTAATTGATGGCATATGTGTTAATTATTACATACCCGTCTAGCTACCCTCTAATTACGTCAAGTGTGGTACGTGACGATAGCAGCTGACATTCCGTGCACTAGAATTTGGAATTGTGGTATTACTACATCAATAAACGTCTAAGTTCCAAAAATGTTGTGTAATGTACGTAGTTGTTCGACAGTGAAATAGAAAAACAAATTCTGAGAATAACTGGTGATCACGGTGTGAGGTGGCTGGTCAGGAATCTTGTGATCACGATCGAAGTTTAGGACTGCTGACCTGTTCTCCGATTTAATGATAGTTCTGCCTACAATCCATCATAAAATTCGTTTATACTATAAAAATATAGTTGTAATTTTGTTGTTCATTCCTTCAATATGGTCATTTTATTTTATTGTTCGGTTTTCTACAATTTATATTGAAAATATTTTGCCCCTACCCGCATGCAACTACTACTGTCTTTTGTCCACAAATGTGACTAATAGCCTTAAAGATCTCATTGCACCGAATTCTAATTTCCTCTTGTCTGATGTGTTCTTTGTCCTGCTCCTACCCAGCACCTAATAAAGGTTTATTTGTCTTGATTTCTACGTTTTAGACCTTGGTGCCGCATTAATTTCAACACAAATTCACAGAAATTTGTTTACTTTATTGTTAACCTTCATTTTCACGCAGAGAGACGTATAGAGAGAGACACTGAAACTGTACCTGTTCTGTGCTTATAAAATGTTTAGACCAAAAAATTTTTCTTTCTCTTGGAAACCTCGCCTTTGTTTTCGAACATTTTCAGCTTCAGATACTTAACGTTTTCCAATTTGTTCGCTGTCACTCACGTGTCATCTCGAAAGGTAAAATAAGCTGATAATAAGTAATGGAAAAAATATATAAAGTAAAATTGCCGACTTTAGAACTATTAGGCAGAGAATTTCGCCAAACCTGTGTGAGAACATCATTAAATAGTACTGGTGCGTTGAGCATCCCTGTTTTGTTCCCTAATTTACGACCACCTTGTCCTTGCTGCTGGTCTTCCGATTTCCGTCTTTAGTGCTTGGCATCAAAAGCTTACGATGTTCTGTAATTTCTATTGTTTCCCATAGCTTAGTTCTAAGCACAGAATCAAATTCCGTTTCGTAAATATGAATAACAAGGACTAGAGTGAATGATTCTACGTTACGTTACGTTAATTCTAATAAAGCGAGATACATTTTATTTGTACTTATGTGTAGGGAAGCACAGGTGGACTACAATGTAAGCCAGCAAACATTTTTACAGTGATCTTACTTTTGGCGTCAGACATAAACATTCAGTTTCACTCAGTTCAACGAGATATTCAGAAAATCATTGCAAACTTGTATAAAACTATTTTTCTTCCACTTGCTACTAAACCATTTTCTAAGGACAGCCGTGTCACCAAAGAAATACAGATACCCCACTTAATTAAAAAAAAAAAAAGCGGCGAAATGCAAGAAGGACTCGCGGTATGAGGGTACTGTGAAAACTTAATTACGTATGCGGATAGTAATAACAATTTCGTGTGGCCCTTGGGCCTGGTGGAAGTATTTCAGTTCGACGCCATTTCGGCGACTTGTGTGTGTCTAACCTACCTATTATCCAACCTATGAATTGGCCCTACAGTTTACCGTGGAAATCCAAACCTCGTGCATTTACACACATAAAAAAGTTTTGCATAGCCTCGGTTCCCTGAACTCCTGAAGATAGACGTTGACTGTGGATATTGTATCACAGACACTCCATTTGACTGTTCAGAGATGTCACTAAGCCCGCCAAAAGATGTAAGCCAACATGCATGAGGAGCGCCTAATAGACCGAGTGGGTCCGACAGCCAATCAGTTCCAAGAAGGAGGTAGGCCTACACGGCTCGTGTTGTCTGTAGTTCAACCGTGCCTAGACGGTCTATACCGCGGTTCGATCGCATCCGCATTGTTACTTTGTGCCAGGAAGGGCTCTCATCAAGAGAAGTGTCCACGCGTCTCGGAGTAAACAAAAGCGATGTTGTTCGTACATGGAGATACAAAGAGGCAGGAATTGTCGATGACGTGCATTGCTAAGGCGCGCAAGTGCTATACTACTGCAGTAGATGACCGATACATATAGATTATGGCTCGGAGGAACCCTGACAGCAACGCCCCCATGTTGAATAATGCTTTTCGTGCAGCCACAGGGCGTAGTGTTACGACTCAAACTGTCCGCAATAGGCAGCATGATGCGCAACTTCACTCCCGACGTCCATGGCGAGGTCCATCTTTGCAACCACGACACCATGCAGCGCGGTACAGATGGACCCAACAACGTGTCTAATGGACCGCTTAGGATTGGAATCACGTTCTCTTCACCGATGAGTGTCGCATATGCCTTCAACCAGACAATCGTCGGAGACGTGATTGGAGGCAGCTCGGTCAGGCTGAACGCCTTAGACACACTGTCCAGCGAGTGCAGTCAGGTGGAGTTTCCCTGCTGCTTTGGGGTGGCATTATTTGGGCCGACGTACGCCGCTGGTGGCCATGGAAGACGCCGTGACGGCTGTACGTGAGTGAATACCATTCTCCGACAGACAGTGCAACCATATTGGAAACATATAGGTGAGGCATTCGTCTGTATGGACGACATTTCGCGGCCCCATCGTGCACATCTTGTGAATGACTTCCTTCAGGATAACGACATCGCTCGAGTAGTGTGGCCAGCACGCTCTTCAGACATGAACCCTATCAAACATGCCTGGGATGTGGCCCACCAACCACTCTGACGGATCTACACCGAATCGCCATTGAGGAGTGGGACAATATGGATCAACAGTGCCCTGATGAACTTGTGGCTAGTATGCCACGACGAATAAAGGCATGCATAAATGCAAGAGGACGTGCTAGTGTGTATGAGAGGTACCGGTGTGTACCGCAATCTAGACCATCGCCTCTGAAGGTCTCGCTGTATGGTGGTACAACATGCAACGTGTGATGTGTGTATATAGGTGAAGGCTAAGTTAGAACGGAGACTGGAAGACATGTCCTTCGGCCTGGATTCGATCATGCAACTTCACGTTTTCCACGCACGCATTTTATCGCCTTTTATGGCCACAGGAGAATAGTCATTTGTTTATTGACCAAAAATAAATCCGCCTTTCCCACGAAGAAAGGATACGTACTACTTGCGAGAAAAAAAATAAAAAAATAAAACAGAAAGTAACACTTTTGGAACAAGCACGTGCAGCATCGATTCTCCACGAACACCGCCACCACATCTTCGTGAAGTGTCTTTTCGTAATGCAATTTCCATTATCTGCCCAATCTTCTACATGTGGATATATCAAATTAATTTTCTTCCATGAATGGTTCAAATGGCTCTGAGCACTATGGGACTTAACATCTGAGGTCGTCAGTCCCCTAGAACGTAGAACTACTTAAACCTAACTAACCTAAGGATATCACACACATCCATGCCCGATGCAGGATTCGAACCTGCCACCGTAGCAGTCGCGCGGTTCCGGACTGAAGTGCCTAGAACTGCTCAGCCACCGCGGCCGGCTTCCATGAATGACCCAGTGGGGTGGGTTGAGGGGGGGGGGCGATCGTGGAAGATGTACTGGCTGTACTTAGCGTTCTTTGCAACAGCACGATGACGATAAAATAGTTACAAAAATCAATCAGATCTGCGACACCACCTCCGAACAAATAATGAATAGCTTGACCTCTAAGCCAAGTGACGGTGTTATATTTTTTCGGATACCAAATAGGGTCACAATAGAGAAGAGTAGATGAATCGACTTAAGCGGGCCATATCAGTAAAATGAGAGCCAAAAATTGACGCACAAAACAGCAGGTCTCTTCCGCCGGCAAGGAATGTAGCCCGTAATCGTCTGTATCCTGAACGCTGCAGTTTACACACAAAGGCCAATCGCAAGATTGATCCTATGGTGTCTCTCTCACGACTATTCCGTTTTTTGTTCATCGACACGTACGAGGTCGAACGTAAGACGGAATCGCGTGTTACTAGGTTGATAGTGTGCCATACTGCCTTCCAGTGTTTGATAACGTTAGGCGACCAGTAGCGAAGAAGGGTGCGATAGATGTCACTAACCGTTAGGAAGCCAGAGGCAGGGACAGCGTCGCGTAGGTAGCTACGCTCCGGACAAAACATCCCAAAATATGAAAATGGCGCCAGTATCCAAGTATTAACCATCGGAAGGTCAAGTGAAGACGGTACGAGAGCCTCCGTCAGTTAGTCCGTAAGACTGGTCGGACATAATCACTAAAGCTTAAGGTGCACATAAAAGTACAGAGAGACTGCTCGATCATGAACATACACAAGGCCAAGTCCGTTGCGTTCTCTAGGAACAGTGAATGAGATTTTTTTCTGTTTCATCAATCTTCTGACAAATTTGATGCGGCCTGTCACAAATCCCTCTCTTGTGGCAACCGCTTCATCTCACAGTAGCACTTGCAACCTACTTCCTCAGTTATTTGCCGGATGTATTACAATCTCTATCTTCCTCTACAGTTTTTGACCTCTACAGTTCTCTCTAGCACGGTGGAGATTATTCCGTGATATCTTAATTGATATGCTTTTGCTGTTTTTTAGATACGTTTTTCCGAAATTCAGATGGTTTATCGGCAGACTCACATATTCTACAGGGCAACGTGAATATTCTTTTTATTGTAACTTCCACCAATGATTTTAGAAATTCTGATGAAATTTTATCTATCCCTTTTGTTTTATTTGATCTCGAGATTTGCAGAGCTCTTTTAAATTCTGAACGTAATAGTGAACCGCCTATGTCTTCCTGATCGTCTTCAGTTTCTTCTTGTGTCAAGTGATCATACAACTTTTTCCCCTCCTAGAGGCCTCTCCTGTGCATTTAATAGTAGAATTCCCATTACACTCTGAATGTTACCACGCTTGCTTTTCGTTTCACCGAAGACTGTTTGGACTTTCGTGTAAGCTGAGTCAATCCTGTAAGCAATCGTTGTTTTTCTATTTCTTCACATTTTTCATGCAGTTATCTCGTCTTAGCTTCCCCGCACTTCCTGTTTATCTCATTTCTGAGTGACTTGTATTTCTTTATTCCTGAATTTCCCTATGCGTTTTTGTACTTCCTTCTTTCCTTGTTCAACTCAAATATTTCTTCTGCTACTCATGCTTTTTTCGTAGTTACCTCCTTTTGTTTTTCTTACCAACTTCTGTAATAGCGCTCTCTAGAGGCGCCAATTTATCTTCAACTGAACGCCGTACTGAGCTATTCCTTACTACAGTATCTATAGCCTCAGAGAACTTCAGACGTATCTCTTCATTCCTCAGTACTCCCACTTCTTTGCGCATTGTTTTTTCCTGACTAGTCTGCTAAACTTCAACCTGCTCCCCCTAACTACTAAATTGTGATCTGAGTCTATATCTCTTCTCGGGTACACCTTACGATTCAGTATCTGATTTCGGAATCTCTGTCTAAACATGATGCAATCCAACCGAAATATTCCTGTACCTATCGGTCTTATCCAGGTATACCTGTGAGTTTTGAATACAGTAATCGCTAGAAGTAGGTGAAATTTATTACAGAACTCAGTTAGCCTTTCTCCTTTCTCATCCTTAGTACCAAGCACATATTCTCCCGAAACCCTGTCTTCTACACTTTCCCCTACAGCCGCATTCCAATTCCCCATGACTATTAGATTTACATCACCCTTTATGTACCCATTCAATATACTCTATACTTTCTGTCTCTTCATATTCTGCTTGCGACGTCGACATGTGTAGCTGAACTACTGCTGTCGGTGTTGGTTTGCTGTCGGTTGTGAAAAGAACAACCCTTTCACTGAACTGTTCACAGAAACTCACTCCCTGGACTTTCTTCGTATTCATGACGAATCCTATTCACGTTATACCATTTTCTGTTGCTGTTGACATACCCTATACTCATCTAACTAGAAATCCTTGTCTTTTTTCCATTTCACTTCACTGACCCTCCTCTACATCTAGATCGAGCCTTAGCATTTCCCATTTCAGACTATTCTAGCTTCCGTACCACGTTCAGTCATCTTCCCCTCTCACCCCCCGACTCGTAGAACGTTATCATTTCGTTGGTTATTCAGTCTTTTACTCAGTGTCGGCTTTGCCTTGGCATTTCGCTCCCGGAGATCCGAATGGACGACTTGTCCAGAATATTTTGCCAATGGGAGGATCATCGTGACACTTTTACAATTACAAGCCACATGCCCTATGGATACTCAATATATGTCTCTAATGCAGTGATTTCCGTTGTATTCTGCAGCCCCATGCCTTTGACCACTGCTGATTCTTCCACCTTTAGGAGCAGTTTTCCCACCCCAAAAAGCAAGAGAGTGCCCTGAAACTCTGTTCGCGGCTCCGTCCTCTTTGACAAGGTCGTTGCTTGAATGAGGATGACTTTTTATGCCAAAAGTCCTCGACTGCCACAGCTGATGGTCTCTATTCAAAATTTAGGCAGTGTCGTTTCTGGTATTAATCAAAGACACTACTTCTAGACCACAGGTTGACCACTGATAAAGTCGTGTCGAACCTTAAATATCGTTTCAGAGCTGACAAACAAACTGAATTCCTCCATGAGGCTCCAGGCTGTGTGTTAACGCATTGGTATTGTCTGCGTTTCGTGCGGCCTGCTCGATGCATGACAGACACTGGTAAGTGCGGTCCGAAGTACTGAGACGATGATCCGCATGTCCAGCACGGATATGTTCCAAGTGGCGTCGTGCGTGATATGTCCCCTACAACAGCGGACTGTATCGCACAGTCTGAGTGAGGGACGTCTGCACGTTCCATTCCAGTGCCAATATTCAAGTCCACCGATCTGTGTATGTTTGTACCGTTCTTCCAAGCTTCGCCATAAATGTCTAACCAATCCGTCGCTCTGTGGGCATCATGTTCGTCACGATGAGTTAATATCATATGATCTACATAAGCAGTGCATCTAAAATCGACGCCAGCGACATTCCTCAGAGGCGGTGTCGGTGACCGCACAACTGCGGTTCCCATGCTATAGCGTACAGTATCGTCGATAAGGGTATCCTTGTCTAACACAGCGGTGAAGCTGCATGGTGTTCAACAGTCTATACCATTGACAAGCAGTGCAGAGAAGACGGAGCACCCCATCGACGAAATTGCCCGGATAGTGCATATTCTGAAGAACAGAAGTTGAGTGCATATGACTGACGCGATCACATGCTCGACTGAAGTCCGTCGCAGCCAGCACTCCCTTTACACGACGCCCCTTAGCGAGGGCAATCAGGTCGCTGTAGTGGCAGAGGGCGGCGCGGATGCTCTGCATCCCATCCACGGATGCGTCATTCATTGATAGGACATGAGAACTCGTAGGCTGAATGAGGGCTGCAGGAGGTGTGTAAAGACTTTCGTACCACAGTTCCACAATGTTAGTTGTCGGTAGTCCATAATACGTGATCCTCCTCGAGACTTACGGACTGGGATAATGACACCTTCCACAAAGGCAGCCGGAAGTTACATCTGTAGCGTCATGAGCTCTGCCACATAGTCGTCCAACAGGGTACCAAGAGCTTCTGGAACATCCTATTAAATTGCAGAGGTAGCCCATACGGTGCTGGTGTCTTACTGGGTGCCCCTTCTATTATGGCACGCGATACATCTCTTCAGTCACCGGTTCTAGCAGTCTCTGTTGGCTCCCGAGTAACCAGGGCGTGGGTCCAACCAGCGACAGCAGAAATCATTTCTGGATCGGATCTCTTCTCCGCATACAGGTGAGAATAATGGGTAAAGTATTCATTGCTAATGTCTCTTTGTGTGACGTGATGCAGGTTATCTTCTGTCATCACTCATGTATCAAAGTCCTGTTACTACAATGCCAATTATCTGGCGGTTCGGTGACGGGGAGATATTCGAACACTTTCTGAGGATGGGGAACACCTTAGTGCTACGCCTGCAAGTCGCAACTTTCCTACTAAACGGCCTCAAGGTGCGCCGAAGGCTCGGCATGGGACATTCCAGCCACCACTCTAATGCTGACGTATACACTCCTCGTTGTGGTAGGCACAGGCATGTGTCGCTCACCGCCGCCTGACATTCCGTTGAGGTCAGGTTAGTCAGGTTAGCGGTGTTAAATTTCCATAGCCATTGACTGTGCCACACCCTATGGCGATCAAGCGTCATGGTACAGATGTAAGCAGTGTGGTCAGTAAACGCTGCCGGTGACAGCTCGGCCGTGACCGCATCCCTGAGAGAGCGGGAAGTTCCGTTCAGTGCCTGAAACCTGATCTATCAGCATAGATGATGTCCCACGTGTCTTCCAAAAGGAGCTCGCAAATGGCAGCGCCGAGTGCTTGGCGTAGTGAATGGTGAAGAATATCGTCTATCCTGCCTTGTAAAAATTACGTTAATTCCGCAGCAAAGAATTGGGAATGTTCACGCCTCTTGATGGCACCCGAAAGTGCGCGAACATTGACGAAGTGCATCCCTTGGAGCATAAGAGCCATGCCCGTGGTATCGGTAGGTGACGCACATCGGAGGCTACTAAACCTTTTTGGAGAAACATTGCGATGCTACTGCCCGTATGCATGAGAGCATGTCGTGCATACAGAGGTCCAGGAAGCCAAGAACATATTTTTCTTGAAGCAGGGCTACGTCAGTGTCGGACGCATAGGCTGTGTCATGTGCTCGTGGTCGTGGATATTCGGGTTGGAACATAATCTTGATAGTGTTCTTCCTATAGGAGTTCTTTATGTTACTTCAGTGAACTTGTAATAAGCGACTGCGCTCACGGGAAGTAAACAAACTCGACCGGCGAGATCTACTGGCGACGGCAAACTGTCCGCTACGACTAGATCAGCAGGCCCGTCATGCTTTCAGTGAATTATGTATATTTCTATAGGTTTGATGAGTGAGTTATCGAGTATCTAAATATGTGACATAAATGGTCCTATCTTTTGATTATATTGACTTATAAGCCTTAGGGCCATAGACAGTGTGTGACATTAATTTCATCATCATACTTAAATCCATTTCTGAGAAGGGGTGTAATTGTCGGACAGATAGACAGGCAGATGGACATTGTCATCCCATAAGGGTTGTGCATTTATCGACTGAGGTCCAGAACCCTATACAGACAACAGTTGTTGCCAAAATTACAGATTTGGGTTCCTATATTTCTGTGGTCATTGTATTCCTCGGAGCTATGAAGAATCCAACATATACATCTACATGAAACCACTGTGCTGAAATATGGCTAGGGGACTTAGTGTCATTATGAGCGATTTTCTGTGTTACTCCACTCACTTACTTAACAAGAGAAAAATGACAATCTATATGCCTCTGTAGATGCCCATCTCGCTTGTCTTATTCTCAAGATTCGTGCACCAGGTATATGATGGTGACAGACGAACAGCCACACAATCGTCTTCGAATACAGGTGCCCTAAATTCATTCAACAGAATTTTTCGAGAACTGCGTTGTGCTCCTTCCAAAGATACCCATTTAAGTTCTCCAAGCATCACTGTTGCGCTTTCACATGGCCTGTACCACGCTGTTGCGGCCGTAGCAGCGCTTCTCTGAATTTTTCCCTGGTTCTTGTGACAACATGATAGGGAACGCAGCACTCCATAACGGCTCCTTTACAGATGTCGCGCAAAACCTTTCCAAGGAATCGGACTCTTCTGTTCGCTTTCCCTATTGTTAATTTTAGCTGATCCTCCATTATCATATTGTTACCCCTGCATACGTATTCAGTGATACGTGCTTAATATGTACACCATTAATCTTGTAACCGGATAGTAACGATTTCTTTTCCTTTGTAATAGGTGATGTACTACGTTTTTTTACATTCACAGATACTTGTTGTTGATTAAACCAGGTTTATATTTTACGCAGGTGTTACTCCATTTCCTTGTGATATTTCAACAACGATAGTTTCGTCTAGACAACAGCTTAGGAAAAAATAATATATCGCTGCTAAATCTATATGCGACATCTCGTAGTTGTATTCAGAGTATTACATTACCTTTTCTATTCCCTGAGCAAAAAATAAAATAAATAAATAAATAAAAAATAAAAATAAAAAATAAAAATAAAAAAAATCTTAGAAATTGTGTGAAATCTTATGGGACTTCACTGCTAAGGTCATCAGTCCCTAAGATTACACAATACTTAACCTAAATTATGCTAAGGACAAACACACACACCCAAGCCCGAGGGAGGACTCGAACCTCCGCCGGGAGCAGCCACACAGTCCAGGACTGCAGCGCGCCAGACCGCTCGGTTAATCCCGCGTGGCGATTCCTTGAGCACACCCGACGTTAGTGTCGTTTCTATTGAACGTTCGCCATCCAGTAAACTGTACTCGGTTCTGTTAGCAAAATGTGGTATCGATGTTTCACAGTTGGTAACGGAAACGCACTTTTCCGACAGACGCCGATAGCGGTCGCGTGGGGACTCGGCGGATTCAATGATGTGCGCCCACTGAGCCATGCCTTCTGTGACTCCGACCACGAACGCCCTGTGCCACCGCGATAAACAAGGTGACAATTATTGCACTATATGAAAAAAAACGTGAATTAGTTACAAACTACGGCCAGCAAAAGCTTTATACAACATCTAAAAGTCACTACAAATATTCAGATTTAGGTTATGACATGTCCGATATGCCTGTTAACATTTGCGATGATGTTGGTGCAGACGAATAGCGAAATTTTGCGTGACCCGCTAAAGTGTCTGAATATTGATACTGTCGATGATCTCCTGAAAGGCTGTTTTCAGCTCAGCAATGGTTCTGGTGTTCTTGCTGTAAACTTTGTCTTTAATATAGCATCACAAAAAGGAGTCCCATGTTTTCAGATCCGGAGAATATGGCGCCCAATCGAGACCCATGCCAGTGGCCTCTGGGTACCCCAGAGCCAGAATGTGGTCCCCAAAGTGCTCCTCCAGGACATCAAACGCTCTCCTGCTTCGATGGAGTCGAGCTTCTTCTTGCATGAACCACATCTTGCCATAATCAGTGCCAATTTGGATAATGAGGATGAAATCATGTTCCAAAACCTTCACGTACCGTGCGGTGATCACCGTGCCATCAAGGAATATCGCACCGATTACTTCGTGACTGGACATTGCATACCGCACAGTCACCCATTAAGGGTGCAGAGACTTCTCGATTGCGAAATGTTGCGTGCATTAGTAGTGGGTGTCTCACAATGCACGACGCTATTAAGTTTGTTCCCTGTAAGAGATGGAAGTTATTCTTTCTCGTTCTTTTGTAAAGCTTCTTCTCTATGCCTGGAGAAAGCTACACGTTAAGTAAAACTTCGTTTACTTAATTTTCGTGTTCCCTAATAATTTCTGCCCCTGTCGTCCTTCCCATCAGTTATTTACTGGGTGTATACCAAACTCTGTCATCCTCTACAGTTTTGCCTTCTACAGCTACCTCAAGGACCACGGAAGCTATTCCCTAATCTCTTAACAGACGTTCTACCATCCTGTCCGTTCTTGTTGTTAGAGATTTCAATATACTCGTTTCCTCGCCCATTCTCCAGAGAACCTCCTCATTCCTTACCTAAGCGATCCACCTAATTTTTAACATTTTTCTGTAGCACTACATCTCAAATGCTTCGACTCGCTTCTGTTCTGGTTTTCCCACAGTCTATATCTCACAACCATACAATGCTGTGTTCCAAACGTACATTCTCAGAAATATCTTCCTCAAATTAAAGCCTATGTTTGATGCCAGAAGAATTCTCTAGGCCAGGAATGCCCTTTTTGCCAATTATAGTCTGCTTTTCATGTTTCCTTGGTCCGAGCGTCACTGATTATTTTGATGACTAGTAGCAGAACTCCTTGATCTACTTCATGATTCGGGCTTTCAAACAAATAATGAAATGAATGAAATGAGGTGGCGCTCAACTACGTACCCTCAGAGCCTACGTTGAAATATTAAAAGTTCTGGCTGGTTTCGATGTCTAGGGGCTGGAATACGTAATTGCCGCATTACAGGCCAATATTGCTGAGTATAATTTACCATCAGATACTAAAATTTAAACTAAGAAAGATATTGAAAATCTGATTACACCATCAGAATCGTCATGCAAATAATAGTAATGTACATGTTTCTTTTTGAGATATGGAATCATCTTTTGCGGAAACTCCTCTCTCAAAGAGAACATTTTAAAATTTCAGAAACGAGTCATTGAAATTATATCTGGTGACAGTCCTAGATCATCATGCAGAGACCTCTTTAAGAAACTCAGTATTCGAACTACTACGTCTCAGTACGCTTACTCATTGATGTCCTTTGTCATTTCCAACATGCCCCTTTTTATACAAAATAGTGCAAAACATGATTATAATATCAGAACAAAAAACAATCTGTATAAGGACTATAAAAGCTTAACATTAGTACAAAAGGGGTACTCACGTATTCAATAACTTACAAGAACATATCAAAGGTCTTGTAAGTGATAAAGATCGGTTTCAGAATGAAGTAAAGAACTTCCTGTTGGCCAACACCTTCTACTCCATCAATAAATATGTAAGTAAAAAAATAAAATAAAATAAAATTTGTCTCTTTCCACATCCCAGAGACTCCTCTCCATGGAATCTATGGAAAAAACGATAAATGTAATGTAGTAACGCCCACCCGATTCTGCTAGACTGACAAAAAACACACACAGGAGCTAGACTGCGAAGTCATCCAGCACCCACATCTTTCGCCTGATCTTGCGCCGTCAGATTTTCACCGAGTCCGCTCTCTGTCGAACAACATTCAAGGAAAACTCCCCTTTCCGGAAGAAAATCCGCTCCGAAAATGGGTCGCCAAGTTCTTTGCGTGGTTTCAACAGTCCTGGAATTGAAGAGGTACCCCGGCGTTGGAAAACTCTTGTAAATAGTGAAGGAGGCTGTATTATTGGTGACTAAAATTTCTGTTATGTGTATCTGCTGTGTCTATTGAACTCATGGAAAAACGCTACGAACTTATGCAGCAATCCAATAGTTTCTGAAATTCTACTGTTCGTGTTGGTTTCACGCAATCTTTCATTAACTGTGTCACTACTCGTGCGTATTGCGGATTTTAGGAAGCTTGCCAAAGTTACTAGTGCTGTACATTATCAAATTCGTAGTAAATCGGCATTTGTTACTGTAAATAAATAGCACAAGAGAGCATTTACAGTAATTTAACGGTATCGTTAATTTTTAATGACCGCAACCTGAAAAACATTTCAGAAGAAACAGTACATTTTGTACCAAGTTTTTGTGTGGGAGAATTGGAAATAAGACAAATTAAATAAGCTTAAATTGCTCGAGACTCGCTGATGATTTAGCGTTACTAGGCAATAACATTCAAGAATCTAGAACTCTAATGACGAGCGCACAAAAAGTAGCAAAACAAATAGAACTGCATATATCAGTCGAAAAGAGTGAGATAATGGTAGCAGATCTGCTAGTAATCAACCACATAACAGTATATAATGGGAAATTAAAAAAAATGGAACATTTAATGCTTAGGAGAAATTACAACATACAACGTGGACGAGAAACCTGTATGTCAAAAAAGAACCAAAAAAATGATAAAAACTCAGAGACTAACGTGGTCTACACATAATAAAAATGTCCATCAATCAGAAACATTATAAGACCGCGTTTCGAGCAGAGGCGACTTGCGGAGATGAAGCTCTGTTCAGTCACCCAGAAATACAGAACTGACGAGGTCAAAAATGTTCAAATATGTGGGAATTGCTAAGGGAGCAAACTGCTGAGGTCACTACTGAAACAAACTTATGAAAGAACGACACTGACACCCATGAGCTAGGGAGGACTCGAACTTCCGTCGGGAGGGGCGACGAGATCCTAAAAATAAAGAGAAGAAGAGCTAGGACATGCATAAATAAGAAATATCAAAAACGCGGACAAAGATGTGTATAGCAAACTGGAGCCCATTACAGATACTATACGGAAATTTTTTTTTTCTTTTTTCCGGTCGCACTATAAGGAGACGAGAAACCGGATCCCCAAGAAAAATTATAGAGATATTTTAGAACACGAACCAACAAGTAAAATGGAAATCTGGGAGGATATGAAAGAGCTAGAATTAACCCTGGACGAATTGCCGAACGAAGCAGGTAGTTCAAAAAAACTGGAAAACGTAAAAAAAGGATTTAAATCAAAAATAGGCAAACGACAAACACTAATAAGGTTATTTACAGATGAGGAATGGTAAGAAAGGTCAGAACGAATGAAAAGCTATTGGTAATTTCGGAAAGGAAACCTACTGAAGAAGACGATGGCCGTAAAAGTATAACAAGGAGAAGACTCTTCGTTTTGGCTATTAGTCACATCAAGGAAGCAAGATTTTTGTTTAACGTCCTGTCGACAACGAGGTCATTAGAAAGGTGCACAAGGTCGGAATGGGAAGAACGCTGAAGAAAGTCGTCAGTGCCCTTTCCAAAGGATCTATCCCAGAATTTCGCTTAAGTGACTTAGGGAAATCACGGTAAACCGAAACATGTATAGCAGGACGAGGTTTAGAACCGCTGTCCTCCAGAATGTGGGCGCAATGTGCTGACTATTGCGTCACCTCGCTCGCTGTTAACCGCTTCGGTTTTAAAAGGCTATCGTTAAAACATGTAGCATATAAGACCCATAAATTAAAAGATAATCACCAAGTTTAGTTTAAAGTTATTAGTTTACTGTTCCGTAAAATATTGCACTAGCCATTATGCAGCCTCATTGCGTATTCTGCTCTCGGGTACAGAATGAGTTAGGTGCTGCTCGTAAGTAGCCGGAAATCACCCTGACTACTACCAAGCGACTGGAAGTTGTCGTAAATGGGTGTGTTATGACGACTACCTGGAGTCATGTACCAGAAATACCACAGGTATCTCGAGTACTGTCCTCTCCTATGGATTTTGTCTCTTCGGCAGGAAAAGCAGGGTCTATCACTAACCGTCAGTGTTACACTCATCCCCCTAATCATCAAGGCGATGCGCTGTCTTCCACTGAAACCGAAACTGAGCCATTGAGACTCACTTCATTTGCTGGGAAACGTTCTGATTCCCTTGTCAAGAAGAGGTAAACACAAAAGGATAATGATCTACTGATCGTCAGAAGATAAGATTTACAGCGAATAATGGTACAACTAGGGAAATGGCAGCAAGGGATGGAAAGGTACACAAAGTGCACTCACTGAGTATGTTTCTGAGGCCTCATTCAGTTTGTTGAAGAGGCTGTTCTGCTAGCCATTGAGGGAACAGTGTGCTAGCAACTGCAGGTTGTGGCGCACATTTGTACAAACGATGCTAGTCGTATGGGCTCCGAGGTCATACTTGCATCATTCCAGTGACTGGGCAAGAAGGCTGAGAGGACCATCCTTGCTCACGGAGTTTCAGCAAAACTTACAATTAGCAACATTGTCCCCAGAGTAAATCATGGCTTTCTGGTTCCGACCAAGTGGAAGACTCGTAACAGAGACTGCGAAGCATCTGGAGAAAGCTAAGCTGGACTTCCTAGACTTGTACAACAGCGCTGAGAAGGGTCAGCCGTGCACTGTACATCAGAGGCTGATAACCATATAGCAGACTGTATATAGGTTGCACACAGAGTTTTTTTTAGACCAGGAAACTCTACGTCCAGCCCATATAAATATAGCTGTAGGAGACTGAGAGGAATGAGTGTAAGATCCAAGGAAATGCCTATCCAAGGGGAGAATATCAACATCCTAGTAGTTAACTTCTTGTGCAGTCCGAAACAGCCAAAGTTTGAAGCGTTCCTGAAAAGCAGTGGAGCTCACATAATACACTACTGGCCATACAAATTGCTACACCAAGAAGAAATGCCGATAATAAACGGGTATTCATTGGACAAATATATTATACTAGAACTGACATGTGATTACATTTTCACGCAAGTTGGGTGCATAGATCCTGAGAAATCAGTACCCAGAACAACCACATCTGGCCGTAATAACGGCCTTGATACGCCTGGACATAGAGTCAAACAGAGCTTGGATGGCGTGTAAAGGCACAGCTGAACATGTAGCTTCAACACGATACCACAGTCCATCAAGATCAGTGACTGGTGTATTGTGACGAGCCAGTTGCTCGGCCACCATTGACCAGACGTTTTCAGTTGGTGAGAGATCTGGAGAACGTGCTGGCCAGGGCAGCAGTCGAACATTTTCTGTATCCAGAAAGGCCCGTACAGGATCTGCAACATGCGGTCGTGCATTATCCTGCTGAAATGTAGAGTTTCGAAGAGTTCGAATGACGGGTAGAGCCACGGGTCGTAAGACATCTGAAATGTAACGTCCACTGTTCAAAGTGCCGTCGATGCGAACAAGAGGTGACCGAGACGTGTAACCAATGGCACCCCATACGCCGGGTGATACACCAGTATGGCGATGACGAATACACACTTCCAATGTGCGTTCACCGCCATGTCGCCAAATACGGATGCGACCACCATGATGCTGTAAACAGAACCTGGATTCCTCCGAAAAAATGACGTTTTGGCATTTATGCACTCAGTTTCGCCGTTGAGTACACCATGAGAGGTGCTCCAGTCTGTGATGCTGCGTCAAGGGTAACCGCAGCCATGGCCTCCGAGCTGATAGTCCATGCTGCTGCAAACGTCGTCGAACTGTTCGTGCGGATGGTTGTTGTCTTGCAAACGTCCCCGTCTGTTGACTTAATGATCGAGACGTGGCTGCACGATCCGTCACAGCCATGCGGATAAAATGCCTGTCATCTCGACTGCTAGTGATACGAGGCCGTTGGGATCCAGCACGGCGTTCATTATTACCCTCCTAAACCCACCGATTCCATATTTTGCTAACAGTCATTGGATCTCGACCAACGCGATCAGCAATGTAGCGATACGACAAACCGCAATCAGGACAGGCTACAATCCGACCTTTATGAAGGTCGGGAACTTTATCCTCCTTACACGATGCATCACAACGGCGTTTCACCAGGCAATGCCGGTCAACTGCTGTTTGTGTATGAGAAATCGGTTCGAAACTTTCCTCATGTCAGCACGTTGTAGGTGTCGCCACCGGCGCCAACCTTGTGTGAATGCTCTGAAAAGTTAGTCATTTGCATATCACAGCATCGTCTTCCCGTAGCACGTCATCTTCGTGGTGTAGCAATTTTAATGGCCAGTAGTGTACTAGATGCATAAAGCTGGTTAAAACCTGAAGTTGACAGCTGAGAATTTTGGGAAAAATTGATGCGTATATCGAAAGGATAGGCTAATGGGAAATTGAGGTGTTGTATCTGTCACATTATACAAGAAACCCTCATCCATCGAGCTAGAAATTGAAGCAGCATTCGAGACCATTTCAGTAAGTCAGTATCGGATATAGGTACATAACTGTATTTGGATTCTTCTATCAGCCACCAGACTCATCTCCTGATTTAACCGGACATCTTAGAGAAAACCCCAGTCTGCTAGCACGTAACTTCTCCAGTAATGTAATCATTGGAGAGGTCTTCAGTCATCCAACAACCAATTGAGATCATTACAACACTGTTAGTAGCGGGAGTGAGAAGACTTCCTGTGAAACTACTAAATTCATTCTCTGAAAACTATCCAAGGCAAATGGTTCTGAACCCCTCTCATGATGGAACTATGTTGGATCTAATGCCAACAAATATCCCCGACGTCACTGAGGATATACACAGTAAACTGGTACCAATCACCATGAGGTAGGTGCAGCAACGACGATTACCAAATGACACTTCAAGCGGCTAGCGTCAGTACCTCTTTCTTGTAGTGTCATCTTTGCCATCGATTTTCGTTTTGGCCCGCCACGAGTCAGTTGTTCATCGCGGGTTCGGCTTTCAAGTCTGCAGGATCCAGGCAGCACGCCTCACGATGTGATCTGTCGGTTACGATTACAAAGGGGTCGAGAGGTTGGCTCCTACTTGGTGCGCATGCTCATTGCACGTGGTATTACTGGAGTGCTGCGGCCGGAATCGGCGGAAAGGTTTGGGTTCCGGCACCGGCACGAGGCGTGGTGTTTGGCTTTTCTCGCCAGGCAGCGCACGTTGAGAAGAGTTGCCGGAGCGTCGCTTGGCATTAAGCATTCACCAGAGTACATGGCGTGTGTTTGATTTAAACAGGTGCAATTGTGTGCTTACCTATATTTGTTAATGGTTAACTAATGTCGTCTTCAGTGTGAATTTGGTGAGGAGTCTGATACGTCAAAGTCATGTCACACGTGGCATGAATACGGGCCTTGGGCTTTCCATCGTAGCTTCCCATCACTTGATGAGGGATCTGCAGCAATATGTAAGGAAGCCCGGAGACTGCTCATTATTGAGTGACTGTGTATCTATAGTTGTTGTAACCTAGGTGATTAAGTACCAAAATTTGCACCTTTGATTACAAGTAACAAAATACTATGCTGTCTCCGTCAGACTCCATGAAAATGTGGTTCTGGTGGGCTCTTGTCCCTTTAAGGTAATACTCAGATGTTACTATCCCGTTTCAAGGAACAACCTTCTCTACGCGTGTATGTAGTGTTTAAATGAATTTTTGAGTGTTGAGGTTAAAAAAATTCCTGTTTTAATGTTACGTTTTATTCTTTTATGTAACATGAATGTGCAATTGCAAGCGTGCTGTCGTGCGGAGCGCAGTATACGAGGTGTGGCTAGAAAAAAACCGGACTAGTACTGGT
Organism: Schistocerca americana; assembly: GCF_021461395.2. Lineage (NCBI taxonomy): Eukaryota > Metazoa > Arthropoda > Insecta > Orthoptera > Acrididae > Schistocerca > Schistocerca americana. The sequence goes on from NC_060123.1 coordinate 265,635,772, forward strand.
GAAACAATAAAACGAATGCAATAAGGCTGAAAGTCGCGTGGCCTGTCACGTGACTCCCTCTCCGCCTACTGCTCGAGTTTCATCTGCCTCCTGCACTCAGTCTGCCCGTGGCGTCTGTTTTAAGTAGTTGACGTTTTGTCTGTGCGTCGGAAAATGTTGAGGGTACAGAAAGAACAGCGTGTTAACATCAAATTTTGTTTCAAACTAGGAAAATCTGCAAGTGAAACGTTTGTAATGTTACAACAAGTGTACGGCCATGATTGTTTATCGCGAACACAAGTGTTTGAGTGGTTTAAACGATTTAAAGATGGCCGCGAAGACACCAGTGATGACACTCGCACTGGCAGACCATTGTCAGCAAAAACTGATGCAAAAATTGAAAAAATCGGTAAACTTGTTCGACAAGATCGCCGTTTAACAATCAGAGCAGTGTCTGAGTTAACAGGAGTTGACAAGGAAAGTGTTAGGCAGGTTCTTCATGAAAGTTTCAACATGAACAAAATGTGTTCAAAAATGGTTCCAAAGTGTCTCACAATTGAACAGAAGGAACGCCGAAGAATGATTTGTTCTGACATCCTGGAAAACATTGAAAGTGATCCCACCTTCTTACAAAATGTTATTACTTGCGATGAATCGTGGTTTTTTACTTACGATCCCGAAACTAAACGCCAATCGATGCATTGGAAAACTCCTGGTTCTCCACGACAAAAAAATGCACGAATGTCAAAATCGAAATTCAAGGCAATGATGATTGTTTTTTTTTTTTTTTTGACATCAAAGGGATTGTGCACATTGATTGGGTACCAGAGGGACAAACAGTGAATCAGCATTACTACATTAGCGTCCTGGCTACCCTACGTGAGCGAGTACGGAGAAAACGGAACGATTTGTGGAGAAAAAAGTCATGGATCCTTCACCAAGACAATGCCCCAGCTCACAGTGCGTTGTCAGTGAAGACGTTTTTGGCAAAACACAACATTCCCATCTTAGATCATCCACCCTACTCACCTGATTTGGCCCCCTGTGACTTTTTTCTTTTCCCTAAAGTCAAGTCAGCTTTGAAAGGAACTAGATTTGAGACTGTTGAAACACTAAAAGAAAAAGCGACGGAAGTAATGTATGGACTTACCGAAAATGATCTGCAGCATTGCTATGAACAGTGGAAAATTCGTATGGAGCGGTGTAGAGACCGAGGAGGAGAGTACATTGAAGGAGATAACATGAAATTGTAAATAATTGTAAATAAATGTTTTTTCCAGCATCAGTCCGGTTTTTTTCTAGCCGCACCTCGTACTAGTATTTCGTCCGGTGCGGTGAGACGTGGCACCGGGGCTTGACGACTTGGACATTGCCAGTAGAACCGTGGTACGTCAGACTGGGCTTCATGTTGCTGGCCTTCTGCCTCGACCTCGTCTTTAAGTTGAGTATTTCTGTCCTCTTGGTTCCTGGCTGTGTCATGCCTTTAAGCTTTGTAGCTCGCTTCTCCGCCGCTTTGGCGAATGCACCTTTCTACTCGAAATAGGAATTTAAACCCTTAATACTGGGATTCACTTTGTATTAGTGCCCGATCACATTGCTGGAGGCTCCACCTCATTAATTCTGTATTCTCTTATCAGCCTTTTATTTATTATTTTGGTACCTTGTGTGCTAGTTGAGAAGTTTAATTTTTATAAAGGGCGGTTTCATGTGCGTATGTTCTCAGGGAATGTTTAGATCGTGGGGCTCTGATTTTTATTGCTTATTTAATTATTGCCTCCCTGTACTGGCATCAATTGGATCCTTTCTTAGTCAGAAATTAGTGTGGCCAGTGTCTTCATTGCCGAGCGTTGAAGTTTTAGAAGTTGCTTTTATTATTACTTGTGTGCCTTATGTTAGGTCATAATGCTATACCTTGGTATGAATTTATATTGCAAAAGGAAAGCCATTGTACAGGACAGTGCAGCGGATTCAGAGTTCGGTAAATATTGATTTTATTAAGTATCTACACCAACAAATTTTGTTAATGTTTTATGCATTTGTTATGCAGATTGTAGCATTGGTTTAAGAAAAAATTTTACTGTGCTCCTTTGAAGTTATTAAATTGGTCTGTTTTATTGTATTTAAATGGTGCAAGTTAATAAACATTGTTTAACACAAACTGTGTATGTTTGGTAATTATGTAACTGATATTTCCTGTCGTGTTATTGGACGCAAATAGCACGTTCCACCAAACTACAAATAAGTAGAAAATTTATATGTTCAATAAACTAGATAAAACAGCAGTAGTGCTACATCGCAAAGAGGAACTTGAAACTTTAGCTCAGGGCAGAAGCACATAGGGGAATTATGGAACAAGTTAAAAAGATCATCTAGTGGCTAGATATGCACCCAGTGCAACACTTCTTGTTGAAAGAGACGTACCATGGTATACGGTCAATGTAAAGAAGCTTCTAAAGACACAGAGGCCAAAACACAATAGGTGTACAACGAAGCATAGGGCTATAGATTGGGAGATGCTGAACGAAACACATTTGGCTGGCAAGAGAGCAATGTGAAACCCTTAATGACTACAGTAGGACTGCGGAAGAATAAATGCTCAATTCCACTATCAAATGTTCTTTTACAAAGGAAAATTCCGGAGTATTGCCCAATTTAAATATCGCACCGCTGAAAAGATGACTGAAATATACATTAGCGCAGCAACAGCAGAAATCGTTAAAATATAACAATGCTCCAAGACCCGATGGGTTACCATCATACGATAAAATGAATTTGCAGCTGAATTATCTCATCGTTTTACTACTGTAAGTCCTCGAACAAAAACCCGTGTCTAATAGTTGTAAGAAAGCACACGTCACACTCATTACTCATTTACACGAAGGACAGCAGGAGTGATGCACAGAACTACCACAAGATATCCGTGACATCCATTTGTTGTAGAATCTTAGAACAAATTCCGAGCTGAAATGTAATGAGGTATTTCGAACAACAAGACCTTCTCCAAGCCAACCAGCATGGAGTACGAAAATATCGATCATGTGAAACTTGCACTTTTCTCACTTGACATACTGAAAATGCAGTAAGGTAGCTTATATCTCGATTTGCACAATCGACTTGACTCAGTACCACTTCTACGCTTACTATCGGTTGTACTTTCGTCTGTGGTATAAAGCGAAATTTGAGTCGATTGATGTTTTTTGCATGGAGGACGCAGCAAGCCATCTTCAAGTAGAAGTACCTTCGGAAGTGCCCGATTCATGTTGTATATTAATGAAATTGTGGCCAATACTGATAGCATCCTCAGACTTCCCGCAGATGACGCAGCTGTCTTTAAAGAAGTACTGTCTGAAAGCTGGTGCACAAATATTCAGCCTTGATAAAATTTCAAATGAGCGGCTAAGCATGCCAACTTGCTTTAAATGTTTAGAAATGAAAAACTGTGTACTTCAGAAAACGAAAAATCCTAATTACACTATAACAGCTGAAAAATGCTCATGTCGAAACACACAAAAAGAGAATGAGCTCCCCTTTAAAAAGACAAGAAAAGTTGGGAACCAACTGCCTCAGTCCTCATTCCACCTTATTCAACAAAAATTTTAGCAAGCGATTGTTTTAGCGCTCTTTTAACACTGAAAATCTTAAATCCTTTTACCCTGTCTCTTTGTAGCGAATCTATCCTTCACTGCCATTGTTTATAAATGTCTCTGTCCTATTGTCTCCTTTTTCCCACATTACGTTTGTATTACTAGAAGTCTCTTGAGTGAGCGCGCCAAGTTCCCGTCACTTCCGACACACAGTACAGCTGCAGGACAGTTTCAAAATGGCATTTGTAGGTGACGTACGTGACAAGCAACGTGTCGTTGTTGAATTGCTCACTGCAGAGAAAGAAACTGTGTGGAATATTCACAAAGGCTTGTGCAACGCCCATGAACATCTGCTGACGACAGAAGAATAGTTAGTCGCTGGGCACGGAGGGTGAGGTCATAAAAAGATGGTTCGGCGGAGCTCCACGATTTGTAGCGGTTGGAGAGATCATTCACGGCTGTCACACCTGACATGTTCCAGCGAGCTGATGTTGTCATTCGCGAGGACAGACGCATTACGACTCTACTGTTGGCGCTGCATCTGTAAATCAGAAAGGGAAGTGTGGATGCAATTATCCGCACTTGAATATTCAAAAGTGTGTTCAATGGGTCCAGCGGTGTCTAACGTGGATCACCAATCGCAGAGCAACATTTGTCTTGATTTGTTGCAACGTTTCAAAGCTGAGTTGTGGTGTTGGGGGGAGGGGGGGGACCTTGTTCTCCCGGATTGTGACAGGTGATGAAATCTGGGTTCACCATTTTGAGCCGGAAACAAAAAGACCATCAGTGGAATGGCACCATTCACACTCCCTACAGCAGAAAAGATTCAAAGCAACTGTTTCCGCCGGTAAGGTCATGGTCACCGTGTTCTGGGAGTGAGAAGGTGTGATTCTCATTGATGTGATGCCAAGAGGTGGTACCATTAATTCAGAAGCATATGTCAACGCATTAACAAAACTCAAGACGCGCTTCCGGCGACTTAGGCACCACAGCAACACAGGAGACGTTTTGCTGCAACACGATGACGCTCGGCCCCACACCAGTTTGAGGACTTCTGAACATATCGTAAAACAGGGTTGGACAGTGTTACTCCAGTCGCCCTACATCCCTAACCTAGTCCCCTCGGACATGCGCTTGTTTGAGCCATTAAAGGATGCCATTAGTGGAAGATGTTTTGAGGACCATGAGGTGATTCACACAGTGAAGCACTGGCTCCGCAACCAGGAGAAGGATTGGTACCGACAGGGCATGAACGCCCTTGTTTCGCGGTGGAGGAAGGCCATAGAACGGGATGGAGATTAAATGGAAAAATAGGGTGTGTAGATATAAGACCATTCTTTCGTGTGTGTAATACTCGTTGTGTTCAATAAACAATTGTTGAAGGGAAAAAAATGCGATGCATTACTTTCTGAGCAACCCTCGTATATAACGAATTCTAACGCCAATAGTGTTTTGCCAATTTGTTTTTATACTCCGACACTGACAATGTTGAGTGTTTATGGAAAAAGTTCAAGGCAATCGTAAAATGCGTTTTAGACAGGTACGTGCTGAGTAAAACTGTGAGGGACGGGAAAAACCCACCGTGGTACAACAACAAAGTTAGGAAACTACTGCGAAAGCAAAGAGAGCTCCACTCCAAGTTTAAACGCAGCCAAAACCTCTCAGACAAACTGAAGCTAAACGATGTCAAAGTTAGCGTAAGGAGGGCTATGCGTGAAGCGTTCATTGAATTCGAAAGTAAAATTCTATGTACCGACTTGACAGAAAATCCTAGGAAGTTCTGGTCTTACGTTAAATCAGTAAGTGGCTCGAAACAGCATATCCAGACACTACGGGATGATGATGGCATTGAAACAGAGGATGACACGCGTAAAGCTGAAATACTAAACACCTTTTTCCAAAGCTGTTTCACAGAGGAAGACCGCACTGCAGTTCCTTCTCTAAATCCTCGCACAAACGAAAAAATGGCTGACATCGAAATAAGTGTCCAAGGAATAGAAGAGCAACTGGAATCACTCAATAGAGGAAAGTCCACTGGACCTGACGGGATACCAATTCGATTCTACACAGAGTACGCGAAAGAACTTGCCCCCCTTCTAACAGCCGTGTACCGCAAGTCTCTAGAGGAACGGAGGGTTCTAAATGATTGGAAAAGAGTACAGATAGTCCCAGTCTTCAAGAAGGGTCGTCGAGCAGATGCGCAAAACTATAGACCTATATCTCTTACGTCGATCTCTTGTAGAATTTTAGAACATGTTTTTTGCTCGCGTATCGTGTCATTTCTGGAAACCCAGAATCTACTATGTAGGAATCAACATGGATTCCGGAAACAGCGATCGTGTGAGACCCAACTCGCCTTATTTGTTCATGAGACCCAGAAAATATTAGATACAGGCTCCCAGGTAGATGCTATTTTTCTTGACTTCCGGAAGGCGTTCGATACAGTTCCGCACTGTCGCCTGATAAACAAAGTAAGAGCCTACGGAATATCAGACCAGCTGTGTGGCTGGGTTGAAGAGTTTTTAGCAAACAGAACACAGCATGTTGTTATCAATGGAGAGACGTCTACAGACGTTAAAGTAACCTCTGGCGTCCCACAGGGGAGTGTTATGGGACCATTGCTTTTCACAATATATATAAATGACTTAGTAGATAGTGTCGGAAGTTCCATGCGGCTTTTCGCGGATGATGCTGTAGTATACAGAGAAGTTGCTGCATTAGAAAATTGTAGCGAAATACAGGAAGATCTGCAGCGGATAGGCACTTGGTGCAGGGAGTGGCAACTGACCCTTAACATAGACAAATGTAATGTATTGCGAATACATAGAAAGAAGGATCCTTTATTGTATGATTATATGATAGCGGAACAAACACTGGTAGCAGGTACTTCTGTAAAATATCTGGGAGTATGCGTACGGAACGATTTGAAGTGGAATGATCATATAAAACTAATTGTTGGTAAGGCGGGTACCAGGTTGAGATTCATTGGGAGAGTGCTTAGAAAATGTAGTCCATCAACAAAGGAGGTGGCTTACAAAACACTCGTTCGACCTATACTTGAGTATTGCTCATCAGTGTGGGATCCGTACCAGGTCGGGTTGACGGAGGAGATAGAGAAGATCCAAAGAAGAGCGGCGCGTTTCGTCACTGGGTTATTTGGCAACCGTGATAGCGTTACGGAGATGTTTAATAAACTCAAGTGGCAGACTCTGCAAGAGAGGCGCTCTGCATCGCGGTGTAGCTTGCTCGCCAGGTTTCGAGAGGGTGCGTTTCTGGATGAGGTATCGAATATATTGCTTCCCCCTACTTATACTTCCCGAGGAGATCACGAATGTAAAATTAGAGAGATTAGAGCGCGCACGGAGGCTTTCAGACAGTCGTTCTTCCCGCGAACCATACGCGACTGGAACAGGAAAGGGAGGTAATGACAGTGGCACGTAAAGTGCCCTCCGCCACACACCGTTGGGTGGCTTGCGGAGTATCAATGTAGATGTAGATGTAGACTTACACACTTTGACACACATAAAAAACAAATAATTATGCATAAAATATGGTTATCACAAAGCTGTCTCCCATCGAACATATGTTCACTTTACACTACTTCACACAAAAAATGCCCAACTTAATCTACACACGCAGTATATGAAAAAATACGCTGATTTGTAAATACGAAGAATTTTGTACGACAAAATAATTTTTTAAGGTGCTTACGCCGCCATGCGGCACCTCTTCGACCAAACATTACGTGAATATTTTACGACCATAGGCACCGTAAATTTCAGTCTCTGGATCTACACCAGTTTTCAGGGCCGTTTCCTTTTTATTAAAGTATGGAGCCGGAAAGAGTGACTGCTCAGATGCCTCTGTTCGTGCTGTAATTAGTCTGATCTTGTCTCCACGAACCGTATGGGAACGATAGGTTCATAACTGAAAGTTAGTTCTACAAACTTTGTATGTAGCTTTTCACGTGATACTTTGCGTCTATCTTCAAGCGTCTGCCAGTTCAGTTTTTTCAGCATCTTTGTGATACTCTCCCAAGGGTCGAACGATCCTGTGACCAGTTGTGCTGCCCTGCTTCGCATCGGTTCAGTATTTTCCGTTAGTCTTACATGGTGCCGGCCTCACACACTTGAGCAATAGTCTAGGACGTGTCGCACAGGTGTTTTGTAAGCAGTCTGCTTTGCAGACTGATTGTGTTTCCCTAGTCTTCTACCAGTGAAATGCAGTTTGCGACCCGTTTTACCTACGATTGAGGCTATTGATCGTTCCATTCAACATCCCTACAAATTGCTACACTCAGATATTTGCACTAATTGGCCGATTTAAACTGCAGCTCACTATCGGTCGGCGCACGACAGTGTACAGTATGTTCCAAAAACACCCGCGCAAAGACGTGTTTTTCAGGATGTCAAATATCGCGTTGTGTTGATCACACCCGATCGAGGTGGCGCAGTGGTTATCACACTGGACTCACATTCCGGAGGACGACGGTTCAAACCCTCGTCCAGGCATCCTGATTTAGGTTCTCCATGATTTCCCTAAATCGCTGCAGGAGAATACCGAGACGGTTCCTTTGAAAGGGCACGGCCGATTTACTTCCCCTTCCTTCCCTAATCTGAACTTGTGCTCCGTCTCTGATGACCTCGTTGTCGGCGGGACGTTAAACACCAATCTTCCGTTGATCCCGGGGATAAGCATTTTTGATATCCCTTGGCATAGCGACCATTTGTATACCTATCAGAAGAATGGGTATATTGTAGGTATAGCCACGCAGGGTGGCCGCGCGGTTGAGACGACATGTCACGAATCACGCGGCCCCTTCCGCCAGACGTTAAAGTCCTCCCTCGGGCATGGGTGTGTCTGTGTTGTCCTTAGCGGAAGTTGGTTTAAATAATGTGTAAGTCTAGGGACCGATGATCTCAGCAGTTTGGTCCCTTAGGAATTCACATGCATTTGAACATTTGGACTGTAGGTATTCTACATTAGTGTCATCTACATCTACATACATACTCCACAATGCACGATACGGTGCGTGGCGGGGGGTACCTCGTACCACAACTAGCATCTTCTGTCCCTGTTCCACTCCCAAGCAGAACGAGGGAAAAATGACTGCCTATATGCCTCTTTACGAGCCCTAATCTCTCTTATCTTATCTTTGTGGTCTTTCCGCGAAATGTAAGTTGGCGGCAGTAAAATTGTACTGCAGTCAGCCTCAAATCCTGCTTCTCTAAATTTCCTCAGTTGCGATTCACGAAAAGAACGCCTCCTTTCCTCTAGAGACTCCCACCCGAGTTCCTGAACCATTTCCGTAACACTCGCGTGATGATCAAACCTACCAGTAACAAATCTAGCAGCCCGCCTCTGAATTGCTTCTATGTTCTCCCTCAATCCGACCTGATAGGGATCCCAAACGCTCGATTAGTAATCAAAAATAGGTCATATTAGTGTTTTATATGCGGTCTCCTTTACAGATGAACCATATCTTCCCAAAATTCTACCAACGAACCGAAGACGACTATCCGCCTTCCCCACAACTGCCATTACATGCTTGTCCCACTTCATATCGCTCTGCAATGTTACGCCCATATATTTAATCGACGTGACTGTGTCAAGCGCTACACCACTAATGGAGTATTCAAACATTACAAGATTCTTCTTCCTATTCATCTGCATTAATTTACATTTATCTATATTCAGAGTTAGTTGCCATTCTGTAAACTTTACACACTTCCTCCATCCCAAGCAAATTCAGTAAATCGGTTGATTCTTTGGCATTAGGTGTGGTTTAAGGTGGACCAAGACAGCTTAGTGAAGCACAATTTGCTCATGGGCGTATACTAAGAACTCCTCGAAAATCCATGCTCACGGGGATGGCCTCTTCTATAATTTCTATTCGTGACAAATCGTCAAAGTTTTTATTACATATTCTTAAGATGATTTTCTCAGAAACTCCTAAACATTTTTTGATATCATTATGCAGCACCAAGTCCCAAAGGTTTAAAGTCACCGTACTTACGCGGAAAAGCGCAAAAATGGTTCTTAGCCTTATTACACCATGAGCTGCAATTACCTAAATTACTAACCATAGGAAAGAGCTCAAATTTGAACTGTACGTTCTTGAGAAACACTATTTTCACGTTTTTTTAAAAAATCTTTATCCGTTATATCAAGAGACACTCGGAATACCGTGATTTTCAGGTACCAAAACTAAAACCAGTAGGGCTGGCCTCCTCTGTAATTTCTACTCATGGGAAGTTTGGAAAATTTTGCTACATGTGCCTTAGCTGGTGTTCTTGTGAAACCTTGAAACTCTTCTCGATATCATTATTCATTACCTAGATCCAGAGGTTCAAATTTACTTTACTTATGATCGCAAAATATGGAAGTAGGATCTAGTCTGTGGCGTAAATGTAGTAGTAACTGATGTGATGTAGTTAACGCATGGCAAGAGCTCTTTGATCATTACAGAGTCACCATACTATGTTCTTAGTCTCATTTTTCTGAACAACTGAACTTAATGATGCGTTACATCTGTGTGATGAGCACTTCACAGCTATGCAGGCTACCTTGACCTGCAACTTATTTGATGGTGCCACATGGCGGCTTGAAAACCTTACAGAAAATTGTTCTTCATACAAAATTCTTTGTACTCACGAATCAAACACTGCAATTTTTCGCATACTGTAGGTGTAAAGTAAAAATGTTGTGCGCTTTTATGTCAAGTAGTGTAATGTGAAACTGCGTTGGACGGGAGACGGTTTTGTGATAACCATATGTTGTGCGTAGTTATTTGTTGCTTATATGTCTAAAAGTATCTGTGTCGAAGTAAATAAAAAACTGTCAAACTTTGCTGGCCTACAGAGTTAGTTATACTTGAGCAACGCATTCTGCTGTAATAAGGAAAAGAAAGGAACCAGCTGACAAAAGACACCGACAGAAAAGTGGGAAACCAACTTCCTCAATCGTCATTCCGCCTTCCTCGCCAAAACTTTTGACGTGCATAAATTTGGGAGATAGTTTGATGCGATAGACAACCTGGCAAATTAATACTGCGTGTAGGACACCTACTCCAGCCTCTCATCTAAGAACCCTGCTATCACATTTCATTAACACATTTCTTCTGTTACCTACGTCACAGACATAGCCACGTTTACAGATATGTGTAGACAGAATGACATAAGAGAACAACCATACCTTGGATGCTATTACTGTAGTGACAATAACTGCAATGAAAGTGATCATACTAGCCAGAATGAGTTACTCCTCTGTAGCGGCGTGTGCGCTGATTTGAAACTTACTCTCAAATTAAAACTGTGCGACGGACCTGTTCTTGACCTTGGGACCTTTGTCTTTCCCAAACAAGTGCTCTGTCAACTGGGTTACTGAAGCACGACTTCCACCCCTCACAGCTTTACATTTCGCCTCACAGACTTCACAGATGTTCTGTATACCTAGAGAGACTAACACTCCTCGAAGAAAGGACATTGTGGTGGCATGGACTAGCCACAACCTGGGGGATAATCTTCGCGGTATCCTTTCTTCAGAGAGTGCCAGTCTTGCAAAGTAAGCAGAAATACTTCTGTAAAGTTTGGAAGGTAAGAGCTGAGGTACTGATGTGAGTAAATCTATGAGGGCGGGTCGTAAGTCCACCTTGGGTCGCTGAATCGGTGGAACATTTGCCCTCGAAATACAAACGTCTCAGGCTCGTGTCCCGCACTTTTAATCTGCCCTGAATTTTCTGTGCGTGTCTTTGATAGCAAAGGATGTGGTCTGCAAGAAATGGGCGTAACATATCAACTTTCGTCTGTGAACAATAAAAACGTTTAATGTAGCGTTCTAACCTAAACACCAGACAGAAGCGCATATTTAGAAAACAGAATATGGTCTGCGTCGTCTACAGCGACTACAGTGATGATTTTACGATAAAGCCAACGACATATCTTGACGTTGGTGTCACACGAATAGCAGTAGTGACTTTGCCTATTAGACATTACCAAGTATCGAGAAAGACCGATTGATCTAAAACGAGGGCAACTTTGTGTACGCAGGAACAGCGCCACGGTACACACCTTCTAGACCTTCAAGAAACCAGTACTGTAACATGTAGCGGTCACCCCCCTCAGCGAAGGAGTAACGGACAAAGAGAAGACGCCCTCGCAAAAGAGTCTGGAGACGTAATCTGCACAAATCATAACATTGTCACTGTGAGTATCGGAAATGATAAGCTATGGAGAACACATATGAGAAAATGTGAAGCTGTGCTAGCAAATTAGGTTTACATCTACGCGTATACTCGGGGAAATACTATGAAGCGTGTGGCAGGTAGAACTTCTTGTTGTACAGCGTATTAATGTTTATTCTTGATGTATTGACGCATGGACTGTGTGAAGAATGACTGATAATATTCTTGCGTGCGAGATGTTATTTGCTTAGTTTTATCTGCACGACCTCTGTTGGACAGATACGTAGACGGTAACGAATATTCGTGTTTCTTCCTTTGAAACACACTTGTTGAAGTTTTCTAAACAATTCTTGTCAGATGTCCTTCTGCGAGGATCGGTCAGTTGAGATTTTTCCGTTATTCTGTTGCAGTATCTCTCCAGTCAGGCAAACATGTGACAATTTATACCACCCTTCTAAACACACCTCGATATTCTCAGTTAGCCCGACGTCATTTACGTCCCTTATAGTTGCCAAATATTCTAGATATTGCTGCCGTGGTCTTCTGTACAGAGACTAGTTTGATGTAGCTCTCCATGTTACTTTATCCTGTGCAAGCCTCTTCATCTCCGAGTAACTACTGCAACCTGAATTCCTTCTGAATCAGTCTATCCATCTATTGGTCTCACTTTACGATTTTTACCTCCAAAACTAAATTGGTGATCAGAACGTGTCCTTCCAACCGATTCCTTCTGCTAGCCAAGTTGGGCCACAAATTTCTTTCCTCGCCAATTCTATTCAGTACCTCCTCATTGGTTACGTGGTCTACGCGTCTAATCTTCAGCATTCTTTTGTAGCAGCACATTTCAAAAGCTTCTATTCTCTTCTTCTCTTCTGGCATGTTTTTTTAATTCAGTCTTTTTTGCAAGCTAGCCCAGCTTCCAAGTAGCCTGCTGTACTGTGTACTTACGCTACGGCTATGTGACGGGTGCACGTAATATCTCTTACACTGTTACTCACAAACCACAAAGTAGGCGTTTGGACGGATTAAACAGATTTCTGTGTTAGTTGCACACGTAACTATAACTAAAGAGATCAGAAAAGGAGTACTCGACAAAACATTCATGCTCTTTAAGAAGAGTGTGATATCACTTCTGTGTTATTACAGCACGAAAGGCATAGAGGATCGAAGTTATGGTGCCTGACGACAACTCCATTCAGAAAACGTTATGGTTGATTCCTGAGTCTGTAGCTTTCTCAGTCCTGGCTTTGTATCTTTATTTGAATAATGATCTGATCACACTTAGCGGATAACAGTCTGTCTCTTCATGTGCTCAAATCAGTAGTCCTACAATAGCAATTCTAACACTGTCACCTAACTTCATACGTTCACTTGTGGAATATGCAGATAATAAGATCTCACTCGAAAATAAAGATGGAACTGACCCGCTAAACTATTAAATAACAATTTCTATCTGTTACATATAAAGACCTTAACTTCTCTGCCGAAGAGAGATGTCATTATCCGTCCCAATTACTACGAAATTGTGAACTGTAACGCAAATCTGAGACGTAAGATACTTATTTCTGACTCACTCGTGTCATTCTCTACGAAAGTTCTTCGCGATATATCAGACCCTTTTTCCGTAATATATATACTGCTAATATACAGCTATGTAATCTCATGTCTTTTCCAAAGAGCAAACGATTTTGTATACATTTTGGTCCTTATCGTATACAGGAACAGCTTTATACCAACTAGTATAAATCTCTTTCTCTGGCCTAGGCTGTTTACTATTGCTTCTTGTACTCTGTACATCAAATATAGGAGAGAGTAAAATGAAAACTTCGAGTACTCAATACAAACGTGGATATATTGGTTTCACAAAGAAACTGAAATACAAAACTGCTCTGAAGATGAACCCTAAGCAGTAGGAGAAATATAGTCGAACAATATACAGACACACGCATCAAGATGTAAGTGAGTTTGAACGTGGCGTTATAGTCAGCACACGAGCGATGGAACACGGCATCTCAAAGGTAGCGATGAAATCGAGATTTTCCCGTACGACTAATTCACGAGTGTACTGTGAATATCAGGAAACCGGTAAAACATCGAATCTCCGACATCGCTGCGGCCGGAGAAAGATCCAGCAGGAACGGGACCAACGACGACTGCAGAGAATCGTTCAACGTGACTGAAGTGCAACCCTTCAGCAAATTTCTGCAGATTTCAGTGCTGAGTCATCAACAAGTGTAAGCGTAGCGAACCATTCAACGAAACATCATCGAATGGGCTTCCGGAGCCGAACGCCCACTCGCGTACCCTTGATGACTGCACGACACAAAGCTTTACGCCTTGCCTCGGCCCGTCAGCACCGACGCCGGACTGTTGATGATTGGAAACATGTTGCCTGGTTGGGCGAGTCTCATTTCATATTAAATCGAGCGGATGGACGTGTACGGATACGGAAACAACCGATGACTCCACGGACCCTGCATTTCAGCAGGGACTGTTCAAGGTGGTGGAGGCTCTGTAATGGCATGGGGCGTGTGCAGTTGGAGTGATGTGGGACCGCTGATACGTCTAGGCACGACTCTGACAGGTGACACGTACGTAAGCATCCCGTCTGACCACCTGCGTCCATTCATGTCCATTGTGCATTCCGAAGGACTTGGGAAATTCCAGCAGGGCAATTCGACAGCCCATACTCTCAGATTTGTTCTAGGATTGCTTCAGGAACACTCTTCTGAATTTAAACACTTCCACCTGTAGCACTCTCGGGGATAAAACTGTTGGGGGGACCCTTAAATTGTTCCCGCTTGGACCGCGCCCTGTCCACGCCACGTAACCGGTACTCCCGCTACGGTCGCATTATTTCTGCTGCACATTGCTACTGGCTTACCTGGAATTATGTATACAAATATGCATATGGGTTTAGGGGAGCCACTCAAGACTAAAACACCACTGTCCTAAGTCTGATACGAAAAATTATATTCTGAGACGATAAGAAAATCGCAGGTTGCACAGTAGACACACTAAGTCGTATGTGTTGATGCCAATTAACATTCTTGCTAAAACAGCTGAGAGGTCATAATTATCATTCTCTGATTATTGTACGGTATTGTTGACGATGTTAATGTTTTTCACTATTGTACTTCGCGCCGTCACATGTATCTGGCAGTCTTACTCTGGCCGAAACTTCGGTGATAGATACACAGGCAATGATGATGATTATCTGTCCACAATTATCACTTGGAGGAGCGTACGCGTAACCGACACGACGCGGGTGATTTTTGATGAAGCGAAAGCCGAATGGGCGGACGAATGCTCTTACGCTCGTCACGTACACACAGGTACCTGGTACTAGTCCTTTTTGGCACTTGTAATAATATGACACTGTTCATGAAAGTTAACTTACAGTTCTCACTTCTACGAGAGTGCTCCTAACCGTCGCGACGCGATTGATTGTTGCTGATGTGGAAACGCGATGACACGTGTTCTCATGCTTGCTACAAGACCCTAGCACTTGATTGCTCTCCTTTGTGGTAAACTATTTTACTGATTCTCATTAGTTTCATTTATGGTGGCCGAACACGACGCGGATGATTGATGTACGGCACGACACCCAAACTGGCGGATACTCAAATACTTTATTGGTTGCACTGCTCGTACTTAATTACTTCCCTACGTCCTTTTCACTGAATCCACTTCCATTACTTCACAATAACAGTACTTGAAACCACACTTGAATTTCCATAATAATGCCTTTCCCATGCAGAGTTACCCACAACAAGCAGCTCCACGTCCCGTGCTTGACTCTGCAATCCGCCACTCACAAAGTTACTCATCAACCAAACCAGCGATATGACAATACGCTTACACGCTGAACTCCCCAGACATGAATATTGGTCAGCATATCTGGGATGGCTTGCAGCGTGGTGTTCAGAAAAGATCTGCTCCCCCTCGAACTCTTATGGATTTATAGACAGCCCTTCAGGATTCATAGCGTTATTTCCCTCGAGCATTACCTCAGACATTAGTCGAGTTCATGCCACGTCGTGTTGCGGCACTTCCGCGTGCTCGCGGGGGCCCTATACTATATTAGGCAGGTGTACCAGTTTCTTTGGCTCTTCAGTGCGTATAAAGTGAAAGAAGATTTGGTCACAAGGTACACTATACCTGAAGCCAATATCTACACGGTGAAATTCTGTAGCAGTTGCCTGCACAGTGAACTGAAGATAGGCGATAGAGATGGCGGAGAATTGAGTCGTGATGCATCGGCTTCCTCCGTCACAGCGGGCGTCGGTACGAATGTGTAGAGCGGGATGTGATGCGATACTCTTCTGTTAACTACGGATAAATATTCGCCGACAGAAATTCACGTCAATGAAACATTAAATGTTGTTACGACCCTCTAATGGCTTCGTGCTCTACTTCGGAATACACTTTGCATGCAAATTTGAAAAATTTATTCCATGCACTCGGAATACAAATGGCTCCGTGAGGCGACTGGGCTCTAAGTTAGTATATTCATTACGCGCACAGCGGGAGCTGAGTTGTGGTCTACCGCGCTCCATCGCACTGCATGTGGGTAACAATGTAGGCCATGCGCCACAGTGTGCGTACTGAATGAGCAGTTACAGCTGACGTCTTCAGCAGACTGCCGTCGCATGAGAAGCGGCCGGGAAGCGCTGTGGACATATTCAGACGTTTCTCAGCCTTTTTCAATCGACCAGCAGCACAGTTAACACGCTGTGACGTTTGACCGACAAGATCTTGTGTAAATGAGGAAGGAAAGAGTTTTTTGTGCGTCGATAACCGTTATATCCTCGTTGCTAATGACAAGCGGGTGGAATGTGGCTAAAGGATCTATCGGCGTAGGAATATAGACAAGTAAGCAAAAGATTAGTTGCCACAAATGCCGTCTGAATAAATATAATCGTACTCAGTTTATTCTGATGAAGTACTACACAGTTGACAACGCATTATAGCTGTGACTAGCAATAAGCAGAGGCTTGACAGTGGCGTGCTTCTTATATACACTACTGGCCATTAAAATTGCTACACCACGAAGATGAAGTGCTACAGACGCGATATTTAACCGTTAGGAAGAAGATGCTGTGATATGCAAATGATTAGCTTTTCAGAGCATTCCTACAACGTGCTGACATGAGGAAAGTTTCCAACCGATTTCTCATGGACAAACAGCAGTTTACCGGCGTTGCTTGGTGAAACGTTGTTGTGATGCCACGTGTAAGGAGGAGAAATGCGTACCATCACGTTTCCGACCTTCATAAAGGTCGGATTGTAGCCTATCGCGATTGCGGTTTATCGTATCGCGACATTGCTGCTCGTGTTGGTCGAGATCCAATGACTGTTAGTAGAATATGGAATCGGTGAGTTCAGGAGGGTAATACGGAACGCCGTGCTGGATCCCAACGGCCTCGTATCACTACCCTTGACGCTGCATCACAGACAGGAGCGCCTGCGATGGTGTACTCAACGACGCACCTGTTTGCACGAATGGCAAAACGTCATTTTTCCGGATGAATCCAGGTTCTGTTTACAGCATCATGATGGTCGCATCCGTGTTTGGCGACATCGCGGTGAACGCACATTGGAAGCGTGTATTCGTCATCGCCATACTGGCGTATCATCCGGCGTGATGGTATGGGGTGCCATTGGTTACACGTCTCGATCACCTCTTGTTCGCATTGACGGCACTTTGAACAGTGGACGTTACATTTCAGATGTCTTACGACCCGTGGCCCTACCCTTCATTCGATCCCTGCGAAACCCTACATTTCAGCAGGATAATGCACGACCGCATGTTGCAGATCCTGTACGGGCCTTTCTGGATACAGAAAATGTTCGACTGCTGCCGTGGCCAGCACATTCTCCAGATCTCTCACCAATTGAAAACGTCTGGTCAATGGTGGCCGAGCAACTAGCTCGTCACAATACGCCAGTCACTACTCATGATGAACTGTGGTATCGTGTTGAAGCTGCATGGGCAGCTGTACCTGTACACGCCATTCAAGCTCTGTTTGACTCTATGCCCAGGCGTATCAAGGTCGTTATTACGGCCAGAGGTGGTTATCTGGGTACTGATTTCTCAGGATCTATGCACGCAAATTGCGTGAAAATGTAATCACATGTCAGTTATAGTATAATATATTTGTCCAGTGAATACCCGTTTATCATCTGCATTTCTTCTTGGTGTAGCAATTTTAATGGCCAGTAGTATACAGTGGATGTTTGCCGGTAGAGCTAACAACAGCTTGCGAATAAGTAATTACCAACACAGAACTCTTACGAGAACACGGAATTACAAGTAAAAGTAGCTGAAGTCAACCTAGGTGGACGCCGCTCATAACACCGTACTGGGCCTTTCATTTGGTCAGCGGCCTCGAGGTTCTTCTTTGACAGCGAAGTTCTAAGCGCCGATCGCAGCGCCCGCAGAGTCTTCGAGGCACCGTCTCTGGCAGTATTGACAACCTAAGAAGCTACAGAATGTAGCAGCTCGTAGCAAAGTTAGGGTTGTACTTCCACCTTCGCTCGCGTACTTTCCACTCGGAAACGCTACCTCCAGTGACCGCAAGAACCAGTCTCTGAGTGACTATACGGTGGTTCTCGATTCACAGGTAAAGAGTTTGAATCCTGACGGTGAAAGGAAGTTTCACGATGATTCCCAGGATAAGGAATGCGGACACTGAATTTGTCGGACCACTTAGTCAGATTCGAAATATGAAAGACGTTTGAAATTTAATTCCTGGCGACTACAAAGTCTAGAGACGAAGCACAATCTTGAATTAGCAATAATGAGCCAGGAAATACGCTGTGTTTCTCATTGGAAACATCCCAAAAGTAGGCTTAAGAAATTTAGGAAAGCCACAGAAAACCCAAATCTCGATGGGTGGACGGGACCTTCAAACCTCCTTCCTTCTAAATGTGAGTTCGGTGCCTTAACCAATACGAAGTACAGAAATCAGGTTCCATTGCCTTCCTCTGTCTTTAATCAATAATATAGACACGTTACTAAACGTCTTACTACACTCGCTCTTGACAGTTGCCGGATACAGCAGTTACACGTACAAAACGTCGATTATTCAAGTTGACGTAAGCTCATTCTTTTAAAACGATTATATCAAGCAGTGACAAAGAGAAGATGAATACAGCCTAAATTTATAGGGAAATTGTGTCCTGTTTCGACGAAATTGTCAGCTGAAATAATCTCGTTAGGTTTCCCTGGGAATGAGTAAGGAATTTATGCCAAGGCAAGAAGCATTGCCCCACATTTCTTGGCTATCTGTCGCATGCAATCACATGGGTAGTTAAGTTTCATTGGCAAGATCGTTATAGTTCTCTTTGTTTGTCTCTATTGCATAAGACCCTGTCAACATAAAGTGTCCTGTAAATATGTGCAAGAAGCTCAAGTCTGAAATAAATGATTTCCATCCCCATTCTTTCCAGTTCGAGCTTCTGCTCTGTCTCTAATGACTCTTTATACAATAATCTTCTTTCCTTCTTGCTTCTCGGCTGTTTCCTCCTCAGAGTGCTGAAATCTTGTCATCGTCTTTAATCTGGGACGGGAGGCTCTACTTCTGTGGCAGAACATTCCACCTGTGTTGAAGTGCTGCCAAAATGTTCCAGCTTCTTTAGAACTTGCATTGAATTCCTAGGTTCTCCTTTTACTTACCCGAAAAGAATATACGATGAAGACGGCGAATTCGTCGTAAGCAGAGTTTGTAATGGCAACACTTTAATATAATGTAGATCGTATTCATCCGACCCGTGGTTCAACTTCTGCGAATCGAAGGTATTTTCATATTACATTATCCAATATTGTTTGTGACTCTTCATTAACTTGATAAAGAAGGTAGTAGTTGACCTGTTCGAGTTATCATACCAATATGGAATTTGAAGGCAATATTGTAATTCTAATTAGCTTTATACTTGAAAAGAAATTGAGTTTAGATTGGCTTCTCAATCAATTGACAAATTAATTGCCCGAACACTAGTACGCTACAATTCTGAACGCTAGCCTACCCTGTGCAAGACGACTCAGCTTTGTATATCTAGTATTACATCAACCTACATCCTTTTGAACCTACTTACTGTACTTTGTATTCCTGTATAGTCTTTATCCCCGATACTTTCCTCAATTACCAAATTAACTAATTAACTATACCTCAGCACCTCTTGACGTGACGTATCAGAGCATCTCTTGAGTAAGTAAAGTTTTGCCATAAACCAATTTTTCACACAATTCGATGTCAAAAAATTTCTACGATCGTTAAAGGGAACGAAAATTTAATTGTGATGGAATACTGGAATTTGATAGCCAGGAAAGAAAGATAAATAATAGGGGAACATGGATTGGGGCAGTGTAATGAAAGAACTGCTAACTGGTAGAGATTTTGCAAAGAGCATAACTCAATGATTCCTAAAACGTGGTTTATGAATCATGAACGAAAGTGAGAAGAGACTTGTATCGTAAGGCCTCAGACAGATTATGTAATTCTAAGACAAAGATTTCGAAACATGATTTTACATTGCAGCGACAGATGAAGACTCTGACATGATTTATTGGTTATGAACTGCCAATTAAACCTGAATAAATTGCCGAAAGGTAGGAAATTAATGATATGGAACCTTGATAAAATTTTTAAAAAAGGGGAGGTTGTTCGCAGTTCCAAAGCGAGCATCTCGCAGCTATAAGATTACAATGAAAAACAAATGGATAACTTTGAGAGATTAAATAGCAAAGGGCTTGAATAACGGAGGCGGCAGAGAATCATCATTTGCTTGGGGCTTTTGTCCCACTTCAACCACTTGTTTCTATGGAAGTGGCGATGTTAATGTCAGAGGGCGGCCAGATGCCCCTCCTGTCGCCACTTCGTCCACTCCAGGACGGAATTAGTGTACCCCAGCTGTCTGCAACTAGTGTAAGCCATGAAATAGTGTTAACAGTTTTCAGATGTCTGCGAGTCGCGTAACTGAGGCGGGATGTGGCGACCAACCTGGTATTCATCTAGTGGGATGCAGAAAACCGCCTAAAAACCACATCCAGGCTGGCCGGCACACCGGCCCTCTCGGTATTCAGCCGGGCGGATTCGACCCATGGACCAGCGAGCCTACCCGAGTCCAGGAAGCAGTGCATTTAGCGCTCTCGACTAAACTAGCGGGTGAAGACAGTGGAGAATTAAGTATGTAACAACAGAATGCCTAGAAGACGTCCTTACATAACATGCACGGTATTGAATCTAGCTGATGAAGAAGATGGAAAGGAATACCGACGTCTGAAGAATGAGATTGACAGAAAGTACAAAATAATTAAGCAGAAATGAGTAGATGAGAAATGCAAGACTTTCGTAGTGAACATCACGAGGGGAACGTAGTTACCGCCAGCAGTAAAATTAGACTTTTGAAGAATAGAACAGTACCGGTAAGAATTTCAGGAGCTCAAATGGTACGCCTTAACTAAATAAAGAAAGGGAAGTGAAAGTTGGAAGGACTACCAACCTTACGACAATATCATGGAAAGATGAAGTAAGTGGTATAGGAGATGTGATGGTGCGAGAGGGGTTTGCAGAACACTGGAAGGCCTAGATCGAAGTAAGTGTCCTGAAGTAGACGATATTCACACATAAACGTTCAGGTGCTTGGCAGCACATACCAAAGCGAAACTATTCCATCTGGTGTGCATGATATATGAGACAGGTGAAAAAAACGCCCGACTTCAAGAAAATAATCATAATTGCATTTCCAAAGAAAGCAGATGCGTACAAGTGTACCGCACCATCAGTTTAAAAAGTCATCATTGAAAACTACTGACATAAATTATTTATTGAAGATTGGCGAAAGTAGAGAGCGGCCTCGGGAAAGATTGGGCTCTGGGAAAATGTTGGAAGTAATACGACTTATCTTAGAAGATAGATTAAGGGAAAGCAAAGCTACGTTTATGCCTTTTCAAGATTTAGAGAAAGCTTTTCACAATATTTACTTGACTACACACTTTGAAATTCTGGAAGTAACAGGAACAAAATACAGGGAGCGAAAGGTTTCTGCACAGGTTGTAGATAACCTTTCGACCTTTTTATTTATCCATGATAAATTCAGAATATGAAAGAGTATATTCGAGTCGATGTTTTCAAAAGTTTTTTTCCAAATCTGCAAATGTTAAAATCGTGTAGAGTCAATATTTCGTTGTTTGAACCCAATCTAATTACCTTCCTTCCCACCTAAGTCGGCATTACGAACTGTTTGTAATTTGCGGTCATGATTCGTAGACGGACGGTTAAATGAAACACATGGCAGAACCTATATCTTCTACCTCTGTACGTTCATCTGTTTACAGGATGGTTGCGGAACTTCGATGCGCAATATCAAAGGTAAAATCAAAAACACCTTAGCCATCTATGTTTCCAATTTTATCTTATTTTATTGTTGCGACCACTTTCGGCGCTTCACTACGCTATCTTTAGGCCCACAGCCCGACGTGTTGGAAGAATCCAAACTCATGAACAATCGAAATAGGGGCAAGAAGACGGTCACTGATATCCACAACCTCCTTTTCAAGGCAAGTCATTTTTTAGCCGAGTCTCCTTTCGTTTGATACATTCTACGTCTTATTTATACTGAAGAAACCACTGACCGTATGCTGGCCGCTGATAGGATTGTACTGAGCTTGGCCGTATGCAATTTTTATCCCTGTATTTCATTCCCCATCTTCATCCACGTTCCCTTCCCCACATTCCTACTTGATTTCAGATTTCCGTACTTTTCTTGTTATAGGGTTCTTCCTCTTTCTCTTTTTTCCAAAAGCTCTCTAATATTCATGTTAGTTACATCTACATTTACTATAGACTTGCATTTTTTTAGAGGTTAGCATTTTTCATCTAATTATTCTCGCTTTGCCATTTTGCACTTCCTGTTAGTCTAATCTTTATAGTAGACTGCCTCACTTGCTGCACTTTATACTTCCTTCTTCTATGATTTAAATTTAATGTCTGATGTGTCATCTACGGATACACTCCGGGCCTTTCTTCCTCTAGTTATTGCACTACTGCCTTCACAATTTCGCCTCTCAAAGATACCTCTTCACATTCTATTGTAGTTCTGTTACTTATTTCTGTTAATCGTTGCAAAATGATCACCTTTACTTAAACTACAAGCTGAGTGTACGTATTGCTCTTTACAGCTGGACGGGTATGACAAAAAAGCTGAGCATCAACTGTAGAAAAGCGGGCATAACAGGAAATTGGCTCAAAGTACGATAGTATAATTCCGATGGAATCCTCGTCTCTGAGACGTCTAAAATGTTCAAGAAATTCTTGAAGGTAAGAACCAAACCTCATGATACAAAACGGGGAGCGCGAGGGTGAAAATTAACTTGCAGAAAACTGCGTGGGTGAAGTTTTTATTGGCAGATTTGTTCAATCAGAGTGAAATATGCGGATGTGGTGTATGTTTACGACTTTTGCGATTATGGTACTCCTGCTTCTGTCGAAGAATACCGTCGGCGCTTCGTGGCACATCAATTTCCTGACGGTAGAGCTTTGACCTGAGGTTTCAGCACACTGGGTGAAGCAAGTATTCTTCCAAGTTCCCATGTTTAATTTAAAGGTGTAGCTGAACAACCTTTGGAGAAACAGCAACTCACTGTTGAAACGGTGAAGCGTAGCCCTACTACCAGTATAGATCGATTTCCCATGAACGAGTGTATGGGCACAATATACGCAGGAAACTTGTACTCATTTCACATACAGCGTGTCCACAATTTTCTCATTGCTATCAATGCCATATGACTTGAATTTTGTCTCTGGTTATACGGCAGTTGTAACGTTTTTCATTGATGCTTTTTATTAATGACGCTACGTTTGTACGGGATAGAATCAGCAACACACGTAATAATCGTCGATAGTGGCAGCGAAATCCACACGCAACAGTCGAAACCAATTTCCAAGTTCATTTTTCGATTCATGTTTGGTGCGGTATGATCGGTTCCATGTTGATAGGTCCGGTCATTTTATAAGAGCGAATGGCGAGACAGGATTACTTGTAATTCTATTTTCCTTCAAAATCCGCTTGTTGTTCTTTTAGCCACGCTGCCTGCGTTGTACTTCCAGCATGACGGAGTCCCTCCGCGTTTTACCAGACGTATGAGGGAGCATCTTAACTGTACTTACTTTAATCGCTGGATTGATTACGATTGTACAATTAACTGGTGTCCAATGTCGCTGGACCTTACGCCTTTAAAATTTTGTTCACGGGTTTGGGTGAAGTCTAAGGTGTACCAGTGAAAGACGAGCATGGAGATGAACTGCTTGGTTGTGTTGTGGGCACTGCTGTCCTCAGTAGGTAACGTGCAGAGGCACTTCGACAAGCCCCACAACGCATCCTCCTAAGAGTGCACAAATACGCTGAAGCCGACGGTGGGATGCTCAGGCAATTATTGTGAACTCTACAACAGCTGTATGTGACGTCTGCGATAATGCTTAGAGGTGAAAGTGGTAAAAATACTTATTTTTCAGTTCACAGTTCGTATAACGCTTGTTTTAATGTTTACTAATTGCTGCACGTGTGTAAACCTGACAATGTTCGAATAACAGGAAATATAAATAAAGATTAACCTTAAATGTGTTTTGTCTGTGAAACCATTCAGAATAGGTCATATGTGCATACGAAGCATTTTGCCACATATAATCGTTCCTGTCATATCCCTTAATATTGACTAGTCTTCCTGGGACACTCTGAATATTTTCCAACATAAAATCAGTCGTTAACTATACTAGTGAAATATATTATCGCTCTCCACCAACCATCCAAAGCTCATACTGATTTATAGGATGAATAAAGAGAAATCAAACTCCGATGAATTCTTAATTCTCTTCTTAAATGTCCGATCCGAATTTGATCGCTATTTATCCATGCTATAATCCAGGTCTGAACTACCGGAGATGACAGATTACTCGGTTGATGGCGGTTAAGTGCAATAAAATATTTCACTAGTGCAGCTGACAACTGATATACAAGGGGCGATCAAAAAGTTTGCGTTTGAAGGCTTTCTAAACAATACTATCGTGCTGCTATGCTTTTATTAGCTGCAGAAGGTCAAACACTGTCAGACATCCATCGGAGAATGAAGAGTATGTATGGAGCACCAGGTCTGCAGAAAACCATAGTTGTGGAAGGGTGCGAGAAGGGGTGCTGCTATCTACTGAGGACACATAGTCCCATATCGCAAATGTCGTAGCGCAGAAATTATACCAACTCAAGTGGGAGACCTATAACACCCGCCTTATTGCTCTGATCTCTCCCCATGGAATCATCACGCCGTCGGTCCCTTAAAAAAGGCCTTGAATGGTCGAAGATTCCTGTCGGCCGAGGAAATGCACAAGCAGTTACGGACTTCTACATATAGCAGGACACGGTGTTATACCAAACGGGTGTCTGCAAAATGGAGCGTCAGTAGGCTGTTTGCTTCAATGCTCAAGGCGGTTTTGTGTAATAGAAATACTGATTCTGGATTGTACGGCCGTAGAGTAGAAACTTCTTTATCGCCCCTGTGTGTTTCTTCTTCAAAATTTCATTTTAATTTATATTGATGGAAACGGAAAGTGTTACACCATTAATTCTTCGACGAAACGCTGCCAAGACGATCCTCCAATATTTACAAGCCTGTGGGATATGTTGGTTAAAGTTTCAAGTCAATGCGAGATTATTTTCAGAACATAAAAACGGGTGCTCCGACAGCTGATAGCAACTGGGTATGCCCAACATCAATGGTACCACCCAGGTGGTGATAATCTGCTGTTAGGGCTATAAAAGTTTCAAATCCAAAATAACGTGATATGGTTGCTGTCGTTGCGGGAACTGCTCAATAAAGCATCGTTGTGTCACTCTTCCAAGGATAATGTCGTGTATTTCTTCATCAGTAAACTTATCGAATGAAAAAGCCCGTTATTTTTAATCACCAAAACTGCTGTGTATCACTGTTAAAGTACAACGAACACAGGCGGAAAACCCGAACCAAGGTAGAACCAACCAGTATTGAATGCAAGCCTTATAGCAAAAAGTACATCTACAACAATACTTCGTAAGACAAGTGACGGTGTGTGATGGAGGGTACTCCCGGTAGCACTAACTGAACTCTCCTTCCATGTCCCATTCGCGAATGGCGCTTGAGTAGAGTGACTGTCGCTGAGCGTCTCTATTGGATATAAATTTTCCATTTTTCTCTTTGTGCTCATTTCGCGAGAAGTACACTATGTGATCAAAAGTATCCGGACATCCCGAAAACCATACATTTTTCATATTAGGTGCATTATGCTGCCACCTACTATCAGGTACTCCATGTGAGCGTCCTCAGTAGTCATTAGACATAGTGAAAGAGCAGAATGGTGCGATCCGCGGAACTCAAGGACTTCGACGTGGTCACGTGATGGGGTGTCACCGGTACGCGATATTTCCAAACTCCTAAACATCCATAGGTCCACTGTTTCCGATGTCATAGTGAAGAGGAAAAGTAAAGGGAAACGTACAGCACAAGAGAGTACAGGCTGACCTCGTCTATTGACTGACACCGACCGCCGACTGTTGACGAGGGTAGTACTGTGTAATATGAGACATCTATCCATACGATCACACAGGAATTCCAAACTGCATCAGGATCCGCTGCAAGGACTATGAAAGTTAGGCGGCATGTTAGAAATCTTGGATTTCATGGTCGAGCGGCTGCTCATAAGCCACACATCACGCCGGTAAATGCCACACGACGCCTCGCTTGATGGAGAAAGCATAATCATTGGACGATTGAACAGTGAAAAAACGTGTTTAGTGACGAATCACGGTACAGAATGTGGCGATCCGATGGCACGGTGTGAGTATGCCGAATGCCTGGTGAACATCATCTGCCAGCGTGTGTAGTGCCAACAGTAAAATTCGGAGGCGGTGGTGTTATGGTGTAGTTGTGTTTTTCGTGAAGGGGCTTGCAGGGCTTATTGTTTTGCCTAGCACTATCACAGCACAGCCCTACATTGATGTTTTAAGCACGTTCTTGCTCCCAACTGTTGAAGAGCAATTCGGGGATGGCGATTGCATCTTTCAACACGATCGAGCACCTCTTCAGAATGCACGGTCTATGGCGGAGCGGTTACACGGCAATAACATCCCTGTAATGAACTGTCTAGCACAGATTCCTGACCTGAATTCTACTGAATACCTTTCGGGATGATTTGGAACAGCGACTTCGTGCCAGGCCTCACCGACCGACATCGATACCTCTCCTCAGTGGAGCACTCCATGAAGAACGGGCTGCTATTCCCCAAGAAACCTTCCAGCACCTGACTGAACGTTTGCCTGCGAGAGTGGAGGCTGTCACCAAGCTAATGGTGGGCCAACACCTTACTGAATTCCAGCATTACTGATGGAGGGCACCACGAACTTGTAAGTCATTTTCAGCCAGGTGTCCGGATACTTTTGATCACATAGTGTGTATGGGAGGAAGTAATGTGTTTCTGACTTTTCCCAAAAAGTGCTCTCTCGAGATTTCCGTAGTAAGCTTCTCCATGACACACAGCGCCTCTCTTGTAAAGTCTGACACGGAATTTGATGAGCATCGCCGTAACGCTCTGGTATCGAAAGCTACGATCCCGTGACAAAACACGCTGTTCTTCTTAGATCTTCTCTATCTCTTCTATCAGGTCTACCGGGTAAGAATCCGAGACTGATAAACAATAGTCAAGAATCGCTCGAACAAGCGCCTTATAAGTCACTTCCTTAAGATTCTTCCTAAGACTCTCTCTGGCATGACCTTGTCCTTCTATTTGTTTGAAATGATCATTCGACGTAAAGTCACTCCGGATAGTTAGTCTTAGGTATTTTACAGTGGTTAGTGTTTCCAGCAATTTATCATCAACAGAGCAGTTGTGAATGCCTTTTCCTATTTGTGCGCAATATGTCACCTTTATTTACGTCAGGGCTAGTTGACAGTTACTGTACCATTCAGCGCTGTAGGTTCTTCTGCAAATCGTTACTGTCTTCTGACGTTGCTACCTTCTTAAACAACGGCGTCAGCTGCGAAGAGCATTAAAGAGATTCTGACGCATTTATACACGTTGTGAACAGTAATGGTCCTACCACGCTTCCTTGAGGTACCCCAGTCTGTCGATTTTGTTCTGATAAGAGCGACTGGGTGAGTTCCATCTGTAATGAAGTCTTGAACCCAGTAAGCTAGTATTTGGTTTCAGCAAACGAAAGTGCGGGACGGTGTCGTATTCTTTCCTGAAGTCGAGGAACATTGAAAGAGTCTACAGAGATTATGCGATAGAACTGTCTGTCATTCTATTGTCAATGGCAAGTAATGTGAAGTAATGGAACAAGCTTGTTTCCAAATGAGATCCGTAGTATTGTGTCTGATATAATTGATACACAGACCATAAATTGGAAAAATATTTATTGACACAATTATTTGGAGGCCACACAGTTGTAAGACTTAAGCTAAATATTAACAACAACACAAAAAAGCTTCTTGAAATATCTTCAAAAACTAATCAATTAACATCATAGAAATTACTTCTTCGGAAAATTTACTGTGAGATGAAGAGCTATTCTAGAACACTACAATAAACAACACAGTCTTGAAAAACGCCAGTAATTAGAAAGCAGATAATCAAGTACCTTACTGGACTATAAAACTAGTAGAAAAAATGCTAATTTCCTACAAGCCCCTATGGAGTTCACTCGTCGTGACCGGTAACTCTGTGCCGAGTACGAGTAATGAAGAAGTTCATGTTACTAGCTGCAGTCACCGAAACGATGATGAAGTCCAGATGCACCGAGCTGGTAGAGTCCGGTCCTCGGGAGCGCAACGTGTTGGCTGAAGAGCGGCAGTGGACGGCGAACTAGATGGCAACAGTGGCGCCATCTCTGGTGAAGTTGATTGGTCCTGGGCTGGCTATGTCACTGCCTTCTCCTTTTAGTTAAATTATTATTTATAGGGTCGTTACACCTGCTTTGTTGGTAGGAGTATATCACTGAAGGTGGTATGTAGCTGCATAGACTGGTGATGTGATGTCGGTTGCCTTAGACGTAAAGTACAGACCGTGGCACCAGATACTTGTGCCACCTGTGCGGTTGGACTGTTTCTACCGGCTGCAACTGCCGAATAGTGCCAAAAGTTGTCTGTTGTGTAGAACATTTTCGGTGCTTTGGCTTCGACCGTTTTGCCTTCTGCTGCACCGGCGCGAGCTTAAATCCTGAATGTGAGGAGTATTACAACCCTCTGACTGGCTGCTCGGCTGGGTCGCGGAAACAGAACATAGTCTTGACCGCACACTCCGATGCTAGCTTCGCGCGACCACTGATGGCCTAGTCGCTGATTTCTTGGGAACTACCGCGGTTCGAGTGGAGCCAAGGAGTTTGAATACTGCGACCGGCAGGCATTCGGCAGGTGGCGCTCCGCAGTAGGAGCGCCGCTGCACATAGGGCGTACCGTCATAATTTACGTTTTTGTGCAGACACTTTCGATGTAACTAATAAACAATATGCCGAACTGAGTTAAGAAATCAAACGATAGGGTCTATCCTGTACCAAACCATCGGAGACCATGGTTCAGTTATACCAGAGTACTTAGAAAAGATCCATGAACAGCATCTACATCTACATCTACATGGATAGTCTGCAAATCACATTTAAGTGCCTGGCAGAGGGTTCATCGAACCATCGTCACAATTCTCTATTATTCCAATCTCGTATAGCGCGCGGAAAGAATAAACACCTGTATCTTTCCGTACGAGCTCTGATTTCCCTTATTTTATCTAGATGGTCGTTCCTTCCTATGTAGGTCGGTGTCAACTAAATTTTTTCGCATTTGGAGGAGAAAGTTGGTGATTGGAATTTCGTGAGAAGATTCCGTCGCAACGAAAAACGCCTTTCTTTTAATGGTGTCCAGCCCAAATCCTGTATCATTTCTGTGACACTCTCTCCCATATTTCGCGATAATACAAATCGTGCTGCCTTTCTTTGAACTTTTTCGATGTACTCCGTCAGTCCTCTCTGGTAAGGGTCCCACACCGCACAGCAGTATTCTAAAAGAGGACGGACAAGCGTAGTGTAGGCAGTCTCCTTAGTAGGTTCAAATGGTTCAAATGGCTCTGAACACTATGGGACTTAACATCTATGGCCATCAGTCCCCTAGAACTTAGAACTACTTAAACCTAACTAACCTAAGGACATCACACAACACCCAGTCATCACGAAGCAGAGAAAATCCCTGACCCCGGCGGGAATCGAACCCTGGAAACCGGGCGTGGGAAGCGAGAACGCTACCGCACGACCACGAGCTGCGGACTCCTTAGTAGGTCTGTTACATTTTCTAAGTGTCCTGCCAATAAAACGCAGTCTTCGGTTAGCCTTCGACACAAAATTTTCTGTGTGTTCCTTCCAGTTTAAGTTGTTCGTTATTGTAATATCTAGGTATTTAGTTGAATTTATGACCTTTAGATTAGCCTGATTTATCGTGTAACCGATTTTTAACGAGTTCCTTTTAGCACTCATGTGGATGACCTCACACTCTTCGTTATTTAGGGTCAACTGCTACTTTTCGTACCATTCAGATATCTTTTCTAAATCGTTTTGCAGTTTGTTTTGGACTTCTGATGACTTTATTAGTCGATAAACGACAGCGTCATCTGCAAACAACTGAAGACGACTCCTCAGATTGTCTCCAAAATCGTTTACATAGATAAGGAGCTGCAAAGGGCCTATAACACTACCTTGGGGAATGCGATAAATCACTTCTGTTTTACTCGATGACTTTCCGTCAATTACTACGAACTGTGACCTCTCTGACAGGAAATCACAAATCCAGTGACATAACTGAGACGATATTCCATAAGCCCGCAATTTCACTACGAGCCGCTTGTGTTGTACAGTGTCAAAAGCCTTCCGGAAATCCAGAAATACGGAACCGATCTGAAATCTCTTGTCAATAGCACTCAACACTTCATGTGAATAAAGAGATAGTTGTGTTTCACAGGAACGATGTTTTCTAAACCCATGTTGACTGTGTGTCAAAAGACCGTTTTCTTCGCGGTAATTCATGAAGTTCGAACACAAAATATGTTCTAAAACCCTGCTGTGTATCGACGTTAAGGATATGGGCCTGAAATTTAGTGGATTACTCCTACTACCTTTTTTAATATTGGTGTGACCTGCGCAACTGTCCAGCCTTTGGGTACGGATCTTTCGTCGAGCGAACGGTTGTATATGATTTTTGAGTATGGAGCTAATGCATCAACATACTCTGAAAGGAGCCTAATTGGTATACAGTCTGGTGCAGAAGGCTTGCTTTTATTAAGTGATTTAAGTTGCTTCACTATTCCGAGGATATTTACTTCTACGTTACTCATGTTGGCAGCTGTTCTCGATTCGAATGCTGGAATATTTACTTCGTCTTCTTTTGTGAAGGCATTTCGGAAGGCTGTGTTTAGTAACTCTGCTTTGGCAGCATTGTCATCGATAGTATCTTAATTGCTATCGTGCAGAGAAGGCAGCCTCTAAAATTCTGTCGGTAAATTCGGGTTCATTTTGTAGAGGTAGATGAAGATGTAAGACATACGCGTTCACTTCAACAAGAAGAACTCAGTTCATGTAGTGACAGAATTTTCTGCGCTTGCCGTGGGGAGACCGAGTGCTGTGGAGTGAGCGAGAATGGCGCTCGGTGGAGACGGCAGCCA
The DNA here is from genome assembly GCF_021461395.2 of Schistocerca americana. Classification (NCBI taxonomy): domain Eukaryota; kingdom Metazoa; phylum Arthropoda; class Insecta; order Orthoptera; family Acrididae; genus Schistocerca; species Schistocerca americana. The sequence continues at coordinate 265,667,241 of NC_060123.1, forward strand.
AGCGTCAACGCCGGCGCCTGGGACGGCGGAAGCCGGGGACCTGTCGTGAGCAGTCTGACGGCACGACCGCCGACCGCCGTGCCAACACACGTCGTTAGCCGCCGGCCGTAATTACTATAATCTCTCGCCATCGGCCGACGTCCCACACGGAGCACCGACACATCTCGTTTCCGACTATCACGTTTCGGCAAGTTTTCGTACACATTAACTCTCAGCAAACCGACTGCATCTCGCGGACACGGCACCTATTTCTACAGCAACGAAATTCTCATTATCACGTCTTTCCATAAAAGCCATTAGTCGAGATTCGGTCGAGATGGCCGAGATCTTATTTCCTGCGCCGTGTATTGGTTTCTGGACGCCGGAGCTCCACTTGCAGCGTAGCGGCGAGTTCTCCTAGCCGGTGCGGCCGCTGGAAACATTAATTTAACCCAGAAGAATGCTGGAAAAGCCTCGTAATTAATTCTAAACGGCGATCGGTAACTGTTAATTAAGAAAGAGCCGACGAGAAATTACGTGGACTGTGTAAGGGAGGGAGCAAAATTATGCTGCTTCCTATGCTCCGGGCGTCCCGTTGTCTGATCGCTGTTAACTGTCTGTTTTGAGATTTTATCGCAGCCTCGCCAGACGAGGGAACACCCACTCGGCAACAGGTAATTACGCAATAAGAATGCGCCAGTTTCGAAGCTACGTCAGGCCTGGCGTACACCTTGCCGACCGGGAAGTCTCCTGGCAAATTGCAGGGAGTCTACCATGTGGTACATAGATTAAAGCAATCGAAACTGACACCCGTAGTTCTGTTGCCATATTATGAAGAATGGCAATAAAAATTAATCATTACTTCGATGAAAGAATACCAAACATTTCAGGTTAAAAAAATAATTCAGATACTTTCGTAATTAATGAGTCTGCAAATTTGCATATCAGTTGATAGCGGCCAATAGATGATCAAAAGATAATTGTGATGCACAAATATAAAGGTATTTTTCCTTGACTTTTGCTAGTGTTCCCTTAGTTTCTGTAAAAACCTACTAATTATCAGCAAGAGTGCTACTGCCATTAAGACCAAGGGTTTCTTGAAATTTGAACTCTTTTATGAGCACGCATACACATTGAAGGTGCTGTTAGCAATTGTAAGACACCAAGCCAGCCAACTTAATGTTCCAGGTTGGTTATTCCAGAACGGCTGCAAAACAGACAGCCGGTCGGTGTGGCCGTGCGGTTCTAGGCGCTTCAGTCTGGAACCGCGTGACCGCTACGGTCGCAGGTTCGAATCCTGCCTCGGGCATGGGTGTGTGTGATGTCCTTAGGTTAGTTAGGTTTAAATAGTTCTAAGTTCTAGGGAACTGATGACCACAGATGTTAAGTCCCATAGTGTTCAGAGCCATTTGAAACATTTTTTTTGCAAAAGAGACAGTTAGGTTGGCCATAAAAAGTAAACCTTTGCTCTGACGAGTGTTTTATAGGGGAACGGAGTTTTTAAATAAAGCCCAAAACGAGCAGTAGGTCTCACTTTTTGGGCCGCCCTGAAGAAGTCAACTACCGCAATGCATAGTCGGTCTCCTAGTCACAGGGACTAACAGTTCAAGCACCATCTCGAGGAGCAAACAGTTAAATATTGCTGACAAAACCTTCTGAGTCATTAGGCCCCGTCATTATGCTTTCTAAACTTCTTCAAAGCTCGATATTTCGACCCCGTTCCTATGATCTTCTTCACGTTCGAACTGGTGTACTGGGTGTCTGAACAGTCGAAAGAGAGTTGCTTTCGTTTATAAGAGACCATTTTGTCCCGCTTTTCCCAAGACGTAAAAATCTTCACGATGTTATTGGGAAGAGTGATTTGGGGGGGGGGGGGGGGGGGGGGCAGGGTAGAAACTGAAAGCAGATACTGAAAGAAAGGGGTATTCAAAATATTATTGTTGGTGTGCTGGCACAATTTTTTGTGGGTAATACTACTTGACCACGATGTTAATGCACTTCCGTTACCAGAAACTCGCTGTGACGTTACAGTAAACAAGCACATTGGTGGCTAAGGGAAACACGTCACACTGTGAGCGATATCAAGACAGTTGTGCATAAACCATCATATGTTGCAGAGTGTCCTCATGGACTGTCACGATAAAAATTATCGATAAACAGACCAAAGCGCCCTCACTTCTACATGCCGTAATATTGGGGTCGACTGATAATGTTCCTCGCTCGTTCGTCATGGCTCGTGTTTACTTCCATGATAGCGGACTCCACGAACACGGAAGCCTATAGCTGTCATCGCTATTGTTATGACTGTACTCTTACTTTGACATTTCAGTTGTTTTACGTACTTTTACTCTATAAATGCTGATTTCGGATTTTGCTTTAAGCGTGCGTGGGTTTCGTACGTTCTTTTATTGTTCTTCCACCTGGGTTGCTATATGTTTTGCCACTACTACATGTCACTTCAATACTTCTTTGGCTCACCCGAGTGTGTTCTTAAAATCTGTTACTTGGTCACAGTCTTCTTGATGGTCGGCAAAGCATGATTTCGGATTTTGTTTTAAACGTTCCAGTAAAGTCGCTGTATATTTTGCCACAAGCACAAGTCACTTCATATACTTCAGGCAAGTTCGTTGTAGGTCGGAGGAGGAATTTAGTTGTGTTGACTGAAGAAAGTATTCCTTATACCCTTCAGTTATTAAACATTAACTCGAAAATACGACCGCAACGGAACCACAAAGTCACTGTGCTGCCCTTCAGATAACGCTAAACTTACTGTAGATCAGTTCTCTTGCTTGTCTTCGTTTTCCTGTGTACTGCAGTAATTACTGAGAGTGATTTGCTTGCATTTACCGAGCAGGAACTGCCTGTCCAACGATTTGTAATAGACCGATCAGTGTAATAGCCTTTTGCGTTTTGTTTGCTATTTCTTTTAGTGATTAAGTGAGCTACTTATACTTATTCTTGAGGTCTTATTGGAATATATTTTTCCCTTTGAGTCTGTCTGTGACTCTTGTTTACATATCTTTCAGCTTTCTGTTTGTTGCTTAATCATAATGACCATAATGAAGCGAGAGACCAACGTTAATGACGACTGTAACTACAAAATGAAGCTGACGGTTGTGTCACAGACGGGATAGGAAGCTACAGGGAAGGTGGCCATTTTAGCAAGAGCAGAACCACGGAGATGTTTATTGCACATACACGGAAAAGTTCATATCCTGACAATATTATCAGGAAAGCATTTTGCATCGAATCATCAGTTAAACATCTGGGATGAAACACTGTAGAATCGGTTTATCAGATACAGTAAAACGTGTTATCTTTGTCGTACTTGATGCTGTTGAATGTTCAAATGTGTGTGAATTCCTAAGAGACCAAACTGCTGAGGTCATCGGTCCCTAGGCTTACACACTACTTAATCTACCTTAAACTATTTTATGCTATGCGCGCCTATGTTATTGAAGGAATCCTTTGGAAGGAAGATTAGGATTCAAAATATTCTTAAGATAAGTACATGTGGTGTTTGCTGTCATGACACAAAAGAGAAGCAGTAGTGTTTGTGTCAATAAGAGTAGTGGCAAAAAGCTGAACGACGACATTGTAACAGAAGGAGTATAAGTTCGGGAAGGAAGTTTACCGCATCCTTTTTAAGGGGATCTTAACGACAGTTGTCGTAAATGACTAGGAGAAACCTGGGAAAAATTAAATCTACGTCGCGGGATCGTGACTTTGCAACTAATATAGCAAAACCCACCAGTTACCTTTAGCGTCACTTCCATTTGCATCTGGTGATTTAATTCACCTGCATTTCATTACCCTTGTTTCTCTCTTATTGACCATCATTATGCAAGCTCTTTTCAAGGCACTGTCCCTTTCGATCAGCAACTAATTGAAGTCGTTCACCGTTACTGACAGAATTATTATGGTATGGGCAAAGATGAAAGTTATAATTTACTTTACCTGAACTTCCCGAGTTTCTCCCGGTTTATGTTCACTACTTAGTACTTCCTTGCCTCAGTTCCAGCTACTGCTTCCCTTTCACCGTCCTTCTACTCTTATACATGTAGTATGGTTTCTGTACAACATGTAAACGACCTACGTTCACTGTATTTTTTCCCTCCTCTCTTCGATTTCCACAGACTTGTCAAAAGCATTCCCTTTATCTACAAATGCTATAAACGTAGGTTTCCTCTTCTTCGCACTATTTTCTAGGATACTTTACATGGTTATTATTGCGTTTTGTGTTCCTAGATTTGTGCAGAAGCAAAACTGATTTTTCCAGAGGCCGGCGTCTACCGATTATTCCATTCTGTAAATAATTTGTAGCAATATTTGGAATCTCGACTCATTCAACTGATGGTTCCGTATAATTAAGAGTCCTTGGAAACTGGAATTATTATATCCTTTTTTTAAACTTAATACTATTTCACCTGCCACGTGTGTCCTTCATACCAGGTGAAATGGTAAGTTTTCCCTAGAACTTTAACGTTTCTAAGGAAGTGTCATTTGAGCCAGATGCTTATTTTGTTTACTTAATAAGGAGTTCAGAGGAGATGAGTATAGATATTTTTGAAATGTGATCCTGCAGAAGAATGCTAAAGATGGATAGATAAGTAACATGACTAATGAGGGACTACTATATGATGTTTTAGAGGAAAAAGAAATTTATGGCACATCTTGATTAAAAGAAGGGATCGTCATTTTAGTAATGTATGGACGTTTGTGGGGTAAGAACTATACAGGGTGACAATGGATTGAATATAGTAAAATAATTAAAACGTATTTAGGTATCAGTATTTATTCAGAGATGAGGTGAAGTGCAAACAGCGCAAGTATAGCGTAAGAAAAAGGGCAAAAAGGCAAAAACTGCCTAGTGTACATGTGAAACGAAGCCTTTCGACATCAAACTCTGCTACCAAAGAGGGAATAAGCAGTGATTTGGAAAATATGCAGGGCAAGACGCAGAAAAATCATAAGTAAACTGCACACCAACTTTATAAACAAACCGCTGTTTTTAATCTAATACGACCAAAAATGTAAGAAAATATGTATCCAATTTGCAGAATGACCACAGATGATACTGTATAAATAAAATCGAAACGTATGTGTTGTAAAATTATCTTTATTTAAATTACAGTAAGTTCAAGATGGAGAAACCAGTAATAACCGATATTAACAGCTTTTACTGAAGATGACCATGCAAACGAACATATCATGTATGCCACTGATCAGCATCTGCAGTTAAGCAGAGGATCAATTACCTTGAGAAGAGTGCAGACGTGTCTACATTATCACAGTGAGCGAAGAATCCATTAAAACCCATGTAGTCCTGGCTTGTCATTATAGACTCAGTAGCCTGAAATTTCGGGAGTCCATCCCATCTGTAGTTCCCTCCCTCTGAGTAGAATATGTTCACTATCTGATTATTCATGGTTGATTGTAGAGTATATATCGAGTGACCACTTTTTAATGTGAATGGTTCTAATATTAGAGGAAAACAGATATTCAAAACAGAGAGCTACTGTTTGGAATAAGATATCAGTGTATGTCCTTGTCCTACGAAAACAAAAAACTCTTTCCTTTGACTTGAAACTGAAACTTACACAAACCGTCGTACTTCAAGCTACTGAGAACAGCGATGTTTTCGTGGTCGGCTACTAAATCTTTCTCTGCAAAGGTGCTATGAGCTGTTGGCGACCTCTAATGTGATATGTCTCTGACGTTCATCATTTTGTTCATGTTTCACCATCTTACGCACAGATATCCTGCCTACGTTGAGACAAGGGAAATTAACCCGAGTAGGTGTTCATTACGGTCTGACGGACGCCCTTAGTCTTTTGTACATCTCTTCGCTTTTAACATTCTTATCAGCTGATGGCGTAATGTCTGTCAAACTCCAAGAAATCAGGCTCTGCGCTTTATTTATGAGTGTCCATCTTGATCGTATACGCTATACAATTCACAATAACCGTTTCGAGCTACTGCCATTATTAGATGTTTAAAACTATCCTGTTACAGCTATCAACGTCAGACAATCTGTACTCGTATGTACCTAGAAATTTAAAATCCTGCACGGTTTTAAGAGTGGTTTTGAAGGCGTTAATCTGGTCAGGTTAAATAAGTAACAGCTTTTTTGGTTTGGAATATCTGTTTTTTTCGCTTATAGCTTTGGAAATGTGTGAAGTTCATTATTTTGTTCCTAGAACGTAGCCCGTTAACTGATCCAAGCACTGAAAACTGCTAAGTAATTTTATTATATTGCAGTAGCAGATCGTAATAATTGTTTTTCTGTCTACCATGCCTAGATAAATCTGTCGAGACACGGAGTACTCAGCCAACTCACCAGTACTGCCAGAAAGCCGTGTTGCGCCTGTTATCGCTATTGTTTAGCGAAGGGAACAAAACCTGATGTGCCGCTGGAAGTGCGGTTACCGGCACCCAGATTGGTACGAGGCGGTCTGCAGTTCGCATTACGACCTCTGCGGTACACTCGGCTTAGCTTCCTAGAACGTGAACGTGGCGTGCACCCCCGATGCCCGTCGTCCGCGAGAGCTCCCCAGCGGACTCTGCGAGATGCAATTATCCCATAATCATCTCTCCATCGCAGTCCACGCCTTCATTAATTTTCACTAACCGACCCGGCCGTAACTACAGGGCGGTGGCTACGTTTCCTCTGCAGATTGCTATTTCTTATTCCGTGCACCAATTAGGCGGGAAAACTCTACCGCGGATCACGTCCTGCTCTTTAAGGAACTGTAATGTCGGCGCCCTTTCACTGGTCGGCGTATTGGTGATATTACCGACGTAGAAAACATATTTATCCCTTACGTCTGGAAAGCAAAGTGGGAGTTTCACCCCTGCGGCCGCCCCCGATGAGGGCGTCTCTCCGTAACTTCTTGCTCGTCTTAGTGACCATATCTCAGGTCATATTGCAGATGGAACGAGCGTTTGGGGCAGGATGTGCAGAGGGGGAAATTACCGCGCTAAACGCTTTGCTTCGGGCGAGAGGTAACCACAGAGACAGTTATTACGTCGCGTAACTCTACTACAAGGTGGCTACACGCTAGCGGCGATTGGAAACGTTAGCGAACAAGAGATGAGGCCCAACTCTTCGTTCAGCTTTGTAAGAGCCGTAACTGAATAAAATCTCAGCGTGTACATCCTGCATTTACGAGGCAGTAAGACATAACGTTCTTTCGTGTTTTGTCCTAGTTACCTGTAACAGGTGAGTTCATCAGAAACCTATCGCTAATTTTCTCATTGATTTCCCCCTAATTTGTCATTAGAGCTTAGATTAGAATTTATGTGAGGCTATTTAGAAACTGACCCAGTTGCAAGAATTCACAACTGTCACAGTGAAGGAGATTTTTATCATGCCTTCCTTTCTGCATATTGTTCTCTGGTTACACAAGATCGAGTAAAACACAGAATAATAATGATGAAGCATTTCGAACAGTCTGAATTTTCCAGCTCTGTCAGATATTTTGAAGATATGTAACACAAGAATTTGTACTTGTCAAACGCGTACAGCCCCTCGGAACTTATTCGCATTTGCTTAACTAAATTGCCTGAACACTTAAGACTTATTATTTTGGCTGGACGTTGTAAAGATGGTATCGAAGCTTTTCAGGGAGTTTTGCAAGAAATGGAAATCGACACAGACAATAGCATGATGCGAAAACAGGAAAACAGCAACAATTACAGGTCACATCCATCACAATTTCGTGACGACAGAGACAATAACCGTACACGACAAGTCTACCATTATAACGCAAATCGTGACCAACACAGACACCACCCGTATGACAACCATTGGCAGAATAACAAAAATTAGAGAGACGGATCACATTCTGTGGCAATGACTATGACAGAGACAACCATAGAAATAGACGATATGTGAACCAGAATAATTATTATCAAGGGAGACAGAATGACTTCAGACGCAACAGTCCATCCCGTAAATACGAATCTGGGAGAAAATCTCCACCACTTAATCGACGAGAAAGGCACTACAGAAATCGACAAGACGACAGGCGATATAGCCATGACAACAGACCTAAATTTAATCAGAACGGGCTAAACTGGCGCTGATTGAAATAGGGTAGGGCCCTCTCGACAAGTTGAAACTGTAGAAATTAGACCTCCAAATCCCAGTAACGATGTGCGACAGCAAAGAGATAATAGACAATGACTCACACCGCAGGCAGTTACAATACGTACTTATGAGGCTACTGACGCAGCTGCCATGACTATCAGTTATGTGAAAATAGAAGACATAGGAGACATTTTACTCCAGGAACATGACATGAAACAGAAAAATAATGCATATCCTGTAATTCACACCACAACAAATGACATAAAATTTATGGCAGTATTTGACTCCGGCAGTCCTATGTCGGTAATTAGTGAAATAGCTTTCAGTAAATGCAACAGATCGAATGATTGTCCCACACTTCCTTTACGTAAAATTACATTACGAGGTGCAATTTTTTGAAAAAGTGTATATGTACGCCAACGAACTAACTTAGGATTCTTTTGTCAAAGCCACAGATTTAGTATAAATTTTCAAATTGTTCCATTACTGTAGACAGAGATTGTATCAGGTGTAGATCTTTTGAATGAGTATAAAGCAATTTTAAACTTTCACTTTAGAGAAAGAAAGTAAGTCAATAGCTTCGAAATTTGAAGATTGACTTTCAAACCACGATGAGGAAATCAATCGGCTTTACTTTTTGTCAGATCACAGTTTGAAACTTTCGGTGGAATATGACTCTAATGATCACATTGAAAGTACTGACAGAAATGATATTGATGACTTACTAGACGCTAACTTTTTAATTCAGGAAAAAATTCAAATACACTGAATGGATTTTCGTATGTTTTCGTCACTGTTGAAGTTACTTCAAAATTTGTTTCTTTCACACCATTACGCAAAGCCACTGAAAGTTCTGTATCCAACGCCTTTGTTAAAAATTTCTTACATGAAGTTAGACACATTGACAAGGTAATTTCAGATAATAGACCACAATTCAGTTCTACTATTTGTTCACGCATGCTTCGGAATAGTAATATCAAACCCCTTTTTATTTCATTGTCCTCTCCACAATGTAACCCGTCTGAACGCATTATGAAAGAAGTTAATAAGCTTTATTGTCACATGGATCATCAGTATTGGGACACAGACTTATTTCAAAATGTACTAAATGAAATGCCTCATGACTTCACTGATTTGCCACCTATTCTTGTATCAAAGAATAAGGAACCACCGAACAGAGAGAACTTGTACCTTTTCCGAGTACACGTAACCTTCGACATAAAGGCATAATTGATTTGGCTATTAAAATATAAATTCTGCTGGAGACAGAAGGAGAAAACTACACGGCAAGACAAATGCAAAGGAACTACACATTGGTCAAAACGTTGTTATTACAGTCCATTCATTGTCACATAAGAAGAAACATTTGAGTCACAAGTTCTTTCTGACTTACAGTGAACTTTACGCGAACTGACGTATACCGCATGATAATTGTGTTGAACTTGGAAGTCTGCATACTAAGAAAAGTAAAAGATTATTCCACATTCCTTTTGTTAAACCGTTTATTGAGAAATAATTTGCTTTCTGACTCAATCTTTGCTATAAAATTTTTTACTTCAAGTTATTATTACGCTTTGTCACATTTAGAATCTGTTAACATGCACCGGTGTTTTGAAGTTAACTATCTAGTCAAGAACCTGTTGAACTTATTAAGACAGTAATTTTGTGTGCACACTTTTACAGAGAACAGACGATACAGTGTTATTGCGAGTACATTTTCGTTTGCCAGTTACACGATTACGTGACGACTATAATGCTCACATTCTTGAAACACGTACTGCTAATGAGGTTTTACTGCAACATTTTGGTTAACTTGAAAAGACATTTTTAATGAAAGTACTTTCTGAGAAGTCACAGATGACACAGCATTTGGTTTGTTTGACAGCTACACGATTGTATTACGACGATACTAATAAATGACACAATTTTCATTATAGCTTTTACGCTGTATGTGTTTTATATCTGCACAGTTTCTCGACGTTCTTCTGGAAAGTACAGTGATACAGAGAAGGTTTTAGGCAATACATTTCATTCCGCAGTTTTAATCTATAAGACCTGAGGTATAATTACATTGTCCCTCAAGGGGGTTCACCACACATGCGGCAAGCGCTAGGATCCCCAGCTAATATGATATTTGCTTATACAGCTTTATGCATCAGTACCATATTCCTCTAACTTAGAATTAGACAGCTATCTGGTCATTTAACAGAGAGAAATGAACATTTTTACTATTTCACTCACACATGTCTACATAATTATACAGTTGGATTGCTTTGCAACTAAGAACTTGTACATTGTTTGCGTTTTGTGAACTATTCACATATGTTTTCGGAACTTCTGTGATACTGCGAGAGCTTTGAATGATGTGTATTGTATGGCATCATGATTTTTGAAGTACATTTGAGGTAGATGACTATTGAAACCAGAGGAGAACATTTTCTTAAGATGTTTTGAGATTATTGAAGTAAACTACAACGATTTTGTGATTTGATTGATGTGGTAATGATGATATTATTACGATGATGATGTGTATTATGGTGTTGAGATATGGTTATGATCAATAAGGTGATGCTGTATGAGGAATAAGATTATGCTACATGTTTATTATGATGAAGTATTGAAGAAGTATCGATGAATAAGCATATTCATAATGAGGCAATAAGTAATTAGTAGGGGTTAGGTGCTCTGGTTTGTGGAAAATAATGTTGGAAGCCAAGAATTGTAATTTAAGAGTCATGAAAAGTGAGGATATATGTGAATGTGAGTACCAGAAGGCCGACGGACAGTTTTGGATACAGTTTTTGATGAGTTTTCGTTTCTACACGCTTCCCCTGTAATTATTCAACCTGTGAAATTTTTTTCATTTGTATGAAACTGTCATTGTAGCTGAAACTGCTTTCATAAATATTTTGGTGGAGAGTATATGTGACCTTGACATAATGCTCTGCTGTGCTGGGCTGCGCGCTAGCCGCCTTGAAATATACCCATCGTTGTGTTGTCTTTCAACTTTACTGGTGCCGCTTCAGCCATTTTCAAGCTCACCGCATTCCCGGAAGAGCTTGCATAGTTGTAGAAAAGGGAGGCCGTTGACCTTACTATTGACATTTCTTTGCAGAAATGTATTATTACATTTTGGTGTTTGAACTTCGTGCAACTTACTGAAATGCTTATTAACTGATGAGAAATTTTCTTACATTTACACACCTGATTATGACAAGTGTCTCTGTGTGAGAGTTGAGAGAATTTCTACTGACTTATGAAATGCCACATGGTTACTAAATGACTTTTTTATGCTTTGCTTTGTACATATTTGCTTATTTTATTTGATATCTGGTTTCTGGCTGCGCTGCAGCATTGGTTTTATAAAATAAAATGTAATACGTATGCTAATGTGAACACTTTCTGTCAACAGATCCATTACATAATAATTTTGTTGTCCACATTCTAGAAAAAGAGCACTTGGAAAGGAAAGAACAATAAGAAGGAGAATGGACTAGTAACAGGATCTGCACACACAATTTTCTATTCAAGAAGTTTTTTTTTTTTTTTTTATTTTTTTTTTTTATTTTTTTTTTTTTTTTTTTTTTAGAGTAAGTTGATGTGGTGGACGACTTTACTGTTAGGATGTGAAATAGATCCATTGCCTTTCACATGGGAGATACTATAGATCTTGTTCCTTGTGCTGGGGCTTTGCTAGTTTTGATGTTTTGATGATCACAGATTCACACATGCTATTATATGCTTACACATACATTTCCCTTATCTGCATTGCAATCTTTACGGTAATATTTCTTCTGCCTGTGCTTTGCCGGTTTGAAGTATAATTTTGCTTTGTTGTACGGCGCTATCCACTTTTACTACTTATTTTTCTTGTTTGCTGCATGTTGTCTTACACCAGTTGTAATATTGCATTTGCTTTGCTAATGTAGACATGCTGCTATTTGGTTTGCCAGTTTCCATTGTCTTGTTGTTGTCTGTGTTAATTTTTTTTGTGCTGCTGTATTGACTCATTCTCTAATTTATGTATCTGAACTCAGTAGATTTAAATTAGCTAGGGGGTACATTATATAAGAAAATAAGTTGTGGTGAGTAAGGAAGAAATGCATTGAGAAGCTATAAGGAAAAGGTCTGGTCAAAGAGTATTGTATAATGAGGAACAGTTATTTTGAAATGGGAAATGAGCAGGTATAAGTAGGGTATAGTGGTAAAAGGTTTAGGTAGGATTTTCCTGGAAACGAATGATGAGGTAAGAAAATTATGGAAGTGTAAGCACTGGCCGAAAGTATAATACAGATAGCATGCTTAGATTTTTTGTTGAAACAAATGTTGAAGTAAGAGAGATCTGTGAGAATTAAATGAAGTTTTCTTTGCAAATGAAGTAGTTTTGGTTGAAAGTAAAGGAGGTATGACCATGAGTATGTTACTGAAAAGAGAAATATGAAACAGTGGTATAAAATGCGTACCACAAGTACTGCAGTATCAAGTGTTATGCCCACAGTTACACTTTGACACACTTACACTTGAAAACAGATCCTGTCCTTTCCTTTTGTGTTATTCTGATATGTTTATGTGTGCCCTTGTTTCTCTGTGTTCTTCCTATCTCTTTGACTTTACCTAATGAGATAAATTTGGTAGAATTTTTTACTTCAGGTAGATTTTCAGACATTATATATTCTGTTATGTTTTCCTTTAATATTCACGTGTCAAGTTAATTTTTATACTGATATTCTCATTTTTCATTTCTTTACATATCTCATAACTCCTGTCATATTCATGTAAAATGTTTATGTCTATTCTTTTTGTAAAGCCTGTATTACTACAAATGCTATTTGTATATTCATGTTCTTTACTACAATGATGTTTTCTTTACATTTGTATTTGTATTATTACGTTGTAAAATTGTAATTGTATAGACACCAGTTATCCAAGTTAGGTAAATAGGAGGGGTTCTTTTTACTGCACACATCTGCCAGTTCGTCATACTACACATATCAAATCTCAGAGATTATATGACTGTGTTAGTGCATGCACGTATGTTGACAGTTCAGCAAGGGACTGGTTAAAAGCATTGCTGGTTGTAAGGACATTGCAAAACAAAAATTAGTGAGTGCACAAGTGATGGTTTAGGAACTGGTAATATGCATCAGTACTAACTACACAATGGTGTCTCGTGGACTTGCTATATTATCCTAAAGAGCCTTCAATTGTGAATGTGCACCCGCACTGTCGCAACAGGTGGCTGCAGGCCATCTCTAGAAGGACAACAGTGGGTCTGTTCTGTGGTGATCCACCAATATTACCAATATTCTTCAAGACTTCGACTGATACTGCTGTGGGTCTGCTCTGTTGTGGCCCATTATCAGTCTTACGATACTATTTCAAAACTTCATGTCAAGGTCAGCAGTGCGTTTCCGTAGGACACTAGTTCTTTACGTCTGCGTGGTTGTGCACTACTTCCCTGTGCATTTTCATATACTACTCAGCCTTTGTGCATAAATCTGGCGCAGACTTCTCTTCTGATGAATTATTACGACTGTCTTCAGGGACTGTGAGGAGAATTTTTACTTTATTGACCAACAGCATATTACTTAACCTTTGTGTGCATATGCTCTATCTGACATTGTTAACACAAAAATTTTAACAACTTAGTATTGGCCACAGCGCAAAACACTTTGTAAAATTTTTTCAGGGGAGCAGGGGGTAGGCTATGTAAGTAGCCTGTGTGTTGACAGCGCTATAGACTGTGTTAATATCGTTGACAGTGCTCTGCACCCTCAGCAAGAGATTCTGTGATTGAATGGTCTAGCATTTTCTTAGTGCAGACACTGTGTTAGTTGGACACGCAATATAAAATGAGATGAAATGATGTGTTTATAAGAAAATATCCAAGGAAATGTATGATGATGAATGTTGTTGATAATGTTTGTTTAGTGGAATTATTGACTACTATATAATTTTTGGATCTGGATGTCACACGAAGAAGGTAAAATTTTCCAAATAAATTGTTTGCACTTCAACAGAATCTTTCTTTTTGCTAACCATATGCCTCCTAGCAGTTAGAGTCTATAGTAACTAGAAGCTTTTTATTTAGCTGGCCGTTGTTACTACATGCTGCAATTTCTGTAGTTTGTGTTATCAAGATTTTCTGTGAGATAAGTGACTTATGAAAAAGAATGTGTTTCCACTATCGATATTCGTGACTGAAATGATTTTAGGCATTTAATAGAGTTGTAGTTAGTTTCATATTTCTTCAATTTCGTATTTTTTGGACTTGAATTATTGTTAGGATTTCTTGCAATTCAGGGCCATTCTTTTGTGTTGCCGGCCACTGTGGCCGAGCGGTTCTAGGCGCTTCAGTCTGGAACCGAGTGACCACTACGGTCGCAGGTTCGAATCCTGCCTCGGGCATGGATGCGTGTGATGTCCTTAGGTTAGTTAGGTTTAAATAGTTCTAAGTCCTAGTGGACTGATGACCTCAGATGTTAAGTCCCATTGTGCTCAGAGCCATTTGAACCATTTTTTTTTCTTTTGTGTTAATTGTTAGAAGTCTTGTTGTCAATGTATAGCAGTCAGATTGCGTTGGGGTTGCAGATTGTGGGTAACAAATGAATAGGTTATGTTTGAGTTGTCTTTGTCAGGGAAAATTCGGTAGGTGAGTGTTTAAAAAAATAACTAAAGAGGTAGTTTCAAGTTCACATGGAGGCCTACCAGCTATCGTTCCTTCGCGAAACATTTCGGACTTGACCAGGATAATGGGAAAATCGCAATGGTACACGTACTACACTGCACCACACACTAGACAAGAAAGCGAAGTAAAATCGCGTTGTCATCCAGTTGCGTTTAACTTTACAAGTTTCTAGGTCATCAGGAAGTTAATTTAAAATCAATTGCAAAATTTGTACCTAAGGGGCAGACAGACAAGAAACCGACCTAATAAAATTGTGATAAGATATTGGAAAATAATAAATCCTAATCTTTGAGATAGTGCTCCCGTCGTGTCATTTTTCAGCTGCTTTAAGGGATCGGCGCCGCTTAAGAACACAGTATCTTACTAGAGACTATGTTGCAAATTTTAGTCCACCAAAGACTGAGATGGCGAAAGTCACGGGATAACGATATGTACATGTACAGATGGCAGTAGTATCGCGCACACTAGGTTGAAAAGGGCAGTGCGTTGTCAGAGCTGTTATCTGTAATCAGGTGATTCATGTAAAAATATTTTCGACGTGATTATAGCCCCACCGACTTTGACAGTGCATTGGTAGTTGGAACTAGGTGCTTGGGAGATTCCATTTCTGAAATCTTTAGAGAATTTAATACTCCGAGATCGACAGTGTCAAGAGTGTAACGAGAAAACGAATTTCCAGACATTATTTCTCACCATGGACAACGTATCGGCTGACTGCCTTCAATGAACGACCAAAAAGAGTGGCGTTTGCGTAGAGTTTTCAGTGCTAACAGACAAACAATACTACGTAAATTAACCGCTGTAATCAATGTGGGACATACGACGAAGGTATCCGTTAGGACAGTGCTGTGAAACATGGTGTTAGTGGGCCGTGGCAGCGGATGAGCGACGCGAGTGCCTTTGCGTGTTTGCCTTTTGTGCCTCTCCAAGGCTCGTGACCATATCGCTTGGACCCTAGACGACTGGTAAACAGTGGCCTCGTTAGATGAGACCCGATTTCAGTAGGCAAGAGCTGATGGTAGTATTTGAGTATGGCGCAGACCGCAAAAAGCCATGAACCCAAGCTATCAACAAGGCGCTATTCTAGCTGATGGTGGTTCCGTGATGGTGTGGACTTTGTTTACATGGAATGGATCTGATTCTCTGTTCCAGCAGAACTGGCCGTTGGTTGGAAGTAGTTAGGATAATTGGAGACTTTTGCATTCTTTCATGGAATTCATATTCGCAAACAACGATGAGATTATTATGGATGACAATGCATCAAGTCACCGGTTCACAGTTGTTTACAGTTGGTTTGAAGAACGTTCTGGACAATTTGAGGGAATGATTTGGCCACCGATGTCGCCCAGTATGAATCCCATCGAACATTTATTGGACGTAATAGAGAACATGAAGATCATGAAGGCTGTACGCAACAAACTTCAAATGGCGTGAAGTGTACTGTTTGCCTAAGTAGTAAAATGATTAGAATTTTAGCGCAGTCACACGAACGAAAAGTAAGATTAGGGTTTAACGTCCAGTCGGCAACGATATTATTAGAGATGCAGCAGAAGCTCGGTTTATGTCGAGGACGGCGAACGAAGTCGACCGTGTTCTTTCAAAGGAACCATTTAGGCACTTGCCTGAAGCAAGTTAAGGAAATAACGAAAAACCTAGATCATGATGGCCGGACACGAATTTGAACCGTGCAGTGTGATAACCACTGCGCCACTTCGCTTGGTAAAACACTCGCACAAAGAAGATAGAACAATATGGGTGCAACATAGAAGTACGGCACAAATTGCAGAAGACATTTTTCACACGTAGACGATTAAATTTGTTATATGAACTTGGGTCTGGAAACGCTTTATTTCCATGTTACAACTCATTTGTCATGGGAATCACACATGAACAGAATGTTAGTATCATGAGGAACTTTTGGCGACGTATGCTTACGTCCACCCACACCCAGCGTACTGTTTTACATGTTCCTGTTGCCATGCGACGCACGCCATTGTTTGTTTAAAGGTAGCATCAACTGTTAAAGTGATCAGTAAGACCGTTGCGAGCACAGGGGTTGTTGTTGTTGCTGTTGTGGTCTTCAGTCCTGAGACTGGTTTGATGCAGCTCTCCATGCTACTCTGTCCTGTGCAAGCTTCTTCATCTCCCAGTACCTACTGCAACCTACATCCTTCTGAATCTGCTTAGTGTATTCATCTCTTGGTCTCCCTCTACGATTTTTACCCTCCACGCTGCCCTCCAATGCTAAATTTGTGATCCCTTGATGCCTCAAAACATGTCCTACCAACCGATCCCTTCTTCTAGTCAAGTTGTGCCACAAACTTCTCTTCTCCCCAATCCTATTCAATACCTCCTCATTAGTTACGTGATCTACCCACCTTATTTTCAGCATTCTTCTGTAGCACCACATTTCGAAAGCTTCTATTCTCTTCTTGTCCAAACTGGTTATCGTCCATGTTTCACTTCCATACATGGCTACACTCCATACAAATACTTTCAGAAACGACTTCCTGACACTTAAATCTATACTCGATGTTAACAAATTTCTCTTCTTCAGAAACGATTTCCTGGCCATTGCCAGTCTACATTTTATATCCTCTCTACTTCGACCATCATCAGTTATTTTACTCCCTAAATAGCAAAACTCCTTTACCACTTTAAGTGGCTCATTTCCTAATCTAATCCCCTCAGCATCACCCGATTTAATTTGACTACATTCCATTATCCTCGTTTTGCTTTTGTTGATGTTCATCTTATATCCTCCTTTCAAGACACTGTCCATTCCGTTCAACTGCTCTTCCAAGTCCTTTGCTGTCTCTGACAGAATTACAATGTCATCGGCGAACCTCAAAGTTTTTACTTCTTCTCCATGAATTTTAATACCTACTTCGAATTTTTCTTTTGTTTCCTTTACTGCTTGGTCAATATACAGACTGAATAACATCGGGGAGAGGCTACAACCCTGTCTCACTCCTTTCCCAACCACTGCTTCCCTTTCATGCCCCTCGGCTCTTATAACTGCCATCTGGTTTCTGTACAAATTGTAAATAGCCTTTCGCTCCCTGTATTTTACCCCTGCCACTTTCAGAATTTGAAAGAGACTATTCCAGTTAACGTTGTCAAACGCTTTCGCTAAGTCTACAAATGCTAGAAACGTAGGTTTGCCTTTTCTTAATCTTTCTTCTAAGATAAGTCGTAAGGTTAGTATTGCCTCACGTGTTCCAACATTTCTACGGAATCCAAACTGATCTTCCCCGAGGTCCGCTTCTACCAGTTTTTCCATTCGTCTGTAAAGAATTTGCGTTAGTATTTTGCAGCTGTGACTTATTAAACTGATAGTTCGGTAATTTTCACATCTGTCAACACCTGCTTTCTTTGGGATTGGAATTACTATATTCTTCTTGAAGTCTGTGGGTATTTCGCCTGTCTCATACATCTTGCTCACCAGATGGTAGAGTTTTGTCAGGACTGGCTCTCCCAAGGCCATCAGTAGTTCTAATGGAATGTTGTCTACTCCCGGGGCCTTGTTTCGACTCAGGTCTTTCAGTGCTCTGTCAAACTCTTCACGCAGTATCTTATCTCCCATTTCATCTTCATCTACATCCTCTTCCATTTCCATAATATTGTCCTCAAGTACATCGCCCTTGTATAAACCCTCTATATACTCCTTCCACCTTTCTGCCTTCCCTTCTTTGCTTAGAACTGGGTTGCCATCAGAGCTCTTGATATTCATACAAGTGGTTCTCTTCTCTCCAAAGGTCTCTTTAATTCTCCTGTAGGCAGTATCTATCTTACCCCTAGTGAGACAAGCCTCTACATTCTTACATTTGTCCTCTAGTCATCCCTGCTTAGCCATTTTGCACTTCCTGTCGATCTCATTTTTGAGACGTTTGTATTCCTTTTTTGCCTGCTTCATTTACTGCATTTTTATATTTTCTCCTTTCATCAATTAAATTCAATATTTCTTCTGTTACCCAAGGATTTCTATTAGCCCTCATCTTTTTACCTACTTGATCCTCTGCTGCCTTCACTACTTCATCCCTCAGAGCTACCCATTCTTCTTCTACTGTATTTCTTTCCCCCATTCCTGTCAATTGTTCCCTTATGCTCTCCCTGAAACTCTGTACAACCTCTGGTTCTTTCAGTTTATCCAGGTCCCATCTCCTTAAATTCCCGCCTTTTTGCAGTTTCTTCAGTTTCAATCTGCAGCTCATAACCAATAGATTGTGGTCAGAATCCACATCTGCCCCTGGAAATGTCTTACAATTTAAAACCTGGTTCCTAAATCTCTGTCTTACCAGTATGTAATCTATCTAATACCTTTTAGTATCTCCAGGATTCTTCCAGGTATACAACCTTCTTTCATTATTCTTGAACCAAATGTTAGCTATGATTAAGTTATGCTCTGTGCAAAATTCCACAAGGCGGTTTCCTCTTTCATTTCTTCCCCCCAATCCATATTCACCTACTATGTTTCCTTCTCTCCCTTTTCCTACTGACGAATTCCAGTCACCCATGACTATTAAATTTTCGTCTCCCTTCACTACCTGAATAATTTCTTTTATCTCGTCATACATGTCATCAATTTCTTCATCTTCTGCAGAGCTAGTTGGCATATAAACTTGTACCGCTGTAGTAGGCATGGGCTTTGTGTCTATCTTGGCCACAATAATGCGTTCACTATGCTGTTTGTAGTAGCTAACCCGCACTCCTATTTTTTTATTCATTATTAACCCTACTCCTGCATTACCCCTATTTGATTTTGTATTTATAACCCTGTAATCACCTGACCAAAAGTCTTGTTCCTCCTGCCACCGAACTTCACTAATTCCCACTATATCTAACTTTAACCTATCCATTTCCCTTTTTAAATTTTCTAACCTACCTACCCGATTAAGGGATCTGACATTCCACGCTCCGATCCGTAGAATGCCAGTTTTCTTTCTCCTGATAACGACGTCCTCTTGAGTAGTCCCCGCCCGGAGATCCGAATGGGGGACTATTTTACCTCCGGAATATTTTACCCAAGAGGACGCCATCATCATTTAATCATACAGTAAAGCTGCATGTCCTCGGGAGAAATTACGGCTGTAGTTTCCCCTTGCTTTCAGCCGTTCGCAGTACCAGCACAGCAAGGCCGCTTTGGTTAATGTTACAAGGCCAGATCAGTCAATCATCCAGACTGTTGCCCCTGCAACTACTGAAAAGGCTGCTGCCCCTCTTCAGGAACCACATGTTTGTCTGGCCTCTCAACAGATACCCCTCCGTTGTGGTTGCACCTACGGTACGGCCATCTGTATTGCTGAAGCACGCAAGCCTCCCCACCAACGGCAAGGTCCATGGTTCATGGGGGGGGGGGGGGGGGGGGGGGGGGCACAGGGGTTACTACGTAGAATTAATCACAGACTTGGCGCAGTGTACGCAAATGCAGAGAGGGCATATGCTTATTTCATGTATGGGTTACCTGTCGGCAATGGCGCTCAAACTCTACCAGTAATTTTTTTTTAATCGGCGTATATGGGCAGACGTCAATGCTCTCGCAACCGTTGAAGCAAGTCATCACCAAAGATTTTCTGTCAATGTTTGGGCCGACATAATTGGTGCATTTTTGGTAGTGCCTCATTTTTTTTTACCCTGATTCAACGGACACAGTTTTTATAATTTCGTAGAGAGTGTTCTACCTCATATGTTAGCAGCTGTGCCTTTAGCTGTGTGACATAACATGTACTTACTGCAAGATGGAGCACCTTCTCCTTTTAGCATCAATGTCCGTCGGCTTCTAAATGATAGATCCAGTGACGGATAGACGCAGATGAACCAAATGCCTGGCCTCCACGCTTCCGGATCTAAACCCGGATGAATTTTGTTTGAAGGGCGTTTGAGAGCTCTTGTGTATGGAACTGCAATACAAGATGTTCAGTCTCCGCGCTCGTATTATAAAAGTCCGCGGTACCACACGTAGTACTCCAGGGCTACATCAGCGCATCTGATATTCACTGCGACGGCTGGCTGGTGGATATATCAGTGGCCACGGAGGGCATATTGAACATCTCCTGTGAGAAAGTGTTGCATGTGGTACGCTGTTGCGTTCCGTTCGTGTGTGTTTTCCGTGATTAATGAGTTGGAGAAAATGAGTCGTAACACGGAAACAAAGCGTTTTCAGCTCCATGTTCATATAAAATATTTTCTTCATCTACGTATGAGCAATGTGTCTTGCAAATTTGTGCTGTACATTTTTGTTTATTGCTCCCCGTATTGGCTGCGATCCTACGACTGTCATTCGAATGTGGAATCAGTGGTTTCTGGCGGGTCAAACTAAATCCTATTCAAAATCCCAGCAGCTTCACGTGACGGCTGCTCAAGAGGGCAGACCGTACTGCTATGTCACGCACCTTGGGTATTAATTTGAAATTGTTCGTAACGAGACAAGTGTTTGTACGGATAATGCTGTCATGTCTGGAGTGCCATGGATTGTCAGCACATAGACCATTGTCGTGGCATCTTTCGACATGGCAGACAACGGTGTACCCAATGACAACAATGGACCTGGAAGTTGAAACCCATCGCCTTTAAGGCTGGGTACTGGACATATCCATGTGTGGTGGACATACGTTGAGAGACTTTATTAGTCGTCATCATATGGGCCCAGCATCTGCCGAGATGGTACGGAATGGCATTGCGTACACAACAGGCGTTACCTTTCTGACGTGTTAAGGCCGGTGTCTGCGTCCTGTCTTGGAAAACTCACTCTTAACAAGATAACACAAGGCCTCATGTTGTCCATGCTTTCGACTGTTGCCCTGCCCAACGCGTACTGCGGATGTCTCACCCGCTGGAATGATCTGGTTATGGATTACCGAGCGGCGAACCATTCATCAGGCACAAAGATTCATGAAACAACATAAAATGACGTACATGTGTCTGCCGTGCAAGCTCAGTTTGATCCGACGCTCAGCCAGGTTCGGGCTGACAGAAGTGGCAGCTGTGTACATCAAATTTCGGGTTGTGTACCCACAAATAACCTTCAAATATAATTGTCTGTTCTTCCTGCTATACGGTATACTCATAATAAGTAAAATTTCCATATCTGCCTTCCTTCGTGGCATTTAACTTTTAATGGTCAGCAGTGTAATTTTACTAAAGGCAATATCATAAATAGCTCGAAGGCGCACCATCAAGCAATACATTACACTTTTTTTTTCTCTCTGCTATTTCCGCGCTTAGTTTCTCTGACTTCTGTAATCAACCACCAAAGACCATCATGCTTGAAACTAACAGCTATATTTTTCTGTGGTCAGCGATAAAATTATTTTTGCAAACGCAATGTTTACTTCCCATTAATATTTCTCTTTAATTTTCTCTTGTATATTGCTGTATAAAAAGAGAAGTACGCAGAGGCGTCTCCTTCCTTCTTGTTGCAAGGACCACCATACGGGAAGGTCATGTATAAGACTGTCATTTGATTTATGCCTGTTAAACACATAGCAAGTGGTCGGCTTGGTGACGCAACCATAGCACGCCACCAGAGTTCTACCATTTACACATACAACATTTGTAAGTCGTGCCTGCAATCAATGTCTTAAAACAAGGTCGATTATTATCATTATCAGGTGACTAAAGTAACATTTTGGAAATAATATCCTTAACCTTTATTATAGCGATACATACACAGTAAGGACAACATTATCTATTATCCTTTGGCTATGCATATCGTCTTAATTACCTATCAATTTTCTCATCCATAGATCATTCTGTGTCCAGAAATTAATTTTTTGAAATTTTATAGCTACATGTAATAACTAAGATTGTACAAGATGACTGACTTGCAGGTAAAGGCTCAGTGCTTCTTAACTGTTGCCACACATTAACATAAAAAGTTCATATTCGGCGACATTGTTACTTTTGTGCTAATATCAAAATAAAATTCGTAATTTTTCACGTGTAAATTCAGCCAATTTATATGTACGTCAATAATAGGGAAGCCCACGAAAATGAACTCAGAATCCGGTAATGCGGTAGAATCAAATGCCGAAGATAGCGAGTTCGCTGATGCGACTATTGAAAACATTGAAGCTTCAGCTCCAATGCTGAGAGCGAGGTAGTTAATACAACTGCTAGCCCCACACAAGACCCATTTACTGCATTGTATCGCAGTCTGGAAGCTACCCTAAAGAAACTTTGAACGTCATCAAAGCAAAATTACATGTCGTTAAAGCAAGATGAAATGTGATCTGAAATGGCATCCCGGCTAAATAAAACGCCAACTAAGCAAAACGATCCGTCATAAGAACTGATGAGCTTGTCAACTGACTTGACAAATTGATGCAATGACGTCCAAGTTGATAAATTAGTCAATGCAAAAGGATCCTTTGACGATTGCAATCACGGATCTAAAAACTGAACACCAGGCCCTCCTGATGCAACACAGCCATTAACTGATGAACAAATCCTACTAAAGGAATCTGTTCATAAGATGAATGTCAAGGTAGATCATTTTACAACTGAAAAGGAAGTTAAAATGAAGGGACAGTTTCATGCACAGAGAGAAGGATTTTCCCAGGCTTTTTTTGCAATAAAGAAACACAAATGAAGGAAAAGTTGTAATCAGAACTAAGAGTTGTTATATAACAATCCGCCACTGAAGTCTTGCCTAAGAAAAGCGCTTCAGAGGAAACAGTTAAGACAGAACTGAACCAAATTAAAAAACCTTGAGTAAAGATTTACCAGAGTTGTGAAACAGTGTCGAGTTTTATTTTATTAGAACAGGAGCTGTCTATTGTAAAGCAGATAGTACAAGATACATTTCCCTCTGTTGCTAAGCCGGCGCTGAATGGCAGCGCGATTACAGGTGCCATGTCACGGATTACGCGGCCCCTCCCACCTGAGGTTCGAGACTTCCCTTGGGCGTGGGTGTGTTTGTTACCCTTAGCATAAGTTTTTTCCGTTAGTTTAAGTAGTGTGTAAGTTTAGGGACCGATGACCTCAGCAGGTTGGTCCATTAGGAATCCACGTTCATTAGAAAACTTTTTCTCTCTTGCTAGAATAAGGAGAAAATAATAGTGGCATACCATATGAGGGAATGTATAGAAGAGATACAGATCATATGCTAATGTCATCTAAGAAAGTATTCTATGGAGCGGGGGCAGCACCTTCTTCATCAAACGTTCTATTAGGTGACAGTTTATTAAAAAAAAAAAGAGAAAGTTTCAGCCTTTCAACCTATGTTGTTTTTGAAATCATTTGAGGGCGTATTACCAAGAGCATGGACGGATCTGCAAAACTTTACTACATACCTTATCCAAAGAGAATTAATGTTTGTAAGACTGATGAAAACAGACATATCAACTATTTGAGAAGGCATTTCTATCGAAACATTGACCCGGAAGTGTGCAAGAAAGACACAACAAGGACATATTCAACCCTGAACCTTTTCACGGTAAGCAAGAAATGAACAAAAATATTTCGAGAAGCAGTTGAATAAGCTTCAGCACTGGGATGAATACTTATCACACAGAGATGTTATACGAATGTTAAAAACAAAATCGTCACTGGACCTAAGACACACATTAGCTCATGTGCCAGAAATAAATCTATAACACTCCATGTCTGTATTACGTCACCCGATCTAATTCATGCAGATTTAATAAAAAAGCAATAACAACAAGAGTAGTGAAATGAGCCAGTCCACTCCACTGCGCATGCAATCTAATAATCACAGGACAAGCGACTGTCGTGTCAACCTCGTGGCACAGACAGCATCACCTCCGCTGCATAAAGCTAAACCTTCTAACCTCAGTGCATTGAATTTCCATTGTAAAACAAGAAACAATAACAGATACCGTCCTGGTTACTGTGGTAATGGGACAGTGCTGTGACAGAATAACAACGGCAATAATCGGCAGAATCCCCATATGAGAACTTGCAGTCAGCCATGCATGAACAATACCAAGATGAAGAAGGTCCTGTACAAAACGACACAATTGACTCACACTAGTAAATACAAAATCTCGTTGTACATATTATTAAGGCGGCAAAGGCATCCCGTCCGACTACAATGTGTTCAACAATCTAGGTTCAGCCGCATTTCGTCCTCTAATGGTGGTCGCAGGATGGATTGGGTCCAGAGAAAGTAATTCTGTACGTCTATTGAGATGTTACAATGACATGGACATTAGAGACACATTGACCACTGACCACTAGAAATGCTGTGATTGTACCAATGAAACAGTTCAAGCTACTGTACACAGTATTGTAGGGAGCCAGCTACAACTGTTCTGTATACAAGTGTTATGCTAAATGTTATTTCAGCCAATTTATTTAGTGACATTCGTGACACCACAAGGGTACATGCTTTCTCCATACAGGTTTATAACATTATGGAAGCAGTCGGTGTAAGGTCGTGCCATATTGACGTGCAATCTCAGGCTGAAGTAGTAATAGGGAATGGAGCCATAGTCTGGCTGTTTGTAATTGTAAGTGGGTTAATTGTAGAGTGCGTTTTGGCTTGGAATTTCTAAGAGAGAGGATGTGCTGATCGACTTGTCCTCAGGCGAATGCTTCCTGAACATCAATGCCAAAAGATTGTTGTTAACTTAGTAAAAACAAGGACTGACCATGGTAAATACCACCAAGGCCTGAAAGTAAAGTTCATAAAGACGAAAGCTGCACACACCAATAGTACACGTCAGTTACATTAAGGATAATATGATAGATCTCAACCGTTGACTCCTTGCAGAAGACAGAGCTAAAGTATTTGCTTTTCGAGTATGTACATGCTTTTGAGAAAAATCAGGTATTATTAGTACATACCAATATCAAATGGAAGTCCATCCATGTAAAATTTACTGTCAGAATACACACTCTATCCCATGGACCATATGAGAGGCGGTCACAAAGGAAATACGGCAATTGATTGAATGGAAAATTATAGAGGAGGAGGAGGATATTAGTGTTTAACGTCCCGTCGACAACGAGGTCATTAGAGACGGAGCGCAAGCTCGGGTGAGGGAAGGATGGGGAAGGAAATCGGCCTTGCCCTATCAAAGGAACCATCCCGGCATTTGCCTGAAGTGATTTAGGGAAATCACGGAAAACCTCAATCAGGACGGCCGGAGACGGGATTGAACCGTCGTCCTCCCGAATGCGAGTCCAGTGTGCTAACCACTGCGCCACCTTTCTCGGTGGATAATTATAGAACATTTGACGTCACAATACTGCAGCCCTTTATAAGCTGTAGCATAGCACGCTGGGTGCGTTCACCTGGTACCTGTGGTAGAAGGGCTATCAACGAAATCATCATGCCTGTTCACACTAGACCAGAGATCATAAATGAACAGTTGAAAGAGGTTCGTAGCGATAAGTACCTTGCCACCAGCCATTTGGGAGTTCATAATGCCAGGTGAACCTGTCAAAAGGATCCAGAAAATATATGCCTTTAATATTTAGAGGGAGAAGTTATCAATTTTGTGTATTTTCACTCAGATTTAGACTAAGTTCAGGTGTGTTCATTACTGCTTTGAATACAATCTTCTGGCCTTACTAGATAAATTACCTTTGTATGCTGATGTTCTGTTGATAGCTACCCCTCACGGAAATAGCTTACAGACTTATTAGGAGGAAGAAAAATTTTCAGAACCAGGAGTTACAGAGGTCGAAACTTGTAAAAGACAAGATTAAGTTTCTAGACGAAAAAATTGCTTCCACAGATATAACGCCATATCCAAATAAAATCAGTGCTACAGAGTAATTACCTTATACAGAACTGAAAAACAACTCAAGGGCATTCTTAGGATTATGCTCATTTCTTAGAGACTTTGTGCTTAATCATCTTTCAAATACTGGAGCTTTATGAGGACTATTAAAGAACATTTCAACATAACTCTTGTTAGGTGACTGCCAGAAAGAGTTTGAATTAGGCAAGCATGCTTTAAACAAATCCAAAACTTTACGTCATCCAGATATGTCCAAGGACTTTTGTTTAAAGTTTTGGTTAAGTGACAATTAACAGTCATTACATTCGTGCAAAAAGATGTATTATTAAGCATCAGCAGATTATTATCGACCTCCACATCTGCCGGTTTTTGCCAGAGCCATCGTGACAAAGCATAAGGGGAAAACAGATCAGGTGGAACCATACTGCATGTTCCCATATTGTGTGCTTGTTTTATGCTCATCTAATATCAAAGTTGACGTAGTGAAAGTCTGCAATCCAATAGTCAAATACAGCAGTTAGAGTATGTAATTGTGCTTGAATTACGTAACCATTACGGCACCTCACCTCAACCTCTCGATGCCAGCAATATTCTACTGTGTTTCTGTAAAGTAGCTAACATATTTCTGAGACAACATTCAGATTTGATTTCATTAATGTAGAGGTACTTTGATACATCGATATGTTTATGTTGCAATGAAATTATTCTTATGTGAATTCTTTCTTTTGTCACTATGATCTCTGACTTACTTGTAACTATGATTTTTGGGTGCGAAAGCGGTTATTAGAGGGTCAAATCATGGTCGTCAAGTTGAAAAGACGCAAATTGTAGTCAGTTTATAAAATGTGAACTTTAACACTGAAGAAGATATTTTCAAGTATGTTTTATATTGTGAAGTGATGTTTTGTGAATTACGTGAAATTGCAACAAAAGTAATAAAAAAGAAGTGTAACTTAAATTCGGAGATGTGATTACATTTTTACACTACCATTGTGCTAACTTGCAAAAGTTTAACCTTCAAGAATGGTTTATGAAACACATCTATAAAACTTTTTAATATCGCAGAATAACACCTAGGCCTCTTTGCATCTGAGCTTGGAATCATCACTGCCTAGATTTTCGACGATTGAGCCATGAGTTCACAACGAGACCAGCGTGGGAAACACGAAAAGATAAGTGCCTAGTTTATCCATTATTTCATGAGATGACTTCATTAACTGTGCTCTAATGACACCTGCCACATAATATAACTTTTTTGTTGCCCAAAAATGCAATATTTAGCAGCGTGAGCAACATCACAAATCATAATTAATTTTTGACCTTTGTTGTGGTAGGGTTGTTGGAGTTGTAACAAAGTAACACAGTGATTGCGCATTAATCACTTAATCACTGTGATTGTGAACCTTCAATTTATTGACTTTCATGTTGTATTAATGTAAAACGAGTATAAAATATGCTTTAACTTCATCTGTTTTCTGCTCATCTCCTGTGATTATAGTCTCTCACTTTTATAACAAGTATTTTATGTTTAATAAAGCATTTCCCCAAGGACTTTTGTGTTGTTACTGATGCCTCATTCATTGCTTTAGGAGCACGTTTATTTCAGGTTAAGGAATATGATGGTAACCATGCATTCATATCATGTATTTTGCTAGTTACACACTGTCAAAATTTGAACGAACCTACTCTGCTATCAAGTTGGATATCATAGAATGAATTGCGCCTTTAAGTCAAGGTATTTCGTGAGCTTCAAACATTAAGATTTTATGTCATACGAGCTACTCCATGCACATTTGTTGTTTATGCGACAATTTTTATAGGAGTACAGTTTTTAAATAAAGCATGTTTCTGGGGAAGATAATATAGTAGCAGACGGTGGCTGATTTGCAGAATGTTGATCAGTGCTGGTGTATAGTTAAATCCCTGATTTCACAAATCCCACTACAAAATTAAACCAACATTAGAAAATCCATAATGAGGGTCAGTCCTACACAGAATTTATGATCCAACATGTGATGTGCTTGTTTGTATTCTAGCCACAGATCAGGATGCCATACTTTGGTACTTGTATCACGCATGGGGACATTACGCAGCAGTGGAATGAACAAGAAAGATCAATCTCTATTGCCATTTTCCTAACAAGCGGAGGTGTGTCAGCAGTTAATAGAGACATGTGCCATACGTCAAAAAATAAAACCATCAAACCAATAAGATTGTACAGAACTACATCCTGTCTTACCAATAAAATGTTGTCGAGCCTTTACCTTCAGCAAGAGGTGGAGTGAAGTACGTAGTAGCATTGTATGATATTTTTCCGAATTATGTTAAATTATTGTTGATGACTGCCAAGGCGTTACACTTTACTAGCAAAAGATGGAAAGTATTTTAATGGGAAAATCAAATCATACAAACTCATTGACTTGGTGCTTCGCGAATTCTAAAGCAGTTATTCTGCTCTGCCTTGAGTGTATTTCCTGGCTTTTGTCTTTTGTGACGTTTTCGCGTATGGTTTAACTTAATGCAAATACTCACTGGCTACATTTGTCCTATGGGTGGCAACGTGATGTTGTCCTCCACAAATAATTAAATGCTAGAGAATTTTTGGGTTTCGCCAGTTCAGATCTGAGCGGTGAAAGAAAATATGTCATTGTATTGCTATGTTGTTGTTTTGGATAATGAGATGAGTCCCCTTGAAATGTATACATACTTACCTTGTAAATGTTTTGATGTTTTCGCCTTGAAAGTGAATGAAGGACATACGTAAAGTGAGAATGTGGTATTGTATTAAAACTATGTAAATGTAAGCTTGAGAAAGTTGTTGTGCAACTGGGGAATTTATGACGTATGTCAGAGTGAAGTTGATTTTGTAAAAGGGCGGCCATAATGGGCGTTGAGTATAAAATTTATTGGTAATTTATTTTGTGGAAAGGAATCGTATTTTGTTTCCATTAAATTATATTTACTTTTGGAATTACGACATTTCTAGTGTAAGCTACTTGTGGTAAGTAATGTGATTGGCTGACATTAGAAATACAGAGAGTATAAAAGTACTCGAGATCATCTGGTTGCTTAATGTACTAGCCAATAGGAAATCAGCATTTACCGCGCTTTTCAGCAGGGCTTTGTGCCTCAGAAGTACGGTTCGCTACAGTCGCTCGGGAGCCGTCTTCTCGTAAACACCTATGTTAAAACGCGCTGATCAAATTTGTACCAAAATGAATAAATTCGCGTAATTAATCGGTTCTCGTGTCTTTGGAAAAGAACGACTACAGCACTGAGTATTTTGTGAAATTTTTAGCATTGTAGGTGGTTTATTTAAGGAAATATTCGCCTGTGAACATTTCATGTCGTCCATAGACTTAGTGTGGTATGTTTCGTGCAGATAACGAGGCATTGTGGTGAGCACTTCTTTACAAGAAGCATACTAAACGACCGAATATGTTAATTCTCAAGTAGTCGTTGGTCAGTGACTGTTTAGGACGTTTAAAATATCGGGTGGGACTAAATTTCTTCTGAATGCTTATTTTTGTGTGAACTAGTTACAGATACAGTTAGTAATATTGCATTACTGATATCGGGATATTAAACACCTACTTAATAGCCATTTTCCTCGTTTTTAAGACAATAAGCCAACAAAAAGGAAATTTTTATCATTTTTTCTAACGACTCATACAAGAATCCCGAACGCTCTGTAGTTTAACTAACCTCCAGCTGCTACCCATGGACTGAATTATGTGACATTTGCGTGACGGGTATTTAGTCGATTGTTCGTCAACGCTGATTTTGTCGGCTAAACCAATATCTACCACCGCAGAGTGAAGAGGCAGTCAACTTGAAGCCTATCCAGGTAGTTGGACTGATTGTTTAGTGGATAGTGAGAGACCAACCCACCCCACCGCAAACCGCTACTTGAGTACTGCTCCTCTAGTCTGGGGCGCTTACCAGGCAGAGGAGATAGTAAAGATACAGATGAGACAAGACTCGTACTGCTCCATGGGTTTAGTAAGCACGAAATCATCGCGGAACGATTCACACAAATGCAGTGGCAGACGCTACAAAAGAGGCGTTGTGCTTCACGATTTGGTTTGCTGTTCAAATTAGGAATGAACCAACATTTTGCTTCCTCCAACACATACGTCCCAAAAGAACAAGAAACTGGAATTAGGGCGATTTGAGTTCAACTGGAGGTTTAACAGTAGTTATTCCCGTGCACTATTTGTGACTGGAAAAGAAGAGAGAGGATATGACAGTGGTAGATGAAGTAAGCTGTGCTACACACAATAGGGTGCCTTGCGCAATACACATGTAACTGTAGATGGCCCAAATCGGTCTGTCTCAACTTCAACAGGCTCCAACACTGTATTTAAAAGGCTTCTAATCGTAGCTATTTAAAATAAATGAATCCACTTTGCTTGTATTATGCTATGATTGAGGTCTCGTTTAACAAGCAATTTGGACTACTGGCACCTGATCGCAGGCGTCACTCTAAGTGCGTGCTCCCGTTGTAATAAATAAGCTTGAAAATGGGCATGATGCTTGAAACATGTCTCACTTAAAACATTAAAGTAGGTGGAATCATTACTTTTGCATCTTGGGTATTAACAGTCGCTTCAGCTGTATTTAGTCCCTTATTTTGGGATCACTGCCGGTTTCTTGGCACTATAAGCCACATCTCCAGGTGAACATCTGTATAACAATAAATCCAGAAGGAATAACAATCGTGGCCACTGGGATGGTAAATTATTTTAAGATTTTAATTTTTTTTTAATTTCTGCAGCTGAATTTGTTGTTCATACCGAAGATGACTACCCATAGCTGTGGTCTGCTAACAAGTTTTTCTGCATTAATTTTGCATATTAACGACACTGCTGTGACACCATTAATGGACCTGTTGTAATCGTTTCATTTTTGTCTTCTTGTTGTTTATGTTTCGCATTTCTTCAGCGCTTTACTCTAAACATAACTCCTGGTGAATCTTTTTATGCCCTCAAGGTTTTTATTTTACACGAAGAAAAAGTGTGTTACCTGTACACGTTAGCAATGCCTGCACATGCTTTATGGCAGCCTATCGAAGAACAATTCTATGACGCCATTGCATATTGCTCTCAAAGCAGCTTCGATATTACTTCACACGTGCGGTGGGCGCTCCTCTGCACGGGTGCCATCACGTTATCTACCTCAATTTGTTTCACATATCACTGTATTATTGCGAAGGCGACCTTTCCCCAAAGCAGCTTCGGTCTTGGTTTCTGGAACCTACACACAAGCACTTATCATGAACAAGTATTCCTACATTTTGTAACAATGTTGTGAAGTATTTTCCCCACATATAACGACATTGTCCAACAATGTAATGTTGTTTCATTACATTCTAAGTCATTAATGAACGTAGAATAAAGATTAATAGGTCTTACCCTCAGTCCCACTGGCTCGACTGATGCTGTTTCCAGTTCCGACGGTTTTTCACCATAAAAGCGACGTAATCATTTGCATCTGGTAGAAGTGATGATGGATGAGTTACTCTAATCTTTAGCTCCGATTTGCAAATTCTCGCAGAGGCAGTTATCTGTCAGTGCAAACACTTTTAGAATGAAACTGAACGCCAATATGGGATACCATGTTCAGAAACATCACTTTTTGCCATATGTTGAAGTTACTTTTAATACCAGAAAAAGTTCAGTGGTTAGACAAGCAACGTTTCATTTTTTATAAGTAAGACGTTTCTTCAATTTATGATGGCCAATAACTCTATAGCCGCTTGTCATGAGGAGCTGAAAATTACAGATATCTGCTGAAAAATGATTATTTCTGTGATACAGCAAATAAATAGGCATTTTAAAATTTGTAAATATATCACTGAATGTTACTGCAATTTGTATCTGAAAACACTTTCGAATTGATAACTGAAGGACGTATTCTCAAAGGGATGAGGGTAACAGACCATCTCTATAGAATCGGCATGTACCTACAATAATGGTCAAAGCCCCTCTTACACTTTGAATGAACGGAACTAGGATCCCTGAGAAATGATCTTAAAAAATTTGGGGTTAACAAAGATGCTCGACGGACAACTGTACTCGAGGCAGAGGCATATATTGAAAGATATTTGCCCTATTTTTTCTGCCGTGCGCTCACTTCCGTTAACGATAAGCTGAGTGGGAGCGAGTGTGATATTAATCACTCATTCGATTGTGAAGTTCATATTCACTAATACACAAGAAGTTTTGTAATGCAATGTACAAACAGGCATTTAACGAGTCGACTTCGTGAACCACACACAAGTCAGAGCACAACAGTTACAGGTGCCAATATTAGCGTTCGATAAAATATCGGTCAGATGCTTCATGGTGTCTCTTGGCATAATCTCAATTTAGTAGCATTCCTATGCAGTTTAAAGAGAAAATGTGGCGATAATATCGCTTTAAGGCACCTGAACAACAGGACATGCATGTAGCCTGAAAAATCTTGAAAAAGTTAAAATTGTATCAGGTCGAACTAAAACTATAGTAAACATATCTTACCAATTTCAGGCCAATCCGACAGACGCGTTTGCCTTGGTTGGTATCTTAATATTTATTTTGTAGCCTGCATACCATAAGTGCACATAATTATCGTCAATGTGCCTTTTCTATCCCCCTCTCTGCAGATCTGCGCCACATGAGGACTCCCCCAATCTCCAGTCTCGTTTCCCGTAGGACCATTCGCCGTACCATTTACACGTAAACCTTTATGCGCACCTCCACCAACCTACCTCAGCACGCCCCCCCCCCCCCCCCTCACGCTTTGAGAGGAACTCCATGATACCCACGTGATCACTCTCCTTCATGCAGGATACAGAAGGAAAAACCTAAACGTAATGTCAGAGTAGGGTAGGTAATGCCTAACAGAGCAGTACTTTCCAGCTAAGTATAGGCAGAGAGTGTAGCGTTGTGGAGCCACGGTAATAAAACGGCAGTCAACCTGCGACGAGAGCGTGAATGTATATGCATTTTAACTCGCTCCGGCTAATACCTGTTATGCTAAGCAGTGCAGTTATTGTTTAAACTAGTTCAAGGTAATTGTTTAAGGTGATAAATCAAAGCTTAATATCCTGAGGGGCGACTTTCCTTTGATACTTACTGAGTAAAGCTTGACTATTAAATCAACTACATTTTAAGAACTGTAATCAACTAATTTCGTTAACAGAAACTGCAGTACAAAAACAGCACTACAGTACGGTACTCGACATGTAATAATATAAAGTGCAGTGGTTTTAATAATAAAACGTACAGGTTTTCATTTTTATTAATGCAGCAATTATAAGTGAAAATTTATTCTGACAAGTAGATCAGTAATTATCAACCGCTACGCTGTTGAAAAAGTAAACAAAAAAGTGCATTTCCGTATCCTTCCTGTAGCAAATACATGACCCCCCCCCTCCCCCCCCCCCCAAAAAAAAAAAGAGATACGAAGCATTTGGAGAACTTGGTAGGTAATCTTACACAGCACCGTACACTATGTAAATCATAAATTGCAATTTACTGTAACAGTTTATATGGCCTCCAGAGTGCATCAGAGTTTGAAACACCTATTTTCGACCTATTTTGTACCTCTAACGATACTTTTATATCAATTTGTAGTGTCGCTTATGTAGAGCATTATATCCATCATGGGAGTTCTTTGACTATGAATATACACTACTGGCCATTAAAATTGCAACACCAAGAAGAATTGCAGATGATAAACGGGTATTCATTGGACAAATATATTATACTAAGACTGACATGTGATTACACTTTCACGCAATTTGGATGCATAGATCCTGAGAATTCAGTGACCAGAACAACCACCTCTGGCCGTAATAACGGCCTTGATACGCCTGGGCATTGAGTCAAACACAGCTAGGATGGCGTGTACAGGTACAGCTGATCATGCAGCCTCAACATGATACCACAGTTCATCAAGAGTAGTGACTGGCGTATTGTGACGAGCCAGTTGCTCGGCCACCATTGACCAGACGTTTTCAATTGGTGACAGATCTGGAGAATGTGCTGGCCAGGCCAGCAGTCGAACATTTTCTGTATCCAGTAAGGCCCGTACAAGACCTGCAACATGCGGTCGTGCATTATCCTGCTGAAATGTAGGGCTTCGCAGGGATCGAATGAAGGGTAGAGTCACGGGTCGTAAGACATCTGAAATGTAACGTCCACTGTTCATAGTGCCGTCAATGCGAATAAGAGCAGACCAAGACGTGTAACCAATGGCATCCCATACCATCACGCCCTGTGATATGCCAGTATGGCGATGACGAATACACGCTACAAATGTGCGTTCACCTCGATGTCACCAAACACGGATGGGGCCATCATGATGCTGTAAACGGAACCTGGATTTATCCGAAAAAATGTCGTTCTGCCATTCGTGCACGCAGGTTTGCCGTTGAGTACACCATCGCAGGCGCTCCTGTCTGTGATGAAGCGTCAAGGGGAACCGCAGCCATGGTCTCCGAGCTGATAGTCCATGCTGCTGTAAACGTCGTCGAACTGTTCGTTCAGATGGTTGTTGTCTTCCAAGCGTCCCCATCTGTTGAGTCAGGGATCGAGGCGTGGTTGCGCGATCCGTTACTGCCATGCGGATAAGATGCCTGTCATCTCGACTGCTGGTGATACGAGGCCGTTGGGATCCAGCACGGCTTTCCGTATTACCCTCCTGAACCCACAGATTCCATATTGGATCTCATAGGCTACAACCCGATCTTTATCAAAGTCGGAAACGTGATGGTACGCTTTTTCCTCCTTACACGAATCATCACAACAACGTTTCACCAGGCAACGCCGGTCAACTGCTGTTTGTGTATGAGAAATCGGTTGGAAACTTTCCTCATGTCAGCACGTTGTAGGTGTCGCCACCGGCGCCAACCTTGTGTGAATCCTCTGAAAAGCTAATCATTTGCATAACACAGCATCTTCTTCCTGTCGGTTAAATTTCGCGTCTGTAGCACGTCATCTTTGTGTTGAAACAATTTTAATGTCCAGTAGTGTATATTTCAGTTACGTGAACTTTTTGAGCGATGTTGTTTAAACTGTGCTTGTAAATTTAAATAACTACTGGAATGATTGTTGTATAATGTACAGTAAATGACATGGTCGCTAGTTAGGGAATGAAGGGTTGAATTTAAAAGATGTGGGAAAGCCCCGCAGCTGCGGAAGTAGCCTGGCGGAGTGGAAAAGTTGTGGTTGGCTCGCAAGTGGCAACGTGCCCTTCGTGACAGATGAGGAGTCTGGACAGAGCAGTGCTGTTGTTAACATCTCGCTAGTGTAGCAGATCATTGTGGCTCAAGTTCTTGGAGTTTTGAGGCCAGATGAGCTTATGTATGGGCCTCCGATGCTGCATTTAGTGATAACATTATCATGGCATGGTTTTTGGCATTGTAAAAATATAATTAAGACGGCAAGAAGACCTGCAACTGGGCGAGGCAAACAGTTCTGCCCCATGTCTGCATCGCCCCCAAGTTAACAGCCACTGCAAATTACTCCACAAGTGCGATCACACTTACACTAAATTGTTTATATTTGGCACTCTGCAAATGGACCAGGTATTTGTAAATTTGGTTGATATTAATAATAATCGTGGTTACCTCAAATCACAAACTTGGACAGGAATTCTATCCTAAAGAATTTAATTCCGAGCGTCCTAATTTATTATGGAAAGACTTATTCGGCAGCTGCAAAAAATAGTTGTGATCGCTTAGTAATGTGAGGAGTTTTAGCGTTTAAAGTTCAGTTTTATAGTTTGAGAAATACTCCACTTTCAGTGCATTTTTAAATCAATCTGCAGTCATTTTCTTAAATAATTTGCCTTACTCGAAAAGCTGCCTCAAAATGGTAAAGTTGTTAGTTAAAAGAACAATAATATGGATTTGAAATGTTAAAGACTATTAATTGTTGCATTTATGCGCTTTGATCAGATTACAAAGTTTTACCAGTGTTCATTTCATGAGAAAGTGATTGAACTTCAGTTTAATGTTACGTTGGCATTTGCACAGCCAACTATATTTTGAATAGGTTAAAAGACTGCTTATCAAAGTACATTTTAAAGCGTTTTAGTTTGTTGTGCTTTACTTAATTAATAGTTATTGATAAGAATACTTATCATTTGTCATACATACTTGTGTAGCATTGTTAATGAGCATGAATCTTCAAACCATGAGTGTTCAAGGGACTTCATGTGCTAGGCTAGTTAGTTAATGAAGCAAAGCAAAGGCTCCTTCAGAGCCAGTGTAGTTAGGGTTACATTCTGCTTAATTCCTTCAAACTGGGCTTAAGAAAGAAATATTTACTGTGTTAGCTGTTCTAACGAAAGTTGGTTAATGTACAGGCATATAGCTCCGGTACTGAGCAATGGTGTTATATAGTATGATCATTGATAGACCCGCCCTGATTTAAGTCACAATCATTTCAAGCTCTTTCCTGTTTCGTACTGGTATTAGTTTCATGTGTGTTGATGATTGGTTCGATAAACTTTGGCATCTAGTTCATTTAAGGTACTTGTTGCTGAAAGGTATATGTTACTTTTTGCGATCTCATTGGCCATTTGTTTGTCTGACTTCCAAGTTAGTAGTACATTCATCTGCAAGTTTAGGTTACTGTACTGTAGTGTGAACGGCTATAAAGAAAGAGTTTAGTGTGTGTGGGTCAAGGAACGTTAGGTTAGCCTGAGCACTGCCTGCTGCTTTATTACACTACTGGCCATTAAAATTGATACACTAAGAAGAAATGCAGATAATAAACGGGTATTCATTGGACAAATATATTATACTAGAACTGACATGTGATTACATTTTCACGCAATTTGGGTACATAGATCCATAGAAATCAGTACCCAGAACAGCCACCTATGGCCGTAATAACGGCCTTGATACGCCTGGGCATTGAGTCAAACAGAGCTTGGATGGCGTGTACGGGTACAGCTGTCCATGCAGCTTCAACACGATACCACAGTTCATCAAGAGTAGTGACTGGCGGCGAGCCAGTTGCTCGGCCACCATTGACCAGACGTTTTCAATTAGTGAGAGATCTGGAGAATGTGCTGTCCAGGTCAGCAGTCGAACATTTTCTGCATCCAGAAAGGCCCGTACAGGACCTGAAACATGCGGTCGTGCATCAACCTGCTGAAATGTAGGCTTTCACAAGGATCAAGTGAAGGGTAGAGCCACGGGTCGTAACACATCTGAAATGTAACGTCCACTGTTCAAATTGCCGTCAATGCGAACAAGAGGTGACCGAGACACGTAACCAATGGCACCCCATACCATCACGTCGGGTGATACGCCAATATGGCGATGACGAATACACACTTCCAATGTGCGTTCACCGCGACGTCGCCAAACACGGATGAGACCATCATGATGCTGTAAACAGAACCTGGATTCATCCGAAAAAATGACGTTTTGCCATTCGTGCACCGAGGTTCGTCGTTGAGTGCACCTTCGCAGGCGCTCCTGACTGTGATGCAGCGTCAAGGGTAACCGCAGCCATGATCTCCGAGCTCATAGTCCAAGCTGCTGGAAACGTCGTCGAACTGTTCGTGCAGATGGTTGTTGTCCTGCAAACGTCCCCATCTGTTGATTCAGGGATCGAGACGTGGCTGCACGATCCGTTACAGCCATGCGGATAAGATGCCTGTCATCTCGACTGCTAGTGATACGAGGCCGTTGGGATCCAGCACGGCGTTCCGTATAACCCTCCTGAACCCACCGATTCCATATTCTGCTAACTGTCATTGGATCTCGACGAACGCGAGCAGCAATGTCGCGATACGATAAACCGCAATCGCGATAGGCTACAATCCGACCTTTATCAAAGTCGGAAACGTGATGGTAGCACTTCTCCTCCTTACACGAGGCATCATAACAACGTTTCACCTGGCAACGCCGGTCAACTACTGTTTGTGTAAGCGAAATCGGTTGGAAACTTTCCTCATGTCAGCACGTTGTAGGTGTCGCCACCGGCGCCAATCTTGTGTGAATGCTCTGAAATGCTAATAATTTGCATATCACAGCATCTTCTTCCTGTCGGTTAAATTTAGCGTCTGTAGCACGTCATCTTCGTGGTGTAGCAGTTTTAATGGCGTAGTGTATATTGCTTGAGACAAGAATGCCTAATTAGGCTGGCGACCAGTATTAAAACGTAATATTACAACTTGCTTTTGTACTGGGAGAACGTCTGTTCCTGACCCACATGTATACTGTTGGTTATACTCTGTTGGAGTGTTTCGGAAACGAATCCCAGTCTGAGTGTTTTGTTCCCGTTAGGTTATCTCACGGTCACAACTTTCTCAAAAATTCCTCGCAGGGGTTTAACGTTAGCACTGATTGCTCTTTAAGGTGTCTGCGTTACTGTTACGAGTTGTTCGTGTTTTGTATTGTTAAAAGTCCTCATCAGATGTGTCAGGGGACACGAAGAGAGTCACATACTTGGTGATCACTGCGGAGGACACGGTGACGCCGCGTGCTCCTTGAGACAGCTTCATCAGCACCTGGTAGAATTTTAAAGGACCTCATTCTGTGTCTGAATTTGGGTGATTGGCCGAATCGTATAATGTCCAGACTTGTGAGGCATTTGAATGTGACATTGGCCAGATGTTCGATTGCATGGGAACTTGATGGCAGGAAAACTCGTCAAGGTTTAGTCGACCACGTCGTCATACAGACATCAAAAAGAGTTTTGCATCACCCTGGTTCCCAGAACTCGTGAAGAAAGACGTTCACTGTGGATATTGTATCGCAGACACAGTCCCTTTGGCTCTTCACTAAACCCGCCCAAAAATGTAAACAAACATGCATGAGCTGCACCTATCAGACGGAGGGGTCCGACAGCCGATCAGTTCCAGTCATTCGACCAGGAAAGAGGTACACGGCTCGTGATGTCTGTAGTTCAACCATGCCTAGACGGTCAATATCGCGGTTCAACAGCGTCAGCATTGCTACTTTGTGCCAGGAAGTGCTCTCAACAAGTGAAGTCTCCAGGCGTCTCATAGTGAACCAAAACGATGTTGTTCGGACATGGAGGAGATACAGAGAGACAGGAACTGTCGATGACAGGCCTCGCTCAAGCCGCCCAAGGGCTACTACGGCAGTGGATGACCGCAATATACGGATTATGGCTCGGAGGAAACCTGACAGCAACGCCACCATGTTGAATAAAGCTTTTCGTGCGGCCACAGGATATCGTGCTACGACTTGAACTGTGTACAATAGACTGCATGATGCGCAACTTCACTTCCGACGTCCATGGCGAGGCCCATCTTTGCAACCACGATAATTTGCAGCGTGGTACAGATGGGCCCAACAACATGCGGAATGGACCGCTCAGAGCTGGCATCACGTTCTCTTCACCGATGAGTGTCGCATGCGCCTCCAACCAGATAATCGTCGGAAACGTGTTTGGAGGCAACCTATTAAGGTGAACGCCTTAGACACACCGTCCAGTGAGTACAGCAAGGTGGAGGTTCGCTGCTTTTTTGTGGTGGCATCATTTGGTGCCGACGTACGCCGCTGGTGGTCATGGAAGACGCCGTAACGACTGCACGATACGTGAATGCCATCCTCCGACCGATAGTGCAACCATATCGGTAGCATACTGGCGAGGCATTCGTCTTCATGGACGACAGTTCGCGCCCCCATCGTGCACATCTTGTGTACGACTTCCTGCATGATAATGACGTCGCCCGACTAGAGTGGCCAGCATTTTCTCCAGACATGAACCCTATCCAACATACCTTGGATAGAGTGGAAAGGGAAGTTTATGGACGACGTGACCCACCAACTACTCTGCGGGATCTACGCCGAAACGCCGTTGAGTATTGGGACAATCTGAACCAACAGTGGTTTGATGAACACGTGGGTAGCATGCCACGACAAATATTGGCATGCATCAACGCAAGAGGACGTGCTACTGGGTATTAGAGGTACCGGCATGTACAGCAATCTGGACTACTACATCTGAAGGTCTCGCTGTGTGGTGGTACAACATGCAATGTGTGGTTTTCATGAGTAATAAAAAGGGCGAAAATGACGTTTATGTTGATCTCTATTCCAATTTTCTGTACAGGTTCCGGAACTCTTGGAACCGAGGTGATGTAAAACATTTCCTTGATGTGTGTATCATGCACCATCCGACGAAAAGTAACGGACTCTGCAACATTCTATGTCATCCCGCACGATCGATCAGGAAATAGCAACCGATTA
The DNA here is from genome assembly GCF_021461395.2 of Schistocerca americana. NCBI lineage: Eukaryota > Metazoa > Arthropoda > Insecta > Orthoptera > Acrididae > Schistocerca > Schistocerca americana. Next base: position 265,707,938 of record NC_060123.1, read on the forward strand.
CCTTCTCATGCGTAGGCTGCCACTAACAAACGATGTAAACGGCTGCGTTTGGGGTGTCACGATAACCGGGAACCATGGACTGCTTGTGAATCCCATAGCACCCTGTTTAGGTTTGAATCGCACTTCTACACCGCCGAAGATCACCATTGATGGCGAGTATATTGATAATCCGAGGAGAGGTCCCGTTATTTCACTGTTTTGGAAAGGCATAGCAGTGTTAATCCTGGAGTCACGGTGTGGGAAGCCATCGGATATGACTTACAGTCACCGCCGGTAGTGACTGAGGAAAGCTAAAGAGACAACTGACGCCAAGAACATCCTGCGTCCTCGTGTGTTACTTCTCAAGCGATAATACCGTTGTGTCCTTTGTCAAGAGAGGTCAGAGTCCCTTCAAACATGGCACTTGGCTTGGTGAACTGTCTGCGCGGTGTTGAGGTGCTCTCGTGGTCAGCAAGACTTCCAGATCTGTCCTTAAAAGATTATGGGTGCACCATGGCGGACGTCAATTAGGTCCCAGTGTCAGCACCCAGGATATCAAGGACCAGTTACAACAGCTGTGCGGCATCTTATCTGAGTAGAGTATGTCGCCTTTCCCAACCAAACCATTGCATGCGTCCACGCCAGAGGGCCTGCAACGTCGCAGTGATAAGTGGTCTCATTGACTCGATAATGTAATCAGTGAACTAACATCAAATGCCCTGTCACCCCGTGAAGTATCATTTCGTTTCCCCTTCCTATTCTGATTACTTCAGTTTTGTGTCACACAGCGTAGAATTTCTGGTGTACTGCGAATGTATGTCACGGTTTCAAAAACCTTCGGGACCAGCTATTTTGTGGCGTTTCCTGCGGTATGCCAGCACTGACTGGCTTATTGTCTTATCTCCGCAACGATACATTTTCCACCAATACTTACGGAAAAAACCGTTGCTTTCTTTGACACTCCCTACTCTAACGGTATTTTTATGCACCCAGTATTTCTCGAAGCCCTCAGCATAGATATGTGCCGTCTTCAGAATCGCCCCACTACTTTCATTTACTACCAAGGATGGTAGGATACTTGTCAAACATTTTATGTTCTCAGACGTTGACCAGAGGAATTCGTTAGGAGAACTATTTGTTTTCAGTGACATCATAGGCAACACAGATCGTTATCAAGACGACCAAACATGGGTAAAATGATAGCGTGTTTTGGCAAGATCTGAGACGAAGTTTACAGCTCTGATCCTTTATTCTGAAATCATTCCTTTTTTTCAGTCATCAGTCTTCTGGCTGGTTTGATGCGGCCCGCCACGAATTCCTCTCCTGTACCAACCTCTCCACCTCAGAGTAACACTTGCAACCTACATCTTCAACTTTTCTGCATGTATTCTGATCTCTGTCTTCGTCTACAGTTTTTGGCCTCTACAGCTCCGTCTAGTACCATGGAAATCATTCGCTGATGTCTTAACAGATGTACTACCATCCTTTCCCGTCTCCTTGTGAGTGTTTTCCACATATTCCATTCCTCTCCGACTCTGCGCAGAACCTCCTCAGTCCGTACCCTACCCCATCATTCCCACATACACTTAAACTTTTACACACTGAGCTTTAGCAAAGAAAAATTCTTACCTCAACGGTGAGACACTAATGTTATATGTAAAGACTACCCAGCTGAGAAATTAAGAAAAAAAACATTGTAATTACACATTTGCACCGGGCCGTACAGAAGTGCACTGTAGATGAGATCTTAGAAAAAAGTTTACGAAAGAAATTCAGTGAACAAAGATGTGGAATATATATATATATATGAGCCAGGTTTCTACGGCTGCCGCCGCCTCTCGCATCCCAATCTCCATCGTTCACGGTCATTCCAATCTCCTTCATTAAGACCTTTCGCCGCCATTGCTTCGTTGACGTCGTCTTTCCAGCATTTCGCAGGTCTAACGCGCTTTCTTCTTTGATGTGGAGTCCATTGCCATACCCGTTTTGCCCATCTTGTGTCTGGCATACGCTGTAAGTGACCATACCAGAGTAGGCGCTTCCTTTCTATGTAGTCTAGGATTGTGCTTTTGACATTCATAACCTCTCTGATCCTATCATTTGTAATATTGTCAAGTCTGGAGTATCCACAACTCCGTCTCCAGAAATCCATCTCGACAGCCAGCAGGCGATCTTTCTGCCTCTGAGTTAGTTCCCACAACTCTGCACCATATGTTATGATACTTCCAATAATTGTGTGGTAGATGGTATGTTTTGTTCTGCGTGTTATGGTTTTGTTTCAGAGAACACCATTTAGTTGATTTATGGCTGGCTTGCCCTGGCCTATTTTATTGTTTACATCATCCATACTTCTACCATTGGACGACAGTGTCACTCCAAATTTTAATTATGTGGGCAAAAAACACAGAAAACTCTTAACATAAAGGAAAAAATCATATGTGTCACCTCTTCCATGGAATCTGATGAGTGATATCGTTCAGAAGTAGAGAAAAGTGAAAAGGGAAAAGAACTCAGACGGGAACACCTTAGAATATAACAGCTGCGTTAAGATCCTTGTATCAAACGTCTTGGGGCGATAGATCACGTCATGGGGAACAACTTCTGTTAGAATCAAAATGTTCGATGACGGTTCCCGTCGACGCTAGGCGACTTTCAGTATTCGCCGGCCCTGGGATGACGAAATGTCATCGAACATGCAGGGTTTATTAATCAGATGTCCTGAAAACTACCTTAACAACAAGAAAACCTGAAGAAAACGTGCCTGTAAACGTAGAAAAAGGTTTTAGAAGAGAATCAGGAACTTTCATAAAGAGAGATGACTGCGTTATGGACAACACACAAGGCATACGCATGGCGCAAGGTGATTACACGCTGCCGTCCCTCTGGGACATAACCTGCCCAAAAGGAAGGCTAGCATCTGCGGGAAGCGTCAACGGACATGTTGTCCTCAACAAAGGTAGTTCCCCACGACGTGGTCTGTCACCCATAGATGTGACTTCGAAACATTCTGTATAGTACATCTAACGAAGGGCGTTGTGTATTATAGCAGTGAGGGATCGAGATAGGTGCAGCGTGCAACGAAACAGAAACACCGAAAAACTAATTCACAAGACGTTGATTAAGAACATTAAAGGGTAAGACTGGGTGCATAAACGCTTGATAAGACGAGCCAGAACGCTAGGCAATCAAAGTGGTATGTCTCCCATTACGACATAACTTTCTTCATAAGCCGTCTCTTAATAAGGCGTAACGCCTCACGACGAGCTCTGGGTGTAGGCGTAACCATTTATGAGATGGCCATCAATCCTGAGCGGCTCTTAGTTGTCACTGCTGCAGAAAGCCGAAGAGTCAACAGGAGACCAGCCAGTCGTTACGTGTAAAGAGGTAGCCACGAGCTTGGCGCAGAGTGCCCCACGTCCAGTAGCAGACGTGAGCGTAGTAACGCCCGCGCCGTCACATGCTGAGTACTGAGAATGCTGGAAGATCGACAATGTTCTCTTTTTGCGTGGATAGTCAGTGGAAATAACAGCTGCTCCAATACACTACGAAGTACACTACTGAAACAAAAGTTTCAAACAGAAGTTGTAAAGATCTCAAAGAAAACTTAAGAGCTCGAAATGTTTTAAAATGCACAGATATGTAATTCACTAAAAAATTTATTTCTGCCAAACAAAAATTGACACAGTGACCAGCGTTTGCCAGTGGGATGCGCTTCTTACGTGCTAAAGTATGGTGTAGAAGTTGTTATTGTTATTGTGGTCTTCAGTCCTGAGACTGGTTTGATGCAGCTCTCCATGGTACTCTATCCTGTGCAAGCTTCTTCATCTCCCAGTACTTACTGCATCCTTCATCCTTCTGAATATGCTTAGTGTATTCATCTCTTGGTCTCCCTCTATGATTTTTACCCTCCAGGCTGCCCACCAATGCTAATTTTCTGATCCCCTGATGCCTCAGAACATGTCCTACCAACCGGTCCCTTCTTCTTGTCAAGTTGTGCCACAAACTCCTCTTCTCCCCGATTCTATTCGATACCTCCTCATTAGTCATGTGATCTACGCATCTAATTTTCAGCATTCTTCTGTAGCACCACATTTCGAAAGCTTCTATTCTCTTCTTGTCGAAACTATTTATCGTCCATGTTTCACTTCCATACATGGCTACACTCCACACAAATACTTTCAGAAACGACTTCCTGACACTTAAATCTATACTCTATGATAACAAATTTCTCTTCTTCAGAAACGCTTTCCTTGCGATTGCCAGTCTACATTTTATATCCTCTACTTTGACCATCATCAGTTATTTTGCAACCCAAATAGCAAAACTCCTTTACTACTTTAAGTGTCTCATTTTCTAATCTATATTCGACTACATTCCATTACCCTTGTTTTGCTTTTGCTGATGTTCATCTTATATCCTCCTTTGAAGACACTGTCCATTCCGTTCAACTGCTCTTCCAAGTCCTTTGCTGTCTCTGACACAATTACAATGTCATCGGCGAACCTCAAAGTTTTTATTTCTTCTCCATGGATTTTAATACCTAATTCGAATTTTTTTTGTTTCCTTTACTGCTTGCTCAATATACAGATTGAATAACATCGGGGAGAGGCTAAAACCCTGTCTCACTCCCTTCCCAACCACTGCTTCTCTTTCGTGCCCCTCGACTCTTATAACTGCCATCTGATTTCCGTAAAAATTGTAAATAGCCTTTCGCTCCCTGTATTTTACCCCTGCCCCCTCTAGAATTTGAAAGAGAGTATTCCAGTCAACATTGTCAAAATCTTTCTCTAAGTCTACAAATGCTAGAAACGTAGGTTTGCCATTCCTTAACCGTTCTTCTAAGATAAGTCGTAGGGTCAGTATTACCTCACGTGTTACAACATTTCTACGGAATCCAAACTGATCTTCTCCGAGGTCAGCTTCTACAAGTTTTTCCATTCGCCTGTAAAGAATTCGCGTATGTATTTTGCAGCTGTGAATTATTAAACATAGTTCGGTAATTTTCACATCTGTCAACACCTGCTTTCTTTGGGATGGGAATTATTATATTCTTCTTGAAGTCTGAGGATGTTTCGCCTGTCTCATACATCTTGCTCACCAGATGGTAGAGGTTTGTGAGGAATGTCTCTCCCAAGGCCGTCAGTAGCTCTAATGGAATGTTGTCTACTCCCGGAGCCTTGTTTGGACTCAGGTCTTTCAGTGCTCTGTCGAACTCTTCACGCAGTATCGTATCTCCCATTTCATCTTCATCTACATCGTCTTCCATTTCCATAACATTGTCCTCAAGTATTTCGGCCGTCTATAGACCCTCTATATACTCCTTTCAACTTTCTGCTTTCCCTTCTTTGCTTACAACTGGGTTTTCATCTGAACTCTTGATATTCATACAAGGGGCTCTCTTTTCTCCAAAGGACTCTTTAATTTTCCTGTAGGTAGTATCTATCTTGCCCCTAGTGGAACAAGCCTCCTTACATTTGTCCTCTAGCCATCCCTGCATAGCCATTTTGCACTTCCTGTCGATCTCATTTTTGAGACGTTTCTAAACATTCTGCGTGGTGTCTGTTTGTTCTATATCGTGTCTCCCTACCACTCTCGCGCAACGACGCTCTGAGCGTGTTTTTTAGGGAATTGACTAGTTTGAACCTGGGACCTGTTGCTGGTAAGGAGACGCCAGACCACACATGACATGTAGGATTCAGAAGAGTTCAATGAGACTAGCGATGATATAACCAAATATTTAATGATTTCAGCGTCAGCTCCCCTGTACTCCCTGTAAACTAACTTAGTAGAAGGGGTTCAAGGCTTTCCTATTTTTAGTTAGTTGGTAAAATAACGTCGAAAAAGCAGTTAAGTTTACCATTGGAAATTCTATTCTACTCGCAAAACATCGTTTATAAATTGCACTATTGATTACAGGAAATGTTTTAATACAGGATGGTAAAAACCAACTGCATTCAACAAAAATGTGAACGAATATTCCCTGAATGGGTTTCCAAGTTCTACAATGGATCGAAGGAAGACCTATGCCGTATCACATCTTTAATCTAGGTTTAAATTACGTTTCACAAAAGAGCAAACTATCAAAATGGTCTACAGTGACCCTCAATTATCTTTAATTACTTATCTAACTTGTCGTAAATTACACTGGCTGATGTGGCTTCTCAACAACTATATAACAGAAAAATCATCGCGTTTCAGATTTTTACTTCAAGTGGCAAATGTGAACACCATGAGCTTTAATTGACGATTGACACTAGTATTACGCAAAAAGGGGTTGTAACAGATGAGACTTCTGCAGTTCTGAGTGAAGCTTTATGCAATTTTATGCGGCATCGCGTGCGTTCATTACCTTGTCAGTGTTCGTTAGCGGGCGGCGGTCAGCACAGCTCCGCTCACCTCGCCGTCTCCGAAGCAACTCTCTCCTAACTTCTCCTTACTACAATTTACTGAAGTTGGTTTAAAAAAAACTGTCTGGCTGTGTTTTCATCTGACCAATCAGAGTCTCAATGTTAACCTTAAGCTACGCCTACAAAAATTCTGTCTATCCAATGAGAAACGTTATACTTTTCATGGTGGGGCAATGTTTTTAAAGTCTGCAACTTAACAGAGACGCGAAAAAGTCTCACGCTAAAACTTACAGGTGGTGTGGTCCTTTTAGCGTTATCATAAGATCTATACTGTTCTTCTGGAGGGCTCTAGCTTTTAACATAGGCTGGGGGGGTGGTCCTGATGTAACTGAGTCGCGAAAAAGTCTCACGCTAAAACTTGCGGGTGGTGTGGCCCTTTTTGTTTTATCGTAAGATCTATACCGTTCTTCTGGAGGTCTCTAGCTTTTAACATGGGCTGGGGAGGTGGTCCTAACGTAACAGAGACGCGAAAAAGTCTCACGCTAAAAACTTGCGGGTGGTGTGGTCGTAGCGGTTAGCTGGCGACGTGGGTGTCCGTCCTTTATTGTAGGGCCTTCTCGCTGAACACGGTTCTGCTCTCGGCTTCTGTTCTCGTTTCTCCCCTCGGAACTGCGTCTGTCTCGTGGTGGGAAGGTATGACATGCATTTAGGCATTCTTGTGTTAGTCTGTGGTATTCCATTTGCTCACTCGTCACTCATATTCCTTTGGTTAATTTAATGTCACGATTTATTCAGAGCTACGCGACATACTACTGGATTTGCTTATCATGTCAGGGTTTTCATGGAAGGTTTTGGATTTGCCTGACACAAATCACCACCCTTCGAACTTAATTTTTGCACTGAAGCTAGGCAATGATTGAATCATTGTCTAAGTCAGTCAAAAATTATTGCTTTATCTAAATTTTGTTGCCTACTGTTCAGCCACGTTATTCTGGTTCTATGCTAGTTTGTATTACTAATTTATATTTTTATATTCTTCCACATTATTCTTAAAAATGACAAGAGAGGTATACACACTATTCTTAAAAATGACAAGAGAAGAATATTTTTATGCTATTATTAATTTTTAATTATTTTCTTTATTTATTTAAGGGTGAAGTTGGTTTTTATGAAGTTATGGAAAGTGAGGAGTTTATCACATCGATTTTCTTAGAAATTTTGTTTTTATAAATGTAGTAATTAAGTAAAATCTATTCCTAACACATTTTCTAAATATCATGTACAAGTAAAAATGTTTTTGTTTCTAGACACTCATTTCAACATTGTTACACTAACAAATAAGAATATTTCCAAGAATTTCTTTGACAAAGAAATATACATACACAAGTATAGAGATATTATCCTAACAAATGGCACAAATGTTAAAAAAAAGGGAAAACATCCAACAAGATAATTTTTTATTCTTTGTTTTTATAAGGAGAAAATAAGTAAAATATAGTTATTCTTTTATTTTTATGAGGAAAAAATAAGTGGCATATAGTTTTAGTGTTTATTATACCTTACTTTTGTTCTTTATATACTGTCCACTTCAGAACTAATGACTTATTTTTATCGATAGTCTATTTTTTATTTAAGTCCATAGTCAATGACTGTTACTTTGTAGTTTATTAGCTGTCTGGTGTGCTTAACTTATCTAGTTTTCCATACGTTTCTTTCGTACAATTCCTACATCACATAATTTGATTTCACACATTCACACAATCCTATGAATGTTTAAGCATCAGGTTGGCGAATGTTTTTGCACAAAGGTGATGGACTTGAGCCAGATGGATGTGGGCAAGTATGTGATGTACAGCTTCATTCGTCATTCCTTGTTGGCTTTGCAAGCGTGTGTTGCTATTGTGGAGGTCCCATAATGGAATGGAGCTGTGAGTGCAGAATCTTGTGGTTTACTGGCTTTGTATGCGTGAAAGTCATCGTTATGTGTCGCTGAAAGCGGTCGTTTTTCGTTGTAATACTTCACAGACAACTAGTTTACAATAGGATAGGGATTTTTGAAGGTATGTCGTCTATTCTTCACCCATCTTCTTTCTTGGTCTCAACCTTGCGAATCTTCAACTTCTGTTCTTCCTGCTTTTTCTCTGCTTCTTACTTGCTTATTGGTTCTTCTCTGGGCAGGATATGGAAATATTTATTGATAACTAGTCGCTTTGAAGTTCTCCTCTTAGTAACAGTTTGATAAATTGTTTGGCCATGTCATTTTTACTCTGTGGACGTTTTCTTCAGTTTTGTGCATCAGCATGCTGTTTAATAGCGGTAGTGTGACTTTTACACATATTGTTTGCCAGTGGTGGCTTGCCCAAGCGGTCTTCTCATTGGGCCATTTTTGCTTGCTCCGCTAAGTGGGGGCGCTCGGAGATCCTTCCGGCGTTTGGCATTCCGCGTCCCGTCTCTGCAGGGCTCCGTCACTGTGCGGCTCCTTGTTCATTCCAGCAGGGTTCTGCCTAGTGGTTATTGCCTGCTTCAGTTACAAGGGCCTTCTGTTGGTCTCAGGGTCCTTTCCCTTCTCTCAGCGCTTCTGCCTTGTAGGAATCATGTCTTGCTGACTACGTCCTTTTCTTTCTTGATACTTCTCGCGTTGCAACTTGTGGGTCGTTGCATCTGGTTTTTGCTGGAGTTTTTTTACAATGGTTCTTACAAAAAGTTTTACTTATATTCATCTAACATATGTCTAGTACCTACATTGTTTTACACCTTCTTAAAAAGCTTTACAAATTTCGGCACCCTTTCCATGTTACAATTCTAAGATATTTTGAATCTTATCTTCTACAAGAAAACTCAAATTTGTTTTTTATTTTTGTGTGGTGTCGTGGTGTATAGCATTTGAGTATTTCATGCTGTTAGACTATCTACGTTTTATTCCTTCACCTTAATCTATTGTACTATTAATGTTATTTTTGTTTTTGTTTTTATTGAAACTACTTTCTTTTTCCCACCTTCCTCTCTCTTCATTCTTCTTTTTCCTGACGATCTTATCTGCAACATAATCTTGAAATGTTGTGCTGATTATTTACCAGTACTAAAATTAATCTTCAAACTTGTACTGAAAGTGTTTAATTCTGCCAGTCTTAGGTAAAAATACCTCTGCTTTATCTCGTAAAATTCCTCTAATTCTCTTTTACTGTTCTGAAATACCTTGAACTTCTTGCAATTTTTCGTCGATTTCTTTATGGACTTCTAACATGAGTTGAGGCGATTCACCCTTTTGTGCATACCATTCTAATTCTTCATCCTCTTTATCTCGCATCACTCTTAATTGTTTGTTTATAACTGGTATTTCTTCTAATTTTACCTTTTGCTCAAAGAGAAGTATGACATTCCTGAATGTTACGCTGCCTTTCCCCATATCTATTATCGCTCGTCTCTCATTTAAAACATCTGCACCTATAATCAGATCTACAGTTAGTTTAGGTATAATCACGAAGTTGGCTTCGATCTTTTGACCTTGGCACGAAAGAGTTAACCTTGTTTGTCTCGTAACTTCCACAGCATTGTTTCTAATAGGACCTCTTACTTTAATCTTATGTGTTTTCAGAACTGGCAATTCCTCATTGGCATTACACTGCATGATTAAATTTTCTGAGATCGCAGTCAGTTCACTTCTGCTGTCAATTACAATATTGACTGGGATATGCTTCACCATGGCCTTCACGATTGGTTGAATTTGAAAGGGTTGATTCTGTTCTTCTTCTTCTTGCACCAACGAATCCACTGAATCATACATGAGTCTTTTTAGGAATTTCCCTTGTGAATTCGAACTTTCTGTAGTATAACCTTCGACTGCTACTTCTCTCTCTTTTATTTCCCCTTCTCTATTTCTTCCTTCATTTATGCTTTCTTCAACATCCTCTACTTTTTCCTCATCCTCGTCTATCTTCTCCTTCTTCGTTGCTACTTCCACATAATCGCATCTAAATGCTCTAATTATCGCTTCATAACTTCCTTCATTATATACATTGGTCTGTGTGCCCACTCGTAACTTATTTTCAACTTCTGTCGACTGCGCAATATACTCACTGAATTCGCTTTCCCTGGTTTCCATCTCAAATAGCTCTGCAATACTCATTACTTCGTCCTTTCCTCCTACATTCGTTGTGCATGCCTCTGGTAATTCATCTTCCTCGTCAGTATTCTCCCAATTAATTTCGTCCCAACACGATATTGTTATTTTCTTGTCTTCATTTTCATCTGGTCCCTGCGGATTTGTTTCTTTCTTCTCCTCTTCTCGTGATAAGATTTTTACTTCTCTGTTCAAGGTGCTGCAATTGTCCTGGGTCGGTGCGTCATTCTCTTTGGCATGGGCGCTTAGCTGTCAATTCGAACGTTTATCGGGGTTTGGTGGTCTTTCCTCCACCTCTTCTATCTGTATTCTCTCTTCTAGTTCAGCTTGTTGATAGTGGTTTCTTTGTTGATAATTTGTCGGTCTATTGGTTCTCCAGTACCCGTTCCGGTTGTCGTTATTCCCTCTGTAATAGCTGTTGCCGTTCCTGGGTGAATTATAGTTATTGCCTTATTCTCTTCTAAATCCATAACCGGTTCTTTGTTGAAATCTATTGTCGTTTCTTGGTGCGAAGTTATCACATGGTTCGTAATTATTGTTTTTTCGTACTGTGTCTTGTGGATTCCACTGCTTTTTGTTTTCGTTTTCACGTGCGCTTCGTCTCTTTCTTGCGTCATCTTCCGAAAATATGAACTCTAGTTCCCTTAGAATACCTTTAAATGCTTCGACGTCATTGCCACCGCGACCTACTAATGATTGCTGGTATTTCAATGGTTGCTTCATCGCGCATAATTTAATCAACTCTCCGTCACTGTATGGTACATCTAAGCATTAATTTTTGTTTGTCATTACTTCGAAAAATTTCATGGGACTCTTCTCTCCTGAATTTTCAAAATATGGGTTCTGTAATAATTCGTACTTCACTCTGTTCTGAGCTTCGCTGGACCAATATCGTGAGAGAAACTTCTCTCTGAAATCTTCGTACGATTGGCATGTCGCTGCAACATTCTGCATGGTTTCTGCGACTGTTCCTGACATGTGTGCACACATAAAGTGTAATTTGTGTGCTAGCGTCCAGTGTTGTGGTAATCCTACTCGGAATTGATCAATAAAAGTTCGTGGATGTAATGAGTTTCCTTCTCGAAAGTGTTGAAATTTTCTGACGGTGAGGAAATGATCGTTGTCGTACTTCGTCATAGTTCCATATGAAATTCGCGATTCTTCGCCACTTTTGTTTCTGATCATTTCTCCCGTCGTTCTTTCCGGTTATGGTAGATCCATTGGATACTGTCCACTGTAACTTTCGCCTACCCTTGCGTAGTATCGTTGGAGTGGTACGCAATAATTTTCTTCCATCAGTTGTGAACGTGTAGCTGAATACATTGCACTGTACTCTTCGCGACCTGGCTTTCCATTGTCACGTATCTTACTTTCCGCCAGTGATTGGAATCGCAAATGCGTAATATCTTCGTTAATTGCTTGTTTTTCCGGTGCTGTTACAGATACGGATGTGGTTGCAGACTCTGTGCTTGTTCGATCCTGTTCACTACGCTCTTCAATGGTTTGCAACAACTCTGTTCGCAATTTCTGAAATTGTTGCTTCGTTTGCGCCTCTATTCTGACCATGCGGCTATCATATCTTTTCAGCGCTGCTTTTGTGATACGTTTGTGTAACACACTGTTTTCAACAACTTCACGCGCTGTACCTGCTGCTTGTCTAGTAATTTCGTTTATCTGTTTCTCTAGTTTCTTGACTTCTCCCTGGGTGTTGTTACGTAATGTTTTGATCTCGTCCTGAATGTCATTACACAATGTTTGTACGTCCGCTTGTACCTTGTCAATGTCTGTTTTCAATTGATTGTGACCTGTTATTAAGTTTCCTATCACTTCTCGAGATTCTTTTGCCTCGTCTTCAATATGACTTAGGTGTAACTGAATTTTTTTGTTTTGTTCTTTAATCTCACGCATTTGTCTCGTGGTTTCTGGATTCTGAATTTGAATTTGGTTCGCTATGTCTTTATTTTGCCTTGTCATGGTTTCCGTAATTTGTTGTAGTAATTCTGCCAGATTGGTGGGTCCTATGCGTTTTCTTCCGACGTCCTACGCTCTGTGTTTTCGCCCAAGTCTTGGTTCGCAACCGATTGCATTGAACTGTGCTGTGACACATTTCTGCTCGCATTCCTTGCACTCTGTAGTGAGGGAGCTCTGATTACTTGTACTATGGGTTCTACGTATTCAAGACGCAAGTTAGAATCCTCATCGACTGTCTCTCCACTTTCCTGCTCCTCTGTCGTATGCTGACTTACGTTTTCTATGCCTTGACGTACATTATCCTCCTTACGGTGCGTTATATGTCCTATTTCTCGCGATACTGCAACGTCTGTTGTACTGTCCTCTATTCTCTGTCCAATTTCATGCTGGGTCTCTACCTCAATTCGGTCAAGGTCTCGATCTGCCATTGCTAATCCTTCCGAATCCCTTATTTTCTGTTTTAAAAGCAATTCACGCGCCCTACTTCGAGTCAACATGCGCTCATACGATCTCACGCGTTTCATAAACTTTTTGTTCACACGACTTGACACTACCAAGACTGACAATCCATTCACTTACTTGTTGGGTCAGAACCAACTTGTCAACGATGTATCCGCCACCTGTGCGCTTACATTGGAGAGAAAACTTAATTCTAACAATTTTTAAAATTCATAACTTAATTATGCCATTTTCTTTGCTAGAATGTCTATCTATTCAATACTTTCTTACTATCTATCGCTGCAGCTACTGTTCTCGACTATTTATAGCGTTATAAAAATTTTTTTTTATTACGAAAATTTTGTCAACAGGATATTTTTCTGACCTCATGGTATTTTACCATCCTGGCAGGGTCACCATTTTCTAAACATTCTGCGTGGTGTCTGTTTGTTCTATATCGTGTCTCCCTACCACTCTCGCGCAACGACGCTGTGAGCGTGTTTTTTAGGGAATTGACTAGTTTGAACCTGGGACCTGTTGCTGGTAAGGAGACGTCAGACCACACATGACATGTAGGATTCAGAAGAGTTCAGTGAGACTAGCGATGATATAACCAAATATTTAATGATTTCAGCGTCAGCTCCCCTGTACTCCCTGTAAAAGAATCTTAATACTAACTTAGTAGAAGGGTTCAAGGCTTTCCTATTTTTAGGTAGCTGGTAAAATAACGTCGAAAAAGCAGTTAAGTTTACCATTGGAAATTCTATTCTACTCGCAAAACATCGTTTATAAATTGCACTATTGATTACAGGAAATGTTTTAATACAGGATGGTAAAAACCAACTGCATTCAACAAAAATGTGAACGAATATTCCCTGAATGGGTTTCCAAGTTCTACAATGGATCGAAGGAAGAACTATGCCGTGTCACATCTATAATCTAGGTTTAAATTACGTTTCACAAAAGAGCAAACTATCAAAACGGTCTACAGTGACCCTCAATTATCTTTAATTACTTATCTAACTTGTAAATTACAGTGGCTGATGTGGCTTCTCAATAACTACATAACAGAAAAATCATCGCATTTCAGATTTTTACCTCAAGTGACAAATGTGAACACCATGAGCTTTAATTGACGATCGACACTAGTATTACGCAAAGAAGGGTTGTAACAGATAGAGACTTCTGCAGTTCTGAGTGAAGCTTTATGCGCTGTTATGCAGCATCACGTGCGTTCATTACCTTGTTGGTGTTCGTCAGGGGGCGGCGGAGAGCACAGCTCCGCTCGCCTCGCCGTCTCTGAAGCAACTCTCTCCTAACTTCTCCTTACTACAATTTACCGAAGTTGGTTTAAAAAAACTATCTGGCTGTGTTTTCATCTGACCAATCAGGGTCTCAATGTTAACCTTAAGCTCCGCCTACAAAAATTCTGTCTATCCAATGAGAAACGTTATACCTTTCATGGTGGGGCAATGTTTATAAAGTTTGCAACGTAACAAGACGCGAAAAAGTCTCACGCTAAAATTTGCAGCTGGTGTGGGCCTTTTAGCGTTGTCGTAAGATCTATACTGTTCTTCTGGAGGGCTCTAGCTTTTAACATAGGCTGGGGGGTGGTCCTGATGTAACAGAGACGCGAAAAAGTCTCACGCTAAAACTTGCGGGTGGTGTGGCCCTTTTTGTTTTATCGTAAGATCTATACTGTTCTTCTGGAGGTCTCTAGCTTTTAACATGGGCTGGGGGTGGTCCTAACGTAACAGAGACGCGAAAAGTCTCACGCTAAAAACTTGCAGGTGGTGTGGTCGTAGCGGTTAGCTGGCGACGTGGGTGTCCGTCCCTTATTGTAGGGCCTTCTCGCTTAACACGGTTCTGCTCTCGGCTTCTGTTCTCGTTTCTCCCCTCGGAACTGCGTCTGTCTCATGGTGGAAAGGTATGACATGCATTTAGGCATTCTTGTGTTAGTCTGTGGTATTCCATTTGCTCACTCGTTACTCGTATTCCTTTGGTTAATTTAATGTCACGATTTATTCGGAGCTATGTGACATACTACTGGATTTGCTTATCATGTCAGGGTTTTCATGGAAAGTGTTGGATTTGCCTGACACGTTACACGATTGTATTCCTTTTTGCCTGCTTCATTTACTGCATTTTTATATTTTCTTCTTTCATCAATTAAATTCAATATTTCTTCTGTTACCCAAGGATTTCTATTAGCCCTCGTCGTTTTACCTACTAAGTATCTACTATGTATTAAGTAACCATCAAATGAGGTAAAGCACTAATGAACTTTGGTGTTAAATTCTCAAGTAATTTACAACAAAGACACAGACGCACGCAGTACCGTGCAAATGATTAAGACATAGCAATAATGACGATGTTATACTTTTATGGATTTAAGAAAATAACTGCCTCTAGGAACTGCAATTTCCTAACTATCGTAACTACTGGTGAACAGTGGGACATTTCCGCCTGCCTTCAATAGAAGCAATAAAAAAGTCCATTCAGAATACCACAGAACGTAGCTATTTCCTGACAACTGTAAACAAAGTATCTTTTACTGTAAAAAATCATGCAGTGTGAGTATTTATTATAGACGATATTTTAGAATACCTAATACGATAACAGTAATGCAATCGCGACCGTTGCAGTCGGCGTGCACGCTTTGGTAAATTTACATTACATCTACATGGATACTCTGCATATCACATTCAAGTGCCTGGCAGAGGGTTCATCGAACCACCTTCACAATTCTCTGTTATTCCAATCTCGTATAGCGCGCGGGAAAAATGAACACCTCTATCTTTCCGTACGAGAACTGATTTCCCTTATTTTATTGCAGTGATTGTTCCTCCCTATGTAGGTCGGCGTCAACAAAATATTTTCGCATTCGGAGGAGAAAGTTGGTGATTGGAATTTCGTGAGAAGATTCAGTCGCAACGAAAAACGCCTTTCTTTTAATGCGTTCCACCCCAAGTCCTGTATCATTTCTATGACACTCTCTCCCATATTTCGCGATGATACAAAACGTGCTGCCTTTCTTTGAACTTTTTCGATGTACTCCTTCTGTCCTATCTGGTAATGATTCCACACCGCGCAGCAGTATTCTAAAAGAGAACGGACAAGCGTAGTGTAGGCAGTCTCCTTAGTAGGTCTGTTACATTTTCTAAGTGTCCTGCCAATAAAACACAGTCTTTGTTTAGCCTTCACCACAACATTATCTATGTGTTCCTTCCAATTTGAGTTGTTCGTAGTTGTAATACCTAGGTATTTAGTTGACTTTACGGCTTTTAGGTTAGAGTGATTTATCGTGTAACCGAAGCTTAACGAATTCACTTTAGCACTCAAGTGGATGACCTCATACTTTTCGTTATTTAGGGTCAACTGCTACTTTTCGTATCATTCAGATATATTTTGTAAATCGTTTTGCAGTTTGTTTTGATCTTCTGATGACTTTATTAGTCGATAAACGACAGCGTCATCTGCAAACAACCGAAGACGGCTGCTCAGATTGTCTCCAGAATCGTTTATATAGATAAGGGACAGAAAAGAGCCTATAACACTACCTGCGTAGATTAAATGTAGTTCATGTGGTTTAAAAAGAATTGCTTGCTGCTATAAGGAAATGGTAGCGTGCACGGATATGTGATGTGGGTAGTGACTGTGAAGGGGACACTTTCATGAAGTGTAGCTTTTATGCTTCATAGACGGCCGGCTGAAAGTCACGTGACTGAAGGAATTTGTCATCAGTTACAGCTGATCATTTGTGTCGTTACTGGGCAGTGCTAATTAAAAATTTTGTCCAGTTGAATGTTAATTTAAACTTGTGATTCGTTAGATGAGTTGGGGACACTACTGATCTGCTTCTACAAATATGTAATCATAATTATCAGTCACTGTAACAGCAATTA
Source organism: Schistocerca americana (assembly GCF_021461395.2). NCBI lineage: Eukaryota > Metazoa > Arthropoda > Insecta > Orthoptera > Acrididae > Schistocerca > Schistocerca americana. The sequence goes on from NC_060123.1 coordinate 265,724,698, forward strand.
ACTATTCCTGGAGCAGTGTCTTGTTGTGTGGAAATAAACATTTTGGAGATTAATTCACCATGTGTAGCGTAAAGTCAGTTCCGCAGCGAATCTACTTTTCTACAACTACATTACGCTGTAGATGTGAAGCCTTCTGACCGCCAGCAACGCGCAGATAGTTGGAGTAATAATGTATTGTTCCACAGAGGTTCAAAAAAGGCTCTGAGCACTACGGGATTTAACACCAGAGATCATCAGTCCCCTAGAACGTAGATCTACTTAAACCTAACTAACATAAGGACATCACACACATCCATACCCGAGGCAGGTTTCGAACCTGCGACCGCAGCAGTCGCACGGTTCTGGACTGAAGCGCCTAGAACCGCTCGGCTACCGCGGCCGGCCGTTCCACAGAGGTCTTGGCAAAGTTATCAGGCAGCTGAACGATAACAAGGTGGTAAGTAATATTTGAATTTCACGTCGCTGCGTGCTATCTGGTTTTAGTTTACTTCTTGAGCAGTTACGGAGGAAATAGCGTAGAATACTCTCTACATGTACCATGTACAATATTTTCGATAAGCTCGAAAATTGGTTAAAGTATCTGGTAGGAAAAACGCACCATCATGGATCTTGCTCAGGTAGCGTGGATTGCGTGTGTCTACGATACAGTCTTTCTGTAGGCGGAGCCATAGCAGAGAGCTGTCTGTCGAAAGGCCACACAAATATGTGGCTCTTGAACAGGGGCAGGAAACTATTCAACAGTAGCGTGGAAATCGATCTGGATGACTGACTAAACAGACGCTGTATCACGGCCTTTCTGTACTGGTTCTGCGGACAGCCATTATTTTTCACGCGTACATGCAAATGGTTCAAATGGCTCTGAGCACTATGGGACTCAACGGCTGAGGTCATTAGTCCCCTAGAACTTAGAACTAGTTAAACCTAACTAACATAAGGACATCACAAACATCCATGCCCGAGGCAGGACTCGAACCTGCGACCGTAGCGGTCTTGCGGTTCCAGACTGCAGCGCCTTTAACCGTACGGCCACTTCGGCCGGCCGTACATGCAGCTCTACTGAATGTTAAAATGAGTATGGCATCCTATCGCATCCGTTCGGATCAACGGAGGGGGGTTCAGAGAAAGCTGACGTGGGGAAAATTTGTATGGTTTCTGGTGAAATATAGAAAGAGGAGAGGTGGGACTGTCCCTACGACTTAACTTAGAAGATAGTTTAAAGAAAGGCTAATCTATGTTTATAGCATTTCTAGATTTAGAAACAGCTTTGAGCAGTGTAGACCTCGGATGGTAGCAGGGGAAAAATGTAGAGAGCCAAAAGTTAATTTCCTACTTTAGTAAAAACAAGGTTTTTAGTTATCAGTCGAAGGACATGAAAGCGAAACAGTAGTTGAAGAGGGAGAAAGACAGCTTTAGCCTGTTCCTAATGTTATTCAATCTGTACACTGAGCAACCAGTAAGTAATGAAGAAGAAGTTAAAGTTTCAGAAGAAGATTGCCGTTTGCTGATTGCACTGTAATCTGTCAGTAAAGGACTAGGAAGACTTGTTAAACGGAATGGGTAGCGTTGTGGAAGGTGGTTATAAAATGAACATCAACAAAAGTAAAACAGTGATAGTGCAATATAATCGAATAGAATCAGGGGATGCTAAGGGAATTAGATTAAGAAATGAGACATTAAATGCACTAGACGAGTTTTACCGTTTGGAACCAGAATAACTAATGATGAGCGAAATAGAAAGTACGTAAATGCAGACTAGCTACACCAAGCGAAACAAATCTGAAAAAGAGGTATTTGTTCACATACAGTATAAATTTAAGGGTTAATAAGTCCTTCCTGAAGGCATTCATCTGAAGTGTGAAGTGAAAGGTGGACGATAGGCATATGAGGTTTAAAGAGAATAGAAGCTTTCGAAATGTGGTGCCAGAGGCGAATTCCGCACAGTAAATGGGTATATCGGGTAACTAATGAAAAGGAATTAAATCGAATTGAGGGGAAAATAAATTTGATTGGACATATCATGAGACAACAAGGAACTGTGAATTTTTGTAGATTAAAGAAGTGTGAGGGGTAAAAATTGTAAAAGGAGACGAAGGGATGAATAAGTAATGAGATTTATTGTGATGTAGTTTTCAGTAGTTATTCGGAGTGGAAGTGACTTCTGCAGGAGAAAAGAGGGTGGAGAGCTGCATCAAAGCCGTCTTTGAACTGATGAGGACAACAACAATCACGTGGGGAAGTGTTTTTACATGTTTCTTGGTTACTGCAACATTAACCCAAGTGATTTAACCGTCGTGTCCATCTCACCTCAAAGTGTACATTGTGCATTCCATTCTAAACGAAGTGAACGTTGTAGTTCGCTGAAGGAGGTTTTCAAAAACAGCGTCGAAGGTAAACTAGAGCAGTGTGAAAATTGGTAAGTGAGAATCTTCGGATTTACTCCTCAGTTCGGAGAAGAACCGTTTATCAAGAAGAAGTAGCTTTGAAGATCAGAGCCACAGATATAAGCGCAATTTGATCCTGAGCAAGACTAGAGGTTATGATTGCTATGCCTGCATCACTAGCTGTCCTTCTTCTTCACCTTATAACGCTGCTTTAAACCTCTTCAGCCTTCGCTACTTGACCTTCTTCCTCTTTGTTTTCTTATGTCCTATGCCAATGTAGCATATCATTCACAGTCGTGCATGTGCGCTCTGTCTCTTCGCTACTGTGGACGCGAGGGTCTGTATCTGATACATGGTGGATGGGAATCTTCTTCAGTCTGGAGATTCTGGTCGGGTCGTTAAATTGGCATTCTAAGACTCTAGAGCTTGCGGATTTATTGTGACGACAGGAGTCTTCCAGTCACTATTGGAAAGAAAGTTCTAGCAGGAATTAGTACAACAGAAGAGCCGTATATGGCCAGTGAAATCACCTGTTCCTAGATATTATTGACTGAAAGTTCAGAGTGTTGTATAGCTTCGAGGAACCTCTAGGAGCTAGCAGAATGGAGGGCTAGCTGCCCTTGTGGTGTGAAGGAGACGAAGACATGTTGTCTCTGGGAATGGAGGTAGCGTTTCAAAGCGCTTATCACTTTGGAAGTCAGGAGTAAGTTATCTTACGTTATCCTCGAGTAACATTTAAAATATGTAAAAACTATAAGAACAGAAAATACGTTTGCGTGCGCAGTCACGAAATTCTGTTTAGACGTTTTCTGATTTTTTTCGGTGTGGTCGTACTTCGTAGGTAGAAGCCATAATATATCAAATCGCGCATTCAGTAGCCGGGTAGAAATGGTGTCCGGTGAACGGAAGAGACTTGGTGAAGTTTGATTGAAACCGGCAAACTCAATGTGTTTTCGTTGAAATTTTAGTTGGTGTTTTTTTTCTCCTTATTGAGTTTAGCTGTTGTCCTATTTTATCTTCTTGAATGTTGTCAGCAGAAGTAGCCAGGAGCCAGCAAGAGGCGGTGAAATAACTGTTAGTGATGAATATTTTCCAGTCCCGTGGTGAAACATATAAATCTTCCTGACGGATAAGTACAGGGCGTTAGTTGTGGACTTTGGAGCAGAAAGAAGTTGAGCACAGTCTCTTGGGCCAAAGCGAGGCCGGGGGTCCCTTGTTTAAAATGCTCTGACAGTGCAGCAGCGCAGACGATTAATCAGGGCCCGTAAGTTAATGTTACAGAGGAACGTGATTTCCGTCGCGAGCCACGCATCACTGAACTCTCATACACACATGACAAGTCGCTGGTCAGCGACATTTTTCTCGTGTTGCACGGCGTACGTGATGCTAAACGAAAGGGGAACATGCGACAATGTTACGAGGCTTATCGCTGTCTATATGCTTTCTGAGTCAATTCCTAACTGCTGTCATGAGGACAACATCGAGAGTTATTTTGAGTATCAGACAGCACCTGAAAAAGGCTGCGAGTCACGCAGATGAAATATCGTGCAGGAAATACGCGAATAACTGGGAGGAACCCTATTGTTCAGCATGACAACGCCCCGCCGGGAAAGCCGGGCGGATAACATCCAACGTAACTGCAGATTTTCAGGCCCTCCCATGTCTTTCGAATGTGACATTCCAAGTCTACAAAAACAGAAGCAAAAAGGGGCATTAAAAATAGTTCTCCTCCGAAATGTCAGAGTAGTCCAACTGGCACCAATTACAATTTATACTACAGGACACAGAATACAGGGGAAGTCGGCATACAGACTGCTATGAAGGGGTTGAAGATAGGCGCTCAGTAAAGTAAATACGTTTGTTTTATATCACAGTTTATGCAGTAATGTAGATTGACTTTCTTTACCTGTAATATAGTGGGAAATACTAATTATCGGTGTGTGCATATGTCAGCATTATTTTTCATTCTAAGTAAAATTATATGTACATATCCATTTTCAGTTAATTATATACTCCACCCGCATATTAATAAAAAATGTTCAAATGTGTGTGAAATCTTATGGGACTTAACTGCTAAGGTCATCAGTCCCTAAGCTTACACACTACTTAACCTAAACTATCCTAAGGACAAACACACACACCCAAGCCCGAGGGAGGACTCGAACCTCCACCGGGACCAGCCGCACAGTCCATGACTGCAGCGCCCTAGACCGCTCGGCTAATCCCGCGCGGCCGCATATTAATATCACATGCTATAACAGATAATTTTGCACTGACGCTTAGATGTTTATCTGACCTTTGACGCTTGATCCTAGTTGATTGATTGATTTTAACAGGAGAGCTAAAACAGCTTACGCCTGACCAGCCACTGCCCGCACCGAAATTAGGTTTATTGTGCGGTATCGCTCCCTGTATATCTAGTAAAGCCAACCAATGCCGTTAAATAGCGCAAGGAGTCCTTCCACCAGTTTTTTGTAAGACACAATTTCTTCAGGTCTAGTTGTCCCGTAGATTGTGTATCTTTTACTCTCCAATGCCATGCATTCAAAGATTAGGTGTGATGCAGTTTCTTCACCCTCATCACAGATCCTACATTTAGGGTCCTTTTCCATTATACCCATTGTGTGTATGTGTTTTTTTGAAGTTCCCATGGCCGGTCATCAGTCCAGTCATGAGTTTGATCTCTTTCCTGTTCAATCCCAGGATTACAGAGCTTCTTTTAAAACATGACTTGGGCATCATTACCTTAACATCTTTTTGTTTATGGACCTTGGTCCAATATCCTACTTGCTGTTTCCTAAGCCAGCTCCGTAGTTCTAATTTGATCATAGCCTTGGTGATTGTCAAGACAGCTTCCAGTCCAACAAATGGAGTTGTTGCCCCCATCCTAGCCAATCTATTGGCTTGTTCATTGCCACAGATCCCTGAGTGGCCAGGGACCCACACTAGGTACACCCTATTGCTTCCCCCTAGCTCCACCAGAGCCCTGTGGCAATCTGGCAATCTGCAACAATCTTAGATCTTGTTTCAGAAGCTGCCAATGATTTCAAGGCTGCCTGGCTGTCTGAATAGATGTAGATCTTGTTTCAGAAGCTGCCAATGATTTCAAGGCTGCCTGGCTGTCTGAATAGATGTAGATGCTACGGTCATTGTAGCACCTACGCGTATTCTACTCCACACATGCCCTTATTGCAGTAATCTCGGCTTGGAATACAGAGACCAGTTTCCTTAGAGAGATGCTGCTCTCCAGTCTTGGCTGAGCTCCGTACAACCCTGCCCCAACGCCTTGATCTGTTTCTGACCCATCGGCGAACCAAATGATGTCCACCGTATGGTGTCAAACTGTTTTCTCCCACTGCTCCCTACTTCCAAAAATTATTATGTTGTAAGGCTTGTCGAAGCAGTTGGGAGTTATTATGTAGTCGGCGGGCACTTCCCCAGGCATACCTATATTTACCTCACTCACTATGTTAGTGTGTGATTCTGGATATCCGAATGAGACTCAGTTTTAGCCATTTTTAAGTCAGTATGCCCCAGCTGCTGCCTCCATCTTAACCCAAAGGTGAAGTGGAGGTATATACAGCATGGCTTCCATTCCAGCGGTTGGTTTACTTCTAATTCCACCAGTTATGGCTAAGCAGGCCAATCTCTGCACCTTAGTAAGCTCTTTGGCAGCAACCCGCTGTTCTACTGTCTAACCACTGTGGTGTATATCCATTGCATACCCCTGGGGCTTATGCCCCAGTTTTTAACACAAGCCCTCCTAGTACTCACTAAAATCCTTTTTGCCTTGAAGCAGATACTATTAATACGAGGGGTCCAAGTTAGCTTCTCATCCAAGGTTACCCCTAGATATTTCACTGTCCCCTTCAAAGGTAGAGTTTCATCAAAGAGCTTTAAATTCCAACTTGCATGCTGAATATGTCTCTTCGTAAATGGCACCACAACAGCCTTCTTAGGATTAACTCTCAGATCCTGTTTAATGCACTATTTTTGCACAATGTCAAACTCTCCTTGTGCCATGTTCCTGACTGTGTCAGTGAATTTGCCAAGTATTACTATGACAAGATCATCTGCATATCCTTGGCAGAAGCATTGTCTGGAATTTAGTTCCTCAATGAGTTCGTTCACCACTATATTCCACAATAGAGGAGACGAAACTCCTCCTTGTGGGCAGCCCCTAGTGGTCTTAATTACCATCTTTTCATACATCATGGTAGCCTCTACCTTCCTTCCACTAAGCATGGCTCTGGTCCACTTACATATAGTGATCCCCAGGTCATGCACCTCTGCTGCCCTTACCATGGAATCGAAGGTCGTGTTACTAAAGGCCCCCTAGATAGCCTGGAAGATGCAGAGGGCTATTTCTTGGAAGTGAAGTGCTTTTTCCACCTTCCCAATAAGTTGGTGGAGAGCTGTCTCACATGATTTACATAGTTGGTATGTGTGTTGGTTCAGATGTAGAGGGACCCTACTTAGCCTCCTCTCCCCACCGTATACATTAACCAGTTTTTCCAATCTTTTGAGAATGGAGGAGGGCAGACTAATTGGTCTCATATCCTTGACCTTGGTATGATCAATTCTCCGTGGCTTTGGAATGAAGACAACCTTCAATGCCCTCCAAACATTGGGGATGATTCCTACTGCTAAGCTAACCCTGAATAGCCTGCATAGGACTCTTATAAGCTTTCCTCCTGCATTTTGCAGGAGAGCTGGAAAAATTCCATCAGGACCAGGTGACTTGAACGGTTGGAATGTTCCCACCGCCCACTGTATTTTGTTGAAGTTCCCACACTCCTTGGCCAATTCCCAGTCATCTCTTCGAGTGCCTGAGAACCATTGTCTCTCTGTGGTCACATCCTGGTCTGTGTTATCCGGCAGAGCATATTGAGGAAAGTGAGTTTTGAGGAACAATTCCAGCGTCTCATGTGCTGTCTTTGTATATTCCCCATCCTCCTTCCTCAACATACCTCCTAGTTTAGTTGCACTCTAGTGAGAATCTCGTGAAGTCTGGCTTGTGCAGCCATGCCTTCCACTTCCTCACAGAATGCCTTCCAGGATGCCTCCTTTGCTTGTCTTATTGCAAGATTGTAACTGACAATGGCCTCACGATATTTAGCTCATTGTCCTTTACGTCTCACAGTATTAGTCTCCATACGTGTTTTCTTTGCGTTTCCAATTTGTTATTCTACCAAGGAACACTCCTATCTGTGAACCTCCTGGTGATTGTGCAATTGTCCTGATATGAGGTCACTATGGCAGAGGTTGAGAGGTGGCATGAGCCCCCTCTCATATTTCTCTGAGTAATTCGATCTTCCTCTCTAATTGCATGCGGTGAAAAGATGCTATTCCTTCACACGCGGACTTCCCACGCAGCGTCTCTCGTCACACGGGTGGTCCGGTGACAGGCAGACTCTGCTGATCTTGAAAGGGTTACGTCGACAGGTGTGAGAGAGTCGAGTGAATGCTTTCCAGACGCCGACATTGTCATAAGAGCGGCGGCAACGCGCCCACAGAGGCCTGACGGAGCAGCTGGGCTAGAGATACCGTTACTTCGCAGAAACTTAGTGAAAACCGTTTCTGGAGGGCTACCAGCGAGGCATGGGAAAGACTTGTGTCCCCAGGCAGTCCTGGCGGGCAAATTCCCGCGTTTTCTGCAAAACCGTAACTGTGATTGGCTTGCTCAGGGCATAGCTCCGTGACGTAGCAAAATCGGCGCAGAAATTGGCGCTCCATTGGTGGAAAGGTAGTGCTTCGGCAATAGAGTGGAATTTTCCGCCGGTTTTCGAGTTGCTGATTGGAACGTTTAACCATGGCCACTGCTGTGGGGGTGGGAATGTTCTGTGTTCGGTTTGTACGGGTGCTCTTGTGAGAGTCGGTTCATGCCTTTCGGTCGGAGTAGGTAACAAGACTGAGCTGTTGCTGCTCTGGACAGCCTGCTTTCCGTTGGCTGTCTAATATACTTTTATTTGATTGTAACTGTTTAACGAAGTTGTTGAAGTTTCGACTTCAACGTAACGTTCCAAGAACAGTTGTCAACTGAGCGTTCTGCGTGCAAGCGGCCTATGTATTCTGTCTTGGGCAGTTTTGGCTAAAGTTGACTGTATCGGAGTTACTGTGTGACTTCGCTTGTTAAAACCAATCACCGTACCGTCAGTGATTGTGTGGCGAGCCTTCTTCGTCTCCCTCAGAGGCGCATTTGTATTGATAGGAAGTCTTTAGTCTGGAACAACAGGACCAGGACAATTTGTTTCGGGCTATACTCGTGACATTATCATCGCCACGACGGGACGTCGAAGTAATCAGCCATCGCTTCCGGTATGCCAGATCGTGTCCTTGCAGTTAAGAAGACAGCTTGGTAAAGTATGTCCGCAGCACCGGCAGACTAGGGAATTTGCACTGTGATAATCAGAGCTCAGCAGAGTGCGCCTGTTCGTCTTTTCTAACTTTGTTCTGTCTTTGGTGTTCATTGTCTGAGTTATCACTACCGTAGCAGCAATTAATGTTGAGTTTGCTGGGTGTTTCTCTTAAGATTTGAGTTGCAAGGAATTGGCTCCACATACCACTTCGTCATAAATGTCACAATCTAGTTTATGGACAACTTCACCTTCACAGCATTTATTTGAGTATCCAATTTGATGTATTGTAAATGTTTCATGTGTTTTATTTATGATTTTAAGTTTAGTCATAATAAATCAAATCGTTATTTTGGACAGAACTTTCATTCTGTTAATCGGTAGAGCAATCCTTTCATTTCTCACTACGTTACTGAAACTTTCCTTTAGTTGATTAATGTCTAATAAATTAAATTATTGCAGGTGCCAAACTCTTTTCTACTCCACTTGCATGGTCGATTACAGTCAGTTTGCGTTTCTTCTTAATCCATGCGCAACAGCAAAAGTAGGAGTTAGAAAAGGGGGGGCTTAGAGCATCATTTCCATATGAAGACTCGAAAAGAATTTAGTGTTAAATACACTGCTAGCCCCAGCACCTCACAAGGTAACAAACAGCCTCTGCTATTTCCTCAAATTCTACTGGCTTCCTTATCGTGGTTTTAATTTCCGATAAGCCTAAGTCAAGGTCCCTCCTATGTGCCTCCCAGTCTGTTTTCCTGGGATTTCTATAAGTCATGGTCTGTCTGATTCCCATTTCAACCTTGAATTTAATGTACATGTGGTCCGATGAGGATGGCTCCAACACCACATGCCATTGTTCGACATAGCTACCCATCATCATGGAACCAAATGTTATGTCAATTACTTCTTCCCTTCTGCTATTCCTGAATGTAGGTTCATTGCCCCTGTTCAGGACCTCCAAGCGGTTAGCTACTGTTGGTGTCCATGCTGCCCCACACTAGGTTGTGGGCTTTGGCGTCGCACCCACCAGCAGTCGGTCACCTTGCCGATGGCAAGTCGCTAGCAGTCTCCTCATCTCCAATGGAGGGGGGAACTGTCTTCATAAGGAAAGTATGCTGAGGCCAAAATAATTTCCCTCGTGATACCTTCCTCACATTGCTGCATTTTGATGGTCACTAAGTCCCTAGAGCAGAAATCCATCACTGCCATGAAAGAAGTGCCATTTCTAACATAGATGCATCTTCTGGAGTTTCTTAGATTCCTAGCATAGACCAGCTTACCTCCAGTGCCTCCGAGGGCCGATACACCCCCTTTGTATAAATGGGGTTCTTGTATCAGGGCCACATCCACTTCCTGTCTCCCCAGGCAGCGTCTCAGGGCAGCAGAGGCCCCTTTACTGTGCTGCAGATTAATCTGCAGCACCTCCAGGTTCTGTCTTACTGCCATCTTTGAGGTCTTTGACAATCCCGACAGTGACCTGCGAGAACCCTAAAAACAGTTTCATGTCCTGCTCCTGCATCGCCTTCAGGGACTTCTCACCAACCTCCACCACCAGGGGTTCGTCCTTCTGGAGCAACCTTCTGGTAAACCACTCTCCAGTCTTCTGGCGGGACTTTTGGATTCTGGGCCCCTATTTTCCCGAACCGAGTCTTGGGAGAGAATTCCTTAAGGATCTTGGGTACCCATAATGATATCTTTGCGGTCTTAAGAAGCTCCTCTGCCGTCTTGACCAGCAGCTTCGCCTATTCCCACCCGGATATCATGGGCACCTTGTCCCTGAGCTATTCTAAAGTGTGCCCCCCTCACAGACAAAAATGAGTGCACCACGATCTAGATAGACCCTCCTAAACTTAGGACCTGGGCCAGCGTCCCCCCCAATCTTTCCAAAGAGGGCCATCTGTACCAGTTCCTCCTGCTGTGCGCTGCAGTCTGGAACCGCGCTACCGCTAAGGTCGCAGGTTCGAATACTGCCTCGGGCATGGATGTGTTTGATGTCCTTAGGTTAGGTTTAAGTAGTTCTAAGTCGGGACTGGTGACCTCAGAAGTTAAGTTGCATAGTGCTCAGAGCCATTTGAACCATTTGAACCTCCTGCTGCAAAGTAATGGCCACCAGTGGATAACCTTCCTGGATAACTGCCATCCTTGAAACTGAGACTGCAGTATTATAGGTCTGTTTCCCTATTTCTTGCCTCGGTTTTTCTGGACTCGCTTATCCAGGGAGGAGGGAGTCTTTGATTCCTCCCTTATCTGCTTTCTACCTGTCTTTGATGTTGTGGGGGTCTGCTTGTCCCCTTCAACCTGAGACAGTTTTTTTCTGGGGTTCTTGGGTTCTAGTCCCTTTACTTCCCTCCACTTGCGTTTAGAAAGCCATTCTTTTCCTTCCTTTTCTCTCTGTGCCCTGAGTAACTTCCTCCTTTGGGCCCCAGAGAAGCCTTTGATCTTAATCTGGTCTAGCTTCTCGGTGACAGTTCCCACTTTTGGCTCATGTCTAGACCCTGATTCAGTAGTGGAAATGCCTTCAATCGGTTCAGTCCCCAATGTTTGGGTATCTGAGGTCTCAATTTGCCCCTTTTTCTGCAGTCATGTCCATGTTGGTCCCACGACATTTTGGATCTAGAAGGTCCACACCACGAATACCCCGTGTGGTGTAAGGCTAATTACTCAGGGAGGTCGCCCGGTATCCCTGAGGCTCTGTTTGCGACACATATTCCCATGTGTCACGCACCCCTCAGCAGGGATCGCATCACACCTTGGGTTGGGTCAGGGAATAGGGTAGGACTAGGAGTGGATAGGGAAGATGGGACGTTGTGGGACACTCTTAGTCTGATCCATTGGCTGAGGCCTTTCTGGTAGTAGCTTCTCCACCTTCGGTATAGCCCTCAGCTTCCCACGGATACGCAAGCCTCTTCACCCGCGCGGACAGTGCTTCGTAAGGTGGGGTCCCCCAGAGAGGTTGATCCTAGTTACAGCCCTTATCTTGTGTAGCGCAACTGATTCCGAAGGTGTGGAAGCGCGACTTTCTACAGGGACTGTCTATATGTTAGGCGACCAAAGTATCGCTGTACCTGGATCTGAGAACACTTTGCTCGGTTCATCGTGAGTCATCACGCAATGAAGGTTGAGATGATATACACAAATGACCTTAAATCACTGTGTTGTTCATTTTACTAGGTTAACACCATACTTTTTTCCTGTAACATCATCACGTATTTCCGATAATGGACTACTGCAGTAATATTATGGTTGACTAGTACAATGTGCGACTTCTTCGTTAGGTGCGTACGACGCTCAAGACTGCGGATTCTAGGCGCGATTAGGATTTTGCGTCACGGCAAGGTAGCTTCGAGGATGGACGGAAGGATCATTGCAATCTTTGCTGTCTGCCGATTTACAAGCGAATGCTAATGTGTGTTGTCTTTCCTCTGGGGTCATCCATATGAAATCTCGTAGCACTTACATCTTCGCTTTCAACTGTATCTACTTCTAGCTCTCGTTGTTCTCCTTCGTTTCATATGTGGATTGCTTTTCAGATACCTTTCGTTCTCAATATAAATTTCATTTCAGCACTTTCTGTTTTACCTGAAGTTCCTTTCTTAAGAAGTCAGCATTCACTCTTTGGACGAGATTTACAAAATTTTATTCGTGGTCCTATATTTTAAGGTCTTTGGATCGTGTGACATGTTTCTCAGTTGACTACTTTAAGTTTAGGTCTTTACTATCGTGTCAGTTGAAAAATAACACAGATAACCCAACTATTAAGTTTAAAAACATGCTTTACACCATGGTTTAGAGAGTTCAACATCGTATTGCACATAGATTATTTAAGTGATGAACTTTGTAAGACATCTTCCTTTTAATATATTTTAAAATGTGGTCAGTATGAAGCAAAATTCTTAAAATACTGACTTTTGATGATTTGTTACCTTTGCTTACAAACTTGAATGTCACTAATGCACATGTAGAAAACAGTAGGCGCCAATGAACATCCTTGTTGCGTTCTTTCTTAACATAAGATAAGTTGTTATTTAACTGTGCTTATAGTAATTTTCGGCTTCTATAGGACTGCCGAGGATCCATAGTTTGCGGTAGTGTCGAAAGATTGAGACGTTATCAAATGCTTTCAGAAATATTGTAAAACATTGTACGTTCGCAATAACGGGGGAAGTGTGCACAACGGATAGGGTTTGTTACTCGCCTTAGAACTCTCTGATAAGACATCCAAATATTTCTTCAAGTGTAATGGCTTTGTAGAGTGCAGGTTCGTGGGATTATGTCAAACTGATACAAATGTCATGAGAGGAAAGGACTTCAGTGTTAGGTACAATATCTGTCTTAAACATAGAGCCTAAGTAATTATTAAAGGTTTCTTTTTATACTTTGAATGAATCGCGTGCTATCGTAAAGCATGTATTATCCCAGACGAGAGAAATACTGCAATACCTTTAAGTGTTTTGTTGCCTGAAAGCTTTTGCCAGGCCGTAACATCGCATCCTCAGGCGGATCGGCTGTCGGAAATCTCGTTTGCGCTCACGCTCACTTTAACAACCCGGCATGAGCGTCGGTGAGGCGCCGTGCAAACACTCGCGGAGTGTAAATAATGGCCTGCCGCCAGCACGGTGGCGCGCTCAAGCGAGCAGGTGTCGGGTTCGCGCATGCGCCGTGCGCCGCGGGGCAGACGCGTGGCTGGCGGGCCGCCCGGCGCCGTAAATTACTGCGCAACGGCTGGCAATGGACGCGGCACCCCGCCATTATCTGCTTAACGCCGAAAACTATTTCTGGTCACGGTTTTATGGCGAAGAATTAAATCGGCAACGACTGTGCCCTAAAATTACCTTGTTTTTGCATAGCGCAGGAGGTGCCGTGGAAGTTACACAGGCGTAGTATATCAACCACTGCCACTCTTAAAGTATTTTTCCGAAACTCTTCCCATGAAAAGCTTTCGCTAATAATGTTGTTGGCAGGAAAACATCTGCCGGAGAATAATTAATACCTCGACACTCCTCCAAACGGACATCTACATCTTTTTCGCCACATATTATTAGTTTATTTTTCGGGTTGAAAAAAGAGACCTGTTGTAAATTCACGAACGAAAGATACAAAACAGCATTTTAACGGTAGTACTTTTTTATCCAATGGTGAAACGATTTATACGGTAGCGATGATATTATAAAATACTTCTTTCACTAATTGCTCAAGAGCGTTACTGAACGGGATACAATTTACGCTTGACCGTCAATCTGGTGAACACCAAGATTTGTTTTTAAAAAGGCAGTCCACTCCAGACGAGTTTACAACCTGCATTCCATGATATTGCACAGATTAATGAACACCAAAAACATATTCCTAATATTTATTAGGTATGAAAAGGTTTTGTTTCTGTTGACGGTAAAACATTACAAGAAATCTCCTTTAAAGTGAATGTTAAATCTAAACTGATAAACCTAATCCATATACCCTTTAAAACAACCTGAAAAATGAAATTTATGAGTTACCCCAAACTTTAAAAATACATACAGACGCTGGGCGAAGCGGTGGCCTCTCTCTGTTCGCTTTACAGATGCAAAAAATACCAGGAAACTCTTTACAGAAGAACTTCAACAGAAAGGGATGCATATTTTGGAAAAAGTTTACGGTTCACAGTGTAACTAAGCATACCTGAAACAAAAATTATTGTTTGAAGTCCTTCAAAATGAAGTACCACAACATACACTGAGGCGCCAAAGGCAGGCGTATTCAAATACAGAGATTTGTAAACAGACAGAATACGGCGCTGCGGTCGGCAACGCCTGTACAAAACAAGAAGTGTCTGCTGCAGTTGTTAGATCGGTTACTGCTGCTACAGGTTATGAAGATTTGCGTGAGTTTGAATTTAGCGTTATAGTCGGCGCACGAGCGAAGGGGCACAGCATCTCCTAGGTAGCGATGAAGTGGGGATTTTCCCGTACGACCGTTTCACGTGTGCACCTTGAACATCAGGAACCCGGTAAAACATCAAACCTCCGACATTGGTGTGGCAGGTAAGTGATCCTTGAAGTACATTACAAACGACGTCTGATGAGAATCGTTCAACGTGACAGGAATGCAACCCTTCCGCAAATAGCTGCAGATTTCAATGTTGGGGCATCAACAAATGTCAGTGTGAGTACCATTCAATGAAACAAAATCGATATGGGCTTTCGGAGCCGAAGGCCCACTCGTGTACCCTTGATGACTGCACGACTCAAAGCTTTACGCCTCGCCTGGGCCCGTCAACACAGACATTAGAAAGTTGATGACTGGAAACATGTTGCGCATTCAGATGAGTCTCGTTTCAAATATATCGTGCGGATGGACGTGTACGGGTGTAGAGAAAAGTTCAATAATCCATCGACCCTGCATGTCTGCAAGGGGACTGTTCAAGCTGGTGGAGGCTCTGTAATGGCGTGGGGCGTGTGCAGTTGGAGTGATAGGGGATCCCTGATACGTCTAGATACAAATCTGACAGGTGACACGTAAGCACCGTGTCTGATCACCTGCATCCATTCATGTCCATTGTGCATTCCAACAGGACAGTGTGACACCCTACAAGTGCAGAATTGCTTCAGAGTGGCTACAGGAACGCTATTCTGAGTTAAACCACCAAATTCTCTCGACATGAACATTATTAAGAATATACACTCCTGGAAATTGAAATAAGAACACCGTGAATTCATTGTCCCAGGAAGGGGAAACTATATTGACACATTCCTGGGGTCAGATACATCACATGATCACACTGACAGAACCACAGGCACATAGACACAGGCAACAGAGCATGCACAATGTCGGCACTAGTACAGTGTATATCCACCTTTCGCAGCAATGCAGGCTGCTATTCTCCCATGGAGACGATCGTAGAGATGCTGGATGTAGTCCTGTGGAACGGCTTGCCATGCCATTTCCACCTGGCGCCTCAGTTGGACCAGCGTTCGTGCTGGACGCGCAGACCGCGTGAGACGACGCTTCATCCAGTCCCAAACATGCTCAATGGGGGACAGATCAGGAGATCTTGCTGGCCAGGGTAGTTGACTTACACCTTCTAGAGCACGTTGGGTGGCACGGGATACATGCGGACGTGCATTGTCCTGTTGGAACAGCAAGTTCCCTTGCCGGTCTAGGAATGGTAGAACGATGGGTTCGATGACGGTTTGGATGTACCGTGCACTATTCAGTGTCCCCTCGACGATCACCAGTGGTGTACGGCCAGTGTAGGAGATCGCTCCCCACACCATGATGCCGGGTGTTGGCCCTGTGTGCCTCGGTCGTATGCAGTCCTGATTGTGGCGCTCACCTGCACGGCGCCAAACACGCATACGACCATCATTGGCACCAAGGCAGAAGCGCCAGTGGTCGACACGTCTCCATTCGTCCCTTCATTCACGCCTGTCGCGACACCACTGGATGCGGGCTGCACGATGTTGGGGCGTGAGCGGAAGACGGCCTAACGGTGTGCGGGACCGTAGCCCAGCTTCATGGAGACGGTTGCGAATGGTCCTCGCCGATACCCCAGGAGCAACCGTGTCCCTAATTTGCTGGGAAGTGGCGGTGCGGTCCCCTACGGCACTGCGTAGGATCCTACGGTCTTGGCGTGCATCCGTGCGTCGCTGCGGTCCGGTCCCAGGTCGACGGGCACGTGCACCTTCCGCCGACCACTGGCGACAACATCGATGTACTGAGGAGACCTCACGCCCCACGTGTTGAGCAATTCGGCGGTACTTCCACCCGGCCTCCCGCATGCCCACTATACGCCCTCGCTCAAAGTCCGTCAACTGCACATACGGTTCACGTCCACGCTGTCGCGGCATGCTACCAGTGTTAAAGACTGCGATGGAGCTCCGTATGCCACGGCAAACTGGCTGACACTGACGGCGGCGGTGCACAAATGCTGCGCAGCTAGCGCCATTCGACGGCCAACACCGCGGTTCCTGGTGCGTCCGCTGTGCCGTGCGTGTGATAATTGCTTGTACAGCCCTCTCGCAGTGTCCGGAGCAAGTATGGTGGGTCTGACACACCGGTGTCAATGTGTTCTTTTTTCCATTTCCAGGATTGTATTTCATGCCTTGCAACGTGCTGTTCAGACGAGATGTCGACCGCCTCGACTCTTGGATTTATGGACAGCCCTGAAGGATTCATGGTGTCAGTTCCCTCCAACACTACTTCAGCCATTAGTCGAGTGCATTCCACACTGTGTTGCGGCAGTTGTGCATGCTCAAGGGGAACATACATACACGATATTAGCAGGGGTACCAGTTTCTTTTAGTGTAATAACGAGACCACCTATATTCCTCTATGCCGGCGAATGCATAGTATGGAGTCATAACCTTGGAAGAAGTAGAAGTGTTATAAGGGGAATTATAAGGAAAATATTATGCCCATTAAAAGTTTCAGAATTTTATGATTTAAAAAGTAACAATGAAATTCATCAGAAAATAGAAAACACATATGAAAAAAACTTAAAGAGGAATGCTGTTTCTTGCTATCATTTACAGAACGGAAAACAATATACTGGAAAGTCTTTAGGAGAAAAGACAACAACCACCAGGAGCAGTATAAGAAAAGAAGAGATGGAAAGAGAAATGTTTAGGAGGAAAGTAGAAGCAAACTGAAACAGGAACAAACTGGTCAGAGGAAATGAAAAGGAAACATAGTGGAACAAGTAATGAATACTAGAAGAGAAAGGATGGTGTAACAAATATGCAAAAATGAAATTATATTGTAGTGTTTAGAACGTTATAACGCACAAAGAACAACGAAATAGAGTAATACCCTCTCTGAAGCAACGTAGCAGCATGACTGTCCACTTGCGGACAACAACATAGTTTCGGCATCACTATTTGCCTGGCAAGCGTGGAGAATCGAATACTTCACAGGAACACCAGGCAGTATTACAACCTAAGTCATAACGAACTCTCCATCGTCTCCTTGCCATTCGAGAGGCGTGGGCTATCCTAGAAATTAATTTTATTCTATAATCAACGATAAGAACGCAAATACACAACGGCACAAGCAGTTCCCTTGAAACAGACGTGAAGCGATACGCTCTATATACAGGTGGCTGTAAAATCGCGTACACAAGGTACGTAAGGACAGTGCGTTGGTGGAGCTGTCATTTGTGATCAGGTGGTTCATGTGGACAGTTGTCCGACGTGATTATGGCAGCGCGACTGGAATTAACAGGCTTTTAAAGCAGAATGGGAGTCGAAACTGCCAAGGGACATTCCATTTCGGAAATATTTAGGGAATTTAATATTCCTAGATGCACAGTGTCAAGATTGTGGCAACAGTACCATATTTCGGGGATTACCTATCACCTAGAAGGACGCTGTGGCCGAAGGGTTTCCCTTAACAACCGAGAGCAGCAGCGTTTGCGTAGATTTGTCAGTGCCAACAGACAAGCATCACTGCATCATACAACCGTAGAAGTCAATGTGGTACGTATGACGAACGTATATGCTAGGACAAGGTGGCGAAATTTAGTGTTGATGCGCTACTGCTGCGGACCGCCAGCACGAGTGCCTTTCCTTACAGCACACTGCCAGCAGCGCCATATCTACTGAACCCTAGACAATTGGAAAACAGTTGCTTGGTCAGCTGAGTCCCGATTTCAGTTGGTAAGAGGTGATGGTAGGGTTCGAGTGTGGCGATGATACCAAGAAGCCATCTATCTAAGTTGCCAACAAGGTACTCTACAAGTTGGTGAGACCTCTATAATGACATGGGCTATGTTTACGTGGATTGGATTGGGTCCTTTGGACCAACTGAACTTATCGTTTACTGGAAATGGTTATGTTCGGCTACCTGGAGATCACTTGCAGCCATTCAAGTACTTCATGTTACCGAGCAACGGCGTCATGTCATTGGGACACAACTGTTCGCGACGGATTTGAAGAACATTCTGGACTATTATAGCGAGTAATTTTGCCACCTAGATCGCCCAACATGAATCCTATCGGACATTTGTGAGACATAATCGATAGGTCAATTCGTGCACAACGTCCTGAACCCGAAACACTTCCGCCATTACGGACGGCTATAGAAGCAACGTGGCACAATACTGCTTCTGAGAACTTTCGTCTTCTTGAGTCCCTGCCACGTCGAGGTGCCGGAAGCAGGTCCGACAAAATATTAGGAAGTATCTCATGACCTTTGTCACCTCAGTGTATGGCTCACTAAGCTCTTTATTTTATGCTGACGTAAGGTACCATTAATTAAGAGAGGGCTATAAATAATTTAGCAATATACAGTCAAATGAAAGCGGCAGTTGCAATAGTAGAAGCACTTTAAGAAGCTGGAAACAAAGTATGATGAACGTGAAGGAAATTGATGCCAACTGCTTTTCAAAGCAGGCAGGCCTCGTTTGGCTGTTTCTCTGTTGAATCCTTTACCGAAGGAGCATCTTAATGCAGCGGAGCTGCGACTGAGCGAGATTCTAATCGCAATTGTAAGAGTGGAAGAGCTAAGAATTAAAGTGAATCGAATGTTAGAAATATAAATGAGCGTATTTTAACTGATCCACAGAGGAGGAGGAAATCATTATTTAACGTCGCGTCGACAACTAGGTCGTTAGAAATGATTTACCTGATCCATAACCTCGTAAATCTTCTGTGGTTAGGCAAAGGAGACACGTAGAAAATGGTTGGAGGAATCAATAGTATGACTGTGATTACTAAATGCTGGTTATTAATTATAATGCTGTTAGTGGGAAATTTGAAGACAATGTAAGTTATACACTATATTATTGCGGTCTTCAGGCTGTGACGTTTTCTAAACTTGGTGTCGACAAAAATCAGTCTGAGCTCCCATGCAGTGATGTCACAAATCCAATTTATGGATTTAATCAATAACGCCTGGTGAATTAAATTGGCTGCAACCCGTTCCAAGAGTGTGATCCCAGAGTTTACTTGTGCGATGTGTCATGTAGATAAATATAAATCACAGAAATGTATTCACTGCACAACGTTTACTTCGTGAACACATGTCACAAGAAGATGCTCTGTAACAACAGCCATTGGCCATGTTGTTTCACTGTTGGCTGTCTACGTTTGGAAGGCATACACAGAAGCAAAAGTATTATAGGTCTACACGACCTACCTCAATATCATTCAACTCTGAACTGCCCTGTGGCATCTCTCTAAAAACAATTTATAGACTTGAGTTCAAGGGATATGAGGTTACAAAAACGAAATACAAATCTGTACTTAATGGAGCTGCCTAATCGCTGGAACTATTTTAATTTATATTAGTTTTTACTCTAAAACTTTTTCATTTGTATATTAAATTGTATGTATGTTAATATCGTTGCAACAATTTTTGAGTTAGCTATGCTTTCCGTAGCCCTTTCTGCTACTTCAGCAAAATGAAGCAAATGTAATTTTTATGAAGTTTAAAAGACTGCCAAATGATTCATAAATGGCTCATTTTAAAGGATTTTTTGTCCTGATTCCAAAACTGGTCTTATATTTTGCGTGTCTGTCATATTTACGACGTTGTGGAGAATACCATTGTGATTAATATTTTAGTAAAATTAGTTCAGTCGAATTATTTGAATTATAGCTGTATGTGTAAAATATCACTTGTCCTCTAGCATTAACCGAATGAACATTACTTTTGAAAACAGTCGTTTGTTTGAATTTTAATACTGTGCCACAGTTGGCACTGTTAAATCATCATACAATTTTGGAATTAGCGAAATGTGTAGGAGCTCCGTGAAACCTATTAACCTATTGCGATCTTGTTCTCACAGACTCTCAATTCCTGGTAGGAAAGTATAGGGTGAAGAAATTAACTAGTTTCAACATACAAAATATGGATTTCGTTCTAGAATCCTAAAACACAATTTCTGGAGGACTGAACGGTAGCTTTAGAATCAGCAGACAATAAGCATTGTTATGCTATTGTTGTAAACATGTCTGATATACAAAACACTGAATTTAAATGATATCAGTTTAGGTTGGCGTCAACGAGTCCGTTGCTAGGTTTGTTGATCGACTTTGCTTGACTAATGGATAATCAGTACTTAAATTATAGTTCAAGGCCAAAGGCCAGATTGATGCAGCACAGAAATCTATCCTGTGCATACCTCTACATCTCTTCGTAACTACTGAAACCCACACCCCTTTGCTTACCATATGCATGTCTAGATTGAAAGGTAACTTGTTTGGACTATTTGATTGATTGAGAACGTTGGCAAAATTTAGTGTACTAACAACATTTATTTTAGAAATAAAGACATAAAATATACTAAACAAGTTATAGATTGAATTCATTAAACAACTAACAGATGATTTAATACTCCACTGAATCCATCCTGGTTGCCAAAGACAGTTTAACTAGGTGATCAGTGAGTCAAGTACTCTGACCCTAAAAATGTGGATAAAGCTAACTGAATTGATCTGACACTGTGCAGACTTTGATTGATCAAATCTGCTGAAGATTCTCTACATAGGTACAGCTGAGAGCAAGTGGCGATTGAGATTTGTACGCCCTGACAATGCCGGAGTGGCAGTACGATACCCTGTTTTTCTTTTTTTTTAAATTCTTTGTTCAACAAATAACATTGATACATCATAACCCACAAACTTACACATTAGTGGGTCTTAATTATTTAGAGTACATTTGTTTGCTTAGTGGCATTTGTTAAAATGTTTCAAATTTCATACTTTCCTGCTTTCTACAGGGTATGAGGATATAAGTTAAGTTATGGGCAAGTGTTACTATCTACTAAAGTAGTAGTCTAACTATCCTAGGAAGCTAACTCATACAACGTTACAAGCGTGCCAGTAGATTTATGAACCAACTATTTTTTGGCCGTGCCCACCGAGCTAACCCCAGTGGACGTATCCCTGGCACTGGGCTGGCAAAAACTGGAAATCGCTGTAGGAACTGTTAGTGATTGTGCAAAAAGCTACATTCTACTTAAAACTACCAAACTACTGTTAGTCATCATTAGTGTGCAATGTGTCAAGTCCTGGATTGTTTCACACCTTCCCCCTGTTCCACGACATGGCGGATTCCGACCGTCATGGCGATCGGCCAGTCCACGCCCTGGCGGAATGGGATAGGTGCGGGAAATGTCAGTTTATGTTCTAAGATTCATTGTTTCTCCCTACGGTAATCTTGCAAGACTTTTGCTGATACCCCACTGGCAAGACTGTCAATGATTCTGATTAGGTGATAGGTGTCTCTATTTGATAACTGGCGTCTTAATTCGGTGACTATGTCATCTAAAAGGGGACACTCGTATATCACATGGTCCAGTGCGCCTATTTCAGCACCACAGTCACACGAGGGAGTAGCCTTCTTCCCGAACCGGCAAAGGTGTGCCGGGTAGTTCCATGCCCCGTAAGGAAGTGCAGCAGTAGTTTACTTGGTTTGAAATGTGTAAGTTGGAGCCGTTCCTTGATGTTTCGCAGCAACTGGTAAGTCCTTCTTCCCGTCTCTTCTTTATCCCAAAGTTCTTGCCACAATTCTTCCCCCTTTCTTCTGACTGCAAATTTATCGGACTTTTCATTCAATTTCCCCTCTTTTAACCAATACCAAGATGCTTGTTCCGTGATTTTTATGTCCGAGGGACACTGCCCCATGAGAATCAGCAGCGTCCCCCAGGAGATGTTCGGTAAGCTCCTACGGAACGTAGAAGCATGTTGCACTGCACCCTCCTCACGGCCATGACAGGCACGACCGTCGTGAGCCTGCGTGCCCTGACTCTGGACCCGTAACCGTTTATGGAGGTGACAATGGTGTTATGATATAATTTGATCACTTCTGGTGGTAGGTGGAATCTCCTATGCCCGATCATAATGAGGTTATTCAGTGACTCTAAAGAGCTTTGAGTCATCTCCTTGATGTGTTTGGCAAAGCTCCATCTTTTGTCTATGATGACACCCAAGTATCGGGCCTCGAGACGCCAAATAACTGCTGAGCCCTCGATACAATTAGCCCTTTAAAAATAAGTATGTTGATTTATTGGGCGCTATTTTCATTTTTGTTATTTGGCAACATTGTGTCAGTGCAGTCATTGCCCTTTCAGTATTAGGTTCAAGATCTTCGCGGCTACGGCCACTCACCATCAGGAGGAGGTCGTCCACGTAGGCTATCATCTCTAGCAAATGTGCACTTCTCTCCAGGCTGTCCAGCAGTGGCTCCATATTTACGAGTACGTACCAAAGAAATGGCCCCAAGACAGAACCCCGTGGACACCCCCTCATAATCTCTTTGCCAACTCTCCAGCTAGGGGATGATACCCAGATCTGCCTTTCCATAAAATAGCTCCTGAGACAGCCATATAGCGGCCCTGGACACTCTTTCTCCCGCAGGCAGGAGAAAAGCGAAGGCCACCACAGGCTGTCAAAGGCGCCACTGATTTCAACCATGATGCCAACTATGTATTTATGTGGGGACCTTCCATAAACCTCAGGCGCCAGGGCAATTGCGTCAGACGCAGATCGCCCCTGCCGAAAGCCGAATTGCCTGTCGCTCATCCCACACAGCACTCGATGTGCCATCAATTAGTCAGCTAGCAACTGCTCTAGCATAATTACAGAAAAAACCTCTTTGAAGAAAATGTGATTTCAAGTAAGAATCCAGAGCGATTTGCATAAAAATCTGAAGTGATACAAACTAACCCAAAATCAGATTTGAAAGAATGAAAACTATGAATGGCATTCAATAAGTAATCCAACACAGTTTTTTGGCGGCCAACTGCGGCTGAAAAAAAAAAAATGCAGAATTTCTTGTGGGACATCATGGAATATACCCGCTACAAACCCTACTGCCTCTTGAAGTTCCGATACGGGGAGGCTCTACGCGTAGCCTACAAAATGGTGTGAGTGTTAGGTACGAAGTACAAACTATGGTAAAAGTTACTTTCCGTTGGTTGACTTTACTTCACCAATGTTCTTATCTAATTCTGATGAGTTTACTAGTCATACATAACTACAAAAATGTGGTGGTATTCTAATGATACGATTCTCGATTGATTAGGAAAAAAATAAATACCCTCTTTTGTGGGACATTGTCTCTCTCAGTTTGGCTGTGGGATTCAGCAGAGGCACAAGTTAAGGTGACAACGATGCAGAAACAAAAGTGAAACGTTTCTTTTGCATTCTAACTTATTTTTTTCTCATTTTGTGGAAGGAGCTGCAATTGTTTCATGCATTTATTGTCGTACTGGGCGATGAAACTCTCAGCTTGCGACATGGGCGTCAGACGATAAACCCATATTATCAGTAGTCGAAGTTTCGTAGTAATTATTAGCATCTCTCTCTTACCAAACATTCTCTCACGAGTGAAACTCGTGACTTTTGACATGTCGCAGAGGTACTGTTAACAATGGAGATTACATAGCAAACAAGTGAGTAGAACTATGTTTTAAGCCCCCTATTAAAGGTTTCACTTTTTATTTGCTGTTATTCGGCAAAACGCGAAAACTACGGATAGCTAGTTTGTAGACGCATTTTTTTACATTTTGGCGAATGTATTTATGTTAAATTGTTTACTTTCCGTCCACAATTTTCAGTTGAGCTTATCTGTTTATTATTTACTACATACTATGCGAGTTACTTCAGATTTTAATTAATCTGGTTCACAAAATATTGAGTTATTACAGAAGCGTATTGGCGTACAAGACATTTCCTGTTATTTTACATCTCTTATTGTTCCCAAATCCTCGTTTGCAGTGAGTGAAAAGCCTGACTTGCTATGATGCAAGCTGCAGTTATTTCCGTTGTAATGATTAATGGCCTGGAATTCTGGAGGACATTTGAGGCTATTCAGCTGTTTTGCAGAATCAGCAGTAGAGATAGAGATGTAGAGGAACAATGAAAGTTCTTTCAGGTGTGAGTGGTTTAGGCTGGGAACGACCTAGACAGGTTAAGGGGTTACGGAGGGAGAAAGCAACAGGTAATAGAAGAAACAGTCATAACAGTTCTTTTGAAAGCTTTGTGGTAAATATGGAAAACCTAGTTTGATCTATTGCTTTAGTTTCAATCGGATGAGCTTCAGGCAGATGTAGGTATCTACAGAGCAAAAGAATCTTTGAATAAGACTTTGAAAAGTAAGTCTGCAGGGACATTAATAAAAAGAAATAAATTATGGTTTTGAGGTAGTCGTCGTAGTAATAGTGTAGGTTAAGTAGGTTCTAAATACTAGGTCATCAGTTTTTAAAACTTGGTCTTTTAACGAATCAGGTGATAGGATAACAGGGCACTGTATAAAGATTTCAGTAATGAAGACACAACGGTCTCTGTCTCTCGACAGGGATCGCGAATACTCGTACAATAAGCTATGCGACCAGTAAAGATACTTTCAGCATCCAAACATAACAATGTTGAATTTGTGTCAATTCTGAGCTGCCATTATTGGTCTCGGCAGAACTCTTGTGTTAGGAAAGTTATTTTGTAGTGGAAAAAGTGCGAATACCTGATTCATGGTCACATATTGGTATGGTATCTATTGATTTTGACAGGAGAATCTAGGAATCCATAACTTCCTTGAAAGTTTTTGTCCAGCTTCTAGATGGTAATCTTTGTTTTCTTTTTCCCTCTAGGATCCACTCTCACACCTTCCTCGTTGGGAGAGGCCATGAATTATGGGTTTTAGCTGTAAACGACACGCCGCATAAGGAAGATTGAAAACAGCAACAAAGATGACGGCTGTGGAAAAGGTGATTGATAGGGGTGGATAGCAAATCGGTTGCATTTGATAGTCAGAGCAGTGATAATCGCAGTGCCAATGTGGGAAGAGGTACTTTATGACCACCTTCTCAAACTATTGTTATCTAGTCATGTGCCTTATATTTTAAAATTGTGAAAAAACTTGTCATAGTTTTTAATGATTTTGTTCTACTAGGTACCGTAATTGTTTTAAATTTGTCAAGTCCTAGTAGTGGATGCCACTTTTCACAACTAATGTTACATTCATATTTTCACGTTCAGGACCCTTCTTACACGTCAATATACACTGAAGAGCCAAAGAAATATTGTGTAGAGCTCCCACAAGCCCGTTGAAGTGCCGCAGCACGATGGGGCATGGACTCGACTAACGTCTGAAGCAGTGCTGGAGGGAATTAACATCATGATTCCCGCAGGGCTGTCCACAAATTCGTAAGAGAAAGAGAGGGTGGAGATCTCTTCTGAAAAGCACGTTGTAAGGCATCCCAGATACGCTCAGTAACATTCGTGTCAGGGGAGTTTGGCGGCCAGCGGAAGCTTCTTCCTGGAGCCACTCTGTAGCAATTCTGGACTTGAGGGGTGTCGCATTGTCCTGCTGGAATTGCCCAAGTCCTTCGGAATGCACAATAGGTACGAATGGATGCAAGTGATCGGACAGCTCCCTTACGTACGTTTCACCTGTCAAAGTCGTATACAGACGTATCAGTGGTCACATATCACTCGAATTGCACACGCCCCAAAACATTATAGAGCCTTCACCAGCTTGTACAGTCCCCTGGTGACATGCAGGGTCTATGGATCCATGAGGCTGTCTTCATAGCCGTACACGTCCATCCGCTCGATACATTCTGAAACGAGACTGGTCTGACCATGAAACATGTTTCCAATGTCGGTGTTGATGGCCCCAGGCGAGGCGTAAAGCTTTGTGTCATGAAGTCATCAACGGTACACGAGTGTGACTTCGGCATCAACAGCCCATATCGATGATGTTTCGTTGAATGGTTCACACGCTGGCACTCGTTGACGGCCAAGAATCTAAATATGCAGCAATAAGAGGAAGCGTTGCACTTATGTCACGTTGAACGATTCTCTTTAGTCGTCGTTAGTCCCGTTTTTGCAGGATCTTTTTCCGGCCGCAGCGATGTCATAGATTTGATGATTTACCGGATTCCAGGTATTCACAGTACACTCGTGAATGACTGGGCGAGAAAATCCCCACTTCATCGCTACCTCGGAGATGCTGTATCCCCCACGTTCAAACTCACTTAAATCTTGATAATCTGCCATTGCATTCGGAGCCGAAGGCCCACTCATATACCCTTCACGGCTGCACGACATAAAGCTATACGCCTCGCCTGGGCCCTTCGACACCGACATTGGACTGCTGATGACTGGAAATATGTTACAAACTGTATCGAGCGGATGGACGTGTGTGGGTATGGAGACAACGTCATGAATCCCTGCTCCGTTCACGTCAGCAGAGGATTGTTCAAGCTAGTGGAGGATCTGTTATGGTGTGGGGCGTGTGCAGTTGGAGTGCAAGTCCATTGTGCTTTCCTACGGACTTAGGCAATTCCAGCGGTATAATACGACACCCCAAACGACCAGAATTGCTACAGAGTGGCTGCAGGAACTCTCTCCTGGGTTGAAGCACTTCCGCTGATCACCAAACTTGCCAGACATGAACATTATTGATTATTTATGGGATGACTTACAACGTCCTGTTCAGAAGAGATTTCCACCCCCTCGTACTCTTACGGAATTATGTTCAGGCCTGCAGAATTCATGGTGTGAGTTCCCTCTAGCAGTACTTCAGACATCAGTTGAGTCCATGTCCCGTCATGTTGCGCCACTTTTGAGTGCTCGCTGGGCCCTACACGATATTAGGCAGGCGTATCAGTTTCTTTGGCTCTTTAGTGTAGTAACAAGAATAATTGCTATCGATCTTTCCAAACTTGATTCTTCAAGATTATTATAACACTCAGGTCGCCCCAAACTGACGAAGTATCAAACGTGTGTATAATTAACGAAACTTGTTTATTCACTTTTTATTTTTTAGGTGTGCATAAAGTACTTCCGATTGATAGTACACGTTGTGGAAAATACGTTGGTACTACTAGCTTTCTCTAAGTCTACAAATGCTAGAAACGTAGGTTTGCCTTTCCTTAATCTTTCTTCTAAGATAAGCCGTAAGGTCAGTATTGCCTCAAGTAATCCAATATTTCTACGGAATCCAAACTGATCTTCCCCGAGGTCCGCTTCTACCAGTTTTTCCATTCCTCTGCAAGAATTCGTGTTAGTATTTTGCAGTTGTGATTTATTAAACAGATAGTTCGGTAATTTTCACATCTGACAACACCTGCTTTCTTTGGGATTGGAATTATGATATTCTTCTTGAAGTCTGAGGGTATTTCGCCTGTCTGATACATCTTGCTCACCAGATGGTAGAGTTTTGTCACGACTGGCTCTCCCAAGGCCGTCAGTAGTTCTAATGGAATGTTGTGTCCTCCCGGGACCTTGTTTCGACTCAGGTCTTTCAGTGCTCCGTCAGACTCTTCAAGCAGTATCGTATCTCCCATTTCGTCTTCATCTACATTCCCTTCCATTTCCATAATATTGTCCTCAAGTACATCACCCTTGTATACATCCTCTATATACTCCTTCCACCTTTCTGCTTTCCCTTCTTTCCTTAGAACTGGGTTTCCATCTGAGCTCTTCATATTCATATAAGTGGTTCTCTTTTCTCCAAAGGTCCCTTTAATTTTCCTGTAGGCAGCATCTATCTTACCCCTAATGAGATAAGCCTCTACATCCTTACATTTATCCTCTAGCCATCCCTGCTTAGCCATTTTGCACTTCCTGTCGATCTCATTTTTGAGACGTTTGTATTCCTTTTTGCCTGCTTCATTTACTGCATGTTTATATTTTCTCCTTTCATCAATTAAATTCAACATTTCTTCTGTTACCCAAGGATTTCTACTAGCCCTCATCTTTTTACCTACTTGATCGTCTGCTGCCTTCACTACTTCATCCCTCAGAGCTACCCATTCTTCTTCTACTGTATTTCTTTCCCTCATTCATGTCAATTGTTCCCTTATGCTCTCCCTGAAACTCTGTACAGTCTCTGGTTTCATTGGTTTATACAGGTCCCATCTCCTTAAATTCCCACCTTTTTGCAATTCCCTCAGTTTTAATCTACAGTTCATAACCAATATATTGTGGTCACAGTCCACATCTGCCCCTGGAAAAGTCTTACAATTTAAAACCTGGTTCCTAAATCTCTGTCTTACCATTATATAATCCATCTGATACCTTCTAGTATCCCCAGGATTCATCCATGTATACAACCTTCTTTTATGATTCTTGAACCAAGTGTTAGTTATCTGTCTTACCATTATATAATCTATCTGATACCTTCTAGTATCCCCAGGATTCATCCATGTATACAACCTTCTTTTATGATTCTTGAACCAAGTGTTAGTTATGATTAATTTATGCTCTGTGCAAAAATTCTACAAGACGGCTTCCTCTTTCATTTCTGAAAGTATTTATATGGAGTGTATCCATGTATGGTTGTGAAACATGGACGATAAATAGTTTGGACAAGAAGAGAATAGAAGCTTTAGAAATGTGGTGTTACAGAAGAATGCTGAAGATTAGATGGGTAGATCAAATAACTAATGAGGAGGTATTGAATAGAATTGGGGGGAAGAGGAGTTTGTGGCACAACTTGACAAGAAGAAGGGATCGGTTGGTAGGACATGTTCTGAGGCATTAAGGGATCACAAATTTAGCATTGGAGGGCAGCGTCGAGGGTAAAAATCGTTGAGGGAGACCAAGAGATGAATACACTAAGTAGATTCAGAAGGATGTAAGTTGCAGTAAGTACTGGGAGATGAAGAAGCTTGCATAGGGTAGAGTGGTATGGAGAGCTGCATCAAACCAGTCTCAGGACTGAAGACCACAACAGCGTTAAAGTGCGTCCAAGATGATTGTGTTTAGCGAGGGTGTAATCCATCAGCGCCTTGTGGAAAGATTGCAGCTCTGCGAGTTTTACAGCACACCGGGCATCGCTCGCAGAGCCCAATCGGGAGTGGCGATTTACGAGAGCGTGCCACAATGGCGGGCGTGCGCCGGCGCCGGCGCCGGCGCCACGGCGTACGCACAGTGGCTTATGAATTACGCATGCGCAGAGCGGCCGACGCGTGGGCCGCCCCGCCGACGCCCTGCTGGTAACGGGACCCTGGCGCTGTCGCCGTCGCCGCCGCCGCCCCTGCCCCCTGCGCTCCGGCCCAGTCCGCAGGCAGCGGCCGGGCGGCGGTGTTGGTTTAAGCCGCGGGCCCAGGGGCCGGCGCTAATTTCGAGCCCACCCGTGCGAGATGCGCCACGTGGACCGTGATGAATAGACAACCCCTACCCCACACCACACAGCATCACCCCGTCCTCCCACAGCCGCACGCGACGACCCGTGATTAATTGCGAGTATTGGATGACACCGCCCCACTGCACGAATCACAGTCGTATATATGTCACTGTACCCGGTGACTAATGCTCTGTCCACACTGTCGTGAGTAATCACCAGGCAAATTACACATTCTCCATGTTATGAATTACGTAGTTCTGACTCCAACGAGTAAAAACAAAATCACACTCTATAAATGCGAACATTTTAAGTTAGGCTTGACCGTGACTGTTACTGAAATTAAATGAAACACCAAGTTCACTGTTATCAGTCACCGTTTTATTTATTTCCACGGCGCGTTTCGAAGGTTTAAACATCCATCACCGGGTGGATTTAGATTAGTTAGTATTACATTTGTGTGTGTCTTGTGTTACGATTTTTGGAGGAACTTGTGGCACTGCCCAGTGGACAAACAAGACACTATTTCAGAATATGGTTTAGGATTACTTTTGACAAAACATTAAACTGATATCTAATGATAAAACATTAAATAAGTAAACTAGAGTACCTCCAGTGGTCGCAGGTTCCTTTTGCTGTAGTAACACATCACATGTATACTGCCACATTTGTAAACAAATATGGCGTCTGGAATCAGCTGGGTGCAAGGTTCGTATAGCAGAAGAGAAGACATAATCGCAAAGTGCAAAGAATATACAACGTAACAACATTATTACAGAATAATTGTTTAAAGCATTTGGAGGTGTTCGTTTTGAGGTTTCATTTAAAATCACACTCCTTTATGTAACTGCGCGATTTCAATGAAGATAAGTTTCAACATCCTTTCATACTCTGGAAACATTACTGCGTCATCCACTTTATGAACATTTAGGCGCCGGCCGGGATGGCCGAGCGGTTCTGGGCGCTACAGTCTGGAACCGCGCGCTGCTACGGTTGCAGGTTCGAATCCTGCCTCGGGCAGGGATGTGTGTGATGTCCTTAGGTTAGTTAGGTTTAAGTAGTTCTAAGTTCTAGGGGACTGATGACCTTAGAAGTTAAGTCCCATAGTGCTCAGAGCCATTTGAACCATTTTTTTAACAACATTTTGGCCTTTTTTTTTTTATCACGAAGCGCATTGGTACGAAACTGAGCTCGAATTCGGAAGGACTATGGTTCAAAGCAACTGTACATGCCTGGGGAGAGGGAAGAAGGTTGTTGAATTTCGATTACGGCGACAATGTACCGGGTGATCAAAAAGTCAGTATAAATTTGAAAACTGAATAAATCACGGAATAATGTAGATAGAGAGGTACAAATTGACACTCATGCTTGGAATGACATGGGGTTTTATTAGAACCAAAAAAACACAAAAGTTCAAAAAATGTCCGACAGATGCCGCTTCATCTGATCAGAATAGCAATAATTAGCGTAACAAAATAAGACAAAGCAAAGATGATCCCCTTTACAGGAAATGCTCAATATGTTAACCATCATTCCTCAACAATAGCTGTAGTCGAGGAATAATGTTGTAAACAGCACTGTAAAGCATGTCCGTAGTTATGGTGTGGCATTGGTGTCGGATGTTGTCTTTCAGCATCCCTAGAGATGTCGGTCGATCACGATACACTGGCGTCTTCAGGTAACCCCAAAGCCAATAATCGCACGGACTGAGGTCTGGGGACTTGGGACGCCAAGCATGACGAAAGTGGCGACTGAGCACACGATCATCACCAAACGACGTGCGCAAGAGATCTTTCACGCGTCTAGCAAAAAGGGGGTGGAGCGCTATCCTGCATAAACGTCGTACGTTCCAGCAGGTGTTTATCAGCCAGGCTGGGGATGATGCGATTCTGTAACATATCGGCGTACCTCTCACCCGTCACAGTAACAGTTACAAAACAAGAATCACGTATTTCCTCGAAGAAAAAAGGCCCGATAACGGTAGATGTGGTAGATCCAACCCATAACGTGACTTTCTCGTCGTGCAATGGAGTTTTCACGACAGTTCTAGGATTTTAGATAGCCCAAATTCTGCAGTGAAACGAGCTTAGTCGGTCCACGACACGTTACTCAACTAATCGTCATCTTCCGCCATCATTTGAAACGCCCGCACCGCAAATGCCCTCCGCTTCACTAAATCGGCAGGTAACAGTTAATGATGCCGATGGATTTTGTACGGATAGCATCGGAGGGTACGCCTCAGTGCCAACCAAACATTTGTGTATGGAATGCCGGTGCGACGTGCGACTGCACGAGCGCTGACTTCCCCGTGCATAGACGAACCCCCTACCGTCTCCATTTCTTCCTGAACTGTCTCAGCAGCATTACGCCTTGTGCTCCGTCGGCCGCTAAGGGGTCTATCGTCTAAACAACCCGTGACTTCGATTTCGAAATCATTCTCGCCACGGCTGCATTTGTCAACGGACCTTTACCTGTTCGAATCCCCTTCCTATGTCGATAGGATCGTAACGCTGAACTAGCACATTCCCAATTCTGAGAACACGGCTTCACTAAAAGCGCCTTTTCAGGTAACGTGAACATGCTGCGACTGCTGGCGCATCTGATTCTCTCTCTCATTACAGCTCCTTTCATACACGATTGTCATGCGCAGTCACTGACGTTTTGCTGTCCAGCGCCATCTGTCGGACATTTTGGGAACTTTTTTTTTGTTCTAATAAAACCACATGTCATTTCAAGCATGTGTGTCAATTTTTACCTCTCTATCTACATTATTCCGTGGTTTATTAACTTTTCAAATTTATACTGACTTTTGATTACCCGGTACAAGAGGTCGAGCCGTCAGGACTTGCGAGTGGGTGTCCAGGGCTGACATCAAATAACAGGAGCGGAAATTAGGTAAAATAAAGAGAAAGAATTTAAATGAAAAGGATACAAGGGGCCCTTCTTTGGTAGGAAGTTACCAAGTGTAGGTCTGTCTAGGAAGTCGAACGAACTAAATAAAATGGACAACGGGAGGAGAGGCGGTTCATATTTTCTTTTGGTGGCGTGAATTCGCTAGCAATTTCAGCAGAGGACTGAAGGCGTCTCCTGTCAGCCGCTTCAACCGCACAGAGCTGGCTCGGTCCTGAAAGGCAGGTAACCTGTGTAAAACAGCCACATAGGAATTTGCTCTGTGATAAAACTTGTAAAGATTTATCTCGGCACTTTGAAATAACATTTTTGTGAACAATTCCGTAAAATACTCTATCACTGCCTTCGACACTGTACACAACGTTCAGCCATCATGATTCAGTTTTTTCATTGTTTTCGTAAGCCGTTTCAGTCAAATGCTTCGACTTTTCTTTTGAAAATGATGGGGCCGATTTCCTTTTCTATCCTTCTCTGATAAGAACCTGCTATGTGTCTGCATTGAGCTCTTCGTCGGTGGGTCGTAAACTCTGACCTTCAGTTTTTCATACCAAATTGGAACCTTACCTTTCGTGTGCAGTGTTCCTACCGATTGAGCTAACCAGACGTGTTTCACAGTTTCTGTTAAAACATTACATCACTTCTATTTTAGAAGTGTAACACTGATGTATATGTTTATTTCTGTTCTTTTGTAGAAGCTGTGTTACTACAAATGTTATCTGTACTATTATGTTCTTTAATGATGTTTTCTGTACCATTGTAATTGTATTCTCATGTTATAAAATTGTAATGGACACCATTTCATCAAATTAAGTAACTTGTAAGTATTCGTTTCGCTGCACAAATTTCTGTTGGTCATAATATAGGTACAATATGTGAGAAGTTGGGACTGTTAGTGTTTGCACATGTGTTAATAATTCATCAAGGGACTGGTTAACAGCATTGCTGGTTCTAAGGACAATTCCAAAAACTTTGTGAGTGCACAAGTGGTGGTTTATGAACTTGCTATATTGTCCGCAAGACTCTTTGATGGTGATAGTGCAGCTGCACAGTCGCAACAGATGGCTGCTGGCCGTCTCTACAAGGACTACAGTGGGTCCACACCTTTTCTGACTCACCAGTACCATTATTGCTACAAGGACCGCAGTGGGTCTGCACCTCTGGTGGCCCACCAATACCATAATCTCTACCAGGACTACAGTGGGTCTACTCTGTGATGACTTACCTACCAATATTCTTCAAAACGTCTGCGGTAGGTTTGCTCTGTTGTGGCCCATTACCTGTCTGCATGTCAAGAGTCAGCATTGTCTTTCCATTGGAAGGACAACACAACTTCTTCAAGGCTTCATGGAAATCGACTACTTCCGTGTGCATTTTCTTTTACTGCTCAGACTTGGTGCATAAAATTGTAATTAATACTGTGATGACTGATCAGGACTGTCTTTATGAGAACAATATTTGCTTTTGACTAACAGTGTATCAGTAAGTGTGTGCATTTGATTTCTTTGTTATTGTAATTATAGAAAAAGATTTCAAATATGTATTGGACAGTGCCCAAAACAATTTGTAAAATATTTTGTGGGCAGCATGGGGGCTATGTAAGTAGACTGTTTAGGTTTTTATATTGGTAACCCCACGTAGCGCTCTCTATGAAAATCACTGGCTGTGCTGTGTGCAGTCTGTGGCTGGTTGGCATTGTTGTAATATTCGCTATTGTAGTGTTGGGCAGTTCGATGTGAACAGCGCGTAGCGTTGCGCAGTTGGAGGTAAGCTGCCAGGAGTGGTGGATGTGGGGAGAGAGATGGCGGAGTTTTGAGAGGGGATGACCTGGACGTGTGTCCATCAGACTGGATGTCATGAACTTATATATATATATATATATATATATATATATATATATATATATATATATATATATATATATATATATATATATATGTCAGTTTAGTGATGATCAGAATAAGGAAAGAGAGGAATGTCTGAGTACGTTCAGTTTTGCACATCTGTTTGAAAAACAAATAACGTAAGGGGTTTACCAGCACAATCATTTATAAATTTTTCCAGATCATCCCCTCTCAAAATTCCGCCATCTCTCTCCCCACATCCACCACCGCTGGCGGCTCACCTCCAACTGCGCAACGCTACGCGCTGTTCACATCGAACTGCCCAACACTACAATAGCGAATATTACAACAATGCCAACCAGCCACAGACTGCACACAGCACAGCCAGTGCTTTTCGTACAGAGCGCTACGTGGCGTTACCAATATAAAAACCTAAACAGCCTAGTTACAGCTTTACAGAAACTATTTTGCATACTGTGACTGTATTCCTCATTTCTTCGTAGTGAGTAAAAAGTAAAAGCCCAAAGTATGTGTTGTGGTACGATTTATTTAAGTGTTCTTCACTGTGAAACAGTTCTGACTCCAGATTACGTCGTCTCGGAAGGGGCAGGTGGACAGTTTCCGTATTCAGTGTAGACTTGGATTGCTAAGAAGACGACTTATTATACAGATCGTCCAGCTGCCTTGTCGCAGTGGTAACACCGGTTACCGTCAGATCACCCAAGTTACGCGCTGTCGTGCTGGGCTAGCCTTTGGATGTGTGGCCATTCGGTCTGCCGAACGCTGTTGCCAAGCGGGATGCATCCAGCTCTTGTGAGGCAAACTGAGGAGCTATTTGACTGAGAAGTAGTGGCTCCGGCCTCTTAAAATGACATACGGCGTGGAGAGCGGTGTGCTGACCACATGCTCCTTCATATCCGCATCCAGTGACACCTATGGGCTAAGGATAACACGGCGGCTGGTCGGTACCGTTCGGTCTTCGTGGACTGTTGGGTCGAGTTAAAACAGAATTTTAATAAGACTATTATTATTAACTTCATTACTTGCTCCTTTACATAGAGTAATGTTACACGTTTTGATTTACTTAATAACATCAAAAAACTAACCGTTTTCAACTCCGGTTTATAGAAGATTTGATGTGTACCTTTTCCATTTACCAAGACACATTTAGACACCCTTGTGTCATCTACTGTGGGTCTCCATTTATTTCTGTAAGATATCATACGCAGTTCAGGACTGTTTTTCTATTTTAGGCCTGTAAACTAAAACGTGTTTTGTTTAATTTGTTCCAGTTGCTCTCCTGGAATTACACTTCTTGTGAAAACTTAATTTGCAGGTCGACGTTTCATGTGCCCTTTCGTCGATTTTGACCACATATCATCTGAAAAGTATTCATGAAGAAATTTGCTTGTTTTTTTGAAGTGCTTCTTCCTGAGTAGTGACTGTGTTTGCAACTACCTACATTTACCGTCCAGTTGTGCATCTCTGGTGCGTTTCTCTTTCTGTTATTATTGTACACCGTATATCACGCCTTTTTTCTCGGCCATCCTTCTCTCTCACACGTAATTTTCGCAAAACAGTATTTGAGTAAACAGTTACGTTTTCATACACGTAGGAAGGTAGTGCCTTATTAGCGTCTCTTACTTGTTCATCATTTTGCTTCTGTTCAGTGTGGCGCTAATTTCAAATGTTTTGGTGGGAACAGTTGAGGTGCGTATGCTGAGGAAGGATTTGAGTGCGTCGGTGGGTGGGTGCGCGTACTTGTATGTGCTTTGAATGACAGAGACAGAGAGAGAGAGAGAAAGAGACAAGGTAGAAAAAGGGGGGGGGGGATTGGCAAGCAGATGTTTTTGATTATGTAAGGGTGTTAGATTGCCATGTTCTCTGTGGGGAAGAGTTCCTACATAATTCATTGAGTGTTGAAAACTGTCTTTTGTTGCCCAACGTTTTGTTTTCATGCACGACTTTCTTTCCTTGTATTCTGGTTTTCGTATGTGGTAACTCTTCTCTGTTACAAGTTCTTGATAGAGTCTATTGCTTTTTCTGTAGATCATGTGACCAGTCTCAATATTGTTTTGGGGGGTAGTTTCGTTGTATAAGATGATCTGTAAAGGTGGAGTGTATATCGTCACTTTTTAAGGAGCGTAGGTGTTGAGAACATCTAGTTTCATACATTATGCATTTTTGCCCCATGAAGTAACATTGGCATGGTACAGGTAAATTGATTAGATTATAGCTATTGAAAATTTGTCTCTTGAGATGCTCTTCGTGATAGATTTTACAGTAGGGCATTGTTTGTGTGGGATGATATTTGTAGTCCTTATTCTATCGTCCCACACACACATACACACACACACAACCCAAAACTGTTAGCACCAAAACGTGAAAGAGAAATCGACAACTGGAGGAAAAATGTAAGAAGTGACATACCCAACCACTAATCACTAAAAACCATTTCAAACATAAGGAAATGTTTTCACGACTAGTTTGCAGGTTATAGAGACACAATTTTTACAAGCAATGTAATTCTAGGTGGGCACCACATAATACGTATGTTATAGTTCCTAATGTGAAAATAGAAAAACAACCATGAAATTTGTATTATATAAATCGAGACCCACAGAAGACAATCCGAAAATCCAGTTTACTATGGAGACGGAAAATAATGACCAGCTGATTTTTTGGATGTATCTGTTATCAAGTGAGGGGACGGGACAATGGACCATAGTATATATAGAACAGCCACACACGCTGACCGTTATCGTGCATAAATATCCTAACCACAGACTCAGATAAAAAAGAGGTGCGATTAAAACCTTCGTAGACAGGGCGTACAAAATTTATGAAGTGACTTATTTAATAGACGAGGTTGAACATCTACTGTCGGCAGTCAAAAAGAAAGACTATTCTAAAAAGGAAATAGCTCGAGCACTTCGTCCTAGGGAGGGAATCAGTATCAACGAGGAACAACCGCCGCTCAAGGGGAAAGTTTTCCTTCCATTCATTAGTAAAATTATGGATCGCATTGGGAAAATGTTGACAAACATCTTCAGACCCACCAGAAAGATAAAACAACGTTAAATATCACCAAAATATATACTACATCCTTTGGCGGCACCGGTCGTAGTTGTGCAGTTGTTTACATTAGTACCACGAAAAGAAGTGTTAACGTCCGGCTGGTTGAACACAAGAGGAGTGTCCGCCTGAGACATAGCGGTGATCATAAAATTGAGTGAGACGAGAGTCAAATCGAAAGCATCGCATTATCTTGCACTATTGAAACTTGTTAGCATCGTAATAATTTTAACAAAAAAGAAGAAGGTGTTAAGTTAGATAAAATTTGGGTGGTAACGTAGTACCGTACGAATGACGATCGATTACCTTCAATCAAGAATATTGGCACTATCAGAGTTAATCTCGCTGCCGACGTCATATGATGAACTGAGTTGCCCTCTACGGCGCCTATTATATTCGCCGTTCACTCGCGTTCTTTTACCGAGCCAGGGGGTGCAGTGGACAGCGCACTGCACTCGCGCTCGGGAGGAGACCGATTCAAATACGCGTACGGCCATCCCGATACAGATTTTCCGTGTTTTCCGTAGATCCCTTCAGGCAAATGGCTAGATGGTCGCTTTGAAAGGGCACACCCGATGTCATTCCCCATCCTTCCCTAATTGGAGCTCTGTCTCTAACGGTTTCGTGGTCGACGGGACGTTAAACATTAACCTCCTCCTCCTCTCCGAGTTCCGGTTGCAGTTCGGCTCTTTGCCTCTGAAGATGTCCCCCACAATCAGAGACCAAACGCGAGGAGAAAGTTCTGTACTGCGCCCACAGCCTATCAGCCCGTAAGTTTCAAGTGTAGAAAAGTGGTCTACAGTGTGACTACGTTTAATATACGGACAGTCTATTTTATATATAATCCTTTGAGTTTTGTTTGTGATCTTGTTAATTCAGATGATTTGGCTTAACTGCCGGCCGCGGTGGTCTAGCGGTTCTAGGCGCGCAGTCCGGAACCGCGCGACTGCTACGGTCGCAGGTTCGAATCCTGCCTCGGGAATGGATGTGTGTGATGTCCTTAGGTTAGTTAGGTTTAAGTAGTTCTAAGTTCTAGGGGACTGATGACCACAGTAGTTAAGTCCCATAGTGCTCAGAGCCATTTTAACCATTTTGAACCAATTGGCTTAACTGTCTAATAACACATTCCCTTGTTCAATAACATTTATAGTATCTTCTACACTCTTTCCATTTACATGTGTGGTTACATCTAGGTATTTGAAACAAGATCAGCATTCAGTGCGGAAATTCTCAGCATTTTGATCTCGCTGTTAGTAACCCACACTATCATAGAGCTGTTTTTGATTCGTCTTTCTCTGCCTGTTCAAGGAATGAAAGTAAATTGTATATGAGAAATTATTATTCGTTTGTTCGGCTCTTCATTTTCGAACAGAACAAGAAGTAGCACTCCTGTCGTTACAGCGAGGCTTTCAAGGAGTGTTTCCCTTTACAATTTATTGAGCAGTCCTGTAACTTTTTGCACTGACTGCATAAAATTTTGGGTAGTAGAGCTGTTTGTTTTTAGTCTTTCTCTGCCCATTTAAGGACTGAAAATCCACCACTTCAGTTATTTAATATCGACGCTAATGTCTACAAGTGCTTGTCGTTAATATTTTTTGAGATCTAAGCTGAACATTACAAGTAATAATTTTTCCGATATTTTGTTGCACCAAACACCACTTTTAATTTCTTATTTCACTGATAAATTATTCATTAACGTTTTGACGTTTTTTCAAGGTGGATTAGTGGAAACTGCCTTTCAGCTAACTATGTGTTTTATTTTTTGCTTGGTATCACAGTAGACAACAATTCGAGACTTCAGTGTTATCATTTACGAGTGCTTATTATGTGCTTCATGTCTTCACGTCATATAAGAGATATCAGAAAGGTTCTACATCTATATCTACATGGCTGTTCTGAGAATCACACTTAAGTGACAGAAGGTTCTTTGAACCGTATTCACACTAATTCTCTGTTATCCTACTCTCGAACAGCACCCGGAAAAAAAGTACACCTATATCTTTCCGTGCGAGCTCTTACGTCCCTTATTTTATTATAATGATCGTTTCTTCGTGTGTAGGTCGTACTCAACAAAATATTTTCACATTCGTAGGTGAAAGTTGGTGTTTGAAATTTCTTGAGAAGATCCCGTCGCAACTAGAAATGCTTTTGTTTTACTGATGTTCACACCAAATACTGTATCATTTCACGGACACTCTCTCCCGTGTTTCACAGTAATACAAAACTTGCTATCGTTCTGTGAACTTTTTCGATGTACTCCGTTAACCCTATCTCGAAAGGACTCCACACCACGCAGTAGTACTCGAAAAGAGGACAGGCAAGCGTTGTGTAGGCCGTCTCTTTAGTGGATCTGTTGCGTGTGGTACTCCAAAACTGGACGGGCAAGCTTAGCGTAGGCAGGCTCTTTAGTGGGTCTGTGGCATCTTCTAAGTGTTCCGCCAATAAAACGGAATTGTTAGGATCGCCTTCCCCACAAGATTTTCTATGTGTTCTTTCCAATTTACGTTTCCTAATTTTAATTCCTAGGTATTTAGTGGAATTTACGGCCTTTAGATTTCACGGAATTAACTTGGAACTGAAGTTTAATGGGTTCCTTTTAGCACTTTGGGTCAATTGCCAATTTCCGCATCATACATATGTCTTATCCAAATAGTTTTGCAATTGGTTTTGATCTTCGAACGAGTTTTCTAGACGATAAACGTCAGAATTACCTGCAAAAAACCTAACACGACTGCTCATATTGTCTTCTAAATCGTTTGTAAATATAAGGAACAACAGAGGGTTTATAACACTACATTGGAAAACCCCAGAAATCACTTCGGTTTAACTCGATGACTTTCCGACAGTTACTACGAACTGTGACGTCTCTGACAGGAAATCACGAATCAAGTCGCACAACTGAGACGAGGTTCCATTAGCACGTAACTTGATTACAAGCTGCTTGTGAGGTACGGTGTCAAAACCTTCTGGGAATCTAGAAATACGTGATCAGCCAGAAATCCCTTGTCAATAACAATGAACAATTTGAGTAATGAGCTAGTTACGATTCACAAGAACGTTGTTTTCTAAATCCGTGTTGACTGTGGGTCAATAGACCAGTCAGCCTCTTCGAGGTAATTCATAATGTTCGAACACAATATACAGGGTGGTCCATTGATAGTGACAGGGCCAAATATCTCATGAAATAAGCATCAAACGAGAAAACTACAAAGAACGAAACTCGTATAGCTTGAACAGGGAAACCAGACGACGCTATGGTTGGCCCGCAAGATGGCGCTGCAGTAGGTCAAATGGATATCAACTGCGTTTTTTAAAGAGGAACCCCCAATTTTTATAACATATCCCTGTAGTATGTAAGGAAATATGAATGTTTTAGTTGGACCACTTTTTTCGCTTTGTGATAGATGGCGCTGTAATAGTCACAAACGTATAAGTACGTGGTATCACGTAATATTCTGCCTGTGCGGACGGTATTTGCTTCGTGATACATTACCCGTGTTAAAATGGACAGTTTACCAATTGCGGAAAAGGTCGATATCGTGTTGATGTATGGCTATTGTGTGCTATGTATGCTGCTCGGTATCCTGGACGACATCATCCAAGTGTCCAGACTGTTGGCCGGATAATTACGTTATTTAAGGAAACAGGAATTGTTCAGCCACATGTAAAAAGTCAACCATGACCTGCTACAAATAATGATGCCCAATTAGGTGTTTTAGCTGCTGTCGCGGCTAATCTGCACATCAGTAGCAGACAAATGCGCGAGAATCAGGAATCTCAAAAACGTCGGTGTTGAGAATGCTACATCAACATCGATTGCACCCGTACCACATTTCTATGCACCAGGAATAGCATATTCCATGACAGGTGGATTGGTGGTCGAAGCACCATACCATGGCCCGCACGTTCACCGGATCTGACGTCCCCAGATTTCTTTCTGTGGGGAAAGTTCAAGGATATTTGCCATCGTGATCCACCGACAACGCCTGACAGCATGTGTTAGCGCATTATCAATGAATGTGCGAACATTACGGAAGGAGAACTACCCGCTGTTGAGAGGAATGTCGTTACACGTATTGCCAAATGCTATGAGGTTGACGGACATCATTTTGAGCATTTATTGCATTAATGTGGTATTTACAAGTAATCACGCTGTAACAGCATGCGTTCTCATAAATGGGAAGTTCACAAAGGTACATGTATCACATTTTAAAAACCGAAATAAAATGTTCAAACATACCTACGTTCTGTATTTTAAGTTAGAAAACCTACCTGTTCCCAACTGTTCGTCTAAAATTGTGAGCCATATGTTTGTGACTATTACAGCGCCATCTATCACAAAGCGAAAAAAGCGGTCCGACTAAAACATTTATATTTCTTTACTTACACGAATATGTAATAAAAGTGTGGGTTCCTATTTAAAAAAAAAAAAAAAACGCAGTTGATTTCCGTTTAATCTATGGCAGCGCCATCTAGCGGGCCAACCATAGCGTCATTTGGTTTCCCCCTTCAAGCTAGACGAGTTTCGTACTCTGTAGTTTTTTCGTTTGACACTTATTTCGTGAGATAATTTACCCGGTCACTATCAATGGACCACCCTGTATATTCCAGAATCCTGCTGCACATTGATGTTAATAATAAGGGCCTGTAATTGAGATGATTTCTCCTTTTACCTATCTTGAGTATTGGTGTGACCTGTGCAACTTTCCATTCTTTGGTTGCGGGTCTTTCGTCGATCGAGTGCTTGTATCTGATTGTTAAGAATGGAGGTATTAAATCTGCATACTCTGAAAGGAATCTAAGTGGTATACAATCTGGACCGGAAGAATTGCTTCTATTAAATGATTAAGTTGCTTCACTACTCTGAGAATGTCATCTTCGAAGTTACTCATGTTGGCAGCTGTTCTTGATTCGAGTTCTGCGATATTTACTTCCTCCCAGAATCCGACTTCACAAGAGTATATCTTACAGGTAAGAACATAGGGTGAAACTGTACCTAGGCTCTCCGTGACTTTGCTGGTGATGCTGTTGTCGACAAAGGTTGCAACGTCACAGGCCCGACGTGAGATGCAGGAGGTACGTAAATGGTATGTCATATCTGTTTCGAGACAAGCCGCTCTGGATATCATGCACAAGCTGAGACAACTGATGTTTTACATGATAGTGTTTATAGATTTTAGATCTCCAAAAACCTAATAATGTGTGAGCTCTAAAGATGTTCCATAACTGTGTGTTATGTGGCAGTTTTTTTCTAAAACTGTTTAAAATTCCTATATGCATACCCGACTAGTAAATCAAATCAAATGACTAACGGTGCATGAAAACTGCACGCAACAGTAGCAAATGACAGTAATTGCAATCTGCAGCCGGCCGCGGTGGTCTCGCGGTTCTAGGCGCGCAGTCCGGAACCGTGCGACTGCTACGGTCGCAGGTTCGAATCCTG
Organism: Schistocerca americana; assembly: GCF_021461395.2. Taxonomy (NCBI): domain Eukaryota; kingdom Metazoa; phylum Arthropoda; class Insecta; order Orthoptera; family Acrididae; genus Schistocerca; species Schistocerca americana. The sequence continues at coordinate 265,767,752 of NC_060123.1, forward strand.
CCTCGGGCATGGATGTGTGTGATGTCCTTAGGTTGGTTAGGTTTAAGTAGTTCTAAGTTCTAGGGGACTGATAACCACAGCAGTTGAGTCCCATAGTGCTCAGAGCCATTTGAACCATTTTTTTGCAATCTGAATAAATTCATCTCTATTCCTTTTCGTGCAATGAAGGTGTCTTAAGATTTACTGCAGCATGGCCCGTGTGTCACTAGAAGGAACTAGACGCGTCCTGAGGATGATTCTGCTGTAAACAAACCTCTCGTGCAAATAAACATTTGGAGGAGAGATCCACCAACCGAGTGTAGCAGAAGCGACTATGAAGGCAGCCAGCCTATCATAAAGCGTCCTTGTGAACGAAGCGGAAAGAAGCCCTTTTGGCAAAGATAACTATCTGGAAGAAATGACGACACTGCTAACATTGCACCATCCATTAGGCCCAAAGAAGGTCGACAATTGTTTAAAATTTAGTAAGGTGAATTCCGATTGATTCATAGTAATTATTTTGGCAGTGGGAGAGAGATCCCACAAGTGTGCATAAAGATGGACTCCTTCTCATTGACTGTTAACAGAAAATCTGTTACATAGACGTGGAGATTTTCTGCCCTCTACCCCGCTTCAGGAGAGGAACATAAAATTGGTTAACCGCGACGAAATACATTAAAGTAGGGAATTTGTTAGGATGTTTATTAAATAATTGCTGGTTGGAAGTTGCAAGGTCTGTTGCAGTTGTCCAGAAAGATTCCAATGCTGGCAGGACTAGCTAAGTTTAGTAGGGGAGAGTAAGAAAGCTCTTGTTGTGGAAACATCAGATATAACAATTAAAAAAAAATAAAAAATAAAAAAAATCATAGAGCTGCAGAGCAAGATGTCTTTAATTCATTAACTTGTTGCATAATCGCTGCGAAGACTGTTTTTATCGTATCTAACATGTAACCACCCACCTGCGCCAAGGCTATAATCCACATTTTCTTGACTCACATTGTAAAATATTTTTGATGTCTTTTAGTAATATATAAGATTTTCTTAGTTTCTTTTAGAAGTTCGATGGATGCCATTATCAATATATCCACTTGAATTGTAGTACCTGTATTTTCATGCTTAATAGAATCATCCCTGCTAAGTTAATTAGATAAACCGTTATTCAACGCACGGCCTCGTTTTCTTCAAATTCGCATGACCTTATGGGCAGTTATCTATCGCTGCAGGTCACCAGGCATAGCCCAGAAGCATCTCAGGGCTGTGCTGAACTGCTCTACCGACACTTCATATTTGCAAGAGGCTGACGTTACTGATATGGGCCTGTAATTATGTGAATACAGCCGATGAACCTTCCTGAAAAAAGGGAATGACTGTGGGAACACACCAGCAGGGTTCTAGCCGGTTGCCTTCGCGTCTTGTGTTACTGACCGCTGCTATGGAGGCGAGACACCCAGAATCTGGCCGGGATCAATAGCACTCCCGTATCACGAGTCTTCTTACACCCTGTGCCGACTGTCAGTACAAGTTTTGGTTACAGTCATGTGACTCGCTCTCTCTGCATTGCTGCAGGTCTCTATTTCAATGGCCGATGTGCGCACATCTGTCAGAGCTATTCAACTCTCACCATCTTCCTATGTTGATTTGGCAAGTCGAATTGCGAAAATGAATTTTCAGTTTCGCATTCTACTGACAGACGCAGATCTTCATGCTGTGCTTCTCTGCTGTAAAAAAATGACCCAGCAAGTGCACTTGTCCAACCAGGCGAAGTGCAAGAGGGTTCTGTCAGCGAGAAGAGAATGATACGTGGGTGCACACTTGCAAAAGGCTAACAGGGTTCAGATTGGCTTGCTCTGGCGGCTACTGGGCCGTGTGATGCAGCGCCTCTGTGCGATTAGCATAGCTGTTGTCGACACAGCGTGGGCGCCCTTTCTTCACGTATGCTTACTCACCACACATGTATATTTGTGTAGGTCTGGCAATAAAACTGTGCATTGCTTCCTCCACCTATTCTGTTCTTTCAAGGCCTAATAACTCAATGTTTTCCTTGGTTTCAGCCTCTCCCTTCCCCACAGACCGTCCCTAACAATAGAACCACAGTGGCTGTTGCCTACAGGTGTAAGCATCGATGTGAACGTGAAGTGCCGTTCACAAAGTAAAGACGTCGTCGATCTGAAGGGTGGTGTGAACACTACAATGATATGCTAGGAAATATGTGCCACTGCATTCCTCCGTCCTATGAACTGACTACCCAGACATCATAGACGCTTTTAAGTTAAACGTGAACTCTGAACCACGATGGAGCTCAGCATTTTTCTCATTAACAAACAAACTGAGCCAGAGGTGAAAGAAGCCATACGTGTCAAATAAAAATCCTAGGACGTCCCAGTGATCTAACCCAACACTTTTGGATTCGTAATGCGATTACACAAAAACCGTGTGTTAATCGGAATTCATTCTTGAGCCGAACGAAGTATTTAGTAAATATTTAAAAGAGCAGTCGGCAGGATACCAGGTCTGCAATACGTATCAGACAGAAAAAATAAGGCAAGTTTCCTGTTAGTAATCCAATGTTCGGTGTAAATACAATCAAGATTTCGGAAGAGAGATTATTTTGTTTTTAAAAATTTCAATCGCGGCTTTATCGTGTTGCTACCTGCAGCCCGGAGGTTGCAGACAAAGTATGTAGTCCTACCCCAATAATAACGTTATCGCCTCTCCCGCATTACATGGTGAGGGATCAGAATAAAACCTACCACAGTATAAACCGTACTTGCTGTCAAATCTCATTGAGAACAAGACGTCGAGCTATACCGCTCTCTTCGCAAGGCTGTAATCGACTCTCACGTGGCCCAATTTGAATTTATTTTCACCAACAGCAAACTAATGTACATCTTCTCCTTTACTTAAAGCTGTAATTAAATTATTGAAAAAAGTAACAGGTTGCAATCTGGATAATGGGAAAGAATAGAAGTATTTCAAATAATTTATAGTGTATTCTTGTATTCATCGAATTACCATACACATATTACTTACAATAATTATAAATTTTTTCATTATTCTGAATGCAGTTTCCTTCTCAAAATCTCGGAAATAAATCCCTTTCCATGTCCATAAGTTCACAGACTTTATTCCATTATTATTGCAGAAAAAGACAAAAAAATTTCTTCTCCAAACGATAATAGCAAATTATGTATTAAAAAGTAAAATATAAAAATATCTTTTATTAAATAAAAACCTTGTTAATGTCGATACTTCTTTTGTACTGACATCTTACGCGATTGTAGTTTACAACCTCGCTGGCTCGTGATAAAGTTTTTAACTAAATACTGTTGTAGTTTTATCAGTCCATAATACGAATACATTTCACTGAATGGCTACATCTAATGACGATGTTTTTCAATGCATGCTCACCGCTTTTTTTGTATCTGAATGATTGGAAGACGGTTGTGAAAATAATCGAACCTAGTCATCGTGCTTGAATTGTATACTGAAAATTGCAGTCTGGGTATAAAAACGTTTCTACATTAAACAATATTATTTAATAAATCTAGTTAATAACGCCGTCAGTCCTCCCTGACTATGCCAGGCTTCACGAAATGTATATTTTATATTCACAAAATGCCACTTCACATTTTAAAAGTCTCTGACCCATTTCAACATGTATATCGTACTCTCATAAACATTACTCGAGCAATTACTTTTAAATTCTTTAAATTCTTGTCACGCACACCATATGGCTATACCACGATCTGTCCTGGAGCGTGTCTCTCCCTTCCTCTCTCCCTCTTTCTCTCTCTCTCTCTCTCTCTCGCTTGCTCTATTGTATAATGAACATTGTTTGCGGCATGAAAGATAAGAGTTAGCTCCTACTCTCTTTTCCTGCATAGTCAAAAAATGTTTTACTTAAATTATATTTATTTTGTGCACTAATAAAATTATCTGCATTTTTGAGAGGGCATAAACACACAGCTTGCGAACGGAGTTCGCTTGTCATACCAGCGAAAATCTACACGAAATGTGTTGCAGTGGGTCTGCTGTTTTACCTCTGAATAACTGAGGCAATTTTATCGATTTATAAACCACGTTGAATCAGCATCAAAGAGACAGTTGATTCGCATTAACATAAAGGAAACGATCTGAAAATATTACTTAACACATAACATGAGCTCTGTTGTCAATTTATTCACCAGACTTTCACAGGAGAGCGGTACAGTAGTCGACGACATACGATCTTGCGAGACGACGTTGTGGGAGACAACTTTGTCAGTGATAGTGAGTCGCATCTGTGATGCTGATGATGTAGTAACAATCATGTGAAAAAATGGGTTAAATGGCTCTGAGCGCTATGGGACTTAACATCTGAGGTCATCAGTTCCCTACAACTTAGAACTACTTAAACCGAACCAACCTAAGGACATCACACACATCCAAGCCCGAGGCAGGATTCGAAACTGCGCCGTAGCGGTCGCGCGGTTCCACACTGAAGCGCCCACAACCGCTCGGCCACACCGGCCGGCCGTCAAATAAAAGAAAGTACCCTATTAGTATGAAGTGGTACCATGGAAAACATTGAAGTAATTAATGAACAGAGTATAGAAAGTTTCAAGGCAGCCTTACTGGACGCTGACTGGAGAATGCATGTGTATGTGTATGTGTCTGATGTTCGAGATGGCAAGTCCAAACATAATCTGTTTATAGATGAATTTCTATTAGTCTTTAACAGCAGCTTTACCAAGATAACAATAAAGTACGGCAGTTATAATATTTAACTATTTGTGCATTTATTTTACCTGGTAAGACATCAAGAAGCCTGGTATTATAAAAAGAGTCTATGTAATACGTCATCCTATCGGTTATTTATTTCCTCAATTTAAGGGTCGATAAATCGGTAAATATTCGTCGTTTAGTGTGTAAGGTTTGTGGAGATAGTCCCACTAATGTCGCGCATACCAAGTTGACACTCGATGCGGTGGCTGGTGGTGCTGACATAAAGGCATCTCCCATTTACTGTCTTCCCTATCAGCCACGGAGATGAATAGTCCCCGAATAGTATCTGGTCGTTGATAACCCGGATACTGTCATTGAAACAGAGTTGACATCCGAGTTGGTCGCCCGCATGTTCTATTGGAGCAGATCTGTGGATTCTGCTGACCACGAGAGCAGCTCAACGTCGAGCAGAGAGTTCTCGCGGCAAGTCCGTGACAAACCATTGTGACTTCAGAGTTGCCTCTATTAGTATTAGCCGTGGCGTGAAGTCATACCCAGTGGCTCACGCACCATGAAACTGGGATTAACAACGCTGTGTCTCTCCAAAACACTGGAGGAATGGAACCTTTCCTGAGATCTCCGCAATACTCGCTGACGATCTTCATCCGAGGTAGTGATAAACTGCAATTCATCGATGAACACATTGCGACGCCATTCGTCAGCAACCCATATTCCCTCGCCACGGCACCCCTCTATATGTAACAATTTGTGTTGCCACATTAACGCAGCCTATGCATGGGGCTGTAATGCTCTAGTCCGCCTTGTGCTAGTCTCAGACCAGTCGCGCAAGGTGCCAGAGAATGTTGCAGAGCGCCCGTTAAATTTTATCGGGTGGCCTACGCATGGAACGGTGATTCTCCAACATGAAACGTATTCGAGGTTGCGAAAATGGGCAACCATCGCTGTATAATGGAATGACGACATTGAAACTGGACACGATCTCGGGTTTCCCATTTATCGCGAATTGTCGCCTTACCATTTGGCTGTCCGACCACGACTCACGACCAGGCTCAAACTTCCAAGTGTCTACAACCTGTACTCGTACATCCATTTCGTATATTCTAGTACAGCGGAGACATTTTACTTAAAAGTCTTTCTCCCGGTGTTTGCGGATAAATACGGTCTTGTAGTGCACGCGCTACTTCGAATTACATGCATCCATGTCCTAAGGCACATTTATTGATGCAGTATTGGCCATATTCCACTGAAGTCGTAACGCGCTACGCACTGAGGTGACAAAAGTCATGGGATACCTCCTAACATCGTGTCGGACCTCCTTTTGTCCTGCATAGTGCAACAACTCGACGTGCCTTGGACTCAACAAGTCTCTGAAAGCCCTTGCAGAAATACTAAGTAATGTTGTCTGCATAGGCTTTCTTAACTGCGAAAGAATTGTTCAAATGGTTCAAATGGCTCTGAGCACTATGGGACTTAGCATCTCAGGTCATCAGTCCCCTGGAACTTAGAGCTATTTAAACCTAACTAACCTAAGGACATCACACACATCCATGCCCGAGGCAGGGTTCGAGCCTGACTGAAGCGCCTAGAACCGATCGGCCACCAGCGGCCGGCAAAGAATTTTCACTACAGGATTTTTTGCACGAGCCTGCCTCTCGATTATGTCCCGTAAATGATCGGTACGATTCATATCGGCAGATCTTGGTGGCCTAACCATTCGCTAGAATTGTTCAGAATGTTCTTCAAACCAATCGCTAACAGTTATGGCCCAGTGACATGGCACATTGTCATCCATAATAATTCCATCGTTGCTTGGGTGCACATGGTCTCCAAGTAGCAGAACATAACCATTTACAGTCAATTATCGGTTGAGTTCGACCAGAGGACCGTGTCCAGTCCATGGTAACACATCCCACACCATTATGGAACCACCACTTACTTGCATAGCGGCTTCTTGCCAACATAGATCCATGGCAAGGAGGATCTACGCAACACTTGAACCCTACCATCAGCTCTTATCAACTGATATCGGGACTCATTCCATCAGGCCGCGGTTTTCCAATTCTCTAGGGTCCAGCCGAGATGGCCACGATGCCAGAAGAGGTGCTGCAGCCGATGTTAGCGAAAACACTCGCGTCAGTCGTCTGCTGCCATAGACCTTTAATGCCAAATTTCGGCGCACTGTCCTAAAGGACAATGTTGCTTGTCTGTAAGCACTGACAAAACTCCGCAAACGCCGCTGCCCTCGGTCGTTATGTGTACTACTGCGTTGTCCTCGATGAGAGATACTGCCTGAAATATTGTATTCTCGGAACAAATCGCGGATATTGAATTCCTTAAGGATTTCCAAAATCGTGTCTCCCACGCATCTAGCTCCAACTACCATTCCGCGTTCAAAGTCTGTCAGTTCCCGTCGTGCGGAAATAATCACACCCGAACGTTTTCAGATGAATCACCTGAGTACAAAAGACAGCTACGCCAATGATGTGCCCTTTTATACCTTGTTTGCGCCATAGAGCCGCCATCTGCAAATCTACATATCCCTGTACCACGACTTTCGTCACCTCAGTGTATATACAGTGATTAATGTACACTGTAATTCCTGTATTCATATGAATTTATGGACTGATAAATATTCATTGGTCGCAGGCTCCAATCCTGCCTCGGGCATGGATGTGTGTGCTGTCCATGGGTTAGTTAGGTTTAAGTAGTTCTAAGTCTACCCCTAAGCTTGATGACCTCAGATGTTAAATCCCATAGAGCTTAGAGCCATTTGAACCATTTTTGAAATATTCATTTATTCACTATTCTCTATTCTCTATTTCGACTACACTTCGTCAAAAATGTACCACAGAGTTTATCATAGCTATTATTTTGCCAGATAAATAGGCGAGATTCGTTGCTCTGATAATTAGTGTATGTTGGAACATTAAAAAAGAAAAATGACATGACTCGAATACAGTATCGATCAACTTGTAGTCTGTTGCCTTCGACAATAGCGGTAGCGCCAATGCTCGAGGTCTATCTCCCTTATTAGTGTTCATCAAGCTCGTAAAACTTTTAACTTCGATTTCTCGAAAATGCTTGAGAAGGGCTTCCATTAGAGCAGTATTTGTCACGTCTACGTATCAACTAAGGACCGAGTTTTAAAATGCACTAGAAAGAGAACTTCTGTTCAGAATGATGTCAAGTTTTAACAGTATATTATAGACGCAGTGGAAAACGTCAAAAATACAAAAAGACCTTTATCGAAAATTTGACCAATAGAGAGTGCTGTAAGCGTCAGAATATGCACACAAGCAGACGTACGGTTGTTCCTCAGTTTCCGTCCAAGGTGCCCAACATGGCATCACCATCAAGGATCGCTCAATGCCGGTGTTAGCGCCAGCAGCGCTGCAGAAGTTCCGGACACTCAAGGCTATGAAAAGAGACATTGGTCCGATGTCTGTTGAGGGTCTGAAGAAAATAATTACTAAATTCGATAATACATGTTATTTTGAAGCGCAATTTGGAAGAGGGAAGAAAGCAGTTGATCCGATGGTTAACGAAGATGTGGAAACAGCATTGCAGGAGGGGTTGGCCGGTGGTGTCCAAACATGCAATCCCAGAGAAGCGCGTTGGGGATACCAGCTAGTACAGTGCGCAAAATCCTACGAAACACCCTTCATTGCTGGCCGTGCAAAATCACTCATCTTCAGGAGGTGCTTCCTGCCGATCTGCAAGCAAGACAAACATGGAAGTGGCTAAATAACCTGGAAAGTTCTGTGTGCAGTCGCTCATTTCCATTTCCAAGCCACATTATAGTATAGGGGAAAAGCAAAATCCGCACGCACGTCAACTGGTACCACTTCATTCCGCAAAGGTGACTGTGTGGAGCGGGTCGATGGCATCGTTCATCATAGGGCCGTATTTTTTCTACCATAACTGGTAAAAGTAACGAGAATCTTTTGTGCACCAACGTCATTCCAACTTTCCAACTGTGTGGATGTGTGGGTAGGATCATTTTTATGCCACATGGGGCTCCCTTTCACATTGCACAGGCAACGAAGCGGATGCTATAGAGGTACTTCGGAAATGCTAGAATTATCAGCTGTCATATCCCTACAGCCTGGCTGTCCACATCACTTGATCTCAATCTGTGTGACCTCTGACTGTGGGCTTATCTGAAAGATGTTGTGTTCAGTGCTCCTATTTCGTATGTAGCTGAAGTGAAGCTATATATTGCCCAACACATTCTGAACGCGATCCCCGAAACACTCCAATATTTTGTGGGACATGCTGTTTCTCGATTTCATCTTGTGGCAGGAAACGGTCGACAGCATGTTGTATGTGTCTAGAGCCCGTCTTACGACAGTTAGAAAACGATGTGATTCTGCCCTTTACGCGCTTTTTGGCCTCAGGACAATTAAAAACTGATGTCAGATTTCTCTTTGTGCGGTTTTTGGCCTTAGGACATATATCGATATCATTATAATTTTAATGCTGTTTTTTTCCCCAGGACATTTGAAACCGATTTCATTTCGATTTTTATACGGTTTTTGGACCCAGGACAATTAAAAAGCGATTTGTTCCCGTCGGTAGTGGCATGACGTAGCTATCGAGGAGCGACTCACCTAACGGAACCACAACTCCTGACTAGCGAACTTGCGCAGCCATATGCATTGAGCAGTACAGATAGTGTCAGCACAATCCCAACCATAGCCGTCGTATTGCAATCCATCTGTCATTTATAGCCTATCCCACTGACGCCATCTATTGGTAAGATTTTAGTTTTCTTGCACCATGACTTTTCCCCCTTCCTCAATAATATCCTGATCAAATGTGACATCATTCTGAGGAGCGGCTTTCCTTCTACAGGGTTTTGAAACTTGTACTTTGCTTTTGGACACCTGAGAACTGCGGGAGTGAGACAATAAATAAGTGGCAAACGACAGACTACCACATACCGTTTTAAATATCGCGCCAGTACACATCTAAAAAGTGCCAACACATGTCACGTGAAAGGCAGTCGATACAAAGTATTCTGCGGCCAATGGTTAACAACCTGCAATCAGACCAAGATGGCAGATGTGCTATGAGTATGTAGCTGATTAGAACAACGTGGCTGCTTGTGAGCCGAGAGACTCTCTGCACAGCATGTTAGTAGCGGAACGCGTCCCGTATGTGGTTACAACTGTATTTCATGGAAATTTATGTTCAAACAGCTGTAGGAATTCAGGAAAGGACAAGAAAAATTCATAAACAAGGAGCGTTACGGCCACCCTAGTTATTCAGTGAGGGCACATTTTGTCTGATACATCAATCTTGTAGGTTGGAGCAATTTGAGGAACCAAATAAATTTGTTATATTCCGAGAGGTTACTCCATAGATGCGAATGCTGCCGCACGAATTCTAGGTTCCAGTCTTTTATCGCCTTGTCAAGCGATGGCGTAAGTATTTAAGTTACAAGGTGAGTGTGCTGAAAAGGAAAAGAAAATTTTAGGCTGATACACACAACTCTGATGTCTCTCTTCCAGTTTGCGACTTACGTATTCACTCGCTAGTGCATAAGCGTGTGTAAGAGGAACAAAATGGGTGTATGCTTCCTATATTGATCACTAAACGATCAACTACACACAGCAGGCACCTACACAGGTAGCAGGGGGTCGTGTGGCGTGGACTCGGCGGTTTTTTAGGTAAGATGGCCTCGGGCAAGTACAGAAAGGGTAACAGTCTTAAACGGTGCGGGGAAAAGTCAGGACATGCGGGGATCAAGCAGCAATCGGTATTGTAATTCTAAACTGTCGAAGCTGCGTTGGTAATGTACCGGAACTTCAAGCGCTGATAGAAAGCCCGAAGCTGAAATCGTTATAGGTACGGAAAGCTGGCTGAAGTCAGAGATAAATTCTGCCGAAATTTTTACAAAGGCACAGACGGTGTTTAGAAAGGATAGATAGCATGCAACCGGTGGTGGCGAGTTTGTTGCTGTTAGTAGTAGTTTATCCTGTAGTGAAATAGAAGTGGATAGTTCCTGTGAATTATTATGGGTGGAGGTTATAGTCAACAACCCAGCTAGGTTAATAATTGGCTCCTTTTACCGACCTCCCGACTCAGCAGCATCAGTGGCAGAACAACTGATAGAAAATCTGGAATATATTTCACATAAATTTCCTCCGCATGTTGTAGTCTTAGGTGGAGATTTCAATTTACAAGATATAGACTGGGACACTCAGATGTTTAGGACGGGTGATAGGGACAGGGCATCGAGTGACATTATACTGATTGCACAGTCCGAAAATTACCTCGAGCTCTTAAACAGAGAACCGACTCGTGGAAATAACATCTTGGACCAACTGATAACAAACAAGCCCGAACTTTTCGACTCTGTAAGCGCAGAACAGGGAATCAGTGATCATATGGCCGTTGCAGCATCCCTGAATACGGAAGTAAATACGAATATAAAAAAAGGGAGGAAGGTTTATCTGTTTAGCAAGAGTAATAGAAGGCAGATTTCAGACTTCCTAACAGATCAAAACGAAAGTTTCTGTTCCGACACTGACAATGTTGAGTGTTTATGGAAAAAGTTAAAGGCAATCGTAAAATAGGTTTTAGACAGGTACGTGGCGAGTAAAACTGTGAGGGACGGGAAAAACCCACCGTGGTTCAACAACAAAGTTAGGAAACTACTGCGAAAGCAAATACAGCATCACTCCAACTTTAAACGCAGCCAAAATCTCTCAGACAAACAGAAGCTAAACGACGTCAAAGTTAGCGTAAGGAGGGCTATGCGTGAAGCGTTCAGTGAATTCGAAAGTAAAATTCTATCTACCGACTTGACAGAAAATCCTAGGAAGTTCTGGTATTACGTTAAATCAGTAAGTGGCTCGAAACAGCATATCCAGACACTACGGGATGATGATGGCATTTAAACAGAGGATGACACACGTAAAGCTGAAATACTAAACATCTTTTTCCAAAGCTGTTTTACAGAGGAAGACCGCACTGCAGTTCCTTCTCTAAATCCTCGCACAAACGAAAAAATGGCTGACATCGAAATAAGTGTCCAAGGAATAGAAAAGCAACTGGAATCACTCAACAGAGGAAAGTCCACTGGACCTGACGGGATACCAATTCCATTCTACACAGAGTACGCGAAAGAACTTGCCCCCCTTCTAACAGCCGTGTACCGCAAGTCTCTAGAGGAACGGAAGGTTCCAAATGATTGGAAAAGAGCACAGGTAGTCCCAGTCTTCAAGAAGGGTCGTCGAGCAGATGCGCAAAACTATAGACCTATATCTCTGACGTCGCTCTGTTGTAGAATTTTAGAACATGTTTTTTGCTCGCAAATCATGTCGTTTTTGGAAACCCAGAATCTACTCTGTAGGAATCAACATGGATTCCGGAAACAGCGATCATGTGAGACCCAACTCGCTTTATATGTTCATGAGACCCAGAAAATATTAGATACAGGCTCCCAGGTAGATGATATTTTCCTCGATTTCCGGAAGGCGTTCGATACAGTTCCGCACTGTCGCCTGATAAACAAAGTAAGAGCCTACGGAATATCAGACCAGCTGTGTGGCTGGATTGAAGAGTTTTTAGCAAACAGAACACAGCGTGTTGTTACCAATGGAGAGACGTCTACAGACGTTAAAGTAACCTCTGGCGTGCCACAGGGGAGTGTTAAGGGACCATTGCTTTTCACAATATATATAAATGACCTAGTAGATAGTGTCGGAAGTTCCATGCGGCTTTTCGCGGATGATGCTGTAGTATACAGAGAAGTTGCAGCATTAGAAAACTGTAGCGAAATGCTGGAAGATCTGCAGCGGATAGGCACTTGGTGCAGGGAGTGGCAACTGACCCTTAACATAAACAAATGTAATGTATTGCGAATACATAGAAAGAAGGATCCTTTATTGTATGATTATATGATAGCGGAACAAAGACTGGTAGCAGTTACTTGTGTAAAATATTTGGGAGTATACGTACGGAACGATTTGAAGTGGAATGATCATGTAAAATTAATTGTTGCTAAGGCGGGTTCCAGGTTGAGATTCATTGGGAGAGTCCTTAGAAAATGTAATCCAACAACGAAGGAGGTGACTTACAAAACACTCTTTCGACCTATACTTGAGTATTGCTCATCAGTGTGGGATCCATACGAGGTCGGGTTGACAGAGGAGATAGAGAAGATCCAAAGAAGAGCGGCGCGTTTCGTCACAAGGTTATTTGGTAAGCGTGATAGCATTACGGAGATGTTTAGCAAACTCAAGTGGCGGACTCTGCGAGAGAGGCGCTCTGCATCACGGTGTAGCTTGCTGTCTAGGTTTCGAGAGGGTGCTTTTCTGGATGAGGTATCGAATATATTGCTTCCCCCGACTACACTTCCCGTGGAGATCACGAATATAAAATTAGAGAGATTCGAGCGCGCACGGAGGCTTTCCGGCAGTCGTTCTTCCCGCGAACCATACGCGACTGGAACAGGAAAAGGAGGTAATGACAGTGGCACGTAAAGTGTTCTCCGCCACACACCGTTGGGTGGCTTGCGGAGTATAAATGTAGATGTAGATGTAGATGTAGAACAGAGTAACAAGCCTTGAAGGATTTATTCGAAATGACCCGGTTTGTAGACCAAGAAGATTCTATTGAAGCATGCCATCCCGAAAGACTCCGAGAACGCTTAAAGGATTCTGCATTATACTGAGCGCTACTTGTGAAGGCTATCTGTCGGTGAAAGTTCTGATTCGGGATCAGTGCTCGTGATGAAGGTGTCCATTGAAATGAGGTATGTACTAATATGCAGGGTGGGAAGACGGTATCGGGATACACATGAAAGAAAAACTTTTGATGTTGAAATTAACTGAGTTGACAGATCTGCACGTTTATGATAACTGAATAAATATGAAATAAATAACTTTGCCATATTTATCTGTTGCACAACGGATATCAGAGGGACGTAAAACTTAAGTTTGCGAGAGAATACGTAAGCATGTCCTCTGGTAAAAATATCACGTTTATTCAAGGACAGCTGAACAAACTAATAAGCTAAACAACTAATAATTGGGTGATGTTTGCTGTTCTTCATAACAGTACCGGCTGAGTTACAAAATTTACAACTGCGCCCTGGAGACCCCAGCACGATTTATGAGTAATTGTTAATTATGGAAGGGTCAGAGGGACCTTTCAATGGCGACATTCACGCTCGTATACATGGATATTAGAGATTGAGGACAAATAAAAGAATAAAGAGAAACTTCACCAGTATGCACGTGGTTGGCAAACGGCCGTTCCCTTGGCTTGAGTGCAGGGAGCAAATGAACAAGAATTCGTCGATAAGAATAAACTTTTTAATAGCTGCACCACAGAAGAAGCACTGAAATTAATTTATCCCGAGAATCAGTAACTCACAATCCTCGAACAAATGGTCGTCACAAACAAAAATTCTGCCTGATGTGAGTGGCTATGTTCAGAATAGCTGACGAAATTGGACAGGATACATTAATGTGAGCCACGATCTGCGAACTTAAGGCTCTCAGATCCGTACTTAACACGCGCTGAGACAACAAAGACATGTGGCAACTACATTCCGAACTGTAATCGAAACTAGTCACGCTTCAGAAATCTATTCAGTTACACTGCACTTGTGAGATCACCAACGAACTAATTCTGACTGAACCGAGCGGATGCATCACGAGTCCACATGTTTGAACATTGGTAGAGCAGAACAAAGGCTTGCATACGTGGCCAAGTGCAACTGGTTGTAATGAACTTATAGCCAGAAATTAACCAGAAAAATTCGTTATACCGCTCGACGACCAATGGGCGATGAGAGCAAAAGGTAATGAATTAACTATGAATAGGCACACTCACACTTGGTCGGTGATGCTCGTCTCGCGTCTTCCCGAACACTGTCGAATTAACCCTTTTGTAACCTACGCGTTCCGTTCCTCCGGAAATGTCCAGAGATCCCTATTGTGTGTTGCCAACCTGTAGAAGAGCGAACAGAAGCCTCTTTGCTACCTGGTACGTGCTTTATAGGGTTGGTTATTCTGCTACAGTAGTAGACTACTTTTACTCCCATAGGTCTAGATACTGAAATTTACCTTGTACATTCTCATTCATGATTTTCATTCATCAGGTGAGAGGAGAAAAGGATGAATATAGTGACATACTGCACATAGATGTACTGAATATACGTGTGGGGTGTCGATAGTTATCAAAAATCTTCGTAAAATGTGTGCTGAAATAAAGGTAACGTACCTTGTGGCCACTATAGACACACTCAGCTGCTCAGTCTCTTTTATATATGTAGTTTACAGTTTGCGCCCAGAATTGAGGTGCCAGAGGTGCGTACATTATGTTAAATGTTAAACAAAATGATGGAGAACCTCATGTAGAGCCCCTTCACTTGGCACAAGACTCGCCACCGTACGAAGTGGTTCTATACTGACGGGCTGCTTCCACAACAGCTGGCCAAAGTTTCGACCACAGATAAGTTCTGGAGAGCTGCTGTGGAGGCTGGGAGCGGCTGCCCGCTCCGCTACGGGATCTGACCCCCAATCGCCTGTACGGAGGGTGCAGCCCCCGTGGTTCCAGGGGCGCGGCGCGTGCATCGCGCAGCGCGCACCTTGCCGGCGTGTTGACACCGCCGGTCCCACGGCGCCGTTCCCACAGCGAGCAGCTGGTGGCTGCCACGGCCGCCTCTCCCTCCCAGATTAACGGCGGGAAGCTGCGCCACACTTGTCGTCGTCTCCCGCATATGCTGGTCGCGCGCCGCCCCATTGTCGACGCTGCGGGCGCAGTGGCCTCTTCAGTCACGGCGCGCTCGTTACACGCGGCCACCCGCCGCTGGCCGGCTTTGTCCGCGGCCGGGCCGTCAGCCGGGCTCTCGCGGCCGCCCGTGGCAGCGCCGTGTTTGCATATTCGCCGCATCTCGCCGCCCATTCTCTCCGCGCAGATGTAACACTACAGTCAATGGTGTTGTGCAATCGGTGATGCCGTTCAGTATCTCCGACAGCACATTACGTGTGTGAATCAACTCTCCTACTCGTTCAAACCTACGTTACTGGTGTACCGGGTCAGAAATAGAGCTCGGTTCAGACTGTCAGAAACCACAGACCTGTAGGCACTGGAAAACTTTAGAGTGCCGCCATTGAACACATCTTGATCAAAGAAATAGCAGGGAAGGAAGATTTCAGTATCTAAACAGGCCATGTCGGGGAAGAGTGGGAATGGAGTTCGGAATTCACGCCAAGACATATTGCGGCGAAAGCAGTGCATACTCTTCCATGCAGTATCAAAATGAAAAGTATATATAACTTTCAAAATGGCATCTGTAATGGAATCTGTTCCAGGCAAGGAGCTGTCACTGAATCTCTTTCGGCGGTGAACCAGAGTATCGCAGATATTCATAAGCGGTTTCAGAATGTCTACGGACACATGGCAGTGAACAAAAGCAGCTGACCCGAGTGGCCGAGCGGTTAAAGGCGCTACAGTCTGGAACCTGCGACCGCTACGGTCGCAGGTTCGAATCCTGCCTCGGGCATGGATGTGTGTGATGTCTTTAGGTTAGTCAGGTTTAAGTAGTTCTAAGTTCTAGGGGACTTATGACCACAGCAGTTGAGTCCCATAGTGCTCAGAGCCATTTGAACCATTTGAACAAAAGCACGGTGAGTCACTGGGCGAGGTATCTGTCATCATCGAAACAAGGTCACACAAACCTGTCCTATCTCCCGCGTGCCGGCCGGGCGCATACAGCTGTGACTCCTGCTACATTGGAACAAGAAGACACTCTCATTCGAGGTGATAGATGAATCACAATGAAACATCTCGCTGTAAAACTGGACGCCTCTGTTGGTAGTGCTGACACACTAGTCGACCAGGTGGGGTACTCAAAGGTGTGTGCCCGCTGAGTTCCTAGCCACCTAACAGAGGACCATAAACAATAATGAAGAATGCACTCCGCGACAACCTTACTTACTCTGCAAGATGTTGACTCCAACGTGCGGGCAGACAGCCCTCCCAGTAAGATGCTGTAGGGTCTTCGCATTGGACGATGTTCAAAAGTATGCTTTTGTAGCCAAAAGAGTGGGGTGTAATATGATGTATTGAAATCTTGAATAAAACCAACCTGCTTTCGGAAAGAAAAGTGTTGCATTACTTACTCAACGTCCCTCGTAGAATTTTTATTCAGTGCCCTCAAGTCCAGCTATAGGCCACTCAAAAGGGAACTGGTCCAGCCTGATGGCGAAAACTGAGCTAAAATTTCCCATGCAACTACCAGGACAAGCAGATTCTGAAGAATCTTGAATAAGGTATTATTTCGCATATCACTAAATATATAGTTGAAACAATATACGATAAAACACTTACGTGGTCTTATTACCCTACATAATAGTTGCTGTTTCGTTGGATGCTCGACGCATACTCGTCATAGATTTAATGAACTAGCTAAAACACAGATGAATAGAAAAATGCACGTCTGACAACGGTGAGTTGTGTTAGTACTGCGTCATTTACAGCGTGTTCAACACTGAAAAAGACCAGCATCAAAAGCCACTGTGACAACATTTTCCGATATGCGTCACAAGTTGTTCCTTTCCGCTTCGTTTTCATAACTTCGTTGAAACTGCGCATTTGCACTTCGATTACGCATAATGGAAAAACGTAGACCTACGACAAAAACGCAACTGTTACTTTCGTGTCATACGACTCTGCAAGTACCATATGTGTTAACATTTTATGGTTCAAGTGAATTTTTAGCTTTATGGTAAACAATACCTCATTTACGAGTCTTGTGAATCGGCTGGTAATGATTGTGTGTCGCACGGTATTGTACCTTCAGCGACTTGTGCTTCTGTAGTCCTTCTGACGAGACGTGGTGAAGCTTTTTATTATTTCGTGTAGTGTGTGTATTTCATGCTAAACTTTTAAGGTGGAGGCATTTTAATGTCCTATAAAGTAGCCGGCTCATCCTTTTTAAATGGTTCAAATGGCTCTGAGCACTATGGGACTCAACTGCTGAGGTCATTAGTCCCCTAGAACTTAGAACTAGTTAAACCTAACTAACCTAAGGACATCACAAACATCCATGCCCGACGCAGGATTCGAACCTGCGACCGTAGCGGGCTTGCGGTTCCAGACTGCAGCGCCTTTAACCGCACGGCCACTTCGGCCGGCCATCCTTTTTATTCCATTGTACTTGCGCATGTGCGAGCATGATTTTAGGGTGTTTTTATGTTTCAGTTACATATGAAATTTCCTTGGTGTGCCAGCTTTATCCACACTCGTTTTTACTATAGACTCTGATGACTTTGCTTTTATGTGTCCAATCCAACTTATAATCATCATCGTCATCAGTCCTCCGATTTATAAAACTTAAAACAATATCGTTTGTGTACAGATACAGTGTTTTACGACTAAATAATGCTATAGGTACACTGAAGGGCGAAAGAAACTGGTATAGACATTCGTATTCAAATACAGAGATATATGAACAGGCAGAATAAGGCGCTGCGGTCGGCATCGCCTACTTAAGACAAGGTGGCGCAGTTGTTAGATCGGCTACTGCTGCTACAATGTAGCAGCCTTTTTGTAGCTGCAATGCGTTTTACTTTATGCAGACGCGTTTCTCCTTTTACGTCAAAGCGTCTTCACTGGAATAAACAGGCGAATCTTGTCTGGGGCATAAAAATGCATTGCAGAATGAGATTTTCAATCTCCAGTGTAGCGTGCGCTGATATTATATACGTGTTGCGGATGATGGTCTTTCAAACAAACTAGTTATTTTTGTTCGGATTTGGCCGTTCTAGCTAGGATACAACATTATGAGGAAAAATGATCTACATTCTTATATAATGGCTCTAACTATGACGCAGAAACGGGCGTAATACACAAATAAAAAGAAGTTTTGCATCACCCCGGTTCGCAGAACACCTGAAGATAGGCACAGTCCCTTTGACTGTTCAAAGACGTCACTGAACCCGCTCAAAGATGTAAACAACCATGCATGAGCAGCGCCTATTAGACGGAGGGGATTCGACACCCGATAAGTTCCAGTCATTCCACCAGGAAGAAGGTACACGGCTCGTGTTGTCTGTAGTTCAGCCATGCCCAGGTGGTCAATATTGCGTCCGCATTGTTACTTTGTGCCAGGAAGGGCTCTCAACAAAGGAAGTGCCCAGGCGTCTCGGAGTGAACCAAAGCGATGATGTTCGGACATGGACAGGACTGGCATCACGTTCACTTCACCGATGAATGTCGCTTATGCCTTCAACCAGACAATCGTCGGAGACGTGTTTGGAGGCAACCCGGTCAGGCTGAACGCCTTAGACACATTGTCCAGCGAATGAAGCAAGGTGGAGGTTTCCTGCTGTTTTGGGGTGGCATTATGCAGGGACGACGTAACGCGACTGGTGGTCATGGAAGGTGCCGTAACGGCTGTACGATAACTGAACACCATCCTCCTACCGATAGTGCAATCATATCGGCAGCACATTGCCGATGCATTCGTCTTCATGGACGAAAATTCACGCCCCCATCGTGCACATCTTGTGCATGACTTCCTTCAGGATAAGGACATCGCTCGACTAGAGTGGCCAGCATGTTCTACAGACATGAACGCTATCGAACATGCTTGAGATAGACTGAAAAGGGCTGTTTATGGACGGCGTGACCCACCAACCACTCTGAGGGATCTACGTCAAATCTCCATTGAGGAGTGGGACAATCTGGACCAACAGTGCCTTGATGAATTGTCGATAGTATGCCACGACGAATACAGACAAGCATCAATGCAAGAGGACGTGCTACTGGGTACTAGAGGTACCGGTGTGTACTGCAATCTGGACCACCACCTCTGAAATTCTCGCTGTGTGGTGGTACGGCTCTAAGCACTATGGGACTTAACTTCTGAGGTCATCAGTCCCCTAGAAGTTAGAACTACTTAAACCTAACTAACCTAAGGACATCACACCCATCCATGCCCGAAGCAGGATTCGAACCTGCAACCGTAGCGGTGTCGTGGTTCCAGACTGTAGCGCTTAGAACCGCTCGGCCACACCGGCCGGCCGGTACGACATGCAATGTGTGGCTTTCATGGGCAATAAAAAGGGCCGGAAAGATGTTTGTGTTGATCTCTGCAACAATTTTCTGTACAGGTACCGGAACTCTTGGAACCGATGTGATGCAAACCTTTTTTTGATGTGTGTATATGCAGCTACAAAACTCTGACAATCTACCTAGGGAATAATTGAATGACTGGTAGCAGAGGTGTTTCCAAAGTTAAATTAATGTTGTTTCTTTTTAACAAATCTTTCTGTAACGTAGAGAAATTTTTGTATAGTCTTGGATTATTTTTAATTATTTATTTATTTTTCATTTTACTGTAAAAGTGTGTCAATGGACAGCATGTAGCTATGAACAGAATGGGTGAAATGCTGATCCATAGTATTAAGAGGCCGTAAGTTTTGCGAATGTCGATATTTACTAACGAACTTTTTTTGTTTTGTTGCAGGATTCCTGAGAATACCTTGATCGGACGTAGCACCTTCTTAAGGTGAAACACAAGATCACAGGAAATTTGACTTTACAAAAGCGCACCCAGGTCGCTTCACGGTTTGAAATGTGGCGATGTGTTGCCCCTGTTCAGCGATGGTGTTCGTGGCCATCTGCCACACATTATGCTCAAATCATTACGAAACGTCACACCAAGCTAACGAAGATTGGGTTAGTGGTGGACAAACCACGAGGAGAACGAATTCAGCGTTATGATCTCCAGAAAACGTAGCGGCAGTCAGGGACATTTCCTCGCCCGACGCTATTCTCGAGACTGGAATCAGCAGGCACACGGTGCGTGTTGTGTTAAAGAAGGACCCAATTTGGAAATCTTGAAAACGCCATTATGTTCTGGCGTTATGGTTGGAGGATCGAGACGGTATTTCACGTTAGTTGATTCAACAGAATTACCGTTACTGGGGACCAAAAAAATAAAAAATTAAAAAATTTAAAAAGAATTAAAATAAAAATTTAAAAAAATGATAACTGAAAATCACAAAGCGGACCAAAATTGACAGTCTATTGTGGTATGACAGCGGATTTTCTCGTTGGTCCTTTCATATTGTGTGACACCTTGAACAGCAACCGGTATTGCCACATGCTGAATGAATTTGTGTCGCCACAGGTATTACAGTGGGACGCTTTTGCGAGTATCCTTTTTCAGAAAGACAGAACACCGCCTGATTTTGCCTGCACCGTTCGTGACGGGCTGGAGGAATACTTTCCAGGACGTTGGCTGCGACGGTGAGGACTGTTGAATAGCCTCCGGCAAGTCCCTGTCTCACCCGTTGTGAATTCTTCTTGTGGGGTTGGACCGAACAAATCCTCGCACTCTAAACAAAATAGAGGAGAGGATCGCAGTTGTCCTCCGAAATGTACCTGTGACTCCCCTGCAGAAATCAGTAATTGATATTAACGACGTTCCTGTACATTTACATCATTTGGTCTACAACGCAGGAACATATGTGAGAGTGTAATGTAGTTCACATATTCTCATGGTCCTGAGAACCGACTACGACTTGTTACGCGTGTAAAAATACTCATTAATAAAACATTTATGGATGTTTGAACCCAGTGAGGGACTTCTCATATTACGTTTGTTCTGCCGACACGTTCCGAGTCATAACTTTTATTGTGAATTCGTTCTATGGGACAACTAATTAGGTAGTTCCTCGTCAGCAACCACTAGGTGGTGTAAATCTGTACTCCATTGATTCACATCGAAAGCAAACTCCTTTTGAATTCGAACACGGAATCGTATCTGCATTACTTTGACTTTTTTCTCGACAGGGAAGTGAGTCAGTAGGACCGCAGGACAGGGATGGAAGTTGAGGGCAAGCTGCGGGGACCTGCGCCGGCCACGCAGGCCAAGCAAACATTACGGGCGGGGGTAATGTGGGGTGAAGGAGACGTCGCGGACAACAAAGCGGGCGGCACGCGCCGCCCCGTGGGAACGGGCCGCGCCAGCTGCGGCTGCTGGCGCACAAAGGACGCCGCCGCTGGCCGCCCTGCAGGGCACGGGCTACCTAGTGCTGCGTTCCTGGCCCAAGCCAGCGTCCGGGCCCGGTGTCACTGGGTAGGGCCGCGAGCTGGGACTTCCGCCCTGCCCCCGATGTACGTCGCGTTGCATGCCATTCAGTCGTTGTACAATGGCAAAACATGTTACAGGAATTATGTACGAGAAGTTTCAAAAATGCTTTTAAACTTGGGGGGCAGTCTGCTCACAACGAAACAAAAGGAAAAAAAAGTAGAAATTAACGTATATGCCAACATCCATCGTTTTCGAATTATTAATGCAAGAGGAGGAGGTATACCTGGAAAATGCCGGGAGATACAGGAAGATTCCAGTAAGAGTCCATCATGATCAGGCATAGATTCCGAAATAGGGTACTCGATTGTAAGGCGTACCCAGAAGCAGTTATGCACACAATTTTGTAATGATGAAGAGCAGGCTGAAGTATAAGAGACTACTCATCAAGAATAAATGCGCAAAGAAGTAGGATACGGAAGTACTGACGAATAAAGACAGATGTGTGAAGCACTCTGTGGCTGTAAGTTTCTGCGATAACACATAGCTCAGTAGGCAGTTGGACATTCCTAAAAAGGCAATCACTGGAGTTGGAAAGATAGTAATAGGTAGAAGAAAGGTAACTGCGAATAAACCATGGGTAACAGAAGAAATGTTTCAGTTGATCGACGAAAGAAGGAAGTTTAGGGAAATTCAGGAATGCAGAAATACAAGTCTCTTAGGAATGAAATAAATAGTAGGTACAACGAAGCTAAGACGAAATGGCAGAATAGAAAATGTGAAGAAATCGACAAAGGAATGATTGTCAGCAGGATTGACTCAGCGCATACAATTGTCCAAACAATGTTCAATGAAATAAGTAATGCGTTAACATTAAGAGTGCAATGGGAATTCCACTGCCTAAGTACAGACGAGGGAGCAAATAGGAGGAAAGAGTACACTGAAGGACTCTATGAGGGGGAAGACTTCTCTGATGACTGGAAAGAAGGAGGAACAGGAGTAGGTACAGAAGAAAGACAGATAATCCAGTATTAGAATCAGAATAGCTTTGGAAGACTTAAGATCGAATAATTCAGAAGCGATTGGTAACATTCCATCGGAATCTCTACAATCGTTGGAGTGGGGTGAGGGTTGGGGTGAGAGGCACCCACTTGCCTTTCTCATACTGTGGCATCAAGCAGTCAGGCCTGCAAGATGAGTGGTTTGCCAAGCGAGTGGAATCTTCCTTAATTTATCGAGCAACATGAATTCTCGTATCTTACTATTTAGCTACAAATTATCCTCCTGTATGAATAATACGCAACGGAAACACGCATCTGACTATCAGTGATTTATAGAACTCTGACTGTACACTACGCACTGGCAATACCACATTTACCTTTTGTCTTTGATTTAACGGCTTTTATATAAATTTGGGACATTACGATAACATACAATTTAATAAAAAAACCCACCAATCTCTTTCTTTTCACTATTTGATTTATTCCTAAACACACAAATTCTACAACCTACAACAAAATCACATGAGAAATTCCGCCCAGTGGGCATGGCTTTACGTTAGTGAATCTCTATACTATGGTCTCGTAATCTATTTACCGCAACAGTGCACTCCCTGGATCGGATGGTGGATCTTTTATTATACCTCACACTTCGCCTCTCACTATAATCCTCACGAAACTTTCCTCCAGATCGAGCGATACAGAAGGAACAGGCATACCCACAAATCTTTCGAAACTACCTTGCTACTCCCATGCAAAACACACATACCCAAATTACACGACATACACAACACAACAATATGAAATATTACACAAAGAACGGTTACAACTTCATCACTTTCCGCTTTCCCACTTCAATCAATATTTATCCCAGTTTCACACGACACTGCCCCACTTTGTAATTCTACTTTCCTACTGTGAACTCTGGAGATAAACGCACGTCTTCCTGTGCAATGCAAGCCAAGTGGCGTTGCTGGAAAAACGGCCGACTCACCTTGATTCTCTCTCAGAGTTTAAATTCAGCGTCACACGGAATGATATTTCTTAAATACTTCAACTTATGATACACACGCTATTTCTTAAATATTTCAGCTTATTGTACACACGCTATTAATTCTTAAATATTTCAGCTTATTGTACACACGCTATTAATTCTTAAATATTTCAGCTTAAGCTCACGGAAGTATCTCAACTTACAACTACACGTGGGCTCTTTGTGACCGTTGGTTTACTACAATCCCCTTAAAATTACCTGCCTCACTTTGTAATTTTCCCCACAAAAGGTCCTGTGAAAGAGAAAGTATTAATTCTAACTACTCTTAAATATTCCACATCCATACCATGCCTCCACTCTTTTATTCCGGAGCACAACAAAAAAACAGGTCTTTACAGCAGAAGGTTCAGCGGCAGAGTGCTGAAACATGGCCGCATTCTGATTCTATCGCACCTCTCTCGAAGTGGGAGAAGCACCTTGCTACCTTATTGGTCAGCCACATTTCAGACGCTCAAAGCTCTGGTAACTTCCATCTCTTTGGTCTCACCAAAGGTAGCCAAAGGATCGACTCAAAGATGATCATATATTCCGATTCACTATCTGTGGTTAGCAGACGACCATATATTCATTCCTTTCACAGATCTCACCAAACTGGATGTAGGGATTTATTTTGAGGGAGTGCACATGTGATCAATTAAATAAATAAATTGTCATTCTTTCCCACACTGGTATCCGGCTTCGCTGTATTAATTGAAATTGAGTTACTTTTACAAAAAAAATGTGTTGTTCTGACAAGAATTTCGTACCTATTTTCAATGTTGGGCGGTACTGTACCCTTTCACCACCGGCTACCCATGCAGAAAAAAATGGCACGGTACTATCCTTGCAATGCGAGGGTAGTTCCGAACATTTTTTTAAGAAAACTGTATTAGAACAAACGTAGCAAATCATCAAAGTAACCAGGAGGAGACCTTAGCCCCTGGTGACCTCAAATAGACGACCAAATGTTGTTACTTTACGCAATTGGCAGTTGTTGCATTATTGTACTCTCCACAATCCGGAGGAACGTACACATACAAATTTACAACAATCTACATGACAAATAAAACATCACATCATAGAAATGAAAAAATAATCTTGAGATAAAATTTTGCTTTAGTTACTGGGATCTTCGTTATTTTTATGAGTAATCCAAATTTCAATAGTTCTAAAACAAATAAAAAATACTTTCTCTGTTGTCACACATATAGACGACAAGAACTTGCATTTCGACTAGCCTTCGTTACACTGTAATGTGAAATGTCACCACTGTGATAATAAAAATAAGTGGCTTCAGTCAAAACACCAACAAGATTATTACTATGGACGACATCAAAATACATCAGTTAATTCCGATATTTGTTGTGCAATGCAAACTCTTGTCCCCTGTGACAATCTTACTGATCAATGCTACATGAACCGCTACGTTAGTATTACGCCACTTGCTTATAATTAGAGCATCATTGTACGAAATATTCTAATAAACATGCTACGTGAACTTGATAACCCAGAACAGACAAAAAACAAACACTAACTATTCTAAACACAAATGTTGATGAAATACAATTACACTTGCTGTCCCTTCAGGAATGAAACACATAAAAAAAACATTTACACAATTACAAATACATTATTTCCTATCTTGCGAGTCACACGGAAACCTTTCATTCTGTGATTTTCTTGTGGTCAAAAAGTTGCTGATAGTTTTCCTAGAACCACTGTCTCGGTGTCAAAGCTCTCCCATGGTTACCCGGACGAAAGTCTTTGAGTCAGTCAAATCGGCATTTTGAACACGCACTGAACAGTAAACTGTATCTCACATTAAACACAAATGTCATAGTCACTGTCAGAGTACCATCCACACGAATCTGTTCGTCCAAAAAAATGGCCCTACAACTACTATTACCCACGGTTCTGTCCTTTCAGTTCATGGTGTAATTAAAAGTCGTAAGTTTCAACAAACAGCACTTATTCCCGCACCAGTTCAAGAAATGTCTCCTACTACAGACGCAAATGTCAATGTCCCACTCTAGTTTCTTGCCTTCATACAATAATTGTTCACCAAACGACAACTGTCCTCTAAGTATACCAAGTGTCCCACATGCAATTCACAAAGCACACTTAACAAGTCACTGCCAAAAGTTTATGGATCCCACCATTCAGTGGTCAAGACAAAACAAAACGATCGTCCTGTCTGCTAAAGACAAAATCTTTTCCACCACTCACAACGTGGAAACACCAGTCCTTCACTTTCCACATTATGTAATGTCGCAGTCATCCTGTTTCACGGCTCCACAGTCCAGTACTAGTTATTAGCTGCTGGTAAAAAAAATGCTCGCCGGGTTCTGCCGCGCCTCGTCCATTCTGCAGTAGCGCCGCTGCGCGCGCCGTTGAGCAGAAGAAACCACCCGCTGTTGCCTCCGCGGGATACCTTCCCCAGTCGTAAGGGTGGCGGAACTCATGAATGGCCAGTGGTACGTGCGTGTCGCCCCAGGCCGTTGACCTGCTGTAGCGGGCGCGTGGAGTGTACCCCGTCCGACAGTGGAGTGTGGAGTGCCGCGGCTCTGTCGCCTGTCGCCATGGCATCGTCAGCTCGGCCCGCTAGCGGTATGGGCGTTACGACACCCAATCAGTTAGCCTTCCGTGCATCTCGCAACATTACAGACAAAAGGAAATTCTTACATTAAAATTATACACCCTAGTTTTCTACACATACAACATCAACATTTATCTCTTTTCTATAGACAGCCCACACTCGTGCTATTCATTGTACCTGTCGTCCCTCATACAAAACATGAAAGTGTAAAAAAAAACAAAAGGAATAATAAACAATCTATACAGCTCATAATTACAATATCAAATAGTAGGCTACTCTAACATCCTATCACAGTGAAAATATTAGAAACTTTATCCTAAAACTACAATATACAATGAACTTTTGTGCTTGTGACACACTGAAATTAATACCCCTTGAAAGTGTTCCAACAAAAAATAAGAATAATCTACATAGCTCACAATTACCTACCACATGTTATTAAATAGTAAACTACTTTCACATCCTAACACAACAAACATTTTTTTTGAAACTGATGACTCTAAATCTACAACATACAATGCACCTTTGTGCTTGTGACAGATTGAAATTAATACCACTTGAAAGTGTTCTAACAAAAAATAAGAAATAATCTATACAGCTCACAATTACCTAACACAGGTTATTAAATATTAAACTACTTTAACATCCTAAGACAATAAACATTTTAGAAACTGGTGACTCTAAATCTACAACATACAATGCACCTTTGTGTTTGTGACAGACTGAAATTAGTATCTCTTTATACATTTTACATTTTATTATATATAACAACATTTCTAGGACATGTATGAACCATCCACATGATGTCAAATCCTGACCTGCCATCGAGGTTCATCCAAATCAAACAATACACAATAATGTTTTAGTTACAGATCGGTAGGATCCCCTTTACAGGAGTGGGCGCATTGATCACACTACTCTACGACTCTCACTCACCAGACATCACATTTTCCTTCTCATTCAATCCATTAATACACTAACAGAATAGGTCTAGAAGTCAGTTAACCTTAACACCACCACACTCACGACAACATACCATACCTTTGCTCCCTTATACTTATAACACCACCACACTCACGACAACATACCATACCTTTGCTCCCTTATACTCATAACACATAACACATGAAGCTGTTTCAGAGATAGCATTCCAGTCTCCGAATTCGTCCTTTCACTCTGGCACCTCTCTCCATCGGCTTACCTCCGCATTCGCTTTACCCATTAATCATTCTGCTAAACACCAACTTAGAATTGCGACATTTCATCTAAGAACAAAAAATACACAAATTATTCAACCTGCAAAATAACTGTACACATTCTTGGTACCGTTTTGATTAGTTATCCTGGTACCAGGCTTCAACAACAGCAACAATAAATATTATTTTTGCCAAATCGCAAATGTTATGCTAAGAATTAGATCTTACACTTATATTACATCTTACGTCAGTGTTCCACAACGTTCACCATCTGGATCTCATACTCCCTTTATGTCCTTTCACATTGTGCAGTTGTCCTCATCTCTTCATTCGTATTTCGGCTCTCCGTCCGTCCATTACTCCATCATTTCCTGGTCTTCCTTCGCCATTCGCATCAATCTCTATTGCAGCATACACAGGTCTCTCTGTAACATACATCTAAGACATCTCCACATTATTCAATTCTACTCACCTTTATTTACCACTGTTTCATCACGTCGAATCTCTATTTATTAATCACACTGCTTCACGTCGCTTCTTCCCTTACCTATCACCTTTATCCACTACTATTTATCACGTCGCTTCTCTATCTACCATCTTTATTCCCTCATAAATCATCACGTCGTTTCTGCTTGATCCTTATTCATACGACAAAAAATACGTACATACACCACTCTGTCGACTCCTGTTCATGACTCATTCGACCAGTCTATTCCGTCATACTTCCTGACATCCCGCCTGAAAATTCTTATGTTCGATTTGACCCTGCACAACGTTACACACCACAAATAAATACACTGACTATCTACCATAAATTGCCTACTTTAGATTCAGTACAGCATTTTCATGGACAATCCGCCTCACTCTGAATGGTCCACTATACACAGTAAAGAATTTGCTAGTTAGGAATCTGTGCTTCTTTGATAATCGATGAGTTTTAATTAGAACCTTGTCTCCTACTGCCAATTCGATCTTACGGATCTTTCCTTTCTGCTTCTCCTGCCTATCCTTAGCTGCTTTCTTAATACGCTCTATCGCAACCTTGACAATTTCTGTGTGCCTCTGCTTTCCTGATCGCGGAAAATCTACCAGCTCCCTGACTCGATCTGGTGGTGGTTCATTCTTTAGTACCGTAATTGGTGATAATCCAGTTGCTCCATGTGGTAGCTCATTGAGGATGTCCTGAAAATCTTTGAGAAAAATACTCCAACTTCTGTGTTGCCTATGGCAATAGATCTTACACAATTTTCCCAGTTCTTTTACCACTCTTTCACTGGGGTTACTTGCAGCATGGTATCGGGATATGAACACCGGTTTTATCCTTCTTCTCTTCAGTGTGGTTAGCCATTGTCTGGATCTATATTGCGGTCCATTGTCAGCTATGAACTTTTCTACAGTTCCTACTTCTCGCAAAAAGTTTTTAACGATCGCTGCTGCCACTGTCCTTCCCGTCGCACGTTTTAATGCGGTAAAAGTCACATACTTTGACACCAATTCCACTGCTACTAAAACATATCTATATCCCTGCACTGACTTAGGTAGCGGGCCAAACAAATCTGTTGCTCCGAATTCCCTCAATCTACCTGGCACTATCGGAAAAAGCGGTGCTTTGCATGAGATAGTTAACGATTTTGCCTTCTGGCACAATTTGCAACTACCAAGCACGTTCTTGATCCTCCTCTCCATACTAATGAAATAAACTGATTCCCTTAACTTCTTACAGCATTTCCTTGCCCCGTAATGCCCGTAACTTAGGTGAGTGTACCAGATCAGCTTGTTGACTATTTCATTTGGTATACACAACACCCAGTCCTGTGTGTTCGGATTTCTACGGTAGAAAAGGACCCCGTTCTGAATTTATAAAAACGTGCTATATTGGCATCTAAGTTCGCTGTAACTCTGTCCTTCACCATTCTCCATGACGCGTCTTTATCCTGCTCTTTCGCGATATTTGTGAGTACCGTCCCTATGTATTTCTCGAACGGCACGCCCTGCATATACAATATATCATATCTGTTCTCGTTTACCTCCTCATCAAAGCATTGACCGTGACCTACTGGATTCCTTGACAACGCATCTGTCACTATATTCTGTGGCCCAGGAATATACATGACCGAAAACTGAAACTCCTGTAAATAGAGTGCCCACCTAGCGAGTCGTCTATGGTTAAGTTTGGCCGACATCAGAAACTGTAGTGACTTGTGGTCAGTATAGATTTTAGTATGCCTTCCATACAAATAGTATCTAAACTTACTAAAACCCCATACTATTGCCAAAGCTTCAAGCTCAGTTACTGTGTAATTTCTCTCAGCTTTGCTAAGCACTCGGCTCGCAAATGCAATAGGTTGTTGTATTACTTCTCCTCCTTGCTCTTGCTCTTGGAACAATGTTACCCCAAGTCCACTACGGGAACTGTCCGTGGCCATACAAAACTCTTTCCCTAGGTCTGGATGCCCGAGAAGAGGTGCCGATAGCAGTGCCTTCTTTAACGCCTCATACTCTTCCTGCGCAACAGGGTCCCAATTCCATACCGTTTTCTTTCCAGTCAGCTGACATAGTCTGGGTGTCGCTGCGCCCCCAATCTTAATGAACCTCCTGTAAAAATTGATTAATCCTAAATAACCCCGTAGCTGACGTTTTGTTCTTGGCACCGGAAAATCTCTGATTGCTTCGAGTTTGTCTGGATTTGGTCTTATTCCCTCTGGTGTCACAATGTGACCTAGAAACTCGATTTCTTTTCGTCCAAATTCGGACTTTCCCAGATTCACGGTCACCCCATGTCTCTCCAGTGCACCGAGCAATATGCCTAACGTTCTATTGTGGTCTTCCCAGTTTCTTTCGGCTATCAGGACATCATCCACGTACTGTGTTACCTTATCTTTTATTTCATTAGGAATGACAGTATTTAGCGCTCTGATAAATGCCGCGGATGATACATTTAACCCAAATGGTAGTTTCCGGAACTGATACGATTTCCCGTAGCACAAGAAAGCAGTGTATTTTCTACACCCCCTGTCTAACTCCACCTGCCAGAAACTCATTCTCAAATCAACTGAGCTGAGAACTCTGATCCCGTGGAACTTTTGTAGCAATTCGTCAAGTGTCAGCGGCCGATCTGTCTCTGGCTCTATTATCTTATTAATCCTTCTTGCGTCCAAAACTAATCTAATTGACCCATCCTTTTTTTCAACACAAACTAAAGGACTGTTGTACGGACTGGATGCTGGTTCGATAATCCCTTGTTGTAGCATGCTTTCGATCTCAGCTTCCACTCTTTCTTTGTACACAACAGGTATCGGGTACACTTGGGCCCTAAACTGTTTATGTGGCTTGACCTTGAATCTATACACAAAATTTCTTATCGTACCCGCAGCATGTTTAAATACCTTTCTATTCTCGTATAAAATTTTCTGCAATTCCCCGTAGACCGTGGTCCCTCGTAAATGCCAGATTTTCTCCCTGATCTCCTCCTCCAAACATTTATGAATTTCCTTCTTCTCTTGTTCGAACCCCGTATTCTGTGCCTGTTTACCGGACTTTACCGCCAGACATAATGCTAAGTGTGCGTTATCTTTACCATGTAAGCAATCGTCGAATCTTAATGTAATTTCCTCCGAATCTCGTTTCAACTCCATCGAACCATTTCTCATGTTAACGACTGCTTTATATTGGTTCAAAAAATTAACCCCTAATATCCCTTCAACAGTTAGAGATGACACAATCATGAACACTGTACTAAACCTCTTCGCCTGGCACACGAAGTCTACCTGCGCTTGTAACTTCACCTCAATTCCCTTTCCTGTAATTGCCCCTCTCACTGTTGTCCTTTGCAATGGCAACGTTGGCCATGGTTTCGTAAGGCTACAACACTTGAACACATCTTCCCTCAAAACACTCATTACACTCCCTGTGTCGATGACACAAGGTACGATTATATTATTTATTTCTACGCTAATTATTGGGTGGACTTCACTCCCCACATCTCCTACCTCCTCTAACAGATTCTCCCTTAGTTTTCCGTAATCGATATACCTAATATTTACATCATTAATAGTCCTGGTTTGTACCCGTCTATCAAGTAGTCACCTTCTTGTCCCTCCGTCATTGTGACAATGATTGTCCTGTCGTGAACCCAATAATTGCCTATCCTCTCTTCGCCCATCATTTTCATTTTCCCTTCTTCCATCTCTGTCCCATCTTCTATCTTCCCGGTTTGCTGGTCGATATCCCCATGAATTCTGCCCCCTATTTCCTCGCCATCTTCCATTTCCGTCATTCCTCTGATTCCATGCTCTCCTGTCATTCTGATAGTTTCTACCGTTCCTATCCCCAACTCTGTCTGACCTAAGAGTCATGTCGCCGTTCACAATGTTGCTCTCGTTACCCAGTTCCTGTAATAAGTGCTGAAATGACGCAGAATCGTTCAAGCCTCTGCCTGCTATCACTATATCTCTGCGCAATCTCACTGGCAACTTCGTTATACAGATCCTAATGAGCTCCCCAGTTTCGTATGGCACATCCAAATACCTGTTTCGTCTCAGCATTTCCTGATAACACGACACTGGATCTCTTATACCACCTTCGTTACAATTTGGCATCATCAATATGCTTTGCTTAACCTGGTCCTGCTTACTTTTCGACCAGAATTCATTTAAAAATTTGTCACAAAACATCTTGTAGCTACTACAGTCTTTAATAACTTCCTGCATTTTCGCTCTAGCCTCGTCCCTCAAATGGTTACACACAAACTTCATTTTTAGGAGCGGTCCCCACGATGAAGGTAATGAATCTTGAAATTGAGACAGCCACAGGCATGGATGTTGGTAATTATCAGGATCCGGAAAACAAGTGTACGTTTGTACCGTCACGAAGTGTCTCCTACACTCTTCTTCCGCATTTATGTTTTCCGACCTTGGGCTATACCCAGTTGGGTTTGCCACCTGTTTTATCCGACACAACCGTTCTTCTAACTCTCTGAGTTCGTCATCCTCTTTCTGCCTATTTTCGATTTTTGAATTTATCTCACTCTCCCTCCGCAGTCTACCTGGTGGTGTTTCACCTTCGCTTCTGCACGCTAATTGCAACTGTGCTAGTTCTTCCCTATGTTTCCTATTTGTTTCTAATTGTGCCTCTTTAAACTGTAATAGTGATTGTATCTCCTCCTGGTCGGCATAAACCTCTCGCTGCGTACTGTCAGAGCCTGTTTCGCCTCTTATACTGATCTTTTCTACATCTGCGCTAATCGTATTCATTCTGACCACTACCTCCGCAACTTCATCCCTGTGTTTATTTAGCGCCATTTCCTGCCGTGTGACTTGAGCTTCCACGCTGTCTAATGCCCCTTGTTTATCTGCAAGTAAGTCCTCCACTATCTCTTTGATTCGCTCATCCGGCCACTCGCCCCTATGTTCTGTAATATCGCTTTCTATTGCACTTATTCGTACCTCCAAATTATTGGCCTTTTCTTTCACAGCATCACATTCTTGCTGCACCGCATCCAGATTCTTCTCCCCCTCATCTAACCGATTATTAACTGCGGACAGACGCTCATCGATAACTGTGTGTAGCTTCCTCATTGCCTCTTTATTTCCCTTATCAATTGCCTCCAATCTTTCCTTATTTGCTTCCAATCTCTCCTTAGTCTCCCTATCTCTCTCCTTAGCCTCCCTATCTCTTTCCTTATTATCTCTATTGATTGCTTCTAATCTTTCGTTAGTCTCCCTACTCATCGCTTGTAAAAACTGCAGTATCACATCGTTATTTCCTACTTTCGACGCGCTCACCTCGTACGCCTGAGAAACCGTAGCTTCGCTAAGGGTAGCTGCACTTTCACCGCACACCTGGCCTAGTCTCGGCTCGCCCGCGTCGTCGGGAAAAGCCCGCGTTTGTGGACAAAGCCCGCCGCATAAAGGATCCCCTTGCAGCGGTCCACTGAACAATACAGCCCCTTCGGAGTGTTTGTCTTTCTCGCTCATTAACCCATGGTCAACAGTTACTTCCTGCTGCACTGCTACGTCCACCCCAGAATCGCTATTCTCCATGGTGGCTACACTTTTTGACTGCGACCTAGTTACTACGGACATTACGCAAAAAAAAAAAAAAAAATTATGAAACGATCTTCCAGCCTTGTGCGATATAGCAATTAATTACATAAAATAAAATAAAAGATCCTCACCAATCCAGAAAGAATTTCCAAACAGAAAAAATTTTACTTCTTAGCGCTATCACAATACATTCCATAAAAAAAAATCTTAACAGCAAACCCTAACAACAAAATATCCTAACAAAAACGATCCTGGCAAAGGAATCCTGGCAACAAATTAAATATCCTGGTAACAAAATTATCGTGGCAAAAAATGGAATCCTGGCAACAAATTAAATATCCAGGTAACAAAATTATCGTGGCAAAAAACGGAATCCTGGCAGGGTCGAAATTATGAGAGGCACCCACTTGCCTTTCTCATACTGTGGCATCAAGCAGTCAGGCCTGCAAGATGAGTGGTTTGCCAAGCGAGTGGAATCTTCCTTAATTTATCGAGCAACATGAATTCTCGTATCTTACTATTTAGCTACAAATTATCCTCCTGTATGAATAATACGCAACGGAAACACGCATCTGACTATCAGTGATTTATAGAACTCTGACTGTACACTACGCACTGGCAATACCACATTTACCTTTTGTCTTTGATTTAACGGCTTTTATATAAATTTGGGACATTACGATAACATACAATTTAATAAAAAAACCCACCAATCTCTTTCTTTTCACTATTTGATTTATTCCTAAACACACAAATTCTACAACCTACAACAAAATCACATGAGAAATTCCGCCCAGTGGGCATGGCTTTACGTTAGTGAATCTCTATACTATGGTCTCGTAATCTATTTACCGCAACAGTGCACTCCCTGGATCGGATGGTGGATCTTTTATTATACCTCACACTTCGCCTCTCACTATAATCCTCACGAAACTTTCCTCCAGATCGAGCGATACAGAAGGAACAGGCATACCCACAAATCTTTCGAAACTACCTTGCTACTCCCATGCAAAACACACATACCCAAATTACACGACATACACAACACAACAATATGAAATATTACACAAAGAACGGTTACAACTTCATCACTTTCCGCTTTCCCACTTCAATCAATATTTATCCCAGTTTCACACGACACTGCCCCACTTTGTAATTCTACTTTCCTACTGTGAACTCTGGAGATAAACGCACGTCTTCCTGTGCAATGCAAGCCAAGTGGCGTTGCTGGAAAAACGGCCGACTCACCTTGATTCTCTCTCAGAGTTTAAATTCAGCGTCACACGGAATGATATTTCTTAAATACTTCAACTTATGATACACACGCTATTTCTTAAATATTTCAGCTTATTGTACACACGCTATTAATTCTTAAATATTTCAGCTTATTGTACACACGCTATTAATTCTTAAATATTTCAGCTTAAGCTCACGGAAGTATCTCAACTTACAACTACACGTGGGCTCTTTGTGACCGTTGGTTTACTACAATCCCCTTAAAATTACCTGCCTCACTTTGTAATTTTCCCCACAAAAGGTCCTGTGAAAGAGAAAGTATTAATTCTAACTACTCTTAAATATTCCACATCCATACCATGCCTCCACTCTTTTATTCCGGAGCACAACAAAAAAACAGGTCTTTACAGCAGAAGGTTCAGCGGCAGAGTGCTGAAACATGGCCGCATTCTGATTCTATCGCACCTCTCTCGAAGTGGGAGAAGCACCTTGCTACCTTATTGGTCAGCCACATTTCAGACGCTCAAAGCTCTGGTAACTTCCATCTCTTTGGTCTCACCAAAGGTAGCCAAAGGATCGACTCAAAGATGATCATATATTCCGATTCACTATCTGTGGTTAGCAGACGACCATATATTCATTCCTTTCACAGATCTCACCAAACTGGATGTAGGGATTTATTTTGAGGGAGTGCACATGTGATCAATTAAATAAATAAATTGTCATTCTTTCCCACACTGGTATCCGGCTTCGCTGTATTAATTGAAATTGAGTTACTTTTACAAAAAAAATGTGTTGTTCTGACAAGAATTTCGTACCTATTTTCAATGTTGGGCGGTACTGTACCCTTTCAGGGGAACTGGCAACAAAATAACAATTCACGTTGGTGCGTACAGTGTATGAGTCTGGCGATATCTGAGTTTTAGAAAAACATTATCCACACAATTCAGAAGACTGCAAGAGCCAACAAATGCCAGAATAATCGCTAAATCAGCTTTAAAGCTCATGCGTCCAAGTTGCTAACAGTAACAATGAACGTAACTATGGGAAAGAAAATGGAGGAAGTATTGGATGACGATCAGTTTGGCTTTAGGAAAGGTAAAGCAACAGAGAGGGATTTCTGAGGTTGCGGTGCACAATGGAAGCAAGGCTAAAGAAAAATCAAGATACGTTTATATGATTTGTCGCCCTGGAAAAAGGGTTCGACAATGTCAAGTAGTGCAAGATGTTAGGAATTCTGAAAGAAAGAGGGTGAGCTGTCGAGAAAGACGGGTAACATGCGATATGTATAAGAGTCAAGAGTCAAGACTGGGAGACCAAGAAAGAAGTGCTCGGATTAAAATGGGCAGTTTTTTGCCGCTACCGTTCAACCTATACGTCGAAGAAGCTATTACGTAAATACATATAAATATGAAACATAATAAATACGCAATAAATATAAATAAGCAATTACGTAAATAAATGAAAAGTTCAAAAATGGAATTAAGATTTAAGGTGAAATATTGTAAATGTTACGATTCGCTAATAACATTGTTATTCTCAGTGAATTTGAAGAAGAATTACGGCATCTGCTGTATGTGGTGAACAGCGTAATGGAATGAGAATACATCGAAGAAAGCTGAAAGTAATGGGAAGTATCAGAAATGAAAACAGCGAGCGCTCACCAAATAGTTGAAGTTAAGACATCCTGCTATGTAGGCAGCAAAATAACCCATGACGAAGGGAGCAAAGAGGACATGAAAAGCAGACTGGTGTTGGCAAAAAGGACATTCCTGACCAAGAGAAGTCTACTAGCATAGAGCATACGTGTTACTTTGAGGAAGCAATTCCTGAAAATGTAGGTTTGAATCACAGTATTGCAGGGTAGGGAAACATCGACCGTGAAAACCCGGAACAACAGAGAATCGAAGCATTTAAGATGTGGTGCTGCGGAAGAATGCTGAAAAACAGGTGTAGTGATAAAATAAGAAATGAGGAGGTTCTCCAGAGAATCGGTGAGGAAAGAAATGTATTGGTTACACTGACAAGAAGAAGGGTCAGAATGGTAAAACAGCTGTTAATTTACCAGGGAGTAACTTACGTAGTAATAGAACGATCTGTAAGGGTAAAAACTGTAGAGGGAGACAGAGATAAGAATACATTCAGCGAATAAGTGAATAACTGAGGACGTCGTTCGCAGGAGGTGCTCCTCCGAGATGAAGAGTCTGGCACGGGACAGGAACTATTGGTGGACCGGGTAAAAGCAGTCAGAAGCCTGATGAATAAAAAAAATCAATTTGATGTTAATCTTTCGATAGAAGCCAACAAATTCACTTATCTATTCATCCATTTGACTCAGAATATCCTAGACGACGTTATGCTGCCAAAGAGACTTGTTGACATTCGTCTCTCTTCAACGTGTCCATTGAGTACACGTGCTGCACTACAGATAGTGAGTTAGCTGGAAGTACTCCTTTCAGACATGTCAGGCTATTCATTTCGTGGGTAGGGAGGCTTTTTTTTTTTTTTTTTATGTACCACCGCGCGAACTGTAATTGACGCAAGTATGCATGGCTGTGTGAAACGCCGTTTCCAGACATATGGCAGCAGAGTCATCCAACGTTTGGTGCTGTATTGTGGTGCTACAGAAGAATGTTGAAGATTAGATGGTTAGATCACATAACTAATGAGGAGGTGTTGACTAGGATTGGGGAGAAGACAAGTTTGTGGCACAACTTGACTAGAAGAAGGGATCCGTTGGTAGGACATGTTCTGAGGCATCAAGGGATCACCAATTTAGTATTGGAGGGCAGCGTGGAGGGTAAAAATCGTAGAGGGAGACCAAGAGATGAATACACCTAGCAGATTCATAAGGATGTAGGTTGCAGTAGGTACTGGGAGATGAAGAAGCTTGCGCAGGATAGAGTAGCATGGAGAACTGCATCTAACCAGTCTCAGGACTGAAGACCACAACAACAACATAGTCGCGTTTCCGGGACAAGATCTTTAGCATCACAGACTATTGCGCAAAGATAATGAGAGTGGCCCAGATCAGCTAAAATGAATCCCATCGAGCATTTGTGGACAGGAAGAGCACATTCTGTGACACGGCTGTTCAGCAAAGCAGATCGGAAGCACGGAGCCGCAAGATGTAAACGAGTGTCAGGCGACAGCAACGGTAATATCGTGTAGGAACCCCGCGAGCACGCAAAAGTGCGGCAACACGACGTGGCATGGACTCGACTAATGTCTGAAGTAGTGCTGGAGGGAACTGACATCATGAATCCTGCAGGGCTCTCCATATATCCGTAAGAGTACGAAGGGGTGGAGAACTCTTTTGAACAGCACGTTGCAAGGCATCCCAGATATAATCAATAATGTTCATGTCTGGTGAGTTTGGTGGCCAGCGGGAGTGTTTAAACTCAGAAGAGTGGTCCTGGAACCATTCTCTAGCAATTCTGGGCGTGTGGGGTGTCGCAGCGTCGTGCCGGAATTGGCCAAGTCAGTCGGAATGCACAACGGACATGAATGGATGTAGGGTGCTCCCTGCCGCCGTTGGATAAGCAGCTGCAGCAGCAAGTCGTATACTCCTAGCTCACTCATTTGTTACATAGTTTAATTCTTAATTTCTTTGCGTGTTTTTGGTACTTGCATTGTTTAATTCATAAATTTCGAGCGTATTATAGTATTTGAGAGTTGTAGCATCGCGTTTTAGTACCTGAATAGTGTAAATTCGCGTAGTCGTTTGTCTACTGTTTTGTTTTGAACGGCCAGTGTCGGTTGGTCGCAGTCAGTGTGCTCCCTGCCGCCGTTGGATAAGCAGCTGAGCAGCAAGTCGTATACTCCTAGCTCACTCATTTGTTACATAGTTTAACTCTTAATTTCTTTGCGTGTTTTTGGTTCTTGCATTGTTTAATTCATAAATTTCGGGCGTATTATAGTATTTGAGAGTGTAGCATCGTGTTTTAGTACCTGAATAGTGTAATTTCGCTTAGTCTCCTTCCGCCGCCGAGCAGTGTCAGCAGTGCGCAAGTAGCAGCATTACTGCATTTACTAGGCAATCTTGTATTTTAATAACCGTTTAAATTTTGTCGATTTGTTTGCGCTCTCTGTAGATTAGTTCAGACGTTCTTAGCAAAACAGTTTTTAGCATGGATAGGGACTGCAACTGCTGTGTTCGGATGCAGGCTGAGTTGGCATCCCTTCGCTCCCAGCTTCAGGCAGTGTTGGCTTCGGTCACACAGCTTGAGGCTGTTGCCAATGGGCATCACTGTGGGGGTCGGGATGGGGGTTTGTCGGGGACGGCCAGCTCGTCCCACGCATCCCCTGATCGGACTACGACTGTGGTTGCCCGGGATACTGCCCGCATTGAGGCTGATCCCTCACCTGTGGTAGAGTGGGAGGTCGTTTCAAGGTGTGGCAGGGGGCGAAAGACATTCCGGAGGGCTGAACGGAAAGCCTCTCCAGTTTGTCTGACGAACCGGTTTCAGGCTCTGTCTCAGGCTGATACTGATCTTCGGCCTGACATGGCTGCTTGTCCTGTTCCAGAGGTTGCCCCTCAGTCTGCAAGATCCGGGCAGTCGCAGAGGGTGGGCTTACTGGTAGTTGGGAGCTCCAACGTCAGGCGCGTAATGGGGCCCCTTAGGGAAATGGCAGCAAGAGAGGGGAAGAAAACCAATGTGCACTCCGTGTGCATACCGGGGGGAGTCATTCCAGATGTGGAAAGGGTCCTTCCGGATGCCATGAAGGGTACAGGGTGCACCCATCTGCAGGTGGTCGCTCATGTCGGCACCAATGATGTGTGTCGCTATGGATCGGAGGAAATCCTCTCTGGCTTCCGGCGGCTATCTGATTTGGTGAAGACTGCCAGTCTCGCTAGCGGGATGAAAGCAGAGCTCACCATCTGCAGCATCGTCGACAGGACTGACTGCGGACCTTTGGTACAGAGCCGAGTGGAGGGTCTGAATCAGAGGCTGAGACGGTTCTGCGACCGTGTGGGCTGCAGATTCCTCGACTTGCGCCATAGGGTGGTGGGGTTTCGGGTTCCGCTGGATAGGTCAGGAGTCCACTACACGCAACAAGCGGCTACACGGGTAGCAGGGGTTGTGTGGCGTGGGCTGGGCGGTTTTTTAGGTTAGATGGCCTTGGGCAAGTACAGAGAGGGCAACAGCCTCAACGGGTGCGGGGCAAAGTCAGGACATGCGGGGACCAAGCAGCAATCGGTATTGTAATTGTCAACTGTCGAAGCTGCGTTGGTAAAGTACCGGAACTTCAAGCGCTTATAGAAAGCACCGAAGCTGAAATCGTTATAGGTACAGAAAGCTGGCTTAAGCCAGAGATAAATTCTGGCGAAATTTTTACAAAGGTACACACGGTGTTTAGAAAGGATAGATTGCATGCAACCGGTGGTGGAGTGTTCATCGCTGTTAGTAGTAGTTTATCCTGTAGTGAAGTAGAAGTGGATAGTTCCTGTGAATTATTATGGGTGGAGGTTACACTAAACAACCGAACTAGGTTAATAATTGGCTCCTTTTACCGACCTCCCGACTCAGCAGCATTAGTGGCAGAACAACTGAGAGAAAATTTGGAATACATTTCACATAAATTTTCTCAGCATGTTATAGTCTTAGGTGGAGATTTCAATTTACCAGATATAGACTGGGACACTCAGATGTTTAGGACGGGTGGTAGGGACAGAGCATCGAGTGACATTATACTGAGTGCACTATCCGAAAATTTCCTCGAGCAATTAAACAGAGAACCGACTCGTGGAGATAACATCTTGGACCTACTGATAACAAACAGACCCGAACTTTTCGAATCTGTATGTACAGAACAGGGAATCAGTGATCATAAGGCCGTTGCAGCATCCCTGAATATGGAAGTTAATAGGAATATAAAAAAAGGGAGGAAGGTTTATCTGTTTAGCAAGAGTAATAGAAGGCAGATTTCAGACTACCTAACAGATCAAAACGAAAATTTCTGTTCCGACACTGACAATGTTGAGTGTTTATGGAAAAAGTTCAAGGCAATCGTAAAATGCGTTTTAGACAGGTACGTGCCGAGTAAAACTGTGAGGGACGGGAAAAACCCACCGTGGTACAACAACAAAGTTAGGAAACTACTGCGAGAGCAAAGAGAGCTCCACTCCAAGTTTAAACGCAGCCAAAACCTCTCAGACAAACTGAAGCTAAACGATGTCAAAGTTAGCGTAAGGAGGGCTATGCGTGAAGCGTTCATTGAATTCGAAAGTAAAATTCTATGTACCGACTTGACAGAAAATCCTAGGAAGTTCTGGTATTACGTTAAATCAGTAAGTGGCTCGAAACAGCATATCCAGACACTACGGGATGATGATGGCATTTAAACAGAGGATGACACGCGTAAAGCTGAAATACTAAACACCTTTTTCCAGAGCTGTTTCACAGAGGAAGACCGCACTGCAGTTCCTTCTCTAAATCCTCGCACAAACGAAAAAATGGCTGACATCGAAATAAGTGTCCAAGGAATAGAAAAGCAACTGGAATCACTCAGTAGAGGAAAGTCCACTGGACCTGACGGGATACCAATTCGATTCTACACAGAGTACGCGAAAGAACTTGCCCCCCTTCTAACAGCCGTGTACCGCAAGTCTCTAGAGGAACGGAAGGTTCCAAATGATTGGAAAAGAGCACAGATAGTCCCAGTCTTCAAGAAGGGTCGTCGAGCAGATGCGCAAAACTATAGACCTATATCTCTTACGTCGATCTCTTGTAGAATTTTAGAACATGTTTTTTGCTCGCGTATCATGTCATTTCTGGAAACCCAGAATCTACTATGTAGGAATCAACATGGATTCCGGAAACAGCGATCGTGTGAGACCCAACTCGCCTTATTTGTTCATGAGACCCAGAAAATATTAGATACAGGCTCCCAGGTAGATGCTATTTTTCTTGACTTCCGGAAGGCGTTCGATACAGTTCCGCACTGTCGCCTGATAAACAAAGTAAGAGCCTACGGAATATCAGACCAGCTGTGTGGCTGGATTGAAGAGTTTTTAGCAAACAGAACACAGCATGTTGTTATCAATGGAGAGACGTCTACAGACGTTAAAGTAACCTCTGGCGTGCCACAGGGGAGTGTTATGGGACCATTGCTTTTCACAATATATATAAATGACTTAGTAGATAGTGTCGGAAGTTCCATGCGGCTTTTCGCGGATGATGCTGTAGTATACAGAGAAGTTGCTGCATTAGAAAATTGTAGCGAAATACAGGAAGATCTGCAGCGGATAGGCACTTGGTGCAGGGAGTGGCAACTGACCCTTAACATAGACAAATGTAATGTATTGCGAATACATAGAAAGAAGGATCCTTTATTGTATGATTATATGATAGCGGAACAAACACTGGTAGCAGTTACTTCTGTAAAATATCTGGGAGTATGCGTACGGAACGATTTGAAGTGGAATGATCATATAAAACTAATTGTTGGTAAGGCGGGTACCAGGTTGAGATTCATTGGGAGAGTGCTTAGAAAATGTAGTCCATCAACAAAGGAGGTGGCTTACAAAACACTCGTTCGACCTATACTTGAGTATTGCTCATCAGTGTGGGATCCGTACCAGGTCGGGTTGACGGAGGAGATAGAGAAGATCCAAAGAAGAGCGGCGCGTTTCGTCACTGGGTTATTTGGTAACCGTGATAGCGTTACGGAGATGTTTAATAAACTCAAGTGGCAGACTCTGCAAGAGAGGCGCTCTGCATCGCGGTGTAGCTTGCTCGCCAGGTTTCGAGAGGGTGCGTTTCTGGATGAGGTATCGAATATATTGCTTCCCCCTACTTATACTTCCCGAGGAGATCACGAATGTAAAATTAGAGAGATTAGAGCGCGCACGGAGGCTTTCAGACAGTCGTTCTTCCCGCGAACCATACGCGACTGGAACAGGAAAGGGAGGTAATGACAGTGGCACGTAAAGTGCCCTCCGCCACACACCGTTGGGTGGCTTGTGGAGTATCAATGTAGATGTAGATGTAGATGATCAGCCAGGATGATTATGTACATGTCACCTCTCACCGTACACGTTCATCCACTCGATAAAAGCCGGCCGGGCTGGCCGTGCGGTTCTAGGCGCTACAGTCCGGAGCCGAGCGACCGCTCCGGTCGCAGGTTCGAATCCTGCCTCGGGCATGGATGTGTGTGATGTCCTTAGGTTAGTTAGGTTTAATTAGTTCTAAGTTCTAGGCGACTGATGACCTCAGAAGTTAAGTCGCATAGTGCTCAGAGCCATTTGAACCATTTGAACTCGATAAAATCTGAAACGAGACTCATCCGACCAGGCAACATGTTTCCAGTCATCAACAGTCCAGTGTCGATGTAGACGGCTCTAGGCGAGGCGTAGAGCTTGTGTCAGGCACTCATCAAGGGTACACTAGTGGACCTTCGGCTCCGAAAGCCCATATCGATTATGTCTTGTTGAATGTTTCGTACGCTGACACGTGTTGATGGCCTGGGATTCAAATGTGTAGCAATTTGTGGAAGGTTTGCACTTTTGTCACGTTGAACGACTCTCTGCAGTTGTCGTTGGCCCCGTTCTTGCAGGATCTTTCTCCGGCAGCAGCGATGTCGGAGATTTGATGCTTTACCGCATTCCGATATTCACGGTACACTCGTAAAATGATCGTACGATAAAAATTCCACTTCCTCGTTCTCTTGGCGATGCTGTATCCCATCGCTCGTGCGCCGACTATAGCACCACGTTCAAACTCACTTAAATCTTGATTACCTGCCATTGTAGCAGCAGTAACCAATGTAACAGCAGCGCCAGACACTTGTCTTATAGGCGTTGCCAACCGCAGCGCCGTATTCTGCCTGTATATATATTTGTATATTTGAATACACATGCCTGTACGAGTGTCTTTGGCGCTTCAGTATGAATAAATTCAATTTAAGAGGCCGTTATGCATTAAATCATCGAGATAGAGAACGACAAATATCCCGACGACGAAAGAAGGGCAATAATCCCTTAACCGGACGCCAACATTTTAAACGAATTTAATTAATACTTAATAATAAGCTTTGTTTGTCATGTGGTGACAAGAGAAAATTACTTCGTTTCAACAATTAACACGTCACTTTTAGGAGGTCGTGTTACTGGCATTATTTACGATAAGA
The DNA here is from genome assembly GCF_021461395.2 of Schistocerca americana. NCBI lineage: Eukaryota > Metazoa > Arthropoda > Insecta > Orthoptera > Acrididae > Schistocerca > Schistocerca americana. The sequence continues at coordinate 265,811,753 of NC_060123.1, forward strand.
TTTCATATTATTTGCAGGACATTAATCACCTCGCAAGACAATCTTCTGTGAGAATTAGTTACAGAATTTCTCATCAGATAGCTATGGACTTGAAGCCATTTGCTGAAGAATTAGCAGAAGATTTTGAGGCTCAGCTGACAATGATTACCAAAGACAGTATTGCATTTTATTTGTCACTGGATGACTCTCTTGACTTTTCAGTCATAGCACAGCTGGTAATATTCATTAGTTAGTTCGTTTCGTCCATGTTCCGTGGATTATTTTGTACGATAAACCGTCATGATGTGGAACGAGACATTTTACTTTCACATTGCAAATTAACCTGTACATCTATTTGTGCTCTAAACATCACCATATAATTATTTTTTTCCCCCTGAAATGGAAACAAGGTATACAGATTGAGTTAGCAATTCTTACCCACCACCTTTCACACATTACAGACATAGCAGTTCTTCCACGGCATAGAAGGAGTTGTCAAGGAAAAACTTTTTCAATTTATTTTCAAATTTTGCCTTGCTGTCTGTTAGACATTTTGTACCACTGGGTAAGTGGCCAAAAACTTTTATTGCAGCGTTGTGCACCCTTTTCTGTGCTAAAGACATCCTTGATGTTGAGTAATGAATGCCATTTTTTCATGTAGTATTGTAATTATGTATATTGTTGTTCCTTTTGAACTGTAGTGGGCTATTTTCAACAAACTTCATGAGGGAATAAATACACTGTGAAGCAGTAGTCAGAATGTCCAACTCCTTAAACAGACTTCTACGAGATGATCGTGGGTGAGCACCACATATTATTCTTACAGCACGATTTTGGGCAATTCAGGTCTCCTATCTTAAACACCAGTTACTCCAGAACATTATTCCATATGGCATTACTGAATGAAAATAGGCAACATATGTCAACTTACTGATTTCTCTCTCCCCAAAATTTGCTATGATTCTAAGTGCAAATGTGGCTGAACTAAGTTGTTTTAGCAGTTCGAATTTAAATTCTCCTCATTACGGACACTTAAGAATTTTGAAGTTTCCACCCTATGTCATCACCATGTGTTACACTTGTCGCTGGTGTAGTAACCTAGAGGTGCAGAACTGAATATGATGCGTCTTTGTGAAATTCAGTGTGAGACCATTTGCAGAAAATCAGTCAATGATACTTTTGAGAACTTTGTTCACAATTACTTCCATTTCTGTATGTATACTGGGAGAGATTACTGGAGTCATCTGCAAAGAAGAGCTAATTATTCTTGTTGCACATTAGGTGGTAGATCATTTACATATATGGGAAACTGCAATGGACCTAGGATTGAGCCTTGGGGAACCCCATTCGTGATTTCTCCCCAGTCAGAATTATGTCCCTGGATTCTGTTGGTTGAATTACTACTAAGCACAGCTTTCTGTATTGTTTTGGTTAGATATGACACGATCCATTTGTTGGCTATACCATCAGTCCCATAAAACTTCAATTTATTTAGGAGTATACTATGATTCACACAATCAAATGCCTTGGATAGGTCACACAAAATACATACCGGTGCTATTTTGTTATTTAATGCTTGTAACATCTGCTGTGTGAGCATGAAAATGGTATTCTCAGTAGAGCAACTCTTCTGAAACGCAAACTGTGGTTTGCTGAGGATATTATTGTTGCCGAAGTGAGATACTGTTCTAGAAAACATCACCTTCTCAAAAATTTTGGAAAGTGATGTCAGTAGTTTAATATATTGGTAATAACTGACGTCTCTCTTATCATATTTCTTAAAGAGGGATTTAACAACAGCATATTTTAGTCTCTCTGGAAAATTGCCTTGAGTTAGTCATGCATGATACGAGCTAACCTCCCAAAGATATTCGGGCTCACATGCGGTTCCTCTTCGTCCAAATGTCTTGGCTCAAACTCGTCTAGAGGTTGATCTGCATGTGTCGCATTACACGTCGTAAATTAGACACTCGTGACCCTATGGTTACATTGTCTGGCTGATGGCAAGTCTGCGATATTGTATGAATAATACTACTTTAATATAACATATAACAACAGTAAAAGTAATATCGGGAGCTAAATTAACGACCCATAAATGATGAAGCTCACAAAGTTGCCATTTGGTTAGAATAATGTTTATTCAGAAAGCAACTAATAGGGAAAGTGGTCGTATTTAGAATTACTATTACACTAGAGCGCATATCCATTTGACACAGTTCGATCATGCACAACCTCATCGCAAATCGCCAGATCAATACTCCACCTCGTTAACTACGCAAAAAGTTAGAATTCACGCCAGGTGTGCGGCTGCTCACCGCTGAGAGACTAACTCCCGCGATACCACAAAATGCAAAATCTTTTGAGTCGTTTCGCTTCCTAGTTACCTAAAGGCCGACCGTCCCCTTTCATGTCTCCGCCAGCATTGTCCCTCTGCCCGTCCCCGGCCGCGTTTCCTGCGGGCCTAACATCCTCGCTCAACTGACTAGGGCAGTTCCCTTTCCTGCAACCGTCCATCTGATTGGGTACAGATTAGTCTTCATTATTTTACTTTTTAACACATTTAAATAATCAAAGCTTGACCACTTTAACGTTCTGAATAAAGTAACAATAATATCTATTACATAATAAACGTTAAAATCTTTACATTGTACCAATACAATTTCCTTCTTAACTTTGAATATCATGGCCAGTAGCCTTGCACCAATGTGCTTTCTGATACATAAAGAAAGAACAAAAGAACTAAATTTTAGAACAAATATTCTATTACCTAATGATTCAATAAGGTGTCATGCTGTCATCGTTCAAAGTGTTTTGTGTGGAGAAAATGATGATTTGATACTTAACTGAAAATACTGATAATTTAAATTTAGTATATCTCTTGAACAAATAAAGTTATAGAGTTGATACAACATTTGTCATTTTAATGATGCGCTTCTATATGGAATGTTGATTGTTAAGGTCGACCAAAGCGGTTAACTTCTAGTATTCATGTTTAGTTACAAAATTTGTTAATTTCACTTTAACACTATATCCTAAACTATTATAGATACGATCAACATTCAAGTTTTATTGGGATCATTATAAAAATTTATGAAGAAAGGTTGATTAAAATTACTGTGGCTTCATTTCCTGAATTATTAAAGAATTAAATAGTTTTCATAAATGTTTCCCTTTATGGCCGATCTTAGGTCCGTTGTATTTAACACTCCTACGTCTCCCTAGCCACAGACAGGTCCTACGGGGTTTCCCTATGACGTAGGTTCTCGTCTGTCTCACTCGTACACTACAGCACATGGGCGTCATTCAGCACAATATATGCCTGTGAATTTCTCCATCTCGTGGCGAATCTGTGTCTTTGTGGCACATGGTCCTGGACGACAGGGTTCGTTTCACAATTTCTGAAGGCTGATTCTTTCGGCCATGTACTTAAATGAGAGTGAAATGCTCGTTAACTCACAATTACATATCTCGGACAATATCGGAATTATTATATAGGAACAAATCTTTTGTATTCTACTGGAAGCACCATCAAAACCAGAAAAGATTTTATTCTTGAGAGAATGTATGACCCTCTTAATTTCAGAAGTATAAGTTGGTGGTACATTCATATGATGTTATTTTATGAGAATTACTTCTTAACATATTGCTGTGATCTTTCTCTTCAGCTGTTGGTCCCTGTGCTTTCTACCACGCTTAAGAAATGATTATTAAATACATTTCCTACCTGTGATTTGTCATTTATAACCCTTCCATTCAATTCAATAGTAACGTTATCCTCTTCTGTAGTTGTTTATCCTGTCTCTTGCTTCACTATATTCCATACTGCCTTAGCTCTGTTGTCAGATGTACTGATATCTTATATTATATGCATGTATCTTGATTTTTTAATAACCTTTCTTACTAATTTTGAGTAGTTTTTGTAGTGCACAACTACTGCAGGGTCTCTACTTGTTCTTGTGGAAAGAAACATTTCCCTTTTCCTTTCACAACATACTTTAATTCCCTCAGCGATCCATGGTTTTTTAAATGCTGTTTAATGTCCCTTGTGATTAGCTTATGTGGAAAGCTATTTTCAAATACAGATATAAATTTATCATGGAATAGATCAAACTTTATAATGGCATTTGGTTCTCTATAAATGTCATCCCAGGTTGTTTACTGTAAACTACTCTTAAAACATTTGCCCAGTAGTCATTATGTTCTAATTGACTTCCACTGCGGGGTATCCAAACTGTAAAGCACTGTGTCATTTATCCTGACTAATTATGCATCGTGATCAGAGAGAGCAATTGTTACTGGGTAAACATTTATTTTCTTGCTTTGTGTCTCATCAAAGAAAACGTTATCAAGTAGAGACCTACCATCTTTATCGACCCATGTTGAAAAGTTAACTACTGAGAGCAAACTGTAGGATCCAAATAAGGTATCCAGATCATTTTTCATGTCAGAATCCTTTAGAACATCTACATTGAAGTCACCACAGACTATAAACTTCTTGCTGATGTGTGGTGTGCGTAGTGTAAGACCTTCGGTACACACACCATCAGATTATTTGACTTGTCGCTCTAATGAAGTAGGCGAGTGTCAGCAATATGTCTCGTGGTCTTATCATGGCATGTTTATCTTCTGACATTAGGTCAGACGATAGAAATGCCATTTGCACGCTTAGAGTAGCGGATTGACGGTGACCAACTTTAAACAGAACTTGATTTATTTTCACACACATTTATTAAAATGATAACAATCATAAGCCTCACTTAACTTGATTCTGGATGCTATTTACAATTGACAATCTGAAGTTCCTTTGGTCTTGATCCTATTCTCACATATCTCTGATATTTGACAAAGTGTCTATACATTTCTCTTCGTGGCTATGTGCAGGAATATGATAATCTTATTAGGTGCAGACTGAAACTTGACTATAGACTGGTACAGACTAATGCAGACTAATGCAGACAAATGCAGACTGACTAATCGAAGGTCTGTACACTCGTTATAATATCTCGCGCTTTCAGGTATCACTGCGTGAGTGTGATCCGCGAGGAGAAAAGGTTCTACGTTAGCAGCAATCTCATTGGCTGCGTTACATATTAATATGCGGATCGGCGGAAGCAGAATTTGGTCCGTCTCTAAGACAGCGCCATCTCGTAGTGCGGAGATGGACGAGCGCTGCGCCTGCGCTGTTGTGCTTAGCAGGGCGTGCTCTAGTGGGATTGTTGTGTACGCACTGACTACGCGGAACTATGTACACAACATGATGTCTGACAGAAAGCACAGTAATGAATAGAGGCTCCTCATAAACGATTCGAAATTTTCCAATGGGGCTCTATATACTGTTACAATTAAGTGACCTGTTTTTCAGCATTAATTCACAAGCACACACTTCTACCTGCTGATCACTATAAAATCTGCTTGTGTCAATGCGTTTGAACTTGTATTCTGTCTTAATATATGCAACAACTCCTCCTTTTTCCATATTAGTTCAGCATGAGTAAGCTGCTATACTGTAATCTTTTATATGTAACTTATCTAACCCTGTGGTTATGTAGTGCAAGTTAACTAGCTGAGCATTACTATTCCGAGAAACTAGCTGCGCAGTGCTGTAGTCCTATCTCAGACTTCTTCTCTTAAAACATAACATTATTCAAAATTTGTATTCTTTCCGCTTTCCAATATGTACATCACATTCCGCCTTGTTATCCTTTACAATAGATCTTTCTTCTTCTGACAGACAGAATCAAAAGTCAACACACTCCAAATAAGAATGTATCAGACTGCACAATGGGAAACACTGCGCCACAACAAGAGCAAAGATTGCATAAGAGTAACATAATTTGCTATGTCTCTGACATGCACGTCGATAACCTACAAAAATCAAAATGACATGCCACCTTACTGGTTCTACTTTCTCAAATGGCCGTGAACCGAGCATGCATTTGAATTCTTCTTCCATATCCTTGTAGCAAGAACAGCGAAACCTTGATTACATATCAAACTACAAACAGTAAACATTATTACTCAACTCTTGTTGGAAATTATCATGCGGATAATATTTCGAATCAACGTAAACTTTGGCATTTAGTAGCTTTCAGTCCCCCTCCCCTGAACCATGGACCTTGCCGTTGGTGGGGAAGCTTGCGTGCCTCAGCAATACGGATGGCCGTACCGTAGGTACAACCACAACGGAGGGGTATCTGTTGAGAGGCCAGACAAACGTGTGGTGCCTGAAGAGGGGAAACAGCCTTTTCAGTAGTTGCAGGGGCAACAGTCTGGATGATTGACTGATCTGGCCTTGTAACACTAACCAAAACGGCCTTGCTGTGCTGGTACTGCGAACGGCTGAAAGCAAGGGGAAACTACAGCCGTAATTTTTCCCGAGGGCATGCAGCTTTACTGTATGGTTACAGAAGAATGCTGAAGATTAGATGGGTAGATCACATAACTAATGAGGAGGTATTGAACAGAATTGGGGAGAAGAGGAATTTGTGGCACAACTTGACAAGAAGAAGCGATCGGTTGGTAGGACATGTTCTGCGGCATCAAGGGATCACAAACTTAGCATTAGCGGGCAGCGTGGAGGGTAAAAATCGTAGAGGCAGACCAAGAGATGAATACACTAAGCAGATTCAGAAGGATGTAGGTTGCAGTAAGTACTGGGAGATGAAGAAGGTTGCACAGGATAGAGTAACATGGAGAGATGCATCAAACCAGTCTCAGAACTGAAGACCACAATAACAACAGCTTTCAGTTGCCGGCTTCGCTAGAATTGCGTTTTTGGTTCATCTTACTGTCAGTTTTTTGTGTGGATCTTATGAATCGAAGCATTTGTAGATGAAAAGCTGTTTAAGTAGCTTTTCTGGGGGACATTTGGTACTGTGAGGCGTGTAAACATTTCCCATTAATAGAAACTTAAAGGTAATTGAACTCCCACACTTAATATCAGTAAAAACTTTAAGCTTTCCTAAACTTTGGCATGCTTTAGCGACGGGAGCCTCATGCTGCATGACGCTCATTAGTTTGTTTCTTGTAATAGCTAACTACACTGCTGTTTGTTGTTTCGTAAAAATTCATCACATCTATCGTAGGAAGCTAAAAGTTAATTAAAATTTCTCTTTACTGTATTTATGTGTTCGCTACTCATTTCTGCTCCTGTCCAGCTTCCTTATGACAACAGCTGCTGCACCACTCTGTAGCCCACCTCTCCTTACCGTACACAAACACAGACACTCTTTCTTTCCTTTGTCTCTGTTAGTGCATTTTTAAGTACCACAACCCTTGTCACTAACAAATGGATTGTACCTCAAAGTTTATCGGATTTTCTGTTTATCTGTCGGAAGTCCGTCTCGAAATTTGTGTTAACTATGAGTCGTTGCTGGAGTACTGGTTTTTCATAATTCTGTAATGGATACTGCTAGAACGAATATATCACTAAACTAATTTTAGACTGATCTATTGAATGTGCGTATAAATTCCGCTTTACGAATGATTTTGCTCGTAAAAGGAAACAAACTGACGCTATCCATGGACACTGAGCGTCACATGAAAGACGTGATGAGCAGTATTCATTTGAGCTGACTCTAGCGACACGCTGCAAAAACTAAGACATATACATGCTGAAACACTAGAGAGAGTGCATTTGATGACCCTTAGGAGAGATACTGTGTGCATATTTATAAATGTATGAAAAGCCATAGGAGAATTTTATATGTCAACAGGACAGGTGTTTGATCTTGAAACTAATCCAACAGATAGACTGATATGTAATATATATATATATATATATATATATATATATATATATATATATATATATATATATATATATATATATATATAATATCAAATTCTCCTGCGGCAAGTTCTCTGACGGCATTCCATAGGTTACTGACACTGATTTTATACTTTGTAAGGAAATATTTAATATTTTTGTGTGTGTCTGAAAGGATATTCATTATTTCAGCTCTGAGATTTATGTCCAAGTGCTTGCGAGGACATGTCATATGCTTGTTTTTGTTCATGGTGTGCTATGTGCTGACTTACTTACATGTCATTATATTATATTAAAATCAGAACTCCAGAAAATTCCATCTGTGTTTTCCTACAGTTAGCTGACGTATTATCAATAACCAAAAACCCTACCGTGCGTGACTGCAGCAGTCTCTGCGTATACTTTTACTTTCAATGAAAATCATGTCAGTTCCTACATGTGTTTGGTAATCGTGCTTTAATTTCATTATCTTGTTTGAAAGTGATAATCAAGTTTGGCATTATCTTGTTTGAAAGTGATGTTACCCAATCCTCGAGCGTGTTTGTCACCAATGACGACCGTCAACCCTCAAATGACGACCCAAACACAAATATTTTAGTATCTCTTCCTGGTTTTCCACAGCCTGGTTAAATTTTTTTTTTTTCTTCCGTGTCCGGATGCACCAATTATATCTTCCCTTCCCAGAAATTAGCAACGTAGATTGCTTTGTCATTGACTTTCAAAATATCATCTTTAGTGCATGTCATAGACATATCTGGGCAGATCAGTAGGTGGTCCAAGTCCTGTATTGCTCCGCATTCACACCTGTCGCCATCACTGTAACCCCATTTAAATAGGTTTGATTTGCACCCAGTTACTCCAGTGCGCAGCCGGTTTAATGACCTCCAAGTTGTAAAAGGTAGTTGAAATCCTGCAGATCCCTCCTCAAGTAGATCCATTGTGGAGTGTGGCACCATTTCTTCCCAAAGAGATAGCCGCCTTGCGGCGGGTTTGGTGACGAGCTCTTCAGTAGTTTCAATGAAACTCCTGCGGGATTTCAGCCGGACACGTTGTTTTCGGTGCATATGCAACGGGTGTCGAGGATCATTCTTTTGTTTTGATCTTTCGATCTCGGCGGCTACTTGTCTGCGGATAGTGGGTGGTGCTATGCCTATGATGGGGTAAATGATGTCTGTGGGAGTTGGTTTGAGGCATCCTGTGGCAATACGTACAGTTTCGTTTACGGCGACGTCAACTTGCTTAGTGTGAGCAGAGTTCCTCCAAACTGGCGCCGCATATTCCGCTGCTGAGATACTCAGCACCAGACCCGTGGTGCGCAAAACATGTGGTTGAGCTCCCCACGATGAACCTGTTAGCTTCCGCAGTATGTTGTTCCTGGCACATACCTTTTTTTTAGTGTTGTGACAGTGCTGCTTAAAAGTAAGTGCTCTGTCCAATGTTACTCCCAGGTATTTTGGGCTGTTTGTATGTTTCAGCTCTTCCCCTTGCCACATGACTCGGAGTTTCCGTTTGGCTTGTTTGTTCCTAAGATGGAAGGCGGATACTTGAGATTTACTAGGGTTTGGTTTGAGATTATTGCCGTCGTAATAGGTAGCAAGTTCTGTTAAGGCTCCTGTGAGATTCTCCTCCACTTGTTCAAAGGTTTTATCCTGTGTGGCCACTGCTGCATCATCAGCATATATGAACATTCGTGTCCGGCGGCTGATGGGAAGATCATTGGTGTAGATGTTAAATAATATTGGAGCCAAGACACTACCCTGTGCAAGTCCATTTTTCTGTGTCCTCCAACGGCTGTTTTTAGATTGTAAGGTTACATAGTAGCGTCTGTTTTGTAGCAGACATTGCACGAACATAGAAAGGGTGTAGTCCTTAGTGACATTATACACTTTCTGGGTAAGCACCTTATGGTTAACTGTGTCATATGCAGCACTGAGATCCAGGAATGCGACCCCAGTTACTTCTCCTCTCTGATAGCCGTCTTCGATGTACTGTGTGAGATTAAGAATTTGGCCACAGCATGATTTTCCTGGTCGGAATCCAGCTTGTTCTTTAATGAGGGCTTTGTCCACATAATCAGCTATGCGTTTGAGGACCATTCGCTCCAGCACTTTAAATAAATGACAAAGCAGTGATACAGGCCGGAAATTTTTAGCTTCAGCTGGGTCTTTCCCTGGTTTTAGTAATGCAATAACCCGAGCTTTCCTCCACAGTTTAGGAATTTGCATTGTTGTAATACAGTTATTCATTAGCTCTAGGATCCATGCTTGTACTCCCGGTCCAAAATGTTTAATTTGCTCAGATCTCAGATCGTCGAGGCCAGCGGCCTTATTGTTTTTCAAATCATTGATGGCATCTTGTAGCTCCTGAATGAAGAACGGGCGAGCTAGGAAGCTAATCTCCTCGTTCAATTTTCTTTTAATTTTGCCATTCCTGATCTTCCTTTTAGTTTTTCCGTTCATGAGTAGTTGGTGAGCTATCTGATCGGGTGTAACTTCACTGTAATTTGGTTGTGGTTCTGTTGGGTCGTTGTTGAGACTTTTGACCAGTTTCCATGCCTTCCTACTGCTGTGCTTCATGTCCGTCTCTTGTAGGAGGTTGCACCACTTTTCCTTTCTCGCTTCGGAGATACCAGACATCAGTGCCTCACCTGCCTGAATCGTTTCCTCTGAGAAGGGGTCCTTATTGTATAGTTCTTCATACTTTTTCAGAGCTTCCTTGCTGCTACCCTGGTTAAATGTAAACACATCATTCTGCTATACCCTCTCCAGTGATGGAACAGTGTTGCTTTCATGGGCTGTCTTGTATATTACACCATCAATGCTGTTACTTGGTGTGACATTATGTTTTTAAAAATACATGTAAATGTTCAAAGCAGACTCCACCAGAATGTACAAACATGACATGACAATGTTCATCTTGCCATAATCTGATAGTCCACAATTTTCGCCAGTACGTTGTCAGGTATTATTAGGCCATTCTTCCTTTTTTCTGAAGTACTGCAGGACAAGTAAATTACTATAAATCACTGTGAAATTAGTATTTCATCTATCCAGTCATGAAGCTGACTATGTGATTACATTAAAAATCAAGGTACTTTATAGGGAGAAAGAGACATGGCTTACACTTTTTTCTGTTCTGTGAATAGGTACATTATAAACTTTTGGATATAGTTAAACATACGAACATGCATAAATATGATTGCAGTCCTGCACCTATATCCAGCATAATCTAATCATCCATATTATTATTAAATTTGAAGCCCAGCACGTGTCATAATGCTGGGTAATGGCCTTTTCCACATGTTTTATGATGTGGAAGATCCATCAGATTCCTGCATGCCTTTTCATAGAAGCTATTTACATATGGCTGCTAGCTGAGGCGTTAATCAGTCGTACATTTGGTTGCATAGAACACATTCATTAAATTCATAGAAGTGTTTTCTTTTGTGTTATTATACACCTTCAGTGTTCATACGAAGTCACCACTGCCATTAAGGCAGCTAGAGTATTTGAGCTGAATATGTTTTCAGTTAGCATAAAATTGCAGCATAGCTGGTACCACTCATGGCTGCATAATGCTACTTTGCTATCACATTGTCGATGATTTTAGAAAACCAGAACCATATTTTACAAGTGTTCTGACACCATTCCAACAAGAAGTTGTTTACATTGAAACTGAATATTGTATTAAAGAGCAATACTTTCGACATTGCAGGTTCAGTGTCACTTGCAGCAATGACAATAACGACTTTAATACACATTACATTTTATTGGAAGTTTTTTTTTTTTTTTTTTTTTTTGTAGTGCTACGACAAGGAACTAATGTGGCTGTACATCTCATGTTTACAGCTCGGCAATGTGTACAGAACGTGTTATTCACCAGCATGTGGTTACTATTACTGTTGCGTAGCATGCAGTCTGTCGAATCATAAAAATGTCAGCATGTTTGTTTTTGCAATATGACTGTATGGTCTGTTATACATGGGACGGGGTGGGATAGGGGGATTGCGAGCACAGAAAGTCCACGTATTATGTACAGTAGCATCAAGCACTTGGCACCACAGTCGCAGCATGATCCAGCTGAGCTAGGCGCTTCAGATCACACCACACACACCTGACACGTTTTCATACACCCAAAACACACATGGCCCTGATTTGCTGTTCTCCTTTTTGGTTCTGGTGCCTGTGTTGGAAAGAAAGCAGAGGTGTTCAGGATATAGTTCTTCTTTTAATCTTATATGAGTTTGTGGGAAAAAGACAGGTGTGTTCCAGATGCGATTCCCCTTTTCAGCTCAGACAAGTGTGCTTCATTTATAACACACAGATCTTGAAAAATTGTATCACAAACGGTAGGACATCAGTTGCGGTTTGACAGGTAGTTGTCACAGATGTGTGTGGGGGGAAAGCCACGACCCCAGCATGTGACTCTAGCTAATGGTGTGAGACCCCTCAGTTCATCAAAGTCTTCCAGCCTGTGTATGCATGGTGTAACCAGGGTGGATGCCACCTACAGATGCATATGCTGCAAACTGCAGAGGAGTGGTAGTGGTGGAAGGATGTGAACAAGATGAAAATTGCAGGGAGCTTGTTCAAACTAGCCACCTACCACACCCACCAATTAGTTTGCTTACCCATAGGGCGTGTGCTGCCGACAGCCATCTCTTGCAGCAATGTCTCTTGGATGAATGCTGCTATAGTGCCCATTTGTTGCTCTAGCACTCATGCAGAAACTGTTCAAATAAATAATAATGTAACAGCATGCAAAGGTGTTTAAATGAAACACCTATGCACATAAAAATGGGGTGGAGGATTGGAGGGGTAGAGGAATTGTGAAGTAAATGAGGGGTGGGGGAGATGGGAGAACTGTGGGGTGGGCAGAGGCTGACCTTGAAGGAGGAGATGTTGCCCATGAAAGGGAAGAGGGACCTTGTAGGGTGTCCCTGAGGCATGGAGGTGGTGTCCTTGAGTGATGGCTTTAAGATCGAGAGGGTCACCTTGAAGTGTAACAAAAATGTCATTCATCCTTTCCTGTTATACCTATCATTACTCCATATGACATTGATTTATGAAGATAGTGTAACTAATCTGAATTGGGCAGTTACAAAAAGAATATTGGACAATGTTCATGCGAAGTCAAAGTTGTGAATCACATAAAATGCTGAAAAGAATATGTGTATAATTTAACGTCAGCTTTTCAATGTATTTTTGGTGGTTTCTGGTCTTTCCCTGAGATTTATGTACTACGTTACATGATATAGATTATTGCTTGCAAATGTGAAAGATTCCACGTCATTTAAAAAATTAAATGCAACTGATAGTAGGTGCACTCCAGTGTTTAATTTCATTACACCCTTGGTGTACTTAACTTTGCTAAGGAACCAGTGTAGAAAAATCATGTTAGTTAACAGGATTATGCTGTCACATTACATTACACTCGCTATCAAACCTAGTTTCTGAACTTTTACATTACGTGTTGTCAGAAAATGCAGTGAGCTGTTCTATTTTTGTTTCCTGTTAGCTATGGACTTTCCTAATGTTACAGACAAGTTCTATTTCAATTGTATATATTATTAAGCAAGTCATTTCAGTCATTTTTTTCTCCCGTATGTGTCAGTCAGTCAAGAGAAGTAAGTGAATGTTTGTAGAAGTACAGATAAGTAGCTGAGAGGTATGCCCAGGTTAAACATTTGAGTTAACCAGATGTCGTGGTTGGTGACTCAAATTATGATACTATGCCCCAAAAAACTTTTTGTCTGGCGTTCCATGCCTGCCTGACAGGTGGTTTTTAAAATGTACTTCATTACTCTTGTTCCACGGATGAAATATTGCCTAATACGCTACACAAAATGCTGCAAGAAACTTTTTTGACACCAGGGCTTTTGCCCGAATTATAAGAATGTCTTATTTATGTCAAACGTGCTGGTGCATTCACTATAGAAAAATGTAGAAATAAAGAAAACTTAAATACCGTCATATGTTTTTTTGCTGAGAACAGTTGGCATAGCTCAACAGTGCTATTAACTGTAGTGACAGAAGCAACAACAATTATGGTAGCAGCAACAAAAACACTATAGAAAAACAAAAAACTAAAAACTGAAAAAACTTTGCTTCATCATCTCCATTCGTATTTTGTCCACACATGTTGGCATATATCAACAGGAGTATTAACAATAGCAGCAGCAGCAGCTGCAATAAAAATCGTGGCAGCAGCAATAAAAACGACAACAAAGTAAACAGTGCTGCAAATGTAATAATTGTATGCGATATAAATAGTCACAGAAATATAAGACTCATCATGGTGGAATATCTCTCAGGATTTCAAATGTAAATTATGCCTCGTACACAAATAACTGAAGAGAGCGTAGTCCAGGGGCACTACTCCTGTATGACTTCGACAGCTGTCTCTCGCCAACAGAGGACAGCCACATCCTCGATACTTGCAAAGCGGGTTGCTGACATATCGCCTTCACTCTTTACAATCGTTAATAGTTGTAGTACCGCACAGTACTTCTAACATTCGACATTAATCGTGAACTCATCATGGACTTTTAGTTACCTGCACTGCCAAATGATCGCGAAAAGAAGGTGTAATTGCTTATCTATGGACGATTCCACGGCTTAGAAATAAGTTATGTGGCATGACGCCTCTTTGAGAAAATTTATCGTTATCGATTCCTCGAGTGAACGAATTTCCATTTCAGTTACAATGAAAATAATTATTTTACATTAAAAGTTTCTTGTAACAGCTTACTAGCGCCTGACCTTTAAACTGTAAAGACGCAATGCACTGGCAAGTAAACATAAACGTCCGGCCAATGCAAGACTGTCAGGAAAACAGGTTTGGCACTCTATTGCCCGCCTGGTGTGTGTTTCACAGAAACCGTTCGAATTAGCAACCACCACCTGGGTAAGTGTATCCTTCTACGTTACGAACTGTAAGTTCACTGACAGTCTGACAAATATACCAGCAACAGAAGCACACACATATGCTCGCACGTGAGACGTCCTGCCTTTCTCAGTATAGGAACAGAATAGTATACAACTGATTGCAGGTTTCGGGTTATTCGTCAAAAATCTACTCTTTCATCGAGTGCAGCCCGTCATTTACACTCATTTCAGGCAACAATAGTCAAGGGTGCTATCACACAACATTGTTCGCATAATGTTCTCTATTTTCTACAGCAGAATAACCTTCCGAACTTTTTATCCGCTGTTCAAGGGCACATTGTACATATATTTACACTCATTATCATCATCAGCAATTCTAGATAAAGTCCACCTCGGTAATTTTCCATGAATTACTTTCGGCGATAGACTTTTGTGTAGCTCCAGCATTCAGTTAGATCGTGTTGTTCACTCTTCCTTACCGTTTCTGATTCAACAACGAACGTCCTTGGTTCATTTAACCTCCGTTTATATAGCTGCATTTTCCGCCCAATTCTATTTCCTTTTCGTTATAGTTATGACTAAGTCTTGCACTTAATTCTGGTCCTTCAACTCTTTGATTTTCTTTATTTCCTAGTAATATCCAGCATGAATCTTTACATTACCTATTTAGAAACCCGAGGTTTTTGTATAGTTTAGCCCGTATGGGGCAGTAGATAACCAAAGAACGTATACAGGGTGAGTCACTTAACATTACCGCTGGATGTATTTCGTAAACCACATCAAATACTGACGAATCGATTCCACAGACCGAACGTGAGGAGAGGGGCTATTGTAATTGGTTAATACAAACCATAAAAAAAGGCACGGAAGTATGTTTTTTAACACAAACCTACGTTTTTTTAATGGAACTTCGTTAGTTTTGTTAGCACATCTGAACATATAAACAAATACGTAATCAGTGCCGTTTGTTGCACTGTAAAATGTTTACTACATCCGGAGATATGGTTCAAATGGCTCTGAGCACTATGCGACTTAACTTCTGAGGTCATCAGTCGCCTAGAACTTAGAACTAATTAAACCTAAGGACATCACACACATCCATGCCCGAGGCAGGACTCGAACCTGCGACGGCAGCGGTCACGCGGTTCCAGACTGAAGCGCCTTTAACCGCACGGCCACACCGGCCGGCCATCCGGAGATAGTGTAACCTAAAGTTGACGCTTGAGTACCACTCCTCCGCTGTTCGATCGTGTGTATCGGAGAGCACCGAATTACGTAGGGATCCAAAAGGAACGGTGATGCACCTTAGGTACAGAAGAGACTGGAACAGCACATTACGTCCACATGCTAACACCTTTTTATTGGTATTTTTCACTGACGCACATGTACATTACCATGAGGGGTGAGGTACACGTACACACGTGGTTTCCGTTTTCAATTACGGAGTGGAATAGAGTGTGTCCCGACATGTCAGGCCAATAGATGTTCAATGTGGTGGCCATCATTTGCTGCACACAATTGCAATCTCTGGCGTAATGAATGTCGTACACGCCGCAATACGTCTGATGTAATGTCGCCGCAGGCTGGCACTTTACGTTGTTTCATATCCTCTGGGGTTGTAGGCACATCACGGTACACATTCTCCTTTAACGTACCCCACAGAAAGAAGTCCAGAGGTGTAAGATCAGGAGAACGGGCAGGCCAATTTATGCGTCCTCCACGTCCTATGAAACGCCCGTCAAACATCCTGTCAAGGGTCGGCCTAGTGTTAATTGCGAAATGTGCAGGTGCACCGTCATGCTGATACCACATACGTAGACGCGTTTCCAGTGGGATATTTTCGAGCAACGTTGGCAGATCATTCTGTAAAAACACGATGTATGTTGCAGCTGTTTGGGCCCCTGCAATGAAGTGAGGACCAATGAGGTGGTCGCCAATGATTCCGCACCATACATTTACAGTCCACGGTCGCTGTCGCTCTACCTGTCAGAGCCAGCGAGGATTGTCCACGGACCAGTAATGCATGTTCCGTAGATTCACTGCCCCGTGGTTTGTAAAACCCGCTTCATCGGTATACAGGTAGAACTGCAACGCATTCTCTGTTAATGCCCATTGACAGAATTGCACTCGATGATTAAAGTCATCACCATGTAATTGCTGATGTAGCGACACATGAAACGGGTGAAAGCGGTGACGATGCAGTATGCGCATGACACTACTTTGACTCAGTCCATCGGCTCTCGCAGTGTCCCGTGTACTCATGTGTGGGTTCATGGCAACAACAGCTAACACACCAACTGCACCCGCTTCTCCTGTGACGGGCCTGTTACGGACCCGTTTGCGTGCTACGATCATACCTGTTGCATACAGTTGGCGGTAGATGTTTTGCAATGTGCGGCACGTTGGATGCTCTCTGTCCGGGTACCGTTTTGCATACACCCTGCAGGCTTCAGCTGCATTTCGTCGACACTCGCCATAGATGAGTATCATCTCCGCCTTTTCAGAGTTCGAATACACCATGGTCACAGTTCCTACAACACTACACTATCACAGACGTTTGGTAACACGGTGTACTACAGCTGGTCTGCGTGCGGAGACGAATGCAGAATGACAATAGCAGCAAGCGCTACATGCGGACACTGCGACAGCTAGACCAAACCACAACAGTGCTCTACAGCCACACTCGTAAACACGGTCGTCATCGTAAACATGTCCCTGCAGATGCTGCCCGCCGACCGTGGCCCGTGTTTGTTCCAACACGCAACTGAACGTCGAAGGTTTCAAGCGTCAACTTCAGGTTACAATATCTCCGGATGTAATTAACATTTTGCAATGCAACAAACGGCACTGATTATGTATTTGTTTATATGTTCAGATGTGCTAACAAAACAAACATGGTTCCATTTAAAAAAACGTAGGTTTCTCCTAAAAACATACTTCCGTGCATTTTTGTATGGTTCGTCAGTGTTTAATGTGGTTTACGAAATATATCCAGCGTTAACGTTAGGTGACTCCCCCTGTAGACTACGTCCCAGAGAGGAGAAGGAAACGTGGTCGACAGCCTATAAGACCGATTAAAAATATCAAGTATGTTTTAAAAGTCCTTGTCGCACATTCGTATGTCAGAATTAGAAATATACACTGGCTGCAGATTGTACTGAATGCATGTCGGATTCTTAGTGCTGAGAACTGTAATTAGTAGGTAAAAGGCGCATTACGCTTGTTTCCTGTATTTATTTATTTAAGTGTCCATCCAGACGTCATCTCCAACTGCCGTTAAATACAAATACTAAGGAACTTCTCTTTATATTCAGTTTTAATCTGCATTTTTTTCTATTGGCAGTTTGTATATTACCTCAGCTATATTTTAACTGATTTTAAGACTTACTATTGGACTTAATTGCGTTGAAATATTCCATTGCTAGTTGAAGTTTACGTGCATTATGGGCAAAGTCATCAGAAAAACAAAGTTCGTTGAGATAGTCTCCATTCACATATATACCTTCGTCGGTTTCACATGATAAGGAACATGGAAATTGCTGTAGGTTTTCTAAAAGATAATTTTGTCGGAACGGAAACTTGTGCTGAATTTTTGCAAGCTGTACTTACTGAACCGCCTGATTTCTGGCTTGTCGTCGATAATGTTTCTGAATAAACGCATCGGGCAAGTGTTGGCAACTCAGTTTGTTGAGGGCCAGACGTGTAATTCAGCGGTTCACTTTCCGGTGACCAGTTATCTCTGATAGCCAGCTTCCATTGTTGCAATGCCCCCAAATCATTGCCCTGCTAAATTGCTGCTCAGTCGGAGGAAGACTATGCTGCAATAAATTTAATAGCACAAACCTATTAAAATAATATGTGGTCGGTAAAACCAACCGACTGTTACAAAACGCTGCACAGACGTTAAGGAGACAAAGAGAAAACTTCAGAAAAAAATTCCGAGTCATTTTCTAAGCCGCGTGGTTTGAGGTGTCATGTCACGGATTGCGCGGCCCCTCCCACCGGAGGTTCGAGTCCTCCCTCGGGCACGGGTTTATGTGGTGTTCTTAGCATCAGTTAGTTTAAGTACTGTGTCAGTCTAGAGACCGATGACTTTAGCAGTTTGGTTCCTTAAGAATTCACACACATTTGAACATTTTCATTTTCTAAGATTAGCATAACCTGTTAATGCTTTTGAATTATTACCACTGTTGACTGCGGCAAGTGCAGATAGCGGAGTCTAGTTACGAAACTGTGTGAGACGAGTTTCTCTACAACGTTTGGTGCAGTTAATAGTTTCAATACGTACATTCACCTTCTGTAAATGACCCTGAGCCGTATACCTTCTTGGCGAAGTTTACTCCTCTTGTACAAGGAATTTGTTTTTTGAACTGTAACACCGAGAGAGGTGGTGCAATAGTTAACCCGCTGTAGGCGATCTTCAAATTCAATCCACATTCAGCGTTTATGAGGTTCCCCAAACTTATCTACGGTAAATGCAGGGAAAGAACACACATGACTTCCTTCCATATCTAATCCGACAAGCTGTAGATGGTGCACGGTCTTTAAACACAGCTCCGTTGCTCTTCTTACACGTACAAGGCCAGAACAGAGAAGGAAAAACTGTCCACTTTTCTGTTTCGATTATAAAAGATGGAGAAAATCAGACTGATAATAACTTCAGAGCAGCACAGTAGACGTAAGATCGAGCAAAATTTTCTAGATTAGCGTAGTTTCAAAGGCACTTCGGCCACAAAAAGGCAACCATACAGTGACGAGCTCGAGGAAGACACCCACTGAAGGCCACTCGCAAGAATTTTTGAGGTCACAACAGTAATCCACAACATATCAGCAAATTTCCAGAAGGCATGCGAATCTATTATGTTGGATGCAGAAATTTCAAGTCCAACCTAAAAAAATGTTCAAATGTATGTGAAATATTATGGGACTTCACTGCTAAGGTCATCAGTCCCTAAGCTTACACACTACTTAACCTAAATTATCCTAAGGACAAACACACGCACCCATGGTCGAGGGAGGGCTCGAACGTCCGCCGGGACCAGCCGCACAGTCCACGACTGCAGCGCCCGAGACCGCTCGTCTAATCCCTCGCGGGGCTATCCTAAATAAAAATAAGAAGCACCACGAAGGAATTAACCAAATGGGGCAGAAATCGGTAGATATGATGTACTTCTACAGAGGAAGAAATGATCGCCGCCCTGTGTGGCCGAGCGGTTCTAGACGCTTCAGTCTGGAACCTCACTGCTGATACGGTCGCAGGTTCGAATCCTGCCTCGGGAATGGATGTGTATGATGTCCTTAGGTTAGTTAGGTTTGAATAGTTCTAAGTTCTAGGGGACTGATGGCCTCAGATGTTAAGTTCCATAGTGCTCAGAGTCATTTTTGAAGAAATGATCACAATTTCAGAAAAATTATGTGATCCTGCTCTGGCCCTCACACAAGCAGCTGTTCATATCGGCATTGACACAGTTGTCGGATACCCTCCTGATGATTATTGCACCAAATTGTATACAATTGGCGAGTTAGGTCGTCAAAATTCCTAGGTTGTTTGGAGATCTTGCCAATAACCTCACAAAATTTCTCAGTTATGTGATCCAGCGACCACGCTAGCCAAGAGTGTGTTTGGCAAGCTCGAAGACAAGCTGTAGAAACTTTCGCCATGCGTCAACGGTCAATATCTTGCTAAAACGTAACCTCAAGATGGCTTGCCAATAAGGGCAACAAAACTGGGTCTAAAATATCGATGAGGTACTGCTCTGCTGTAAGGTTTCCGCGGACGACAACCAGCGCGGTTCTTCTATGAAGTAAATGGAAATCCAGACCACCACTCCCGGTTGTCAGGCAGGGCGGCGGGAGACAGTCGGAATGTTACCCAACTGCTGTCTAGGGCGACTCCAGACAGATCTACGCTGGTCATCGGGGCAAAATTCGAAGCGGGACTCATCACTGAAGACAGCTCTACTCCAGTCAATGAGATTTCAGGGTGAAGACGAGTCTGGAGACGCCTTGGACAGTGGCGGGTTGCCAACCTGACTGTCGCACGCCTTACGGCCAGACAACCGCGAGTGATGGGATGCCATTTCTTTTCGTAGCAGGAGCGCTTTGGTTTTAATCCGCACCATCCTAACACCTTGTTTATTTGCCAATGATCACAAGCCATCCTGGGCTTTCATTTCAGCAAGATAATGTCCGCCGGCACACGTCGAGAGCCTCTATTGCTTGTCTCTGTGTTTGCTAAACTCTATTACAGCCAGCAAGGTTGCCAGATATCTTCACAATTAAGAACGTTTGGAACATTATGGGCAGGGCCCTCAAACCATTGTGGGATTTTGGCGATATAACGCGCCAGCTGGAAATAACCTGGCACGATATCCCTCAGGTGGACGTCCAATAACCTTGTTAGTCAATACAAAGCTGAATAAGTGCTTTCCGAGCTGCCAAAGGTGGACCAACTCATTATTTACTAGCTCAATTATTCAAGATCTTTCTCTTGAATAGGTCATAGAGTTTTCTAAAATTTTAATCATTTGTTTCTTCGCGCATGTACATCATATCTGCCGACTTCTATCCTGTTCGGATAATTTCTTCGTACTGCGTCATAGTTTTGTCTTAGAGTGTATTTTCTGTAAGGCACGTGACAGTTTACACTTACTGATCTACTACACTTGTTAGAATAAAGGATCATTCATGCTGTCTATAAACTAATCAAAGTTAAAACATGTGTTCTGAGAGTATTATTAATAACAATGTCACCTTACAGTACCCAATGTCCGCTGTTTTACTGGAGTGCTCTTTCCGTAGTAAAACTTGTTTTCTCAAAAAATTAGTGATAGCACGCTACATTTAGCGTACTTCAGTTCGTAGTCAAGTTTTGTACAGGTAACAGAAACTTCGCGTCTGCTGTAACCAACAATGAAGAGAAATATAAAGTTTGCCTAGACTGTTTAACTGAAATCTTCATCTTACTAACTGCGCCTTAGGCTCATCGGCTGTTACGTGGTGTCAGTTAGTTTGAATGCACACACTTATGAGTCCGTCACTGATTTCTTGTTGTTATACGTCCGGTAGTTAATTTTGATCTATGGTCATTAGGAAAATTTTTCTAAGTTATAACGTTCTCTACTGTGCACTGATCGTATACAGTTTGGTTTTCACCACCCAATACGTCATAGCATTCACCTAGTACGATACGGGATAGACTCCAGTTCCAGACCAAACACAGCATGTTATGGTGTCATAGTTCAAACTTCCAGATCAACACAAATTGTTCTCTAGGCAATAAAATATCATTACCTTTTATCCTAAACAAACAGAAAACATCTCTCGAACGGACTTCATTTCGCAAGAAAGAGGAACTGAAAGGGAAAGAATATTATTGTTCAGTGTCCCGTCGACATAAGCAGAAACTCTTTAATAGATTAGTAATTTTTACAAAAATGGTTCAAATGGCTCTGAGCACTATGGGACTTAAATTCTCAGGTCATCAGCCCCCTAGAACTTAGAACTACTTAAACCTAACTAACCTAAGGACATCACATAAATCCATGCCCGAGGAAGGATTCGAACCTGCGACCGTAGTGGTCGCACGGTTCCAGGCTGTAGCTCCTAGAACCGCTTGGCCACTCCGGTAACTTTTACACATTACTGAATTAAAGTCTTCCACCACATTTAGCTGTCTGCGTGCTGGAGGGTGACGTCAGGAACTACTGTATGGATTTTGATACGGTTTTCGCAAATGGACTGATTAACGGCGAATTTTTATAATCTACTGCCACTGCGCGAGAAACGTTGTCAAGCGGTAGATATTAACTGCTACCCGTGCAAAGCCCAGGCCGGTCGTTAGTTTAATTCGTCCAAGCGGCACTGAGAGTCAAAAGTGATATCCATCGCTCCGAAACAGCTGCAAAGTTAAAACGTATCTATCTTACCTCCTCACGCTCTTTGTATCGCCTCGCACATATATTTACCATGCACATAAACTGGAGCTTGATAGGTTACAACATTGCTGCATTACGTCATTTAGTCCGTTGACACATTGCTGTAGCAACTCTTTCCTTGCGAGGAGCTTGTGGTACAGACTCAGATGGAACATGCGCCCTATGTGGCCCTAGAATCTTATCTCCTCGCAGTAACGTCATCTGTGACGCAGTGTCGCGAGTCTCGCTGAGTGGGCAAGTAGCGCACCGAAAACTAATGAACCCTATCGATCCTATATTTTCAATGTGTCTTTTCTAATATCCCTTCTCCCCATCTTCTTTGAACTTTATTCAACAAAACGCCCAGACATTTCTCGGCCCATTGTATAAGTGAAAAAGGATCCTCGTGGATGAATGTTTTCTGGTGCAAACATGACATCTGCTTATTTATTGCGCATGCCTATTATAAGTACAAAGGGAATGGACGGTTAGATGTCAATGAAACAAAGGTCCACAGCCGGATGGTTTCGCCGACACGATGTTCAAATGGCTCTGAGCATTATGGGACTTAACTTCTGAGGTCATCAGTCCCCTAGAACTTTGAACTACTTAAGCCTAACTAACCTAAGGACATCACACACATTCATGCCCGAGGCAGGATTCGAACCTGCGAGCGTAGCGGTCGCGCGGTTCCAGACTGTAGCGCCTAGAACCGCTCGGCCACATAGGTCAGCCGACATGATGTGTTACGACTGGATGAATCTACGATAACACCTTATAACAGCCTTCCCAGCATCCATACTGCAGACAGCCACCTGAAGACAAAGATATTACGAGTCTTTCACACGGTAATAGTTCAAATGAAGGCAGGCTAGACGCTTCTCATCGACGGCTGTACATACTCAAATATTTTAGGCGTGTTCCGAATCATTTGACAATTATCCACAACGGGTTCCCGGACTTCGTCGACAATAACAAGGTAGATGCAACGCAAAAGTTAAAGAAACTTTTGTAAAGAAATTTTGTAAAAGTGAAACTCGCAAATAAATAACGTGAGATGTTTATTAGTTTCAACTGATTAGTCTGCCATCTTCAGCTCTGTAATAATAACATAAAATTGGACAATAGTAAGGTACAAGAAGGGACTTAAATAATGCAGGCAAGAAGTTAAATACATACCGACTGTAAAAAGCACGTGTAGGCCTACTGGTAGCACGGCACTAAGACACAACGTCTGCCACACAGTGGACGCTCATATAAGAAACGAAATGCAGTGAAATAGAAACATATACCAAAATGAGATAAGAAATTAGGTATACAAGACCTAAGAAATAAACAGAAGACACCATTATATAATAAAATACACAGTGCCATAAACCAAGTCAAAAACATGCACAGTACTTATCTTACAAGTCCGCATTGATATTTCGAAATAACATTCAGTATTTTGTATACAAAATCGTTACACCAGTACTTGTCAATTGAAACATTAAAACGTTTATGTACAGGAATGCTAGCGGGACCGACAGTATGTGGCCCCATTCAGAGTTGAAACCAGACTAACCGGCCATGTGTGCTTGCGCAGACCCACAAGGGAAAAAAGGAAAATGCTCATAGGTGCTGTGTGGGTGCACATAGTTACAAACATTAAGAGAGAGGTATATACACAATGACGCGCAAAAAGCAACCAATGAAAACAAAGTTTAATTAACTGATATATGCTTAACGACAAAACATGCCAAAATAGTTAAGACAAATATATGCAAAGATATACGCAAGTAAGGTGAACATGTAACAGTTTTTTGACCACTGGTATGTGATACAAGTGCATGGAATCTTGAAGGAAAAGTAGAGGTATATTATAAATAATTAAGTAAATGAAAAAAGACGAAGACTGCATAATGGTAGCAAAGCCACCACTCCACAGTTTAGCGTGTTGTAATCCAACGTCTATCGCATCTGCTGAGCGAAGCAAGAAAGATGTGCTGACGGCCTGAACTGCACGGCCGACAGGCATAATATGTTCTGTCAGCAGAACAAATATTTGTTTAAGGTATACAATAAATAATACAATAAATGATGAAATAAGGGAGAAAGTAGACTAGGCTGTGAGGCAGTCGCAGCGCCACACTCAGCAGGTAAGCGAGTCGTAGCCAGACGTCGGTGCTCATGGACTGGCTGCAGCAGAAGCTGATGTGGCGACGGCCTCGAACGCCCATCCGGCACGCATCATACTTCCAGAGAGCAGAACAACAACGCGTTTCAAAGTACTGTGACAGGACAATAAATATAAATGTAAAAGATTATGAAATACATTGAATAAACATCGCTGACTGAAATCGCACTGCTCATTAAGCATAAAGTCTGGGGCCATTACCACTATAAACCTTCATATCTTCCAAGTCCCGTTTTCTGACTTTGGGACCCATATTACATTTTAAATCATGAAAAGTGTACCGCTTGGTAGCACAACGCATTCCAAATCCCGTCCTATTCTTTTATATTCCTTTATAAAATTTACTTTAATTATTGGGAACGTTTGTAGCCCTATAACCTTTAGAAATGTTAATCTGTTTTAAAACAGTGATCTCTTTTTCAGTTTCATTTTATTCAAAAGGCAAGCGCAAAAGTCAGTATCATCGAATAATACAGAGAAATTTTATATCGTTTTGGGTGACAGTACTGCTCATTAATAGTGACATTAGTGTGAGTAGGTTTTCCAAAAATACTAAAATGTTTTTATAATATTTGCTACTGATAGACAAATCTAGGAAGTTAATGGAATAGTTATGCTTGAGTTCTAGGGTGAATTTAATCTTACGGTTCATGCCCTTCAGCAAAACAGCATTATTATAAATTTCACGTTCGCTACCTTTGAATGATGTTAGGACATCATTCGCTTCCCTATGGGGCTTCGTGAGTACGCTCAGCCTGTTAGTCTGCTTACAACTCTGAGTGGGTCTACAGACTATTGGGCCTGCTAGCATTCATAAACATAAAGTTTTGGTTGAAAAGTTACTGGTTAACGATTGTGCGTGCAAAATTATAGCAATGCGGACTTGTAAGTTAGGTTTATACTCTGCCTATTTTTGGCTATGTTCAGGGCGCTGCATATTTTGATATGTAATGATGTCTTCTATTTATCACTCAGATCTCCTCTACCTAATGTTTTATCTCAGTGATATATATCTCTATTTTACTGAGATGCGTATCTTACACGAGCGTCCATTGTGACGCAGACTATGTGACTTAGTCTCATCGTACGGGCAGACAGTCGAAGAAGCCCACTGGGAATAATCAAGATTCTGACGTGGAAAAATAATAAAACACCATTTAACAATAGAGTATTTCATCAATATTAAAATGATTACTTTGAAAACAAACTTCAAACAGGGAAAACACGGAAGGGGCATGTACAGCAGGCCAGCTTTGGATAAGATGGTTTAGGATAACTGGCACTTCAGGTTAAATTAACGCCCAATTGCTACGAGATAGAAACTCCACTTATGAGGGATGCCGTAGCAATCTAGCTGGCCGAAGAGCAACTAAGGCTACGGTGAGACGGGAAGCGGCGCGCCGCCAGCGCGAACGTACACAGCCGACGCGGGCAGGCTCCGTCCAATGAACCCGCGGATGACACCCCGGGACAGCGCCTCTAAACGCTACGAACAACTCGAAAAGTCGAGAGCAAATAAGCAAACAATAATACATGCATAATAATCATAGAACGTATGAAAATGTTCAGACCAAGACAAGAAACTCAAAGAGAGCGCAGGCCCAAGCCCCAACCAAACCTTACGTATTACATCAAGAATATTAAAATAACAATTACTAGAAGGATTGACCGATTAATCTTACAGTAAAATATAACAAGTTAATGTAATACCATTAACTTATGTGATTTAAAAGGTACCGGGCAAATTTTGAGTGTAACACTCAAACAACTAGAATAGTAATTATATTTAGAACAATAAATACTAATTTTATTGAAAGGGGCAAAACCTAACCAGAGTTATGGAACTTGATTACTCAAATTAACTAAGATTCATTGGGCCGCTTACCACGGCCGTAGGCAATTTTGTAGTCTCTACATCAGTCAGCTAAGCAACAACTTCCAATACAAATAAGACTCAGTCTCGACCGCAATGGTTACTAGTATGTGTACAGCCTAGAACATACGACACAATTTAATTCGTTAATGAGTAGATAAGCATACATTGAACAAGTTACAGTTAAAAGAAATTTTAAAAACAAATATGGCACCCAGATAATTTCAAACAGAAACACCACAAGGTAAATTTAACACTCGACACAGAGTGATGGAGAACCACAGGCAATCCAGCGTAGCGGGGGCAACTTCAGCACAGGAGCACATGTGGCAATCAAGCAACGAGAACCTTACACCCAAAGGGCAGAACAGACAGAACCAAAACATGAACAGCACTCCAACACCCACATCAGCAATTATGCCTCCTAAATCCAGGGTAAACTGGCTGCGTCGACATTATGCCCAGGTCTTTCCGACCAAGACGACTCTACCGACCATCGGTCGCGTAGACAATCGTTCGCCTGGAAACTCCGTGAACTGCGACCAACTGCCTGCGCATGTGGTCGACCACCCGCACCAAAGAACTACATCCAAAGACTCAGCTAATACGTGGCCGAAACGCCACCCAGCGACTAGACAGAGACGGACTTCGCCAGCAGGCAAAGATGTAAAACATAGAACGAGCCGACACGGCTCAGGTTCATTTGCATTCCCTGTCTGGAAAACGTTCAGTGCCGTGGCCTTGCACTGTTCACGCCGCCGCGTCTGTTGCTGGCGAGGAATGCTGCACGTTGGCTGCGGAAACTCGCACCGGGTCCAGAAGCACTGATTACGGATTTTAGGCATCAAACCACTGTCCATACTTAAAGTAATGTCACTTTTCAGCTGTTTTTCTCGCTTTATGTCTTAAATCCTGGTTGTCACTGTCAACTATAGTACTCACATCGACGCTGTGACATGGTCTTAACTCTGTCCCAGAAAACCTCAATATCGCACCACGTTCACTAACCGCTGGTTGAACAGTCTCAGTTAGCATACATTTAACACGGATATAAGACACTAACACAGTTCCTTATGAAGTTCCTGTTAGTATACTCTATTTATAGCCCGCCCGGTTAGCCGTGGGGTCTAACGCACGGCTTTCACGATTGGGAAGGAGCGCCTGGTCCCCGGCACGAATCCGCCCGGCGGAATTGGGTACAAGTCCGCTGATCCGGCAGTCTATGGATGGTTTTTAGGCGGTTTTCCACCTGCATCGGCGAATTTTGGCTGGTTCCCCTCTTTCCGCCTCAGCTACACTTTGTCGGCGATTGCTGAGCAAAATATTTCTACACGTACGCGTACACCACCATTACTCTACCACACAAACATAGGGGTTGCACTCGTCTGGTGTGAGACATTCCCGGGGGGTCCACCGGGGGCCGAACCGCACAATAACGCTGAAGGAGTGGCTCGGTGTGGGGCGGCGGAGAGGTGAAGTGGACTGCGGTAGTCGTCGTGGGGTTGCGGACCACTGCGGCTGCGGAAGGGACGGATATTCTCCGTCGTATCTAGGCCCTGGGTCAACATACAGTACAATACTCTATTTGTAAGAAAGTTTACTTTGGAAGATTCCCACATAAGAGAGTAATCAACACGTTTCTGCATACATGTCTGTAGATGAAACAGTAGTATACAATGTCAAATAATCGCTCATTGGATCACTGTCATCTGGCTTATAGTCGCTAGCCTGGCTGTAAAATATTTTACTTTAATTTGTAGGTTATATTAAGAAAATGGGTACTATGTCTCATTTGAGGTTACATTTACAAGGAGAGCAATGCATGTTACTAAAGGTAAATGAAGACGCAGAAGGAATTTCTGCAAATAGGACTTCAAAATGGAAGCTGTGTACGTGGAAGACATACTTCAGAACTGTACAATATTAACTTACAGTGAGAGTATGGGAGTGGCACGCCACACTCTCACTTTAACAACACCAGCAGTCACATTAACAGTCATATTGTAAAGTTATTGCTTAATTTGAGGTGTAAGCGGTGCTGATATTCAAGATAATAAAAGTGGGTTAAGAGCTGTGACCTGTCTGGGGAAGTTAACCTTAGTATGAAAGCTTTCACGACCGGATGACATATCTTCTGGTAAACCTTCCGGGATGTAAGGTGGTGGTCCATGAAACTCTTCAGCTCCTAACGTTTCGTCCAGAGCTGCGCTGGACATCTTCAGAGGGGTGTTTCTCCTCTGGTGAGTCTTGCCGACTGACGGGTCGGACGTCTGAGAGCGACTTATGTATCGTAGAAAGTGGTCCTGACCAGAGTTACACGTGATATGCAGAGATAACCTTTGTCAGAGATAAAACTTAACTATCGATCGTAATCTCGTCACGGATAAAACTGTCTAGCAATTCTGTAGTGCTACTGTCCAAATATCACTAAGTTTCATGGTCTCTTCTTTCCGATTAAAATTATCCCTATGTTTATATATTTCAATTGCTTCTCTACAAAGCCGTGGGTAATAGTTCGTCGTCGTAGATAAAATTTTTGTTTCGGAAAACTTCACTTGATGATTTCCTGGCTGAAAAGCGTGTTCTGCTACAGCCGATTTATCTGTTTTTCCTAATCGGCAAAGACTTCTGTGTTCTTTTAACCGTGTATTAACGCTTCTTTTTGTTGTTCCAACATAAACTTTACCACATGTACACGGAATTTTATATACGCCACTGGCTGATAGAGGAGCGCGATTATCTTTTACAGACCGAAGAACATGACAAATTTTCTTCGTTGGTCTAAAAACAGGTCTAATATCACGTTTACTTAAAATCTTTCCAATCTGATCCGTTACTTTCTTTATAAAAGGGAGAGAGACTGTATTCTTCCATCGTTTTTCGGACTTGTCCTTAAGCTTTTTGTTGTTTGGGTGCAGAATTCTGCTTACTTCTTTCTTTGAGTAGCCATTTTTCTCAAAAGCGTGCTTCAGACGACGAATTAAAACATCTGAAGCACTCTTTTGAGAAAAATCGCTACTCAAAGAAAGAAGTAAGCAGAATTCTGCACCCAAACAACAAAAAGCTTAAGGACAAGTTCGAAAAACGATGGAAGAATACAGTCTCTCTCCCTTTTATAAAGAAAGTAACGGATCAGATTGGAAAGATTTTAAGTAAACATGATATTAGACCTGTTTTTAGACCAACGAAGAAAATTTGTCATGTTCTTCGGTCTGTAAAAGATAAACGCGCTCCTCTATCAGCCAGTGGCGTATATAAAATTCCGTGTACATGTGGTAAAGTTTATGTTGGAACAACAAAAAGAAGCGTTAATACACGGTTAAAAGAACACAGAAGTCATTGCCGATTAGGAAAAACAGATAAATAGGCTGTAGCAGAACACGCTTTTCAGCCAGGAAATCATCAAGTGAAGTTTTCCGAAACAAAAATTTTATCTACGACGACGAACTATTACCCACGGCTTTGTAGAGAAGCAATTGAAATATATAAACATAGGGATAATTTTAATCGGAAAGAAGAGACCATGAAACTTAGTGATATTTGGACAGTAGCACTACAGAATTGCTAGACGGTTTTATCCGTGACGAGATTACGATCGATAGTTAAGTTTTATCTCTGACAAAGGTTATCTCTGCACATCACGTGTAACTCTGGTCACGCCCACTTTCTACGATACATAAGTCGCTCTCAGACGTCCGACCCGTCAGTCGGCAAGACTCATCGGAGGAGAAACACCCCTCTGAAGATGTCCAGCGCAGCTCTGGACGAAACGTTAGGAGCTGAAGAGTTTCATGGACCACGACCTTACATCCCGGAAGGTTTACCAGAAGAAGTTAACCTTGCATTACTGAGCAACTGTTTCATCAAGTATCCAGTCTAGCTTACCAAATTCCCAACCAGACTAACATTAATTATAATCTTTTAATGGTCATACGACAACCGATGATATATATATATATATATATATATATATATATATATATATATATATATATATATGAGAATTTAAATAAAAAGAAATATATCAGATTACATTTGGAAATTTATTTTAACATTGATCATTGAAATTTCAGCATATTGAACTTGAATCATAACTAAGCTGGTGCCTTATTTAGGACTGCGAAAATGTGAGTTTGTAATCTAACGGAACACATCAAATACGGAGCCAAGATTGGGAGACTGCATACAACACTGCATTCATAAAATAACACACGAAGAACGTTGAAACATATGCAAGAGGAAATTAACCACTACCAACCGATTCAATTTTCACCCAAAGAAGTTACATTCAAAGCGCAATCCTGTCCGTCATGTAATTACCACACACTGGTATACTAAATTCATACTAACTCTCTGTGAAATCATCCCAAAAAGAATAGCTGAAGGCTACTATGATGATTACACCACACGCTTCACGTGGTGGCGCTGAGCACTATGGTTCAAATGCCTCTGAGCACTATGGGACTCAACTGCTGTGGTCATAAGTCCCCTAGAACTTAGAACTACTTAAACCTAACTAACCTAAGGACATCACACACAGCCATGCCCGAGCCAGGATTCGAACCTGCGACCGTAGCGGTCGTGCGGTTCCAGACTGTAGCGCCTTTAACCGCTCGGCCACTCCGGCCGGCGCTTCACGTGGTCAACTTGGTTTAGACAAAGAGTGTAACTCCTCAATAATTTTGATAGTTAAAATAAATTAGATCGAAAAGCAATTTACAAAAGGAAAACCTCGAACTGGTTGGTAACGTCTTACTATTAACCTAATGGGTCAAACAATTGTATAAGCACGTGGTACTGGTCTCTCAAAGTACACCCCACGTGGGCTGAACATAAAGAAAAGTTGCTATATTGAAAAATATTGTCAAGACGAGACGTAATAATCTCACGCACGTTCGCATTTAAGATTGATGATCTTAGTTAGAGTTACTGATCAACAGGTGGTTCCACTTTACTCATAAAGTAGTGACAAAGCAACTACTGGAACATATTCTGAACTGTACACTCGAATCACACTGCGTTGCAATTTAAGATAACATTAGATATTTTAGATCTAAACCTGAAATAAAGGTGATTAAATTTTCAGTTAGGCTGAACTTAAGAAATCCATTGTCCTATGGACTTAGCAGACACGCACTTAGCCGGAGATCTTACCACTTCAGACGCTCGCCGTGGACAGACTGCCGTGGTCCCTTCCTGAGGGTGACTCACAAATACAAAAGGAAGTGGCCAGAGAGGCAGCTTCCTATACCAACATGACAAGGGACGGACAGGACCATACTAAGAATAGAAACCTCTCTGCTTTTAGAAAGCGTAGCTACCTGTTCCGACGTTGGTCCTACTGTTCTCTAGCAGACAGGATTGTCTGCTACCCTCAAGC
Source organism: Schistocerca americana (assembly GCF_021461395.2). Lineage (NCBI taxonomy): Eukaryota > Metazoa > Arthropoda > Insecta > Orthoptera > Acrididae > Schistocerca > Schistocerca americana. Next base: position 265,843,732 of record NC_060123.1, read on the forward strand.
ATGCAACTAGAAATACATTTGCTCATTCATCCTCTCACACAGAAGGGAAGGGGGATGACAGTATCTTATCATATACAGTATATAAAAGAAAGCGGATGTAGGTTCCGTATGAGCCTGTGTGACATGAATTACGTATAAACTGGGCTTTAAAGTGTAGTAGTGTGACAGATCGTTCTTGTTTATGTGTAAAAGTAACATGTTCCACTGCTCAGTCTCCTCCCAGATAGTCAGAAACACCACAGTAAATTTAGAAGATTAATTTATGCCGTAAATGGCAACAGATTTAAGAAATTAACATGAAAGGAATCCAACGACCTTTCACAACCCCAACGCTCCGGCAAAAGGCTGTGCAGGGAATTTTCTAGCCATGCTAGGACATTCCCAAGCAGGCCTCTCACACCCAACTTAAATCAAAAATGTGAAGAAAAGGCAAAAGGTCACCAGCTACTTGCTAAAACACAATAATTTCAACACATCTTTAGAATCTACCAATTTCAAAGAGAAAAAAACAATCTGTGACACCTATTTAAAAGATAGTGTAGACCTAATTCGGTCAACAAGTAAAAACAATGGTTCCTGTGTCATTAATATGAAAACAATTTCTGGCTGTTACCCTTATGGAGTTCACCAGTATTTGCCGATTGCAAGAGCCAACTGATCACAGGAAAATTTATGACTGTTTATTAACATGTAAAATTTATGAAAATAGCTAAGGTGCCACAGCAATTATAAAAAACATGAAAATAACATGAGTATTATATAGCAGAACATTACAATGCACAATCCGCAAAAGCAAAAAAAAAAAAAAAAGATAAGAGAAAAACATGTTTTACAAAGTGGTTATCGCAAAAAAATTCTTATAGAACTAATAATTTGTAGAATTAGAATAACTATGTGGCACTAATTTAATCACTCTACTATATATCAGTTAGTTAGCAAACAATGAGCACTGTGTCATTACACTGAAACTACAATAATTATGTGATTGTTACCCTTATGGGGTTTTCACTATAAATATGCCCCATGCAAAGCCTAATTGATCACAGTCCAATGAGGATGAATAGCTATCTGACTGATAAACGAAGCAATGCCACAGGAATGAATTTACGAAATAAAATATTACAAATCTAATACATCACACAAGAACAAACATTGATCAATAAAACAGCTCTGAAAGTACAATAGTCAACATCTAGAAAAAAACACCAATAAATAAATCACCTGCAAAATACAAGAGTCAAAGTCTAAAAAAAAACAATAAATAGAACACCTGCAAAATACAATAGTCAGTCTAATAAACACCAATAAATCGAACCCCTGCAAAACACACGAGTCAAAGTTTCTCTGACAGAAACACACATATATGCATTGAACTAAGAACCGTATAATCACTGTTCACTGACACACTCAGTAGTTCCACTGTTCCGAGGCACAATATAAGGGGGGGGGGGGGGGGGTTCGTCGCCGCAGCTGTCAGTAGGGGTTTTTGTCCATCTGTTGCGTGCAATCCCACCATCTCTGCCCTCTCATGAAGTTTCTGTTGGTGGCCCGTGTCAGTAACATCTCGATTTGGATCCATGTTTGTGTTGTGAAATTCGTGCGGTATCCTCGTTTGACACGCCAGGTTGATATTCCTGGGCAAGGATGACACTTAATGGCTCTTCTTTGTGCCACCCTTAGCGACCAGAGAACATCGAACCATGATTTACTGTCGCTTGACAGTGGGCATCCGTCAGGAAATGTCGATAGGCGTCGTTGAAGTCTGCCAATTTCTCTGGACAGTACGTGTCAAAAGGCTCCACGCCCCTTTATCCCCTGTCTTCTGTCGTTTCACAGCGCCAGTCTCGCCAAGGTCGCGTGCGTGTGATGCCTTGCCAGCAGATGGATTTCCGCGCGGTGGACCGCTCGTCACCGCCTCCACGATGGGTCGCACTGGTGCGGCCGCCCATTAGCTCCAGGTGCAAGGGAAAGTGTTTGTTGCGTGCCCTTCTTTTGTTGTCGATCGCGCTCCCTAAGTGGCCCGGTTGACAGTGTGTCCTGCTGGGAAACCCGCCAGTTTACAACTGGCCCTCCTCCTCGCTGCTCCAGCTGTCTCGTAAGAGTTTAGCCGGTTCGCTTTCACGTTCTCAACTCCATTCACAGAAATTGTTCATCATAGTTATGTGATTACAAAATGCCATACATAATACCACTTAGTATTGTCTTTCACAATTTTTAAGAACAAAAGTGAGACTTAATTTTTTTAAATAAAAACGTTAGATGAATCGACAATATAAAAATAAAAGTTCAATGACTTGACAATATAAAAAATTAAAAGTGAAATGACTTGACAGTATAAAAATTAAATGAACTGACAATATAATATCTAAATCCACATCACTAATGTGGTTCACTTGCGTTTTAATAAATCAAATGCTACATATTAATTCACTAAAATGAATAGGATTATGCCTTGTGCAAGTATAGGTCAGGACAGCATAGGGTTCACATGTTATTTACACACACACACATGCACACCTGTTGTCTATACTACAAACTAACTACCCATAAACACGTACTACTCAAAATTTTACTTCAGTCTACTACTAGTTAATCCAATAAGCTACTTCAATGCTACTTCAACACAGTGTTTATACCACTACAACATTGCTCTAATTCGTCCTCTTCCTGACGCTCGCGGCATATGTCTTGTCACATGATAAATATGGAGAAACTTTCCTTAAACATACACAGTAAAAAGAACAATGGTTATTTACACGCCAGAACATTTATACCAGTTGACACACCTGATAAGAGACTCGCAATTATACATTTATCATACTCATTTGTTTACACATAAAACAGTAAGACAATTTCATCTAAAATTACGCTATCACAAGAATTAATCACACAGATGACTCTGAGAAGGGTAAAAATTTTTGTTTTATCCTACAGGTTATATTACATTTTCTTACCCATTTTGCTCCAATTTCGTTCCAACTTTAAGTTACCTTTCGCTTCCAAATCAGTTATTTCGCCTGTGGTGGTTATTCTGGATTCATTTCTCATGAATGGCAAAATTGTGACCTCCTCTATTCTGTAAAACAGTTTCATCTTAACATATTGAACTTACAACAGACACAAAAGATCCGAATCCTCCTGTAGTTTAAATGACAAATGTTTTGCTTCATCCTTATTACCTTAAACCAAGCTTTCCTTCGGTCCCATAATCAAAATTATTTAATCTTCCTCTACCTTTAAGAGGGAAATTTCTTCAGTACAACTCATATGGGCTGCAGTGCATCCCACACCAGCGAAAACAGTAAGCTGTAATGCTCACAGCATCAGCAAAACACATAAATGTCACTTTTCTAGGACAAGTATTAACGCAGCGTAAGTTTTCAGGCTCTGGCTCAATATCAGTAAAGACTACAAAAAGGATCCCTATTTCTGTTCAATTCACCATTTGCTGGAAAACTGCTCGTCATTTGACTACCACAATAATAATTCAGGGCCACGTAAATTACGCAAATCACAATTCGTCTTTCACCTTGAAGAGAATCAATCCACTTACGAAATCCACAGATAGCACTTTACGTACTCAGCTGTAAAGAACAAAAAAGACATATATCATCAGTATTAACATATTATCGCGTATTGGGAAGCCACTGGTTAAACAATTGTAATATTGCATCCTGTTTTCAAGATTCTAAACTTACTCATTCCTTTCTCAGAGTTATCCTATCTCAAAATATTCATGCAGCACCCATACTATAGTAAGAGATCCTCATTTATACTGACATATATAGAATAGTAATAGATAGATAGTAGCGCTGAAAGCAGAAAATCGGAAACAAGGCTACTAACAGCTGGGGACCTGGGTTTGCCAGACCCATAATACCCACAGATCGGATATTCCCCTGAGTTTTGCATTAATTCAACACAGATCTTGCTTCCCTCAGGAGCGACTCGTTTCAATTTACACAAAAAAAACAACATAAACAGCATTTCACTCGTTCGTAAAGAAACCTTTTATCTTCACATTTGAACCAATCTAAATTCTAATTCGACAAGGAAAGAAAATAAACTACAAACATCACTTCAATCAATCACATAGAAACATCTTTATCACTATTTTTACCAACATATTATTCAAAATGCATTTATCACAAATGTAAACTAGTCAATTGTGTCTCTTCACCGTCCTCTCTACTCCTCACTGTCCTTTCTACTCAATGTATGGTTTTACGTATGACACATGGTGTAGCCCTTTTGATTTCTTCGATCGAAGAGTTTCCACTTCTATGGCGTTTTCATGCGGAATCTTCCTTATCCGATACGGGCCGTTAAAGAGATTAAAAAATTTCTTGCAGACACCTCCCCGTTTGTTAGACAGCTTGTGTGATCTGATAAGAACTTTATGTCCTACATGAAACACTGTTTTTCTCACGTTTTTCTTATACGCCTTGACTCTGGCTTCTGCTGCACGCTTGATGTTGCGTAAAGCTAAGTCAACAATTGCGTTCCGGCGTAGTCTCGGCTCTAGTGGCCAATGCACCACCTCTTTGATTTTGCTCGGGGGCTCCTTGTTTTTTAGCACAGTGATTGGCGGAAGCTTTGTTGACGTATTAGGCAACTCATTAATTATGTTCTGAAATCCTTTTAGGTGTATGTCCCACGATCGGTGATCACGACTGCAGTATAACCTACATAATTTTCCTAATTCACGCATAATACGCACACTGGGGTTCGAGCTGGGGTGAAATAGAGATATACATATAGGTTTAATTCTTCTCCTTCGAAGCATCCGCTGCCAGTATTGCGATCTAAATTGTGGTCCATTATCCGAGATTACCCTTTTCACGCACCCAACTTCGTGCAGAAACTGCTTTGCAAATGCAGTTGCCACTGCCCTTCCTGTGGCTCTCTTCAACGGAGTCAGACACACAAACTTGGAGGTTAGCTCCACCGCTACGAGAACATATGCAAAACCTGCTTTAGATCGTATTAGTGGCCCAAATATATCCACGTCCGCGAGGTCACAAAGTTTGCTTGGTATTATCGGGTGCAATGATGCAGCATAAGTCACTGTGGCCGCCTTTGCTCGCTGACAAGGTCCGCACACTCTAAGTACACAACGAATACGCCGTAGCATGTTATTAAAATAGCATGTCTCTTTCAGTTTTTCACAACATTTATGTGCTCCAAAGTGACCATAACTCAAATGTGTGTACCATATAATTTTGTTTACGAGTTCCTCCGGAATCACCAACACCCATCTGGAGTCGTCCGGGGCTCGTTTCTTGAGTAGTATTCTATTGCGCACTAAGTAGTACTGGCGTATTCCTACATTCTCCTTGTCCTCCCACTTCTTCTTTATATCTTTCAATACTGCGTCCTTATCCTGCTCGTCCGCTATACTCCCTAAAGAGGTGGTAACAGAATTCTCGAACGCTACATTCTGTAAGTATAGGATGCTAAAATTATTTTCACCGAGTTCCCCTTCTTCTGTGTGAACCAAACCTATAGGAATGCGCGATAAAGCGTCAGCAATTACATTTTTCTGTCCAGGAATGTATTCTACAGTGAAATTATATTCCTGTAGGTATAGTGCCCAGCGTCCTAGTCTCCCATGCGTGATTTTTGTGCTCATAAGAAATTGGAGTGCACGATGGTCAGTGTACACCCTGGTGGTCCTCCCAAACAAGAAATATCTAAATTTTGAGAATGCCCAAACTATCGCGAGTGCTTCGAGTTCCGTCACGGAATAATTTTTTTCACATCGAGAGAGCACCCTGCTCCCAAACGAGATTGTTTTCCAAGTTGTAATACCATCATTTCCTTCCGTTTGAAGCAGTACCGCACCTAATCCTGACAAGGAACTGTCCGTCATTAAACAGAATTCTTGTGTCAGGTCGGGATGTACGAGGATGAGAGCTTCTACCAATGCCTTTTTCAATTTATAAAATTCATCCTGTGCCTCTTGATCCCAGACCCACAAAGCGTTCTTCCCTGTTAGTCCACATAGACGGGGTGTACCAAGTACACTAAAATTTATAAATCGCTTATAAAAATTACACAGGCCTAAGAATGCTCGCAACTGTTTTTTATTTGTCGGCATTGCACACTCCGCTATCGCCGCAATTTTCTCCGGGTCAGGTTGTATTCCATTTGCTGAGACAATATGGCATAAGAATTTTATGCTCTCTCGTCCGAACTGTGACTTATCTAAGTTGACTGTTACACCTGCCTTCTCAAAAACATCCAGTAGTCTGTTCAGAACGTCATTATGGTCCTCCCACGACTTTTCCGCAATTAATATGTCATCCACGTAAATTGTCACTCGCTGTTTCAAATCATCAGGTAAAATGCTATTTAATCCCCTTATAAAAACAGCTGATGAGACGTTTAGTCCGAACAGGAGACGCCCGAATTGGAAACAATTTCCGTAACACAGGAACGCTGTATATAATCTGCAAGATGGGTGTAGCACGATTTGCCAAAAACTCGAACGGAGGTCGACAGATGATAGTAGCTTTACCCCGTGGAAACGTTGTAAGAGTTCCTCAAGGCTCTCAGGCCTGTCCGTTTCCGACATAACAATTGTGTTTATCTGTCTCGAGTCTAGCACCAAACGAACTGAGTTGTCGCGTTTTGGTACGACAAGCAAGGGTGAGTTGTACGAGCTTACTGCCCGCTCAATTATTTCTTGTTCTAACATCTTGTTTATTTCCTTCTCCACCTGGGCTTTATACGCCACGGGAATAGGGTATGGTCTAACAGAAAACTTCTGATGGTCACGTACTCTGAATTGGTAAGTAAAACCCTTAATCGGCCGCGGAGTCTCAGAAAATACCCGTTCATGATTCCTAAGTAGGCAATACAATTTCTCCTTTTCCCTGTCCGTGGTTCTGGCACCCGCGATGCTCTTTCTCAGTGCATCAGCAAAAACAACATCTTTCCCCTGCTCACCAGACGTAGAGCACGACTCACTTACACAGTTCACGAGTAGCTCCAGTTTGGGTTGCGACTCGGTTTGAGCTTGAAATTTTAGGCAACTAATGTCTGACTCGGCACGTAATATGCATTCATCAAATACTAAATTAATTGGCTGATCCCCAACTTGAACTGTCATTACTCCTCCACCCATGTCAATTACTGCATGGTGGGCATTCATGAAGTCATTTCCTAAAATCATTGCCACATTCAGCATTGGGAGCACAAAGAAGTTGTACTCAAACTCTCTTCCCTGGCAGGTAAAATTAAGCCGAGTCTGCCTTCGGATTTCTACGCTCTTACCCAGATTGCGCCCTTCACCTTTATCCCTCGCACTTGAAAAACGGGCCAAGTCCCAGTCCCTTCGCATTTCTGAAATGCTGCCTCGCTCACTATCGAGAAAGGGCTTCCAGTGTCAATGACACACTTAAAACATATTTCGTTTACTGCAACTGTCACGACTGGATTTATTCCCGAAATTTTAGCACTCGTAGTTTCTTGCAACAAATCCTCTCTAATATCTTCCCTCTCTATATACCGTATGCACTCCTTTGCCATGTCGCTCATTTGTTCCGTTTGGGCGCCTTCTGCGCTGATCGTTTGTCATTACCGGATTTGTTCATTTCCATTTGCTGGATTATGTCTAGGCTTACGTCTACTACGTGTATACAAGGAAAAGGGTGAGGGTGACATATATGTTGATTTGCCAAAGTCTTTATTTGCATTTTCGGTGACATGATATGTTCGATAGGCTATGATGTCACGATCAACGAAGCTTTCCAGTCCGGATACATTGGGTACGCCTGTACCACCACGTACAACAGCGACTGTTAACCATCCGTTACCATGGGTAAACGAATCATTGATGTCGATGCTGAAGTTCAGTCTGCAACCACAAAAGACTGCAGGTCCATCCAATAGAGAGTGTGCAGCGACAGATTTGATGGTATTCTTCTTCTTGTCGGCGGCAGACGTAAGTAGGCTTAGCCGGCCGAATTTCGACACCATGAGGTGCTCCGCCTACAGTCCTATTCCCACCGTGTTCACCGTAGTATCGATTCTGGTTGCCGTAACTGTTGCGTTCACGATCCTGTCCACGTCCTCGATCATTTCCGTTGTTCCACCTGTGTTCGCGACTGTTACCCCAGTTTCTATATGGCCGGTCCCGATTATTGTTCCGTTGATTAGTACTACGGCTACGACTGCGATCGCGCTGCTGTGCCCCGTAATAACTTTGTGCCTGATGAGGCGGGCATTCTCCTGTATTGTATTCCAACTCTTGGAGAAGTGTCTTAAACGTTTCCACGTCCTCTTTGCATCGTCCCGCAAGAATGACGTGGCGCAAGTGCATCGGCAATTTGGTGATGCATATCCTAATTAGTTCCGCAGGCCCGTATGGGTCGTATAAAAATTGATTTGCCTGCAGCATGTGGTCGAATAGGCGTACTGGGCTGCCGAAACCAGACTGGTTCAAATTTGGCAGCATAATTATGCCATGTTTGACACTATCTTGTGCCGCTTCCGACCAATAGGCGGACAGAAAGGCTTGTCGAAACTCCCGAGTGGAGTTGCAGTGACACGCTGCCGACCTCATGCGAATCGCCAGTTCGCCTTCCAAATAGGCACACATATATTCTATCTTATGTGAACTTGCCCAATCGGGGGGAAGACAAAACTCAAATTGCTCGAGCCATGCTCATGGATGTATTCCTTTTTGCGAATTTCGAAATATCTCAAACTTTCTCACTGTAAGGAAATGTTTGAAACCAAATCCCCGCAATTTCCTCCCGGCGAGGCCCTTGAATGTTTCTATCTTTCTCATGTCTGCCTCTCAAAATACATTCTTCCCTGTCGTCAAAATCTCCCTCGTGGCCGGAGTCCCTCTGTGCACTGTTCGTACGGCTATTTTTAGTGCTATTGGCGAGTTCGGAATCACACGCCATGCGGTTTTCCAGATGCGCCAAGCGTTCTTGTAATTCGCCTGTTACAGCTTTGTGCCAACTGTTCACTTCCAACTGTCCCTTCTGAGATCTAAGAAGCGAACGCACTTCTTCAGTCTCTGTGACCGCTACCGGTGTAGTATTGTTCTCGCTTTCCGTCACCTTCATCGTGCCTACGATGTACGCTAATGCCGCAATCTTATCATGTATTTGTCTGTTGTCCTCCGCCCCAGTCTGCTTCAATTGTTCTACTTGCTGTTCGAGTGCGTGAATCGCTTGAGTGTTGTCCTATACTGTGTTGCTAACTGACGTGGAACAATGCGTTTCCGCCTCCTGGACCCTCGAGAGTACCTGCTGGCATTCCCTTCGGCATTCTTCTCTCAGTGCTTGGAAATTCCTAAGCAGCTGTTCTTCGTGCACTTTCGATTCCACATCGCGACTCCCCTTGCCCTGTTCTAAGGCTTGCAGACGATCATCTATTTGTTCAAATGTACGGCCTAATTCTTTCATAATATCACTTTTTATTTCACTTGTCAGATTGTTTATTCTTTGTGAGATATCATCGGACACTCTCTGCATCGACTTGTCGACTTTATTTGTCTGCTGAATTAGTTTTTCGTCTGTTAGTTCACCTAGCTCGCTGATCGATTTTTCAGATTTCTGCGTCATTTGTTCGCCTAGCTCTCAGATCGATTTTTCAGATGATTCTTATTGTTCTCGGAACGATTTTTCTGATTTCTCTGCGTTTTCTTTATTTTGATGCAATAAGGCTTTTATGAGATCTGCCAAATCAATTTGGTTAGTTGGAGGCAAATTAATTTCTAGCTCTGCTGTGAGCCCGTTCGCCCTGTTTTGCATTTCCTCTGAAGTATTCGGAACCGTCCGACGTGTTAATATGCGAAATCAAATTATCGACTTGGTCCATGTTGCTTAAGTTGTTGGACCGCCTACTTGTAGCTTGGTTACGAGTCTGCATTAGTTCAATCTATACCCGGTACACAACACACTAATCAGAATAAATGTATCACGAAAAAATTACAACAGTCACACGAAAGGTACCCAACTTAGTACGCACTTTTTCACACACACATCAAATTTACATCTTTGGCCGAAGTCAGTGCAATTTACAAGCGAGAAAAAAAAAAACACATACATATAAAACACACAAATATAGGAAACAAAACAAGACAAACGACACAACGCCGCTCAACAACGCCGTGAATCTTTTGAAAGTCTGCTCAGAAACAACGCAGAAGTTGTTTGAGCGCTGCAGGGAAAAAAATTAAGATTATACAACGCTCGCAATCTAACGTTTCAGAGATTCCAGAGTCTAGAGGAATCACAGAACAGGGTCGACATGTGTAAAGTTGTTGCTTAATTTGAGGTGTAAGCGGTGCTGATATTCAAGATAATAAAAGCGGGTTAAAAGCTGTGACCTGTCTGGGGAAGTTAACCTTGCATTACCGAGCAACTGTTTCACCAAGTATCCAGTCTAGCTTACCAAATTCCCAACCAGACTAACATTAATTATAATCTTTCAATAGTCATACGACAACCGATGATATATATATATATATATATATATATATATATATATATATATATATATATATAAAAGAGAATTTAAATAAAAAGAAATAAATCAGTTTACATTTGGAAATTTATTTTAACAATGATCATTGAAATTTCAGCATATTAAACTTGAATCATAACTAAGCTGGTGCCTTATTTAGGATTGTGGAAATGTGAGTTTGTAATCTTACAGAACACATCAAATAGGGAGCCAAGATTGGGAGACTACATACAACAATGCATTCATAAAATAACACACGAAGAATGTTGAAACATATGCAACAGGAAATTAACCACAACCAACCGATTCAATTTTCACCCAAAGAAGTTACGTTCGTAGCGCAATCCTGTCCGTCATGTAATTACCACACACTGGTATACTAAATTCATACTAACTCTCTGTGAAATCTTCCAGAAAAGAATAGCTGAGAGCTACTTTGATGATTACACCACATGCTTCACGTGGTCAACTTGGTATACACAAAGAGTGGAACTCCACAATAATTTTGATAATTAAAATAAATTCGATCGAAAAGCAATTTGCAAAAGAAAAACCTTGAACTGGTTACTAACGTCTTACTATTAACCTGATGGGTCAAACAATTGTATAAGCACGTGGTACTGGTCTCACAAAGTACACTCCACGTGGGTTGAACATAAAGAAAAGTTGCTATATTGAAAAATATTGTCAAGACGAGACGTTATAGTCTCACGCACATTCGCATTGAAGATTGATGATGCTAGTTAGAGTTACTGAGCAACACGTGGTTCCACTTTACTCACAAAGTAGTGACAAAGCAACTACCGGAATATATTCTGAACTTCACACTCGAATTACACTGCGTTGCAATTTAAGATAACATTAGATATTTTAGAGCTAAACCTGAAATAAAGGTGATTAAATTTTCAGTTAGGCTGAACTTAAGAAATCCATTGTCCTACGGACTTAGCAGACACGCGCTTAGCCAGAGATCTTACCACTTCAGACGCTCGCTGCGGACAGACTGCCCTGCGCTCCTACCGAGCGTGCTTCCCAAATACAAAAGGAAGTGACCAGAGAGGCAGCTTCCTATATCAATATGACAAGGAACGGACAGGACCATACTAAGCATCGAAACCTCTCTGCTTTTAGAAAGCGTAGCTACCTGTTCCGACGTTGGTCCTACTGTTCTCTAGCAGACAGGCTTGTCTGCTACCATCCAGCATGCAACTACAAATACATTTGCTCATTCATCCTCTCACACAGAAGGGAAGGGGGATGACAGTATCTTATCATATACAGTATGTAAAAGAAAGCGGATGTAGGTTCCGTATGAGACTGTGTGACATGCTGCATTGTGCATTGTGCATCATGCTGCATGAATTACATATAAACTGGGCTTTAAAGTGTAGTAGTGTGACAGATCGTTCTTGTTTATGTGTAAAAGTAACACGTTCCACTGCTCAGTCTCCTCCCAGATAATCAGAAACACCACAGTAAATTTAGAAGATTAATTTATGCCGCAAATGACAACATAGTTAAGAAATTAACATGAAAGGAATCCAACAGAGACCATTCAACGGTAGGTGGGCTTCTTCTTACGGTACACTCTGTGGCCCAATGTGCCGTCTACTCTTCTTTTAACCAGGACACCCAGAAAGGGGAGCACTCCATCCATTTCGACTTTTATGATGAACTTGATGTTCTGGTGTATGGAACTGAGATGTATGAGGAAACCATTCAGCTTGACTTTGCCATGCGGCCACATGACAATGGTGTCGTCAGCATAGTGGAAGAAACAGGTAGGTTTCCACTGCGCTGAATCCAGGACTTCCTCCTCGAAATCTGGACTCCCCATGGCTATTCCTTCCGTCTGCTTGTAGCATCCACCGTCGAAGAGAAAGCATGTCGACGTCAGGATGTGCCTGAAAAGGCTGGTCGTCTCCGTCAAATTTCTGAGCAATAACTTCCAAGAATTCATGCAAAGGCACCCTCGTGAAGAGAGAGACAACATTTAAATTCACAAGTTTGTCCGATTCACGATATATCCGTGACAGGTGTGGATTTAGGAGCTGGTGAAAAGTTGAGTTCTCTCTTCTCACTGTGAGTTGGATTCCACCTCTGCTCACGCCAAACTAAGGATATAAAGCACGTTGTAATTGTACCAGATTAATGTTGGGATGTGGACCAAAGGAATTTTTGAAAATTTAAATTACTTGCTACAGTCTGACAATCGCTCTATGTGGTGTAATCAGTGAAAAGCCTCGGACTTTTTCTTCGAATGACTGTAGGTTCAGTTTGTACGATAAGAGAAGAAAACACTGATAATTAGCAACAACGTCACACCAATGGTAGATCGATGCCACGTCGGTATGCTGCATCTCTCCCACAAAGGCTACAAAATGGAAGTGGAAATACAATGATTACTATTCATAAATATGTGGGGTGGTCTTGTGATAAAGTATTCGAATGCATTTTGAGTGAGAATTAGCTTAATGTATCGAAGAATTTTCAGAACAACAGAGAACGATGCGTACATGACAAAATCAGGATGGAAAAACAGAAAAGCGAGCAGTCACGCATATTCTAGTTGCCCTCGAAAAAATTTAAGCCTGCGCCCTCGTTTATTTGTACAGGTAGTATTGATGTTGGTTATGGACTCTTTGGTACAGAATCGTTACACAAAATTTTACACACAAAAAATACTTTTTGCTCTGGGGTCAATTTCGAACTGGTGAAGTCGGCGATAAGCACAGACATCCAGCAGTTGTAGAAAAGACGTGAACGACGGCGGTTGTACGAAGCAAGCAGTAGTTACCTGTTGTGTTGCCTCACAAACGTAGCTGCCAGTTACCAGCTGTGTTGACTCGCAGAAGAAGCTGCAGGCGGCCGAACATTAACGAGAAGCCCGTCCGCGTGAGCAACACTCGTGAGGGAATGGTTTAGTGTTGGCTGCCTCGCCGTGAACAATCGATATTTCCGGCAATTAAAACGCCAAGGACAGCAAAGAAAGCGGGCGCCAGGGAGCTATCGGCCGGCGGGCCAGACTTCATGGTGAATGCATTAGAGGGCCACAATGGACGGCGCCGATCCAGGAACTGTGGCGCACGCCCGCCACACAAAGCCCACACGACCTCAAAGTCCAGCGAGTGAGCCGCGGCGGAGCGCCTCGCGCCTTCCACGATTCCCTCGCTTCCCGTCCCATCAGCGAAACATCAACAACGGTATATTCTTTATGTTGTTGTTGTTGTTGTTGCTGTGTTGCTTTGATGCAGATCTCCGTGCTAGTCTTTCCTGAGTAAGACCCCTCATCTCTGTTTAACTACAGGAATCTAATTCTGCTCGAACTTGTTTACTTTTGGCAAGTTCCGATCTCCCTCCAAATTTTAAAGGCCTCTTCCCCTCAATCCCTCACCCCTTCCATCTGAACACTTCCCCCTAATACCAAACTGTCTATGGATGCCTCAGGATGAGGTCTATTAAACAATCTCTTCTTTCGCTCGAGTTGAGCATAAATTTCTTTTCTCCCCACTCCGATATCTACAGCCATATGGCTACTCTGAAAATTACACTTACGTGGCTAGCAGAGGGTTCATCGAACCACATTCACACCAGTTCTCTATTATTTCGCTCTCGAACAAATGGTTCAAATGGGTCTGAGCACTATGGGACTTAACATCTGAGGTCATCAGTCTCCTAGAACTTAGAACTACTTAAACCTAACTAACCTAAGGACATTACACACATCCATGCCCGAAGCAGGATTCGAACCTGTGACGTAGCAGTCGCGCGGTTCCGGACTGAAGCGCCTAGAACCGCTCAGCTCTCGAACAGCACGCGGAAAGAAATAATGCCTGTATCTTTCCATGCATGCTCTGATTTCCCTTATTTTATTATGATTATCGTTTTTCCCTACGTAGGTCGGCATCAACAAAAAAATTTCATATTCAGAGGGGAAATTTGGTGATTGAAATTTCTTGAGAAGATACGGCCATAACGAAAAACGCATTTGTTTGAATTGTTTACACCACAATTCTTGTATCACGCCTCTGACACTGTCTCCCCTGTTGCTCGATAATACAAAACCTGCTGCCCTTTTTTGAAATTTCTTGATGTACTCCGTTAACCTTATCTGGTAAGGATCCCAGACCGCGCAGCAATACTCCAAAAGAGGACGAACAAGCGTAGTGTAGGCAGGCTCTTTAGAAGGTCGTAGCATCTTCTAAGTTTTCTACAAATAAAAGGCAGTCTTTGGTTCGCCTTCCCCACAAAATTATCAGTCTGTTTCTGTGTGTATTCCTTGGTATTAAGTTGAATTTACGGCCATATTTGATTGATTTATCGTGTAACAGAAGTTTAATGGATACCTTTTAGCTCTCATGTGGATGACTGCACATTTTTCATTATTTAGGGTCAACTGCCAATGTTCGCATCATACAGATGTCTTATCTAAATCGTTTTTCCATTTGTTTTGATCATCTGATGACTTTACTAGACGATAAATGAGAGCATCATCTGTAAACAACGATCATGGCTGCTCAGATTGTTTCCTAAATCGTTTACGAAGATAAGCAGTGGCAGAGGGTCTCTAACACTACCTCCAGGAGCGCCGGAAATCACTTCTGTTTTACTCGATGATTTTCCATGAATTACTACGTACTGTGGTCTTTCGGACAGAAAATCACGAATCAAGTCGCGTAATTGAGACGATATCCCATAAGCACGCGATATGATTACAAGCCGCTTGTGAGATACGGAGTCAAATGCCTTCTGCAAATCCAGAAATACGGAATCAATCTGAAATCCCTTATCGATAGCATTCTGCTACTCCAAACTAAAACCTCCTTATTAGATATCCAATTCCTCCATCTGATCTTCAGTACTCTTCTGTAACACCGCATTTCCAAAGTGTCTGCCGGCCGAAGTGGCCGTGCGGTTAAAGGCGCTGCAGTCTGGAACCGCAAGACCGCTACGGTCGCAGGTTCGAATCCTGCCTCGGGCATGGATGTTTGTGATGTCCTTAGGTTAGTTAGGTTTAACTAGTTCTAAGTTCTAGGGGACTAATGACCTCAGCAGTTGAGTCCCATAGTGCTCAGAGCCATTTGAACCATTTGAACCAAAGTGTCTGATCTCTTCTTCTCTGAACATTTTATCGTCTTCGTTTCACTTTCACACAAACTCCTTCAGAAAACGCTTCATATCACAGCTTCCCTATAAGTCATTAAAACTGCCATCTGATATCTGTACAACTTGTGGATAACATTTCCATCCCTGTATTTTATCTCAGTTATAGTCAAGATTTCAAAGCTTGTCCCTTAGTCAACACTACCAAGGCTTTCTCTCAAATAACAAATCCTATACACGCAGGTTTGTGTTTACTCAGTCTATTGTCTAACAATAAGACTGGTCGCTGAGTCAGTATTACCTCATATGTTGTCACATTTCTCTCGAATCCAAACGGATCTCCCCGAGAATCCTATTAAACTTACGTCGGCTCTTCATGTTCCTAATTTGTGATCCGATATCTACTACTGTAGACACCTTAAATCCAATATCTGGTTTCGGAATCTCAAATCATGAAGTAATACCGCTGGAATATTTCAGTGTCTTCAGGGATTTTTCGAGTACATTTCTTCCTCTTGTGATTTTTGATCAGTGTAGTCGCTGCTAGCAGCCAAAATTTACAGCAAAACTCTACTAGTCTTTCTTTTTTCTCATTCTTACTATCGTTCATATATTCACCTGTATCACTGTCTTCAGTTCCTTCCCCTATCACAGCGTTCCAATCCCCATGATTTTCAGCTTATCATTTTTCGTAACATAATGAGTTGTCCGTTCAGTGTCCACATATAATCTGTGTCTTCATATTTGCCTGTGACACTGGCATATGTATCTGAATCATTGTTGTCGATTCCGATGAGAATAATCCTGTCATTGATATGTTGAAAGCAGCTCACTCTGTGGCCTATCCTCCTATTGCTAACCAACTCTAATGTCGTTACAATGTTTTATACTGGTGTTACCTTGTATTCCTCTGACCAAAAATCCTTATCCTCGTTCCATTTCACTTCATTGACCTCCCCCGCCCCCTCCAATTATATCTTTACGGACTCTATGTAATTCCTTTTCCAAATTTTCTTGCTTCCCTATCTCAGTAAGATTTCTGTGACATCTATACTCTACAAATTTCTAGAGCGATCGTCGTCTGACCTTGAAGTGACGAGTTTTTCTTATTGTATTGTGGCTGGGTGTTGTGTGATGTCCTTCGGTTAGTTAGGGTTAAGTAGTTCTAAGTTCTAGGGGACTGATGACCATAGATGTTAAGTCCCATAGTGCTCAGAGCCACTTGAACCATTTTTATTGTATTGTGGCTTTATATCGCAGTGCAATATAGACTTCTTCACTGTTCACTGTCCTAAATCATAAGCTTCAGACAAAAGACAGCACATTTTTCTATCAAAAGTTTAAATCTCGTCGGCAGGGAGTTATCCGTCATCTTATCTGTAGAAAACACACTGTCTCTCTGTCTGTTCATCGCTGGTTTTATTTGTTTTCTTCTTTCACATGATAAAAACAGCGATGGTATGACGGTAAATAACTTTTCTGAAGCACATTTTACTTGGACACAATATGCACACGGCATGCTTAAGAATGCACTGAACAGTAGCGTTAGCTTATTTCTTCTAAATATTAGAGGACTTAATAATAACGTAGAAGACATTTTTGCCGATTTGGAAAATCCAGAGAGCTCTGAAAAGATAGACTTCTTCTCCCTATCTAGAACACATAAACACGGGGTTAGATAAGTTACGTATAAAATATTGAACTCTAGCAACTTGCTCATGCAGAACTGATATGGGAAAATGAGGAGCTGTTACATACATTAAAATGCAAGTTCAAAAACATTGAAGCTAGTAGATTCTGTAGTGACCAATAGAAGCGTGTGCTTGTGGATTAATACTGAAAAACAGTTCACTTTTAATTGTAACTGTATACAGGCCCCCAATGGGAAACTTTGAATTTTCCAAGAGAAACTGGATTGCTTACTATGCTCCTGCATTTTCTGAAGGATTCTGATATGTGAAGGATCTCGAAACCTTATTTGGTTTCCACAGTTTGATCCATGTAATTAATTTTCTAACACAGTTAGGTAAGGACAGTAGGACTATAACAGAAAATGTTTTCTCTGGTGCAGCTGAAAGCGAGAAAAGAACTGTTTGGCCAGTAACAAATGCTGTCTCTGATCGTGATGTACAATTAGTTAGGATTAATAACATAGTCCCTCGTAGTACAGGTACTACTCAATGGAAATCAGTGGGAATAATTAATGACTCAAGCACAAGTGCTTTCAAGAATAGTTTACACATTATGACCTGGGATGAAATTTGTAATGAAAGAAGTGCTAACTTAAAATTTAACCTTTTATATGATATGTACTCTATTATATGATATTGGAAAACAGATTTAGGACATTAAACATCCAGTAAAAACCAATCGATCACTAGAAGGATCACCGTATCTTTGTGAAAGGAAAAGGGTAATGTATCTGCTGGCAAAATATGTACAGATCCTGTAGTAGTTCATACTACAAAAACTATTCAGAGCCTGCCGCTGAGGGCGAGCGGTTCTAGACGCTTCAGTCTGGAACCGCGAGACCGCTCCGGTAGCAGGTTCGAATCCTGCCTCGGGTATGGATGTGTTTAATGTCCTTAGGTTAGTTAGGTTTAAGTAGTTCTAAGTTCTAGGGGACTAATGCCCTTAGATGTTAAGTACCATAGTTCACAGAGCCATTTGAACTAATCAAAATTACTAATAAATGTCATTAAAAATTCAAAGAACTTGTACATAATGTCATAAATCAATGATTTTGACAACAGATTTAAGGTTATGTGGAATGTAGTGGTATGAGAAGCATGACAACCAGCCAGAGAAGAGGATAACATCGCTATTGAAATGACTGGAAGGTCTATACGTGATGAGTCACAGGTAGAAAATATATTTAATGGTCATTTCTTAAACATAGTAGAAAGTATAGGGACGAACAATTGAAGACAAAAATTACAGCAGTATGTTGCAAAAGTATCTCTCGTAAATTTCAGTCATATGAATGTATCAACAGCTTCGCCTTCTGAAATTGAGAAAATTTTATATTATCTCAAAAATAAAAGATCGTCTGATTTTTATTGTGTTTCCAGTAGAGGACTAAACACTTATTCTTATGTAGTAAGTCTGATATTATCTGAAATATGTAATTCATCACTAGCCCAAGGTAATTTTCCAGAGAGACTGAAATATATCTCGTCGTCAAACACGTTTTTAAGAAAGGAGATAGAAGAGACGTCAATATCTAGCGACTTGTTTCACTGCTGACATCATTTACCAAAATTTTTGAGAAGGTGATGTATTTTAGAAAAGCATCTCACCACAGAAACAATATCCTCAGAAAAGCACAGTTTGAATTTCGTAAGTGTTGCTCTACTGAGAATCCCATTCACATGTCCACTCACCAAATTTTACAATCATTAAATTATAAAATTAGTATTTTCTACGAGCTATCTAAAGCATTCCATTGTGTGAATTACAGTATTTTCCTGGATAAATTGAGGTTTTAAGGGATTGATGATACAGTCAACAATTGGATAATCTCATACCTGACCAAAACAACGCAGAATTCTGTACTTAGTAATTCAACCAATATTGCCTCAGGGACATGATTCTGACTGGGGAGAAATCGCTTACGAGATCCTTCAGGCTTCAATCTTAGATTCACTACTGTTCCTCATAAATGTAAACGATTTTCCATCTAGTGTACAACAGGCATAATTAGTTCTTTTTGCAAATGACATTAGAATTGTAATCAGTCCAAGCACACGTGGAGAAACAGAAGAAACCGTATACAAAATTTTTAAAAATACCATTGACTGATTTTGTGTGAATGGTTTCATCCTGAGTTTCAAAAAGACCCAACATACTCAGTTCTGCACATCTAGGAGTACTGTATCAGTGATAAGTGCAACGTATGATTGGTCTCATATGTGTGTGTGTGTGTGTGTGTGTGTGTGTGTGTGTGTGTGCGTGTGTGTACTCTCACTACATATATACAAACTCAGAAATTACTGTAATTTATGATGTGAAAGTAAAATGACCTGTTCCACATCGTATCACGCAAAATGATCCATGGAGCTTGAAACTAAGTATCACATACGTTTTGTCCCCTGCATACATGTATTTCTACACATTCCGTTATTTAAAATACGACATTAGACAGTATGACATGCCTATCATGACCTACATGTATTACCACGTAACATCAATGACAAAGGGAAAAATGTAGATACATAACTGCAGTTCAATATTATTTCAGGTAATAATTTAATACAGTGCAGTAAAACTGGCATGGATGTGAGTTTAAATTATGAAGTCCTTAAAAATAATTCAGAAACTACTGTACGTCAGCGATTCATCTATTATTTCTTGTTTCTTTATCTGTTACAAACTTTTCTGACTGTGAAGTGGTAGAGACATTGGAAGTATATTCTGGTACTGAGTAACATTCTGTTTAGCATATGCGTCCTCTTTATCATATGTGAAGCAGTGCAGAACTTCTTGGAACAGTAGTTTTTTCCTGTTGGGTAATACAATTTTGTACACTCAAAACTGATCATTTTTGTTCGTCACCTGCTGGATATTGTTGACTATTTTTAGGCTCTTAAAGGCTACAATGATGTCATTATTCTTGAAAAGCTTTCCAGGTTTGTCCAAAAGTTTTCTAAAATAGAATGCCTTGAATATTTGTTTATATTATTTCCTTTATTTTTCTCAATGTTGTTTGTTAAGATGTGTGTTTTATTCATTTTGTTGCAAACAGAATTCACCTTTAATTGCCTATGTCTATTATGGCTTTATTATTGATTATCTTCACTGCTTAGCAAAAACTGTCTGGATTTAATGGGACTCTATGTGGTCTGTTCATAAATGATTCTTTATGACTACTGATTTATGTCAGTTTGGATGGAAACAGTTCTCACCTATGGTGACATCTGTGACGTTGAAAGGGTACAGTACCGCCCGACATTGAAAATAGGTACAACATACTTCATTATTCTTGTCTGAACAACATATTTTTTCTAATAATAACTCAATTTCAATTCATACAGCGAAGCCGGATACCAGTGTGGGAAAGAATGACAATTTATTTATTCAATTGATCACATGTGCACTCCCACAAAATACACTCCTGGAAATTGAAATAAGAACACCGTGAATTCATTGTCCCAGGAAGGGGAAACTTTATTGACACATTCCTGGGGTCAGATACATCACATGATCACACTGACAGAACCACAGGCACATAGACACAGGCAACAGAGCATGCACAATGTCGGCACTAGTACAGTGTATATCCACCTTTCGCAGCAATGCAGGCTGCTATTCTCCCATGGAGACGATCGTAGAGATGCTGGATGTAGTCCTGTGGAACGGCTTGGCATGCCATTTCGATCTGGCGCCTCAGTTGGACCAGCGTTCGTGCTGGACGTGCAGACCGCGTGAGACGACGCTTCATCCAGTCCCAAACATGCTCAATGGGGGACAGATCCGGAGATCTTGCTGGCCAGGGTAGTTGACTTACACCTTCTAGAGCACGTTGGGTGGCACGGGATACATGCGGACGTGCATTGTCCTGTTGGAACAGCAAGTTCCCTTGCCGGTCTATGAATGGTAGAACGATGGGTTCGATGACGGTTTGGATGTACCGTGCACTATTCAGTGTCCCCTCGACGATCACCAGTGGTGTACGGCCAGTGTAGGAGATCGCTCCCCACACCATGATGCCGGGTGTTGGCCCTGTGTGCCTCGGTCGTATGCAGTCCTGATTGTGGCGCTCACCTGCACGGCGCCAGACACGCATACGACCATCATTGGCACCAAGGCAGAAGCGACTCTCATCGCTGAAGACGACACGTCTCCATTCGTCCCTCCATTCACGCCTGTCGCGACACCACTGGAGGCGGGCTGCACGACGTTGGGGCGTGAGCGGAAGACGGCCTAACGGTGTGCGGGACCGTAGCCCAGTTTCATGGAGACGGTTGCGAATGGTCCTCGCCGATACCCCAGGAGCAACAGTGTCCCTAATTTGCTGGGAAGTGACGGTGCGGTCCCCTACGGCACTGCGTAGGATCCTACGGTCTTGGCGTGCATCCGTGCGTCGCTGCGGTCCGGTCCCAGGTCGACGGGCACGTGCACCTTCCGCCGACCACTGGCGACAACATCGATGTACTGTGGAGACCTCACGCCCCACGTGTTGAGCAATTCGGCGGTACGTCCACCCGGCCTCCCGCATGCCCACTATACGCCCTCGCTCAAAGTCCGTCAACTGCACATACGGTTCACGTCCACGCTGTCGCGGCATGCTACCAGTGTTAAAGACTGCGATGGAGCTCCGTATGCCACGGCAAACTGGCTGACACTGACGGCAGCGGTGCACAAATGCTGCGCAGCTAGCGCCATTCGACGGCCAACACCGCGGTTCCTGGTGTGTCCGCTGTGCCGTGCGTGTGATCATTGCTTGTACAGCCCTCTCGCAGTGTCCGGAGCAAGTATGGTGGGTCTGACACACCGGTGTCAATGTGTTCTTTTTTCCATTTCCAGGAGTGTAAATCGCTACATCCAGTTTGGTGAGATCTGTGAAATGAATGAATGTATGGTCGTCTGCTAACCGCAGATAGCGAATGTGAATATATGACCATCTTTGAGACGATCCTTTGGCCACCTTTGGTGGAACCAAAGAGATGAATCTTACTGGAGCTTTGAGCGCCTGAAGTGTGGCTGACCAATACAGTAGCATGGTCTTCCCCCACCTCGACAGAGGTGCGAGATGACCTGAAGAACGGCCATGTTTCAGCACTCTGCCGCTGGATCTTGTGCCGTTAAGACCTGTCTTAGGCGTGCTCCGTAAAGACAAAAGAGTGGAGATATGGTATGCATGTGGAATATTTAAGAGTACTTCGAAATAATAATTTCTCTATTTCAGGAACTTTTGTGGGGAGAATTAAATGTTAGGCAGGTAATATTAATGGGATCGTAGTAATCTTCGGAAGTGACCAACGGTCACAATGAAACCACGTGTAGCAGTAAGTTGAAATACTTCCGTGTGCTTAAGTTAAGCTGAATTACTAGCGTGTGTACAATAAGTTGAAATATTTAAGAAATGGCGTGTGCAGGACTTGAAATTAGAGACGAGTATTTCCACGTGGTGAGTACTGTGTGAGTCTCAATCTGTGTATGAGACAAAGGATAAAGAGAAGTACTCGTCCATGGTATCAGTTGAGGACTCGTGTGTGTGATGAATATGTTCTTAATATTACTTTGCGTGATATGTTTCCGTGTGACGCTTGATTCAAACTATAATACTCTGAGAGAGAAGCAAGGTGAGTCAGCCGTCTATCCAGCAACGCCACTTGGCTTGCATTGTACAGGAAGACGTGCATATATCTCCAGAGTTCATAGTAGGAAAGTAGAATTACGAAGTGGGGCAGTGTCGTGTGAAACTGGGATAAATATTAATGGTAATGGGAAAGCTGAAAGTGATAATGTTGTGACTATTCCCTGTATTGTATTTCATGTTGTAGTGTGGTGTATGTCATGTAATTTAAGTATGTGTGGTTTGCATGGGAGAGTAGCAAGGTAGTTTCAGAGGTAGTGGGTTATGCGTGTTCCTTTTGTGCCGCTCGGTCTGGAGGAAAGTTTCGTGATGATGGTTGTGAGAGTCGAAGTGTGAGATCCACCATACTATCCAGAAAGTGCACTGTAGCGTTAAATAATTACGAGACCATAAGATAGAGAATCACCACTGTAAAGCCATGCCCACTGGGCGGAATTTCTCATGTATTATTGTTGTAGGTTATAGAATTTGTGTGTTTAGGTTATAGAATTTATCGGAATAAATAAGATAGTGAAAAGAAAAAGATTGGTGGCCTTTTCCTTCGAATTGTATGTTGTCATGATATCTAGAATTTATAATGCGTGCGCCACTCATATTCAGTGCGATGGCCACGTGTTGATAAAACCCGTCAAATAAAAAAAAAGAAAATGTCGTATTGCCAGTGCGTAGTGAACAGTCAGAGTTCTGTAAATTACTGATAGTCAGATGTGGGTTTCCGTTGCGTATTATTCGTATAGGAGGATAATTGGTAACTTAATTGTGAGTACGAGAGTTCATGATACTCGATAAATAAGAATGAATCCACTCGCTTGGCAGACCACTCATCTTACAGGCCTGACTGCTTGATGCCACTGGATGAGCAAGGCATGTGGGTGCCTCTCAACGTTTGTCTTTCTGTGAACTTTAAACACGGGTGTGTTGTTAGTTTCATAATACGTTGTCATGTCCCGATAAGTAATGATTTTAAAATGTTGTGTTGTAGTGAGATATAATCGATCAAGGCGATAAACAATACGACTTTCAATGTGAGGTGTCCTTCCTCACCAACTACTATAAGTTGCATCGTACGGTTTCTGTAAAACATTGCTATAATGGTAGTGTATCGATTTCGCAGTATCAGAGGAAACTACTCAACTACTGACATAGGACAGACATGATGAACAGCAGACAGTCTGCTATAATATTTTTAATAAGGATGGATTTTATATTCTAGAGTGTTAATATGAGGTATGTTAAACATAGCACGGCATGTGGTGGTGGATGAAAGTCCGAGACACGCAGTACTATACCCACATACGCAATATATACATTTCATTAATAATGTTACGTGACTAGTTGCGGCCATAATCATATAGGCCCAAGCTAAACAAGCTAATGTTAAAGGTTTTGTATTTTTCCAATGCGTGAGTAAGAGAAAAGGAGACTTGGTCACCACATCGATATCCTTGCAGCATTTCCACAAACGCTAAAATGTGGACAGATATATGGACATTAGGGGTGCCTTCTGGAATTAGCGAAAGAAAGTTTCTGGGCGATTTGGTGCTGACCGATAGTTGTTATTTAGTATTAAACTGATTAATGGTGGGACCCATCCATGTGTTTCCACAAAATCACCAAGAGACGACTGGGTGTTGGACGTCAATGTATCACCAGAGATCCTTCGCGTCAGAGGCTTTCCCTCTCAGTGCAACAGGGTAGATCTATAAAACAAGGTAAAACTGGGGCAGATCCGACAGCAGAGTTCAATGCTAGTGCATTCACAAAGCAATTATTCTGGAGCACACCATTCAATACACATCGCTGAACATGGGGCTCTGCAGTAGATGATCCCTACTTGTTCCCATGTAGGTCCAACAAACTCTTAATCGCGATTGCAATGTGCATGGGAAAATGAAGATTGGACCATGTATCCGTGGAAACGTGTCACCTGGAGTGATGTTCACGTTTTTTGCTGCACCAGGTCAAAATCCTTGTACAGTTGTGTCCCCATCCAGACGAACGGCTACTCTGACCACGCACCGCTCGATGGACGCAGGCTTCTGGGGTAGTATTATGCCATGGGGGACATTCACCCGGGCTACCATGGGACCTGTTTCAGTAATCGAAGGCATGAAGACGGTTAGAGATGACGTGAATATTACTGTGGATCAGTTGCCTCCCTCCCCCAACTGCGATGGCATCGTCATAACTGCCGGCCGCTGTGACCGAGCGGTTCTAGGCGCTTCAATCTGGAACGGCGCGACCACTATGGTCACAGGTTCGAGTCCTACCTAGAGCATGGATGGTTGTGATGATCTTAGGATAGTTAGGTTTAAGTAGTTCTAAGTACTAGGGGACTGATGACCTCAGACGTTAAATCACATAATGCTCAGAGCCATTTGAATCATTTTGAAGTACAATAACTGCCCAAGTCACAAGGGCAGACTCGTGCTACAGCGGGTTCAGGAATGCGACAGTGAGCTGACAATGATGTCTTGACAGCAGATATGCCTGATCTGAACATCTGGGGTACAATCGGGCACCAGCTCCCTGCCTATGAAACGCCGGCCTATAATCTATGACAGTTGTGTGCCCTGTGCGTAAAGATGTGGCGCCATGTACCTATGGAAGCAAACCACGGATCTGTCAGGATCATGCCAGGCAGAATAGCTGCTGTATTGCGCTCCAGAGGTGGACCAGCACGGTATTAGCTAGGTGGTCATAATGTCCTGGCTCAGCGGGGTACGCGCCGTTACCTCGTTCATTGTCCGTTCAGAGCACTACAGCTTCCTTGTCACCTGACCTAGGGCCATTATGATCGCCGATGCACCTGGAGCGTTCTCACTCCTACGCTATCCATTGCCGAACTGAGAAACATTATAGAACAGGAAGTAAAATTATAAAACAAAATGAACTGAGAACATTTTTAAGGGACAGAGCTGCAGCACACCACGAAATCCGAAGCACGACGAAGTATAGTTATATGCAAGCGAAATTGACAGTTTCTAAAGATTTTTAAACTGTCCTGCTTAGCGAAATTTCACACCTTATTTCTTCATTTACGATCGCTTGCGACAACAGACCGCACTACGTTCATGATAAGGCAGCATCCAGTCTACTTTTCTCCATACTCGTAGGATCAATTTGATCCCCCAAACGTTTGCCTTATCTGATAGTTAAATAGGTTGCAGGCAGAAAGTCACCCGGTGAACGGGTTGTTTGGTCGCGGGCGTTAGGCACGGTTACGCCAGCAAAATACTGTTTTGGCCCACGGCGCAGACCAAGTCACGCCACAGTAAATAATACCGACTAAGGTGCTTAAACAGCCGGGCCTGTTACGGTTTTTTAATTAACGACTTATCACGTCTCCTGGCGTTCCTAAACGGGCCACAATTAGTGCCGGCCCGACCTGTTATCCACGAGCCAGTTTCCTGCAGCCGGCCATAAATCTGACCTCTCCGTACATGGCCTCATTACTGTTTACGGAATATGTAATTTCTGGCTCTTATAAATGGCTCTTCTGGAGACATATTCCACAGGGTGAAGCAAATATTTAGTCTTCCTTGTAGATAGAAGACCTCTCATCCAGAACGAATTAGAAAAGGCTTTACAGGAAGTGCACAAGTGAAGCATGTTGTCAGTGTCTACAAATATGGCTTTAAGTCAGGAAAATACGACTCTGCTTTGTACTTTCTGAAGTTTAAAACCGCCATGCGAGTGCATCTACAGCAAAGTATACTTGTGACTACCCTTTAAGAAGGTTTAATACTCGCCGCAAGCATTTTACGATGTGGAGAGAAGGAACGTGCACAATGTTTTCTCAGTTAGTCTCGTTCTCACTCTTCTTCAGGCTTTCTAGCAACGACACTGACGGAATTAGGGTATTTCATACCCTGACTGCTGTCAAACCCACACTTCAGTGTGTGATTCTTACGCGAGCTTATTTTTTGTACACAGATTAGCCATTCCTGTGCATGGTGAATAGTGTGAGAACATGATGACAGTTGGGTGTGTATAACGTTACTGGAATTTTCATGTGAAGACAGCAAAACAGCATGGTCAAAAACGTCATCGTCAAATGGTTCAAATGGCGCTAAGCACTATGGGACTTAACATCTGAGGTCATCAGTCCCCTAGACTTAGAACTACTTAAACCTAACTAACCTAAGGACATTACACACATCCAAGCCCGAGGCAGGATTCGAACCTGCGACCGTAGAAGCAGCGCGGTTCCGGAATGAAGTGCCTAGAACCGCTCGGTCACAGCGGCCGGCACGTCATCGTCCACCGTGTCTCCAACCTATGGACTTTGAGAGAGAATTTCACCGGATGAGATTACTGAATGCTGGAATCAGATCTGAAGTTGCCATACGTGGTATCCCTTTCACACATACCACAGACAACAGAGACTTTCATGACAGTGAACCATAGTCAAATGGGACGCTGTCGTTCTATGGTGCTGAAAGATCAGCCCCACTACTGTGTGTAGCGGCTAGACACTAAGGTGTCCGTAGATGGCCTGATGAAAGGTCACAGGAAACAACGATTCTCGAGACCCACAATCTCCAATTCCTATAATCTTCGGGAGCTATGACTGGTCTGGTAACTGCTGAATACTTGCCAGTAAATGGAAACAGTGGTAAACCCTGTTGTCATGCACTTCATGGCCAGGGTATCATTCGTCAAGATAGTGCAAAACCCTACACTGCAGGTCTTCGGGAGCAAATAGAACGCGTCTGTCTAGTTTTATAGAGTTTTCTGAGATGGTGACTAGACCAAGGGTGCACGGTACACGGTTCAACGAGACCTTCTCACCTGCACACCGTTGACGCTATCTACCATGAGGGGATCAGACTGGCCACGGATGCTTGTTCACGGATGGTTACAGGAACCGCCCACACCTTCCGGCGGAAACTCCTCACGGTGTGTCAAGCATATGAGATCCTACCTGCTCCAAATTCACCTGCGTACTGTAGTGTTGCTAGTCCAGCTATAGAACGCCTTCTCTCCAATCGTACCGTAGCAACAAGGCTGTTGGATTCGCACGAAGCATTTATTAAACTTGCTGTGGGGCAAGTAGAGACACAGATCCAAGGTTTTAACTAACACCCTAGTGGCCCAGAGGCCCAGATTAATTTTATATTGAGTGCAGTACAGGAGAGGCTGCACACCTTCCTGCGTTTTTAATTGATATTTTACGCCATTTTAAATTGCTGTTTTCATGGATGGATCTAAACAGGGGGAATCGATGACTGCTCAGTTGTTTTCCCTTATAATGTGCTCAAGGTTACGCTATCACAAGACTTCACTGTCTTCGATGACGATTATACGCGATCTTGAGGGCGCTTGAGCATATGAGATGTTTCGTGCCGCCTAAAGTCCTCGTCTGCCCGGCACCCAAGGTACCCTTCATGCTTTGCAACACTTGTACCCAGTAGACAATGTGGACCATGGTATCCAGGAGGTCCTTCTCCACGTACAACGGCCGAGGAAGGATGTGTCTTTTTGCTGCATACCCGAGCATGTGTGTATTGAGGGAAATGAAATGGCGGGTCTGACAGCCAAAGAGAGCGTTGTAATGGCCAGACAGTTCAGTATGTCATCCCTCTACATACTGTCACCTCACTGTTGAGGTAAAGAGTCATGTGTAGATGGGAAGAAGAGTGGCTGAAGTGACGGACAGTAAGTTGCTCCTAGAAAAATCAACAACGCGGCTGTGGCGTACTTACTTCCAGCCACGAAGACGAGATGAGGTACTTGTCACTCGTCTTCGCATGGGACATAGCTACACCCGACTAAAGGTACTAGCCTGGGCGCTCTTTGATGACGTCAGACTCGTAGTGCTACGGCCTAGACACAGCTCTCTAGTGACCCAGCTCAGCATGCATCGGCTCTCACGCATTTTCCTTTTCTTCTTCGCAAAATTACAAATGATGTTACTGTTCGCTGATTATTATTTACTCCTGAATCCAAAAGAATACTACTCTCAGTAACTCCATTATCTACAAATTACTTTAAACCTTTGGCCTCCAAAGAGTTTCATTAACACAGTTTAACAACACACTGTACTGTTTCGACTCTTTATAAAAGAAAACGCATAACTCTCATTCGCAATACTCATAAATAATTGTTTTAAACTTCAATACTGCATTCTGTTTATCAAATAGTGTCTTTCAGTCACGCCATTAAATTTCTTGATACACGCAGATACTTGAAAACGATGTTTTATACTTTACTACAACATGTTTTAAGTTTTTAAGTCAATCAGTGTACTTCCAATTCAGTCTCTCTCTCTCTTTCTCTCTCTCTCTCTCGTGCGCACACACACACACACACACACACACACACACACACACACACGTTCACTACAGAACATACTTTTCTGTTTCATCACTTAATCCAATATACAGAGATACTGAAAAGTATTTCTCAAACTCAAAAAGTCTGCAGATCAAACACAAATACACACAAGAATCTTAATGTGAAACCTCTTTGCTGTCCTTAGCAGATTCTTAAAAATCTACAGTTAAATGCTTGTAGCAAATGAGAGAGGGCAGGGGTGAAAGACAGGGAAAAAATATATCTGGTATTTACACACAGTAGGCCACTTCAGAACGGGCACCGCCATAAATACCACAGCGTTCACAGAGTGTTCATCTCAAAAACATTAAATGAACAACTCTCAAAAAGTGTACAGCTCAAAAATGTTCACTAACTTTAAGGTAAATCTCCTGTCTTTCCTTAGCAGATGTTTCAAAATTTACAGCTAAAACTTGTCATGAAAGGCACTAGCATTTATATATTCATGTACTGAATAAATTCTATATTTCAAATTCAGTCTCTCCCGCACCCAGCTTCTCTGTTTCTCCGTCCTCTCTCTCTCTCTCTCTTTCTCTCTCTCCACACACACACACACACACACACACACACACACACACACACACACAGGCAGACTTATGGAGGGGGGGATAGGAAAGAGGAAATAATATATATATATATATATATATATATATATATATAGAGAGAGAGAGAGAGAGAGAGAGATGGAGAGAGAGTGTGTTAGATAACAGGGTAATAGCGTAAAAAAGTTGTGTAGTATCTCACTATAACATATTTAATGTGAAATGTTGTACTTCATTCTGTCTCACCACTTAATTCCACTCATACACTAAGCAACTGGTATGTTCAGCTCCAAATATTAAATAAACTACCTCCAAAACCTGTACAAGTCAAACATACTCTTTCTTTAGCAGACACTTCAAAATTTGAGTTATAAACTTAATGAAAAGGACAAATGGAAATGAATTATTTTTAAAGAAATGTATCTAGTAATTGCATAGTAATTTATTGAAAAACTACACATTCTATCACGTTTAAAGTAGTAAAATACACTTACACGTCATGATTTTTTAAGTAGTATAATACATTATTTATTCCTGTCATTGACATTTTTCCACTTCGTGCGTTCAGCATTACCTTGGTAGCTATAATATTTATTTTCTGGTAGACTCAATGGTAACTATGTTAGAAAATTGTATTTATTTTGCCACATATTAAGTAACAGTAGACACATCTCCACTGATGCAGTGAATTAACGAATTAAAAAAGTTATACACAAAAGTTGTCTTCAGTTTCTTTAACTGCATACTTACAGAATCATTGACATTTTTAGTGATACTGTTTATCATTACTTTACAGGATCAAATGTTAATATTTTGCAGTATTTCCTTCAAAGTTCTCTGAAAATAGCAAAGATCACTTAAGTCAGGCTCAGTAAGATTACAGCTCTCCAGCTTTAAGGAACATATTTTGTGCAAAACAGAAAGCTGACGTGAATCACCAATAAAACCACCAGAATACAAAACTAATATTGTTTTCTGCACCAAGCAAAGACGTCCAGTCACCATAACAGCACTTTCAGTGGGAATTGTCAACATTCCTCTATCTTATGCTGTTATGAAGTAATATAGGACGGATATTTTAAATCCTTTATCAGATAGCACTGAAGAGGTGCAAATCTCACAATTTTTTAGAAAAAGCTCGATCTTTACATAATAACTAGAGCACTTCTAGCACTTTCACTATATTTTCAACCAGCAAAACTTTTGTTTATAACGTCTACTTCAGATAGCATTTACTCAACATATTTCAATATTCTATCCAACACATGCTTGGTTTTTATCGACTTATATTCAGTGGGCACTTTATGCTGGGGAATTCTGTATCTTTTAACAGAAAGTAGGCCATTTAAATCGGTATTAATAGTTACAGAACCTAAAATAGCTGGTAATTCATTAACGACATCAATAAAACACAGCACACACTGTTCACACTCGATACTGAACCACTTTTTCTTGTTGATATGGGTTGCACTTGAAAAATGATCGCATATTTTCCCCAAATTTTTAATAGCGATGTTGTCTGTAGTCTTACAAAATTCTTGCCACTAGTTTCTCACGATTGTCAATTTCTACATCACATAATATTTTACATGATGGTCGAGCTGTTGTCAAGTATTCTGGTAAACTTGGAAAAACTGAAGGCATTGCATTTGGTTTCAGCTTGGGATATCTTCTTTCAATGTCTTTATTTCTCCATCAACTACAGAGTTCTCTGCCTTGATTACGCAGTCTTCAATAAAGTGTTTTACGCACGATACAGGTTTCTTTAGCTTTAAGAAATCGATGGGAATTTTCCTTAGCACCTTTTTCTTTAGTTCTTCAGCGCTTGGTAAAGAAAATGAATTCACAACTTCGTTCTGAGATCTGTAATTACTTTTACGTCCAGCCCCCCTAGAGCATTTTTAGTACCGGTATCTGAAAACGGAAATTCATCGTGGCTTTTGTAGTGTAGATACATACATTTCAAAACGTATTTTTACACATTTAGTTAGTTTACAATAGAGTTTTTGGCCTAACCTGTGAATCAAACGCAAATGTTCTCTGCTTGTTAATTATATTAGCATTTATGAAGTACATACCGTTCAAAGAACTGCAAGTTCATAAACTTTTCTTCGGTATCAGAAGATTGTAGCAGCTAGTAGTTAATCCACAGGTCAGCACAAAGTTCAGCAAGCTGAGCAACACATCACGAGGCACGCGGCTACTCTGCTTATGTTAGAAACATAATGGGTTCCAGTGCTCAGACCGGTATGTCTAGTCGGCCGTGGGCATGGCCCTGTGACGCAGGGCTTCCTGCTCCCCTGACAGGTCCCTTCAGCACGTGGCGTACAGACCACGGTGCGCCACATTTTTAGTGGACTGTTTTTTTACATTCAGAGAAGGGAGCAGCAGCTCATTTGCCGACGGATTTGTCACCTATTTTAAGTGACCATAAAACAAAGGGGTACGATTTTTTAAGTTTTGTGAAATGTCCGAATTGAATTTTAAAATTGTATGGAGAAGTTTTTAAAACTTTTTCAGGGTCGCCAGCTGAACCATGTTTCTGATAGTGATCCACCAGTAAAATTTCCCTGTGCTACTGTTATGGATTTTTTTCTCATCTTAATTCTGTTTTAAACGCGTTTTGGAACATCTGCTCACTTTTACGCCGTTTAATGAATGTCTGCTAGTGTCAATATGCGGATGACCGTAAGTGAAGCAGAGAAAAGCGCATGTATCCTTACTAACATTACGACATTTTAACCACATTCGTTACCATTACTATTTGTAAGGGCACTGATTATCTTAACGTTGAGCGCCTGTTAACCACACACACACTCGCACACACACACACACACACACACACACACGCACACACACACACACATACGTACACAGACACTCTGCAGTTCACACCATAAATGGCTAGGGGAAGTAACGGATCCTTAACTGTCCTGCTGAATTCCCTGATCTGTTACACGTAGAGCATCTCAGAGATGCGATGGGAAGATGTAACCTTTCGCAGCGGCCAGCAGTTAACTGACACAGGATGGCGAGAAAGTTCTCCAGCTGACCTTTTGAAGATGTTTATTTCCATTTGACAACGAATACGAGCAATCATGCTGAAGAGGTTACAATGCATACCGAAGTTGATAATGGACATCATTTCTGAACAGAATGAATGTTCAGTGGTTTGAAACCCGTTACAGATCGAAAATCGTCAAAAAATTTGGTTAATATCGACAGATGCCTCATGATGTACCACTTTCCGTTTGTATTAGTAAATAAACGCCACGAGTCACTGTATCTAAAATTATGCAATGTTAAAGCAGTCTTAATTCATGAGACGATTAAGAAAACATTACAGAAACTTAACGTTGTATAGACATCGCATTTCAGTAGTTGATACGACATGCATCATGTTATCTACCAAGAATTTCTTAAAAGAATTCAAGAACTATCATTTCTCTGAATGTGTACGTGTTTCAATAGATGATATGCAAGAACAGAAAGTTAATAAAGAAAATCATAATATCACGACAATCGTCTGTTGTAGTATCCAGAACTATGGTACTCCAGTCAAATGCTCACAGTACATGCGGAAATGCTCGCATGTGGTTCGGTAGATTCGACACATTAATTCCTGGTAGAAATAGTAGTTTTCTGATCTACAGGGCGACCCTTTTATAATGACCACTCCAAAAAAATTTGTCCAGAAGAAAACTAAGAAATGTACGGAGTGATATTTAGCTAGCAACAGAACGTTAAGCGGCACGATTGTCTTTCTTTTAACGGCGTTCATTACGATTATATGAATAGCAGTAAGTCTTTTTTAAATAGTGACCTACGTTTTTAATTCCGTAATCCACCTCCTTTCCTCAATACTTGTACAGAAATTTATCACAATGTGTCATTCACGTAAAAATTACGTTATTAATAATGTAATTTAAAAGTGACTTTCGTTCTCCTGTACCAGCAAACAGTGGAGGTACTTCGGGCAACTGCAACGTTACGCTATTTAGGCGAGCTAACCGGCCACCCAGTACTGGTACGAGGTAAGATGAATTTGAAACTTCCTGGCAGATTAATACTGTGTGCTGGACCGAGACTCGAACTCGGGACCTTTGCCTTACGTGGGCAAGTGCTCCACCAAGTGAGCTTCTGAGTTCAGTTGGTGGACCACTTGCCCGTGTTAAGGTAGAGGTCCCGAGCTCGAGTCTCGGCCTGGAACACAGTTTAAATCTACCTGGAAGTTTCATATCAGAGCACACTCCTCTCCAGAGTGAAAATTTCATTCAAGATGAATCTGTTATATGGCTGAGAGCTAGGGGCCCAGGTATCAGGGCGTGCTGCGCAGTTCCAGCTTTTAGCTAGGTGACTGGTACGAAAAAGTCCAGGTACAAAGACTAACAGCTTCGCCGGAAATGTGGAATATCTCGAACCTGGTAATTTCGATGGGCGTTACTCTCATGACCTTTGTGCAGATGTTCGAACAAATGACAGAGTGTCATAGAATCTTAGAGACGGGTAAGTCAAAATTCGGCAACTCAGAATCACATATTAGTGTAAATCTGAATACATCTGCGACCTCATATAAATGAGGCACATCCAATGGCACAACAATATTTTAATACCTTTAAAACTACAGAAGTTAATATTTCATACTCAGTACACTTGTACACAACTGACCTCTGAAGCAACAACTGTTAATCGTATTATATAGAAATTATATGTAAACGTAATATAACTTTCAATCGTTTTATGCGATTGCAACAAACGTTACATCGGATTATAGCATTACAGTGTAGTCACCACCTCTGAATTTCGCTTTATTTATAATTATTGTAAATTATTTTAGTGTGACAGAATGTTTATGACATTTCTTTATTTACATATTGTTGCAAAGCAGTATATTATTTTTGTTTGGGAAGTGGTCAGCTTGAATAAAATCAAGTCTGTAGAGCTAAAAAATAATATATTTCTGATGGGGATGGTCTTAAAGCAACGGAAAA
Source organism: Schistocerca americana (assembly GCF_021461395.2). Taxonomy (NCBI): domain Eukaryota; kingdom Metazoa; phylum Arthropoda; class Insecta; order Orthoptera; family Acrididae; genus Schistocerca; species Schistocerca americana. The sequence continues at coordinate 265,878,513 of NC_060123.1, forward strand.
GCAGAAGTCAAGTGGAGACATGGATTTCTTGAGTGAAGAGCTGAGAGGAGCGATTCTTGGCGCTTTTATGCGAGATCTAGTGGAAGGCAGACCTGCTTTTGGTAATGAGTGGTATTCAGTTGTGGACGTGGTTGCTTCTGGGTGGAGAACAGCCGCTCCCATACTTTAGCCTCTGAAGGGACTTACATTTTGAGAGGTTTGAATGTGCTCCAGAGTAGAACTCTAATTTTGCCGCTTGGTTTACAGAACAGGGAATGGAGTATGAGTTACTATTCTTTGCATCAAACGTGTTAATTTGTGAATCATCATGTTGAACTGTTTCGAGCTTGTGAATGTTCGTGTACTGTGATTACGAAATTGACTTACTTTAAACATATCTTTGATGACTATATGGCCAGGGGAATTTGCTACCGATTGATAAAGCTATTTTGTGCTGAATTTAACTTAACTCGGACTACCGAAAGCGACTTCAAGTTCATCAGTATCGACATTTTGGGCAGCAGCAGCAGCAGAGCAGAAGCAGCCAGCATGGCCGATAAGTTACGTACTAGCTTCCATAGTGTTAAAATGTGTGGATCTGCATCACCATCGTCAGTCATGGTGCTTTCATCGATTAAACAATCACCAATAGTGTGTGGTTCAGACAATCTTTGTGGGACAGTTAGACAAAAATCTGAATGTGGTAATAGTGATAGAAACGATATTAATGGGACAGACAGTTTGAAATCACGGAAGGGAAATGTAATTGCGGATAATTCAGTGTCATGGTTAAGGGAAACTCTGACAAATTTTAACCCTAAGGGGAGGGGTATTGGGTACAGACATAATTCAATAAAAACACAGGTAGGTTCAGTAGAGATTAGTTTAGCAGAAACAGCAAAAGCTGACCTGAAGAAAATTAAATCCGAAATAGAATGGATGATAAATTAAAACTCTAGTTTTGAGGGCAGATGTCGACAAAACTTGTGAACAGGTTGGCCTGGTTCACACTGAGTTGACACAGTGTAAAAAGATTTATGGGACAAATTGGTAAAGATACATTCTGAGGTGGGTGGCGAGGTAAGGAATTGTGTGCTGAGGCAGCTTAACAGGAAAATACAATTATAGACGAAATGCTTTTGCACCCCATGAAAACAGAAGCAACTGAACTCTCAAAACAAATAACAGAGACAATTACAAACGGGACGATCGATTTCATCCGCATGACGCACAATACTAGCAGTTGAATTATGGTTATTGCGATAAAAGCAATTTTAGAAGCAGTGCGTATGAACTTGATACAAGACGTGACGGGAATTTCTGTGTTGAGCAGCAGTATCGCCATAATCATCACAACAGACAAGGTAAGTGTAGACATCACTCAGACTCAAACGAACATCAGCCAGGTTACAGATAACATTCAAATTTTAATGGACGGTACTCAAATTCAAATGGTCAACATGCGAATTCTAATGGACACAATTCACGCAGATGGAGCCCGCAAAATACACGGCAAGATAACAATTATGCAAGCAGGAATCAAAGCAGTCAAAACGGTCACAGTCGTAACATCCACCTTTACATTGGTAAAATTCTGGAAGATCTAGCCAACCGCAGCAGGTACATGTAACTAAAGTTAAACCACCAGATGCACAACATAATGAACGAGGAGACAGTCATACAGAGCAATTACTCACAGATCCAGCAGCAAACAGTCTGTACATCACACGAAACACGCCACTGCGGAAATTTGAAGCTTTCTACGTTTTGGAGACATAAGAGACATTCTACTAGAAGAGACAGACAATAAACAAAATTCTATAATACATCCCATAATAATTATTTCAATAGATAACAGTTTTCTTTCGGCTGTTCTTCATTCTGGTAGCTGTGTATTTGTGGTCAGCGCCGCTGCATTCCACAAATGTGTGAAAACAATATATTGACCGACTTGACCATTACCAAGGATTAAAATACAAGGTTCGATTTCTGGAAAAAGTGTAGATGTGAAACATCAAACCTATTTAGATTCCGTATGTCAAGGCTTTGAGTTTTGAATGAATTTCTTGATTGTTTCTCTTTTCCTCATAGAAATAATATTAGGTGTAGATTTTCTGTGTAAATAAAGTTGTCTGGAATTTTAAGGACGGTGAAGTAGGTTAGGAAGCTGAAGGTAAGACTGTTTCTCTAATATTTCAAGACTGGATTTCAGGATCGGAGGAGCAAGTAAATTGTTTATATCTCTTGACGGTGCATCGCTTTTCTTACCAGAGTACTTTCGTATTGACACATGTTGTCCACGTACCTTTTGCTATAGTATTCATCAGGAAACTAAATAGACATAGTTCGATAGAGAAAAAAGTAAACAAACTAGAGCACTGCACCGAGACAGAGAAAAAGGAACTTGTTGACGTTCTGTGCACACATTGAGTCATTTTTACACATCGTGCAGGGGACTGTTCAAGGTTTCTGGGTTAGTGGTTAACCATACATCATTCCAACTTATTACAGAGAATAAGTGAAAGCAGAAACTAAGTCCATCTTAGAACAAGGAATCATAGAATCTACAGTCAGTTTATGTAACAGCCCATTGCACGCTGTGAAGAAAAAAGATGACTAGATTAGAGTAATACTGGATTCAGGACAAATTAACACTATTATTTCAACGGAAACACATAAACCTCAAATATAAGATGAACTTGTGCAAAATTATTATGGAGTACAAATACTTTCTTGTGTGGATCCGCGCATAAGTTTTTGGCAAACGGAGCTACACCTGGATTGTACAAAAAATGCTGCATTCTTGTGTTTCGGAGTATGCTAGCAGTTTCGTAAATTACTCTTAGGCATAAACATCTCGTCAGCTGCCTTCATTCGTCGTATGAACACTATTTTATCTTATTACTTGAACAGACATATAAAACCTTGCGTTGAAGATATACTAATATCAGGTAATGGCTCTGAGCACTATGGGACTTAACATCTGAGGTCGTCAGTCCCCAAGAACTTAGAACTACTTAAACCTAACTAACCTAATGATACCACAGACATCCACGCCCGAGGCGTGGTTCGAACCTGCTTCCGTAGCGGTCGCGCGGTTCCAGACTGAAGCTAATATCAGATAACCTCTTGGTCAAAGCGTAACAATGTTTTGAGAATTTTTTTTCTTTTTTTGCACGATTTTGAGGATTCTGTAATCGCAGTCGGTTTAGAAAAATCAGTGTTTGGTAAAACAAGGATGAAATTTCTCGGACATATAATTCCGTTAGGAGTTATAAAACAAAGCAGGGAATAACTTGAAGCAATTAGAGTTAATTTCCTGTCCTACCACAACACGTCAGTTTCGAAGTTTCCTCGGTTTAATAAACTTCTATTGCCGTTTTTTAAACATGAAAATTCTTGCCAGCCCTAAATTATGTTCACTTACTGCGAAATATACTACACGGCACTGGAATGAATAAGCACAATTAGAGATTTAAAGTTTTAAAAATGCAGTTCTTAGTGTTCCAACACTTACACACCCATGTTTAACACAAGATTTTTACTTATCAGCTGATTCATCAAAACTAGGACTCGGTGAAGATTTATTCTAAGAATTTCAAGAGAATGATGTAGTTTTACAGCGGAGTAGAGCTATTGCCAGTCGTGTCTTGTCTAAATCTGAAAGAAGTTATTCCGTCATTGAGTCGGAAGCGTTATAAATCATTTGGGCATTTTCTAAACTTCGATTCTTGTTGCTTGGGAAACACACCAAGTTTACACTAATCAATGAGGACTCTAATTCTTAATGTACTCTAAACTAAATCATGATCCATTGAAACGATGGGCTCTGTATTTACAGGATCTTATCTTCACCATTGTTCGTATTCCTGCAACTCTAAATGTTATAGCTGGTACCTTATCGCGTGCTCCTATCGGTTTCGCCAAAAATACTATTGAAAATAATAATGAAAAAGCTTTACCTTGTTGTATACACGAAAGGCAGCCTTTGGAAACTTTATTTCTTCTTTTTTAAGAGACATTGCTCAGTAACAAGACAAAAATGTTCAAACGTTCAAATGTGTGTGAATTCCTAAGGCTCCAAACAGTTAAGGTCACCGGTCCCTAGACTTACACACTGCTTAAACTAACTTAAACTAACCCATGATAAGAACAACACACAAGACTCGGACCGTCGGCGGGAGGGGCCGCGCAGTCCGTGATGTGGCGCCTCAAGTCACGTGGCCACTCCGCGAGGCTAAGAGGAAAACCCTATCTGGAAAGATGTAAAACGGAAATGCCATGACAAAAGAAACATCACAATAGGACGCTTTTATTTGGTGAGCAACAATATTTTTTTTTCAGGAGCTGTTCAGTCAATGACTCCCTTTGGCTCTTGTGCATACCCGATGATTTTGTAAATAATCTTCTTTGCTACATACATCTAGTTCGAGAAAATGCTTTCACAAACTTCGTATACCTAGATACTTTAACAAGACGCAGAAAAGAAAACAGAAAGTTTTAGCAAAATGCAGGTTGTGTCAGAAAGCCAAACTATCAACCATCACACATCGTGCACTATTACTTCCTATAATCCCTTCTAAACTAAAAGAGTTAGCTGCAGTAGACCTGTTAGGACTGTTTTTCACATCACAGAACAGATTATCGTACATTGTTTTACTGCTGAATTCATTCGAAATTTGTTTCATTCACTCCTTTACGTCAGTACACTACAAATAGGATCCAGAGCTTTGGTCTATAATTTTCGACGATAAAGTAATTTCCGATAATGGTCCACAATATCGCTAAAATATTTGGTCACATACTATACGACGTCACAAAATCAAATCCGTTTTTATTTCACGTTATTGGCCCCAATTAGATCCTTCAGGATGTATATTGCGGGAAATCGACAAGCCTTGCAGATTATATTGTCGTCAGACCATACTGGGGAGAAACACATTCACACCGTTCAAGAGATTCTCAGTGAATAACCGCACGATTATACACAATTATCTCCATTACTTGACTCAAGAGTCAACAACCACCAGAACGTGTCAGAGAGCTAACATCATTTCCACGTCATAAGTAGGTTGTAGGATTAGCACTAAATAATATAAAAAAGCTGCAGAAAGAAGAAAGAAATCACTACATGAGAAAGGAAATATCAAAAAGCTACACGTTAGACAGAAAATAACAACGAAATCTCATCTAATCCATACTTTCCTAGCTGGATGTTTGGGTTCCCCTCAGCTGTGTGTGTTTGTTGTTCTTACGTGCTTACTTCCGTCTCATTCCCTTTTCTTTTGTGTGTTAGCATTTACTTAATGAAAAGTTACATGCGTATTTGGATAGATTCAGGTTTTGGTCAAGTTATTACGTACACATGAAACGTTTGCCTCTTATCATACTCATTATTGTATACTGTTCCACATGCTTTGCCTTTCTTATTTTTCTGAAATTCTTTATTGCATACCTACTCTCGTTCATAGACGTAGGCCTCTGCAGAATCGTAATATTATACGCTTAGCTTTCCAGATACACAACTATACAGCTTTAACTACTTATCTCATACGTATAATTATTGAATTCTTGATGTACACTACTGATTTAAAATGTGTCCACCACGTCACTTGCTTGTGTTGCACTACAACATTTTTTGACTATAGATTGCCAGAGATGAGTAGCACAAGCATGCAACAAACTATAAACTTGGCAATGTCCACATTAAACTGCACATGATGAAACGTCCACTGTCTTCGATCATTTAGTGACTTCGAAACAATTTATTGATTCCAGCTTCCCTAAGTCTCCTCCTAGTACTATAATCTACTTTATAATGTGCATCACAATTAGTATTAGTGGGTGCCAGCTGAGCAAAGACATTCCTCCATGACTCTCCCATTATCTGCGTCTTCATATGATACTTTAACTGATAAAAACGCTTCGCATTCAGTGAAACCTATAATTGGCTAGCTAATGAAAACAGACACACAGAAACACTGTGAATACAATTTTGTGCTTTGAGCTTCCAAAACCAAAGACTTTTCTACCCTGTGCAAGTCACCCTACCAGCAAATGTCTGTACTGTAAATACTTTCTTCTATACTGCCTATATATCTGTATAACACATCCTAAGTAACTGAGGACATCAGCTATTTACTTTTGAATATGGTTATAACTGAAGAAATATTTATTCTCTGCAAACATATATTTGGTATTACGTTAACCAGCGTCTCACTCATGTGATATTCATGGCATCTATTTACGTATCAATTTTCGAATTTTGCACTCAATCTTTTATCATTTGTAAAACATTTCGTGCAAAATTCTGGTTACGGAACGGGGAGGATACGTGAAGTTTGCATATAAGCATATTATTTTGGTCACTTTGTAAATTCTGTTTCTGACGTAAATAGCGATATGCATGACACACACAGAGCAAAACCATGTAGCTGAGTAATTTTTGACTATTGCTACGGTAACGTGGTGTTACTACGCTGCCTCTACCTGAGAGCACTAGCAAAGTTACATACATTCTAAGTTGAGCAGTTTTGGGTAGCAAACGCACTTTGAAGAATGGTCAGAAAATTTTCTTTGTAGTTGTGATGTGAAATTGATGGAATTGAAGTATGAATATTTTTGATACAGTTATCAGGAGAGGAGCTAAGGACATTATTTTTGAATTTTTCTGGAATGTTGAGAGACTGAAGCAAGCACACAAGCATTTAGATAGTTTTGTGTCATTGACATTGTAGTAATGTAGCTTCCATAGTAGGATTGTGACGTGGAGTCCTCTGATAGGGAGAAGAGACTTGCCTTGCTTAAAGTTATTTCTAAACATCGTGTGATATAAATAATACCGTGAGAATTCGGTTGATTTTTTAAACATTTACTTTTGAATATAAAGATTTATTTGAATTTTGACAGAAGTCTTTTGTTACTAGTTAAATTCCCATCCTTCGTTCAGAATGTACATATCCAAATTGCACTTTGTGGTACGGAATTTTAAGCCGCAGTTTTAAACGTTGTTTTATTGCTGTATGCTGTGCGCTGCTTTCAAAAGCTGTACAAAAATGTTTTTCAAGATACGAGCTAAGTGACAGAACATTTTAGGGCCATGAGCTTCTTTGTAACCCAGTAGTGCATTTTTTTCGGAAGTAAGGCTACAATCAGTGTAGCATTGCATTTTTAAAGAAACAGTGTAGACAGTATTGAGCAAATCATATTATGTCTTCGTACAATTCAGCATAGTCAGAGTTTTGCACAGTACATGAGTTTAAGTTAGGAAGTAGTGTTTTTCCTTCCGTTTTTGGAGAAGTTTTGGCGGACAGTTCTAGGAAGATTCATTCAGATAGAGGGAAGAAGACAAGCTGTTAAGTTGTAGTTTCATCTTCTATGCCTGCCTCTAGGTTTTCCCTAAGGTCTTAACACACGTTTTACCAACGTGTCCCTTGTAATCAGTGATTCTCAGTGTTTCCACATGTTTTGCAAACTCTGTGCAAGGCCTCTTATCAGTGAACTTAATAGTCAGCGTCGTTCTGTGAGATCATACCTCAGACGAGTTTCCCGCATTCCATAGTTCACTTGCATGCATTGTTGCGCTCCATTTTCAGGGATTTATGCGTCAAATTAAGACCTCTCTTTGACAGTAATAGATATATTTTAAAGAGGAATGCTGTTCTAGTCTGCTATTTGTATCTCCCTGGCTTCCAACGTATCAAAGTTCTTTTACTTCGTTTGGAGGCATGATCTCAGATTTTGATGTTAAGTTTGTGGCTAAGTTGATCTCTGCAACTCTTCATCACTTCGGTTTGTGTGCTGCTCTCAGTCCATATTCTGTCTTCATTAGCCCACTCCATTAGTTAGTTATTGTAATTCTTTCTTACTTGCACTGAGGACAGGAATATCATGACATCTGACAACAGAAAATAAATTATCTTAATATCATGAAATTATAGTTGATTCGAATGTTAAGCTTAGTCATTCTGAACGATAGCCTTTGATCTGAGAAATCTGAATGTGGACTCGGATTTTGCCTATTTATTCAGTGTTTTCATATCGATAGTTTAATTAATTCTTAGCAACTGAAATATCATTTTTGTGTGAGAATCTGTGTGTCGTCGGCTTTAATTCGAAGACGTCTTTCTACAAAGATCTATCCTGCGCAAATTTTATCTTTTCATAATTACTGCAGCTACATCCAATTAAACTAGGTGTCTGTTCTAAATACTGCCCAAAACAAAGTGGTGCGATGTATTCATACGAGGTTTGGTGGGTTTCGCTCACCGAGTCTGCCCCCCCCCCCCCCCAAAAAAAAAAAAAAAATTACTTCTCTCTCATTCCAAATAAAAGGTGGTTCTGACTACCAACAGGTGTCATTTGTGTTAGGCATAATGTGCTATGTGAGAACCTTAAACATAAGTTGAAAGCTGGTTGAGTAAATACAAACTGAGAGAGCAAAAATCACGGGAAGGGTTGTCCCATTTGAAGATATTCCCTGTATGACACCCAATAATTAACCACGATGCGCTATATATACGGTAATGTGGGCAATCAGTTATAGGTGGGTGTGTAATAAACACTGTAGTACGTCGCGAGTTAATCGATTTTGAACGTGGGAACGCAATCGGTGATGGACACATTGGTCATGGCATATCGGAGATCACAAAATCATTCGAATTTCTCAATTAAACACAGCTTAGAGCGGAACTCAAGAATCATAGAGAAAATATTTATGTACTCGTGAAACTGCTGATCAGGAGGACCACAAGTGACTGACAAACGGATGTCACATCGTCCCCTCAAAGCCAAATTGTACAATCGACGATCTAATGTCAGTCAGATTTGAATTTGGTGCCTCAGGAAGTCGTTTCCGAGTACGGACATCAAAAAGGAAGTCGTATGTGTCGTCCCAAACTAAGAACATTAATCTATGCAAGTGGCCCACTGTCACAAATGCGAGATCCGAGTCTCCTGCGGACATTGTTATGCTTCAGTAAGGATCACAGGTGCATTGCTGTGTGCAGTGGTGCGGCAGCTGGAAACCATATCTGAAGTACATGCTACATGCGTGATATTACGGTTCTTGTGGGCAAAACCCATAAATTGAACACAGAGTCACACTGAAACTCTGGCTATTTACAGAACAAATGCAATGTCCTGTGTGCCGTAGTAAAGTAGTTTCAACAATATGGTCAAGGCTGCAGAGACTTCTGTGGATCTGACCGGGAATTCCAGATCTTGCAACATATGATTTCAATCCTTTCGGCAAGCTGAAGGAACAATTGAGTGAAAGCCATTTTCCAACAACGAAGTTCTTACACCGCTTCTGGAATGGCTTCGTGACTAGGAAGTGGGTTTCTATCTTCGAGGAATTGAACGACTGGCATAACTTTTCGATAGTTGTTTACTGAAACTTGGTGAATGTGTTGAAAAGGAAATGTGGTGCAGAATTCATTAACGGCCGTTTGGCGTACCGTAGTAACGCGTAACTTACAGTTTCAAGTCCGCTCGTACAAGGACTGTTTGGCGACGAAAGAAGCGCGTAGAGTTTAGCAGCCGACGACCAACTCGTGCCCCTAACCTTTCCAGAGGCTGTTCATAAAAGTGATTATAATGAACATTAACAAGATGTCTCAATGATTTTGTGTTGTAGCCGAAAGACAATGTTATTTTAAAGCACAACTTACTTTTAAAATCTAAAAGTTTATGTTTATGGAACAAAGAATTTTAATCTGAAACTATTCCTCAAGTACTTAATCTACACACACACACACACACACACACACACACACACACATATATATATATATATATATCCCAAGCCACCATATTGAGCATGGCGTAGGGTACCTTCCACCACTACTGATCATTTCCTTTCCTTGTCAGTTGCAAACAGAGCGAAGGAAAAACAACTGTCTACATCCCGCCGTACGAGAAATTATTTCTCTTCTCTTCGTGGTACTCAGGCAACCCCAAATTCCGGTTCTCTAAATTTTCTCAGTAGCGTTTCGCGAATAAACTGTGTTTCTCACTTGAGTCTACAGAAGGTCTCCGTAACGCTCGCGTGTTATTGGACTTTAAAGATAATAAATCTAGCAGTCCGCCTCTCCGTTGTATCGATGCCTTCCTTTAATCCCACCTGGTGTAGAGGCCAAACACTGGAGCAATACTTAAGAATGGGTCGCACTAGTGTTCTATCCAGGGTATTCTTCACAGATGAACCACACTATTATCCTCTCAATAAACAGAGGTTTATCATTGATTTTTCCTAATAACGATCTTACATGGTCGTTAGATTTCAAATCACTTTGTTACGTTGCAACCAAATACAGTATTTATCGACGTGACTATATCAAGAAGCACGCAGATTGCTGCTCACCCTGTCCGTCTGATCATTTCCGTATGTAGAAGACAATGGCGGTCCTGTAAAATTTCGTTGGGGCACTGCTGACGATACGTCTCTGATGAACACTCGCCGTTGAGGACAACGTACCGGGCTCTGTTGTTTAAAAAGCGTTCGAGCCTGCAACGTGAGTGATCTCTTAAACGCGAAATTTTAAAGTTCAGTTTTCCTTTCGATGTCTTCTGCTGCGACACCAGACTTGTCAACGAGTGACTGGATTAAAGCGTTCTGCCCGATTCGCGATATTTTTTTTCGACCTCTGACTCGTAAGCGGTGGTTTCATGACAAGTATATCAGAATGTATGAGTGTTGTGTGTTTTCTCATTTCTTAAAGCTACTGGCGCTACAACAACGTGGTCAACGAGTGCAGGTGTCCACCATTCGGAATTGGGGTTCAGAGTCCTGGCTTCTGAGAGGGAGTCGGAGTCCTGGAAAAGATGCACTTGGCTGCCCGCTGCGGATCCGCGCCGTCCAGACCGCCACAGGCCGGCTTGTAATTGGCGGCGCCGCTAACACGGCTAATGAAGTATACAGCCGGTCTGCCGACCGCAAACACAGTGGACGCGGAGGAGGCGCCGCGTGCGCCGCCGACCGCCGGCTCCCGGCAAAAAACTGGACTCTCGGCCGCCTGGCGCCGCGGCAGGACTTCTTCACCTGCCGGCCGCACCCCGTAAACTGGTCCCAGAGGTAACGTGGCGCCAGTGGCCTCTCTGGGGATCTCGCCGAGAACCGGAGTAAATTCTGGTCGTAATGAACGATAACGCACGTCATTACCATTGCAGAGTTTTCAACGAATTGTCATTCCATAAGCAACGGTGATTGCTCGCCAGAAACAGTTGGGGATTACAGTGGATTGCAGCATGATGAAAATGGCGGCACTCAGTTGCCGAGAGGTGACGGATCGAATTCAGGGAGCGATTCATGAACACGAACGCCGTTCCCTCATCCTTCCACACAAATTACGGGTCTTAGATTCCTTCATTTTCAGTATAATGTGTTATGCTGAATAAATATTACGCTCCCCGCGGTGACGGCATACAAGTTAATGCGATTATCCCCTCTTTTCCTATGGAAAAGTCATATTTTTCCACTTCGGTATGAAGTGGTAGCGACGCCCCTTCCCATTGGAGGGTTGGGGACTTTCCAATATCGAAGTAAAAGTTTCAGTATTGTTTATATAGCTTAACGTTTTAACATGAACTCGAGCTGCTCATTTCATTTCGCTTATTTCGTATCCTCGACCGGCCAGTCTTATTCCCCCCACCCCCCGCCGCCACCCGCCAGCCGGAGTGGCCGAGCGGTTCTAGGCGCTACAGTCTGGACCCCCAAGACCGTTACGGTCGCAGGTTCGAATCCTACCTCGGGCATGGATGTGTGTGATGTCCTTAGGTTATTCAGGTTTAAGTAGTTCTAAGTTCTAGGGGAACGATGATCTCAGCAGTTAAGTCCCATAGTGCACAGAGCCCTTTATTTGCAACCCCCCCCCCCCCCTCACTACCAGATGTTGGTCAGATCAGCTCCTAATGGCAGCACACACTTGAATTTTATATTATAATAAGTTTCCTGGAAATCAACATTTTATCAGTGACACACAGTACCACCAGACCTTTGTTTTCTGTTTGGGGAGGACAGTCGTCTCTTTCCGACGTTGAAATGGCCGCGCCTCTGATATCCTAGAAAACAGTGTGGTTTCACATTATTCTTCCTACCATATCGATGGAAGTCGTTTTTTACGATCTGATCCCGACTACCGCCCCATTAGTCTTACTCCAACTGGTCTTTGCAATACATGTTAGACCTGGTACTTTACCACACAGGCTGGTCTCTTGCGGACGAGAATATTGGCACTGGAATCGCCGACAACTGGCTTTCCTTACGCTCTCTCGATTGAACTTCTTCTCAGTCCGGAGTTTTCCATTTTCCCTCGTCAAGGAATTACGTAATTCTTGTTGGTTTCCCCTATTTCTGAAGCCTTCTCTCGTTGTGTTCTTACTAGAGAAAAAGTTTGTTTTCTCTTGAGTCCTGAAATTGTGCATTACGTTTATCAAGTTATATTTTCACAAACAAACAAGTAAAAGATTTTGTATCACGGATTTTTCAGTCGTCGTTAAAACAAAATGTGGTTAAGCGCTGTATTTTCATTATCCAGCACCGGGATTCTAGAGTCCATCTGGACATCTAGATTTAGGCTTTTTGAGGTTCCCACAAACCGCTTTAGAAACTACTCAGATGGGTCCATTGAACGCGGAATATTTTCCTTCTCATAATTACACAATCGGAGCTTCAGCTACATTCATAACTATCCCGTCGTCGATAGAATCTTACGCCCTAACATTCATAAGGAAACGAAAGAAAAATTTGAAAGTTTTCGAAGTTCAGGGTGAAGAACTGATAACTTAGAAAACTGGCAGTCACACGATAATTCTATCAGAGAAGGTAAATAACTTGGAAAATAGGTTAAACGGATTGTATAGTGTCTTATATGAGACGCAAACAAGAAAAGTAAGACAAGTGTACAGCAGTGTAGAAGGACTAAGTCAGGCGATTCTGGGGGAAGTTTCAAATTGGTCACTAAAAGCAGAAGATGACTTTTGCTATTTCGACAGAAAGATAATTTCCAATAGCAGAAACAGGAAAGATATAAATGCCAACTCGTAAGAGAAAAAAAATAGTTTTTGGAAAATGGAGATTTGTTAATATCACACACACATTTGGTAAGAAGCCTATCTATTCTGAAGGTGTTTATCTGGGATGTAGCCTTATACGCAAGAGAAACGTGAACGATAAACAGTCAGACAAGAAAATATTAGAGCTTTTGAAATGTGGTGCTACCCAACAACACTAAAGGTTAGCTGGTGTGTATAGCGCAACTAATGGACAGGTACTAATTGAACTGAGGAGAAATAATTCACGACAAAACTCGATTAAAAGAAGGGATCCGTTGATAGGATGCAACCTGAGATTATGAGCCATTAACGAATCGTCAGACTGGTAGCAAAGGGGAGAGGGTAAAAGTGGAAGTTAAAATTATAGAGGTAGATCAGGGCTTGATTACAGAAAGAAGAGTGAAATGGATGTAGGCGGCAGTAGTTACGCAGAGCTGAAAGGACTTGCGCAGCATGGACTAGCGTTTAGAACTGCGTCTTCAGACTAACGCCACAAATACAACGCAACCACAACAACAATCTAACAGTTAATTCTCGGTACGTCGCTTCCCACACTTAACATATACTGTGTACCATGAATCTAAATCTCTGTTGTTAATCCATGAGTGACCATCTGGAAGTAACTGATAGTTTAATATTCGACCATATGTAGTGTTGCACTTATAGTTTATTGCGTACTACGGTTTAATACTGGTTACTGTTACCACCATACCCCCTCTCACTGTACCTACACCTCGTGCATCAACCCAGTATCTAATATTGGAGCTCAATAATGTAAGGTATTTGTAATGGTTGTAGCACAAAATTTTATAAACTACTGACTACATTGTTTTCATATGTTCATATGTAACAAAGTGGATCAATGCGTCTCCTTTTCGGTGTCTATATTTCGATTACATTCAACTACACATCGAGCAATAGCTTTCGTTGTTTTTAGAATTTTCTACTTTATTGTTGGTGTTTTATAGTATGGATTATTTACATAGAGAGACTAAGATAACGATTGTAAAATCTTTTTATGTTTCCTTTCTATAAAAACACCTGAAATGGTGCTATGACGGCTTGTTCATTGATATATTTATTATGAAATACCATATGGCTTACTACTTAAAGATGTGAATTTAAATCAATTCTTAATTAGCAGATATAGTAAATTACTTACAAAATCACATTATTATTAAGAAAACATAAAGAAGTAGTCAAGAAGAAATTTAAAAAAGTAGAACACGAGCTCCTCATGACCACAATTCCCTATTACACATAAATAAAGGTAAATATTGAATGATAATTATGGATAACAAAGAATTATAATGTTAAGTATTTTATAATAAAAACACTATTTTAAGAAGCTGATTTTTAAACACAAAATTGTTAATTTTGATACTCCGATCTGGACCACTCAAGGTATATCTTCACTGTAATCACGTACATGGGTTTATGTTCGTGCATAGCCTTTATACTAAACGCCGTATTTCAGTTTTGTATAACTATGGTGCCAGGTGGTAGCTGATGATAATACCTACTATGTTTATTACCCAATATCTGTATGTGGTTAAGCGAACATGATCATGTGTATTCGGTGTACTGTGTGTGATGTTTTATATAATGTTTGTTCTACCATTGACTTGCCGCTGTACTACACCATGCATGTTCTTGGAATGCCTACTCATTATGTGACACAAATTATTGCACACGTGGACGAGATGCTTTGAAGTGTAGTTCATAAGGTACGTTATGGATCTATATTACGTTAAAATATTATGTAGATAACTCACATCCAGTTTTGGTGTTACTCCGTCTATGAGTTGCAGATCCCAAGACGGCAACATGGTTCACGGAAACTGGTAACCTGAATAAATGCTTCGGTAAAACGGTAGAGTTTTGAAGTATGTTACTTCTACTTTTAGGTTTTGCTTCATTTCGTATTTTTGTAGTAGTCAGAGTTACTAAAAGTCGTACTGCGCTATTGTATCACTGACATGTGACAACACTCAATTTCAACTGCTAAGAAGTTCTGAAAGAACACAAGATGTTATGTGAAATATTCAATGGTTTAAAATAATGGTTTATGTTTAAAACTATACATCGTTAATGAAGTCTACGAATGGCTCGTTGCCTCTGTAGGTAAGAGTCCCGCAACAAATCCAGTCTTCCCAAGTTCAACGCCTGGCCGATTCTACAACGTTTCGTGTCACTTATCGTTTCTTTCACGTCAGGGAAAGATTCGTTAATGGGAAAAATTCCAAGTTGCACCTTGGTTTTTAACCTACATTAAAGTGTATGTCCTCCTTTTTACTGGCACTGAAGTGGCAGTTGAAAGATCGGAGGAAGAAAGGACATGTAATCTGCAATAAAACCTTGCCTAGTAAAACACTGTGGTGTTTTAACTAGAGGACAGTTTTGGATCCAAACAATGATCGAAGATCTTATCCTTTGTTTTATAGATATCTATAGAGTTCATGATCTTGCTCACCTGTAAGCACTATTTTTATTCATCAGGTATGCGATATTCAGTTGGTGTTACATTTAAGAGCCTGTGACGTACGGAAGGTATCCATATGGTAGTTCATTTGGTCTCAGATTTAACTCAATATATACAACAGTTCGTAACATTACTCCAAATATTGGGTTCTTAAAGTCTATGGTGAAGAGGTAACACAATGTTCTTGACTTACATCCAAAGTAGCCTCTATTTAAATCAAAAAATTTTAAAAATCCACAATAAACTGTACACGAGATTTCAACAACGTAGCCACTTTCTGCACGGACGAAATATTGGTTCATTACTGAGTGTTAAACTGCAAAGCACTGTGACATTTAAACCAACCTGCCTGTTGACGACAGCTTCACATAGAGTGAAGCCTTGAAGAAAAGTTTCATTAAGGCATAATAGTATCAAGAAAACCGAAGAGCAATCTACTTAGGCGGTATATTTTACAAGTTTTGCGGCATATGATGTAGAAACTAACAACAAGTTGGTGTTCAAAGATTATGTTAAGCGTTTTTGTAGTTTAACCTTCTGCTTAACAGAAAATCTCCGTAATTTTGTCTACCAGTCGGGCTTCTGAGACCAGCGTTGTTTGAATTGCCACTGTTTAGAATATTTGTGATGTGAACCACTTTTGAGGTATAAATACTTCTAAAATTTTTATTTATTTAAGGTTTACATTGAAAAACACATTTTTTACGCATTTTCTGGTGGCTTTCATTCTTATTGAATAATTGATAAATGAATAATTGATAATTACTTCGATAGGAAGGGAAACGAACGAAAGGATCTAGTAAAACACCGGTATGAAGGCGTCATTATAATGAAAATTAATTGAAGTCGGCAGGAAGTGTAGGCTCTTTAATTCCATACTTCAGAAATGTTGCTCAAGTGGTACTTACCAACGACGCATGCGAATATGTCACAACGTTTACATTTTGATTACGAACGTACTGGTAAGTTACATTGTGATGTTGCAAAGGGACTGATCATTCATAACGCTGCACCTGAAAATAAAATTAAATAGTCTGATGAATATTAAAAATGCACCACGAATGAAGGCACCATGCAGCAAAATAAAACTGGCGAGAAATTTACTACGTGCTTGGATTTGCAAATTGTTAGCATTTCAGCCGAAAATAAGTAACAGTAATGCTACACACGTAAAAGAAAAGATTACGCTCCGAATTTCTCATTCAGAACACTTTTAATATAGGGCCCAGCACGTGACGTGATGGGATGCCATTGATGCACAACAGGATTACCTTTGGTTCGGGTAGATAGTAATCTGGACAGCGGCAGCTACGGTACTGACGTGTCGCCGGTGCCTGTCATGTATCCTCGGCGTTTCCATGACGCTATCTTTCATCCGGATAACATAAGACCGCAGGCTGCCTGTACTTTTCTGACGTTAGGCTCTTGGCCTGGCCAGCATTTTTTCCAGATGTGTCACCAGTTGCAAACATTTGGGCAATGGCTGTGGAGACTGGGAGCCCCCCCCTCCCCCCCATCCAATCTCTGAGTTGGATAGACTCTGCATCTAAGTTGAAACTGCTTGGAATGACCTACAGGAACAGTCGTTCAAGTTCAGTCCGACTCAGTGCCCAGTCGAGCCAGTGTCACTGCCGCTGCCAGAGATGGCAGCTCTGCATGCAAAGTTGCGCACTGCGTATACCCCCAAACTACACTAATTGTACTGCGGTGTATGATTATAAATTTATTCAGCCTTCCCATCAAACATTAGCGTCATCTTGTGTTATGTAATAGTGTATCAACAACTTAAGGGAAAAAATTTCCAGAGTCTCTGTGATTAAGAAATAGACGTCAAAGAGTTCACATACCATAAATGTGCTACGATAAGAAAAGGTGCCAAATAGCTCCTCAGATGATGAATACATTAAAGAAATGTGTGATGAGATAAAAGAAATTTTTCAGATAGCTAAGGCATACGAAAGTTTAATAATGATGGGGGACTGGAATGTGATAGTAAGAAAAGGAAGACAATGAAAAATAGTATGTGAATATGGACTGGGGGAAAGTAACGAAAGAGAAAGCCTTCTTGTAGAATTTGGCACAGGGCATAATTTAACCATCGCTAACAGTTTGCTTAAGAATTATAAAAGAAGATTTTACACATGGAAGAGATGTGGAGACACCGGAAGATTTCAGATTGGTTTTATAATGGTTAGGCAGAGGTTTAGGAACCAGATTTTGAACTGCAAGATATTACCTGGAGCAGATGTGGACTCTGATCGAGATTTATTGGTTGTAAACTGTAGATTAAAACTGAAGAAACAGTAAAAAGGTAATAAATTAAGAAGATGGGACTCAGGTCAGTTGAGAGAACCGGAAGGTGTTTCGAGTTTTAGAGGGAGCATTAGCCAACAATTGACAAGAACAGGAGAAAGAAATCAAAGACGAATGGGTAGCTTTCGGAGATGAAATAATGAAGATAACAGACGATCAAATAGATAAAAAGAAAAATGTATAGTAAAAACTCTTGCATATCACAGAAAATATAGAATGTAACTGGTGACAGCAGAAAATATAAAAATGCAGTAAATGAACCGGAGAAAGGGAATACAAACGTCGAAAAATGCCATTTCGAGGAAGTACAGAATGGACCAGAAGGAGTGGCTAGAGGGCAAATGTAAGGATTTCGAAGCATATATAACTGGGGAAAAATAGATACCACCTACAGTGAAAGTAAAGATGACATTGCAGAAAAGAGAAGCAGTTATATTAAGAGCTGAGATGGAAAACTAGTCTTACGTGAGGAGGGAAACGTTGGAAGGTGTAGGAGTATGTACTTGGCGTATACTAGGAAGATGTATTTGAAGGCGATAATGAAGAAATAGAAGAGGACATAAATGTAAATGTGATGGGAGATATGACACTGTGAGGAGGATTTGAAACATCAGTGAAAGACCTAAGTTGAAAGAAGGTTCCACGAAGTAGACGAAATTCCGAAAGCTTTTGCAGAGCCATTCCAAAACTCTTCCATCTGGTGTACAAGATGTATGAGACAGGTAACACAACCTCAGACTTCAGGAACAACACAACAATTCAAAGTCCAAAATCAGTTTAATATGCCATTACTGCAGAATAGTAACTCGAATGCTTTACGGAAGGAGAATGGAAAAACTGGTAGAAGCCGACCTCAAAGAAGATCAGTTTGTATTCCGGAGAGATGTAGGAGCATTCGAGGCAATATTGGCACTATGATTTCTCTTAGAAGATAGGTTAAGAAAGGGGAAATCAACGTTTAAAGCATTTGTAGACTTAGGGAATGCTTCTGAAAACGTTGACGGGAATATTCTCCTTTAAATTTTGTTGGTAGGAGAGGTAAAATACACGGAGCGGAAGGCTATTTGTAAACTGTACCGAAAAAAGACAGCAGTTATAATTATCGAGGGGCATGAAAGGGAAGCAGTGGTTGAGAATCCACCCACCCCACTGCAGAGACAACGCACAAGAATACGGAACTGGTTCGTAGATATATGACTGGCTCGAAGTCTTCTTAAGTATCAGAACCCAGTATGTTCTGCTCGATGGTGAGACTTCATCAGACACAAGGGTATTGTCAGGAGGTCCCGAGAGAACTGTGGTAGGGCTGCTGTTATTTTCTGTAGGTATGAATCACCTGGTGAACGGGATGGGGAGCAATATGATTTTGTTTGCTGATGATGCTGTGGTTTACAGGAAGATGAGTGACCATAGGATGATAAAACATGACATAAACAAAACTTCTAGTTAGTTGGATGAATGGTACTCATATTTTAATACAGAAAAATGTACGTTAATGAGGATGAGTACGAAAGACAAGCCCGTGGTGTTCGTATACAACATAAATAGTGGCCTACTTGAAATAGTCACGTCGTTTAAAAATCTTGGTGTAAAGTCCGCATGAAACGGAACGAGCATGTGAGGATTGTGGTAGAACACAAGTCAACAAATAAAAACTTTTTGTCAGTTTCCTGGATAAAAGAGACTGTATTCGATGGGTTGTACTTCATTGAACACGAAAGCCGCATTAAAACTATTTAGTTGGTTCTTATGTTTGTTGTACAGTAATTTTCTTGAAACTGTATACACATAATATATACGTGTAGTACCAACTATTATGTTTGTTTTCTGTATATGGCATTTGCATTTGTCTGTGTATATGCACATCCATTCAATATATCTATTACAAATGTTATTCCCGTATACATTTGTGCACGTTTACAAACACACACACACACACACACACACACACACAGTCGAGTACGGTTTATTGAGAGAATTTTAGAGAAGTGTGGTTCATCTTTAAAGGAGATAGCGATAGGACGCTGGAGTGACCTATTCCTGAGTGGCCGGCCGTTGTGGCCGAGACATTCTAGGCGCGTCAATCCGGAACCGAGCTGCTGCTACGGTCGCAGGTTCGAATCCTGCCTCGGACATGGATGTGTGTGATGTCCTTAGGTTAGTAACGTTTAAGTAGTTTTAAGTCTAGGGTCTGATGATTTCAGATGTTAAGTCCCATTGTGCTTGGAGTCTTTTCAACCAATTTTATTCCTGAGTGCTGCTCGTATGTTTGGGATCCGCACCAGGTTGCATTAAAGGAAAAAACGAATTAATTCGGAGGCGGGCTACTTTAATTGTTAGCAGTAGGTTCGAACAAGACGCAGGTGTTATGGAGATGTTTCGGGAACTCAAATGGGAGTCCGTCGACTGCAGAACAATTCTACGACCACGAAGACAAGATACGACAAATTTGGGTTGATATGGAGGTATATACATAAATGTACCTCTGTCGTTTTTTCCTAGCTCTATCTGCGAGTGGAATAGGGATGGAAACAACTAGTAGTGGTACAGAGTACACTCCACCACGCACTATGTGGTGGCTTGTGGATTATGTATGTAGATGCAGATGAAGGGAATGAGACAGGGTCGCAGCCTATTCCTGATGTTATTCTATCTGTACACTGAACAAGCACTAAAGGAAACGAAAGAATAATTTGGAGTATGGATTTAAGTCCAAAGTCCAAGGAGCAAAAATAAAAGCTATGAGGTTGTCGCTGACATTGTAATTCCGTCAGAGAAAGAAAATGACTTGGAAGAGCCGTTGAGCGGAATAGGCAGTGTCTTGAAAGGAGGATATAAGATGAACATCAATGACAGCAAAACAAGGATTATAGGAGGTAGTCAAATTAAATCAGGTGATGCTTGAGGAATTAGATTAGGAGGCAGGACCCTTAAAGTAATGACTGAGTTTTGCTATTTGGGCAGCACAATAAAACATGATGACCGAAGTAGATAATATATAAAATGTAGACTGGCATTGACAAGAACAACGTTTCTGAAAGAAAGAAATTTGGTAAAATCGAATATTGATTTAATTATTAGGAAGCCTTTTCGGAAAGAATTTCTATGAAGTGTAGTCATGTATGGAAGTGAAACATGGACGAAAAACAGTTTAGACAAGAAGAGAAGGTTTCTAAATGTGGTATTACAGAAGAACGCTGAAGACTCGATGGGTAAATCACGTAACTAATATGGAGGTACGGAATTTAATTGGGGGGAAAAGAAATTTGTGGCACTAGCAAACTAGAAGAAGGGATCGGTTGACAGGACACATTCTGAGACATTAAGGGATCACCAATTCAGTGCTGGGGGGAAATGTGGGGGTAGGAGTCGTAGAGGGAGACCAAGAGATGAACACAGTAAGCAGATTCAGAAGATGTATGTTGCAGTAGTTAGTCGTAAATGAAGGGGCTTGCACAGGATAGAGTACTATTGAGAGCTGCAGCAAATCTAGCTTTAGGACTGAAGACCACTACAACAACAAAGGAAATATAAGTAGCAATGTTGTGAAGAAAAAAAAGTCTTTCTATAAAGGTACGTTTACACTGGGATACATGTATCGCGACATGTATGAGCGACATGTCAATTTGACATGTCGCGATACATCACCTCATACAAAAATTCACGGAACTTGTATGCGGACCCTCGAGCTCATACATGTCGCGTATACGTTTTGTATATCGCTTTTTGGCCATATACGCGACGAGTATGAGCGACATTTTAAGAACTCGCGCATGCACACTTCCTGTCGTCTTGTCGCCTGCCGCTTATTTTGACGATTAGCGGATGCGTAGTACCAGGCTCTTTGGCGGCTGTTTGAGTTTTGGAGATGCCGACTGTCGTTTGTTGTGTAGTTATTTGTGTATTGTGTCGTGTGTTGTGCCTGCGTGTAACACTTTAAAATTTGCCATGACTTCTTGGTCAAAACAAAATACACTGCATTTTATAGAGGCAGTGCGCAGGCATCCCTGTATATGGGATGTGAAACTAGGAGACTATAAGAACACTCAGAAAAGGTACGAAGAGTGGGAGGAAATTGCCAAGGCATTTAACGTGTCAAGGAAGGAATGCGATGACAAGTGGCATAATTTAAAAAGCCAATATAGTCGCGAGTTAGCGAAAAGGAAGAGCAGCAAAGGAACTGGAAGTGCTACAAGCAATGTGTACCACTCTTCATGGTATGCTTTTGAAAGTATGCAGTTCATAAGAGACAATTACAAACTACTCTCTCATAGGAGCACACATGAAGTAGTACCAGTAAGTAAATTTGTTATATTATTTTATTAATCATATATTTGGCAACATTTTTTCATGCTAATCCTTTACATAATGTGAATATTTACAATTTCACTGAAAAACATGATTCTCCATACTGCTATGGTTTGAAGTCCTGAATACTGCAGAAGAATAGAGCTAATACTTTATGTCATCATTTAACTATGATGTGGAACTTATTTTCCATACTGTCATGGGATGGAGCCCTGAATACTGCAGAAGTATTCAGCATATTCTCTTCTGTTTTCATTC
This sequence comes from Schistocerca americana, assembly GCF_021461395.2. Classification (NCBI taxonomy): domain Eukaryota; kingdom Metazoa; phylum Arthropoda; class Insecta; order Orthoptera; family Acrididae; genus Schistocerca; species Schistocerca americana. Next base: position 265,900,906 of record NC_060123.1, read on the forward strand.
AGCAATGAAGTTCTTCTGCCAGTTCTGGGCAGTGGCTCCAGCACAGTAGGGGTGTCCCTCCATGACCCTGGTATTACGTTGCCATCATCTCCCTCTCTGTCGTATGTTCCTGCTGGACAATACCTTTGAGATTTTCTGTTTTGAAGAAAATTATGTAAATAAACACAGGCTAGTGCCACCACTGTAGCCTTTTCCGGAGTGAGAAGCATTTGCTTCCTCAGCACTCTGTAAACAGCACTTATAATCCCAAATACATTATCTATTACTCTTCTTGCCCTGCATGCTCTATAGTTAAAAATACTTTGGCAACTATTTTTTTCATGCAGACCAGGAAATGGTTTCACAATATTTTCCTCTAGGCCAAAGGCTTCGTCAGCGACGAAAACATATGGAACAGGCTTGCTCCTACCAGGAAGAGGAGTTGATGGTGGTATATTTAGAGTTTTGGTTTCTAACATTTTGTAAAATTTGGTATCTTTAAGGACACCACCATCTGAAATCCTCCCCTGCGTGCCAACATCGGCGTAAATTATTCTATAATTAGCATCAGCAATTACTAGCAAAACAATGCTGAAGCGCTCTTTATAATTAAAATAAACTGTTCCACTGTTGGGTGGTGCCACAATGTCAAAGTGCCTCCCATCTATAGCTCCAGAACACCTGGGGAAATTCCACTTTTCTTCATATTCTTTGGCAATTTTCAGCCATTCCTCTGCAGTAGCAGGAAGCTGGAAAGAAAATTGTTACTTTTTTAATTTAATGTACGCATGGACACTCAAAAAATTCTCAATACATTAAGATACTTTCATTAAATGTATGTATAACATATAGCTCACTTTGTCTTAGAAATGTCTTATGTATTTTAAAGGTCATGGAAGCCCCAGCCACAGAAGGAGATGGTGAAGGAGAAGGAGAAGGAAGCATTAGTTCCCCTTTCGATGTAACAGAAATGGAGGAGGTGGCATCTGCCTCGCCCCCACAAGACATTGTGGAAGTGGAAACCACTCCAGTCATCTCTGTGCCTCCACATGAAAGTGGATCTGCAACCGTGTCACCCTGTACCACTCCAAGTCCGAGTGGAGGTGGTAGATCAAGTGCACTGAAGAGAGCCAGGAGAGACATGGATGAAGACCGAGAAGGTCTTTTACAGATCTTGAGAAAAGTTGGCGACAATTTAGCAGGCAGAAAACGGGATCAGTTTACCCACTTGGGTGACTTTGTCGCCAATAAGCTCAGATTTCTTTATGAAAATGGCCATACTAGAATTATGGCAAGACTTGAGAACGGAATATACAGATGTTTGCATGAGGCAAACGATGAACTAATAGATGCAAATGCAACATAATATATGGATTCTTTAAAAACATGTATAAATGTTGAAATATGCATGTCATGTGCTGTCAAGTACTACTTAATAAAACTAAATACAAATTAATGTTGTTGGATATCTTTACTGTGCAGAAAGCGTCCTCAGAAATTGTGATATTGTATTGCTGAGTGAAGCATTTCAGTCGTTCCAAAGAACTAAAAGCTAACCCATTTCAGCTAAATTTGAGAAATTTATGCTGCAAAATGTATGTGTCGTTAAAATTTTAGTTCCTATTCCAGCAGCCTCATGTGGTTACGTTGGCAACATCAACGGTGCGGTAGAAAATTTGTGCTGCTGTTGCTGGTTGACAGTTGCTTGATGTACCCTCGTCCGCTCGTTAAAAGTAATTGCCCTCGTAAAACGAAGATTTCATGACAAAACATTTGCATTGTCGCGCGATTGCTAATGCCAACGTCTCACACACGATTGTCGGCATTAGCATCCGTTGTCAACATTATCACGCGAGGCCGCCGGAATAATAGCAAAAAACTGATGTACGTGCCAGATGCATGAAAAAATTATATAATGTATTACATACTCTGATATATATGAAACTTTTACCTTCAATTCTTGGGATAAAACTTGCACAATGGCCTCGCAAACACGAAGAATAATGTTGCATATGGCACTTTTTGATATTCTATGCAGATACATTAACGTCGAAAAGGAATCCCCAGTGGCCAAAAAACGGAGTGTTACTGCCAACTGATCCTCTGGTGGAATCGCTTCCCGAAAGTTTGTGTTGGTTTTGGACACAAGAGGAGCAACAAGAGACAACAAACCGCGGAAATCCTCCATACTCATCCTAACACAATTTCTAAAATATGCGCCATCCTCTAGCGTTAATTCCTGAACGAGCATTGCGTAAGCTCCGTGAGTAGCGCGTTTGCGAAGAAACTCTCTCTGCCACCATCTACGCTTCCTCCGCCTTTTCTTCCTATCATCTTCCAAAAGAGCAGGTGTACCAGCACATAAAAATGTGAAATCTTCCAAATCGTCGTCGGAAGCCATCGCACAGTGATACAAATCAATAGTGTAAACAACGCACGCTCATACATGTATGAGGTTGATACTTGTCAACTCATACAAGTCGCGATACATGTCGCAAAGTCGCATATACATGTATCTCATACATGTGCCGATACAAATCGCAGTGTAAACGCACCTTAAGAACTGATGATGCAATTGGTGTAGGAAGCGGACGGGAAATTTGACTACCAACTAATATACTACTCACGAATCAAAACTGATTTAACGTTTTATTTACTGTTAATGAAGGAAAAAAATTCATTGTACAAGTCCACGAACATAGTGTTCAAAGAAATGTACCTCCAGATGACAACATGGAATCACTGTTGTTGTTGAGGTCACTAATTTAACTATACTTTGATGTTAAAATGTTTACTTCAGTATCTCACACGATCTGAAACATGTAATAAACGGACAATACAAAAATTATTTCAGAATGTAGATGGAATGCTCAGTTTAATGTTCTACATACTGTTCATTTAAATCGTTAACACTAGTCAACAAACAAAAACTTTTTGTCAGGTTCCTGGATAAAACAAAGTGTATTCGATGGGTTGTACTTCACTGAACGCGAAAGCCACACTAAAAATATTTATTTGGTTCTTATTTTTGTGGTTCAGTCATTTTCTTGAAACTGTTTACACGTACTATGTAGTGTTATACCAGCTATTATGTTTGTTTTCTGCATATGGCATTTTCATTTGTCTCTGTATATACACATACATTCATTAATTTATTACAAATGTCATTCCAGTATACATCTGTGCACATTTACAAACAAACACACACACACACACACCCACATATATATATATATATATATATATATATATATATATATGTATATATATATGTGTGTGTGTGTGTGTTTGTAAATATGCACAGATGTATATGGGAATGCCATTTGTAATAAATATATTGAATGCATGTGTATATACACACAGACAAATGGATATATATATATATATATATATATATATATATATATATGTGTGTGTGTGTGTGTGTGTGTGTGTGTGTGTGTAATGTGTAAATGTGCAAAGATGTATACGGGAATGACATTTGTAATAAATATATTGAATGCATGTGTATGTATGCACAGACAAACGGAAATTCCGTATACAGAAAACAAACATAATAGTTGGTATTACACATATATAGTATGTGAATACAGTTTGAAGAAAATGACTGTACCACAAAAATAAGAACCAACAAAATAGTTTTAGTGCGGCTTTCGTGTTCAGTGAAGTACAAACCATCGAACACATTTTTTTTTTTTATCCAGGAACCTGACAAAATTTTTTATTTGTTGACTAGTGTTATATATGGTGCCTCATGGTCCGAGTTAAAGTGTTAAATGCTCTGACCGGTGTCTGACCATCGCAGTACACCGTCGACAACGAGTTAACGACTTACGACTGAGCCAACTTCATTGTTTCCAACGGAATAACATCACAAGCTTGCTCAATTTGCGCTCTAAGATCATCCAGTGTGTGTTGTCTCGCAGCGCAAACTGTGTTCTAGAGAGTACCCCACAGAAATAAGTCTAAGGATTTAAATCTGGGGATCGAGAGGGATACTCCACACTCTCTCTTCGTCCTATCCATCTGGCAGGGAATGTACGATTGGGAAATCCCCTCACATCCAGGTGAAAGTGAGGTGGCACCCCATCCTGTTGAAAGTAATAATCTTTATTTCCAAAGACAACGCCCAGACCAGGAGTTATCATTGCCAACATTTCCAAGTACGAGTTGCCCGTGACATAGTTGTCAAAGAAGTAGGGCGCGATTAACCGTCTAGAAGACAGACCACACGAGACTGTTACTCCTGGCAGATTAACACGCCTTTGCTCGGTTATGTCTGGATTCTCCCTGGCTCAGTACATGCAATTATGGCGGTTAGTTGTTCCATCAAGTTTAAACTGATCAAAGAATTCGATCTTGGAAACGTTGCTCTTCTTCACATCTGTTAATGAACCACTCACAAAACTCGCTTCGCCCATCAGGATCAGCCTCGTTAAGAACAGGGAAATCTTGGAATGTAACGCTTAAAGTTCTGAGACCGAAAAATTCTATGAACACTGCTTCTGCAGATCCCAGTCTCACGAGAGCATTACCTCACAGATTTCTTCAGGGATTCTCTGTATGCCTGTATTACTGCGTGAACAAAAAAATGGCTCTGAGCACTATGGGACTCAACTGCTGTCCCCTAGAACTTAGAACTAGTTAAACCTAACTAACCTAAGGACATCACACACATCCATGCCCGAGGCAGGATTCGAACCTGCGACCGTAGCGGTCGTGCGGTTCCAGACTGTAGCGCCTTTAACTGCTCGGCCACTCACTGCGTGAACACTCTCATTATCTGTTGAACTTCTCTTTCGTCCGCTATGTCCCTTCTTCATATCGTGCACCGTTCCTTCGACTTTAAACTCATATCTGATTCTTGTAATTGTTACGCTTGTTGGTGGTGGTGTTCCAAATTCAACTCTCCAAAGTCGGCGTACCGCACTCATATTCTCTATTTTCCAGTAACACTTTAGCAACCATTTCCGTTGTTCAAACGATAACGCTGTGTTTGCTGACCATCCTGAAACAAAAGAAACATTTTTATAATGAAATTATAAACAGCCGACCAGTTGCAATGGATAAAGAATTCTTTACCTAGGTTTCAACAAATTTAAATTTGTCTTCTTCAGAAGGTGGCCTAAGGACAATGAACATCATAGCTTACATTAGAAAAGTATAAAACTTAAGTCAAGAATAGATTTTATCATAAATTAGAGAGCTCTTGCATTACAGAAATATGAGAACGACGACTGGTACTTACAATTTTACATTAGTAAGGACTAATGTACCACCGCCGTTTTTACAAGTGTCGGCGTATATCCGTTTGTCAAAATTAAAATATAGCCCTAGAAATAGGGTTTGTCACGTAAATATAAATTAGTACATGAATCTTGCAGAGCTCACAACCGACTGAGTCACTCTGCGGCCAGGGCAGGTGGCGCTCATGGCGCGAACCATGTGCCGCTTGGCGTACAAAAGCAACGTGTAAATTATCAGTATTAATAACGTCCTGAGATAAAGTAACAATAAAAAGAAAGAAAGCGTTTAACACTCCCGTTATAACAGTATGGCAGCATTGGTACAATTAATGTAGTTATACATCAAAAAGGCAGGTGGCGCTTACGCTGAGAGAGTTAAGCACAGTGGCATATACAGCCAAAATATAAAAATTACATTACTATATTAGCGAAGCCCACAAACGGTATATATGACAGAACTTTAAAATTGACAATGATGGCTCTTAAGACAGAATTACGAACCCTGGTCCACAATCCAGTTAATACACATTCGCAGGGAACCAACGTTTTAGAGCCAGACAAAATCACATAAGGGCCGATGTAGTGGCTGCCATACATCGTGAGAACACCACATTACATAAAGGGTAGTGAACTTAAAGGATTGAAAGTGCATCATAGCTTCCTGAGAAAATAGAGCACTAAGGTTACCGGCATTAATGTTATATCAGCATTAATGTTATAAACAGTACAGGCTTAAAGCCTTCGAAAAATTGTCTACAAGCAAGGTTCAACTGGTCGTTCAGTATATTACCGTCCTAGAGCTCTAGATGTTTAAAAATTTGTAACTCTTCCCACGGATCTAATCTACGCCCTTTCACTTCTCTGTGTAGGATAACAGTGTCTTCTAACTGTTTAGGCGTATGACCGGCTATCAAGAGGTGTTCAGCAAAAGTAGAGCTGTGTATATTCGCTCCTTTTTTACCTAATAGGTGTTCTTTATATCTTGCTTTCACAGCTCTGCCTGTTTGACCAATATAATATGAAGGACAGTTATTACAGGTTAGTTTGTAAACATCTGAATTGGAGAATCAATCGCTGGCAATCTCTACTGAATGTACAAGATTTCTTTTTAAACTGTTATCTGTAGAGAAGGAGACGTTACAGTTATATTTTTTCCTTAGAAGACGTTTAATCCTATACGATATATTACCCAAGAAAGGAATGGAAATAAATTTTTTAGCTTCTTTGCTATCAGTGGGGAGGTTGTTGCTCAAAGTCGAACAGTTTTGGGAAGTTTTCTTACTGAACAAGTAATCAATCATATTCTGATTGTACCCATTATTAGCCGCAATCGCTTTGATGACATTCAATTCCTTTTGTTGATCGGCAGGTGATAAAGGAGTAGTTACCATATGGTGAATGGCAGAATGAAAAAATGCCAGTTTATGAGCTTTTGGATGAGTTGAGTCAGCAGGGATGACATTATCTGAATACGTTTCCTTACGGAAGACATTGAAATTGAAGGAACTATTCTGTATAGAAATTGTTAAATCGAGGAAGTTAAGTTCACCTTTTTCATTCTGAAGTTCTTTTGTGAAGGAAATCTTTTCATGTAAACCATTGAAAGTATTGAAGAGAAGCTCTAACTCATGATCAGTATCATCAAAAGCAATGATAATGTCGTCAACATGACGTGCATAATAGCGGATTTTGTGGCGTAATTCTGAACTTGAATTGAAGAACGTTATTTCCAGGGAGTTGATAAAAACTCTGCTAAAATACCGGCGAGGGGGCTACCCATCGCTAAACCATCTGGTTGCACATACATTTTCCCATTGAACCTGAAATAATTGTATTTTAAAACGACCTTAAGCAAACCAATCAGTTCCGCAATCTGAATTTCACTTAGTTTTTTATGTTTTAGAAGATTCTTTTTTACAAGGGCTATGGTTTCCTCGACCGGGACATTTGTATAAAGACTGACGATGTCAAAAGAAACGAGAAGAAGACAAATTTAAATTTGTTGAAACCTAGGTAAAGAATTCTTTATCCATTGCAACTGGTCGGCTGTTTATAATTTTATTACGTGGAACCGTTGCTGTTGTGCAGATATGTTTAAAATACTGAAACATATTTATGTTTTCACCGCCTTCTAAATTATTACCCATAAAAATTTATTTCAGTCTCCTTTAATTAAAGAGATATTCTGTTTCAAAGGTTGCATACATTATTTTGGGACACCCTGTGTACATACGCATATATGAGTGCAACAAAGTACTCGAAAATGTTTCTCTTGATTGTCCGGCAGTAATGTGGCAACGTATTAGGATTCCGTTTTCCCTGGTAACGCTTCTCCATCGTAGCAATCTGCAAATGGAATCTCTCCCCATGTTTATCACTAACAGCACCGTAGAGGCTCTGGAAAGAATTTAAGTGTGTAACGTAAGAGACATGTGACACCTCATGTTTTGAAAACATGCCACCACTTCCACATAATTTTCTGCTTTCTTGTTTCTCAAAAAACTGATGCTTAACCTTTGAAGGAGCACCAATCTGGTTTTTTTTTCCTTTTTTTGTCTTTCGTCCAGTAGTTTAGTGACGTTATCGCTCTTCACGACTGTCCTTATTTTTGGGCCGATAAATACATCTTCCTTGAACTTGGCATCTGCCATGGGAGGAAACTTTTCTTTAAGGCACTCATGTGGTGCACTCTCCTTTTCAGGGCCCTTACGATAATCTTCGTCAGACCGTGTCCGATGTTGAGTGGAAGCAGCAGAATCTGTTCCTTATCGACAAGAGGATTACACAATACATTCTCCTTCCCCGGTGTTAGCTTGCTTCGGTTTGGCCAGTCTTTTACACTGTAATGTTTCTCATTTGCACGGATGTTACATTTTCAAATGAAACACGAGTGGTTGGTATATCGTAATTGCATACCTAGGAGGAGCTTAATAAAAATCAGCATAAATTTTCCACTTACAGGTAGGGTATTGTAGACATTGTAGAATATTCTTGAGTGAGTTGTATGCCTCTTTCATATGTGGAGCACGCACAACAGGAATGGAACTTTTCTCATTCCTTTTGAAGAAGCACGTATTTCAGCCTTGCCTATGAGGCATCTATGAAAGGCCTCCATTCCTGTGGATTGTGTTCAATTCCCAGTGCTGCCTGCAACGCATCAATATTGTTGCAGGAGCAGACGGTTCCACCCATTGAAAAAAATCTACAAATGCCGTCGATAAGAGATGGTAACGCCAGTAAGAAATATACTCCACTCTTTCCATCGGGAACGCAAAAGTTCTACTTTGGCCGTGCTAAGTGCAACACCGCGAATAAGGTTATCGAGTTCTTTCCGTGTAGCACGATGAATCTCTGATTCATCAACTGTAAAATCTTCATCTTGTATCTCAGGTTCATCAGGATATAATAAATGTTCTTCGTCGTCGATAGTTCAACGTAAAGGGGGTTGAGGTATGGTTCTTTGGTTCTCGTCAAACCATGAGCACTGTAAATCACAGAGATGTTTGCTCCCAATTTCGCCATTCCTTTAGACGCACAGCATAGATATTACAGCAGAAATGAGGAGCCCATCCTTTTTACTGGTCACCCACCTTGCACTCAAACTACAATTGATAAGCTTTGCAAACAGGTTTGAACTTCCTCTTTTGTGTAGTAAATACGAACTCGCCACAAATGTAGCAGAAATTGTCACCATTGTTCACACACGGGCACGGAATTTTTTTGCAAAACTAATCATTGGCTCACAGGGAATGACGCAAACCTGGAAAAAAGGTTTTATTTGTATAATAATAAGAAAAAAAACATTGGCGTTTCATTATAAGAGTAACTCAGAAACTGGAACCAAGTAGCAATTTTATTGGTATTTTTAAAATCAGCATACCGAATTTAGTCAATAGTTGTTCTTCCATTTATGAATCAAAACCACTGTTCACCCTTGTAATCAGTTTACTGTTTAATTCTGTGATCCGTAATAGAAAGGCGAATCCCTCACAGATGTAGTGCAGTAAACAGCAACCTCGCATACAAACCTTTAGCGGCGACACGAAATAATAACTGCAAAGAAACTGAAGATTTAGAAGTAATGTGTATCAGATACTACTCTACTGTTGAAGAGTTAACCTTGGTAAAGGTAGCAGACATCTTCTGCCGAACAGAATGTTCTGAGCGTACATAAAATGGTAAAATTTAACGAGAAGACGTCTCTTAAATCATGAGGGAAACATAATTAAAAAAGTTCTGACAGCTAGGATAGACTCTCCAAAGATAGACACTCCACAAAGAAGAATCGAAACACGCAAATCACTTCCACAAAAAAAAGAAGTAGCAGATAAGACTTCCAGAGTTACTAGTAGCATAGTTCTATTCACCCGTAGATAATTTTTACAAGAGTACTGGAGAGGTTAGGATGTTACAGTTTAAGAATAGAAAAAGTCTATGGCACTCGAGAACCGTGAATCGGGTTCTGGCCTGCCTGGAGGTAGAGTGCAGCCTTACGTTCACCACGGCAATAGGAGCTGTGGCCGGTTTATACCCACGGCAAAGATCTATGACACTCAATTAGGCAGAAGGCTTACTGGACATGGGACCGCCCAGGAGGCACCGGAATTAGGAAAAATTCCTTCTACCTAGGACTAACCCAGGAATTTCACGGCTGGGGTCTAGTACTCTACGAACGCGACAGGTAGTGTACGAAAAGACGACGAAAGTCATGTGTACAAACATTTACACACTCACAGGTCTAACTTGATAAGGATGGGGCAGGTATTTAAGGAATTCAGGAAAACTGTAATTAGGATAGCATCCTGAATGTAGCACCATCCTGTTTAAAACGGTGCTAAAATTTTCCCGTATAAAGCACTGTATTACAGAAGCCTGTTGCGAAATGACAGATTTGTTTTATTTTTGCTTACAGATTGAGATATGACAGTGATATTCCATTTCCCTGCCCTTGCTCATAACTTAACCCAAGATTACGCAATAACGTAAATTAACATAAAGAAAAGATTACTGTGTAGTAGGTTGAGAAATATGCACAACAAAACTTCAACTGATTGGTGGAATCGCCATATAAATCACACTTATGATTTGATGCCTGTACTATTTTAAAGGCAGCGGAGCAGTAAAATCCAGTGAATGAGAAATAACCATGTTTGTAGTTGTGCGGAAAGGCGAGAGGAGAACGGACAAGCGAGCAGCGGAGACGCTGACGGTGGCGGAGATTGTGTTATAAGGAGGTGCTAAAGTGGCTTCTTGGACCTTCTATAACTTTGACATGTGAATACACTTCCAATGACAACAAAAAGATGCAGTTTGAGAGAAGAGATAGCCCTTGTGCTCAAGGAAGTCCTTGAAATGGGGAGAGATGCTTCATCAGTTTATATATAATTTCAGATTAACACTCTGTATCCTAAACATAAACTTTTAGATTTTATATGCTGATTGCATCAATCAGTTGGAGTTTTGTTGTGCATATTTCTCAACCTACTACACAGTAATCTTTTCTTCATCTTAACTTGTGTTATCTGTTCGTTCTATCAAATTTTTGCTGTTAATTCACTTGTAGAGTCTTGTCTTTGTTTCTCAAACTGTTTTTAATCTGTCTTTATGTTGCATGATTGATAAGTTGAAAGTGCCACCGTTACTGTTTTGTGCATAGAGCCCTGAAGATGGCGCATTGAAGCGCCGAAACTGTAGGCGTTCCATTTCCTCACAGTAAGAGGATATAAGTGTCCGTCACCGTTGCTATGAAAATTAACGTACTTGACGTCACAGATGGGGAAACGTTTACAGATCTCTTCTTTGAGGCAGATTATCACGAGGGTTTGCAGAGCGCACATCATGCTGGTGACAGTGGTCGAATCTCAGGGCCGCAATAGGCTGCAGTAGTAGTTAATTGATTTTGACATATGAAATGTCGGGTAGGTAGTGATTTCGATCGGCGAATTAAAGTTTTGTTTTGAATTGTTACAATAATTTACATACTTGAATGTGGTTAGATCAAATGAACAAAGCTTATGCCGATCAACTGCGTCATTAGACTTCACTGTACTGGAAAGTTATCCTGCTGCGAAATTTCTCAGTGTTGTTTCAGATAAACGCGGATGGCATTATGGTCGCGATTGAGTGGGCCATTGTGACAGGCGTAGGAAATGCTTTTGCGAACGGTGCCACGTACGTTTCGTGTACAAAGCCCCTCGAGTCGTTGAAGCTATGTGAGTAACGCTAACCTGGATAATTAATCTCCCACACTGGTCGTGATCTCGTAGAGAGTCCTTTGGGCATTACTCGAATTAGTGGCTACCTTGAAAAGTCTTTGAATTCTGGTGGGACGTACGTATCGCTTTGATTATGAACATAATACTTACATATACCCACGTAACTGAACGACGCAGAGCCTCAACAATATATTCTGCTTCCAGTAGACGAGTTTGGTATTATTTGCTATCCAACCAACCTTTGTACTGTACTGTAATTTCATTCCTAGTGTACGAATGAGTCACCAGAAGGACAATACACTCAGCTGTAAAAGTTAAATCGAAGTAGGCAAGTTTCACAGGCTTCAGCGTCGCTGAATGAGCCGACTCGCCGAACCTAACAGTTGGTTGTGAGTCAGGGAGTGATTGTGCGTGCCTTTAACCCGACTAGCAGCCACACCAGAGAGCTCTTTTCCGTAGAGACGCTGTGTTTGTGCTTTGCACATAAGTGGTAGAAACCTTTGCGAAGTTAGGAAACAAATGAATAAGTTATAACGTGTTGACCTTTTTAGCAAACCAAAAGTTTTAGTTATATAAGTAATCGTTCACTGTGTTGAATGCATGACTTTATAGGCGCTGTTTGTGTGTACTGTCACACGTATACGACAGATCTCATGTCACCTGTGAGTTTTATTCATAATCAGACCCTCTTCTGGAGGCAATCTATGCGGAGCCATTGACGGCAGTTCACGGGTTGCCTTCTCGTGATGTCTCAGTGATGGGGACCCCCCCGCTGCTTTTCTGGCAGCTCCTGGGTAGAGTTTTAGTCTAGCTCATAGTTGTATTTCGTCACAGATATGTCAGTCGTAGCGCATACTACAACAGGAATAAAATATTTTATCGCAAAGAAAAATTCTGCTTTGTGGAAAAGTCCTCAAAGTCAATTCCAGTAACCACTCACGTTTTCCGTTTCCATTTTCCTCTTTACCTGAATTTGCACTGTATTTGGGCAATAGCGAAGCAGATCAGATTTGAAAGAGAGGCTTCAAAAAGTAATGCAACACATTTTTGCTCTCTGCCAATTTCACTTGAAAAAATCCGAGATCTGTTGTGGGACGTCGTGAAATATTCCCGCTTCAAACGCTGTAGTTTCATGATGATCCGACAGGTGGCGGCGCTATACGTAACCTTCGAATTGGCGTTTGTTAAGGAGTTAAGGAGTTCCAAGGAGGAGTTAAGGAGTTCCAAGCACAGTCCTGTCGTCGAGTTTCTTTTGGCGCAAAACCAGAATGTCGCAGCCAACTGCAGAATAACTACGAATACCTGACAGCGAACAAAATCACGGTGAGTCGCTGGGCGAAGGGTCTGACATCATCATCATCATCATAATAAGACCGAGCGAGGTGGCTCAGTGGTTAGCACACTGGACTCGCATTCCGGTTCAAATTCACGTCCAGCCATCGTCATTTTAATTTTCCGTGATTTCAATAAATGGTTACTTTGAAAGCGCACGGTCGATTTCCCTCCTCTTCCTTCTGTAATCCGAGCTTGTGATCTGCCTCTCACGACCTGGTCGTCGACGGGACGTTAAACACCAACCTCCTCCTACAAGTAAAAGCAATGTCGCGAAAACCTACCCGATCTCTTGTGAGCCGCCCGGCCGCACACAGCTGTGACTCCTGCAAATTTGGAACGTGCGGACACTCTCAAATGAACCTCTCCGTTGGTAATGTTGACATACCCGTCCACCAGTTGACACACTCAAAGGTGTGTGTCCGCTGGGGTCCTCGCCGCCTAACAGAAACCCATACCTTCCGACTTCCATCTGTTTGGCCCAACGAAGCATTCACCCCACGGAAGTCAGTATAGGGATGAAGAGAGGTTATTGATGTAGCAAGACGTTGGCACCGACGTCGACCAGTAGAATGGTACAGTTTGGGCACACAGGCCCTCAAAATAAGGTGGCGTAAGGCAGTCGCATTAAAACGACATTATGTTAAAAAAAGGAATTTGTAGTCGAAAGAGTGGGGAATAATATGGTTTACTGAAAACCTGAATAAAACCAATCTGATTTAGGAATGTTGTTGTTGTTGTTGTTGTTGTTGTGGTCTTCAGTCCTGAGACTGGTTTGAGGCAGCTCTCCATGCTACTCTATCACGTGCAAGCTTCTTCATCTCCCAGTACCTACTGCAGCCTACATACTTCTGAATCTCCTTAGTGTATTCATCTCTTGGTCTCCCTCTACGATTTTTACGATCCACACTGCCCTCCAATACTAAATTGGTGATCCCTCGATGTCTCAGAACATGCCCTACCAACCGATCCCTTCTTCTAGTCAAGTTGTGCCACAAGCTCCTCTTCTCCCCAATTCTATTCAATACCTCCTCATTAGTTATGTGATCTACCCATCTAATCTTCAGCATTCTTCTGTAGCACCACATTTCGAAAGCTTCTATTCTCTTCTGCTCTAAACTATTTATCGTCCACGTTTCACTTCCATACATGGCTACACTACATACAAATACTTTCAGAAACGACTTCCTGACACTTAAATCTATACTCGATGTTAACAAATTTTTCTTCTTCAGAAACGCTTTTCTTGCCATTGCCAGTCTACATTTTATATCCTCTCTACTTCGACCATCATCAGTTATTTTGCTCCCCAAATAACAAAACTCCTTTACTACTTTAAGTGTCTCATTTCCTACTCTAATCCCCTCAGCATCACCCGACTTAATTCGACTACATTCCATTATCCTCGTTTTGATTTTGTTGATGTTCATCTTATACCCTCCTTTCAAGACACTGTCCATTCCGTTAAACTGTTCTTCCAAGTCCTTTACTGTCTCTGACAGAATTACAATGTCATCGGCGAACCTCAAAGTTTTTATTTCTTCTCCATGGATTTTAATACCTACTCCGAACTTTCCTTTTGTTTCCTTATTGCTTGCTCAATATACAGATTGAATAACATCGGGGATAGGCTACAACCCTGTCTCACTCCCTTCCCAATCACTGCTTCCCTTTCATACCCCTCGACTCTTATAACTATCATCTGCTTTCTGTACAAATTGTAAATAGCCTTTCGGTTCGTGTGTTTTACCCCTGCCACCTTCAGAATTTGGAAGAGAGTATTACAATCAACATTGTCAAACGCTTTCTCTAAGTCTACAAATGCTAGAAACGTAGTTTGCCTTTTCTTATTCTTTCTTCTAAGATAAGTCGTAGGGTCAGTATTGAATCACGTGTTCCAACATTTCTACGGAATCAAAACTGATCTTCCCCGAGGTCGGCTTCTACCAGTTTTTCCATTCGTCTGTAAAGAATTCGCGTTATTATTTTGCAGCTGTGACTTATTAAACTGATAGTTCGGTAATTTTCACATCTGTCAACACCTGCTTTCTTTGGGATTGGAATTATTATATTCCTCTTGAAGTCTGAGTATATTTCGCCTGTCTCATACATTTTGCTCGCCATATGGTACAGTTTTGTTAGGACTGGGTCTCCCAAGGCTGTCAGCAGTTCTAATGGAATGTTGTCTACTCCGGGGGCCTTGTTTCGACTCAGGTCTGTCAAACTCTTCACGCAGTATCATATCTCCCATTTCATCTTCATCTACATCCTCTTCCATTTCCATAATATTGTCCTCAAGTACATCGCCCTTGATTTAGGAAACAAAAAAAATTGTTGCATTACTTACTGAATAGCCGTAGTGATAAAAGAATTTCCGATTGCAACTAAAATAGCTGATCGTGAGCTACGTATTCTCAACTTCACAGAAAATGACTGCACAGTACCTCGACTCCGCTTTGTGCTTGCAGAGTAAGTCGTTCGTTGACAAGTGAAACAAGTTCTGGAAACTACGGAATGTGAAGCAGCGGTCGGACGGAGGGCACGGACTGCGCCCCTCGGCCTCTTCCAGGAGGTGGGGCCGTCCTCCGCGCTGAGCGTTGCTCTGCCCTGGTTCCCAGCCACCTCCGACATCGCAGCGCGCGTGACTGACTGACTGGCGGCCCCTGGAGGCCGACGCCCCTAATGACACTGACGTTCACCTGCGCACCCGCTCCCGGGCCCGTCGTGACGGCCGCATGCGCTAGTTTGCATGCACTATACCCGCAGTTTGCACCCGACGTTTTGCTACGACGGGCTAGGCGAATACGACTTACCTCGTGCAACATGCAATAGCGTGTTCGTTTTGTACCAAGCATTTCGAAAGTCAGAGGGGTCAAAGACTTTTCTCTTCAAAGGTGACTAAAGAGAACTGAGCTAAAAGCTATCGTTAACGGCTGCGCTGCATATACATTCGAATTAGGCAAATAAGGCAACCTTTAGTTCACACGAGATTGCCACGGCTAAGTTTCGTCGCACATGTTTCACATGGTTTTGACGTGTCCCCTTTAACAATGATAGAAACGGCGCAGAAATGTGTGTTAAAGGAGTACAACGACATTTGATTACAGATGAGTATACGATGTGAGCTATAGACGATAAACGCTGTTCTGAAACATTAAAAAAGTCTTATGTGTTTAGTTTTGGTCATATGCTCCAGACCAAATTACACTCAAGACATTAGAGAACGACGCACCATGAAGGGATTATCTGAATAAGACAGAAATCGGTTGACGTAACATACGGATGTAAACTCAACTTCGACTCCGTTCCTTTCAGGCACAGGTGTTATGAAATGGGCAAATGTTCGAGATACTCTTCAGAAAACTGAAAGGAAGTGTTAGACTTATTTTCAATCAGGGAATGGAAGATAGGCAAATGATTACAGATTTATGGAAAACAAAAAAATGACTCTGAGCACTATGGGACTTAGCTACTGAGGTCATCAGTCCCCTAGAACTTACAACTACTTAAACCTAACTAACCTAAGGACATCACACACATCCATGCCCGAGGCAGGATACGAACCTGCGACCGTAGCGGTCACGCGGTTCCAAACTGAAGCGCTTAGAACCGCACGGCCACACCGGCCTGCTATGGAAAACAGTTCCAATTTTGGAGAAGGTAGTTGGCAGAAACTCTACCAAAGACAGCGTACCAGTCGGTAATGCTAACTGATGCACTGACTGTAGGAATGGAGATGATGATGAACTCAAGAAGCCAGTTGAAAAGAAGAGAAATCACAAACTGGAGCCAATGGTACTGAAGCTAATCAAAGTGTTAAAAAAGAAAAGCGAAATCGAAAATCGTGTCAGATATTTTTTGGGACGCATTATTCTGCCTTTAGAGACTTTTACCACGATGAAATACTGCTGTTTCAACCAAGCGTGCTTAAGATCTTGACAAATATCAACACTGATAATCTATAAACAAAAAAAATCTGAATTTTATTTGAACCTTTGAATTTTTAGGGGCCCCTCTATTTTTAACAATATTATGTATTAGTAAATGAACAAATTACATTTGAAATCTTTGAATTACAGGTTTCTTAATTTTTTTCTTTCTTGCAGTAGCTTTCCAATGAGTTACGATGGACTGAGTATCAGTTATTAAGAGCTTGCCGTAGGCTGAAATAATATTTTTATTTCAGTTACGTAATGTGACGGCCAACATCTGTGCAGACTGATCAATTCCCCGAGGAATGTTTCTGCTCTGTAAAGAGTCTTACAGTTGACTACGTGGTTCATCTAAGGTTGATACACTCACTCGAAAGTACTGAAGGATTTTTATCAGGAACGCTACTGAGCTCTGGAAACAGAACGTGAACGGCATCTCAATCACTACTTTTGAAATTAACTGTATGAATCGACTGTCCAATCCATCACTATGGCTGATTTAGCAACCAGTGTAAGATTTGAGATAAAAATTCGGTTTTCATTACGGAGAATTTTATTTTCAGATTTCATTGACGCGTTTCGCCTGTGGTAGTTATCTTCAGATTAACTACAATGCAATACGGTCCTGCGCAATGGATAATGCGTAGATCAGCTAACGCCATCTCATTCTACTGAAAGTGTTGCACTCCAGGCACGATTACCGCATTTCTCCGCTGTCTATGTTTACATGAGGGCCGCTCATACATGTTGTGTTCCCAGTCGGTGAAACTCTGGTCTACATCTGTTCCTAAGTTGTGCGACGTCCTTTACGCATGACAACGAGTAAGGTACTTCAATGTATTTTCGTTGTTAACTTTCAAGGTATCCTTTGCCGCACTTTTAAAACACGATTATTTTCAGTTTATCAAACAATTAAAATTTTATGCCATAATTTTTCATCGTTCCGTGTCTTTTTAAGAACCCAATTGACAAACGTTATGGAATTTCTACTTTTTACTATCCTAGCCGCATTTTTGCCATGTATTCGCATCATGTAATCTTTTTTGGGCGGTCTACGCTGTGACTATTTTCCGTAACTACACTACACGTATTTTTGTTGTTGTGTTTTACTGTTTTTACGGTCAGTAAACATTTCGGCATATGGTTAGTAGCAGTAATAAACCCCGGGATCGGACAAGGATCTTCAGATTTTATGTTTCAAGAATAGTCAAAAAGTATAATTTCAAATCTAAAGAAATCCTTTTGTAATCTTCAACAACACATGTCTTTCTAAGACAAGATACTGTTTCTACAATTTTGTAATTTATTTTGTACTACTGTGAAGTGTGTTTTAATGTGCAGATATGCAGGCACGCAACACGGACGTTTGGTTCTTACTGGCTACTGTTTCAATTTTTAGTAAACATATCGGCAATTGTACAACTGCAGTGCGGTAAGGTGGTGCCCTACTGCTCCGCGTGGTGTACCTAGCAAGTGCGAGCGCACTGAAGTAGCAGTTTTTCGTAGTCCTTCTCACGACCAACGTTCCATTCTCTAAGTTTAAATTATGTGTAACACCTTTTGGTTCGTGAATGTATGATTAAGGAAGAAGCAGCCAAAGTTATCTTTGCTATGAAATGGTACGTATTGTTTCTGACACTTAGTTAGATTTGTCGCTTTCTTTTTAACATTTGGTGCTTAAAAATGTTTAACTATTTATTTCTTAAATTGTTTATCCCAGGAAATCTGACTATGGGCAGAGCCCGAAACAGATCATTTGCAATAAATGCAGCAAAAAGCAGCTACTACGTGTTTGACTGCAACTATTCACCTTCTATAACATCCAGTCAATCATAGTTTCCTTAAATATGCATAAAAACTTTTCCCGTAGTGTACGATTTTGCAGGCAGTGGGATCAGGACGTTTCCTTATACCAATTTATATAATTTTTTGCATTGTAGATAATCTGAAGATTCCTACCATAGGCAAAAGCGTCACCGACCTTTGAAAATAAAAACCTCCGCAAACAAGACTGTATTTTTATCTCCTGCATCTCTTACATCTCCTTCTTTTTCAGCGACGATAAAATAAATCGGACGATAACATTTTTTCACTTTCGATTTCGCTGGGACTGTAGTGAGAGAGTGGGTCGGGACAAAGTGCAAGGAGGTGAGGTGTTATGCCGAGCAGTTTTGTGCACAGCTGTAGCAGGACTGATGTGAAAACGCAGTCTACACTGCGCCTGCCACGGCTGTTGGACAAGTGCAAAATCGGCCTTAAAAATGGTTCAAATGGCTCTGAGCACTATGGGACTTAACTGCCGTGGTCATCAGTCCCCTAGAACTTAGAACTTCTTAAACCTAATTAACCTAAGGACATCACACACATCCATACCCGAGGCAGGATTGAAACCTGCTGCCGTAATGGTCGCGCGGTTCCAGACTGTAGCGCCTAGAACCGCACGGCCACTCCGGCAGGCAAAATCGGCCTTAGATAACCAGATCGGACCCTACGGTGTCTTACTCAGTCAAAAAGGTCCCAGAACATTAGCCTCGTTAAAACAGAGTGAAAGTGACGTCTCACAGAATTATTTTGGTCTTCTCAACCGGTATCAATCTCTTCTACAAGGAAGTCTACTAAACTGCTTTTTGCCTTTTCTCGGACATCGATAAAGAAACATGTACTTTTCAATACTGTTTTTTGATCCAGAAACGGAATACTTCACCCCATGTATACGGAAATCCTCGGGGGCGGGAAACTGCTTTGGAAACTTCTTCCAATCTCATTTACTTTTCTACACTTTTCTTGTAGCGTATTCGGTGGGAAAGACTGAAACTCCCCTATATTAGAGAATCTGGACATACAAGCGCTTGTCTTCGTGATTATTATTAATGCATGGGAAGTTGCAACTATGAAATAACAACGGGGACCTTGTTAAGAGGCAATTATCTTTTATACGGTGGACAGCAAGTGCTATAAATATGTTTTTGAATGAACATCGCTTCACTAAGGGTGCCTGGTCTTTTTAGTCGTTACGCAAACCTTTCTTTGTGAAGGCTTGTATGTAAGCCCCTCGGAGATGAAAGTGCACTTGGTACGGCGTCAGACCGAGAAAAAGAAGTAAAGAAGACGAGCGGACAAGTAAACACTTGGCCGTCCTTTCGAGAGGCTGTCCGGCTGCTGTGTCGGCGAGCAGCGCCACCTGCCAGCGCCGGATGGAAGGGCCGGGGCTGGCGGCCGGTGCGTGCCGCAGCGGCGCGCTCCCCACGCCGAGATGCGCCTCTCAAAACATTTCAATGAGCCTCGTTAGCTGCTCGCCTGCGGATCAACGACCGAGTTTCGCGGGAACGGTTCCCGCCGCCGCCGGCCGGTCAGCGGTACGGAAGCCCGCATGCAACAAAAGGCGTCGTAATTAGCTCCGCTGCTTTGTCGGAAGCCTTCACAGAGGGTCTGGCTGAACTCCACCACGTTAATTACTTCTGCTTTGTCGGTCACGCACTTTTTCAGAGTGTTATGTCATACGAATTGAGAGTAGTTTCTCCAGACATTTAGAAGAGTTGCGGGCGATGCTCAAAACAACATATATCACTCTCCTCATGTTTCTTTACAAAATAATTCATCTGAAATAGAGAATGTTTCACAATCTGAACAGAAGAGAACGTCGGAAAACTGATGAATATAATGTGTAATTTAATTTTATGCAACACGTCAGGTACTAGCTAAAGCTACTTATCGCGACATTATTCAATGAACTACGGCTAAAACGTTTAAGCAGGTCGATGTGACCGAGCGGTTCTAGGCGCTTCAATCCGGAACCGAGCGAGTGCTACGGTCGCAGGTTCGAATCCTGACTCGGGCATGGACGTGTATGATATCCTTATGTTAGTTAGGTTTAAGTAGTTATAAGTTCTATGGTACTGATGACCTCCAATGTTAAGTCCCATTGTGCTCAGATCCATTTTTGACAGAATTCATGGGATAGCGATAAGCACATATGCCGATGGGTGTGGTAATGTATACACAAGGTATAAAACGGCTGTAATTGTCTGAGCTTTCATTTGTACTCAGGTGATTTACGTGTAAATATTTCCAAAGCGATTACGGCCCGTTACGGTCGCAAGTTCGAATCCTGCCTCGGGCATGGGTGTGTGTGATGTCCTTAGGTTGGTTAGGTTTAAGTAGTTCTAAGTTCTAGGGGACTGATAACCTCAGAAGTTAAGTCCCATAGTGCTCAGAGCCATTCGAACCATTTAATTATGTCCGCATGACCGGAGTTAACAGACTTTGAACGCGGAATAGCAGTTGGAACTAGGTGCATGGGACACTCCTTTTCGGAAATCGATAGGGTATTCAAAATTCCGAGATCCGCCGTGTCAAGAGTGTTCCGAGAATATCAGGCACTACCTCTTACCATGGACAAAGCAGTCGCCGACGGCCTATCACTTAACGACCGAGAGCAACGGCGCTTGCTTAGAGTTGCCAGTGCTAACGGACAAGCAACATTACGTGAAATAACGGCAGAAGTCAACGTGAGAAGTACGACAGACGTATCGATTAGGACGGTGCGGCGAAATCTCACGTTAATAGGCTATGGCAGCAGACGACCGACGTGAGTGCCTTTGCTAACAGCGCGACATCGCCTGCAGCGCCTCTCCTGGGCTTGCGACCGCATTAGTTGGACCCGAACGACTGGAAGACTACGGCATGGTCAGATGAGTCATGACTTCATTTGGTAAGAACTGATGGTAGGATTCGAGTGTGGTGCAGAGCCCAAGAAGCCATGGAAACAAGTTCTCAACAGGGTACTGTGCAAACTGGTAGTGGCTCCATAATGGTATGGGCTGTGTTTAAGTGGAATGGACTGGGTTCTATTGGTGTTCGGCTACTAGGAGACCATTTGAAATCATTCAGGGACGTCATGTTCCCAAACAACTATGAAATTTTTATGGCTGACAGTGCGCCATGCCAATAGGCCACAATTGTTCACGACTGGGTTGAAGAACATTCTGGACAGTTAGAGCGAATGGTTTCGCCACCCAGATTGCCCAACATGAACCCTATAAAACATTTATGGGCATAATCTAAAGATCAGCTCGTGCACCAAATCCTGTATCGGCAACGCTTTCACAGTTATGGACGGCTATAGAAGTACAGCGGCTCAATATTTCTGCAAGGGTCGTCCAACAACTTGCTCAGTCCATGCCATGTGGAGTTGCTGCATTACGTCGAGAAGCAATAGTTCCGATGCCATAGTAGGAGATAGTCCATATCTTTTGTCACCTCAGTGTCTGCTTAAATATTAGGTAACGTGGCTCACCTTGCCATAACTATGCCATTCGGATAAGAAACTGATGAAGTTACCTTTAATTTAATTTCCTGTAATTCATCAGGTTTGCTGGTCCCGTGTCACCGAAGTCTACTTGTCACGACATAATTCAATGAAATACGATTAGAAAATTTGTAAACAAAAAAATAAGGCTGCAAAAGTTTAAGGAACATACTCAGAAAAATGTCTTTTTTCGGGTCCTTTTTGCATCCCCTTTCCCCTAAGCTAAAGCTAGGTGTTCGAGTAATTTTCTGGTGATGGGTCAGAGACTTATTAGCCAGTTTCCATGTGAACTGGTAGTGGGGCAAAGGGAATCCTAACTTTCAGCTTTTTAGAGAGCAGTTCTTGTTCTGGAATTTGCCTTACAACCTAGGGAAACCTCCATAAGCCTTGGTCAGAACCGAGTTATTGGAAACATTTTTATATTAATTCTGTGATGATATGTCCCGGACAGAAACATGAACCCTGGTGAACGTGAATGGGTACTTGTTCGGGTGTGTACTAAGTCTATGAGTTGCTCGATGTGTAAAGTATGTTAAATAAAACAGCAGTGACAACCATAATTCTACGGATTCCGCTCCGTTTGACGCCACTAGCAGCCATATTGGCGCCGAAAAGCCTGAAGATGATCTGAGGAAAGGGCCGAAACCGGTTGCTAACAAATAAGAAGTCAGAAAACGCGATCGAGAGTGTTTTTATTTCACTTTTAGTTTATTATGTGTAGCAATGTGTACAGCAAGAAACACGTCAGAGTGTAAGGCAGTACGAGAAACGTCCGCACAGGATAACGGCACATGTCACAAGGAACGTTTTCGACCTAGGTATGAAAATCTTGAGTTTATCACTAAAAATTTCCCGTTCTCCCGGAAACCTATCGAAAATGAATCCTGCAGAATTGTGCACTTCTTTTAATCTACAAAGATTAAACAAATGCTATCCTAGTGCACATTGTATTCCACGTAGTTTTGTCTCGTTATTAAACTATTAAACCACAAGTCTCATGATGAAGTATGTGTACAGCGATGGCAGAGTTAACGGCTCTAGACGATTTGAACAAAGAGACACCGCAGACCATTCCGAGTAGAGGATATTATTATTAGGGTAAATCTTTCTGAATCTGATACTTCTACGACACAATTTCATATTCAAAGATTTCTGGTCACCTTCTAATAATAATATGTCTCTTCTACCAGAGTTCCATATCAGAAACTATACAAACCATGTTTTGTTTGTGTTAGGCGTCATTCCGTTCTGTATAAGATACGAAGTAGTGTTATCCACTTACCTGTTTGTTTAATTGCGTGGTAGTAATGCGACCATTTATGAGAATGACAATGCATCAAGGATGCTTCCATCTTTAAGCTCATATCGATGAAAAAGGTTTATCAAAAAGCACTAGCTGGTCGAACCGAGGTATCTGGTCTCTCCTACATTAGCCTGGTGTTATAACTGAAGACACCAGATAGGAAGCCTAAATAGTTAATTCCACTTCATATGAGCGTACAGTGCCAGCAGACCACCATTTGATGGTCAGGCTTACTCGTAAATAACTGAAACCGAACAAACACTGCCGGTATATGTATAAAAATTACAGCTGTACTACAAAACATCTACACCAGATTGGTCTTTCACTATCACTCCTGCGTTCCTTTTGTTAAGAGGACGAAGTGAGCCGTAACGTGTCGATAGGTCGCGGTACGTCTGCCACGTGCCAGCTTTGCCCCTAGCTGAGGGAGAGCCGCTTTGACGTAAGCAAGTGGCAGTGTGAGAAGAGAGTCGGACGGCGGTAGGCGGCGGAGCAGAAAGGGCTCTTCAGACACTGCGTGCTGTGATTAGAGTAGTTCGATTTGTCTGTCAGATGACTGGACTTCAGTATTTCTCCTGGGGCCGCGTGTCCGAGAATAAGTTTTCGTCTTGGCGGCTCTGGAAGACACGAGGCGGCCGAAGTTATTCCTATTGCGGGAGTCCGTGGCTGTAGCGCCTTGGTTAAGAACAAAGCGTGGCGCCTTAGAACTATGTTGACGTACCTTAGTTCTGTTGAGTGAATTTCGGAACAGCGTGGGGTTCGCAGAATGTTCCTTTATATTGTCTTCGCCAGTGTGCCGCCGTCTGCTTATGTGAATTACCCGCCTTCACAACTGTTATAACTCTAAAAATACTGGCTCAATCTTCCAACCTGCATCTGCCCTGGTCGTGGATACGTTGATTGCGAGTTCAAGAGGGCTGCACGTGTTTGTAGCAACTGCTTATTGTGCCACCAGTTAATTTGTGAATTTATGTAATTAATAATCCCATATATTATTAGGACACCAGAAATTCTTAACTTAAGGTAATAGGACAGATGAAAGATGCAAAAATTTGATACCGTATCTATGCTTCAACATGACAGCTACAACAAGAAGTATTTGTGAAATGACGAATTTAATTTAGCTCTGCGAAACTAAATGTATATTTTAAGGCCATTGTTTTAGTAAGTTTATTTTCCCTTGGTGAGTGGTGTTCTGGAACGTACTTAGATACCAAGAAAATTAAAAATCAGTAAGCTGGATGTCAAAAAAATACAATAAGGTGAATTATTAAATTATTCCTCACACAAATTCTTCTTCTTGTAGCTGTCTTGTTGAAGCATAGATACTGTATGAAATTGTTGCATCGTTCCTCCGTCGCTTTAGCTCGTGGTAAAAAATTTTTGGTGTCCTGATAGTACCTTGTGTCTCATTATAGCAATTCAAACACAGTGATGAGTAAACAATTATCAAGGAACTGCAACGAATTTCCTTGCCTCTGTGATGTGCGTTTCAGAAAGTATTTGCTTCCGTACCTCCGATAGTTAAGTGGAAAGCTTATTTGTTGCCTTTGAACATAGGTATTTTCGTAACCATATACAACAGTTTGGATTTCCTACTTTTTGTCAATATAATGTGGGTCAGTGTGACAGTACTTTACTTGAATGCAAGTAAACACTGCAGCATATGTTCGAGAATGTATACATTTATGAAATTCTCTTGAGACTTGTTGTTGTTCTTAACGTGCATTTTAATTAGCTGTTGAAAGCTTGCAAGTAATTTTTTATTAACTGATCTGACTGATCCTTTAAGAACAAGATGTTGATAAAACTTTTGCTGAGGAATGATATCAACCATTACTTGCTCCTAGTTCTACTGCTCCTAGACAACTCCTCGCAACACTAACAGAATCTTCTTTCGCTGCAAAAATCTCCAGGATTCCACTAGTTGTGTATTGCAGTAGTCCTAAAACTGAATAATTCCAATAATATTCTCATTAATGGAGAAGGACAGACTCTGACCTCCCCCATTTAAAATGAAGCTGTTAGTGGAAGTGGAGTACATACAACACTGAGTGAGTTCGTTAACAAGTTGTATCTTACTTGCTCGATTGGATTTTATTGCTATTTTGTAACGCAAATTTTTTCCTTTTCAGATGCTAACAATGTTTTCACGATTCTGAGTAATGAACAATAAGCGTTGCTATGACGTTATTATGGCAGACACAGAAGAAGAGTAGTCTGCTCCACATTATATCTTCACAACCTAATAAAAGCTAAACTCCTCCCGAACAGGCCATGAAGGCCCAAGGGTACTAACCGGCCGCCCTGTCATTCTCAGCCTACAGGCGTCACTGGATTGGGATATGGAGGGGCATGTCGTCAGCACACCGTTCTCCCGACCGTACGTCAGTTTAAGAGACCGGAGCCGCTACTTCTCAACCAAGTAGCTCCTCAGTTTGCCTCACAAGGGCTGAGTGCACCCCGCTTGCCAACAGCGCTCGGCAGACTGGATGCTCACCCATCCAAGTGCTAGCCTTGACCGACAGCGCTTAAGTTCGGTGATCTGGCGGGAACCGGTGTTACCGCTGCGGCAAGGCCGTTGCCTCAGAACCCATTTTTACACATATTTATTCTGGAGTACAATATTTGCGGATCAATTAAGTTGGTGAGAAGCTGATATTCCCATTCGAAATTCTTTTCATCCATGTCCATCATACTCGAATTTTTAAGATAAGGCCAGAAGAGCAAAGGATGTGGTTTAACTTCTCTTTGACGACGAGTTATCAAAGATGGAACACAATGTAGTACTCTGGAGAGTTGAAAAATGAAATCCGCCATACCGTTTTCAAAGGCACCAAGTGGCATTTTCCTTAGGCAATTTAGCAAAACCACTTAAAATCTAACTGTGGAAGGCTTGAGAAGGATCAGAATCTTCACCCTACCTTGGTCACAGTGCGTCTATGGTGTCCTTTTTAGTTTTTTTGTTCTTTTTTAGGCACCCACCTGAAATTTACCGAATCGTCGAGGCGAAAGACAACCTCTGATAAACTTCGAGGAACTATGAAGAATGAGGAGAACCGGCTTCCAACGAAACAGAATATTGCTCCTGACCAAAGGCACAAACAGGAGGAAAAGTGGTGTCCATAAAGGTAAAAAAAAAATTGCGAGATCAAAGAATTAAGAAGGGATGTTAATATAAGGTGATTCAAAAAGAATACCACAACTTTATAAATGCGTATTTAATGAAAGAAACATAATATAACCTTCTGTTATACATCATTACAAAGAGTATTTAAAAAGGTTTTTTTCACTCAAAAACAAGTTCAGAGATGTTCAATATGGCCCCCTCCAGACTCTCGAGCAATATCAACCTGATACTCCAACTCGTTCCACACTCTCTGTAGCATATCAGGCGTAACAGTTTGGATAGCTGCTGTTATTTCTCGTTTCAAATCATCAATGCTGGCTGGGAGAGGTGGCCGAAACACCATATCCTTAACATACCCCCATAAGAAAAAATCGCAGGGGGTAAGATCAGGGCTTCTTGGAGGCCAGTGATGAAGTGCTCTGTCACGGGCTGCCTGGCGGCCGATCCATCGCCTCGGGTAGTTGACGTTCAGGTAGTTACGGACAGATAAGTGCCAATGTGGTGGCGCTCCATCCTGCTGAAATATGAATTGTTGTGCTTCTTGTTCGAGATGAGGGAACAGCCAATTCTCTAACATCTCCAGATACTGTAGTCCAGTTACAGTAGCACCTTCGAAGAAAAAGGAACCAAAAACTTTATTGGCTGAAATGGCACAGAAAAC
Source organism: Schistocerca americana (assembly GCF_021461395.2). Taxonomy (NCBI): domain Eukaryota; kingdom Metazoa; phylum Arthropoda; class Insecta; order Orthoptera; family Acrididae; genus Schistocerca; species Schistocerca americana. The sequence goes on from NC_060123.1 coordinate 265,928,012, forward strand.
GTTCACCTTAGGCGAGTCACGTTCATACTGAGTTGTTTCCCGCGGATTCTCAGTGTCCCATATACAGACAATGTGACGGTTGACTTTCCCATTAGTGTGGAAAGTTGCTTCATCACTAAACACAATCTTTGAAACGAAAGATTCATCTGTTTCCATTTGAGCAAGGATAAAATCACAGAAATCGATTCTATTAATCTTATCAGCTGCAGACAGTGCTTGAACCAATTTCAGACGATAAGGTTTCATAACTAACCTTTTTCGTAGGACTCTCCATACAGTTGATTGTGGAATTTGCAGCTCTCTGCTACCTCTGCGAGTCGATTTTCCTGGGCTGCGAACAAATGCTTGCTGGATGCGTGCTACATTTTCATCACTCGTTCTCGGCCGTCCAGAACTTTTCCCTTTGCACAAACACCCATTCTCTGTAAACTGTTTATACCAACGTTTAATACACCACCTATCAGGAGGTTTAACACCATACTTCGTTCGAAATGCACGCTGAACAACTGTCGTCGATTCACCTCTGCCGTACTCAATAACACAAAAAGCTTTCTGTTGAGCGGTCGCCATCTTAGCATCAACTGCGCCTCAAGCGAACAAATGTACAACTAAATGAAACTTTATAGCTCCCTTAATTCGCCGACAGATAGTGCTTAGCTCTGCCTTTTGTCGTTGCAGAGTTTTAAATTCCTAAAGTTGTGGTATTCTTTTTGAATCACCCTGTATAATAATTTATCATATCATCTGTCTGAGGTTCCTCGTTGCTGATTTTCCTTCATTTCATTCTCTGGATTACGCGCTGCAATGATGAATAACCGAGCATGATATTGAGATGCTCAGTGGCGAGTACACTCTGACTGACAACTCTACAGGACATCCAGAAGACAATGGGATCCGCTGCACTGCCCCATCCAACTCTGCTGACCAGCCTGGGAACAGCCAAGGAAATCTCGCTATTTTGGGACGACGCCCCAATCAGCTGCTTCAAGAACATATCGAACATTGTAATGATGGGACCACATAGAGTGTTGATACATATTAAATTTATTTCCACCCTGGCCAATCTCTCGCACATGTACTGGCCAATTGTATGATCTCCGTGTGAAAGTACCATTCAGCGAAGCGTTTTCTTGTTTCAGTATAAGGTGACGACATTTACTTCAGTTAATCAGTTTCCAAATCCACAGTATAAATCTGATCTTCGTTGGATTTTTATTTTCAACCTGTGACCGCCCACAAAACTTAAATCGCTGATAGACCTGGAGGGCGACCTCAATGACACCCAACGTAGGGCTGATAAATCCAACCACAACATAATTTGGCATTTAATGAGAAGCCAGTAAAATGGAGCACGACAGAATCTCTCGATATTGATGTCAGTTGAGAAAGAGCTCTAGCACAAGATACGGGAAGGAAGGTTCTAAGGTTTTTTAAGGAGCCGTCCTGTCGTTATCCCACTCTGACTCTGCCTGAACTTAAGAGGGAAAACACGGAAAACCTAAACCTGGATTGCTGATGGGGATTGGGAGACTCTTAAACTGAAGGCACTTCAATTACCATAACTATGCTTAACTACTACTATAAGGTAAAGAGACAATGTAGTTTTGTGTAATGCTGTTATGTAGCAGGATCCAGGTACGAGAGTCTGTGTTCGTGTGGCGTATGAGGTCGGTGATGCATAGGCGACTACAGCAAGTTACCGCTGGCCCACCCTTGAGACCGTTCCAATCGCAAGACAAAGTACTTAAGAGTAAGTACTGTACAACGATAAATGAATTCACTAATGTGAAGTCTAGTTGGTTCTTTGAAGTTTCCCAGTGCACATTGAATGCTCTTAAAGACGATTCTGGGCTCCCCTAAACGTCAGTATATATTTTGAAACGGAGGGAATTTTCTGATCTTTACATGAATATAATATTGTTATGAGGAATGGAGGCCTCATAAATAGGAATGGTCTTTGTGGAGATAAAAGTCATTACTTACCATTGATCGGCTCGAAGGATGCACACTGAACAGATTTCGGAATTGTTTAGGGCAAGGTAAACCGAGGAGTCCAGTTTGCGTTCGTGTGCCCTGTAACGTTTGTCAAAAAAGTTACAGGTTTAACTGAATTTAGGCCTGTACTTCCGTTAAGAGTTCGGTCTTTTTTGGTCGCAGCCCTGTCTTAAGTCGTGGAGCTGATACCTATCTAAAAAGATTGATACCGAGATCCACAACCCCCGTGGATATATGCATCTTCCTTGGTGTCACTTTGTCCAGAGACGCAAGTTCTTGGTTTCGTTCGGCGTCTGATATTGTGGTTTTAATAGGAGGAAAAAAATTACGGCTTGTCTGTTTATTCATTTCACTTCCAGTACAAATACGAGGGTTCCCAGAAAGTAAGTTCCGATCAGTCGCTTAATGGAAACCACACCGACAATCAGAAACATTTTGTTTGCAGGAGTTAGCTACACTTTCCAGATAATTCTATACATTTTTCGGAGCATTACACCAAATTTCCAACACCATCGTCATAGAAGGTAACCGCCTGTGCTTTCCGATAATTCTCTATGCTGGTGTAAAGCGCGTAGCCTGCGCCCAAGTGTTGTTTTCGAATCCAGCATTTCATGTGTACAGAGATGATACTCAGGACGAGCCCATTACAGCTGCATTGTGGGTGATCGACACTTCCCATCGAAAAGGCTGCAGAAGCGTCTTCACTGCCCCTGCAGAGTGTGGCTGAGATTTGCCATGAAGAAGGAAGTGCACAGCAGTTGTGTAGCAGACCCTCCTACTTGGCGGGAGACATCGCTGTTCTAGGCACCTTTACTCGCTCACAGTGCGCTCACAACTGAAAAGAGCGTCTTGATGCGATGGACGGTCATATTAGAGATACTACCCAACACATCTATGCAAAGCTTCGTCGGGGTTTCACTGTGGTGTCCATTTCGCAACCTATCGGAACTTACCTTCTGGACAACCCTCGCAAATTCATACACTTGAATGAAAAACAGGTTTGAATATCCATATGGGTGCTGTCAGCGTTGCCACCATACAGTTATTTACAATGGAACTGCAGTCTAGGCTGCAACGATAAGCATGCACACACACACACACACACACACACACACACACACACACACACACACACACACACCAAACAAAACATGTGTCCACGGCCAACTACTGGACGCATTCAGCTTGTGACTTTACAGTTCAGCATTTGATACGAACAAGATCCGAGCCTAGTAATCTGCACAGTGAATGGACCGTTCTCCATAAAATCATGTGAAGTATTAAGACAAAATCGCACGATATGAAGTAATGAACATCTGAATTAAAATAGGGGTGGTCCAATTAAACAAGAAATATTTCTAACACAGTGCACACCGATATTATGAGAATGTGTTTCATCAGACTATGGAATGGAACTAAAGGTCACGATTCCTAAGCTGCATTGACACCAATGATTGAACAGACAGTACAGGTAAGTATAAAATGTTCAAAGGTTCAAATGAATCACTGAACGTATACAATGACAAAGGTGTGTGGAATTGGAAATGAAATGATTTAGTTACCTATAGACCACCAATGATTGCTGAATTAATTAACAGGTTAAGAAAAGACCCAAAAAAGTACATATAAGCATGAACTTTTGTTTAGTTCAACTAACTGACTACGTGAATCGATTCAGAAGAAGAAAACTCGCCTCACAACAAATGACTTCGAAGTCCTCTCATCACGACATTTGCAGATGTGTCTCGTGCTTGCCATCATTCTAAAGGCAAAGGTAGAGCGTGGCTTCAATGACTGCTGGGAGTTAAAAGTTCAACCTTGACATATACGGTCAACTTTAGGACTAAGTCCTCACTCTTTGAAGTTCTAAGGCGATGACATCACTCCCTTTGACGATCCAACACCGAGTGTCAATCTGCTCTCATTTTCAAAATCTCGCTGATTCTGCCAGCACCAGATTCTTGTTAGCTAATTGCTGTAGACGCCTTTCGAGTTCTGACCATCAAAAATTTAAAACAATCTTCCGTCTGCTAAGGAATATGCTATGGTAAACCAGTAATATACATTTCTTGTTAGAGTGGGGCAGAAGGCAGAAATTTCTCCCACTACGTAGGTGATTTCACGTTTAGGCCAATGACGGCGGGTGCATATACACACGATCACATGTATTCATCCAGGCTTGAAATATAATTTTAGTGAATCAATCCAGGGCTTCCTTACAACATTTAAAATGAAATACGGATAACCTTTGAGTCCAACAGATTCTTCTCATTCTAATGCCTCACGTTTTCCCATTCCCTAGCAAATATCTTGCTTTTTAGAAAGTGTTCCATACATTGCGTCTCACAGTGCAAGTTTACAGCCTGCCGAATGCTTTCTCCTGTCCTCTGTGAAGCTTTTAATGGAACAGGGGCACAGTTTCTAAGAATGCCCGTCCGATCAGTGTGGCCAGGCTAGGTCTTTGCCTCTGAACGAGAAACAGTTTTATGAACTCACATCCAGCTGTACCCCTCGGGCCTTGACATTCTCACAGTCAGTCAGTGGACCCAGCTTACAGAAAAACGTTACACGTGTCCTTCACTATATTCGCATGAAATGAAGAATTATTTGTTAGATTCCCAACCCGTAAAATCCGTTCATTCACGTGTCATTAGTAATTCGAATTGGCTTGGTAGTTAATTCGAAACAGTTGATTGTTAAGTAAGTTAAGGAACAGTTTTAGGAAGAACTTACCCATAACAAGCTGAAGCAGCTTCCTTTGCGACCATGGATTATGATATTATTAGTATGGCATAAACCGATGTGTATGGTATAACTAAGTTTCTTTTATTCGTGTGTTTATAAACTGAGATGAAGGTCAGTTTTTATTATCACAGACTGAATCTGCGATAATAAAAACTGGTTTTTCTCACAAGACAGCTGTGTCTGTTTGTATACAAATAATGTTTATTGTAACAGATTGATTGAACAGGACTGATGTGATGACTGAAAGCAGGCAAAACTGCAAAACACTATAAATGTTTGAAAATAAGACTTGGACAGAGTGCCATTATTAAGTGTATATCCTTACGTTCGTGCGTGAGTGGGTACTTGTCTTTTGAGCATTTTTCCTGGTACTGTACTCTCTACTATCGAATATTTTTGTTGAAAGCAACAAGGGGTTACGTGGAGGCAGAAAGTACCTTGTAACTTTCGGTCTGATTTTCAGGTCAGTGGTTTTCTGGCTACAGTCAAGTAAAAAAGCGTTTCAGTCACTAAAGCAGGACTGGCGACTACCTAACACTATCTCACAGTTCAAGGCGACGACTTTTTTTCGGGTGGACACATTGTGGAGTTCGATCGCGTGTGCCGCACATTCTGTGGACCACTGAACTACACGAGTCTAGTTTTAACCCGTCATTTGGCAACACACCAAGGAAACTCAGCTTTTATACTGCAATTTTTTTCTAGAAGGGAAACAGTGCCGCTCTTCAGCTGAGAATGCTTTTAAAAACATCAAGGACAGATTTAAAATACTGAAAAGGGAAAACATTTGAATGTTTTAAAATTATTAAAACTGGCGATTGCACACGGGCAGCATAAAACAGAAGCTGTTTTAATTTCTTAATACGCATTAATGACCGACACCAAAAAACCTGAAGACAGCTATCGAGGATCTCAATACTGACCTGTGTGCACTATCAAAATGGGCACAGAATGCAGGGCTGGAGCTCAAACGTATCCAAAACCCAAGCAGTACTGACTGGCCTCTCTGGGCTTATTAGCCTGAAATATCGGAAATACCTACCATCTTTAATTTTAAACGGGACAAATATAAACTACTCTCCCTCAGCAAAGAGACTATAGTCGGTGCGGCATAATAAAATCCCTGACAGCTCCCAGTGCTGTTCTCAGCTTTCAACTGCTAAGTGCAGATGGCTACAGGCGAATACGATAGCCGTCTAGAGAGCTGTGACGACAATGAGGCGTTGCCGTAGAGGTGTTTACATAATCGCATTACGTTACTGGTTGAGGTAGGTGCCTGATGTTGCTGCATCGAGTCCGCAGCAACTGTCAGGCATTAGCTTACACCGACTGATCTTTAGGAGTAATAATAGATGAAAATCTTAATTAGACTGAGCACGTAGCTACAGTGTGCCAGAAGGCATCAGTACCTCTTCCTGCCCTATAGTAATATAAAAGATCTCTTCCATCTTGACGTAGAAAAGAAACTTCTATAGGCACTTTTAGACTTGCACAAATATTTATACGCCTGGAACCGGTTATGTATGCCTGTGTTCGATACATTTGTGATTTCGACTCTTTCGACGTATTTCAACATCATACCACACTTACCTTGGCTGCGTGCAGACAAGTGCAGAGGTTTCCATACCCTCTGTTTCTCTACTGTCACCCATATCTCTCCTCGACCTTAGCGCTCTTGTCTCAACAACAAGAGTGCAGAAACACCCGTTGTCATTAGAAGAAAACTCTTTCCGTCCCAGTCCATCGTTCAGCCATCATCTGGGAATCCATCTCAGTAGCAGAAACTCAACTCTGCAACAACCTCGGGCATTACATTAGTGAACTGAATAACACATTCAACTTCAAATGACAGTTAATGACATACCTACTAGAGCAACGATAATGACTACCGTTGTCCCTGTACACATTCATTAACCTTGTGCATCCTTTTTTCCAATCAGACTTCCTCCTCTCCCTTTATTCTTAGCTGGCGCAGACTCCTTAAATTCCCTTTTCCAGAACACACTGTATCAGAAAACATCTGTTCTGCACACCAATAAATTATTTTACGTCTGTCACTATTATTATTATTACTATTGGCAGTAACAGCAGTAGAAGGAGTGCTGCCAATTTAACTTTCATCACTTCATAGTCAATATTATTTACTCACATTGTCTTTATAGACAATCAAATGATTTTAATTCTATTTGTCATATTAACATTGTTATTGGTTATATAACTATTATGTATAAACTGTGCTGTATGTATGAATTCCTGGTTCGACGTAAGAGAGGGCGTGTTGGGCCTAATCAGGTTAAATAGATAAATAAAAAGTAATTATTAATTGTACTTTGTATAAAAAACGCTTTGTTCCACTGTACTTCACTGTGGGACCTGCAGCACTAAAGGGTAAGAGAAGGTACAAAGTTAAATAAGAGTCAAGGCGAGGGAGGAAAGGATAAGGTGAGAGTGGTAGAGAACACTGATGCGAATTTAATGGAAGAACATATAGGGTGTGATAGGAAGGATATACGTCAGGGCGGATTTCGTTTTTTAGGAGGGGGCGGGGGGTCTGTGACGTGTGGAAGAATGACAATAGCCGAAATATAGGCTAAGGCTACATCAAGAGTGGCACCACGAACAATCGGGAAAAAGTTGTGGAAGCTAAGTGACTTAGCAATGTGTGGTGTTCAACAATGAGTCTCGCTTCTGTTTATGGCGTTTAGTCCGATACCAATGAGTCCTTGGTGAAATGACAGGAGTTTCAAGAGCCACACCTCGACAACTCTTGGAACCATTGTATGGGGAGCTGTTAGATATGACAAAAGATGATTTGTTCAGCATTTAATGTAGGTTGAATGCTCTCCAGTATGTTGTTATAGTCAGCACGACGAGGGTGCTAAGTGGCAGTTTCTAGCTGAATAATTCAGTACCCCACACAGTTTATTACACAAACGCATTCAGGAACAATTAGTCTGCCCAGTACGCCAATTTGCCACCCACAGGGCTTGTTTATGACGCTATGAGAACACATAGTTTCACACCAGTCCAGCTAGCATTCTTCAAGAACTGATACAGCAGGTTTCTCAGGAAAGGCAAGCTATTTCTCACGATTCATTCGGAGACTATTTGCTTCTATAACAAAACGAATACGAGAGAGTCCAATACGCAATGCAACACATTCTTTGTCGGCCAAATTCGGATGAAAAAATGAGGATTTTTCTGTGGGACATCGTGGAATACTCCCTCTTGATGTCGCTGTACTGTCATGAAGTTCCGATAGGTGGTGCCGCTATAGACAGCCTTCAAAATGGCGTCTTTTACGGAGGTGCTTTTCAAGCAGAGTGTTCCCAGTTTCTTTTGCTGAAAAACCAGAGCATCACAGATATTCATAGCCGCTTGCAAAATGTCTGTGGAGACCTGACAGTGAACACAAGCACGGTGAGTCGTTAGGTGGGGCGTCTGTCATTACCGCAAGTAGACTGCTCAAACCTATCCCATCTCCCGCATGCGGGCCGACCGTACCACAGCTGTGACTGCTATAATGTATTCATCGGCACAAAAATGCAAACGAACATCTTCTTCTCCATGACAACGCAAGACCTCACGCAAGTCTGCGAACCATAGAGGAGAAAACAAAACGTAACTGGACTGGTCTTCTTCATCCATCCATTCACCCGGATCTCTAGCCTTCAGACTTCCATCTCTTTGGCCCAGTGCAGGATGCATTCCATGAAAGCAGTACTTAGATGATGGGGAATTTATAGATGCAGTAAGACGTTGGCTCCGGCACTCCAGTAGAGTGATTGCATAAGGACAAGAGGCCCACTCAATAAGACGACGTAAGGCCGTCCTGTTGAACGGAGATTCGTCCTATTGAATGGAGATTATGTTGAAAAACAGGGTTTTGTAGCCAAAAGAATGGGGGAATAATATGATGTACTGGAAACCTGAATAAATCCCTGCTTTCTGAGGAAAATGTGTTGCATTCATTACTGAACGCCCCTCGTACAAGAATGTATTCGAGTCAGTGAGTGTCATACGTCTTACTGAAGCTGATGATGGACACGAGTTCCAAACTGAATAATGGATTAATCATTTTGTATGTATTGTATTGTATTGTATGTTCACCGGGGACCTAGAAACGACGGGGAGGCTCCGTCCCCGCCGCATCCGCAGTGGACCACAACCCCACGATGAACACCGCAGTGCACTTCACCCCTCTGCCGTCCCACACCGAACCCAGGGTTATTGTGCGGTTCGGCCCCCGGTGGACCCCCCAGAAAACGTCTCATACCAGACGAGTGTAACCCCTATGTTTGCGTGGTAGAGTAATGGTGGTGTACGCGTACGTGGAGAACTTGTTTGCGCAGCAGTCGCCGACATAGTGAATAAGGGGAACCAGCCCGCATTCGCCGAGGCAAATGGAAAACCGCCTAAAAACAGTCCGCAGACTGGCCGGTTCACCGGACCTCGACACAAATCCGCCGGGCGGATTCGAACTGAGGACCAGGCGCTCCTTCCCGCCCGGAAAGCCGTGCGTTAGACCGCACGGCCAACCGGGCGGGTGATTAATCATTTACTAATCATTATGCTATGCAAACCTCCACAATGTTTGGTAAATACTTTGTGATGTAACACTTCCCATTTATGAAAGTCTGGCTGACATGGAGAGACAATTTGGACTCTTTACAGTGTGAGATAGTCGGCAAATCCAACTGTCATTCGTGTACTGTAGGGGGAGAGCTGGTTTGTAATTTAGCGTGATCTAGCGTTGTGGAGAATGTAAACGAAAGGAGAGGCGGATATAAATATGCGGATACGAGTTGTAGGAGACAGGAGAACAAACGGAGGGACGAGAAGAAAGCTTGCACAACCTAGCCAACCAGGAAGAACCAGTGTGAGAGCTCTCGATCGGAGCAGGTGTCCAGGCAGCGGGTCGGAAGCGGCGGTCGATTATCGCGTCGTGCGGCCGCTCGCGGGGGGCGTGGCCGCGTGCAGCTGTTTTATCTGGAGAAAGTCCGGCGGCGGAGGCGGCGGCAGTGCCTCGCGCTCTAATTAAGTGGCGGCGCTGGTGCTGCGGTGCTCGCGTGGTGCTGTGGTGGCAATCGCCGGATCGGCGGTCGGCGGTCGGCGGCGGCCTCCGTGACTGACGGCCGCGCACCGCTCTCAGCCGCGCGGGTCACGGCAGAGCGGCCAGCCAGAGCTACCTCCCCCCCCCACCCCCACCCCTCACCCACCGCTTCCACTTGAGTATCACGATGCAGATCTTAACGACGTGCCGCCCGCGCACAACACAAAACCGACAATTACCCGATCTGGATTAACTTGTGGCGGATCTCCGGAAACCAAGTCGGATTTCTTCTCCGGGAGAAAATGCTTACCCGCTGCACTTAATGTTTCGAGGGGATCTCAGAAATGCTTTCGTGCTCTGCTGAACCGAACTGCTGGGGCGTTTCAAACGATAATTTCTCTACGACACAGTTTTTAACCGTCGAACAATGGCTAGAAACGCAACCTCTTCATTCTATGTTTGTATTAAGACACAACAAGTACAATTTTCTAATATTGCATTCATGATATACTGATTTTCTCTTTAACCCCAATGCCGTATGGAAAGCTTACGATAAAATTGTTGTCGATTTCAGACTGTGACGACTATTTCAGATCTGAATGTCAGTATGTAAAAAAGTCCGTGATACAAAAGCAAATTATACCATCGGTGGTGTCAATTAAAATGAAATTCGGAATATGTCGAGCAAATCGAGAAATTTTTCGCATTTGATTTTAATCGATATTTTCCTGTTGCCGTAATTGTTTTTGAGATTCAAAGATATTAAATACATTGGCTGTCAGTGGGCACTGATTTATATAAGTGAGGCATGTTGAAAATTTGTGCCGGATTGGGATTCAGACCAGTGTCACCTGCTTACAAGGAAGGAAGATAGGCTGACCACTGCAACGCAGTGGTCACCAGAACCGTATGGACTACACTAGCACTCCTCCTGTCAGATCCAAATCTCATCTTACACCACATCTACTCACGTACTACTAATGTACTGTCCCTGATCATTACCATCTGGTGCCGGGATGGCATAATGGCCAGACAACCAAAAATAACAGACACCAGATATATAATGTGAAGGCAGCCAGTAATCCCTTCAGCGTACCGAGCGAGGTGGCGCAGTGGTTCGACACTGGACTCGCATTTGGGAGGACGACGGTTCAATCCCGCGTCCGGCCATCCTGATTTAGGTTTTCCGTGATTTCCCTAAATCACTCCAGGCAAATGCCGGGATGGTTCCTCTGAAAGGGCACGGCCGACTTCCTTCCTCATCCTTCCCTAATCCGATGAGACCGATGACCACGCTGTCTGGTCTCCTTCCCCAAAACCAACCAACCAACCTTCAGTGCAGATCCTCGAACTCTAATGGGAATCGGCGAGATGGCAGGATTAATGAGGCTAATAACCAGGAGCACTATATCAGTAGTATGTAGTGCAAGTTGAGTATTTTGGTCTGACGTGCGGCAAGCTAGTACAGTCCGTGAGGTTGTGGTGAGCACTGTGTCCGGATGGCGCAGTGGTCGGCGTGTCTGCCTACTAAGCAGGAGGCCAAGGCTGGAATTCCGGTTAACCACAAATTTTCAACGTGCCCCATTGATTTCAATCGATCCTCGCTAGCAGCAAGTGTCTGTAATCCTGTTGTGTCTCAATTCATAATGGCTGCTGGATCAAAAAATGGTGTCTGTTCTTTCGGACATATCTGAAAGAACAGACACCCCATATACATGTAACTGTTTCTGTTTCAATTTCTTTAACTAATCACATTCACATCTGAAGATGGTCACAGACCTAAATCGGCAATGAATTAAGGTACGTTTGAGATCAGACACTGGAATTAAAGATAATTAAAATCAACATTCCGTCGATCGCTTCACTGCGCGGCGTGGCAACTCATACATCATGGTATTCTGTTTCTCACTCCGAAAGCGTCAACTCAATGAAATTTACGTTACCTTAATTTGTTCACACTCGTTTAACTACTGCAGTCGAATTATGAGGGATTTGGATTTAAATCCTCGCGCGGAATTACGGGATTAAATGATACGTGGTTTTCTTGAATAGATGGCGTCTTTAAAAAGAGCAAACTGCCATTTTCGACCCGCATGCCTCCTTCATGCGAGCTTTAGCTCCGTCTCTTAAGTGCCTCGTCATGGACGCGACGTTAAACCATAGTTTTTCGTTTTTTGAAGTTAGTTACCAAAGAACTGCTCAACCTTTCTTCATACTGAAGCGAATGTCAGTGCTCCTGCCATATGTTTGTAAAGAGTGGATCCCGTCGATGCTAGTATGACAACAAATCAAGAATCAGATTTCTTTCAAATAGTTATAAAATACCAGTTTTCTTCCATATATTAGGAAAATTACGAGTAATACCTGTTATTGATAAACTATGCCTCCTGCTAATACTCCTGTGTTATCTTCCTGCCCATGAACACTCATCACTTTTATGCAACATTCATAACGAATGGATACCCATGATAACGGCAGCATTTTCCACGTACCAGTTAATCATCCCAAACTTGCACAATGATGTTAACTAATGTGTGAGTGGAATCCAAAACTACTACTATGTCATTTCAGGCTCTTCCCTTCTATATATACTATAAGGAAACTGGAGAAACTCGACACAGAGTCTGCAGAGTTGTTGTTTATTTCTCATTTGTGTTAATTTTGCCTGACTGTGGAGAAGACAGATGTCGCTGCAGAGCAAAATATGAGGAAACCTGTAGAAAAAAGGGAAACAGCCAAATGATTATTGAATGGCTCAGGTTTTCCGATGCTATTGTAATCCTGTCAAGGACGGAAAAGGATATGAAAGGGCAGTGGAAGGTATATACGCACAGCTTAACTCACAAGGTGACTTTTCTCTCAATTACTGTGACTCTGGACTCCCAGCTCATACCGATATCTAAGGCGTTAAGTTAAATAACATTTATATTTATAACTATCTAATTTTTTTTTTATTCTCCTTCGTGATTTTATCGCAATAAAAAAAACTTGAAGTATATTACCTTCTACTACAAAAATCACACATTTGTAAGTTTTTTAATAGTGCACACGAACTGTTAGCGAACTGAAAGTTATATCCTAAGATATTATTGTACATTTGTATGAAGTAAACTTTTACATAGAGCTAAAATCCATGGTTTAAAGTCGCACATAACTTTGCACCCAACAGGTAGATAAAGAAAGTCGGCGAAATTGATATTCGGTCCTGGAATCTACATTTCTCATCACCACTACTCAGAACATGTTTCATTTTAAATAGTAATTTAAGTATGTCATTGGGAGACAGAAGAACTGAGTTTTTTGACAACTTTTCTGATTTTTGAAGGCATTGGTGTTTCACATGAAAGATACATATTTTGAATTCTTCTTTCCACATAAGAAGTAACAACCTATTTGGCAATTTTCTTCAGAAAGTTTAGCCAACTACAACTTCATTATGTGGGTAGCTGTTCAGGAATACGTATGCATTTACGGAACTTATATCGGCGACTCTATAAAATACTAGCACCGGCCATCGAAGAGTTCTCCTTCCTGAACTATAAATAAAACATTTTTCATCATGGCTGTCTAATCCTACATAGGTTTAGTTACAAAACTGAATAATCTCCGACTTTCTTGTCTGCTCGTTTGTGTCAGGCGCATGATGCATACTGGACAGCACCAAAACATCTCTGTTTTTGAAACTTACTGACAGATTAAAACTTTGTTACCGTGTGAGAGACTCGAACTCGGGACCTTAGCCTTTCGCAACAAGTTTTATGCTATCTTAGCTACGCGGGATGTGCTTAAACCATGTCTCCGCAATATCTTTTCTTCCATGAGTGCTAGTTCTGCAAGGTTCTCAGGAGAGCTTCTGTGAAGTTTGGAAGTTAGGAGACGAGGTACTGGCGGAATTAAATCTATGGGAACGGGTTGTGAGTCGTGCTTCGGTAGTTCAGATGGTAGAGCACGTGCCCACGAAAGGCAAAGGTCCCGAGTTCGAGTCTCGGTCCGGCAAACGGTTTCAATCTGCCAGGAAGTTTCATATCAGCGGACATTCCGTTGCAGAGTGCAAATTTCATTCTGGAAACATCCGCCAAGCTGTGGATAAGTCATATCTCCGTAGTATTCTTTCGACCAGGAGTGCTAGTTCTGCGAGGTCTGTAGGAGAGCTTCTGTAAAGTACGGAAAGTAAGAGATGAAGTACTGGCAGAATTAAAACTGTGAGGAGGACTCCTTAGTCGTGCATGGATAGCTGTGACAGTAGACCATTTGCCCATGCAAAACTAAGGTCCTGAGTTCGAGTCTCAGACCGGCACACAATTTTAGTCTGCTAAATGTTTCAAATGCCTCTGAGCACTATGGGACTTAACATCTGAGGTCATCATACCCCTAGACATAGAATTACTTAAAACTAACTAACCTAAGGACATCACACACATCCATGCCCGAGGCAGGATTCGAACCTGCGACCGTAGCAGCAGCGCAGTTCCGGACTGAAGCGCCTAGAACCGCTCGGCCACAACGGCCAGATTTAGTCTGCTAGAAAGTTTCATATGAGCGTACAGTCTGCTGCTACGTGAAAATTTCATTCTCTAAAATCTCTTTCTTTAGAACGTACGAAAGTAGTGTCATGTTTGTTTGTGAATCCATATTGATTGTACCCTGCAGAAATCCTGTTAAGTTGAAATTCCATTGGTATTTCTCTTTCGGTTTTCCTAATTGTACTATCCAGCGTCAACCCATTTTTTCCATTGCTTGTACAAGTGCCACAGAAGAATACCAAATGTCAGTCGTCACTTTTCGATGCATTCTTTTGATTTAAGTAAGAGGTCGGATGCAAGTGAATAGTTTTCATCCTCTGCTGCGAGCCCATTCCATCAAAATCCTTGCCTATGTAAATAGAATCATTCAGAAAATATAGTGTTTTGAAGTCAACTAGGTGCCGAATTTTTATTTCTAAGCTACATGGTTTCTTGAATGTGCAAAACCTGACTCTACACTTCTCTCGGAAGAGAAAAAGCAATGCATCCTTGGTAGCAGATACGTCAATCGTGTAAGCTTTCCATCAGTATTATACAAATTTTGTAGAAGTTTCAGGTATAGCTGTTGCTGGTTCAACTGTCACTCGTTCAACTGTACCTTGATGGTCACCGAAACCGGGTCGAAAGGGGTATATCGAATTTGTTTCGGTTTACGACACAGTGTAAAATGTCCCCTCCGAGTCCATCTATTGCACTGAGAGCAGGAGTGGGCTCATCGTTCTATTTAAAGTCGGATGTATCGATGAAGTGGCCAAGGAATGGTTTCACCATCTCAGCATCTCTCATATCTGTGAGATTTGCACTTTTCCACTGTTCTATCAGCCACTGACCTATCATAAATGTGCTTTGCTCTGATTTGCCGAGATGCGCAGCCTGCCCGGTATTCGAATTTCATAGCAGATGTAGACGTGTTGGTTGCTGACTTCTTCACACAACTGTCTGACTTGCATGGTATGGGCACATCAGTGTAACTGCAGTTACTAAGTGCATTTCTGGGCTCTTCTACACTTCAGCATCGTTGGTACTATATTCTTTGTGGAAATTATATTTAGTGCCACAGAATGATATTTATTTGATTTTCTTTATATTCCTTCTTGAGTATTTGAGAACAGGTATAGCGCTATTACAGGGCGAGTATAGTTGTAAGGCTTTTGACTTGCACAGTAGCTTTAATTTCATTCTTTTCATTTCTGAGTCCACGACGTGGAATTACTGTTAATTAACACACTTCATCTCATTCAGTGTAAGAGTGAAACACTTTATTACCCAGAGATGTACACTATATAACGTTAGGTCAACTTTCTGGTATGTCCAAAATAACAGAGACGACAAATGTATAAATAAGGTGAAGACGGCTAATGATCTCCTCAGTGAGGATGCACACCAGGCTCGAACTCCTATGGCAATGGGCGAAATTCTGCGAGCAATGAGAATAATGTGGAAGGGACACTACGTTAGTAGTGTACGGATAGGTTGTGAATTCCTTTTTCGTGAGAGGCTCTCTAGGGTAGTTCGTGCAGTTGCAATAACCACCGTGTCCGGATGGCTTAGTGGTCAGAGCTGCTGCCTAATAAGCAGGAGACCTGGGTTCGAATCCCTGTCCAACACAACCTTCCCCACTGATTTAAATCAATGTTCCTTGCAGCCAGTGTCTGTAATTCCTTTGTGACTGAAAAATTAGACTCTTTAAGGCAAGTTACAAGGTATGACCTAAGTAGACATAATATAAAAACAGCTGCCAACAGCAAGATTGGGATATCTGTTAAAGAGATCTTTCTCAACATCGAATTCATATTTATGTGTTAGGAAGTCTGCTCTGAAGGTGTTGGTTTGTAAACTTGGCACTGAAGTAAAATGTGCACTATAAATACACATATCAAAATACGTTTTGCATCAACTTGGTTCCGAGAGCTCCGAAACATGTACAGAAAATTGGAACAGACATCTACGAAAACATCATATCCGTCCTTTTTATTGCTTATGCTTATTGCACCATTATACAGTCAAACTTTCAGAGGTGGTGGTCCAGATTGCTGTTCACACCGGTACCTCTAATGCCCAGTAGCACATCCACTTGCGTTGATGCATACCTGTATTCGTCATGGCGTACTGTCCACAAGTTCATCATGGCACTATTTGTCCAGAGTGTCCCACTCCTCAACGGCGATCCGGCGTAGATCCGTCAGAGTGGTTGGTGGGTCACGTCGTCCATAAACAGCACTTTTCAATCTATCCTAGGCATCTTCGATGGGTTTCATGTCTGAAAAAACATGCTGGCCACTCTAGTCGAGCGATGTCGTTATCCTGAAGGAAGTCATTCACAAGATGTGCACAATGGGGGAGCGAATTATCGTCCATGAAGACGAATGCCTCGCCGATATGTTGCCGATATGGTTGCACTATCGGTCGGAGGATGGCATTAACGTATCGTACAGCCGTTACGGCGCCTTCCATGACCACCATCGGCCTACGTCGGCCCCACATAATGCTACCCCATAACAGCAGGGAAACTCCAGCTATCTAGACAGTGTGTCTAAGGCGTTCAGCCTGACCGGGTTGCCTCCAAACACGTCTTCGACGATTGTCTGGTTGAAGGCGTATGCCGCACTCACGAAAACAACGTGATGCCAATCCTGAGCGGTCCATTCGGTATGTTGTTGGGCCGATCTCTACCGCGCTGCATGGTGTCTTGATTGCAAACTTGTACCTCGCTACGGACGTCGGGAGTGAAATTGTGTATCATGGAACCTGTTGCGCACAGTTTGAGTTGTAACACGATATCCTGTGGCTGCACAAAAAGCATCATTCAACATGGTGGCGGTGCTGTCACGGTTCCTCTGAGCCCTAATCCGTAGGTAGTGGCCATCCACAGCAGTAATAGCCCTTGGGCGGCCGGAGGGAAGCATGTCATCGACAGTTCCTCTCTCTCTGTATCTCCTCCATGTCCGAACAACATCGATTTGGTTCACTCCGAGACGCCTGAACACTTCCCTTGTTGGGAGCCCTTCCAAGGTTCCTTACCTCAGATTGATATATGTACCTTTCTCCATCATGCCTGACAGTTTGCTACATCATCACGAACTCATCCTATACATACACTGGTGTCCAAAATTAAGGCAACAAACCGCTATTACCCCGTCCGGTGGCTGTCACCATATATTCCCACCACGCACATTTGTTTGTATTAACACTTACGTGTATACGTTATTCCAAAACAACAAAGAACCCAGCATACCGTACTGATGCAAGCAGACGTTAAGTGACATCAGATGACCGTCTGACGTAGTACACGCTATCCTCTCTACCCTCCTGCATACCAGGACAAGCAACCCTGAGAATGTCCTCTTTCCCTCAGAAACCGTGGACACAATACACATCTGGACTAAAACCGTCATAGAACGGAAATGGTACGTTTCCGGACATAGTTTCCTATTCAAAATATTACATACTCACTCTCCTCTAAAAGTCTTAGAAGCTCGTAACGGTAATTTTCGAACACCCTGTGTATGAGACACAGACGGATAAAAGCTACGATGTAACAAAGCCCGCAGATTACACAGTTGTGTACGTGGAGATGACATCGTTAGAAATTTATTATAAAATGACGAAACGTTTCCAGATGATCAGTGCCCTGTGCAGAGCTTAGCATCTGACACTCTTAAAGAAAAAAGAATTCTCGACAGTTTGGAGTGACTGAACAGCGCTTAATGTTCGACTCATTTATAGGCTCACTGTTATCTCACTCTTTAATTACAGACGGAAAATGGGCACTCACATTGTTTACCCCTAGTAGTCAAGAACAAGTATTAAAGTTATTGACTATTGTCATTCCCGTTAAATGCGACCAGAAAAAATAATCTCTGTCGAATGGAGAACTAAATTTCTCATTTAAAACCACTTTGCCTGTAGCGAGAAACACATTTTTCGCGCAGGTATTTCATAGGCATATGTTTCAAACTTTCAGAATTTTTTGTTGTTTTTAAGAAACTGCATATTTAAATGTGCTCATAACCTCATCAACTACGAAGTGTCTTGACTTGGAGCTGGTCTGCATCGACTATACGAAGTGAGGTGGAGCAATGGTTAAGACACTTGACCATCGTTCGAAGAGCTGGAGATGGAGTCCCATCCAATCATTCACGTCAGACAAATATCATGAGTACCATTTTAACATACTACGCGTATTTTCAAGTATTCTCCATCCACATTCCTGTCTGACTGCGATAGTACACTGTCTTTAGTGATGTAAATCTCCCAAGTACGTTAATGTCTTTGATGTTGCTGAGCAACAGTCATACAATAATTTTTAAATGAACACACCACCAATTGACTGTATTGTTGTTTATTTAACTACGACCTAGGTTTCGGCATTTTATGCCTATTTAAATATGTTCATACCTCTTGAATATGCTATTTTCAATCACTACCTCGTAATTGAATAAACAACAATACAAATGGCTGTGTGTTCATTTCAAAAAAATGTTAATGTCTGTTCTTGTTTACTTGTACCATCCAACGATGTTATATGAAAGCACGTTGGGAAGTTTTTAACCTTTTCATTATAAAACAAATGCACTGATCTTTTTCCCATAACTTAAATTTTTACCACTGCCGAAACGCTTTTTTTGGAGCGGAGAAGATTCATTGTGAAGGATGACTTTTCTTTTGTAATTACCGAAGAGATCTGCTGACTGATTTATTTATGTAATTGATCCAGAAGCCTTACTTCTTATTGATAGTTATTGTTTTAAGCATTGTAGTGTATTCAATAAGAAACAACCACTTTCGCATCGCAGAGCGCTTTGAACGCTGTTTCGTATCAAGCGCGAAACGAATTTCGGCGTTCAGAAACGCATACTTTTTAAAACGATCAAAATATTTCTGAACAATTACGTTTTAAATAGCATTCAATAAATGTGTCGCCCACTTAACACAATGTTTCCTATAGTTAATTTCTCATGTGACTTGCACCACACAGTTTCTTCCAATGAACCTGTCATGTCAACTACCTCATTCAGCGGCAGCTGTCAATACTACATTTTCCAGTTTCTAGGTGTTTTCTTTTGTGCCGGCAGATATGGGACATCGAGAGAAGTACAGGGGTGCAGGGGTGAATTCCCAGTCAGGAATCCACGCCTGCAGTAAATGGAGGAAAAATGGTCCAATGAACACGAGTCTGGAAAAGCGTTGTAGCCGTGGTAGATGACACCTACGAATGGGAGTTCCTCTTACCACATGCATTGTGTTACTTTTGTGTTACGGGCTGTGAGATGGACGCAGCGTAGTGTAAGCAGCAGAATGTTCCGCTATTCATGTCTGGTACAAGCCGGTATGCTGTTTGTGTACGGCCAAGCAGGTGGAGACGGTCGAGAGGCAGCTCGGCTATACCAAAATAATTACCTTCAGAGACACCAACGACATCATATAATATTTGAAGCCCTCTTTGGGAGTTTGTGCGATAACGGGTCCACTCAGACTGACGAACGTTCAGGGAGGTGACGGACTGTGTGTACACCAGGGTTCTACAGGATACTATGACGAATTTTAGTACAAGCTCCAGACAAGTGGCCCGCCAACATGGTACAAGCCAAAGTAAGATAATGTGTATCCTGCATGACAACCGTTAATATCCCTATCACTGTCAGCGAGTGCAAGGATTTTCAGCGGCAGATTACTCTCTATGGGAAGGATTTCGTCGATGGTTTTTGCACTAGAACATCACAATTATGGAATATTTGTCATCAGCACTTTTTACTGGCGAAGCAGGCTTTATCAGAACTGGCGACACCAATCTGTATAATCTTCATACGTGGGCTGTAGACAATCCTCGGGGAATGGTTGAGGCGTCTAATCAGCATTGGCTCAGCATCCATGTGTGGACGGGTATTCTTGGTGACCACATTCTTGGACCAGTTGTTATTCCACAACGCATCGAAGGAGGAAAGTCCCTGGACCTCCTGCGGAATAGTCCTTCTGGGCTTCTTGAGAATGTGCCTTTCGCGATACGACAGTTTATGTGGTTTCTGCAGGATGCAGCACGACCCCACTTCCGCGCTAAAATTCGCCGACACGTCAACAACATCTTCCCCCGACGTTGGATGGGACGCGGGGGCCTTGTAACATGGCCTGCTAGATCACCGGACCTGAACCCCGGGGATTTTTATCTCTGAAAAGCGTTGTGTAAGCTGAACCAGTTCCTGATCGGCAGAACATTCAACAGCATGTTCACGACGTCTATGACGCTATTCGGAGAGAAGCTGGACCGTGGGAAAAAATGTGGCAGTCCATGACGCGACGTGTGAATGCGTGTATTGCATCCCATGGAGGCCACTTTGAACATCTGTTGTGACATGGCTGCGATGCAGCTCTGTAATATGTTCCGGGACGATTAGTTGTCATTGCACACACACCGTCCATTTCCGGATACATGTTAATTGGACCTTATTCCTTCCATTTACGGTCAGGAATGTTGTCGGTATTGTTAATGTTCACCCTGTATGCTTAATTTGGCACAGTCGTTTCTTTTTCGATAATTGTGTTGGAAGCTTTCATTAACTTTCATTGGCTGTAAACCGTACAAGATAAGGCATTTTATGACAGCTAAGTGTCCAGTTCCGCCGCATGAACACAACGCTCCAAAAAAATCCTTTTTAAAAAGCCGTATAAGGCAAATATTTCTATAAGCCAAACTGACAACTGAATTACATTATTTCACGGTATGTACCAAATAAATTGAAAACACAGCTATTGATATCGACGATACCTCTGTGCCAGTCCGAGAATGTTCCGCCTTGGTGTCCTCGTAAATGCATAACGGTCCTCATGTGTGAATGACACAAGTCGGCCTCAGAGGCTGGAGGAAATAGCTTTGCTCTCTGCGGTCCGAGAGAGTTCCGAGCAGTTAATGTATGCAAAAATTCCTAGCGGTCTCATTTTCATGCGGAATGGGTCCTTGAGTAGTTAAATTGGACTCCGTTCCGTATCACAACCTCTCACAGTGTGCCATTACAGAAACTCGATTGCTGTAGCCCGTGTATCTGGCGGAGTGGAAACATAATGTTAATTCTTGCTAGTAAGACGCTATTCACGAATAAACATGTTACTTCTACTTGTGCGCTTTCGCTTAATTGAAATGTTTCTGGTTCAGAGGGAGCTATTGCGACCTGATGTGGGGCACAGATAAGTAGCTGAAACTGACGGGTACAATATAAACACATTAAAAAATGCCAACAGTGTTTCTGGGGGAAAATTCGCTAACGAACCGTGTTTACATGGCTACTTTCGGCCAGATAGAATCTTAATTACATTTTAAGAAATCATTCCAGTATCTTAGAACTGAAATGCTGGAATTCGAAGGGTAAATTTTAGCAAAACTATTATTATGTAGTTTCTTTTCCTTTTAGCTTTTACACCTTTGTTTCTCTTATTCCAACATAGATTTGAAATGTGACCTCCAGACATGAAGAAGTCAAGAAGTTTCGGCACAAGGAAAACAAAAGGAAGCAGTTTAATTTTTTTTTAATTTAAAAACTGTGTCACTGTGTGTCTGGGACAATTTAGGAGAGCCCAATTTGTGGTCACGATACCATGATTTACTGACAAGCTCAACGCATGTTCAAAATTAACGCAAATTACCATTGCTTCATCTCACTCTGTTATTCTCACAAAAGGACCGTATGAACTTCCCCTCGCCGATATGTTATAGTTTCACAAGCATGAGATCTGTGGTTCGTATCTCGCTACCCCTATTTTTATTTTCATTCTCACGCAATTCTAACAAGATTCGACACGTAACTGGGTGATGACCGAAAACCGTTTAAAAAAAGAAATCGGAAATTCGGCGTTCATTACAGTTTCTGTTTGTCTCAATAATTATTGTTTTCCATGTTTACATGATAAATATAGTCCTGATTCGTGCAGTGCTCCATAGATTGCACATCATACTTGTCACAGTTAATGTAGATACAATAACATAAATAATATGACTGTATTGGTTTGATCAAATATTCTTATATATTCTTGTTTCATTTCCAAGCTCCTAACGAAATTTTTCTCCTCTTATCGGGATAAAAATTTTAAAAATAATTTTAATATACTGGTAACTTGAATAGTCATAACAAATCTGTTGCTAGAATCAAATGAGAATAAAATCAAGGTGCCGGCAAGGGGATTCGATCAAAGGACCACGAGTATTTTGAAACTAAGCGCAGAGCTGCGGACTCCTTGAATACTAGCGGCCAGAGAAAGTATACAAGCACATGTGAAATTTTGAAACTCGATTTTCTCGAGAACGATTTATAATTGTGTCTTCCTGCTTATATATGGTGAAATCCTAATCGGTCCTACACATCCTGTCAGTATGAATCAAATCGTTGACGGAATTTCGTATGGTACACTTTTCAGCATTTGTACTCCACAGTGCTGCTGGGAAGTCTACATTACCTTGTTAATGTGAATCAAATATTCAGGATCGCCTCTCATCTACAGTATTGAAAGTGAAGATTCGGTACTTATAGTGACGGAGTAAGATTTTTTTTATGAAACAGATTTTTTTGGCTACATTAGGATATTTTTCGTGCGTTTCAGATACACTAGCATGGGCTGGCGCTACTGCACCGCCGCGTGCGCAAAGACTTGAGTGTAAATTCCATTATGAATTACGCAACGTCAAAGACATACAGTCCCAAATAGTCTGAAGAAATGTTGTGACAGGAACATTTTTATAGGCATAAGAAATTAAAAATAAAAAAATAATCTGGAGACACATACAGTGACGCTACAGTAATTAAATGTCTTTATTATCGTTTGAAATACCGATCACATTGCACAGAACTAAGGAAATCCAAAAATTTAGTTTTAATGCAGTGATGGGATTCGATAGTATGAAAAAAAAAGCCGCGCGGGATCAGCCGAGTGGTCTAGGGCACTACAGTCATGGACTGTGAGGCTGGTCCCGGCGGAGGTTCGAGTCCTCCCTCGGGCATGGGTGTGTGTATTTGTCCTTAGGATAATGTAGGTTAAGTATTGTGAAAGCTTAGGGACTGATGACCTTAGCAGTTAAGTCCCATAAGTTTTCACACACATTTTTTTATTTGAGAAAAAAAGAGAAGGAAAAAACAAGGAGAACATGGACTGGAGGAAAAGAATGAAAGATGAAATGATCCGGTGGAGTCTTGCAAAAAGCAAAATCTAAGCATTACAAACACTTAGTTCAAGAATCATTAAAGAAAGTTTTGTGCATGTAGAAGGCCTGCGGCCACCGGAAAGTTTCACATTATATAAGGGGCGATCAGAAAGTTTCCATTTCGGGGCGTTGTTGCAGCGTATATTTAACCCAGCGGGACTCCGATATGGGTATATGTCGACCAGCGATTAGTGTGCCTTTCGAACGGAAACGTTATGATTGCCCCTTATATAATGGTAAGTCAAACATTTAGAGACCAGATTTTAACATAGGCAATATTTTCAAAACCAGATACGAACTCTGACACTATTCATTGGCAATGAGCTGCAGATTAGACCTGAACAATTTCGCAAAGTAAAGAAATCTGGGAGACAAGTCATGGATAAATTAAAAGAAATGTTAATTGTGGAAAGATTCAAAGACAGCATAATGCAACTATTAAATGGAACAGAGGGAAGGAATATACGAACAATAGAAGATGGATGGTAAGCTTCGAGAGATTGATTAGTGACAGTAACAGAGGATGGAACAGGCGAAAAGAAAGGGACCAATAGAAACTTTTGGCTAACACACGAGTCATTGAATTTAATTGCCGAAAGAAGAAAATGTAAAGCTGCTGGAAATGGAGCAGACAAAAGGATACAGACATCTGAGTTATGAGACGTACAGAAAATGCATAATGGCAGACAGGGTGTGGGTAAAGGACAAATGCAAAGCTGTAGAAGCTTGCATGGCTGTAGAAAAAATAGTTGCCACCTACTTGCAGTTAAAGAAACCTTCGTAGGAAAGAGGAGCAGCTGTATGAATGTCAATAGTTTCCGTAGAAACCCGGGACTAACGAAAGATGAGAAGGCTGGAAAATGAAAGGAGTACAGAAAAGAGATATACTAAAGAAAAAACTTAAAGACGATGTTATTGCAGAGCAAATGGGAGCAGATGAAGGTCGTATCTACCAGATATGATACTGAGAGAGGAATTTAACAGAACGCTGAAAGAACTGTCAAAGCAAGCCATCTGGAGTAAACAACTTCTCCTCCGAACTTTTGGGAAAACGTATCACAATAAAACTACTCAACCTGATACGCAAGATATAAGAGACAGGCGAAATGCCCCCCCCCCTTCCCCACGCAAACGACTGTTAAAAATCCAGTTTCAAAGAAGTCAAATACTGACACATGTCAATATACCCCTTCATCAGTATATTGATACGTTCCTTAGCTCGGTAGGTTTCAGACGAATGAAGGTATACGTGAAGCAACACCGACCCTACGACGTATCTTGGCAGATACCCTCAAGAATGGCAAACTTATGTTAATAGCTGATACAGAATCTGAGGACGGGGATGGGAAAACCTTTGAGGAGGCTGGACTTGGCTATTTACTCCTTGAGTGATAAGCCACTAAGGACGTATTAGGCAATTTATTTAACAGTCTATTAAACAACAATGACAGTTTCAGCATTGGTACCGGCAAAATATTTTAACAAAAGCGGACACGTGAGACGTACACAACAAGGTGAACAACTTTTTTTCTAAGGAAGTAGACCATAGAAAATCCATGGACGCGGGCCCTGTACACAGAATTATTGCTGCCTGAAACCCATTGACAGCCACGAGCAATTTTATTACAACTTCAGCAAATGTCCTTTAGTTATACATGGATGACGCTCCTCACACGAGCAGTTAAATAAAATTAAAAGAAGTATTACAATCATTTTTAAATACCAAGAGATAAAGAGAGCTGTTTTCATTCAGAACTACTCTAGAAATCTTAGTTGAGAGAATTTCAAAATGAGAGGATTTAGAAAAATTTGAAAGATTTATTTATTACCTGATTTTTTTAAAACATGTCGTACATCTTACAATTTTCGTTTTTCATCTTTTTTGTAGTCTTCTTTTCTCTTGTTTTATCTACAACATTTACAAAGAGTAATACTTTTCAAAATAACAGTAATATAAGGTTGAAATATAAATAAAATTTTGTTGTTTTTTTAAGAAGAATATAAAAAGGTGATAGGATAGAGGAGAGATTTGCTGGTACCATCACCGAATGTGACTGACGGTGAATACCTCGGAATGATTTCTTCGAGCCGTTGACCACCAAGTCACACACACACACACACACACACACACACAGAAAAACACGCACGGGCACATACATACACACACACACACACACACACACACACACACACGCACGCACGCACGCACGCACGCTCACGCATATACACACGGAAATGGTTGTTAGTAGAGAAATAGTATCGCTTATTCTGTTTATTACTAATCCTAGCCGGCCAGTGTGGCCGAGCGGTTCTAGGCGCTTCAGTCTGGAGCCGTGCGACCGCACCAGTCGCAGGTTCGAATCCTGCCTCGGGCATGGATGTGTGTGATGTCCTTAGGTTGGTTAGGTTTAGGTGGTTCTAAGTTCTAGGGGACTGATAACCTCAGATGTTAAGTCCCATAGTGCTCAGAGCCATTTGAACCATTTGAACTAATCCTATGTATTAACTTTAGATGCCCATCCGTGTACAGCATTTGGTCATTTATTGGCTACATCGCCAGCACCTTATGCTTATTTACTGTCACATCTCGTCTTCCTCCTCCTGTTCCTCCTCATTGTCACTGTTTTCGTTGCCACTCTAGGTATCGCTGCCGACCCTCTGGAAATTGTTGTTACGTTGCACATAGGCATGTCTGTTATGTCGTGTCCACATGTACTCTTCATGTGTTGTTTTTGAAATACTGTTCGTCAATACGTTTCGTTGTGCCCATTGCTCTTCGTCTCTTTTTGCTGTGTATATATCTATGTCTGTATCTGTGTAGTCTAAGTGTAGTGCATGTCTATTGTTCGGGTATTTCCCGCAGAAAAAGACAGTGTGTTCTGGGGAACTTTCTACCCCGCATGTGCATGTGGGTGTCTGCTCCAGACTAGGGTGGTTTAAGTGCGTGGGATAAGGTCCATGTCCGGTTAAGAAATGTACCTTCCCGAGGCTGGGATCAGTATGTTTCATTCTCAGCCACTCCCTCATGCCAGGAGGAAGTCGCGCAGCCTACGTCCCGTATCAATTACATCCCACTCACCTTGCCATATATCCAAACGCCAACTTTTAAGGTGACGTATCGTCTCTATCAGCACACCAGTTGTTTGTGTGTACCTTACCTAGTATCGACTGTTAAAAATCCAGTTTCAAAGAAGTCAAGTGCTGACACATGTCAATATACCCCTTCATCACCTTATGAAGGCTCCAGGTAACCTAAGTAGCACACCTCCCTGCCCTCGTCTGACCGATGCTTTGTTGGTGACCACGTTTAGTCTATGTGCCGTCGTGCTAGTTCTTCATCTCAGAGTAGCACTTACAGCCTATATCCTTAATTATTTGCTGGATGTAGTCCAGTCTCTGTCTTCCTCTACAGTTTTTGCCCTCTACAGACCCTTCTAGTACGATGGAAGTCATTCCCTGATGTCTTAACAGATGTCCTGTCCCCCTAACCCTTCTCCTTGTCGGTGTTTTCCACATATTCCTTTCATTTCCGATCGTGCACAGAACCTCCTCATTGCCTACGTACCTTATTAGTCCGCCTAATTTTCAAAATTCGTCTGTAATACCGCATTTAAAATGCTTCGATTCTTTTCTGTTCCGGTTTTCCACAGTCCATGTTCCACTACCATACAATGCTGTCCTCCAAACGCACATTAAGTCACATGCATACCTGTGTCGGCCAGAATTGACTCTCTGGTGCCTTTAACTTTTAGCACGCCCTCAATTTTCTTTTCCATTCTTTTACATATTATTTTTGTCATAAACTTGGATGTATGAACTGTTAAGATGTTTGTGCGATAATTCTCGCACTTGTCAGCTCTTGCATTCCTCGGAACTGTATAGATAATATTTTTCAGAAAATCGGCTGGCATACCCGCAAGATTAATACATTTTACACACCAACGTGAGTAGACAATGTTTCCTATCCCCCAATGATTTGAGAAATTCTGAAGGAATGTTATCTATCCCTTCTGCCTTATTTGATCTTAAGTCTTCCAAAGCTGTTTTAAATTCTGATTCTAATACTGGCTCCCTATAATTTTTATATCGACGCCTGTCGCTCCTTCTATCACATCAGATGAATCTTCCCCGTCATAGAGGAATTCAATGCACTCTTTCCACCTATACGCTCTCTCCTCTGCATTTAACCCTGGCACACAATCCCTTTAAACCAACGCGTTTTACAGGTCTCAAAATATAACTCGCGAACTTTTACTTACGTCAGTAAACACAGCTCCAACCTCAAGTATGACATTCTCACTACTTGTGCCAAACTCACCACTAGAACAGATAGCAGGAGTAAATTTCATCGCTCCTCTATATTGACATTAAATAGGATAGAGCGAGCTCAGAAAAGTCTGGCCAATGTAGCATACCATGTCACCACACAATCCCAGAGCAGCAGGTAGGTAAAGTCCTCATTCCAACACAGAAGGATCCGATCCTTGTAACACCACGGAGCCTTCCACAGCATAGGCCCATAATATTGGCGCACAGCCACTCCGGGAGATGCACCACACGCTATCGGCCCTTCCACACTGTAGCTCAGACACGGTTGTCCGTTTCCCATTTTGCGCGCAGCTTTTTTACTACTTAAGTCAGGGGCCGCGCACGCACAGGGCGCTATGCGGAACCTCTCTGAGGTAGCTAAGCAGAATCGATATGGACATATCAATAGCATTAGTATACACTCTCTAAGGTTGTGAACATAGGAATAAAATGCAGGGAGTGACAGTATATACAGCTTATACAGAAACCTGACTGCAGTTATAAGAGTCGAAGAACATGACAAGTGGGCAGTAGTTGAGAAGCGAATGAGAAAGGATTGTAGCCGGTCCCCAATGTTATTTACTTTGTACAGTGAGCGAGCAGTAAAGGAAACCAAGAAGAAATCTGGAAAGAGAAATAAAGTTCAAACAGATGAAATAAAAATTTTGCTTGCAGTTCTGTCAGAGATGGCAAAATGACTTATAAAAGTAGTTGAACAACCCAAATAGTGTGTTAAAAAGATACCATAAGGTAAACATCGACAAAGATCGAATGTACGTCTAACTGTCACGAAGTCTTTTCTGAAGACATTAGTATATTGTATTGTCTATTGTACAGCCTTGCGCTTAGGTGGAATGTGAAGCAGTTCAGACAAGAAGAGAATAGACGCTTTTGAAACGTGGTGCAGCGTAAGAATGTGGAAGACTGGAAATGCAGATCGAATAAGTGAGACAACAAGGAATTATCGTCTGTTTGGTAATAAAGTGGTATGTGTTTAAGATGGGGGAGAGATGAAGAGTCTTGTACAGTGTAGACTAGCGTGTAGAGCTGCGTCTAATCAGTCTTCGGACTGAAGATTACCACCACAAGAACAGCAAAAACCCTTGCAGCTAGTTCCATTTATCACTGAATGAAATATTTATTTTCCACACCTGGTTTCAACTCTAAAGTCGTCTTCAGAAGTGTCCAAGGATCTCATGTGCGGATTATATACTTACCTTTTGAGTATACGGCAATATTTACACAAAATATCCACAGCACAATGTTGCTGTGAGCATTTTAAGCACGACACAGAGTTATTGCGTCTCATACCTTGCGTGCAAAATTGCGGATATAATCACGAACTGAGCGCTCTATATTATTGCAAAAATGGCTCTGAGCACTATGGGACTCAACTGCTGAGGTCATTAGTCCCCTAGAACTTAGAACTAGTTAAACCTAACTAACCTAAGGACATCACAAACATCCATGCCCGAGGCAGGATTCGAACCTGCGACCGTAGCGGTCTTGCGGTTCCAGACTGCAGCGCCTTTAACCGCACGGCCACTTCGGCCGGCTATATTATTGCAGTAAAATGTTATCAGGAGCTTTATATTAGGAGATGATTAACAAATCTGAAGAATGGATAGTTATTATGGACCACAGTTATTATACTGTGTCAGTAACCTGGCCCCTGTATGTAGAATCTGATTTTTCTCTATTGCGATAACCTTTTCGACCCTGAAAGATTTAATGATCACAAGGGTCGTTACAAGTCACGTCCATATCTGAGAGCATTAAATAGCTCGAAAAGCAGCGTTATCACAATTTTGAAAGTAAATTCAACACGTCATCCACATGTCAATCCAACACTGGCTGTGTTAACCACCACGCTTTAATCGTTGTCGTTTGTGGATGGAGTAAAACAATACAACTGTATCAGGGTTGTCGTTTGATGCGACAGGATTTCTTGTAATGAAAAAGGATAAGATTTTAAGAGAAGAGCTCAAAAATCTTTCTTGTCTATTTATAGTATTACGAAAGATAAACGAAAACAGTGACAGTCTCAGAAGTGGAGTTTGAAAAGTGATGTGAACAGGATATATTAAAATTCTATATACAAAAAAATTATTAGAATTGAAAAGCAAAGCAAGCAACTGTAAGGCTCGAATCATGAGAGAACAAACTAGCGTCTTTTATGATCGTCTGCTGTGACGTTACCACATATAATATATTCCAGATCTACAGTATCCCGATGGAGATTTCTTGCACACTGGTCAAATTTATTACATTTCACACAGTTCCACATTGTATTATAAAAGTAGCTTCACGGTGGACTGTTACGTATTTGTATAGTACTAGCCATTTGACATCCTGTGACGAATGAAGACCTCAGACATTTCGTTGTATTACGATCTCCCCTATATGTCAAGCATATACGTCGTTGCTGCGTATCTCCTAATGTCGTCGACATCACTCTCTAGCCCATCCTGTGAGCTTTGTCGTTTTCCTTTTCATCCAGAAAATACCTTTTGCAGTTGAGTATCTTGCTCTACTCTGTTTTACTTTCATTTCGGTCATAATCACGTCTTCCACTCCCGTCAGTTTACAGATAGACAATCTGTTTGCCTGTCTCACCTAAAAGTTCCCAATTAACATTTCTCCACTTG
Source organism: Schistocerca americana (assembly GCF_021461395.2). Lineage (NCBI taxonomy): Eukaryota > Metazoa > Arthropoda > Insecta > Orthoptera > Acrididae > Schistocerca > Schistocerca americana. Next base: position 265,958,468 of record NC_060123.1, read on the forward strand.
TCAGTGGAAAATCTACTGTTTCTGAATGTTAAAAGTCATTCTTTCTGACATAAGCCATAACTCGTAATACATACTGGCTTTCAACCTAGCATTTCGGACAAATCGGGTGTTTTCTATTTAAACAACGTTTATCATGTAGATAAGAATAATTCTGTCTTTGGCAAACTGAACGTTTATTTTGTTTTTAATCGTATATGTTACGTCTATTCACACTAGTTATCTACAGTGGTCTATAATACAAGAGAAAATTATTTAATTACGCATGGTTAGTTAGGATATATGAAGTTTTTCACAGCGGAAAAACTTCATATACAGCTATTTACAAATAAATGGTTATGGTCTGTCACTTTAATTTGTCTATTATTTAAATGTGTCCATTGATTCTTCTGTAGGCACTAGATGGACGCAGTACCATCGGTTTCCAGTCGATAGTTGGTCACATCTATACTTTTACTACGCGTGACCTTTCGTATCGCATGCTGCAGGAGGCCTTTCTCACTTGCAGTAGGGTTGACTGAGGTTCTGTGGGAGTGGTAGAGGGCGATGATGGAATAGTGCGTTCGATTCAGAATCAAGGGAGAGTAGATGGTGGGGGGGAGGGGGGGTCACTAGTGTGTTGGTGTATGTGTGTTTGTGTATGTGCGCGCGTTTTAAGTTCCATTTATTTATTATCTTTATACTTTAATTTTTAAAATATCCTTTCGTTTTCAATTTTTTAAATAGTTTTTTCTTAAGTTTTTATTAAATTAATGTTTTCGCTGTTTTATGGTAAGCAACAAATTAATGAGAGTATTGTCTTTCTCTTTTGTCACTCGGTATTTCTTTGAAAATCTTTTCCTGGAGAGAGAGCATTCCTTTCTTCTGTTACGGCGTAAGAGTCAAGAGCACCCAAAAGATAGTCTGAAGAGGAGAAAATATGGGTGAATATTTATGTATACGCTGGAAGACGAAAGGCAGTTTCTAAATACACAAAGGTGATTTTTAAGTAGCCCCAGAAAAGTTTCAGATCTTGTTAAAAACCTATGTAAAACCGATTTTTAAATCGTTTTCTTGAAATAAAAACACCTAACTATATTTTATTTTTTCTTCCTCATGACAATCGCCCCTCACCTTATCCATGGTCTCCCTTTATAAGAGTGCCTGCCTGTCTCCATCCCTCTGTACCGATGATTTTCTTTTCTAGATGTACTGCATGTAAGGAGTGGGATCGTCCGCTTTTCTATGTACTCCTTTGCTCCTTGAACCTAATATTAAGATTTCTTGCAGTCGCCCCAGTATATTTGCAGTTGCAACTGCTACTTTTCAATTCAAATATTCCCGAACTCTGGCATTAATTCTAATTCCGCGCGTGGGTGATCATTGTTGTCTGTGTTGTAGTCTTCTGAACTGCTTTCACTGCCACTGGTGTCTGTCTCGTTATTGTCGTCTGAACAGCCTGTTATGCGCTCAACACTTTGTTCTCTGTACAATTCACCGATATCTTTATATGTTTTGTCTGCTTTCTCCTTTAGGTAGGCCCATTCACTCTGGTCTCTCATTGTGTGGTTTCGTGGTGTTAATGTAACAATCGTCGCATGTGCGATCAAAGGTCGCAGTAAAGGGGTGTGTGCCCGAGGGTTCCCTTCCGTAGTACGCACAGTCTGCTTCCTGACCGATCTCCACAAGCTGTAGACGCCTAGGGTATGACCCGTATATGGTCAGACACTATGCCCCAGCTACAGTTCGCATGCTTCGATCTCTGCGGTTCGCTGGCATTGTGGAAGAATGCATAATCCCGAAGGGTCTTTCTACAGTTACAGGCTTCCTTTAGAACGGGCATTTTATCTTGTTTTCAATGAAAATGTTACACGGTGGTTAGCGCGCCATGCCCGTACTGAAAAGGAACGGCGATCTAATTGCATTTCTCCCACCGTGAAGCACACACGGTTCCTTCGACATAATCCAAGCGAATTCTCCGTCTATTACATGCTAAGCAAGTTATCGTCTGACTGATAGCTGCAGTTCACATTGAGGCAATACGTTCACAGAAACGGAATGGAAGAGACTTAATAGTTCGCACTGATATGACAGCGATACGGATCCGTATCGCCCAGCGCAAAAAGACTGCTGTGCTGGACGCTTCATGCAACTCGTATCATACGACAAGTAGGGAGTGATATTTCAAGTCATCTGAGCCGTGTGTGCTGGCTTCGCTTCCAGAGTAGTGCCTCTCAGGTTATCGATGGTCGTTCGTGGTTCAGTCTGCCGATCAGAGACGCTGCTCCGAGGGTCTTTGACTGGAGGAATATTTAAGCGTGTGCGGCGTGTCGGTTGCCCTCGAGTCCTTCTAGTTTAGTTCCGCGGTGGTGCGAGGTGGTAGGTCACGCGGTTGCTGGTAGAGTGTGAGAACGAGTGGACGATGCAGCGCGGCGGGGAGGGGGGGGGGGGGGGGTGAGGGGGCGTGTTGCCCGCTGTGATTGTGCACAACCGGCGTGATCGCTGAGTACAAGTCCGAAAAGAGTACTGTATTCGAGTTTGAGGGGACAATTTGCACTGGTGTTCACAAACGGCGTGGCCGTTGGTTGGTTTGATGGCTAAAAGGCTTTATGAAGCATTAGTGTGTCCCACAGCCTGGTTACAATCGAAGAACGAGTACAGTTTCGCTATTATACTCGTATCCCATACTGTGACCGGACTGTGCTACTGGGCGTATATGTTACGAAACAGTTGGTTGATCTAAGAGATTTGATATTAGTAATTTGAACGCGTTCTGCTGTTCAAGTTTCTTTCCCCCATTGAGAAATGTCTTAATTTCATTTGGCTGTAATTTAGAACGGTGTTCATTTTTAAACAACTATCATGTGCTGTTGTTATTGTTCTACAGTACTTCATATAGTTTTCGTTTTACAGCGATCTCCTTTTACTAAATTATTGCGTAAAAATTAGCTGGATGGAAGCTCAGTCAATTGTCTATAATTCTAGTACGATTAAGAGGGCTTACGCTATTGATTCTCCTAAACCGAGGAGTTTCTTTTGTGAACTAGCTGTTGAGTTACTGAGTGCGTGTGGAATACGAATAACTGAGTTAAATTGTTTGCACTGTTGTTGATCCGTAATTGTTTCATGAAGTCAAGTGCTCTTGTTACCTTTGGTCAAATAGTTACTTCTTACTTCAAGTCTCTGGAAGTCATTCAGATTGTCGGCTTATTAAGTTGAGGGAGCAATCGTCTACTGGCTTAACTCGAAGGCGGGTAAATTAAAAGGTTAAAATGAAATGGGTCTGCGATTTAATGCCAAGGGATAATTCTAATACTTGTAATTGCTTTTCTTTAGAAATTTTCTGTGTCTGCATGCTTGGGGTCACGTATGTTTGTTGTCATTATTAAATATCTTAATTAATCGCTATGACTTCTTGTCCACGCCTGGTGCTAACAAGTTTATGTTACTGGTTCAGGGTGACCAGTAGTGAACTATATGAAATAAAGTCGTCATAACCTCTGAACTGTTTGCGTTAGGAAATTCAAACTGCATGGTCGACAGTGGGGCATGATGGGAATTAGTATGCGCATGCATGGTTTGGTTTAGCGACGAAGCCCACTTTCATTTGGACAGATTCGTCAATAAGCAAAATTGGCGCATTTGGGGGTCTGGAAATCCACATTTCGCTTTCGAGAAATCCCTTCACGCTCAACGGGTGATTGTGTAGTGTGCAGTGTCCAGTTACGAAATAATCGTGAGATATTCTTGATCGCACGGTGACTACCGAACGGTACATGAAGGTTTTGGACGATGATTTCATCCCCATTATCCGAAGTGACCCTAATTTCGACAAGATGTGGTTCATACAAGACAGAACTCTACCCCATCGAAGCAGGAGACTTTTTAATGTCCTGTAGGAGCACTTGGGGACCACATTCTGGCTCTGCGGTACCCAGAGTCCACTGGCGTCGGTCTCGATTGGCCGCTACATTATCCGGATCTGAACACATGAGACTCCTTTTGTGGGGTTATATTAAAGACAAAGGGTACGGCAATGACCCCAAAACCACTGCTGAGCTGACAACTGCTATTCAGGAGGTCATCGACAGCATCGATTTTCTGACACTTCAGCGGGTCATGCAGAATTTCGCTATTCGCCTGCGCCACATCATCACCAATGGTGGCAAGCATATTGAACATGTCGTAACCTAAATCCCTATATTTTTAGTGACGTTTACATATTGAGTAAAGTGATTGCAAGCCGTAGTTTCTAACTAATTTACGTGTTTTTTTCATATAGTTCAATAATTGCCACCCTGTATCGTAAGTCATTTTAAACAAAAGAGCCGTGGACTATTGTAAAGAGAGGCCTGCAAGTGCTTTGAACCATTTGGAAAAATATACCAATACTATGGCGCATAACCCCCGCAGACCCCTCACAAGCTCGCACAAGTACTCTTCTTTTTCCCGTGTAATGTATATGCAACCAGTATATGCAGCCAATATGCCTATGTTAGTCAGTGAAAATGGACTCGATAAGCAACCTGAGCTATCAGTATTCGGAATCTAACCTGCATAATACTGTGTGCGTGTAGTATGAGTGTCAGTGTCACTGTCATTTAGGCCCTCACTAGATCGTTACATGAAAAACTTAAAACTAACATTTGGATAAGCTAGCTGACTGCGTATTTGAATATGAAAAACTGCAGGAACACATGAACCTGTAGCCGGCCGAAGTGGCCGTGCGGTTCTAGGCGCTGCAGTCTGGAACCGCGAGACCGCTACGGTCTCAGGTTCGAATCCTGCCTCGGGCATGGATGTGTGTGATGTCCTTAGGTTAGTTAGGTTTAACTAGTTCTAAGTTCTAGGGGACTAATGACCTCAGAAGTTGAGTCCCATAGTGCTCAGATCCATTTGAACCATGAACCTGTAACAATGAATACCTAAACTATCTCACTGCGTTTTTGAACAAGAATTTGCAAGTGATAGAGAATGTTACTTGTGCAATGGAATTTGCAGGATTAGAGTACATGATATGTTGTGGTGTGTCAGTGTCTTCGTTTTGATCCTACGTTTTGCACTCACCTCTTTAGATGACAGCATTTTTCCTCCGTGGTTTACTGCAATTCGTAGCAGCATGTAGCAGCAGCGGCTAAAGCTTATTGTTACTAAGAATGGATTTAATAAAATGGAGTTTGCTTGGGTCCTGTTAGCTACTAATTAACTTGCGAGAAGGGATTTCATAAATTAAGTCTATTTAAAACTTCAGAAATAATAGACAACGACAATGACAATGACATAGGTATCAATCATGGCTGAGTGCCAGATTAACAAATTATGTCAGTTTCAAAGTTACATTAACATCTAATTACTACAGCATATTATTTAGATGTGTAGAATAAATATTATTATTTTGAGGAGAAGGAAGCTTCTTCAACTGGAAAGCAAAACATGGGATTATTGCAAACACGGACTAGCAATCACGAGCTTAACCCTGCAATTGCTTTTGCACTATGCTTGCGAATTTTGCTTTGAACTCCATCTTCAAGCGTAGTTAAGCCATCTAGAACTCTCCTGACTATATAAATGATATCAGGCCTTGAGTGTCGTAAGATCTGCCATCACCGGCGTGATGGCAGCGTGACACATCTTCTGTCCCCGAGCTATCGACCGACACTGCTACTTCCACTCTCGCAGACAGACCCCGTCTCATGGCAATGCTTAGAATCGCGCTCCACTGTTTCCCTTCAGATTGTTACTGTCGATATATGAGTTCTTACGCAATACAAAGAATAGCGTTAAGTTGACTATATTGTTTTCAACGTAATGGAGAGTTCTGACACACTCCTTACTCCTTACTCCTTACTCCCTTCATTCTCGCAGACAGACCTCGTCTCATGGCAATGCTTAGAATCGCGCTCCACTGTTTCCCTTCAGATTGTTACTGTCGATATCTGAGTTCTTACGCAATACAAAGAATAGCGTTAAGTTGACTATATTGTTTTCAACGTAATGGAGAGTTCTGACACACTCCTTACTCCCTTCATTGTCGATGGGTTCGCATGGACTGTATCTGTTGTTTAACTGATTGTCTTCAGTGATATCTGGACTCAATTGTTTGTAAAGTTATGAGTTATAATTATTTGTTTAAAGGAGAAAGGTCATACTTCGAGATTCTTGGACTTCTTTGTACATATTGTTTATTGTCAATATTATTTTATTGTCAGCAATCGGAGTTGTAAAGCTAATAAGTTCGTTAGTGTTGGTTATCAGAGTTTGTTTAAAGTTTTCTGATCTGACCATCCGTGTTCAAGTGTTTAAGGTTTTGGAGACTAGCAATAAATCTGTTTTTAAGGTATGTTTGGAAAGTGGCTTGGCACTTTAGCACTCCTCTCCCGCTCCTACCACTTCATCATCCGATATGCCTAAAAAGAATTTCTATGTAAATGAAACAAACCTGCATCCCTCTCTGTAGCTAGTTTCTCAAAAAATCGTGGAAAAAAAGAAATAAAAATCCCTGTTTTGAAACTCACGCGTTTCTCCGCTACCCATTCTTTCTCATTCGATCCTAAAGAAACAATTCGTTAAGAAAAATTATTTTTATGCATCTTACAGCCACGCATCACAGCTCGTTATTGCCCATAGCTTCTGTGATACTTCGAAATAAAGTAAAACGCAGCACGTATTTTGAAAAGTTTGCAGTAAAAGATGCAATCGCAGAGCAGCTTTCCTTTGGTGCGTTTTATGACAAACATTACTGCACATGAAATACAGCTAAAATTTCGGAATTTATTTTCACCGATGGAGGGAGACCCACGAGAAAATATGTGAGATCGTTGGAGGTTGTCCACAACGAGACTGGTAGCTAAGCGCTACAAGCGAGGCTGTTGCCATCTGCTGCATGGAGCTGCTTTGTGTTTCTATTTTCCGTATGCTGCCGAAGCTGGAATGAAAACTTTACTGAAATGCAAAGACACTGGCTCTCATCAGCTGATGATGCTGACTGGATGTTTTTTCAGTCTATGCTTCTTGACGTCAGGAATCCTTGTGACAAGAATGTAAGAGATTTGAAAGCTAAATTCCTGTTACTTCTGAATGAGCAGCTAGACGCAGCCGGGAAGGACATGCCGGGATTTTTCTTATCATTAAGGGCTTCTGCCATTTCTTGAAACACATTGTCTAACCCCACCCACTTCTATGGCAATAATGCTGACTGATCTACCTTCAAATCTGGCAACAGTTCTTCTCAGAACTGCTCAAGCTGATTTATACACTACTTCCAGAAACTGATTAGTTATACAAATACTATCATAGACTTATTAAATGGTAATCATTATTTATATGTGAACTACACTGAATAAAGTACCATACTATGCGGACTTATTAAAAATAAGCCTTTCATAGTGGCATGTTTAGCGTCACTCAAATAGCTTATCAAGAGAAGAAGCAAATCGAAAATTTGTCTCCTTGTTGTTCTAAGGAGTGGAAACTGGCTGGATGGATTCTGTAGAGTTCGAGGAATTCATGTTCGCGTTGTGGGAGCTCGCGAGGAACACCAGCCAGTTTGTGCTTGATATTAATAGCATTCTGTGGGTGCGCCCGCTACTTCCCTTTTTTTAGTTGTCGGAGCTTTAAATACAGATAAGCCTCAACAACGTCCGTTTCAGAAGAGCTTATGATTTCAGCGGAGCCAGAATCGTGATTCGTGCTATCTTGATGTTTGTCGAAACGCGGGTCGCGTCCCGTATCGAATCGCTTGTCGAATCGTCCCAGTGGTAGCTCGAGTGTCACACGAATTAGCGTCGCATCGCGCGAACTTTATTACAGTAAGTCATATATCGTATCGCCTCAGTGTGAACCGCGGCTTAACTCACCGTCTTGTACAGTATATATATGCAAAAGATTTGCTTTAGTCCTAAGATGCAGGTCCTTCAACAACCACTTAGGGGTTCCAATAGAGACGACTGCAGTATTAAGTTGGACAACAAATATTTGGAAAACGTGTCACACTTTAAATATCTAGCTAGCCAAATTAGAAGTGACAACAGCCTGATAACAGAAACGGCAGCTCGTTTTTGGCAAACTGAATCACCGAGTATGGAAATCACATGATCTCAGACTACAAACTAAAATTGCGGTCTACAAAGCAATATTATTACCAACTTTATTCTACTCCTCGGAAACCTGGTGCTGTTATAAAGCTGACATTAGGAGGTTAGACACCTTTCATCTTCGCTGTCTTAGATCAATTCTCTGCATGAAATGGTAAGACCTTGTTCCAAACACAGATATTTTCCGTCGCGTAAAACTGCCTGACTTTGAAGCTCTCTTAATGGAACACCAACTCAGATGGAGTGGCCATATCAAACGCATGGACGACAGTAGACTTCCCAAAACGGTGTTCTAGTCAGAGCTCTCGTGTGGAAAGCGGCGGCAAGGTGGCCAACACCTGCGGCATAAAGACACAATCAAACGCCACCTCACAGCCTGTGGCATTCCGAGCAAACGTTGAGAGGAGCTTGCATTGCACCGATCGAGTGGCGTTCAACTGTACACAAGAGTGTGGAAAAATTCGAGCATATCCGCCTAAAGAACCTGGACGATAAACGAAAGCTCCGCAAATCTAAGCCGAAGCCTAATTACATCTATGCGTACAACTCCACTGGGCAACTGTATTGCACTTCGTGCGACCAGATCTTCAAAGCAAAGCTTGGTTTTGCAAGCCACATCCGAACCCGCCACAATACGGACTAAACGACTGATGGAGTCACTGTCGCTGGACACGACGAGGAGGACATGATGATGATATATGCAGTAGACACACATATAATCGTGTTCATAAAAAAACAGGACACATTGAACGACTAGAGATAGGACTTTCATATTCACAGGACATGTACATTGGTATGTTATGTAGAAATGATCAGCATTTCACTCATCTCAGTTCAGGATGTGTCCTGTTGCGTAGTAGGCACAGTGTTCACCATGGGAGCTGATAACTTGTTCCTTATAAGGCGAGAATGGCATTCTGTGGCATATCCAACTAAGGTGCATTCACCTGGTTCCAAAGTTCATCTGTGGAGGTTCGCATTGGCTCACAGCACTGCAGCCGCCTTTTCACCGTACCTCACACATTTTGGATTGGCGACAAGTCTGGTGATTTGGCGGACCAGAGCAAAAGGTTGACATGTGTTCGTGTGGCAACATGTGGTCGTGCATTGCCTTTCTTAAAAATGGCGTCTTGGGTGTTGTGCAGAGAGGGATGGCTACGGAGCGCAGGATGTCAATCATGTAGGTCACACTGGTCACAGTGCCCTGCCCCTGTGAATTGTGGCTGTAATCAATAGCACCCCACACCATAATGCCTTGAGCTGGGGCTGTATGTCTTGTGCGAGTGTAGTCACTGTGATGTATGGGTGCGCTCACTACTTCCTTTTCAAAAATGGTTCAAATGGCTCTGAGCACTATGGGACTTAACTTCTAAGGTCATCAGTCCCCTAGAACTTAGAACTACTTAAACCTAACTAACCTAACGATATTACACACATCCATGCCCGAGGCAGGATTCGAACCTGCGACCGTAGCGGTCGCGCGGTTCCAGACTGTAGCGCCTAGAACCGCTCGGCCATCCAGGACGGCTACTTCCTTTTATTTTTTCAGATTTTGTCTTCGGCGAACGAAAATGCGGCCATTGTTTTCAAACAGACAGAGCTGAAATCACTATCTGATGCCATTCCTGTCACCACTGATGTCGTTTCATACACCATTACCGTCTAGCAAGGTGGGCGGAGAAGTGAACGACGCGCACTAGCCCTTGCCGTAATAAACGGCAGTGGACTGTCAACCCTGATATTGGACGATGTGTTACACTTCCAGAGCGGAGGAGGACGCAGATCTGTCCTGAAGCACCAGTCGGAAGAGGTGTCGATCTTCTCAGGGGGTGGTCTGGGTGGTGCGACCTGACCCATCTCATCGTGTCTTACGGCCTTCCGTAAACCATTCGCACGCACCAGTTACACTGACGAAACACTTCATCCAACAAGAGGAGCATTTTACTGGATGGATGCATCACATTCTCTCATGCCAATAATCCGCTCTCTTTCAAACTCGCAGAGTCGCAGACGCATACGTTTGCGAGTCATCCTGGATGTCTGTTCAAGTGATCCATCATGTTCGGTTTATAGGGACGAGAGCCGCAGGCACATCTTAACTGTAGGTGGTGTGGTCCCGCGATATCGATGTTGACCTTGAACTCATGGGCCAACATGGTTCAGATGCTAATCATTTCTGCAAAACATACTAACATACGTGTCCTGTGAATATGAACGTCCTATCTACAGTAGTTCAAGCGTTCTGTTTTTTTCTGAACTAGAATGTATTTTTGATCAGACCATCTTGCCCCAGAAATAAATTAAAAGTATCTCTCACTCTGTAAGTAGGCTGTTTAGGTTTTTATGTTGGTAACGCCACGTAGCGCTCTGTATGAAAATCACTGACTTTGCTGTGTGCAGTCTGTGGCTGATTTGCATTCTTAGAACATTGTTATTGTAGTGTTGGGGAGCTAGATGTGAACAGCGCGTAGCGTTGCGCAGTTGGAGGAGAGTCGCTAGCAGTGGTGGATGTGGGGAGAGAGATGGCGGAGTTTTGAGAGCGGATGATCTGGACGTGTGTCCATCAGAGACAGTAAATTTGTAAGACTGGATGTGGCCAAATCAAACGCATGGACGACAGTAGACTTCCCAAAACGGTGTTCTAGTCAGAGCTCTCGTGTGGAAAGCGGCGGCAAGGTGGCCAACACCTGCGGCATAAAGACACAATCAAACGCCACCTCACAGCCTGTGGCATTCCGAGCAAACGTTGAGAGGAGCTTGCATTGCACCGATTTTTTGTTCTCTACCAAAATCTTTCATTTGGTAACTATGCCTGTCAGTAGTTAGTGCCTTCAGTAGTTAGAATCTTTTATTTAGCTAGCAATATTGGCGCTCGCCGTATTGCAGTAGTTCGAGTAACGAAGATTTTTGTGAGGTAAGTGATTCATGAAAGGTATAGGTTATTGTTAGTCAGGGATTATTAAAAGTCAGATTGCGTTGCGCTAAAAATATTGTGTGTCAGTTTAGTGTTGATCAGAATAAGTAAAGAGAGTAATGTCTGAGTACGTTAAGTTTTGCTCAGCTGTTTGAAAAGCAAATAATGTAAGAGATTTATCAGCACAGTCATTCATAAATTTTTCTAACGTGACGTTTCAACTCTTATGTCCGATGTAGGCTGTGCGGTGGTCAAAGATACCAGACACTCATACCTTACATAAACATTGAAAAGTGGAATGGAGCTTTATTTTTTAATGCATGATGCAAGGATGAAAAGGCGTCTAAAAATTCGCTTTGTGATTGAAGTATTGGCTTCATCTCAATTTGTGTATGCCGTTTACGTAACACGGGTGTCTTAATACAATGGAAACTTCCGACGTTCTTTTACGGTAATCCCTGAGCTATCGGCGGAATTGCTGAATGAGAACACTATACGTCTTTACTCGGAGCCAATGGCAGGGGGTACGTGAGATAAAGGAGGCTTTCAGTAGTCGGCCCGTATAAATAGCGGCTGGACCATTAGGGTGGACCTAATGGCGCTGGCAGACGCCGGACCGGGCAGAGAGCAGAACAGGACCGGCCGCAGCGGACGGACACGGTCGCTGGCCGCTGCCCGCCTCTGGAATAATGCAAATCCCTTGTCGAAGGCGGCGGCCGGCCGACTGATAAATCGCGTAATTACGCGGGGCGGCAGGTTGCGGCGCACGTGGCGGCCGGCGTCCAGCGGCGCGTGCGCTATGGCCGGCCCGGGCGCCGAGGAGCGGGTCCCGCCCGCCAAGTGGTCCGGGGCCAGCAACCGGTCCGAGCGCTCCAGACAGGCGCGCGGCCGCCTCCGCCGAAAGACGCTGCTGGCAGCTGCGGAGAGCTAGAGACGCAGCTCTCGTCCTGAGCACGACGGCACTCTTGTGATCGACTATCCACAACAAGAATCATCCGCTAAACCCAGTGCTCCGGGATTAATCATGCATACGAGAGATGGTCACAGAGTTTTCAGTACACCTATGAGAAAAAAAAGATTACGTTATCAACTTACTTGTCTGTTTGTTGTAGGCACTCGTCTGCTGACCTCGTTGTTGTTGTTGTTGTGGTCTTCAGTCCTGAGACTGGTTTGATGCAGCTCTCCATGCTACTCTATCCTGTGCAAGCTTCTTCATCTCCCAGTACCTACTGCAACCTACATCCTTCTGAATCTGTTTAGTGTATTCATCTCTTGGTCTCCCTCTACGATTTTTACCCTCCACACTGCCCTCCATTACTAAACTGGTGATCCCTTGATGCCTCAGAACATGTCCTACCAACCGATCCCTACTTCTAGTCAAGTTGTGCCACAAACTTCTCTTCTCCCTAATCCTATTCAATACCTCCTCATTAGTTACATGATCTACCCATCTAATCTTCAGCATTCTTCTGCAGCACCACATTTCGAAAGCTTCTATTCTCTTCTTGTCCAAACTAGTTATCGTCCATGTTTCACTTCCATACTTGGCAACGCTCCATACAAATGCTTTCTGAAACAACTTCCTGACACTTAAATCAATACTCGATGTTAACAAATTTCTCTTCTTCAGAAACGCTTTCCTTGCCATTGCCAGTCTACATTTCATATCCTCTCTACTTCGACCATCATCAGTTATTTTGCTCCCCAAATAACAAAACTTGAAAGGTGGCTACACTGTGCCACTGCGCCAGAGAGTGCGCCAAAGAGTACTATTAAGCCGCCTCCACAGTGCGTGTTTAGAGTTCGTGGCAGTCAGTGCTTGTTGTGACATTGGAGAGGACAGTGTGTGTTAAGAACTCATAGAGACAGTGTGTGCGTGGGCAGAGCTCGTGGTTGTTGTGAAGTTGGAGCAAGATGTAGTAAAGAGTGTAGTTCCATGTCCTATGCAGTTATTTGATGGGAGAGATAGCAGATGTTATTGTAATGAGTGCATTTCGTCAATATATATGAAGGTAAAATTTATAATGTTCCTTTATTAGTTGTGTATCTGAAATAATGTGTCACTACAGGTTCAGCCAACAAAGCATCTGGCTCGTGTTCTTGTATTAGAGTGAATTTTGGTTTTCTTGCGTAATTATAGTTTTTCTAAATTTCTTTTGTCACGTCAGTATAATTGGTATCAAAATTCTTGTCTTGTTGGAAAAGAACCGTGCCAGATGTGGGCGTTGAGTCACACTCCCACATACAGAACAGTTACATTTGTGCTTGGATTTTGTAGGTTTTATAGTTGCTGGGGACTTAATTAATTAACTGTATTTACGAAAATTTTCTTACATTGTTTGTTGCAGTCAGATAGCGTAAATATACTAGTCAGGGCCAACCGATTACGAGACTTACGTAATCGGACATACTAAAACTAAAAATATTTTCAATTTTAATTAATAAGCCCCCATGCACGTGGCGACCGCTGCTTCGGATCGTCCCTTGGAATTTTTCTAATTGTGAAAATTGTAGACTGTAGTATTGTTGTAGTAATTTTGAGTTTAGTGATTGTAGTCAGTATTGAGTGTGTAGATTTGGTAATTGGCATTCTTCTAATGGTATTTTTCAAAATTTAATTTTTATTGCCTTGTATACGCGTTTGACAATTTTGTGCAATTATTTCAATTGTTCGTTAATCGTGTTTGAGGGAAACATCTCGTGTGAATAGTACTGTTGGAGATAAGGAGTCATTGTGTGTGATTTTCGTACAGTGACGAATCTTTCGTATATTTTGTAAATGATTACGCGATCAATGAAAAAGGCAAAAATGATGAATAGTGAGAATGACGAAATTGTTCACATGGCGAACTCGCCAACAGAGGAAAACAGTATGGTGGATAATGAGGTGGAAAACAATGTGATAAGTCGGGAAAATAGTCCGGAACCATTTCAAAATTTTTCTCAATCAGAAAATTCACAGAATACGAGATCAACGATAGAAGATTCTGGAATAGTATCGAACACAGATAGCTTTATAGCCATGCAGAAGGAAACTGGTTTTGTGGGAAATGTGAGGGGTGAAAAGAATTTTGAAACAGTTACTATGGAGCAGTTGATGAGTGCTATATTAAATGTGGGATCACAGTTACGATCTGAATTAAAAACAGATATGGAAACACAAATAGGAACAATTAAAACTGATATAGGAACTATTAAAACTGAGATGGGAACAATTAAAACACAAATGGGAACAATGGAAACACGGATGGGAACAATGGAAACTCGGTTAGGATCTGAATTAAAAACAGAGATAGGAACAATTAAAACAGAGATGGGAACTTTGGAAACACGGTTAGATTCAAGAATAGGGACATGTTTCAAAAATATGAAAGATGAATTAAAGAAAGAAATCAGGGAAGAAGTACAACCGATTCTGAATTCTCACAATAATAGATTAATTGCAGTAGAAATCAGACAAAGGGAACAGGATAGAGAACAGGAAGAAAGAGATCGCGTGATAGTACAGAATTTTTCAGAGTTAAATTTACAACGTGCAAAGGATAAGGAAGAAATATTTGAGAGAATCGAAGGATCCGTACCAAATGACAGATTAAATAACCTAACACAACAATATGAACAGCTAGCTACCAAATGTGACAATACTGAAACCCGAGTCGCGACACTTACGGAAGACGTAAATAAACAGAAAGAACAATTTGGTGACTTATCGGAAAAAGTGGAGGAAATTTCAGATAAACTGACAAATCTTAGTTTACATGGGGACAGAGATTCGGATGATACAGCTCCATTACCATTTGCAGAAACCGAAGAATACCAGAACATAAATAAGCATGTTGAAAATCAGGGAAAATTTAATGAACACGTGAAAAGGGAATTTGAGGCATTACGAAAGCAAGTCAAGCTGATCGAAGGGGAAATTGTAGGAAAAGATAGCAGAAGAAATTTAGAATCACAGGTAGCAGAGGGGTTTGAAGAAAATAATTTGTTTCATTTACGGGATGCAACAAGAGAGCGCCAGGCGCGCGAACTTTACAATAATCGTCATTGTGACTGGGACAGACGCGGTAGGTCTTTGTCGCCACGAGGCGAAAACTTTGACTATAAACACTTTTTGACTGTTCGGAAACTTAAGATCTTCCGCAATTCTAAGAATGACATACATCCATGTTCATGGCTAGATCAATTTATGTACGCACTTCCGCCAGATGTGCCACAAAGTCACAAACTAGAAATTATGTGCAGTTATTAATGTCCTCAGGGGATTCACTACTCTAAGTGAATATGTGCCGTAGCGAGCATAGGGCCCCGAGCTGTAGTGGTGCTATTTCTCTTTTAGTTTTCTGTACCGCTACCTACTCTTTTACTATTCTTTGCATCTGTCAAACGAACTCTTCGACTATCAATCTATCTAGTGAGTAAGTGAACAATAACCGGATATGACTGTTTTACCCAAAAGTGACTTTGGAAATTACCGATTGGACTTACTGTACCTATTGCAGCATTCATTGTAGTTTAAACGAAATGTTACCTGTTTATCTTCGTGACAACATTACTTCTTATGTTGACGACATTCTTATTGTTAAACGTTCTTGGAGTGAGCACAACAAAATTTTGGATTCATTGTTACGTGTCTTTGCAAGAGTTGGCATTACAGTGAACTTAGAAAAATCTGAATTTGGTCGTTCTTAGGTGAAATTTCCCGGTCACATTATTGCTACAGAAGGTATTCTTCCTGATCCAGAGAAACTAGATGTTATTCAGTTCGCAATGACATTCCTTTTAAATGAAAATCGGTCGACAACTCTGTTTGGTTAGTTTGTATTCCTGATGAGTGGGTCAATAAATTGATTTGGTATACGCATTTCAGTTATGCACACTTTGGTCCCAGAAAATGCTTTCATAAATTACGAGAAAATTGTTACTTCAGTAATATGGAAAAACGTATTCGATCTGTTCTTGCCAAATGCAAATTATGTCAAATGGCTAAGCCTCCAACGATTTCTCACAGAGCACCGTTGTTTCCCGTCATTCCAGCGAAATTAAAGGAGATGGCTGCAGTCGATTTGTTTGGTCCAGTGGTTCGTTCTACTAATGGTTTTGCGTACATTTTCGTAGCAGTGGAGTTGACGTCAAAATATGTGTGTTTTACACCTTTACGCAAAGCAACAGCTCGTTCAGTATCTAACGCTTTTATCAAACATTTTCTTAAAGAAGTCGGTCACGTTGACAAGGTTATATCAGATAATGGATCACAGTTTCGTTCTAAAATTTGGCTTCGTACTCTACAGCGTCGTAGAATTAAACCAATTTTCATTTCACTTTTTCACCCTCAATCTAACGCTTCAGAGAGATGGATGAAGGAAATCAATAAATTGTGCCGTCTTTATTGTCATCAGAATCACAGAACTTGGGATCAGTATCTTCATATTTTTCAAAACATTCTGAATGAACTCCCTAATGACTCAACTTCTTTACCGCCTCTATTAATATTAAAAAATAAGGTACCGACAAATCGCATTTCTGAAATCGTTCCTTTTCCGCCTTCACGGAAACTGCGGCATTCTGAAGTTGTCAACCTGGCTCTACGAAATATTGCGTCTGCGGCTGCAAGAAGAGAGAAATCAGCTAAACGTCCTGGTCGTTTAAAAATCTTGTCAGTTGGTCAGAAAGTGTTAATTAAGTCTCACCGTTTGTCTCATAAAGGAAAAGGCTTATGTCGCAAATTTTTTTTGCTTTATAACGGTCCATATAGAATTCGCAAAATTATACATGATAACACTGTTGAAGTAGAAACTCTTAAATCTCGACGCTCTAAAGGAATACATCACATATCAAACGTTAAAATTTTTGTGGAATGACATACTTGTGAAAAACTAACAGCTAGATGTAAACACGCAGAGAGTACAAGGATACCGCGCTGTGTTTTGGCGGCGGCACATACTCAAAGCAACAGTCAAGTCTGCGCGCCGCACAAGGCAGTCGTTGACCGCGAACAATAGCTTCCTGCGTCACGCGCCCACAGCTGATCGAGCGCTCAGTGCGAATGCACTGACAGCCGTAAACAAATACACAGTCTAATTTCTCCGACTAAATTCTGTATAAAGCTATAAGGACTTGTTGAATTGTGTTATTAACATTCAGTATTTTGCAGGATACGGTTGTATAAAATATTTAAGACCTTCAGGTAAATTCTGTGCGTGTCCGACGTTAAGACGACCTGCTATCGAGAAATTTTCAGGAAGAATGTAATTTCGAAGAAGAAACTAATAAACTAAAAAAGGGTAACTATTCATTGAGTTCATTTACAGGTAACCTATTTCCACTTAGGTACGTACTTTAGACGTAATTTGCTGCTCGCGATTACGTGATTCATACTTTGTGCTAATTTTATGTTCTATGGATTTACTTGTGAAGCGACGTGCTTGTGTACATTTACTGATTTTGACAATTATTGATTAATGAACTGGGTTGTAACTTGTGTATATTATGCATCGCTTGGCTGCTATGCTTTTTCACTGACTGATTTTGACAATTATTGATTAATGAACTGGGTTGTGACTTGTATAGATTAGGCATCGCTTGGCTGCACTGCTTTTTCACTGATGTCATATTTTCTTATTATGTGTCTGCTGTGCTTATTTATTTAAATTATAATTGTTATCTGATTAATTGTGCTGACTATGATTATGTATGTATGTTGTACTTTGTCATTTATCTGCTTGCGCCTTCATGTTTACTTATTAGGATGACACATGAACATTTAATTGCTTATGCTGATATGATGCTAATGACCTGTTTATTACGTAAGATATATGTTTGCTGCTTTTTGTATGGATTACATAACATTTATTTGCTTATGCTGATATGTTGCTAATGACCTGTTTATTACGTAAGATATATGTTTACTGCTATGCGTATGGATTGCATATTTACACATTTCTGTTTTGTTGGCATAACTACTCTTCAATTTAGAATATAGAAATGCTGATATACTGTGTATAAACATAGAGCTTAGGTCACACTACTGTATTAATTATAGATTGTTCGCTTGGCAGAGCCTCGTTGTAAGAATTGTGCTGCATACACTTGTTGACTTTTTGTTCTCTACTGGTATATTTACTCGCTATTGCAAGTTTTGCTTACACATTTCTGTTTTGTTGCCATAACTGCTCTTTAATTTGGTGTATAGAAATGCTGATATACTGTGTATAAACATAGAGTTTAGGTCACACTATTGGATTAATTATAGATTGTTCGCTTGGCAGAGCCTCGTTGTAGGAATTGTGCTGCATCCACTTGTTGACATTCTGTTCTTTACTGGTATATTTACTCGCTATTGCAAGTTTTGCTTACGCTCAGTGCCTTATATTTTTAAGATAAGAAAATTAACTGCTATAATTCGACGAACGACATTAGTACAAGAAAGTCATAGAAGTCACATGAGCTGAGGTTTTATGAAAGCTGTATAAATTTATGCAAATAGGAAGGAGGCTAACGACATGACAGACCGAAACTAGGTTTAGACCATTAACAATTATTAGACTGCATTTTTCGTAAGCAATTGAAATAGGAAGTGACACTTGACACAAAAAATACTCCACATGTTTGCTTCTGCTATGATTCTTGAAGTGGTGTACACACTGTGAAATATTATGATCATTCACACTCCGTAATCGTACTTAATTACTGAGAGTTATTCGAACTAAGTCTGTTAGAGGTCAGGTATGCATTTCTTTTATTTAATGATGGACAAGGAACCAAAATGTATCTTATAATTTATAATGAGTAGAAAATTTGGGTCAGATGGATTACACAGAGGTTGTGTGTGGACACTGTGTCTTCGGATTGTATGGGATGCTGAATTGAAGTTGCATTAGGATTTTATCTGTACTTGTTCAAGGAGACTGACTAGAGGAAAGAGTTGTTATGGAAGTGAAATGATATTGGTGCTGAGGTTTATATGTAGCGACGTATTATTGAGGTATTGAGAGTATATGAAGTTGTTTGTGGACAAGAGGTAAGGTGATATTGGTGCTGAGGTTTACATTTATCGACGTATTATTGAGGTATTATTGAGATTATGTGATGCTGATAATTATTGGAGTTTTGGTGGATAAGAGGTAAAGTAAGTGAGGAGCATATTTTTTTTTTTGTTGGTCTTATGGAACAAGAGGATGAAGAGAGCAGACTAAAACACTAAAATAGAAGGAAGATAGTCTATACACACACTTTGTTATATCACTAAGCAGTATATACTTTTTTTTGAAGAGAGGAAGTAATTGCATATCGTGGCTCACTGACAGTTGTTCAACAACAGTACATTTTGATCTGGCTTGGCAAACATTCGTCTTGACATGATGACTATGACGTTGACTAACTATTATTGACTATTATACATTGCTGCCAGTACTACTTGATACACATGATGAACATCAGATTTAGACAGAATTTCATTTACACAATTAACACTATTCAGTTACACAGTAGTACTTAATGTGGATGAGAGATGAGTGAGTGTGTTCTGTGTGTTTTCCTTTACTAATCCTAACCACCTATCTCCTAAATATTATTTTATTTGTTTGTAGTGGCTTGCACTGACACCCATAAATATTATAGGTTTACTGGTATTTGTGTATTGTAATAGTTAATAGGACAATTATCTGATATCATTTGTGTGTTTGTTATGATTTGTATGTTACTGTAAAAGCATTTGTATGTGTATTCAAACTATTGTTCATGCCTGAACTGTCTGATTAGTGAAGATAAATATTCTGAACTGTTACTGGTACCTTTTCTACATGAGTGGTGCCACTAGGACATGTTTAATTGGTGCTCATAAACTCTGACGAACAGTGTGAACAGTGCTAGTGAGTTTGATGGAACTGCTTCTGCTGAGAGATGTCACTTGTTGGTGTCTGCACCTGCTCAACATTGCTGGGTGCCACTGATGGACTGCTTCTACTGAAATGGTGTCATTTGTTGGTGTCTGCACCTGCTCTCAACATTGCTGGGTGCAACTGATAGACTGTTTTTACTGAAATGAAGTCACTTGTTGCTGTCTGCACCTACTCAACATTGCTGGGTGCCTCTGATGGACTGCTTCTACTGAACTAATGTGACTTGTTGCTGTGTGTACCTCTGGAACTTTACTGGGTGCCACAGATGGAACTGCTTCTACTGAAATAATGTCACTTGTTGCTGTCTGCACCTACTTAACATTGCTGGGTGCATCTAATGAACTGTTTCTACTGAAATGAAGTCACTTGTTGCTGTCTGCACCTACTTAACATTGCTGGGTGCATCTAATGAACTGTTTCTACTGAAATGAAGTCACTTGTTGCTGTCTGCACCTACTCAACATTGCTGGGTACCTCTGATGGATTGCCTCTACTGAACTAATGTGACTTGTTGCTGGGTGTACCTGCTAAACTTTACTGGGTGCAATTGATGGACTGCTTCTACTAAAAAGATGTCACCAGTTAGTGTCTTTTTTTTGTATAAACTAATCATTGCAAGCATTTTATGTGAACATTTGTATAAACTGATTTTTTTTGTATATTGTGTAAACTATTATGTAAAGTCACATGTATGAAAATAATTTGTATTGCTTACTGTATTTTTCATATATTAGGTTAGTAAAAGGTCAGTGCAAAGCCAAAATTTTTAACTAATTATGTGATGTTTAGGTATTAATATTATCTTTTATTTTTGTCTGTATTTTTCTGGACGAATTTGGTGGTATTTTCACCACCAATGCTGGCAAAAATACCATCAAATTCTGGCCTGTGGAGGAGGGGCATATGAAAGGTGGCTACACTGTGCCACTGCGCCAGAGAGTGCGCCAAAGAGTACTATTAAGCCGCCTCCACAGTGCGTGTTTAGAGTTCGTGGCAGTCAGTGCTTGTTGTGACATTGGAGAGGACAGTGTGTGTTAAGAACTCATAGAGACAGTGTGTGCGTGGGCAGAGCTCGTGGTTGTTGTGAAGTTGGAGCAAGATGTAGTAAAGAGTGTAGTTCCATGTCCTATGCAGTTATTTGATGGGAGAGATAGCAGATGTTATTGTAATGAGTGCATTTCGTCAATATATATGAAGGTAAAATTTATAATGTTCCTTTATTAGTTGTGTATCTGAAATAATGTGTCACTACAGGTTCAGCCAACAAAGCATCTGGCTCGTGTTCTTGTATTAGAGTGAATTTTGGTTTTCTTGCGTAATTATAGTTTTTCTAAATTTCTTTTGTCACGTCAGTATAATTGGTATCAAAATTCTTGTCTTGTTGGAAAAGAACCGTGCCAGATGTGGGCGTTGAGTCACACTCCCACATACAGAACAGTTACATTTGTGCTTGGATTTTGTAGGTTTTATAGTTGCTGGGGACTTAATTAATTAACTGTGTTTATGAAAATTTTCTTACATTGTTCTTAGCAGTCAGATAGCGTAATAATACTAGTCAGGGCCAGCCGATTACGAGACTTGCGTAATCGGACAGACAGTTACTAAAATTAAAAGTATTTTCAAATTTATTTAATTAAGCCCCCATGCAAACTCCTTTACTACTTTAAGTGTCTCATTTCCTAATATAATTCCCTCAGCATCACCCGACTTAATTCGACTACATTTCATTATCCTCGTTATACTTTTGTTGATGTTCATCTTATATCCTCCTTTCAAGACACTGTCCATTCCGTACAACTGCTCTTCCAAGTCCTTTGCTGTCTCTGAAGGAATTACAATGTCATCGGCGAACCTCAAAGTTTTTATTTCTTCACCATGGATTTTAATACCTACTCCGAATTTTTCTTTTGTTTCCTTCACTGCTTGCTCAATATACAGATTGAATAACATCGGGGATAGGCTACAACCCTGTCTCACTCCCTTCCCAACCACTGTTTCCCTATCGCGCCCCTCGACTCTTATAGCTGCCATCTGTTTTCTGTACAAATTGTAAATAGCCTTTCGCTCCCTGTATTTTGCCCTTGTCACCTTCAGAATTTGAAAGAGAGTATTCCAGAGAGTAATATACAGTGAAAACCCAGTGCCACAATGCCGCACCGAGCTGCTAGACGAGCCAAAACTGTGCAGCCACTAGATGAAGTGGAGTATCATCCGGTAGACCGCCCTGTTGGCCGTGCGGTCTAACGCACGGCTTTCCGGGCGGGAAGGAGCGCCTGGTCCCCGGCACGGATCCGCCCGGCGGATTTGTGTCGAGGTCCCGTGAACCGGCCAGTCTGTGGATGGATTTTAGGCGGTTTTCAATCTGCTTCGGCGAATGCGGGCTGGTTCCCCTTACTCCGCCTCAGTTACACTATGTCGGCGATTGCTGCGCAAACAAGTTCTCCACGTACGCGTACACCACCATTACCCTACCACGCAAACGTAGGGGTTACACTCGTCTGGTGTGAGACGTTCCCTGGGGGGGGGGGGGGGGGGGGTCCACCCGGGGCCGAACCGCACAATAACCCTGCGTTCGGTGTGAGGCGGAAGAGGGGTGAAGTGGACTGCGGTGGTCGTCGTGGAGTTGTGGACCGCTGCGGCAGGGACGGAGCCTCTCCGTCGTTTCTAGGTCCCTGGTTAACAGACAATACAATACAATTATCCGGTAAATCGGTTTCTGACCTGGAAGGGGAATGAAGCTGCAACAGTCCTTGACAACTATTTGTAATCATATGAATGTGTGATGTCTGTTCTTTCGGACATGTTCAGAAAACTGATTCGCCTCGATGGGCAATCAGTTCACCACCTTCAGTGCTGATGGACAATTACGTTCGACTGCCACGCGAACCTCAAAGCAACGAGGATGGTGGACGCGTACAGGGACTACGGTTAGATGGCGCTAGGTAGGAATGTGGATCGGCCAGAAGGGGTGCCGTGATAGTCCGTGGAATTACTATAAACACACTGCTTCCAGATGCTGCAGTGGTTATCGAAATTGCCTAGTAAGAAAGAGATCCCAGTCCGACATACATTTTTATTCGTCGCATCTGATTCCGGATAAAGTACTGATGTAGCAGATATCAATAGTTCCTTACCTTTCCTTTCCTTTCTGTCCCCCTCCACATTCAACCTACACCATTCTTCACGGGTTGGTGGAAATGTGCTGTAACAGTGCACCAACTGATGAGCCACACCATTAAGGCCAGTGTCGCAAAGGTAAACTTACGTAAACAAGTAATGCTGTTCAGAGCAAACCCTTCTCATTCACTGTGTTTTGCAATTTATGCTGAGGTTGAAGACTTATTTGATGAGACTGTGTAGTGAGCTGTCGTGAGTAAAACAGCCCCATTGTGATAATGGTGGCGTTATCAATGTGCCCTCCAAGGCGACTAGCTGTCTGCTGCCTTGGGTACGAAAGTCGCCCTGTTATACTCGTAAGATACGCTCTTCAACTGTAATGTGTCAGGCAGCACGCTACAAATTTGCGCTGCAAAAACAAGAGGTTCGTGCGTAAAACTAGACGGTGGATCTTTAACATCCCCTCTTCGCCGGGATAATTAAAGACAGAGCGTTAACTGTGACTGGTGAAGGAAATCGGCCATGCCCTTGAGAGAAACAGTTCCGGCAGTTTATGGGAACCGTGGAAAGTCAAAGTCTGGGTAGTGGAGTGGTATTCGAACATCCGGCCTCCCGAATGCGGGAGCAGTGTCTCACCATTCGCCATCTCACTCGGTACGCACTTCCCATCGCACAGTGGTCGCCTTTGTTGATTTCCATCATTACTTAAGTCTTTGTACATATGTGTGTGTGTGTGTGTGTGTGTGTGTGTGTGTGTGTGTGTGTCAGTACTGAGTTTATGGTGGTGTTTACAACGTTTCTCTAATATGTGATGATGTTTTGAGTTGGAAGAAGTGAAAGTAGGAGACGTAGGAATCTTGTACGTGTATGTCGTAGAAAAATACAAATAAGCGAGTATGGAAATCCGTGGACTTGACTGTGATGACACACTGATGTATAGGTCAGCTGTGTGATAAGTGGATTGATCGAGATGAGTGAAAATAACACCGATTGTGAATCATGCGATACATGATGGTCCGTTAAAAAGTGTTAATTGTTGTGCTCTTCAGTTATAAGGCTGGTTTCATGTGACTCTTCATGTTTATCCTGTCCAAACCTCTTCATCTCTGCATAATCATTGCAAACTGCATCCCTTTGAACCTGGTTAATGTACTGAAGTCATGGTTTCCCTCTACATCTTTTACCCCCTACATTTCCTTCCATTACCAAACTGACAATACCTTGATGCCTCAGGAGGTGTTCTCTCAACCGATCCCTCTTTTCGATAAGTTTACAATGAATTTCTTTTTTAATCTGACGGGCCTGGTTTAGGCTAGCGGCCTGATCGAGATTTTTTCCGCTCGGAGACGGGGTGTTAAGTCGTCCTTATGTTCGTATCGTCGTCACTGACAAGAAGATCGTCTCCAAGCCGCTATCGTATCGTCTTTTCATTACTGAGATGGACGAATGGCCGCGCCCCGAAAGCTAATAAATTGAAATTTCTTTTTTCCTCTCCTCAGTACTCCTCATTTGTTTCCCAATCTACCCACCTAATTTTCAGCATTTTCCTATAGCACCACACTAATAAAGCATCTGCTGTCCGAAGAACTTATCGCCCAAATTTCACTTCCGTACAAGGTACGTGCCAGACTGATATCGTCAGAAAAGACATCATAATACACACCTCACAAATGCTTGGAATATCATAGAATTTACTACAGTGACTTCTTTAGTATACCCATTCAGATTTGTATAATTCGTTATTAACAAAATAAACATAATTACTTCTAAAAACAAGAACGATTTTGATTAGTTACAAAAAATCATTACATAACAAATCAGCCTCTCTCTTAGGTTTACATATCGAAAAGAAAAACAGTGAAAATCTTTGTCTTGTTATAATGATAATCAGTCTTTAGTAGTGATTATGTCCTCTCCACACACGAATGAGTTCCTCCACTCCGCGAGACATGTTCTGAATGAGACCATTTGATCAGGGGTTGGAGGTCCCACTCCTCCATGGCAGATTCCATGAGGTCCTGAAGAGTGTCAGCTACTTTCGGACGATGTCCAGTGGCCTCCTTCACCAGGTCCCATGCACGCTGAATTGCACTCATAGCTTGGGACTATGCTGGTTAACGCTGATGTTGCATCTTTGGAGATACCGAGAACTTGCCATGTCATCGACTACGATGAAACTGTCACCGACTTCACGTCTGCAGGACTTCACTATCGTTTGTAGGACATCTTGGAGGTATCGGGGACCAGTGAAACTGTTGTAAACGGAAATTACAGGATTCCGACAATCCATCATTATAGCCGGGTAGAACATTACACTTCCACCTGGAAATGGATGGTCCCCCTGGACGTGTCGGTGTTCGTGGTGCCGTCTAGCGTCTCTACAAACCTTAACACATCTTGTGTCCGGTCGCAAACCAGTCCTGGTCTCATGAGCAAATAAGACATTACTCCATTTTGCAATGGTCCAGTTACGATGTGCGAGAGCCCAGGTCGATCGACTGCGTCGGTTCCGTGCGCTATGAGACATCTGAGGTGATCAGTCCCTTAGGACTTAGAACTACTTAAACCTAACTAACCTAAGGACATCAAACACATCCATGCCCGAGGCAGGATTCAAATCTGCGACCGTAGCGGTCGCGTGGTTCCAGACTGAAGTGCCTAGAACCGATCGGCCACACCGGCCGGCTCCGTTGGTTAAGTACAAAACTCCTTTTTTTTATGGGACTTAACATCTATGGTCATCTGTCCCCTAGAACTTAGAACTACTTAAACCTAACTAACCTAAGGACATCACACAACACCCAGTCATCACGAGGTAGAGAAAATCCCTGACCCCGCCGGGAATCGAACTCCTAATTGGTCTTCTGGAATGAAGATCACCTTGATTCAATCTTCTACGCAATTTTTGGTCTGAAATACGAATCCCTGTTGCCCAGGAGAAGTCATTTCCTTCTGGCAATTGATGCTGGGCGCTGACAGTTGGAGGAAACGATCCTGGATTGGTGTTGTCGTACAAGGACGACCACTGCGAGGTGTATCGCTCACATTTCTCGTCTTTCTGTTCTTTCTCCAAACCTTAGGCTTGCTGGTGGATTGGTTGATTTGAGTGAGGGACCAAACATCTGTCCCATAGGATTAGGAAAGGATGGGGAAGGTAGTCGGCCGCGCCCTTTCAAACGAACCGTCCTGGCATTTGTCTCAAGCGGTTTAGAGAAATCACGGAAAACCTAATTAGAATGGCCAGACACAGGTTTGAACCGTCGTCCTCCCGGATGAGAGTCCAATGTTGTAACCACTGCGCCACCCCGCTAGGTTTCCACACCTTGGACACACCACTCTGAGTACTATATAACCGATCGGAAGCATCTTGCTGTATACGATCTGCTGAAAGTAAAGCCACTGTCCCGGCTCTATGAAACTGTTGCATGTCTCAAAGTGGCCTGTTACTATGGTGTTGAACACAGACTAAATGAAGGTGTTTTCATACTAGACTGCTCGCGTTGTGCCGCAGCAGCAGCGGTATGTTTACATAACTGGGAAACGACCACAAACTATGCCAGTAATGAACACTTTCGAGTATATGGGCTCTTACTGTATAATTCAAGGAGTGTCTAGATCAATGAAGCCTCTAGTATCGCACGCTACATTTTACCGTAGTATTGCAGACTTTTATTGAGCAGTGTACTTAAGTTCATAAAAGATTTGAAAGAAATTTCTCTTTTTAAGAAATAAGTCTTAAATATCATCGTGAAAAAAATCAAGTTGCGAATATTAAACGTGTTATGTCGAAAATCTGCTTGTCGTCACGTCTGTAATGTCTACCACGCAATGTTTCCTTTATGTGAAGAAAGAGAATGAAGCCATTCTTAACAATGTCAGGAGAAAACTTGGGTAAGTCAAAATTTTGTAACACAGGGAAGAAACATGTGTGTGCCTATGTTCCGTGCAGAATGAGTTGGAGCGTTGTCGCGGAGCGAATATCCCCTTGGACAGTTACCCGTGACGCTCCAAATGCAGAAATCAAATTACCGCAATACGATGCATATTTTCAATGGGCTATGCCATTTTCTTTACTCTACTTTAGTGGCTTACTACGGTACCGTGGAGTGGGAATTTAAAAATATATTAGGACTTAGACATGGCCTGCAAACAAAAGGGGAACTGATGACGAAACGTCATTTTTCGATGCGATAACTAAAACTTTATGACGACCTCAAGCAATGTTATTGGTAAAGCACCGATGTGGAAATCAGTGTAGAAGCTGCAGCAATACATGGTTGCGAAGAATGAAAACCTGAACTTGCCGTAGACTGCAACATATATTAGTGTTTCTTGTGGACCTGCCACAGCAAAGGAATCGACACAGGGTTTTATGACTGTCTGTGGGACGTTGCCTAGTACTGTTCTGGTGTTTTCAGGCAGTAACTGCTGTCAGCGGATATGGTTAACCAGCGGTTAAATCGAAGTTCGCCCATACAGAGCTCTCTCCGGTTATACCCTGCAGCAGCGAACGGAGCAGGTGGCCGCCTGAGTGGATACAGCATTACCGAGTAGTGCGCTTCGAAAATGGGTGAATGGCCTTTCTCAGTGTGTGCTGTGCTCGACTTCACGTCGCACATAGACCAGCGTTTTCTCAGGGAATATTTTTGCGTTTACAATCACGAAACATACACTGATGAGTCAAAGTTTTATGACCATCTGTTTAAGATGATGTTGGTCGACATTTGAAACACAATATAATTACGGTTCTACAAACAATAGATCAATTAGTCCTTGATAGGTACGGAGGAACGTGTTACCCGCTGCTTTCGTGAAGCTAGCCCGATTCCCGTATTTGCGGCCACGTGGTTTGTGGGCGGAGAACTGACGCCTGAAGGTATCCCAGAAATGTTCTATCGGCTTGGGATTAGGTAAATTTGGTAACATGACATCACTATCACTGTCTTCAAACCACCGTAGCATGATTGTGGCCTTACGACATGGGCACTTATCCTGTTGAAGATGCCACCGCCATGGAGGAAAATATCAATCGTAAAAGGATGCAAGTGTTCAATATTCACGTAGTCCACAAGTGTCTCGATGCCTTCGCTTACTGAACCAGGCTACATGAGGGTCCTGGTGATTGTCCCCTCCGGCGAATGCTGCCATTGTCAGACAGCGTCCGTGGCACAGTGCACGTACTGAACAGCCGTTCGCCTGGGGGAAGGCGTATCCGAACACACGGCTGTCGAGCTGCTGTTATTCCACGTCCAGTCGTGACGATGTCCTGCGAAATGCAATCGTGAAAATGTTGTCGGATCTCCATGGAAATACTTAGGGATCTTAAAGTTTAGAACATGGCTGCGTTGTCAGCGACCGTTTACATAGTAATATTAAAGCAATAACATTCCTCGGTCACAAAAATGAAGTTTTTTGACCCACGTCTAGGCAACTACTAAGAGTGCCTTCATCAGAAGTAAAACATTCAAACTGGCCTACAACATAACTACAAAATTTTAGGAAAAATATTTGATGCTGTACTGTTTTCCCACTCTCTGAGCTATTAAACTCCTTTTGTAATTCTGTAATGGCTTTTTCAGCCTTTAAACTGTACTTCTAAGTTCTTATGTAGACAAATTGTTACCATGTCTGCTGCTGTCAGATAATATATTGCCTGTTACTTCATGTATTAAAAATGTTCATCATAATATTCGTCTGTCTATATTTTGAATGTTAAGTAGGCTGTTTGTATTTGCGGCTACTAGATGGCACCTTTGGTGTAATGTTCACATGCCCACACTTGCTAACGCTGGCGCCTCAGTCTGATCCTGCCACAGCTCGACATGTATGAGCAGTCCATAGTGGCCTGCATTCTATGTTTTCTATTTTAAAATTTTGTGGCTGAAGCTTTATCGTTTGATATTTATTTTATAAGTTGCATGTAAGTACTGATTCTTTCCTTTTTTGTACCGCAAGTCAGTACTTACACTTTAAAAAGACTTTCTCCTAATATTTTGTACTTACCTTATTGGACAGTTTGAATAGAATAAGATTTTAATTCTGCAGCGGAGTGTGCGCTGATATGAAACTTCCTGGCACATTAAAACTGTGTGCCGCACAGAGACTCGAACTCAGACCTTTGCCTTTCGCTGGCAAGTGCTCTACCAACTGAGCTAACCAAGCACGACTCACGCCTTGTCCTCACAGCTTTACTTCATCCAATACTTCTGTTTTACTTCTGATGAAGGCACTCTTAGTAGTTTCCGAAACCTAGGTCAAAAAACTTAATTTTTGCGACCGAGGGCTGTTATTGCTTTACTTTACTTAGGGATCTGCTGCGGAGCTGCATGTTCAACAATGTGCACTGAAGCGTGTGCTCCAAAACAAATTGTATCTGCACGTGCGTTGTACTGTGTCGTGAGATCTGCCACAGTCTACCACCTACTCCGCGTTACAGAGTGGGAGAGCCTTCGACCTCCATATCATGTAACGAGGCTTTGACATCCAACACCCTTTCACCTAATTGTAGCTTCACCGTCCTCCAACCACTTTCAGTAGATGCTCTTAACAGTAGCATGAAAATTTCCGACCAGCTTCCTCCTTTCCGTTTACCAGGCACTGGTCAACAACTACCTGCCCTTTGCCAAAGTCGGTTATCAGTAGAACGACAAAACGAGTCGAAAGTTGCAAATTTCACGTTTTGTTTGTACAGTTGATCACTAGTTTCGGTTCGGGACCCATTTTCAAATCATCGTAACACAGCCAAAATTGGTATTTCCGAAAGTGCAAAAACCGTGTCAGAAATGTGCAAACGACAGTGACAGCACATACAGATAACTTTTTTCTGTTATTACAGTTACAGCGCCTAGAGATAACTTTTTCCTGTTATTACAGTTGTCTGTATGCGCTGTAACTGTCGTTTGCGCATTCTTGACATGGTTTTTCCATTTTCAGAAATACTAGTTTTGAATGTGTTATGATAATTTGAAAATGGGTCTCGGAACAAAACTAGTCGTCGAGTGCGCAAAAAAAAAAAAAAAAAAGTTACTTTGAACTAGTTTTTTCGTTGTGTTGATTGACACAAGTTGCGGACCCACATCCATTCCAGCGTACTGGAAGTTCCTAAACTCGCTTATGTTAGCAGATTCCCCAATATGGGGCCCGTAGTTATTCGTCTCTCCTCGGCATTTTTTGTTTCAGTCATCAGTCTTGTGACTAGTTTGATGCGGCCCGCCAGAAATTCCTCTCCTGTGGCAGCCTCTTCACCTCAGAGTAGCATTCGCAACTACGCACGGAATTATTTGCTGCATTTATTGCAATCTCTGTCTTCTTTTACGCTTTCTGCCCTCTGTATATCACTCTAGTACCACGGAAGTCATATATTGATAACCTTCTGTCCCATATCCTTGCCAGTGTTTTCCACATGTTACTTTCCCCTCCGATTCTGCGCAGAACTTTCTCATTCCTTACTTTATCAGTCACAAAATTTTCAACATTCTTCTACAGCTCCACATCTCAGATGCTTAGATTCTCTTCTGTAGCGGTTTTCCCATAGTCCACGTGCCACTACCATACAATTTTGCTCTCCAAACTTACATTCTCAGAAATTTCTTCCTAAAATTAAGGCCTATGTCTGATACTAGAAGACTTCTAATGGCCAGGAAGGCCCTTCTTCAGTGCTGGACTTCGTGTGATGTCTTTCTCGGTTCGCAATCGGTTATTTCGCTGCCTATGTAGTTGAATTCTTTAACTTCATCTACTTCGTGACCATCAATCGTGATATTAAGTTTCTACGACTTGTCTTTCTTCAATTTATTCTTAATTCGATTCTGTACTTATTACACTATCCATTCCATTCAGCAAATTCTGTAAATCTTCATTACTTTCACTCAGGATGCCAATATCATCAGCGAATCGTATCATTGATATCCTTCCACCTTGAATTTTAATTCCGCTTTGACCCTTTCCTTTATTTCCTTCATTGCTTCTTCGATGTACCGATTCGATGTACAGATAGCTTTCTGCAGATCCTAAGAACGTGTCTTGATTTTTCTTTAGTCTTGCTTTCATTATCAACAGCATGGTCAGAATTGCCTCTTTGCTGACTTTACCTTTCCTAAAGCCAAACTGATCGTCAACTAGCACATCCTTAATTTTCTTTACCACTCTCCTGTATATTATTCTTGCCAGCAACTTGGGAGCATGCGCTGTTAAGCTCATTTTGCGATAACTCTAGCACTTGTCAGCTCTTGCAGTCTTCGGAATTGTTTGGATGATATTTTCCTAAAGTCAGACGGTATTTCCCCAGACACATACGTTCTGCACACCAACGCGAATCGACGCTTTGTTGCCACTGCCCCCAATGATTTTAGAAATTCTGATAGAATGTTATCATCCCTTCTGCTTTATTTGATCTTAACGCCTCGAAAGCTCTCTTAACTTTTGATTGTAATACTGGATCTTACATCTCTTCTAAATCTACTTCTGTTTCTTCTCCTATCATATCAGAAAAAAATCTTCTCCCCCCCTAGAGACCTTTAGTGTCCTCTTTCCACCTATCCGCTCTCTCCTGGGCATTTAACAATGGAATTCCCGTTGTACTCTTAATGTTAGCACAATTGCTTTTAATTTCACCGAAGTATGTTTTGAATCTCCTATATGCTGAATCAGTCCTTCCGACAATCGTTTCTATTTCGATTTATTCACATTTTTCAAGCAGCCATTCCGTCTTACTTTCCCTGTGCTTTCTGGTTATTTCATTCCTCAGCGACTTGTATTTCTGTGTTTGTGAATTTCCCTGAACATTTTTGTACTTCCTTCTTTTACCGATCAACTGAAGTTTTTCTTCTGTAACCCGTGGTTTCTTCATAGTTACCTTCTTTGTCCATTCCTCTTCAACTGTACTGCCTACTGGGCTATTCATTATTGCTGTTCCTATAGCTATTGATAACTTCAAGCGTGTCTCGTCATTCCTTAGTACTTCTGTATCGCACTTCTTTTCATATTGATTCCTCCTAACTAATCTCTTAAACTTCAACCTATTCTTCATCACTACTACATTGTGATTTGAGTCTGTTTCTACTCCTGGATACGCCTTACAATCCAGTATCTGATTTCGGAATCTATCTGACCATGAACCGAAATCTTCCCAGTATGACCTAGCCTTTTCGAAGTATAGCTCCTCCTCTTGTAATTCTTGAGCAGAGGATTCGCTATTACCACCTTTAATTTATAACAGAATTCAATTAGTCTTTTTATTCTCTCATTACTTGTCCCAAGCCCATATTCTCCTGTAATCTTTTTTTCTACTCCCTCCCTTACCATCGACTATTTGATTTTCATCCTGCTTTACGTACTGCTTTACCCTTTCAATATCTCATATACTTTCTCTATCTCTCCGTCTTGAGCTTGCAACGTCGGTTTGTATACCTGAACTACGGTTCTCGATAGCGGTTTTCTGTCGATTCTGGTAAGAACCACACAATCACTGAACTGTTCACAGTAACACACTCTCTGCCCCATTTTCCTATTTATAACGAATCCCACTGCCGTTATTTCATTTTCTGCTGCTGTTGATATTACCCTATACTCATCTGATCAGAAATCCTTACTTTTTTCTATTTCTCTTAAGTGATCCCTACTATCTACAGTTAGCCTTTGCATTTCCCTTTCCAGATTTTCTAGCTTCCCTACCACGTTAAAACTTCTGAAATTCCAGACTCCGACTCCTAGAACGTTACTCCGTCTGTGGTTTTGAATATTTTTCTCATGGTGACCTCCTCTTTGTCAGTCCCCTCCCGGTGATCCGAATGGCAGACTATTCCACAATATTTTTGCAATGAAGAGATCATCATGACACTTTTCAGTCACAGGCCACATGTACTGTTGATACACGTTTTGTGTCTTTAGCGCAGTGGTTTCCATTGCATTTTGAATCCACATGCCATTGACCATTGCTGATTCTCTCGGCTTTAAGGGAAGATTCCCATCCCAAGGACAACTCTGTCGGCTCCTCCGCCCTCTTTGACAAGGCCGTTGGCAGAATGAGGGTGACTTCTTACGCTGGAAGTCTTCCGCCGCCAATACTGATTATTAGTCAAATTTTAAGCGGTGGCGGATTTCGAACCTGGGACAAAGAATGTTTAGATTACTAATCAACAACGTTATCCCTAGACCACGGGTCTACCCTCCGTTAATAGAAGGTTATTCATAAGTACCTTCAGGGTTTCAGGAGACCACAATGCATACAAATAATAGACACGTATCTCCTAGTTATTCATACTACAGGTGCTCAGTTAGGACACTGTTTGTGACGCTGCGAACGTCAATACGAATATGCAACTCTTGCTGTACGCTCTACGATATCCGCGACCGAATTAATTATCCCTCCTTGCAACTCTTCCAGATTAAGTGGCAGTGGAGGCAGGAACACAAGGTCTTTGACATAGCCCTAAAAGACCGTGGGGACCACCGAAGAATAGGTGAGTCATGATGAGAAGCACGTCCAGTCCAACAATGAGGTTGTTCGGCATTCAGATAATCATATGCACTGTTCTTTTGCTTTTGCATTCAGTTCTTGTGCTTGGGAAGAGTCGAGGGTTTTTTTTTTATTTCGTGAGGACTGCAAAGAATCTTCCAGCATTTTGTTTGGGCAAGTACTCCATCATACTCTGGTCTACAAATGCTCTTGTAATAATCTCTTCGGAATTTTTACTAAGTCTGAAATTAAAACTGTCGATTCTGCAGAAGTTCAAAGCACCTTGATCCACTTACCTTCGTGACCACCGTTACAGTGATAGGTAGCACTCCTAATTTCCCTGGCTGGGCAGAAAGCACGAAAAGTTTTAATAGATGGATTGAACTGACTGCCTTCTACTTCCGTTGGGAGTATTTTTTATACATTTGGATTGAGAAATTCTCAAAGTTTACTCATTTGCGAGTGTTTTAGAAGGATTAGAAATGTAGAGAATAAGTTTCTTTTTACTTTACTGCAATCTTTCGAATGCATGGGAAGAAACGTCCAAATTCATAATAATGCGTTCTATATAGAAACTGTTTCACACTTCTTACGGTATTTTATTTTTTATTTGGGAATACTTTTATATTTTACAGATAAAATATGTATCGTGTATATCAGTGAGAATGTTCATACGAGTTTTCCAGTTAAAATACACTAAGAAATGAATGTGGAGTAATGAAATTTCTGGAGTGCGTTCATCTAGGTGATCGTAATTGCAAGATAATCAGTTTATGTAATCGCGAGATAAGCCATTGCCAATGTGAAATGTTGTCGCATTAATAACTGGTGTAACTGCCAGAATGTTGAGTGTGAGCGTGCAAACGTGCATGCAGTGTGTTGTACAGGAACCGAATGGCAGTTCGTGCAATGGAGTCCCATGCCTGTTGCACTTGGTCGGTCAATACACGGAGTTTAATGCTGTTTTTGGATGACGCTGGAGCCGGACGGAGTGGCGGAGCGGTTCTAGGTGCTACAGTCTGCAACCGCGCGACCGCTACGACGCAGGCTCGAATCCTGGCTCGGGCATGGATTTGTGTGGTGTCCTTAGGTTAGTTAGGTTTAAGTAGCTCTAAGTTCTAGGGGACTGATGATCTCAGAAGTTAAGTCCCATAGTGCTCAGAGCCATTTGAACCATGACGCTGGAGTTGTCTGATTGTGTCCTATATGTGCTCGATTGGAGACAGATCTGGTGATCGAGCAGACCACGGCAACATGTCGACACTCTGTAGAACATATTCCAAGCGTAATCCGGTTGGAAAACGCCCCTAGGAATGCTGTTCATGAATGGCAGCACAACAGGTCGAATTACCAGATTGACGTACAAATTGCCAGTGAGGGTGCGTGTCATAACCACGAGAGTGCTCCTGCTACCATACCAAATCGCACACCAGACCATAACTCCAGGTGTTGGTCCAGCACACAGACAGGTTGGTTGCAGGCTCTCAACTGGCCTCATTCTATCCATCACACTGCCATCACTGGTACCGAAGCAGAACAAGCCTTCAGCAGAAAACACAACCAATTTCCACCCTTCTCTCGCTTGACACCGCTGAAGACGCAAATGGTGGTGATTTGGGGTCACTGAATTGCACGCTATAGAGCGTCTGGCTCCGATCTGTCCTTGAAGTAATCGATTTGTAACTGTTCGTTGTGTCATTATGGTGCCGACTGCTACTCAAATAGTTACTGGAGATGAGTACGATGTGGCAGTCACACATGGAACACAATGGTCTACCCTCTCGATAGTGCCACCTTGCCTTCCAGAGCCCAGTCTTCTTGCTACCGTACCTGCCCGTGACCACCGCTGCCGGTAATAACGTACAGTGACTACGTTCGTGCTACGTCTTTCTGCAATATCGCAGAAGAACATCCAGCTTCTATTAGACAACCGAGTTCAAACTCAGTCAGGTGATGATAATGGCGTCTTTGGAGCCTTAAATGAGTTCTCGACTAACATCAACTCACCACACAGAATCTCAACGGTAAGTAACGCTCATGACCGTTAAAGCATGTATGTAAGGCAAAGCTGTTTTGCATCCTCATAGTAGTGCTACTAGCACCGCTTCATACGACTAGCGCTAACTTTGAATGACCATCATCTTTCAGATGTAGAAAAACGCCTACCAACTTTCATTTATATTGTACAACTCCTTCTTGGTGTTGCCTTTTTCCGTCAGTGTATGTTAAAGGTTGTGACATTTTTATACAGATATGAGAGAAAAAAAGATAATTTTCTCGAATATTTCTTGAGCGTTAGTTTTTAAATTAATCGTTCGTCATGAGCAAGTTCGGTGAAAAATTTTAAGACGTAAGTTATTACACTTTTTTGGTTTTCTAATGACAATTCTGTCCCAGTGTACACTCTCAAGAGACTATACTATGCACGTAGGGTTGCTCTACTGTATCATTCATAACTATTAGTAAAGTAGTTCACGGAACTCAGCGAAACCTGATTGTGACAACTCTTTAGCACGGCATCTAACAATACCACCACTTGGAAAGTAGGTTAGAAATCAGATTAATAATGTTGCTCACGCAGCACATGTTCGCTTAATCCTGCAACAACACAGTTATTGAATTTTCGCACTTATCTTGAATGGATTCCCACGTAGATTTCGTCGAAGTTGCTATGGCTCATCTCGTTGATTATAGGGTGATTCCACTTTGACTGCTAGACGATCCAGATCTGTATTTTAGCAATATTTGAAGACCTAACAAATGCGTTTTTCAGGATATTCTTAATGAACAAACAATCTCAGAACAGAACAATGGTATGGTAGAAATAATTTTTGACTTGGTGTTCACGTTCCACATTTTTATTAAACTTCTTGTAAATTCACATATACTTCTTAATTGTCACATCATCAAGAAAACAGTTTTGTATCAGTCTTCATATATTTAATTTCCCCTTTAACCAAACACAAGACTTGACTGTTCTTTTAGAAAGCGAAATAACAACTTAACTTCTGCAAAGTGAAACAAAGACTGCTCTGTGCGCATTCGCGCCAAAACGGTTACAAGTAAGTCAAAGATTATGACAGTCTCACAGAAATGAATACACACAAGAACTACATCACTGTAATATATCGATACATCGGAGTACCTATACATTAATAAAACCAAATGTGAATATTGTCACAAAAATATGTCTGTTACTTCGCAGAAAAGTAGTACGATATTACTGGTATCGAGAACTGGGGTTGGAGTGCCGTAATGGTCACGTAAATAAAGGTCCATTATAGGCAACAATGCAGGACCAGGGGCGAAGCGGTGTGAGACGTCAGGGACTGACACGTGCGACGACGGGCCGCGTTTTCGGGAGGGCAACTACGGTCTCTTCCGGCCCTGCAGCTTCTTAGCGCCGGAGAGGAAATCCTGTATGCGGCTCGGCGCTGTGCCGGCCGGCTCTCCGGGCGCGCACTTGCCGCCCGCCTCTGGTAATTGCGGCGAGCCGTGATGTATGAGCCACATGGCCGCCGGTGCCCGCCAGATTCCAATTTGAATGGCTAATGCCGGCCGCCGATCGGCGCCGGCCCTAACCAGCAGGGGCAGCTTGCATTTTCCTCTGCCCTGCTCTCCATCTCCTCTCCCGCCACACTACACATTTTTTTCGCGGTGTGCATTGTTATGCGGCGGGCAATCGGCCGGCGGCAATTTACATTGTGCGAGAAACAAGGCGTTCACTGTTGATTCTGCGGAGCTCGCGAGCTCATTAGCAGGTTACTGCACGGGGCTGCGCAATAATTCCAACGGGTTTTCTCAACCGAAATTTCAGGAACTGAAGTAGTATGTCGGCTTTCTATTCTTTTTGTAACAGCACGGTCACAATTATGCACTAGCTCTCCAGGTGTACGAATGCCTACACACTCGCTGAATACCTTGCATTCCAAGAGTATATATTTATTCCAGTCTTCTGTTAGTGTACTCCTCTCTCTGCTGGCTTTCTCCTTCATCCCCTCACTGTCCATCTCCTCCACCTATTCTCTCTATCCACTTCCTCCAGCTCCTGCCTGTCCATCTCCTCCTGCCCCTCTCTCTGTTGATCTACTCTCCCCCCCCCCCCCCCCCCTATCTCCTGCTCCCTCCTCTCACTGTTCATCTCCTCCTCTTTCCCTTCACTTTCTATCTCCTCTTCTCTCTGTCCATCTCCTGCTCATCCATTTCTCTGTCCATTATCTCCTCCCTGTCTCTACGTTGTTCATCTCCTCCTGCCCCTTTTTCCGCCAATCTCTGCCTCAACCTGTCTTTGTTCATGTCCTTTCCTTTCTCTATTCATCTCCTCTCTCCTCTCTCTCTCTCCACTTCCCCTTCATCATTTCTATGTCCACCACCTCCTCCTCCCTATCTGTGTCGATCTCCTCCGTGTCCACTATTGTCCATCTCCTCTTCCCCATTATCTCTACAGGTTATCGCGTTCATCCAAGATGGTAATTAATTATTGGTAATAATTAATTTTCCAGTGGCCTTGCCGCAATGGCAACACGGGTTCCTGTCATATCACCAAAGTTAAGCGCTATCGGTCTTGGCTAACATTTGGATGGGTGACCGTCCGATATGCCGAGCGGTGTTGGCACATCCAGTGACGCCTGTGAGCCTGAGGATGACACGGCCTTCAACACCTGTTCGGACGGACTTAAGCTTTAAATAACTAACATGTGGTCCAGATTTAGTTGAAATCGTTCCAGGGGTTTAGGGTGAGCTTTTTATCTTTGGCTTCGTCCGCATACTCACACGTCGCATATACTCCACACACGCACTTCACACACTTCACACGTATTTGTACACATATTTCACCTATATCTCCAGTGAATTTTAACCTGCAGTTTTATTTTCGCGCAGTTCAATGTTTATGATGTCTTTCCTTGCGAACTATGTGCTGCACAGTGATAGAATTTTGCAAGTACGTACAGTGGTATATGTGGGTAGTCGGGAAAATGCATTAAGAATTGAGTCAATAGCAGTGAAGTAACAAATTTAAGCTTCTTGGAGGCGGCAGTTTTTCATGCACCTGTGTTTATCACGTCATATCACCTGAAATAAATGTCGCACATTCATATAGTTTTGCTGCCACATCAAGTGGTATAAGTGAATACTGTCTGCAAAAGTGTTTTACTGCAAGAACAGCAAGAATGTAATAAGCGAAAAACTTTTTTTTCATTATTTAGCCGCATTCGAAAGCGAGAAAAAGTTTTAAAGGTTTAAAATTATGTGCAATGTTTGTTGCAAGTCTACGTGCTATCATTCTCAAATACTGCGTGACTAAGGTATGGGCATTCACGCGTCATGGGCTACACTGCATTTTCACCTCCATCCCCACCCCTTTGACAGTTAGGTCGTTGCCACTGTAACACCAATTTCTTTTTCTAAACAGTAAGTGATATGTGTAACAAATTTCGTTGAATTCGGTCCAGTGGTTTAGGAGGAGATCGGAAAATACATACATTCAAGAGCACATCCATTTTATAATATCTGCGAATATTATCGAGTTTCCGCCCTACTTTATCAAAAAATTGGGTTCAAATGGCTCTGAGCACTATGGGACTTAACATCTATGGTCATCAGTCCCCTAGAACTTAGAACGACTTAAACCTAACTAACCTAAGGACATCACACACATCCATGCCAGAAGCAGGATTCGAACCTGCGACCGTAGCAGTCGCGCGGCTCCGGACTGAGCGCCTAGAACCGCTAGACCACCGCGGCCGGCCCCTACTTTATCCTCTCCCGCCACAAGAATAAAGTCTGATTGCAATACTATTCTCGCTAGTAAGTACTATTGCAATAATAACATGGCATACAGCAACCTGGCGTGCCAAACAACTCTATTATTGTCAGCTGCTTGCTATGGAAAGAATGCTAACATTCGGGAGTAACTTGATTGCATTTATATACTTTTATTGTAACTCTAAGAGCACATATATTTGGTTTTGCTGAAACATTGTGAAAAGGAGTATTTATGCATTTTTCCTTGCATTTATCGTGTTTTGGAAAATCGCTCCTCAATTTATTTTAATCTCAGGAGCTCTACGCAACATATACACTACGTGACACCGGCAAAAACATACGTTTTTCGTATGGCGCACTCTGCTGCCACCTGCTGACACTTACTCCGTATCAGCGACCTAAGTAGTCATTAGACATCGTGAGAGAGCAGAATAGGGCGCTCCGCGGAACTCACGGACTTCGAATGTGGTCAGGTGTTTGGGTGTCACTTGTGACATACGTCTGTACGCGACATTTCCACACTCCTGAACCTCCCTAGGTCCACTATTCCCGATGTGATAGCGAAATGGAATCGTGAAGGGACACGTACAGCACAAAATCGTACAGCCCGATCTCTTCTGTTTACTGACAGAGACCGCTGACAGTTGAAGAGGGCCGTAATGTGTAATAGGCACACATCTATCCAGACCATCACACAGAAATTCCAAACTGCATCAGGATATACTGCAAGTACAATGACAATTAGCCGGGAGGTGAGAAAACTAGGATTTCATGGTCGAATGGCTTCTCATCACGCCGGTAAATGCCAAACGACGCATCGCTTGGTGTAAGGAGCTTAAACAGTGAAAAACGTTGTGTGGAGTAACGAATAACGGTACACAATGTGGCGATCCGATGGCAGGGAGTGGGTGCCCGGTGAACTTTATCTGTCATCATGTCTAGAACCAACAGTAAAATTCGGAGGCTGGCGTGTTTCTTGTTGTTTTGCGTGGCATTATCACAGCACAGACCTACACTGATGTTTTAAGCACTTTCTTGCTTCCCACTGTTGAAGAGCAATCCAGGGATGTCGATTGCATCTTTCAGCATGATCGAGCACCTGTTCAAAATGCACCGCCTATGGAGGGGTCATTACATGACAATAACATCCCTGAAATGGACTGGCCTGCAAAGATTATTGACTTGAATCCTATAGAACACCTTTGAGATGTTTTGGAACGCCGACTTCGTGCCAGGCCTCACCGATCGACATCGATACCTCTCCTCAGTGCAGCACTCCGTGAAGAATGGGCTACCATTCCTCAAGAAATCGTCCAGCATATGACTGAACGTATGTCTGCGAGAGTGGAAGATGTCGTCAAGGCTAAGGGTGGGCCAACATCATATTGGATTCCAGCATTGCCGATGGAGGGCGCCACGAACTTGTAAGTCATTTTTAGTCACGTGTCCCGATACTTTCGATCAGATAGTGTGGGCCTGTGGAAAAAGTACAGTCTTCCTACAGTACTGATTTTCTATGAAGGGCCATCAACAAGTTTCCGTTCGACGGCCTTACAGTCCGGAATCGGTATGTCAGTCACATAAACTCATGGCGAGCTTTTAGGCTATCTTCCCACCGTTGCTCTAGGTTGAAGACACCTGTTGCGTAAAACACCGTGTCCTCCTGCGTGAAGAAGTCCGTAGTTCCCTGCAGCACACCATCGTCCGAAAGGAATGGTCGACCTTTCAAGGCCTTTTTTAAGGGACCATTGGCGTGATAATTGCATCAGGAGAATTCAGAATTATAAGGCGGGTGCTCAAGTGGCCCCCACTTCGCGTAATGGATGACTCAGGTTGGCCTCCCATCTTGTGTCGAATCACGACAAGCACAGGGATTGGTGCACCATTCCACAACAATGGTTTCCGACAGACACTCTGTCACTATCGCGTGTTAGTCCTTCGGCAGCCTAGAAAAGAAAAATAGGGCGTTGGGCCTTTTTGGACGCACTTGGTAATAACGTCGCCATAGTTCACGTTTCCGCTTTTACAGAATGCACATCGGAAAGACACTAAAACCACACTAATCCCATGCCTACATGTTGGTGCTTATATACCAGCATCGGAATTGCGCTAAGTTGCAAATACGCTGCAGCAACGCCCTAAAAAAGAAACTTTTTGATCGGCCCCTCCCCCCCCCCCCCCCCCCACCACCCTCCCCATCCCTTTAAATATCACCAGTAGGGTTTAGCGCAACAACGTCTTCTTCCTTCCATAGATTCACGTCTAAGTTCTCTGAGCATTACTGTCACACTATTATACGGCTACAATGACCTGTATATTGGGATATTTGCTGTCATGTGCCCTTGATAAGGACGTCAGGCTTTTGAATGGTAGTTTTGAAATAGTGGCACTAGTATCTTCGATGCCACATCTTTTGAAGAAGTCTTTCAAGAAATTTAGTAAGTGCATCTGTCCATTACTTGGCTCTGTTTAACTTCTTTCTAGTTTTCTCCTTCTACTCAACATTGCTACTGTAGTCAAAACTATTCAACTTTGCTACTGTAGTAAAAATGCAGTCACAGCGGTCACTTTAACATTTCTCTTCTATACCAGCGCCAGTTTTCGCTACTAATTGTGACACACACTATATACAAAACTAGCTCTTGGACGCCCCTCTCAGCTTGG
Source organism: Schistocerca americana (assembly GCF_021461395.2). NCBI lineage: Eukaryota > Metazoa > Arthropoda > Insecta > Orthoptera > Acrididae > Schistocerca > Schistocerca americana. Next base: position 266,000,354 of record NC_060123.1, read on the forward strand.
TGCTTCAAAACGGCCGCTACTAATTGTGATATGTTCTGGTTAGAAATCTTACAGCCCGTCTTACGCCCGTCTCAGCTTGCGGCCCAAGATATGGCTTGTGTCGCTTGGGTCGTAAGTTAGTCCTGCATGCATACAGCATTGGGCACTGCGCTGCTACACCTTACCTATCTGGCACAGCTCTCGTAATCCCAGGCGACGTAAGTAGCCCACTTTTCAAGAGAGATAAATAGTAACAGTCCGCTGGAATTTCAGGCTGACCTCCTATTCAGCGTACAACCATGTGAGGCATCGACTGGGGCTTTGATTTGTCTGAATATTGGGAAAAGGTGTTAGAACTACGCAACACTAATAAGAAAGAGATTTACTAGTAATAAAAATATAGATATATTCTGAAATCGGAATGGAACAGGATACTACTCAGTTTCATATTTACGCAATAAATGGGGGAGGAGGGGAAACTTCCATGAATCTTGCCATATGCCTTGCGTTATTCTTCTGCCGTCATGTCGCAAAATACTCGCTATCATCAACTGAACGAATCGGTGGCAGAAGTCGAGTGAACTGCTAATCTTTGTTCAGACCAATAAACAATAAACCGAAGAAAGGAAGATTATCATACCGTGGACGTCGAGATCATTAGAAGCGGAGCACAAGTCGAATTTTTTCGTGGACGGCGAAGGAAGTCGGCAGTACCGTTACAAAAGAACGTTGTAAAATTAATGAAATGTTCACCTTTATTTACTTTTATTTACATACATGACTTCCATTATATCCTTTGTGACCGAACAAAATCAGGGGTTTCAGATAAATTCGTCTTTAAAACTTACGTACAGGTACTTCACGTGAAATTTAAAAATATTTTTCGTGTTGATCGTATCAAAACCAATGATATACTGTGTATTTTCGTACCTTGAGTCCTGGCACAGCATCAGTTGCAATAAACATTTCTCCTTTACACGTTTTTACCAGTAGTGTCCTCGCTCAAATAATTGTTCATCTAGAATTTCATTGCGCATCAATGTGAAAACACGTATATTTTAGTGAATTTTCTGAAGCTACGAGTGTTGTGCGTAACACGCTTTGCCATAAATCAGCATTTGTGAGTTTCTTACACGTATTATAACCAACATCTCGTGTTAATTTAGTTTTCCATTTCAAGGGAAGTGTGAATTGTCTGCATTTATCTTAAGTTAACTCTATTTTAGAGTTTCTTGGGGGCTATAACCTAATAAAATCTTTAGGCAATCAATGAATTTTATCCCAGGTTTTTCTGATGACGTAGTAAATCGTTCTGCGTAATAATTGCTTCAGTTCCTAAAGTGAATTTTAGCTTAACAAATTCAGAAACTAAAAGAGTATCAGCATGCCATGTTCTATTAAACAGTGCACCAGGCACAATATATCCCCACTGTGACTGCTGTTCCCGAATACGCGATGAGTTAGATTGTTGGTGGTACGCAGCTGGAAATAACACTGAGTATTGTCAACGATTGGAAAATACTGTGAATGGGTGCGCTGGAAAGGATCTCGAGAATCACGTACCACAGGTACCATAGGTACTTACAAGTATTATTCTCTCTTAAGAATTGTCTCCACTATAGGAAGTACGGGACCTACTCGTCCATTTGACTGTTAATAGCGTGTCAATGGTGGGACTTGGCACCCTATAGGGGAGAGACTAGGATCAGGGTTAATTCAGGTGTTCTAATCAGCCCCGTAAGCTGTCTTCCACTGAAAACTGAGCCACTGAGACCGACTTCACCTGTTGAGAAACTTCTGCCCTGTGTCACGCAAAGACAAATCCAAAAAGGTAGTGGTCTAGTAATCTTCGGCGAGTAATGGTACCCCAGATACTAATGGCAGCTAGGAACGGGAACGAACACCAGGTGTGTAAGCCTTTGGGTCTCTTCCAACATGTAGAAAGGCCTAGTTCGGCAGCCACTGAGGAAATAGTGTGTCACCAACTGTAGTAGTGTTCGCAATTTGTGGCGTTGTGCTCAGAAGTAATCGTGTCATCCTTATTATGAGTCGTGCGGACGCTTTGAACCAGGACTTCGAAAGTTTTGTGACAAGCTAGACAGTGTCTTCCCAGACTTGCGCTATAGGGATGACAAATTTAGAATCCCCCCTAAATGGGTGCGCACTACACATCAGAGGCTGACAGTCAGGTAACTGAAACACTGTAAGTAGAAATTTGGACTATTACGTTACTGTAACTTAGAAAGTTCCGGAATTGTTTCTGACTTAATATGCGGTGTCTAGTATGTAAAACAAAATCGGTACACATAAATATGTCACTGATGACGCCTTACAAAAGTTAAAGACGAAATGCGTATGTGATGAGAAAATTTCGATGTAACCAGTTGCGCAAAGGCGGACCTAAATTTAAATTACATACATAATAAGGCTAAACAATTGCCTGAAGCAATATATCTTAACAAATGGATTGCTTAAAGAGTGGCGCGGATTTGAAAAATCTCAGGATGATATCTCCATTGGCAAAAGATTCCACAATAGTCTCCCATTCAGATCTCCGGGAGGGGCTGCCAAGGAGGAGGCGACCATGAGAAAGAGATTGAATAACCAACGATAGGATAACGTTCTACGAGACAGGGCGTGGAACGTCGGAAGCTAGAACATGGTAGGGAAGATAGAAAATCTGAAAAGTTAAATGCAGAGACTCAGCCTAGATGTAATCTGGGTCAGTGAACTGAAATGGAAAGAAGAGAAGCATTTATGATCAGATGAGTATAGGATACTATCAACAGCACCACAGAATGATGTAACAGGAGTAGGAATCGTTACGAATAGGAGGGTAGGGCAGGGCTGTGTTACTATGGACAGTTCAGTGAGAGGGTTTTTCTCATCTGAATCGACAGCAAACCGATGCAAACAACGACAACTTTTGTTCTTTGGGACCCGCAGTGCAAAATATGTCTTTGAATGAAACGATTATTATGAATAACAGCCAGCTACACTGATATGTAAGCAGTGTAGCTGGCTATTACTTACAATAACCACATCATTCACCGACAGTGACAGTTTAGGTATACAGGCCGACGTCGCAAGCTGAAGAGACAGTATGTGAGGGCAGTGAAGGGGTTAATGCACTACGTAAAGAAAGATGAAGATCATGAGGTTCGTGCAAGAAAATAGCCCTGGTACTAGGAATCAGAGAGAAAGAAGACTAATTACGTTCTGCAATAAATTACATCCGGTAAAAGCGAATACTCTGTTCAAGAATTACAAGAGGAGGGGTGCACTTGGAAAAGGCCAGTAGATACGGGAAGGTTTCAGTTAGATTATATCATGGTCAGGCAGAGATTCAGGTATCAGAGGCTGGATTACAAAGAGTAGCCAGGAGAAGATAACGACTCAGATCACAATTTCGTAGTGATGAAGAGTAGGCAGAAATTTAAGACATCAGTCATGAAGAATCAATACACAAAGAAGTGGGATACGGAAGTACTAAGGAATGAATAAATATACTTGAAGCTCTCTAAGGCTATAAACGCTGCAGTGAGGAATACGTCAATAGTACAATCGAAGAGGGATGGGATTCTCTAAAAGGACAATCACAGAAGTCGGAAAGAAAACATTGGGACAAAGAAAGTAACTGCCAAAAAACAGAAGAAATACTGCAACTGATCAACGAAAGAAGGAAGTACAAAAATGTTCAGGGAAATTTAGGAAATCATAAATACATGTCTCTTAAGAATGAAATAAATAGAAAACGCAGGGTAGCCAAGACGAAATGCTACATGAAAAATGTTAAGAAATCGAAAAAGAAATGTTTGTCGGAAGGACTAGTTCAGCACTTAAGAAAGTCAAAACAGCCATCAGTGAAATTAGAAGCGAGGGTGGTAACATTAAGAGTGCAAGAAGAAGTCCACTGTAAAATGCAGAGGGGAGAGCGGATAGGTGGAAAGAGTACATTGATGGCCTCTGTGGGGAGAGGGCATGTCTGATGACGTAATAGAAGAAGAAACAGGAGTCGATACAGAAGAGATAGGGATCCAGATTTAGAATCACAATTTAAAAGCGCCGTGGAAGACTTACAATCAAATAAGACAGAAGTTATAGATAACATTCCATCAGAATGTCTAAAATCATTGGGGGAAATAGCAACAAAATACTATTCTCGTTGGTGTAGAAAGTATGAGACTGGCGATATACCATCTACCTTTCGGAAAAATATCATCTCCACAATTCCGAAGACTGCAAGAGCTGATAAGTGAGAGAATTATCGCACCATCAGCTTAACAGTCATGCATCAAAGTTGCTGGAAAGAACAATATACAGAAGAACGGAAAAGAAAACTGAGGATCAGATTAGATTGGATTAGTTTTTCATTCCATAGATCCGTGCTGAGGAGAGCCTCGTGGACGTGGAATATGTCATTTTTTTAAAATTCGAAATAACAATACTAATAGTATGAATATATACAATACATCATTTGTTTCTATTAAAAAATTCGTCAATGGAAAAGAAGGAGTTGGCCACTACTAAGTCTTCCAGGCTCCTTTTAAATTGATCCTTATTTGTAAGTAAATTTTTATGTTTGCTGGCAAATTATTGAAGATGAGTGTTCCAAAGTAGTGGACCCCTTTTTGAACTAAAGTAAGTGCTTTTAAGTCCTTGTGCAGATCATTTTTGTTCCTGATATTGTATGTATGAACTGAGCTGCTTGTTGGAAAAAGAGATATTTTATTTAGGAAAAATTTCATTAAGGAGTAAATATACTGAGAGGCAGTAGTTAGTACACCCAGTTCTTTGAAGAGGTTGCTACATGACGTCCGTGAATTTACTCCACAAATAATACGTATTACATGCTTTTGGACTCTGAAAATTTTTGTTTGACTTGAAGAGTTACCCCAAAATGTTATACCATATGACATTATGGAATGAAAGTAGGCAAAGTATGCAAGGTTTTTCATTTTTATGTCGCCTATGTCAGCTAACACTCGAATAGCAAATACAGATTTGTTGAGGCGTTTCTGCAGTTAGGATGTATTACATGACGATCAGTTCGGCTTTAGGAAAGGTAAAAGCACCAGATGGCAATTCTAACGTTGCGGTTGATCCCGAATTGCTCTTCAACAGTGGGAAGCAAGAAGGTACTTAAAACATCAATTTAGGCTTGTACTGTGATAGTAACACGCAAAATAACAAGAGGTGCAAGCCGCCTCCACGAAAAACACGACCACACCATAACACCATCGACACCGAATTTTACTGTTGACATTACAGACACCGGCAGATGACGTTCACCGGACATTCGCCATACCCAAAAACTGCCATCGGATCGCCACATTGTGTACCGTGATTTGTCGCTCCACTCAACGTATTTCCACTGTTCAATCGTCCAATGTTTACTCTCCTTACACTAAGCGAGGCGTCGTTTGCCATTTGCCGGCGTGATGCGTGGCTTATGAGCGGCCACTCGACTATGAAATCCAAGTTTTCTCACCTCCCGCCTAACTCTCATAGCACTTGCAGTATATGCCGATGCAGTTTGGAATTCCTGTGTGATGGTCTGAATGTCTGAATAGACGTGTGCCTATTTCACATTACGGCCCTCTTCAATTAAAATGTTCAAATGTGTGTGAGTTCTTAAGGGACTAAACTGCATAGGTCATCGGTCCCTAGGCTTACACACTACTTAAACTAACTTAAACTAACCTATGCTACGAACAACATACACACCCATGCACGAGGGAGGACTCGAACCTCTGGTGGGACGTCTTCAACTGTCGGCGGTCTCTGTCAGTCAGCAGACGAGGTCGGACTCTGCGCTGTTGTGCTGTACGTGTCCCTTCATGTTTCTACTTCACTATCACATCAGAGACAGTGAAGCAAGGGATGGTTAGGAGTGTGGAAATCTCGTGTACAGACATATGACACAAGTGACACCCAATCACCTGAACACGTCCGTGAGTTCCGCGGAGCACCCCATTCCGCTCTTTCATAATGTCAAATGACTACTGAGGTCGCTGATATGGGGTACGTGGCAGTAGGTACCAACAGAATGCAACTAATATGGAAAACGTATGTTTTTGGAGGTGTCTGGGTACTTCTGATCACATAGTTTTTTTTCCTTCGTTTTCCGTTATTCGTTATCAAATTGCAAACCAGTTACAATGAAATGATTAAAACTCTGCAGAATGGAGCACTATGTCTACTTAACAAGGGACATCTGTGGTCGTTCTACGTCACTTTAAGTGTATCCACAGTGCGGTAGACCATGGCTGAAAGCCAAGTAATCACACTGGTAAATGATGCAACAGGACTTCCAGCTTCGCAATCATATCTTTCCCACGTTACTTTAACATAGCAATTTTTTTCAGTGTCGAAAGTTGGTTGTGGATGACAAAGTGAAGGTGGATGAGGAAATATCGATCATCATAAGAGATTTTTAGCTTTTCAATTTGGAAGCAAACAAAATAAAAAAAAAATCTATCACAGCCGCTTTTACAGCGCGTAGAAAGCTATAGTTATCTGTCACCTTCAGTGACTAATGCTTCAATAACTTCGATCATCGACTGTACAGAAGATTGAAATATTACAGACAGGGGTATCAGAACTGAAAGATCTTCGTAAGAAAAATAAAAAAGGGTATCAAAACAAATACCAATTCACTCACACAAATAGGTCACAGATATCACAAAAAGTTCATTCGAAAGTTAGCACTAACATTCGATCTTTGGTATTGACATCCGACAGTCGGCAACACAAACCAAAAAATAGCACCGAAGCAAGTGTTCAGTTGCTAGCGCTGTGGAGTGTGGAAAAAAACCCAAATGGCTGTTATAAGAAGTCTTACGTCGTCTCGTTGTCTCTGTGGAGCTGTAGCAAGGGAAGCAAGGAGAGATGTTTAGTGGCCGGTACCCTCTTTCTATAACACAAACTGCACGCAATTATAAACTGGTTTCTTTATTCATAAGAATGGAAACTTTACTTAACTTTAGATATCCGTTGTGGTATAAGCCCTTCTGTATATTCCACGTTAGCCTCACTGCTGGTGAAGTAAAAAGTCCGCTGTGTACACTATTATGGTTGCTACCTGTATGCGATTCGTGTCTCTGAGGTAGCGGCGGTGACTGCGACACCGACTCGCTGTCTCGTGGATGACAAACTCGAACTCATTGGAACTAAGTAGCTGACCAGCCGGTCCGCTGAGGCTATCTAAATACTGGTGGCTGGGAGGGCGTTGTCAGCGCGTTTCCTGTGAGTCTGTTTTTGGCCTCTGTCGATGTGCTTTTAACCCCTATGCTGCATGGTGTGCTAGAAGAAGGAGAACACCGCCAGAAATGGAACAAAAACACAACATTTAGAACATCATCCACTGAACCTGTGAACACAATTTGAAATACTACTACGTCATAGAAAAGATGGCCACCATAACTATTTATAGCCTATACAGGATGGTCCATTGATCGTGACTGGGCCATATACCAAACGAAATAAGCGTTAAACGAAAAACCTACAAAGAACGAAACTTGTCTAACTTGAAGGGGGAAACCAGATGGCGCTATGGTTGGCCCTCTAGATGGCGCTGCCATAGGTCAAACGGGTATCAACTGCGTTTTTTAAAATAGGAACCCCCATTTTTTATTACATTTTCGTGTAGTAAATAATGAAATATGAATGTTTTAGTTGGACCACTTTTTTCTCTTTGTGATAGTTGGGGCTGTAACAGTCACAACCATTGGGCTAACAATTTTAGACTAACAGTTGGTAACAGGTAGGTTTTTTAAATTAAAATGCAGAACGTAGGTTCGTTTGAACGTTTTATTTCGGTTGTTCCAATGCGACACATGCACCTTTGTGATCTTATCATTTCTGAGAACGCATGCTGTTACAGCGTAATTACCTGTAAATACCACATTAATGCAATAAATGCTCAAAATGATGTCCATCAACCTCAATGCATTTGGCCATACGTGTAACGACATTCCTCTCAACAGCGAGTAGTTCGCCTTCCGCAATGTTCGCACATGCATTGACAATGCGCTGACACACGTTGTCATGCGTTGTCGGTGGATCACGATAGCAAATGTCCTTCAACTCTCCCCACAAAAAGAAATCCGGGGACGTCAAATTCGGTGAACGTGCAAGCCATGGTATGGTGCTTCGACGATCAATCCACCTGGCGTGAAATATGCTGTTCAATACTGCTTCAACCGCACAAGAGCTATGTGCCGGACATCCATCATGTTGGAAGTACATCGCCATTCTGTCATGCAGTGAAACATCTTGTATTAATGTCGGTAAAACATTACGTAGGAAATCAGCATACATTGCACCATTTAGACCGACATCGATAAAATGGGGTCCAAATATCCTTCCTCCCACAATTCCGCACCATACATTAACCCGCCAACGTCGCTGATGGCCCAATTGTGGATTTTACGTTGTCTAATGGTGCATATTATGCCGTTTTACGTTACCGCTGTTGGTGATGACGCTTCGTAGCTAAATAGAACGCGTCAAAAAATCTGTCATCGTCCCGTAATTTCTCTTGTGCCCAGTGGCAGAACAGTACACGACGTTCAGAGTCGTTGCCTTACAATTCCTGGTGCATAGAAATATGGTACGGGTGCAATCGATGTTGATGTAGCATTCTCAACACCGACGTTTTTGAGATTCCCGATTCTCGCGCAATTGGTCTGCTACTGATGTGCGGATTAGCCGCGACAGCAGCTAAAACACCTACGTGGGCATCATCATTTGTTGCAGGTCGTGGTTGACGTTTCACATGTGGCTGAACGTTTCCTGTTTCCTTAAATAACGTAACTTTCCGGCGAACGGTCCGGACACTTGGATGATTTTGTGCAGGATACCGAGCAGCATACATAGCACACGTCCGTTGGGCATTTTGATCACAATAGCCATACATCAACAAGATATCGACCTTGTCCGCAATTGGGAAACGGCCCATTTTAACACGGGTAATATATCACGAAGCAAATACCGTTCGCACTGATGGAATGATACGCGATACCATGTACTTTACTTTTGTGACTATTACAGCGCCATCTATCACAAAGCTAAAAAAGTGGTCCGACTAAAAGATTCATATTTCTTTACGTACTACACGAATATGTAATAAAAATGGGGGTTCCTATTTAAAAAAAAAAACGCAGTTCATATCCATTTGACCTATGGCAACGCCATCCAGCGGGCCAACCATAGCACCATCTGGTTTCCCCCTTCAAGCTAGACGAATTTCGTTCTTAGCAGTTTTTTCGTTTGATGCTTATTTCGTGTGATATTTGGCCCGGTCCCTATCAATGGACCACCCTGTATATACATGGTCCCAAAATTTTAATTAAACAATTAAAGTATGTACGTATTCGGGACCACTGAAGATGCCTTGGAAAGAATAAATGCGAAACGCGTATGGCACGAAAATTGTGTTCCATTCAATTGTAATTAGACGGTCCAAAAGTAAAAATTATCAACATACCGTAACATCTTTGTATTTTACAATTATATTCGTTTTTAGCTGGGGCACTTGCCCAGTTAGTGACGTTTCTGAGAGGGGAGGTCTTAGCGTGAGCGATCGTGATCAGCGCTCCGTGGCATGTCATCCCCTGGCTTCACGCCTCGCGGGACTTCCCACAGGTCGCAGTTGCAATGCGGATGCTGTCGAGTTCATTTAAACTCCATCAATTCGCGTTCAAGTACGTCGTGGCAGCAGCCGGCGGCTAATGATACATTCACAACAATATTCCTCTGGTAGCGGAGCCTGTCATCAGCCGGCCGTGGCATGCATTATTCATTTTTGTGAGTGCTTGCTCAGATATCCGGCGGTCACGACGGCGCGCCGCCGCCACCGTGCTGCGGCCCGTCGTAACGTGTGGTTACGTCTTTATTTGTAGAGTGCCGGCTCGGGCGTAATTTGCAGCAGGTGGCACTCAGCGTAAGGCGCGTGACTGTCTAAACTCTGTCATCGGCTTTTTGTTACTCTGCCCGGCCCCCGTCTTTCCGTTCGCAAGATGTAATTTATTATTGAATCAATATTTTTCTAGCAACAGCTCAGGATAAGCGATTCCGAGGGAGGCAGCAGTGATTATGCTCTAGAGACGAGCGTGATTCAGACTCACGTCCGGTCATCCTAGTCTCGAATTATTCAGTTTTCTCGACCAAACCGCGGGAAGCACTTGGATAGGTCCGTAACATTTCCAGGTAATTACAGTCAAAACAGCATCAAGGGATCTAGTGGGAGTGGGATCTCGAGTGATGCAGTTCGACTGATAGTAAAGACTTATTGACATACGCACAGGCAGTGTAAAAAGATCGTTGATTCTAAAGCCAGCCACACAGGTTCAGTCCTACATGATCTTCCAGCTGAGGCTCACCTACGAAATTAGACTGTAACATGAGGATCATGAAACTGTACAGGAGTATACCTCCGCTGGCCTTAACTCCACCGGTATGTAGAACTCTGGTCTCCGAGCACAGAACTTCGGCGAGCCTGCATCTTCCAGTCGTCTACATCGTCCGTCATGTTGTACGCAGATGTAAAGTTTCTTTGGAATGTAAGTGGCAAAGAATTGTCTATTTGTCCATGGTTTTGCATACTACGGCAACATTCGACATAACAGGGCGATTTGGTAACAGAAGAAAAGCATTTTCTGTTCGGGTTCGCCGGCCGCGGTTGCCGAGCGGTTCTAGGCGCTTCAGTCCGGAACCACGAGACTGCTACGGTCATAGGTTTGAATCCTGCCCCGGGCATGGATGTGTGTGATGTCCTTAGGTTAGTTAGGCTTAAGTAGTTCTAAGTTCTAGGGGACTGATGACCTCAGATGTTAAGTCCCACAGTGCTCAGAGCTATTTGAACCATTCCTAGTTTGGGTTCCAGTGACATTTCGTGGCAGCTTTGCTGCAGTTAGAAAAGGAACAAATTGAAGTATTTCGTGATGAAAGCATGGTCCAGGTAGGCTGTATCGTTTTTTCTATAGCTTTTTTCTAATTTTCTATGTGATTGGCCAATTTCGACTTTTGGTCATTTTCAAGCACGTACCTCGAGCCTCCAGCTTCATTTTACGTTATAATATATCACTGTTACATGTCGATATGTTGACAATATACTATTGTAGATGGTTCAGTCGGCCAGTAGTCGTAAGATGTATTCCTGTCTTCAGATTCTAGCGTTGCATTATAATGGAAAATGAACATGGACGCTGATCAAAGGTCTAAGGTGGCAGTCGTATAGGTAATAATAATAATAATAATAATAATAATAATAATAATGAAGAAAAGAACGTGCAACCTTCCTCGACCATGTTTTCATTCACAAAACACGTTGAGGCTGTTAACCCCCACAAAAATAAAATTTTAAAATCTAACCATTTTTGAAAGGCACGCTAAGACATCTGGAGCTCGAAATCCCGGTAGTACAACGAAACGGTATATGAGTGCGGTGCAGACTGTTGAGACAAGTAGCAGTGCGTGCGCAGATAACAAATGACATAGCGACACCAAGTCGAAAATACTGTATAGAGCAGTTTATTGAAAATAAACGCAGTGAATTCTGTTTAGGACAAGTTAATCTCAGACGTCATCATAATATGACGAAACAAAAGGCGTCTAGAAAATTAGAACGGATCTTACTGGGTAAAACCACACTGTATTTTGTGAGGTGGTGCACCACAGTTCGCATGTACAAAAAAAAAAAAAAAAAAACTGTTTATAGATGGCTGTTGTGGTCTGGCGAGCAATGCACTACACACTGGCTCTGTTCAATCCCAGATAGGAACAGAGACTTTTTCTCTTTCCCGTTCCTCCACGACGGTCCCAAGTTCACTCATCTGGGTGTCAAAATTAGTACCGGGGATTGAGTGTAACAGGCTGGCTGGGGTGAGCCCATCTCCTCCACCCCCTCCTAATGTCGTGACGAAATAAAAAGGCTGCTATAGCATTGTGTAAGTATATACATGACTTCTCTTAAAACACACTGCACTTTCCAAAATAATATTGCAAGAACTTACAGGAAAGAAATTGATACATTACAAAATGAGGAACTAGTTTCCTTGAAATTTTAAATTCAAACAAAACTACTTCAAACCGTTCAGTTTCACGAAACTCATACTCCAATTAGGAGAATATTGACGATGATAGTGAAGATATGCCGGGCTTTATGTCCGAGCGGTTCTTGGCGATTCAGTCTGGAACTGCACGACCCCTACGGTCGCAGGTTCGACACTGCCTCGGGCATGGATGTGTGTGATTTCTTGAGGTTAGTTACGTTTAAGTAGTTCTAAGTTCTAGGGGACTGATGACCTCAGATGTTAAGGCCCATAGTGCTCAGAGCAATTTGAACCATAGTGAACACAGAACTAATACAGGCAAGACAAAACAATTTCTTTTAACAATCGGACATTTGAACACGCTTGACTTTTATTGTCCTATTCTGTACACTGTACATATTTTTATTTTTTCTGCGTTTAAAACGAGTTTGTTTTGACAGAATCAAATGGAGTGTCGCTGGAGCGTCTCCTGTTGAGGACATGATGAACCGATAGACTGATATGCTACCTCAGTACTGAGCACGCGTAGCCCTGTGGAAGCGCTCCTCCAAGTTCCAACTGCAGGTGTATTACTCAAGTCACACGCCGGCCAGAATGAATTTAAATCAGCCAGTGCTGTCGAAAGGTAAGATTCGTACCAACCTGTACCTTTTGCAGCCGTTGCTATAACGAATCTCATTATTCCAGCACTTTTGACATCCTGGCTCAGGGACTCTTCTTGCCTGTAACTGTATCCTGCTTACAAAACGCCACAGAGGATCACTTACATACACTGCTAATGCTCCAGTCCTAGAGCAAAGAAAATGGTCCACTGTAAGTAACAGGCAGCTTAAAAATAGTTCGAAGTAAATATAATTTGGGGAGTACCAAAAGTTAGTGATATACGTTCGTTGCTATTCACCATGCACATAAATTACTGGATGACTAACGTCGGAAGCTGCTTGAGGCCGTTGGCGGATGTAGCTGTTGTATACAATCTCCAGAAGACGGTACTGAAATGCAGGTTAACGTACGGAAGATGGTCGTCTTGTGAAGGGACTGGCAGTTGGCTGTTCTCGTAAATGTGTGCTATGTTTTATACATAAACAGGCTAAAAGATCCATTAGTATTTCATTATGCATCTGGCAATAAATCAATAGGAACAACAGTAACAGTAAAATAAACAGTTTCCTATGAAACCATCTAAGCTTCAAAGATCAAGGAGAGGAAAAAAGAAAGAAAGAAACAACTACAGTAGATTTTTTTTCTGACTGCTTTGATACGCCCCGCCACGAATTCCTCTCCTGTGCCAACCTCTTCATTTCAAAGTAGCACTTGCAACCTACATGCTCAACTGTTTGCTGGATATATTCCCATTTCTGTCTTCTCTACACTTTTTCCCCTCTAGAGCTCCCTCTAGTACCATTGAAGTCACTCCCTGATGTCTTAACAGATCTCCTATCATCTTGTCCCTTCCCCGTTTCAGTGTTTTCGACATACTCCTTTCCTCTCCGATTCTGCACAGAATCTCCTCATTCCTTGTATTGTTAGTCCACATAATTTTCAACATTCATCTGTAGCACCTCATCTCAAATGCGTCGACTCTTCTGTCCCGGCTTTCCCACAGTCCATGTTTCACTATCATACAACGCTGTACTCCAGACATACTTTCTCAGAAATTTCTTCCTCAAATTAAGGCCTGTGTTTGATACTAGTAGACTCCTCTTGGCCGGGAATGTCCTTTTTGCCAGTGATAATTGGTTTGATGTCCTCCTTGCCCCGCCAATCATTGGATATTTTGCTTCCTAGGTAGCAAAATTCTTAACTTCATCTACTTCGTGACCATTAATCCTTATTTTAAGTTGCTCGCTATTCTCATTTCTGGTACTATTCATTACTTTGGTCTCTCTTCGATTTATTCTCAATCCATATTCTGTACTTAGAAGATTGTTCATTCCATTCAGCAGATCGTGTAATTGTTCTTCAGTTTCAGTGAGGATAGCATTCTCATCAGCGACTCGTGTCACTGGGTCGTGCGGTAGCGTTCTTGCTTCCCGCGCCCGGGTTCCCGGGTTCGATTCCCGGCGGGGTCAGGGATTTTCTCTGCCTCGTGATGACTGGGTGTTGTGTGATGTCCTTGGGTTAGTTAGGTTCAAGTAGTTCTAAGTTGTAGGGGACTGATGACCATAGATGTTAAGTCCCATAGGGCTCAGAGCCATTTGAACCATTTGAATAGTATCATTGATATCCCTTCACCTTGAATTTTAATTCCACTTGAACTTTCTTTTATTTCGTTCAGTGCTTCTTCAATGTACAGATTGAACAGTAGAGGCCAAAAACTCTATCTGTTCCTTACATCCATTTTAATCCGAGCACTTCGTTTTTGGTCGTCCACTCTTACTATTACCTCTTATCTCTTGCACATATTGTGCTCGTCTCTCCCTACAGCTTACTCCTATTTTTCTCAGAATTTCGGACGTCTTGCATCATTTTACATTGTCGAACGCTTTCTCCATCTCCTATGAACATGTCTTGATTTTTCTTTAGTCTTGTTTCCATTACCAAGCGCTGGGTCAGAATTGGCTCTTCGTGCCTTTGCTTTTTCTGAACCCAAACTGATTGTCATACAGCACATCCTCAGTTTTCTTTTCCATTCTTCTGTACATTATTCTTGTCAGCGTCTTGGGTGCATGAGCTGTTGAGCTGTTAAGCTGTTTGTGCGATGATTGTAGCACTTGTCAGCTCTGGAAGTTTTCAGTATTGTGTGGATGAAATTTTTCCGAAAGTCAGATGGTATGTCACAAGAGTCATATATTCTACACACCAACGGACAATAATCGCTGTGTTGCCACTTCCCCCAATGATTATAGAAAATTCCAGTAAAATGCTATATATTCCTTCTGCCTTATTTGATCTTAAGTCCTCCAAAGCTATTTAAGATTCTGATTCTAATACTGGATCTTATAAATTCACATGAAATGTAGTCCCTTCAGCCTTATTTTATCTCAAGTCGTCCAAGGCTCTTTTAAATTCTGATTCTAATACTGGATCCCGTACCTCTTCTAAATCGACTCCTGTTTCTTCTTGTATCACATTAGACAAATCGTCCCCCTCATGGAGCCTTTCAGTGTGCTCTTTCCATTTATCCGCTTTCTCCTCTGCATTTAACACTGGAATTCCCGTTGTACTTTTAATGTTACCACCCTTGCTTTTAACGTCACCGAAAGTTGTTTTGACTTTACAGTTTGCCGAGTCAGTCCTTCCGAAAATCATTTCTGTTTAGATTTCTTCACATTTTTTACGCAGCCATTTCGTCTTAGCTTCACTACTCTTCCTATTTATTTCACTCCTCAGCGACTTGTATTTCTGTATTACTGAATTTCCATGAGCATTTTTGCATTCCTCCTTTCATCGATCAACTGAAGTATTTCTTCTGTCGCCCAATGGTTTCTTGGCGGTTGCCTTCTTTGTATCTATGTTTTCCCTTTCGACATCTGTGACTGCCCTTTTTAGAAATGTCCATTCGTCTTCAACCGCTCTGCCTACTGAGCTATTCCTTATTGCTGTAGTTGTAGCCTTAGAGAACTCCAAGCGTATCTCGTCATTCCTTAGTATTCCGTATCACCCATCTTTGTATATTGATTCTTCCTGACTAATGTCTTAAACTTCAGCCCACTCTTCATCGCTACTACATTGTTATCTGAGTCCACATCTGCTCCTGGGTACGTCTTACAATCCTGTATCTGACTTAGGAATCTCTGTCTAACCATGATGTAATATGAAATCTTCCCATATCACCTGGGGTTTTCCAAGTATACCTCCGCCTCTTGTGATTCTTGAGCAGAGTATTCGGTATTAGAACCTGAAATTTATTACAGAAGTTAGTCTTCGTTCTCTCTCAGTCCTTGTCACGAGCCCATAAGCGCCTTGCCACGGTTCGCACTGCTACCCCCGTCGGAGGTTCGAGTCCTCCTTCGGGCATGGCTGTATGTGTTGCCCTTAACGTAAGTTAGTTTAAGTTAGATTAAGTAGTGTGTAAGCATAGGCACCGATGATCTCAGCAGTCTGGTCGCATAGGAACTTGCTACCACCACCACCACCAAGCCAATGTTCTCCTGTAACCTGTTCCTTCCCCTACAAGTGCATTCCAGTCCTCCATGACTATTAGATTTTCGTCGCCCTTTACGTACTGTATTACTCTCTCAATAACTTCATATACTTTCTCTACCTCTTCATCTTCAGCTTTTTAGCATGATGAATATCTACTCTCTATTCAGTATCTTGTCATGTTCTTCGCAACATGTCGTCTGTCACTGTCTTAACGTAGGAGTATTGTACACGGGGCTCTTTACGAACCCTCACAGGTAGAAACCCAGCGGGGTAATCTCGGTGGGACGTGGTGGCCAGCAACCTAGCGACTGGAAAATCTTGCATCTAGGAGCTTGCGAATAGCCATAAACAAATGCGGAGGGGCAACATTTTGTTGTAATAATGCTGGTTCGCAGACCTTGAGGTTATACAGATTGCTGTAACATATCCAGATACATCGCATCATTCGTTGTGTTCTCTGCAAAGAACAACGCTCCAACAATCCCGTTGTGCCTTAACCCACACCAGACTTTCAGTTTAGGACTACCACCAACATGTTCAGTGATACCGTGCTGATGATCTGAGATTGAAATCCGAACGTTACGGTTATTAACCGTTTCCGAAACATGAAAGCTTGCCTCCACTGAGAATAATTATCTTCCCAGAAAGCTGGCATTCATGCCTAATTGCTGCAGCATATCCATAAGAAATCGTAGCCGCCATGGTCTGTCGTTCAGCATTAGATGGAGAAGAATTTGCGCTTTGGAAGCATACAAACGAAAAGGCTGCTGTACTACACGATACAATGTAGCCCAGGGTATGTTAAGTATGCCTGCCGAAATGAGTTACGTGGGCTTCTGGCAAACGCCTGTCTCATGTCCTCCTCTGTGTCTGGCGAAACACTGTGACATGCACTCCCAGAATGTTTCAGAACACTTCCAGTTGTCAGAAACTTACTATATTCCTTAACTGTATCCAAATTCGGTGAATCACATTCATACAACCTATGATAATTTCTTTGCACAGTGATCAGCGGTTTCGTTTCTCCAAACCACACTAGTGCTTGTGCGCGCTGCTGTGGAGTCGCTATTTTCACATCATACTACACTCTGGTGACCACAGTTGGCATGACTGATGCGGGAACATAATTCTGTCAGATTCTCTAACGTATGGTGCACTTTTATTTTCATATCTACTGTTTTTTTCCTGTGCCTTTGAAACGTGAGAGGTTCGAAAGGTAACTCGAATAACTTTCGAGGCTACGTATGATGATTATGAAATTTCTGCTAACTACCCCGGGTGGATTCATCCAAAGATATTCATCCACCATTCATCGTTTCCTACATTTATCGACTCTGTACCACTGGTCACTCCAAAAGTCGCAGTAACAGCAGGTACTGGTGTACTGAAGAGTGCGCCCTCACTAGGTAATGGTATATCTGCTCTCTTTTGCACTGAAGCGCATTTTACTGGATCGAACTACGCTGGACACTTACATGGCCATTCGTTACGAGATGAACGAGACCAAACGACTCAAACGACTTACATTCATTCCGGTCATGCTAATAACTTCCTGTCATCATTGTTTTATGTGTCGCTGGGTACCACATACGTTCCCATCTATTAAACACTATTTTATTCCTCTCTACTAAACCAATTTACAATTGAAAGAATGATGCTTTGAGGAGAATTTTATTTTTGCAATTCTATACTACGATAAAATTGCAAACATAGAAACTATTTCAGAAAATAGATACTTTTTACCACTTCACGCCTTGTTGGGCGTGAGGCATCGATGGAGCACCTGACGAAGAGAAGATGGAGATTGGTACATTTGAAACGTCCCCTTTGAACAATTATACAAGACTGTGCTTAACCTGACACACAATACTTTTTAGCGCAACGCAATCTGACTTTCAAAATTCCCTACAAAAGAATGGCCCTGACTAACATTAAACTATACCTTTCACAAATCACTTACCTCACAAAAATCTTCGCTGCTCAAGCTACTGCAATACAGCGAGTGCCACTACTGCCAGCTAAATAAAAGATTCAAACTACGGAAGGCACTAACTACTGATAGGGATAGTTAGCAAATGAAAGATATTAATAGAGAACAAACAATGTATTTACCTTGATATCATCATATATAAATATAGCAGTTCATGACAAATTTCAAAACTCCGCCATCTCTCTCCCCACATCCACCACTGCTGGCGGCTCACCTCCAACTGCGCAACGCTACGCGCTGTTCACAGCCAGCTGCCTAACACTACAATGGCGAGTATTACAACAATGCAAAGCAGCCACAGACTGCACACAGCACAGCCAGTGATTTTCATTTTCATACAGAGAGCGCTACGTGGCGGTGGCGTTACCAATATAAGAACCTAAACAGCCTACTTACATAAAGAAAACATAGACAGCCTACTTACATAGCCCCCATACTCCCCACAAAAAATTTTTACAAATGGTGTTGGGCACGGGCCAATACAGATTTGACAAAAATTTTTCACAATTACAATAACAAAGAAATCAAATGCACACACTTATTGATACAATGTTGGTCAAAAGCTAAAATTTTCTCACAGTCTATAAAGACAGTCCTGATTCATCACAGTAAAATTACAGTGTTTTTCTTTTTTTTCAAAGTCTGAACAGTAAAAGAGAATGCACACAGAAGTAGTGGATTTCCATGCAGTCTTGAAGAAGTAGTGTCCTTCCATCAGAAAAACAGTGCTGACTCTTGACATGCTGACAGGTAATGGGCCACAACATAGCAAACCCACAGCAGAGTCATTCGACGTTTTGAAGAACATTGGTAGGTAGGTCATCACAGAGTAGACCCACTGCAGTCCTGGTAGAGATTACGGTATTGGTGGGCCACCAGAGGTGCCGACCCACTGCAGTCCTTGTAGAAATAATGGTATTGATGGATCATCAAAGATGTAGACCCACTATAGTCCTTGAAGAGACAGCCAGCAGCCATCTGTTGCGACTGTGCAGGTGCACAATCACCATCGAAGAGTCTTGCGGAGAACATAGCAAGTCCATAAACCACCACTTGTGCACTCACAAAGTTTTTGGAATTGTCCTTAGAACCAGCAATGCTGTTATCCAGTCCCTTGCTGAATTAGTAACACACATGCAAACACTAACAGTCCCAACTTCTCACATATTGTCCATATACTATGACCAACAGAAACGTGTGCAGTGAAATGTAACTTACAAGTTAATAATATCATGAACTGGTGACAATTACAATTTTATAACATAAGAATACAATTACAAAGGTACAAAATACATCATTAAAAACCTAATAATACAGATAACATTTGTAGTAATATGGGCTTTACAAAAGAATCGAAATAACATATACATCAGTGTTACAGGAATTATGACATTAGTAAATACATAAAAGATCAGAATAACTTTTGAAACATCAATTTCACACATGAGCATTAAAACAAAACAGAATAAATCCTGTGTAAGCATATTTATAAGGTAAATAACATATTATTAATGCCAATTATATTCGACGATAACAGTATTCCTCATCATAGTGAATGTAGCTTAATATTAAAAGAAGAAAAAATTCTATGAAACTACACAGAGACAGGAAGAAAACAAATACAAAAGGGTACACAAACATATAGTGGGATAACACAAAAAAGGGAAAGGACAGGGTTTGTTTTACTGCAGTATTTTGCATGGAGATCTCCCTTTGTTCATCATTATTCCCAAAAAGTCCTATCTAAGCCTGCTTCTGTAGTTTGTTCACATCCTCTGTCAATAATAGTTTTTCTCCACTGTACAGTATCCTATTTCTTATAAATTTATAATAGTTAGTTTCTTATATAGTCTACCCCCTCTTAAGCTAACTTAAATCTACTGAGCTCAGATGCTAAACTAAGGGACGAGGCAATGCAGCAGCACATAAAACAATTAATATAAACAGCAATAAAAAGAAATGGAAAATCGCAAAGCAAGCTACAGTAAACCTAAATTACCAAGCAATTCAACATTACAACTAATATGAGGTAATGCGCAGCAAACAAAAAAATAAATCTGGCTTAGCAGAGTAACACAAATTAAAGTTCAGTAGCACTATGCCTGGCAAACAGCAGCTTATATCTAAACATGACATAGCTCAAGCAAAAAGAATATTACAGTAAAAACAACAATGCAGATAAGGGAAATGTATATTCACATCTTAATATCTATGTAATTAAAGTGGTGCACCACAACAACTTATTGTAAAAGAAATATTACCATGTACCTGAAAAGAATATTATGTATGCAGTTACTGTTACTAATCCCTTCTTATTGTTCTTTCCTTTCCATGTGCTCCTTTTTTGAAGAATGTGGATCACAAAATTATTATTTAATAGATCTGTTGACAGAAAGTGTTCACATTAGCAAATGCATTTAATTTTATTTTATGAAACCAATGCTGCAACACAGCTGGAAAACAGATGTCAAATGAAATAAGCAATTATGCAAACCAAAGCATAAAAATATCATTCAATAGTCATGTGGCATTTCGTAAGTCAGTAGCTCTCAACTCTCGTAGAAAGACACTTGTCATAATCAGGTGTGCAGATGTACAAATATTTCCCATCAATTCATAAGCATTTCAGTAATTAGCACAAAGTACGAGTAACCATATGTTTTCAGGTAATGAGCGTGTAATATTTGCGATGCTTTCTACAAAGGAACGTCAATAGCCAGGATAATGGCCTCTCTTTTTTTTTTTACCTGTGCCGCTGAAAGGCTAATGGCTTTTTTTCGGGCGGCTGTCGCCCAGGTGGGTGCCCGCGACGCATTACGTGCAGGTGGTCACTTAACTTTCTTACGGAAATATTTACGACAGCAGTTTCCGCTACAGTGACAGTCTCACATAAAAATATTTCACAGGTCAAGAATTAGCGTTGCAAATCTGTAGAAAGAAAATCCTATAAATATAAGTGTCCAAATAAAATATTCGTCAGCATTGTGATACAGTCACGCATTTACGCACATTTCATAACTCTTAAAGTACGATTCTTGGTTTCCAACATCCTGTTTCACAAGTCAAGAGTCCCTACCCACTATTCATTACTCCTTACCTTATTACACATATAGGTATCCATCGACACTCGTCAATATTTCGTCATTATAAATATGAAGCGTAATCAAATAACTCACATAGCCTCAGCCTATTAATCATAAACATACCTCAGCAGCATAATACACATCGTCGTCGTAAAAATAACATCATAACACCTCAGTCAAATCTCAAAATCGTCGTAGCTTCCTCCAATAATTAAAAAAATTCTCTGCTCATGTCAAAAGTGTCATCTGCCTCAAACGTACTTTAAAAATCATGAATCCATACCAAATACATCATTCAAAGCTCTCATAGTATCACAATGGTTCCAAAAAAAATATGAACAGTTTACAAAGTACAGACAAAATACAATTTCATAAGTGTGACGTTATCCAACTGTGTATTGCGTAAACATGTGTCACTGATGTAGTAAAAAAATGTTTATCTCTCAGTTAAATGATCAGATAGCTGTGTAATTTGTGTGTTAGAGAAATATGGTACCGATGTGTAAAGTTGTATAAGCAAATACCATATTAGCTAGGGTTCCTTGTGGTTGCCACACACATGGTACACAAAGTAAGCGTGTACCCCCCTGAGGATTAATGTAATTATACCCTCAGGTGTTACAGATTACAGCAATGGAATGAAATGTATCACGGAAAACTTTCTTTGTAATTCAAAAATCTTCAAAAATAAATGTTTTAAGTACAAAATTAATCACTCAAATACGTGTACTGTAGCGCTAAATGTGCGTCTTGTTGCAACATAATCTGTGTGGAAGTGTCGTAGTTATCGTCCTCCGAAAGCTAAGTTCTGCAGAAGTCAATGTACTTACCTCATAATACACAAAAGTGAAATGCTTTGCGTATAAATGTCTTAGTTATTACGCTTATTGCCGTGATGAAGAAAGTACTCTACTGTAACGTATTGTTATGCTACGGAAAAGGCAGTCTCATTGTAGCTATACTACAAAAGTTACTACTAAAACCTGTTTTACTTTCCAGAATAAAACAGAAAACTGTGCAGATATAAAACAGAAACACCGCAAAAGCAACATTGTAAATTTTCACTCATTAGTAGCGTCGTGATAAAACCGTGTAGTTGTCACATAAACTAACCACTGTGTCGTCTGGTATCTCACAGAAAGTACTTTAAACCCAGAATGTATTTTCAAGTAAACCAAAATGTTGCATTAAAATCTCATTAGCAGTACTGGTAAATGTTCTAGGTATGTACGCCTTATAGTCGTTCCATAATCGTGCAACTAACAAGCAAGGATGTACAAATACAACACTGTGTCGTCTGTTCACTATAACAATGCATTCGTAATTTCTGTTTAAAAATGTTCCCTAGGTTCTAGACTGGATATTTAACTTCAAACATAGTTGTATGTTAACAGTTTCTTAAGTCTGACACAGCATACTAGTAATGTAAAGTGAAAAGTTATATGGCAAAGACAAAGTTAAAAAGCAGATTATCTTTCAATAAACGGTTTTACATGTGAAATGTGGTGTAAACCTTTACTCTTCCTAGTACGCAGAGTTTCAACTTCAACGCAATTATCATGTGGTATACGTCGGATTCTGTAAGGTCCATTGTAAACTAGAAAGAATTTGTGACTCAAGTGTTTCTTCTTATGTGACAATGAATGAGCTTTAATGAGAACTTTCTGTCCAATATACAATTTCTTTGCATTTGCTTTACCGTGTAGTTTTCTCCTTTTGTCAGCTGCAGATTTTATATTTTTAAGAGCCAAATCAATTATGTCTTTGTGTCGAAGTTTACGTGTATTTGGGAAAGGTACAAGCTCTCTGATTCTGTTCAGTGGTTCTTCATTCATTAGTACAAGAGTAGGTGGTAAAGCAGTGGAATCATGAGGCATTTCATTCAGCACATTTTGAAATAAGTGTAAATATCTGTCCCAATGCTGATGCTTTCTGTGACAATAAAGTCTGCAAAGCTTATTGATTTCTTTCATAATCCGTTCAGACGGGTTACAATGTGGTGAGTACAATGAAATAAAAACAGGTTTGATTTTATGATTCCGAAGCATGCGTGACCAAACAGCTGATCTGAATTGAGGTCCGTTATCTGAAATGACTTTGCTAACGTGTCCAACTTCACGTAAGAAATTTTTAACAAAGGCGTTGGATACAGATCGTCCAGTGGCTTTACGTAACGGAGTGAAAGAAACAAATTTTGAAGTAAGTTCAACAGCGACTAAAACGTACGAAAATCCATTAGATGTTCTGACAAGCGGTCCCAAGAGATCAACAGCAGCAAATTCTTTTAATTTAGAAGGAATAATAGGAAATAACGGAGCACGATGTGAGACAGTAGATGGTTTCGCCTTTTGACAAAGTTTACAAATAGACAAGACTCTTCGAATTCTCTTTTCCATATTGTTAAAATAACAAGTCGTTCGAAGAATATGATAACATTTTCGTGGACCAAAATGTGCGTAGCTGAAATGAATGTACCAAATGAGCTTATTAACAAAATCGTCTGGAATGCAAAGTACCCATAGCTTGTCATCAACAGTGCAGCGTTTGAACAGTATGTTGTTTCTAACCAGGTAATAATGCCGAATCCGTGTGTGTGTCTTTTCATGCCATTTGCTCTTGATGTCTTTCCAAATCGGATCTTTATCTTGTTCATGAGCAATGTCCTTTAAAGATGTGGTGATGAAGTTTTCAAAGGCGACTTTCTGAATGTAAAGAATACTGAAATTTTTCTCGAGGTTGCCTTCTGTGTTACTTTTCTCAAGCCCAGCCGGTGCGCGTGACAGTGCGTCCGCAACAATGTTCTCCTTGCCGGGAATGTAGACTATTGTGAAGCGGAATTCTTGCAGAAACAATGCCCAACGTTTTAACCTGTCATGATTTAATTTTGAAGACATAAGAAATTGTAATGCACGATGATCGCTGTATACTTTTACGTGCTTACCAGAAAGAAAGAAACGGAATTTGTTAAATGCCCAAACGATAGCCAAAGCTTCTAATTCAGTAACGGAATAATTTTTTTCAGATTTTGTTAGCACTCGGCTAGCAGAAGCAATGGTTTTCTGAACGGTAGTGTCATTTTCTATGGCTTCTTGAAATAAATGGGCACCAAGACCGACTTTAGAAGAATCCGTGCTAAGGCAGAAATCTTGTGACAGATCTGGATGAGCTAGTATTGGCGCATTAAGTAGCGATTCTTTCAAAGAATTGAATTCCAACTGTGCTTGTTCGTCCCAGTTCCAAATAGTATTTTTTCCAGTGAGAGAACAAAGTTTTGGTGTAACAAGAATTTGCATATTCAGAAAACGACGGTAAAAATTTACGAGACCTAGAAAACTGCGGACTTGTCTTTTTGTAGATGGAACTGGAATGGCTCTAATTGCTTCTAACTTTTCAGGATCCGGCTGAATGCCTTCAGAAGAAATAATATGTCCCAAAAACTTCACTTTTGTCCTACCGAATTCAGACTTTTCCAAGTTAACTGTAATTCCAGATTCTGCAAAAATATGTAACACGCTGTTGAGGATGCGATTGTGTTGTTCCCATGAGGCTTCTGCTATCAGAATATCGTCTACATATAAGGTGATGTGACGTTTTAAGAATTCAGGTAATATGGAATTTAGCCCGCGAATGAATGCTGCTGAAGAAATGTTCAAACCAAAAGGAAGTTTCCGAAACTGATAACAAACGCCGAAACAAAGGAAAGCTGTGTATTTTCTACATTCTGGATGAAGTTCGATCTGATAAAAGCTGGATCTGAGATCAATGGAAGACAACACTTTTACACCATTAAAATTTTGAAGAAGTTCTTCCATCGTCTGCGGCCTGTCTGTTTCAGGAATAATGATAGTATTGATTTGTCTCGAATCTAAGACAAGCCTGATCGATCCATTTTTCTTCTCAACAACATGTAACGGATTGTTGTATGAGCTTACTGCAGGCTCAATAATGCCCTCGTCAAGCATAGATTGTATTTCTGTTCTAACACGGTCCCTATAATGTGCTGGAATTACGTATGGTCTAACACAAAATTTAGTATGCTCACGAACAAGAAATTGGTATTGAAATCCCTTGATTGTTCCTGTTTTGTGAGTAAAACCTGTGGAATGTGCTTGTAAAATCTCAAAAAGGTCCTGCCTATCAGTTTCATTACAATTCTCAATTGTTTGAATTTTATTCTGAATTAATTTATTAGTGTCAAATGCGCCGTCGATATCATCCCTGTCAGTACTTGCAGAATGATTGTTAGCGTCAAGTTCCGTCGAAAATTCCGAACTGTTGTCTAACAGGAGGTAAAGCCGATTAATTTCTCCGTCATGGTCTGAGAGCCAATCTTCAAATTTCAAAGCTACTGACTTACCTTCTTTTTCTAAAGTTATTTCAGCATCGTGAAAGTTTAAGATTGCTTTGTATTCATTCAAAAAGTCTACTCCCAGTATAATTTCCGTCGACAATAATGGAACAATAAGAAAGTTCATAGAGAAGCTGTGGCTTTGACAAAAGAATTCTAAGTTGGTTTGTTGGCGTACATCTACACTTTTTCCAAAGATTGCACCTTGTAATTTAATCTTACGTAACGGAAGTGTGGGGCAATCGTTCGATTTGTTGCATTTGCTAAAGGCTGTTTCACTGATTACTGAAATGGGACTGCCAGAGAATGCAATGTTGTTATGTTTTACGTCGTGTTCTTGGAGTAAGATGTCCCTAATGTCTTCCATTTTTATGTAATTACTAGCTACGGCAGCTGCGTCGTCAGTTTCATAAGTACGTTTTGTGGCAGCCAGCGGTGTGAGTCATTGCCTATGGTCTCTTTGTTGGCGCGCGTCGTTATTGGGGTTTGGAGACCTAACTACTACAAATTCACTCTGACGAGAAGGCCCTGCCCTGTTTGAATCCCGCCAGTTCTGATGCAATTCAGGTCTGTCGTTACGAATATATCGTCTGTCGTCATGTCGGTAGTTCCTGTAGTTTCTTTCTTGTCGGTTAAGTGGTGGAGAATTTCTCCCTGAATCGTACCTGCGCGCTGAACTGTTGCGTCTAAAGTTATTCTGTCTCCCTTGATAATAATTGTTTTGGTTCCCATATTGTCTGTTTCTAATGTAATCTCTGTCATATTCTTTACTACGGAATTGCGATCTTTCTCTGTAACTATTATTGCTCTGCCAACGGTTGTCATACGGGTGGTGTCTGTTTTGGTCACGATTTACGTTGTAAGAATAGGCTTGTCGTGGCCAGTTATTGTTTCTGTTGTCACGGAATTGTGACGGATGTGACCTGTAGTGATTGTTTTCCGGTTTTCGCATCCCGCAACTGTCTGTGTCAATTTCTAATTCTTGTAGAGGTCCCTGAAAAGCTTCAATGTCATCTTTGCAACGTCCTGCCAAAATAATGTGTCGTAAATGTTCAGGTAATTTCATTAAGCAAATGCGGATGAGTTCTGAAGGGCTGTATGGGTTTGACAGGTACTGATTCTTATGCAACATGTCTTCAAAATATTTCATAAGACTGAAAAATTCAGATTGTTCGAAACGTTTCATCATTATGATGCCATGTTTTACTCGGTCTTGTGTGGCTTGAGACCAATATTCTGAGAGGAAGGCATGGTAAAATTCTCCTTCACTGTGGCAATCGTGAATGACCGATCGCATTCTTACAGCTGGTTCATTCTCTAAGTAGCCACACATAAATTCTAATCTGTGTTCTAACGACCAGTTGGGAGGAAAACAATGACAGAATTGATGGAGCCATGCTTGTGGATGAATGTCGTTGCCAGAATTCTTAAATGTTTTGAATTTGCGTGTAGTAATGAACAGCTTATAGTCAAAATCGTCAAGTCGGCGAGTCGCATGTCGGTCATTGTTACTTCGTTTCGGCGGTTCCATCTCAAAACCCAATGCGCCTTGCCAATATCTTTCATAATTTCCGAAGTGTCCTGTGTTATTATTTTGTGGTTGTTCCGTATTTCTATGTCCCTCTTCCCGTATTGGAGCGCGATTGTCCTCTGAAATACGTAATTCTTGTATTACCTGCGTCAACTGATCTTGTACTTCCCAGATTTCTCTTTTGTACTGTGTATTAATTTGATTTTGATTTTGTTTGAATTTTCTTATTTGTTCATACTCTTCTGTGTCAGTGAAGGCTACGGGTCTTGTGTCATTCAGATCATCATCTACCTTTGTAGATAAGTTAGTGACCTGATCCGAAAGTTCGGCTACTTTCTCCGATAGTGTACTTATTTCCTCCATGTGTCTTTCTGAACCAATTTTCAGGGTATCTACTGTGTCCTTTAAGTTTTCCTGAGTTCTTGCAAGTTGCGTAACCGAATCGGTAGATGCAACTGAGTCAATTTTAGCTTGCAAGGTCTCATGATTTTCATGAACAATAGTTTGCAGTTCTTTTATGGCTGCTTCGTGATTCTGTAATACATTTTCATGACGCGAAAAAATAGGTTGGAAATGCTCACAAATTTGTGTTTTTACGTCATTACAGACCTTTTGACATTTCGATTCGATGTTATGTAACTCAGTGGTTAAATCTTCACGTGTTTGTTCAAGTGTAGTGTCTAACTTTTGAAGATTTTGTTCCATTGTGTCTAACTTTTTGAGATTTTGTTCCACTGTGTCTAACTTTTTGAGATTTTGTTCCACTGTGTCTAACTTTTTGAGATTTTGTTCCACTGTGTCTAACTTTTTAAGATTTTGTCCCATTTGTCTCTGATTTTGTTCCATTTGTTGCATTAATTGCAATAATAATGTATTAGTGTCTGGAATCTGTTTCTCTACGCTTTTCGGCAGTGCATTTGCACCGGCAACATTCACATTTTGACAAGCAGAAAATGCGTCTTGACTTATTTGAGAAAACGGTGATAACCCAAAACCTGAATCTACAGTATTTGCGAAATTGTGTCCTGCCATTTCGGATTCCTGAGGCGAGCTGTTGCCGACCGATCGATCGATAATGCTTCCCTGTTCACTACCTGTTTCACTGTCTACACCATTGTTTGCAGCCCGCTCCATTTCCCTATGCACAATTACCAAATTACTACTTTGAACATCAGTTAATTCATTACTCGGTGGCGCTAACACACTGCTTTCATTTTCACTGTCATTTCTCAGTTTACTTTGGAGCCTAGTATTACGTTTTTCACACGCCATTATTGTCACAATATTTCACACGACAACACAGAAAAGCACAATTTGAAGAGCAAAAATAAGAGAACACATTAACATAACACTGAAAATAATATCTAGTTAATTGCAGCTGCGAAATACTTGGTGCAAATCTACATGCATGCCACAACTGTTTTACTGTACAACAATGGAAGACTGCAACTACAAAGGAGATTTTCTCTACAATTACGAGCTAGCAATAAACAAAATCTACACTAATTACACAAACTACAACAAAAAATCAGAAGATTCCAGTGAGGTATCCTCGGCTAAGGGTCAACATATGAAACGTCCCCTTTTTAACAAATTATACAAGACTGTGCTTAACCTGACACACAATATTTTTTAGCGCAACGCAATCTGACTTTCAAAATTCCCTACAAAAGAATGGCCCTGACTAACATTAAACTATACCTTTCACAAATCACTTACCTCACAAAAATCTTCGCTGCTCAAGCTACTGCAATACAGCGAGTGCCACTACTGCCAGCTAAATAAAAGATTCAAACTACGGAAGGCACTAACTACTGATAGGGATAGTTAGCAAATGAAAGATATTAATAGAGAACAAACAATGTATTTACCTTGATATCATCATATATAAATATAGCAGTTCATGACAAATTTCAAAACTCCGCCATCTCTCTCCCCACATCCACCACTGATGGCGGCTTACCTCCAACTGCGCAACGCTACGCGCTGTTCACAGCCAGCTGCCTAACACTACAATGGCGAGTATTACAACAATGCAAAGCAGCCACAGACTGCACACAGCACAGCCAGTGATTTTCATTTTCATACAGAGAGCGCTACGTGGCGGTGGCGTTACCAATATAAGAACCTAAACAGCCTACTTACATAAAGAAAACACAGACAGCCTACTTACACATTACACAATTTAACAGTTCCCAATCACTAGTGATACATTAAGCTCATTGTTGCATATTAATTGAGTCTCTATGGAACAACAGACTGGGGAGGGTAAGCACTTCCTTGGTTTGCTTTTAAAGGGAATCTATTACCAAATCATTTACTAACATGAATAATTTAAGTATCTTCATTACGTATGATCATTCTAAAATTAAACATTACTTGTGGTACCTTACACATCTTCCATTTTATTGCTGGAGCTAAGTTTTCGTGGTCCTGTATGCTGCTACATATTCTATTAGTAGCTGACTAACATACTTTCCGCTTTTGTCAGCGATGGCGGGGGATTTTGGAGATCATACCTTGACTACTTTCTTACACCTGCTTATATTTGATGCAGAAGTATTGCTGTTGGCTTTAGTGTGAATTGCTAATTCAATTGTTTTCTCGAGTGTTTCGGAAGAAAATAATAGTAACGTTTTGGAGAAGAATGATTTTAGCTGGATCAGCTGCCTCGATGCCGTTGTGCTGTCTTCTAGACAATGAATGTACATGTAAATGACAACAATTAAAACCTTATTCAAATACTGCGTTACACGAGAGGAGTCACAGAAGATAGAAGATAGTGGATCTACAATCACAAAGTATGAACGAATGTCTCCTTAACTATAAGTGAAAATGGAGAAATCGTTTGAATAGGAAAAACCATACTCGTCATACCTGCCATACCAGAATAAGTAATGGACTCCGTGCAAATTTCTGTCTTACGTGCAGCACTGATCGGAAACCGGCGGCCTAGGAAGAGGTCCCACTCTTCCAACGTTTTGGCGGGCCACAGCGGTGTTACTCCTGAAGTCATGGTGTGGGTAACCATTGGGTATGGCTTCAGATCACGGCTGGTAGTGACTAATGGAAAAATTAAATCGCCGGCCGCTGGTGGCTTTAATGAAATTTGCCAATTTAAATGGAATTTCATTAAAGAATAAAAGTAAACAATCAGTTACCTTTTTTAAATATTTGTTTTTAGTTAATTTGTCTTTCTTTCTTTCTGTATGTACCAACGAACTTTGTTGTAGAACCTCTCATTTACGTGTGGTAATAAAAAATTCATTTACACGGAACTAAGTACATTTAAAATTACGTGAACTCATATTAACTGATTAAGAATATTTAGTTGAGAATTAAATCCTTTACATAATTCGGCCTTGGCACACATTTTCTAAATGCAGTGTTTTTTTTTTTTTAAATATTTACTGAATTCTTTCCCGGCGTTAGCTATGGAACACAAGACTGTCTCTATTAGCAGAAAACGGTTAAATATTGCCAAGCCGACGTTTAATTATCGCTGATAAAACACACATCCCTAGACATTTAAGTTATTTGAAAGAACCAAAATTGTTAAATTTCAACATTAACTATCCGCCTATGAATGCACAAATGTGAACTAATTTAAAATCCGTAAGTCTCAGGATCGCTGTAAAAGAAGAACATTGTCTTAATTCACTGCTAATTTTTATCTGTTCCCGAATTATGGGTCTGGTTAATTTTTCTTAGCGGAACAATTTTTTAAATGTGCCGCCGCTGCAAATCGTTCGGTCGCGGCACAGCCCAGCAACACCGCTAAAAATGCTGAAAATTCTTTAAAGAAATATTATAGATGACATGGGCAAGCCAATTTACATTAATAATACACACTTTTGATGAATTGTAATATATTTAAACCACAACAAATACTCAACTCACATTAGTTTGTAATTTCTCCTCTAATGGCGGCTAAATCTAGCTACAGACAAAAGACGTCTACCCATTCATAAAATGCTTCGTCACAGCTTGCTCTCGCTTTCAGTTCTACAGGGAGACGACCAAAGAATACATAGTACATTGTGCTTTTATACTACTGCAGACTATTAACATTTCTTTGTAATCTCACAACATTATTTTCCTCTGGCTGAATTTCACATCTCTGTTATCGCAGATATTGACACATTTCGCAATTACATTATGAATATAGAAATATTACCATCCTAAATACAGAGAGAATATTACTACGAAATATATTACAATAACAACAAATGTCTTTTACACAAAATTCAATAATATTTTTTGCTAAATAATTACAGTATATACAAATTGCTCAGAGCGGCGTATATGGTACAATTAAATTTTAGTTTATTAATAATGTGAGTTTGCCAGGGAACGTTACATTGCCCCCTGGCAGCATTTGGCAAAGAGTTTCTATACTTTGACACAATGGTGCCAGTAACGTTCTTTACAATTCTGTATTTTTTCATGGAATGGCTCTTTTAATTAGTCCCAGGGTTATATATGTTCAAATTAAATTTTAGTTTATTAATAGTGTGAGTTTGCCAGGGAACGTTACATTGCCTCCTGGCAGCATTTGGCAAAGAGTTTCTATACTTTGACACAATGGTGCCAGTAACGTTCTTTACAATTCTGTGTTTTTTCATGGAGTGGCTCTTTTAATTAGTCCCAGGGTTATATATGTTCATGGCTCCCCCATTTGGGCGAAGGCAGACAGGAAACCTGGGCAAAACTGTGCCGGAGCCCAGCCATCCCAGTTGGTTCATGATTAATCTTGTCTCTTTAACAGTCATTCTTTTGAATTGATTTAACAGTTTGTCATCAACGGTTACATAATATCACAGTCACATACAGTTCAACGATATGCTGCAAGGTCACTTGTCCTAGGAAATATCACTTAGTTTTTTGAAATCATTTAGCACAGCATCACTTTTTATAATGTTCCCACTACCTACGTGTTACAAATCCATCTCCTACACTTGTTAGTGTTCATTTTCTCTTATCAGTTCACAGGTATACATAATAAATGTTCAATGTTTATCAAAAATGGAGTCGAAACTTCCTGGCAGATTAAAACTGTGTGCCCGACCGAGACTCGAACTCGGGACCTTTGCCTTTCGTGGGCAAGTGCTCTACCAACTGAGCTACCGAAGCACGACTCACGCCCGGTACTCACAGCTTTACTTCTGCCAGTACCTCGTCTCCTACCTTCCAAACTTTACAGAAGCTCTCCTGCGAACCTTGCAGAACTAGCACTCCTGAAAGAAAGGATATTGCGGAGACATGGCTTAGCCACAGCCTGGGGGATGTTTCCAGAATGAGATTTTCACTATGCAGCGGAGTGTGCGCTGATATGAAACTTCCTGGCAGATTAAAACTGTGTGCCCGACCGAGACTCGAACTCGGGACCTTTGCCTTTCGCGGGCAAGTGCTCTACCAACTGAGCTACCAAAGCACGACTCACGCCCGGTACTCACAGCTTTACTTCTGCCAGTACCTCGTCTCCTACCTTCCAAACTTTACAGAAGCTCTCCTGCGAACCTTGCAGAACCAGCACTCCTGAAAGAAAGGATATTGCGGAGACATGGCTTAGCCACAGCCGGGGGGATGTTTCCAGAATGAGATTTTCACTCTGCAGCGGAGTGTGCGCTGATATGAAACTTCCTGGCAGATTAAAACTGTGTGCCCGACCGAGACTCGAACTCGGGACCTTTGCCTTTCGCGGGCAAGTGCTCTATCAACTGAGCTACCGAAGCACGACTCGCGCCCGGTACTCACAGCTTTACTTCTGCCAGTACCTCGTCTCCTACCTTCCAAACTTTACAGAAGCTCTCCTGCGAACCTTGCAGAACTAGCACTCCTGAAAGAAAGGATATTGCGGAGACATGGCTTAGCCACAGCCTGGGGGATGTTTCCAGAATGAGATTTTCACTCTGTAGTCTCTGTAGGCTAAAATTGACTTGGACTGTATCAGGCTAGCTCTTTTTTACTGATTGAATCTGCACATGCTTCAATTGAAGCTTCTTTGTGCGTAACTTTGCGATACTTAATTTTGCAATAAGTTTGCCTCCCATGGTGCCCTCGGGTGCATTATTCTCTTTGATAACACTGGTTTGAGAATAAAGTTCTCAGGGTCTCATATTATTGATATTATTCTGGGTTCGAATCTGTCAATCTGACAGCTACACATACATACATATATACATATATAATAGAAAAGATTGTACCAAGAAATATTTCAAGTTTGACACACATATAGAATATTATGCAGTACACAAGCTAATCACTACTAAAATGTTCCTCCTGACTGATCTCTGTCACAATTTAACACTATAAATAATTGCACTAATCAGGTTATCTGTACAGACATTTAGAGCATGTTTAAGCTAACACTAATTAAAAGAAGACATAACACAAATATTCATAAATAAAACAGAAAATCAATCATATTCTTATAACTAAATACTTCTACACTAGTACATTATCTCTACAGATCACACATCATTAATGTTCATTCCTTTTCAAAATAATGGTGTACCTTTTTTACACATAACACATAGGACTATTAGTCATTTACTGTAAGAATATTTTTACATCCTTACGCGGATACAGTCCCCATACTCTCCCTGAATGGGGATCTGCTAAGAGAGAGCTACACTCATGTGGCACACTTACTATTCTAAAAGGTCCATTGTACACCAATTGCCACTTGCTATTCTGTTTCAAGGATGCCGAGGACTTAGGATGATTGCGTAATAGTACCAAGTCCCCAACACTAAGTTTTTGATTATTCGTCACATGTCGATTTTATTTTTCTTTCCTTTTCTGAGCGCACCTGGTAAGGATGCACCCTGCTTTCCTTATCTTCTCTTCCTTAGGCTCAGGAATGACTGGGACCTTAGACAAAGGTGCCAGCCACTCATTCAGAACTCTATTATTATTCATTATAATCTCGTTTGGTGGATACCCCGTAGAAGCATGCGGGGTTGCATTGCGAATTTCCAAAAACTTAGGTATCAGATCTGGCCATCTTGTGTGCTTACATGCAATGTATAACCTGCAAAATTTATTTAACCCTCCAAATGTTCTCTCTACTAAACTTGCTTGTGGGTGAAAACGGGATATTAGTATGTGCTTTATACCTTGTTCATGTAAATAGTTCTTCCAGGTATGACCTGTAAAATATGAAGCATTATCAGATATTATCGCTTCAGGCTTACCCACCTGTGTAAAATATTCTTTCCCTAACCATTTAACTATTCCACGAGCGGTGGCTGATTTAAGGCAGTATATTTTTAAGTATTTAGAGAAAAGGTCATATAC
The DNA here is from genome assembly GCF_021461395.2 of Schistocerca americana. Lineage (NCBI taxonomy): Eukaryota > Metazoa > Arthropoda > Insecta > Orthoptera > Acrididae > Schistocerca > Schistocerca americana. The sequence continues at coordinate 266,034,732 of NC_060123.1, forward strand.
CGCTAAAATGTACTTTAATCCACCCCTGGCTCGAGGGTAGGATCCTGCTATGTCTATAGATACTAACTGAAGTGGCCGCTGAGGCACTATAGGATGCAGCTCAAACCTTGTGGACTTATTTTGAAACTTAGCTTTTTGGCACAGAGGACAAGTCCTGATAATGGTGCGAGTCTGCTGGCTTATTCCTTTAAAGTAACAGAATCTGGATAAAATCCTTATTGTTTTGCCTATCCCAGCGTGACCCCATGCTAAATGCGTGTGCCACACTACAGCTGGGATAGCCTGTTGCGGTATACACACGACTCCATGGTCATTTGACACACCTGTTTTATAATACAGAATATTATCTACTATTTTGAAATTCTGAACACTTTTAAGATTGGTTCCTTCTTTAATTTTGCTAATGATATCTCGCCAAATCGGATCAGTTTCCTGCAATATAGACATATTCTTACACATATGTAAAAAGTCCCTCCTATGTACCTTATCTTGTACTAGGAGTATTCGATATTCCTCCGATTGTTCCAAAATCTTTGACACTGAGGATTGCCCTAATGGGAGCCTCGACAAGGCGCCAGCTACAACATTATCTTGCCCTTTTATGTACATAATCTTAATTTTATATTCCTGCAATGCTAACCTCCATCTTAGCAAGCGGGTGTGGTATAATTTGCAAGACATTAAATAGCTCAGAGCCTGGTGGTCGCTGAACACTTTGAATTCTTTGCCATAAATGTAATAATTGAATTTCTTTACCGCCCAAACCACTGCAAAAGCCTCTAACTCGGTAGCGGAATATGCTCTCTCACAGCTGTTTAGTGTGCGGCTGGCAAATCCGATTACATTGATTGTTGTGGGGTCGTTGCTCCTATCCCACTGAAACAAACAAGCGCCCAGACCGTATGAACACGAAACTGTCGCTATGCAAAAATCCCTTGTCATGTCTGGGTGTCGCAGTATGTTTGCATTCACCAAGGCGTTTTTGATAGCGTCAAATGCGCGTTGACATTCTTCTGTCCATACCCAGTGCGCATTTTTACGTAACAGGCTCAATAACGACTCGTTATTCATTAATTGATTTGAACAAACCGTCTAAAAAAAGATGCAAGACCTATAAACGCTTTGAGTTGTCTCTTAGTTCTCAGGCTAGGAAACCCACGAATTGCGTCAAGTTTTTTGCTGTCAGGTTTGATGCCTTGTGGTGTTATTATGTGACCTAGAAATTTAATCTGATTACGCCCAAATTGGGATTTCTCAAGATTCGCTGTTACTCCCGCTTTCTTAAACCTTTCTAAGACTCTACCCAGTAATTCTACGTGCTCCTCCCAGGTGGCAGTAGCAATCACCAGATCGTCTACATACACTGTTACCCTTTGCAGCAAATCCGGACCTAAAACCGCGTCGAGGGCTGTTATGAAAACTCCTGCACTTACATTTAAGCCAAAAGGTAGTACCCTAAATTTGTAGCTCCTTCCCCCAAATGTAAATGCAGTATATTTCCTCGATTCGGGTGTGAGTAGGATTTGCCAGAATGAACTTTTCATATCAACAGATGTCAAATATTGCACTCCATGGAATTTTTGAATTTGCTCATCTAAGTTTTCCGGATGTGTCCTGACAGGTACAATAATTTCGTTTATGTCTCTCGCATCTAATACTAACCGTACCTGTCCGTCTGTTTTTGCTACCGCCACCAAAGGACTACTATAAGGGGACAAAGACGGTTCTATTATTCCCCACTCGATCAGTTTTCTAATTTCTTTAACTACTATTTCCTTCTTGGACCAAGGAATGGAGTATGAGGCTCGACAGTAGGTTTTGTGAGGTTTCACCTCGATATTGTACTGATATCCCTTAACAATTCCTGGTCGTTCTGAAAATACATCTACATAATTAGATTACAACTGTACCAAATCCTGCTGTTGCATTGAGTTCAAATTTTCGGACTGTGATACTTTGTTCACAAGTGCGTCCACATTTGCTTTTAATTGATCACTTTGTACGTCTGGATAATAGAGATTTTGTCCTAGACAATGATTGTCTAAATGTAGTATCCACTGATTCCTACATTTTATGTTAATAGCATTACAATTAGGCACAGGTACCTCTTCAGATCTGAGCATGGACAATTGTATCCTCCTACCCGCGTTCATCAAACTTAATTTTCCCCGAGAAAGGTCGATTATTGCGTCCCTTTCTCTCAAAAAATCAGGAATGAGCACGCTATGGCTTCTCCCCCTATATACATCTCTACCCGCACTTGGAATTTAATTATTTGTCGCTGTGCACTGATGGCTCCAGAGACTTTACAATTGTTCACAGGAAAAGTCAGCATACGCTTTTCTTTCCCCAGTACTCTGAATAAGTCCATACTCATGACACTGACAGTAGCACCTGTATCTACGATTGCTTGCACATCAATATTGTTAATTTTGATCTCTATTATCGCTTGTACTTTGTCTTTGTGCTCCTTTATGCACGTGGATGGTTCAGTTATTAATTCATGTCCCATCTGTACCCCGTCATTATACCTAAGGATACAGATTCCCGATGTTTTGTTCTGTGTCGGGATGCTCTCACTCCAAACCTCAGCCGACGATGGAGAGCGTATCTCGGCTGAATCTAGTTTGTTGGATTATTGCTGGTGGATGGGTGTGGCTGCTCTGTGTCACTGACCTCCACTATGTGTAAGTTGTGTTGCGTCGGCCGTCACGATTGCGCAATTGGCGCATTTTGTGGTGGCGGTCGGTTATTGTCATATCTTTCACTGTTTTGCCGGTCCGGACTGGGCCTCTGGTTCTGTGGCCAAGTTCGGTTTGCATCGTTATAGGTATTACTGTTCCACGGCCCCCTGGCATTTTTCCATCTACTACTGCTTGGTGGGCCTGTTTCATATCGGTCATCAGACCTCCTTTTCCGGTCATTATTCACCGGCGGACTATTGCCGTTCCGGTCTCTACCTCTATTCCCGTTTTGTACATAATCTTGTCTCCTATTGTTACCTCCGCCGTTTCCATTATTTGGTGGAGGCGTGTTTTTTCGAACATTTCTGTAACCGTTTCCGTTACTTCTAGCCTGTTCAGAGGCTGCCTTAACATCCTCCTGAATCAGGTCAATTGAGTCCAGAACAGACAAGAAATGTTCTATGTCGTTCTCCGGTACGTGTATAAGTTTTTCCTTTACGTGTATCGGCAAGTGTGATTTCAAAAGTCTGATTAAATCCCGGGATGAAATCTGCTCGTCCCAGTAACGGGTCTTATTAATGTACTTCTCAAAATATTTTCGCAAATTGCCTAATCGTGGAGAATACGGCTCTGGATTATATACCTCTTTCCGTAATCTCTCCTGAATACATGTTGACCAATATTTGGCCAAGAATGCCTTTTCAAATTGCTCATATGTGTCGCAACTGTCAGCTGCTTCGGTTGCCCATAATGCAGCATCTCCTTGTATGTAAGACATAACGAACTGTATTTTCTGTGTATGACTCCAAATGCTAGGCAAAATGTTTCTAAATCCCTTGATAAACACTACAGGGTGAACAGATTTCTTCTCCGTTGTAAAGATCTGAAACTGTCGGTTTCTAATCAGGCTTTCTTCAATCACTATTTTGGAATGACATTAATTTGTTTCGCTAACATTGGTTGCCTGTTCTGTCTCGCAGTCGCAATTTTTTACTGTTGTATTTATATGCCTATCATTGTTGGACCTGGCTGGCGTGACACACGCCTGTGCGTCGCCGTGCTGCAAGCTGCTTTCCAGCTCTGCAAGACGACGGTTGACATTCCGCTGCCACAGTGGAATGTCAGTGTGTACCGCCTTTTTTGGGTCCTGCACTTCCGCATTGGAGCCCACGTCTTTGGCTTCAATCGCGGCGTGCACCTTCTCATCTATTTTTTTTATAAATTCGTTTTCAATTTTGTACACTTGTTGGGACATTTTGTGCTCAATTACTTGAGTTGTGTCAATTTCTAATTGTTCGATTCTGTTAGCCAGTACACTGATTTCACCCACGATACTGGCGTTAGCCACTTGGATGTTATCTACTCTATCGCTCAGTTCTTGCACCGCTTTGGGTATGGTTTCATAGTTTTGTTTCATACTAACAAACTCATTTTGCATAGCTTCCAAAGATTGCATTAACTGCAAATCTCTCTCATGCTGGCGTCGATCACGCTCTGCTTGTTCATTCATAAACGTAGCTTGGAAATTGAGCATGCGCTCGAACATAACTCTTAATGATTGCACTTCTGACACCTCACCAGTCTCTGGTACGTGTCTAGTGCTTGTGGGTGGCACAGTATTTCTACTATCAACTGAATCACTGGCTGGCAGTTGCAACATTTCTTGCCCTTCTGCCCCCAGATTCTCACATGGTACTTCCTGAATTACGCTACTAACATTACTTTGTGCCCCACTTTCTAACTCGGTATCACTGCTTGCTAACTGTTCTTCATTATCCATGTTGATATCTTTCTGACTACGCCATCTAACCATAGTCAACAAAAGAAACAAAATCTGAACTAAATATCCTAACACTCAGGTTTCACTGACATAATCACACAAGAAATGGTCATTTGTTGAAACACACTTATTATAAACTACAATGACTAACTACTCAAATGTCCTGTTATTTAAAAGAAAAACACTAACAACAAGCACGCCACTAATGATCCGAGAACACTGCACTGAGGCTACTTTACTACCCACAGGACAACTACACTGTAGCTTTACCTTTTGGTGATCTATCTTGGGTGCAGCTGCCCCCTGGCGTTGTTGTAGGTAATTAATTTTTCGATATAATGAGCTCTCTTCTTCAGCTTGCCTCTGGGTATATAGTGTTCTCATGCAAAAATCATATACAGGTATTACCACACAATATTGGTTAGGCAATATATACAATACATAAAATAAAAATTATTGGTTGTTCTACAACAAAGTTCGACTACAATAATTCCGTAGTTATCTCATGGGTATTTTGTGGCCACTGCATATTCGGACCCCACGTTGGGCGCCAATTTAATGAAATTTGCCAATTTAAATGGAATTTAATTAAAGAATAAAAGTAAATAATCAGTTACCTTTTTTAAATTTTTTGTTTTTAGTTAATTTGCCTTTCTTTCTTTCTGTACGTACGAACGAACGTTGTTGTAGAACCTCTCATTTACGTGTGGTAATAAAAAATTCATTTACACGGAACTAAGTACATTTAAAATTACGTGAACTCATATTAACTGATTAAGAATATTTAGTTGAGAATTAAATCCTTTACATAATTCGGCCTTGGCACACATTTTCTAAATGCAGTGGTTTTTATTTTTAAATATTTACTGAATTCTTTCCCGGCGTTAGCTATGCAACACAAGACTGTCTCTATTAGCAGAAAACGGTTAAATATTGCCAAGCCGACGTTTAATTATCACTGATAAAACACACATCCCTAGACATTTAAGTTATTTGAAAGAACCAAAATTGTTAAATTTCAACATTAACTATCCGCCTATGAATGCACAAATGTGAACTAATTTAAAATCCGTAAGTCTCAGGATCGCTGTAAAAGAAGAACATTTTCTTAATTCACTGCTAATTTTTATCTGTTCCCGAATTATGGGTTTGGTTAATTTTTCTTAGCGGAACAATTTTTTAAATGTGCCGCCGCTGCAAATCGATCGGTCGCGGCACAGCCCAGCAACACCGCTAAAAATGCTGAAAATTCTTTAAAGAAATATTATAGATGACATGGGCAAGCTAATTTACATTAATAATACACACTTTTGATAAATTATAATATATTTAAACCACAACAAATACTCAACTCACATTAGTTTGTAATTTCTCCTCTAATGGCGGCTAAATCTAGCTACAGACAAAAGACGTCTACCCATTCATAAAATGCTTCGTCACAGCTTGCTCTCGCTTTCAGCTCTACAGGGAGACGACCAAAGAATACTCAGTACGAGGTGCTTTTATACTACTGCTGACTATTAACATCTCTTTGTAATCATATAACATTATTTTCGTCTGTGGCTGAATTTTACATTTTTGTTATCGCAGATATTGACACATTTCGCAGTTATATTATGAATATAGAAATATTACTGCGAAAAATATTACAATAATAACAAATGTCTTTTACACAAAATTCAATAATATTTTTTGCTAAATACACTCCTGGAAATTGAAATAAGAACACCGTGAATTCATTGTCCCAGGAAGGGGAAACTTTATTGACACATTCCTTGGGTCAGATACATCACATGATCACACTGACAGAACCACAGGCACATAGACACAGGCAACAGAGCATGCACAATGTCGGCACTAGTACAGTGTATATCCACCTTTCGCAGCAATGCAGGCTGCTATTCTCCCATGGAGACGATCGTACAGATGCTGGATGTAGTCCTGTGGAACGGCTTGCCATGCCATTTCCAACTGGCGCCTCAGTTGGACCAGCGTTCGTGCTGGACGTGCAGACCGCGTGAGACGACGCTTCATCCAGTCCCAAACATGCTCAGTGGGGGACAGATCCGGAGATCTTGCTGGCCAGGGTAGTTGACTTACACCTTCTAGAGCACGTTGGGTGGCACGGGATACATGCGGACGTGCATTGTCCTGTTGGAACAGCAAGTTCCCTTGCCGGTCTAGGAATGGTAGAACGATGGGTTCGATGACGGTTTGGATGTACCGTGCACTATTCAGTGTCCCCTCGACGATCACCAGTGGTGTACGGCCAGTGTAGGAGATCGCTCCCCACACCATGATGCCGGGTGTTGGCCCTGTGTGCCTCGGTCGTATGCAGTCCTGATTGTGGCGCTCACCTGCACGGCGCCAAACACGCATACGACCATCATTGCCACCAAGGCAGAAGCGACTCTCATCGCTGAAGACGACACGTCTCCATTCGTCCCTCCATTCACGCCTGTCCCGACACCACTGGAGGCGGGCTGCACGATGTTGGGGCGTGAGCGGAAGACGGCCTAACGGTGTGCGGGACCGTAGCCCAGCTTCATGGAGACGGTTGCGAATGGTCCTCGCCGATACCCCAGGAGCAACAGTGTCCCTAATTTGCTGGGAAGTGGCGGTGCGGTCCCCTACGGCACTGCGTAGGATCCTACGGTCTTGGCGTGCATCCGTGCGTCGCTGCGGTCCGGTCCCAGGTCGACAGGCACGTGCACCTTCCACCGACCACTGGCGACAACATCGATGTACTGTGGAGACCTCACGCCCCACGTGTTGAGCAATTCGGCGGTACGTCCACCCGGCCTCCCCCATGCCCACTATACGCCCTCGCTCAATGTCCGTCAACTGCACATACGGTTCACGTCCACGCTGTCGCGGCATGCTACCAGTGTTAAAGACTGCGATGGAGCTCCGTATGCCACGGCAAACTGGCTGACACTGACGGCGGCGGTGCACAAATGCTGCGCAGCTAGCGCCATTCGACGGCCAACACCGCGGTTCCTGGTGTGTCCGCTGTGCCGTGCGTGTGATCATTGCTTGTACAGCCCTCTCGCAGTGTCCGCAGCAAGTATGGTGGGTCTGACACACCGGTGTCAATGTGTTCTTTTTTCCATTTCCAGGAGTGTAATTACAGTAAATACAAATTGCTCAGAGCGGCGTATATGGTACAATTAAATTTTAGTTTATTAATAGTGTGAGTTTGCCAGGGAACGTTACATGGCCGAGCGGTTCTAGGCGCTTCAGTCTGGAACCGCGCGACCGCAACGGTCGCAGGTTCGAATCCTGCCTCGGGCATGGATGTGTGTGATGTCCTTAGGTTAGTTAGGTTTAAGTAGTTCTCAGTTCTAGGGGACTGATGACCTGAGATGTTAAGTCCTATAGTACTCAGAGCCATTTGAACCCACCAAAAATGAAATAACAACGGTTCGTCACGGACATCCTGCGTCCTCATCTTATCTGACATGCGACAATGAAAAATCCTCGCCTACACATGTCACTTGTTCTATAAACTGTCTGCGAGATGATGAGGTGATTTCGTGGCCAGAAATCTCGGTATATCTGTCCCCAAGAGAGCATATGAGGGACCAGATCGGTCGTCAGCTTCATTCCAGCATCAGTATCTAGTATCTAGAGGACCAGTTGTGGACCAGCTTGGCTCAAAGAAAGACAAAATCACATTGAGAGCCTTCTCAACCAAATTAATGCATACATCCAGACCAGAGGGGGCAGCATCATGCTGAGAAGAGGCTTCGTACATCCAAATTCTTTCTCAGTCTTATTCGATTTTGAATTCACTGCAATAACATCACATACCACCCTCAACCCTTGTAATTTCGTTCCCTTTCCTCCTCTAGATCAATGCCTATTTCCTTCATGTCTAAAGACCCGTCTCCAGTAATCGCACCGGCCGCGTTGGATAAACTGTAAAACATTGGGCTCTTATTAGGGATGCTTGTGGTTCAAATTCTGCTCTCCAGCCATCCTGATATACGTTTCCCACGATTTCCCTAAATCGCTGAAGGTGATTGCCAGGATGGTTCCTCTGAAAGGTTACGTCCGATTTCTTTCCTCAACTTTCCCAGAGTCTCTCTTCCTTCCCCCCTCCAAACACGTCGACGTAATGGGAAATTAATCTCTATTCATCTCTCTTCCCTCCTACCAAAGTCCCAATACAAATGTAATTAAATGACGCAGATATCAACCATATTGCCATATTGCTCCATCCAACCTGTCAATAAAATGCTGTGACAAATGTAGCAAGTGGGACAGTCTATATTTACAGTTTCCATTTGGCCGGATTAACAAATTACAGACCAGCTCCTATCGACGCTTCGGTACAATTGATCGAAACGAGGCCAGCATTGCGAGTGAAAGCAAGAGGACTGCGCAACTGGTCGCGGACCTATCTCTGCTGTATAATACCTGTATCACTGCCAACCTGCCGTGGCCGGTACTTACCGGCGGCTCGCCCCTGTGCTTAGCAACGGTCCGTATAAAATCGAAAAGCGAACCGTGATTCCGGCTGCCTCGGGCACTGCACTGAGCGCCGAAATATTGGAGCAAGTTGGTCCGAAGCTGGTAGTTGCACAGTGCGTTTGTGCCGCGCAGTAGAGCAGCGTCGGAAAGAGAGGAGTGGGGTGGGAGAGAAGGATAGAGAAAGAGAGAGAGAGAGACAGACAGACAGATGGACAGAGCTTGCCGTCAGACACAGCTGAACGGCGGGATTCGTCCTCTCTGTACGTGACAGATGAGCTGAGGGGCGGGGCGCCGGAGATGGCCGATCTGGTGGTGGGTAATAAGGCAGGTGGCCGCGGCGAGGGCGCCCCTGCAAATTGGGAAAGCGTATCGAATTGTTTCTGGGATGAGGGGCTGTCATTAAGAAGAACCGCTCGGCGGGTGCGGCCAGGTGGGTTGCGCAACGGCCGTTCACTCGCTCGCTCGCGAGCCCGCGTGTGACTCACGTAATGCACGCGTTGAGTCATCTCACCTCATCTCGAGGCTCTGCGCCGCGTCAGGGCGGACGGCACTCCGCCTCGAAAATAACACCTTATTAGCCGTCCAGACGGAAGGAGTCCGCCGGAGCGGTGGCAGGTTCGCTGGTCCTCGCACTTCAGTATTTCGGCTGGCGGAAAGGGGTCTCAGTGGATGCTCAGAGTCACCGGTATGAATAAACGGCAAGCCACTTTCTAGGGCCGCTAGAGAAGTGCTTCTTGGTGTTGAGAGGGTCCTCTCCTCAGGTTCCTCAGGTGCTGTGGTCTGCTTGGCAAGAATGTGCTATATGCTAACACGACAGAGGTCTTGCTGACGTCTCGGAATAATGACTAATGCTACATACTACGTCGAAAATTAACTTGGCGAGACCGTGGCTGTACAAAAATACAGATTACTTTTTTCGATAAAGGAAAAACAGCAAAAAACTCACTGTTAAAATAGTTTTGGCTTCTTAAACTCCATCTCCTGCAAAACAGAATTTATGGTTGGTGAGGGTTAAAGTATGCGTGGGGGAAGAATAGACATCAAGTTCCCAGTCTGTAGAGAAGAAGTTATCCATTCTCCCACCAGGCGGTCATACCGTACGTCACCACCTCAGTTCTCTTCTGGAACGTCATGGCACTGGAGGCTTACTGTTCGAGAAAATACAGTAAGTCACTCTTTTATGGTTTCATTGTAAAATTTTTGTAGTTTTTATTGAGTGTTAGGTTAACCTCAATCTGTTTAAAAATTCTGGCTGCTGTAAGCTTCCAGTATCCTCCTTAATCCCTAAGACTTTAGTTCTGTGTGTTATCTGTCGACTACCAAAATAAATAAATAAATAAAAAATTAAAAAAATAAATAGTGCAGTGGGACAAAAGTACACAGGTCTGTTTGGGTTGAAACTCGTAGGGCGTACTTTTACCCATCTAAAAACTGTTACTTCGTAGCCTGTACTTCGACTTGTGTTTTCCCTCCTGGCGTGTTCAAGCTTTATTTTTTCTTTTCTTAAATGCCTCATTACTCACCTTAGAGAACTTGAATTAGTTTTACTTTTCTGTAGTTCTTCTTTCGTTGAGCAGTAGTTATTTCAAACCTATCTACCTCTCAGAAGCACTTAAAATATAATCAGATCTTCCTTAGAGTTGTTTATTTTTCATAAACCGACCGAGAACATCTTCTCCACATCCACTGACATCCGCTGTACCATGAAGCTCTTGACCTTAATGATAATGGGACCTAATTACGAGAAAAATCTTAAAACCAGTTACGACAGCTAGCACCTTGACCAATTTACAAAACTTCGTCACTGGAGTAAGGGCAAACAATAGCACATCACTGCATTTCCCTCCATAAACGTTTTTTCTGCCTCACTCTACTATCATTACGACACTCACTTTTTAAATTCGCCGATAAGTAACGAATTCAGAAGTTGTTTCACAATGAAAATTCTACATAATGTTACTAAGATGTGAAACTACATGTTGCATGCGTAACTGGTAGAACAATTCTCCAAGTTTTTGTAAATATTTAGTAAAATGATGTTGACTTTTACCCCCAATTACTCTATTTCTTTTTCCTGTTTACCTTAGGTTCCTACAAGTAATTTTCGTCATGTGTGGATTTAGATTTTCTTTAACACAAGTATTACACAAGGTTCAAGGTTGCGTTTTTTATTTAAGCCTGAAAACAATAGCATGTGGATTTTAACTTGTTCTGATTGCTCACCTGATTTTGAATGAACTTTGGAAACGACTTTATAGAGTTTGGCTTGCATTTATGCCGTTTCATCTCTTGACCGCGGGTCATCTGCAAAGTGGTCGGTAGAATTTGTACAAAAGAGTTCTTAATTTTGAAAATCCAAGGTGACCTGCGTAAACTCATTTTTACAGTTCATGTAATTTCATGCGAGCGATCAAAACACAATAAAGAAACCACATTTTACAGATTTAAACTTTAATGAGTAATCAACCATGAACTTTGCATAACATTTTCACCGAAATAAATCGAGATCCACAGAAGTTGAAACATAGGTATCGAAACGTATGTCATCATCATCAATGTTCTGCCAAAAACCAGGTCTTCTGCCATCCTCTTCATGTCTGCATAATTTCCTCTTCCCTTTATGTCGTCTGTCATCTTGTATCTGCTTCTTCCTCGCAGTCTTCTCCCACAAACCAACCCTTCCGAAGCATCTGGTAGCAGGCATTCCCTTCTCAATGAACGTCCCAATCAGTTCATTTTCCTTTCTCTTAGAACCTTCAGCAGACATCTTCTCTCACCAACCAATACTCTTTCATTATTCACTCTTTCCATCCAGCTTATTCTCTCCATTCTCCTCCACATCCACATCTCAAATGCTTCTAACATTTTTTCATGCTCTCGTCTCAGCGTCCATGTTTCTGCTCCATGTAGTGCCACACTCCAGACAAAACATTTGTCAAGCCTTTTCCTTAGACCCTTATCCAATTTGCCGTATAAGAGCCTCCTCTTTCTGTTGAATGGCTCCTTCGCTATGACAATTCGAGTTTGCACCTCCTGGAGGCATCTCAAATCTTCAGTTACTGTGCTTCCAAGATATTTAAATGCACTTACTTGGCTAATGGTACATTGTCGTATTTTAATATTGGACAGTCTGCATCTTGTATTGATGGCCATACTTTTTTTTTTTTTTTTTTTGCTGTGTTTATTTGCATCCCACATTCCACACAAGCTTCATTCAGATCTTTCAGCATGTTATTCACTGTTCGCTCACTTTCTGCCACTAATACCATGACATCAGCAAATCTTATACATTCTATTCTCTTTCCACTAATACATATTCCTCTTTTCCCAGCTAAGCCTTTCGCAATAATCTCTTCAAAGTATGCGTTAAACAACAGTGGGGAAAGGCAACAACCTTGTCCAACACGTTGTCCAATGCTGCTTCCTTCTGACATTTCATTTCCAATCCTTATCCTTACTTTATGCTGTAAATAGATATTCTGTATCAGTCGTCTCTCTCGCCAATCCACTCCTTTCCTTTTCAAAATGTGCATCAGTTTGTTCCGCTGAACTCCGTCAAAGCCTTTTCTAAATCTATAAAAACAACACAAGATTTATCTACCTTTTTCCATATATCTTCCCCTTATAGTTCTTAACAGGCCAATAGCATATCTTGTTCCTTTTCCTGTTCTAAATCCGAATTGCTATTCTGCAATCACTCTATCCAGCTTGTCATATAGCCTTCTATTCAACACTCTCTGCAAGACTTCAGCTGCATGAGAAATTAGACTGATGGTTATAAGCTCTTCACAATTTTCAATGTTTCTCTTTGCCTCTATTGGCATCATAACGGTAGAGAAAAAGAGAAATACCTAAAAAATGTGAAGAGCATAGGACCATCAGTCTAATTTCTCATGCAGCTTAAGTCTTGCTGAGAGTGTTGAATAGAAGGCTATATGGGAAGTTGGATAGAGAGATTTCAGAGGAGCAGTTCGGATTTAGAAGAGGAAAAGAAACAAGAGATGCTATTGGGCTGTTAAGAACTACAGGGGAAAGAATATGGAAAAAGGTAGAGAAATCTTTGCGTATGTATGACGATATAAAAAATGAATGCATTGTGTTTTGCTGAACGCGGACTTTAGAAACCCAGATTTAATTAACAAACTAGCAAAAAAGTGAACACTGGATGTAAACCCCAGCAATATGGTTAACAATGCCATGTATTAGGATCAAATAGCGCAGTTACCGGTTTCGATGCAACATATTCATTATCAGACAGCATTTCATTTTAAAATTAGTTAATGGTATACATGCGATGTTGGCTGACGTCTTTGTGGAAGAAGTTACTTGGGGAGCAAACAATGATGCAACAAAAAGGAGTTCCTTACTGTAATTATATCTAGCAATAAAATAAAACAAATTTCTAAAATAAGAGCTGAGCTAGTTTAGTGTTGCTTGCACAGGAAAAACAGAATTTTTTTTAGTATCACTGCTACCTACTTTTGGAGGCGGTCATATTCTGCCGAGCAGCAAAAAATTAAAGCTCTTACTAACTCACAGGTCTCTGATTAACAGCTGTCTATGAACTCTCTGCACTAAAGGTATCACGTCAGTCCAGTTATTTGTAGGACTAAAAAGTTACACAGTTGTTGCGAGGCGCGATATTTCGTATGAAATATCAGCCCTCTTTGATAGACCTCGCCCTGAAATCTAGAAGCCAACAAAGTTATGAATAGCAACGTGCACAAATGTGCAATGTGGCTGCAAAAAGACTTCACTTATTTCATTTTCACTTTGCAAGTGTATAACTGTATCTACATCTCCATCTATACTTCTCAAAACACAGTACGATGCATGGCGGAGGGTACAAATGGCATCTGATTCAGTACTTTTCCAGTCGTGGACGGTATGTGGGATGAAAGACGGTCGGCACTCGTCTGACTAAAACTAAATGTCTCTAATTTTAACATTGGCATCATTAAACGATGTACATGGTGAAAGAGGCAATGTTATTGCTGAATAAAATTAAAGCAATAAGAGCCTTCGGCCGCAAGAATTAAGTCTTTTGACCTGGTTTCGGCAATACTTTGAGTGCCTTCATCAGTAGTAAAACATTCAAATTGGCCTATAACATAAATACAAAAATTATGGGAAAAAGACTTAAATTTTGCAACTGAGAGTTGTTATTGCTTTAATTTTAATTTGTAAACTGTCGCTGACCATGCAGTCATGTTTAAAACTTCGTTCTGAATTTTGTCTAATGGAAGTTTGTGATTGAGTCTTTCTGTCATTCGTCTACGTCAGTACCTCTGCATACCTTCTTACACCATGTGATGGAATGTAACTGACACAACACCACCATTTTCCACACTTCCCTATTCCATTTGATTTGCGAGTAGTGCACCCCTTTGAACTACAATCTCTCCGTCGCAGCACGCTCCCGGGTCGCGTAGTGTGCGATGGCACTGCATTGTACTATGCGGTCATAAAGTTGTGCACTTGTAAATTGTAAACAACATTGGTCTCGTAGAGACAAATTTGTATTTAACTGCGATAGTCGACCCGGATGTTAGAGTTTCAGTGTTTTAGTGTTAGAGCATACTGTTCGCCACCAAGTATGGTCCTGATTATGGCGTAGGAAGTGTCGCTACCCAACCGCCCCGATGAGTCTGTGAATTCCACCCGAACCATTAGACAACTCCTGATATGTGAGTGGCTCGAAGACTTCTTAACTACCAGAATACAAAAGTTGTTCTCGACGTCAAGTGTTTGCCAGAGACTAGAGCATTGTCAGTAGTGCCCAGGAATGTGTGATGCGTGCTGGCGTAAGCTTTAGCCAGCACAGTGATCGGCGAAGATGGGCGCGAAGATCGATAGTAGGCGCTGTGTCAAGCGTTCTTATCACGAGGGAAGCCAGTGACACACCGACAAGCAACACGGCGCCAACGCTCTCTTGACAGCATGTATTTAGGCCTCCGGCACTGACCGATGGGTTCCAGCGAAGTACCTGGGTGTAACACTGGACAGGGGGCTAATGTGGTGACAGCACGTCGACGACGCCGTCCGAAAGGCCAGGGGTCGACTGACCCAACTGCACCCCTTCCTCATCCCGTCTACGACGCTCCCTCTTGAATTAGGTGTGGTGCTCTAAATGACGATTATCCGCCCAATCTTCGACTACGCCGCTGTGGTTTTGGGCAACGCAGCTGCAGCTCACGTCGACCGTCTGCAATGGCTCCGTAACCGGGTCCTGCGGCTGGCGGTACACTTGCCCCAACCTCATCAGGGTCTGCAATTTACCAACTGTCCGATGTAGGTTCAGCCAGGCTGCTCGGCTCTTCTGCGAAAACCCGCCCATTCCAGAAATAAGCTTCTGCGAACAGTGGGTAATCGGGTGCAGCGTCTCAACGCTACCAGATGGCCTCACCTGCTTCATGACCGTTAAGTTGCAAGTACCCCCTGGATGACACCGTTCTCGCCGATCGATAGGACACCATCACGATGTCAGGATCGCATCTCACCCCCCCCCCCCCCCCCGCAACTCTCCCGCACCCCTACTTGTCAGTTTGGAGGCATAGCACTGTAGCACTGCCGCTTGGACCTCACCGAACAACAGGGACATACTTGCCTCTGTCATGCAGCAGCGGTGGGTCTCACTGACTCACTCAGGCTACAACAGTACATAGCGACCAGAATTTTGATTATACCGAGACTAAAGTTTTTAATAGCAATATTACCGATATCGTCTGCAAGAGGTCTTTTGCCGATGAGCTCGTATCGCAACATACGGACTCTATTCAAGTTAAGTGGCAGCTTCTTTAAATAAAGAACTGTTTTAATTTACAAGTGCATTTGTGTGTAGAAAGAGGATACCGCCCACCCACTATAACATCCTCTCCCTTGCTTCTTAGCGGTACAAAACTCTACAGTGGCAACGAGGACATTACAGATAGGACCACTTTTATTTTCTATACACATAAACGATCTGGTGGACAGGGTGAGCAGCAAACTACAGCCGTTCGCTGGTGATACTGTGTCGTGTGGGAAGGTGTCATTGCTGAGTGACTGTAGGAGAACACAAGAGGACTTAGAGAAAATTTCTAGTTAGTGTTATGAATTGTAGCAAGCTCTAAGTGTCGCTCTAAGTGTATGAAAGTAAAAGTTAACGCAAGTGAGAAAGAAAAACTATCCGACAAATTTCGAATACATCATCAGTAGTGAGCTGCTTGACTCCAACACATCGATTAAATATCTGGGTGATTTTAGGACAGTGTGATTACCCAGTAAAGGAGACCTCATATAGGACACCAGTGCTGCCGGTTCTTTTGTACTCCTCGAGTGTTTGGGTCGGATGAAAGGAAGACATGAAAGCATTTCAGAGGCTCGCTGCTACATTTGTAACTGGTAGGATCGAACGACACGTCTGTATTACGGAGATCGTTCGGGATCTCACGTGGGGACCCCTAGGGTGAGGAGGGGGGGGCGGAAAGTGACGTTTCTTTCGAGGAACACTACTGAGAAAGTTAACTGCTGTTCGAGTCTACAGCCGCCAAAGCACGTTTGGCACAAAGAGCATGAAGATAAGAGAATGCGGAGCTCGTACTGAGGCATATAGCGAGACGTTTTCCCCCGAGCTGTTTGCGAGTGGAACAGGAAAGGAAACAACAAGTAGCGCTGCAAGGTAACCTCCGCCACGCACCATAGGTTGGCTTGCGGAGTAGGAATGTAGACATAGCTGTAGATCAGCAAGCGATGTAGTGGCTGACGCCACACGAACATTGAAATGACAGAAGAAGGCAAACTCTCCAGTCAGGATACGGAAACCGTCGCCACAGTTCCATCAAAAGCCTCAGCCCAGAAGCGCGTAAAGAATCATGAAGATGGACGAAGCAGCACTCACAGACTTACGAAGAAGACCGGGTGTACTTAGGAAGATCCATACCAAGCAGGGAGCGGAGCACTTGTGGCATCCATCAACTATAATAATAATACAATAATATAAAACTATAATAATATAAATCAATTATAATAATATAAATATCAACTGTGAAAGGTATAAAGTAATGCTGGTATTTTATATAAACCATATGATGTTGGTCTATACGATGAATTTACTGAAAATGTGCACAACAGAAGAGTACAGCGAAATTACAGCCGATGTCTATAGGTAGGCTGATATATAACCGAGCTTCGTAGATCACCAACAGCATTACCCAATTTATGCCCTCTGTGCTCAACTACAACGCGAATTGCAGATATTTATATTGTTCAAAATATTGTTTTAGTGTATTGTGGCGAACAAGCGCTGTATCATTGTGAGATATACAGAGGTCAGTGAGTGTGCCGGGGCTTACCCTGGTTCGCTGCTACCAGCGCCTCATCATAATGCGCCTGCGTTTAGCCTACAAAGAATTAACCAGATTTTAAGTTTGAAATTAATAACTAAAATTAATTTCCCAAACTTTGTTAGTGTATGCTTCAGTGTGTCACTGTTAACATTGATAACTCTCAGACTGATATAATGAATATATTTCGCTAACTGGTGAAGCTAAAAAGCTAGAAACTGTTCAGTCTGTTCAAATGTATGTCACAATCCAAAGCTACAAGTCTCAACTTGACTGCGGCAATATTTTGGTCAAAACTAGCGTTTTTACGAAAGTTTGAAAACGTGAAATATTAGACTCAGAAGGACGAAAATCCGTATGTAGCCTCAGTTTAACATAAAAAATAAACCAGGTGACTCCATTAAGCTACCGCTTTTAGTTTTCAATTTATTTACAAAAACTAAATTTGAAATGAAAACATCCTCATTCATAATATATTATGTACCATTTGTATTTGTAATAGAAAGTTGTAATCACAACACTTCATTACATTCATTAAATAATGCACCTGTACTAAGTTTCAAGACTTTATAATAAATAAAAATCATTACAAGGAAAGCCAGAGAGACAGTTCAGAAGTCACGCTCCACTGTCTGTTCCGTTCTAAAAATTGTAGCTGGCAAAGATTGAATGCAATCAAGCTAAAACTAAAGCTAAACTCAAGCCAGCTTAGCTCAATTGATATAAAAACTAAGAATACTGTAAATTGTTAAACGACACAGTTATTAATTAAAATATGTCCGAGAAAGGAGCCATTTAAATACTGCTACCGGTGCCTACAGCGATTGATAGCCGATATTCCATTCGGTGGTCTGCTGCACCCACGCATAAATACAGCCAGAGAGGCAGTGCAAGAGACAGCTCACACTGAGATATCAATCTATTCGCATCAGTCTAACGTCTGTGTGCGCTGTTCCTCGGATGACGACTGAAAGTGTTTTCCGTAACAGTAGGAGCTGAACTCGCGAGAACTGTACATAGTCCCGGATCGCTTAGTTTTCATGGAAGTAATTGTTTATGTGCTGCCCGTAGTTTTGACAAAATTGCGTGGCAAGTGATGACATTATTTTCCACTTTTAAGACGAGCAATCAACTGTTGTTGATTAGAAGCCAGGGTGATAGACTATTTTACCTGAAACGTCCCTTAGAGGTCGACTCTGAACTTTTAATAGTGCTGTTTCCGAAAGGGACATTAGTTTCCGAAAGGGACATTATTATTATTACCAGGAATATTATTATGTTTTGTGCGTGTGAACCTCTACTGAATATATTAATTAGTTAAATCTCGAAACTTTTATTTATAGTTATAGTTCCTCATCTCGATAAGTGAATAGCGAGAAGAAACTTTTTCTTTCAATAATGACAATGAGTAATGTCGACTTACAGACTGGAAATTATGGTAAGTGTGTTCTCCATCGCTTTCTGGCTGACCGAAAATATAGGTTTGAATCTCTTGTAATCGGCGAAAATAGATTCCCACCGCCCCACAGTATAATGTTCAAGATTCAATTATAGTTTATTGTAAATCCATTAATAAAGCGAATTCCCAAATCCAGGACTCCCGTGATTGACTACTTATCTTACAGTCGTTTATTGTCCAAGATTGCAAGTCGACTGCTCAATATTCATGTTTGAAACGATCTTTCAACTTCATAAATGACACTTCGAATAAGCTCTGTCTGTTGTTGTATGGTGGGTCTCCAACGACAACGAAACGAGATCAGTGCATCCAAATATACCACTGGTTCAGTGATTAACTGTAGCCGCATCCACGCCAGTCAAAAACAATGGAACGTCATCTGGCAAACATACACACATCTGTTGTATGCCAAAGCGTCTACCAAGACTATTACCACAGCAACTGCCCACACAACTTCTACTGCTGATTTAATTCTAGTAGTTCTTTATGTAATTCTCATGGTGTCAGATAAGCCCTTTGTCAAAATTACGATGTGTCTAATAATGTAAGTTAAGTATCCTGTAAACGTATTACGATAATTAATAACAAAGGTAGTTCACTGCATCCAAACGGCATTGGCAGTCCCTTATAAATTGCCAGTTTTAGTCACATGCAAAAACGTTTTTTACGATGTTGTGAGCGAAGCGGTCTCAAAAGGGTGAAAAGGGCTAAATCATATAAAAATTAAGATCACTAGAAAAATGTCAAACAATACGGAAACACAATAATGATGTATGTCGAACGATAACATTTTATTAGAGGATTACAAGACTTGTTAGAATTAATGCGGGCAAAATTTTATGAGAGGTATTGATATGTTTTCATAGATGTTTTACTTAATTAGTTGTTATTAAAACGTCATATTTAACTCAAACTAGCTGTCAGAAGCCAGGTACTTTATCTCCTGCTCCAATTACAATAATTTCATTGTTGAAAAATATATTTTCTAAAAAAATATGAAAAATTAGAATGAACAGTGTTCTCTTACCGTGTTTGTAGGATTAGCTGATGGAAACTATCTCTCACAAAGCCCATGACATAACATCGAGTAAGAGGTGGTTCTCAGTTCCAATACACATTGCTGAGGATGCGGAGAGTTTGTAAAAGTGAAAACAAATACCAGTACTTCAAATACGCCGGCCGGTGTTGCCGAGCGGTTCTAGGCGCTTCAATCTGGAACCGCACGTCCGCTACGGTAGCGGGTTCGAATCCAGCCTCGGGCATAGATGTGTGTGATGCCCTTAGGTTAGTTAGGTTTAAGTAGTTCTAAGTTCTAGAGGACTGATGACCTCAGATGTTAAGTCCCATAGTGCTCAGAGCCATTTGAACCATTTTGAACTTCAAATACGCTAAGAAAGCCGATGGAGTAAATTTAAATAAAATGAGTTGTATGAACAGGGATGGATAATTTCAAATTGTGGCCGAAAGCGTCTATTATATTACGTAAGAACCAACTTTTACCGCGCAGAATTTATGTTACAACGAAACAAAGTTTTCTCGAATAAAGCATTCGATTGCGAATAGTTCGACTGGTCGCAATCGCTACCGGATATACGAAAAGCACGTCGAGCGGAACAGATTTATGTCATAGGGACTTGAAGTAAATATACCAAGTTTCTATACCAAACAAAGAAATAAAAGATAAGACACAATTGTATGAAGAATAAATAACGGCTGTTATTCATTGCATGTTGTACCACCATATAGCGGGACCTTCAGAGACGGTGGTCCACATTGCTGAACACATCGGTACCTCTAATACCAGTAGGACGTTCTCTTGCACTGATGCATGCCTGTATTCGTCGTGGCATACTATCCACAGGTTCATCAAGGCATTATCGGTCCACATTGTCCCACTCCTCAACGGCGATTCGGCGCAGATCCCTCAGAATGGTTGGTGAGTCACGTCGTCCATAAACAGCCCTTTACAACCTATCCCAGACATGTTCGATAGGGTTCATGTCTGGAGAACATGCTGGTCACTGTAGTCGAGCGGTATCGTTATCCTGAAGACATTCACAATATGTCCACTATGAGGGCGCGAATTGTCGTCCATGAAGACGAACGCCCCGCCAATATGCTGCCGATATGATGGCACTATCGGTCGGAGGATGGCATTCACGTATCGTACAGCCATTACGCCGCCTTCCATGACCAACAGCGGCGTACGTCGGTCCCACATAATGCCACTCCAAAACAGCAGCGAACCTCCACCGTGCTGCACTCGCTGGACAGTGTGTCCGAGGCGTTCAGCTTGACTGGGTTGCCTCCGACGATTGTCTGGTTGAAGGCATATGCGACTCTCATCGGTGAAGAGAGCGTGATGCCAGTCATGAGCGGTCAATTCGGCACGTTGTTGGGCCCATCTGTACTGCGCTGCGTGATGTCGTGGTTGCAAAGATGAACCTCGCCATGGAAGTCGGGAGTGAAGTTGCAGCCTATTGCGCACGGTTTGACTTGCGACACGACGTCTTGTGGCTGCACGAAAAGCATTATTCAACATGGTGGCGTTGCTGTCATGGGTCCTCAGAGCCAGGCAGCGGTCATCCACTGCATTAGTAGCCCTTGGGCGGCCTGACAGAGGCATGTCATCGACAGTTCCTGCTTCCTCCATGTCCGAACAACATCTCTTTGGTTCACTCCGAGACGCCTGGACACTTCGCTTGTTTAGCGCCTTCCTGGCACAAAGTAACAATGCGGGCGAGATTGAAATGCGTTATTGACCGTCTAGGCATGGTTGAACTACAGACAACACGAGCCGTGTACTTTCTTCCTGGTGGAATAACTGGAACTGATCGGACCCCCTCTGTGTAATAGGCGCTGCTCATGCATGGTTGTTTACATCTTTGGGCGGGTTTAGTGGCATCTCTGAACAGTCAAAGGGATTGTATCTGTGATACAATATCCACAGTCAACGTCCATCTTCAGGAGCTCTGGGATCCGGGTTGAAGTAAAACGTTTTATATGTGTGTAGAACGAATATATCCTGCGAAAGTCAGCCGCTCCAACAGACACCAAATATTTCAACGATGCCATACCAACGAACGGCATCACATTTTTAACAATTCGAGAGGCAATAATGTAACAAATGGAGCTCAGGCTGAGACAGCAGCGGCGCAACAAAGAATACTTCGGAAAGAGTGCATTCGGTACCAGATAATCCTACGAAAGGCTATGGATGTTATACAGGAGCTCACACATGACACAATTCCGATGGGAGCAACCCGTATCCACCACAGTCCCACAGGTTTCAGGAGGGCCACATTGTTCATATCGGTTCAATAGAAGGTCTTTGTTATCGTTGATGTTTTTGTTGTTGCTCAGTGGGAAGACTGGTATGTTGCAGCTTCAAATGGTTCAAATGGCTCTGAACACTATGGGACCTAAAATCTGAGATCATCAGTCCCCTAGAACTTATAACTACTTAAACCTAACTAATCTATGGACATCACATACATCCATGTCCGAGGCAGGATTCGAACCTGCGACCGTAGAGGTCGCACGGTTCCAGACTGTTGCGCCTAGAAACTCTCGGTCACTCCGGCCGGCTATGTTGCAGCTATCCGTGCTAATCTATCCAGCGCAAGCCTCTTAATCCCAGAATAACTACTGCTACCTACGTCCTTCTGAATCTGCTTATTTTTTATCTCTTGATCTCCCTCTATGATTTTTTCCGTACACCTTTCCCAGCAATGCTAAACTGGTGATCCCTTAGTGTCTCAGAATGTGTCCTATCAACCGGTTTATACTTTCAGTCAAGTTGTGTCACAAATTTCATGTCTCCTCAGTTCTACTCCGTACCTCGTCATTAGCTACTTGATCTAATCTTCAGCATTCTTCTGTAGCACCACATTTCAAAAGCCTCTATTCTCTTCTTGTCTAAACCGTTTATTGTCCATATTCCACTTCCATAAATGGCTACATTTTAGTCAAATATCTCCAAAGAAGACTTCTTAAAACTTAAATATTTTTTCGATGATGGCAAATTTCTGTTCTTCAGATATGCGTTTCTTGCCATAGCCAGTCTATATTTTATATCCTCTCTACTTGTTCCATCATCTGTTATTTTGCTGCCCAAACAGCAGAATTATTTATAGGATAATTAATGCTCGAAGAGAGATGATGAGTGGCCCACATATCGAATATCCATCAAACAACAATAACGTAAAAGAATTCTTCCCAGAAACGATAAGACTATGTGACTCAACAACGATAAAATTTGTTAAGAAAATAAATCGTGTGTAAAACAGTGAGATAGGAAGGATACTTCAAGCTGCTGCAGCTACAGTATTACGAGAAGCAATTAAATGAATATAATATCGGTTTACAGAGCCAGTGGGAGACCATAACGATATAACAGAGAATGTTGGGTAATTAGGAATCGTATCCGACGATAATGGTAGGTGATTTTGATGGTCATCACTATTCTTCGGACTCATAGTGAAAATACAGCGTCGGCAAAGTGACAGTCGATGAAGGTAACGTAATTGATCGTTTTAGGTCTGAAGCCCCTACAACGATAAATGCACCGAACCAATGACTGAACGCCGTAGATATATTGTATGTTTGGTGTAATCTTCTTTTACACTAGACTTGACATGGGAGATATCAGAGAGCGTCTTTGGATCTGATCATCTGCCCACCTTCCACATATGTAACGCAAGAGCGATACTTGGTGTCATATGTCCAGACTACAAGCGGAACATTCGAAAGAAGATTGAAATCAGTACAACTCAGCACTTTAGCTGAAGATACAGAAGTTTTCAGACTGTGGGGACACAGATCAGTTTACTTGAATTTTATTGCTTGTACTGAAAAAGCTGAACGGTTTCCATTCCAAGAAATAAACCCTTTGTTCGGAAAACTGAAACATTACTAATACGGTGGGAGACTAAAAGCATTGGTTTTCCCAAAGGACGCTCTAAATTTATGTAGACGACACATTTCTGGAAAAACTGGGTAAACTTAAACAGACTTCTTACGTAAGCAAAGTGGCTATTCAGATATAAGGAAAATCTGCATTTATAGACTTCCGTAACACCCCCAGCCCAACTATTTAGCAACAAAATCAGAAGAGATCATCAAGACGTGTTGTCAAGACAATTCGAAAGTACGTTGAAGTCGGAGGTGGAATTTATGAAAATTGACCTTGAATTATCAATTTCCTTTGCTTAATACCTTGTGTGAATATTTGATTGGGTTGTATTTCCGTAAACAATAGAAGTTGACACATGTTACATGGAATATTTTATTCTAATCAGGCTATATGCCGCCCCTACAATACTGTTTCTTCCAAAGCAACCCAAATACTTCTATTGGGGGTTTCCCCGTAAGTTTTTGAGTTCTGCTGGTACCATTACCACCATCTAATTTGTTTATTCCCCGATATCTTAACGTTGTCGTGTCATACTGCGCCTTCTTCTAGTCAGTATCTTACATATATTCGTCTCCTCACTGATTTCTATCACTTTAGTTTCTAGTAGTCTTCTGTAACACCACATTTCAAGAAAATCGATTCTTTCTTGCCTTGCTTTCCCACAAAACACGACTCGCTTTCATACCATTCTGTTTTCACAAGTACGTTCTCAGAAATTTCCTACTCAAAGTAAGGCCCACGCTTGATACTAGTAGATTTATTTGATTGTGAATGTTCTTTTGCCCCATGTTCCTCGTATGTTCTCTTTGCTTTTTCCGTCATTAGACATTTTGCCTTCACGCTGAAAAAGGAAAAAAAAAAATCCATCACTTTGTGGCTAATCTATTTGTGTCATACATACAGCAGTCCATTTTATTATTCCATCTTGATTGTCTATGGACCTTGATACACACTTAGAATCAATTGTTATTCACAGTCAGACATCGGGATGCAATTTAACACGGCAATTTTATACACAGTAACATTACACGGTCGTTGCTACTGAATATGCTATTGGGAAACTGGTCTCCCATATTGCCACAGCCCACATCTGCCAATACGTCCGTCGTTTCACAGTGACGCAAAGCAGAAAATTACTTCCGTGAGTGCACAACTAGACACCCACGAGAAGAATTTGTTTTGTAATGCAACCTTGAAGGTAAACATAAAACAAAAGTTCGAAGGGGCATAACGAGTGTTTTGTTTTGTAGCTCGTTACTGCGGCGAGAAAAAGAGTGGCGCCTTATTTCAATCACATGTCAAACATCGTTTGTTCTCTCTGGCTCCTGACCTCCACGTGGTGACCTCACGCGTGAGCTACTCTCAGGCATTACACGTCGCCATTAGCGCCGCCAGTCAAAGATCGGGGGGAAACAATGAGGCGATGTGGGCGAATGGCGAAAGCCTGTTACCGGACGGACGCGGTGCTCGAACTGCGCGGTACGTGGGACGTCTGATTTTCTTGAAGTTCAAAACAAATACACACAGTACACAAACTACAAGACATTAAAGTATTTGTTTCGATCCGTTACATTTTACTGCCACCGTTTGGACTCATGAAGAAGAATTAATATTCTGGCAATGTCGGAACAATTTTCATCATCTGGAGGATGGAAACTAATGGTTGCTTTAAATATAAAAAAATTAGTCGAATCTCAGAACTGCGGTCTTTTCCGTCGTAAAGAAATTTGAACCTGCTGGGTACAATGAAGGTAGCAGTGATACAAGATAATTCATATCCTTAGACATTAAAAGAGCGCAGCAAAACATCAACACTAGAGTTTCCCTTAATTCCCTTATCGCTCTTCATATGCTGTATGCCTTTCAGGTGACAAAAGTCATGGGATAGCGATATGCTAATATACAGTTGGCGGTAGTGTTGCGTACTCAAGGTAAAAAAGAGCAGTGCCTTGGCGTAGCTGTCATTTGTACTCACCTGATTCATGTGAAAAGCTTTCTCACACGACTATGGGCGTACGACGGAAATGAACAAACTTTGAACGCGGAATGGTAGTTGAATCTAGACGCATAGGGGCGATCTAGATGCTTGTCAAACAATAAACTGGTAGCTAAGATCGCAGGAATTCTTTCCATTTCATTGTTACCGGTTTCGGCAAAACCAAAGCCGCCATCATCGGATTGTAGGACACATACAGGGTACAACATCAACGCAAACAAAGATGATATTAATAGTTGCCTATAACACGCATTTTAAGGCCTGCCTGTTATAGGCAGCTATTAATATCACCATTGTTTTACTTCATGTTGTAACCTGTATGTGTCCTACGATCCGATGATGGTGGCTTTAGTTTCGCCGAAACCGGTAATCATGGAATAACAAGAATTCATGGATCTTGGCTACCAGTTTATTGTTTGATTATGGACTTCAGTATTCCGAGATCCACAGCGTCAAAAGTCTGATGAGAATACCAAATTTCAGGCATTACCTCTCACTGCGGACAACGCAGTGACCGACGGCCTTCACTTAACGACTAAGAGGAACGGTGTTTCTCGGAGAGTTGTCAGTGCTAACACACAAGCAACACTGCGTGAACGGTCGCGGGTTCGAATACTGCCTCCGGCATGGATGTGTGTGATGTCGTTAAGGTTAGTTAGGTTTAAGTAGTTCTAAGTTCTAGGGGACTGATGACCTCAGAAGTAAAGTCCCTTAGTGCTCAAAGCCGTTTTTTGAACAATACGTGCAATAACTGCAGAGATCAAAGTGGGACATACGATGAACTTCTCTGTTAGGATAGTATGGCGAAATTGGCGTTAATGGGCATTGGCAGAAGGCGATCGACGCGAGTGCCTTTGCTAACAGCACGATATCGCATGCAGCGCCTCTCATGAGCCCGTGACTGTTGTTAGCGGCGGCGGGTTTGCTATTCTGTCATTCTGCGCGTCGGATTAATCTGAGATGTACCTTTAACCCTGTGGCTCCTGCAAGATGCAATTTCCTCCCCCACACTACTACAGAAGTCAGACAGACGCTCCTAACGTTCTAAAGAGAAATGCCTGAAAAACTTTCAGCAATAAATATCTTCTGGAGTCGTCTGCTGTAAGGTAATGACACAAAAATTCACAAAATTTCTTATCTAACTAGTGGGATACTTGGGTACCGGAGTAGTGCTAGTTAGTGTAAGAAAAACATGAAACTAACGAAAATTATTATTTATTTTGCTAAAATTCTGAGAAATCACAATGGCACTTTTAGTTATGAACTTAACACTTTTAGTTATGAACTTAACGCGTTATATCCTGTTTCTTTTCGGAATGTGAAGTTACCTCTCAAGGATAGGATTGGCTAATGAAATTTCTGTACAAAGTTTAAGATTGTTATTGACTTGGTAGAATGGCTGAGAGCTGCACCTACTCAACTTGAATAATTATCCATTAGAATGTTGCTAGGTACGATCGAGGTTGTCGCGTGTGAAATGCAGTGAAGGGTACTGTGTGGAGGAAATATGGGGCTCGCAAGAGCTGTAGCGCACAATACCGTAGGCTGCAATGACTGCTGTCTGCGCCGCTCGCTGCTGACAAATAAGATAACTCTCGTTCTATCTGGATTGACCTTCGCCAATCAAACTCTCCCTATTCCTTGATGAAGGCAAGGACTCCTATTCGCCCCTAGTCTATTGGCGTGGTACACCGGTCAGATAACCAGTCCACCGTGATGCCACTCAAAATTCGCTCGTAGGCGTTTAACTATAACTCTGTCCGTTCACACCGCACAATAAGTGTGTCAGCCAACACAGTGAACAATGCTAAAGCTCAATATAGAGTCACACTTCGATTCGCTTTCAACAGAGGTGCTCTCCCAATGAAGTACTGAGGAGAGAGTTGTTCCTCGCTCTTTGAGTACACGTACGAGCGCGCACGCTCTCGTTACGTGTTCTCGCTCCAAGAGCGACAGCGGAACGGCCCCTCTCCATGCCAGACGTGAAAGGGTATATCTTTTGGTCTTTTCCATTACTCCTTCAGCTCAAGGCGTCAGAAATATCGTCTGCAAATCAGCATTGCTCTTCTAAAACGGGAGAATGACGTTTCGTTTAAGGCGACCAATCCGGAAATCTGTAGTATCAGCGTTTGGCGTTTGCTGTCTCACCGTGGAAATATCTGAAACTGTGTGCTATGTGTAAGGAATGCGTAGGCCGGGCGCTCCCACACAATGTAGTGCAATTTGCTTTTAAGGCAAACTCAGGGTCGTTCCCCCTTATCACTTGGGCCAACGCTGTCTGCTCTACGGGCAGTCATTGGCCGACATAGGCTGAGTCGTCCTCTGAAGGGACCGGCGTCCCATTGCGTGGTTTGCGTCTCCAGAACTGAAAGCAAGCCACTGCGACCATAATGTCTTGAATGTGTCTGTGTACGCCAGCCTCGAGTATTTTATCCATGGTGTGCTTACTTGTTATTTATCAGTTATTTGCATATCGTTTACATGAATTCATACAACATTGACTTTATCTTATCGAGTTTGGGTTCGAATGAAGCGTCTTGATGTGCGAATATGATTGTGAGGGCGGAATACGTAAGCAATGAAGGTCAGGAGACCACGACGTCTTGCACTGTATCTGTTGGACTAAGTTATTGTTGTTGTGGTCTTCAGTCCTAAGACTGGTTTCATGCAGCTCTCCATGCTACTCTATCCTGTGCAAGCTTCTTCATCTCCCAGTACCTACTGCAGCCTTCATCCTTCTGAATCTGCTTAGTGTATTCATCTCTTGGTCTCCCTCTACGATTTTTACCCTCCACACTGCCCTGCAGTACTAAATTGGTGATCCCTTGATGCCTCAGAACATGACCTACCAACCGATCTCTTCTTCTAGTCAAGTTGTGCCACAAACTCCTCTCCAATTCTATTCAATACCTCCTCATTAGTTATGTGATCTACGCATCTAATCTTCAGCATTCTTCTGTAGCACCACATTTCGAAGGTTTCAATTCTCTTTCTATCCAAACTATTTATCGTCCATGTTTCACTTCCATACATGGCTACACTCCATACAAATACTTTCAAAAACGACTTCGTGAAACTTAAATCAATACTCGATGTTAACAAATTTATCTTCTTCAGAAACGTTTTCCTTGCCATTGCCAGTCTACATTTTATATACATTTTATACCCTCTCTACTTCGACCATCATCAGTTATTTCGCTCGCCAAGTAGCAAAACTCCTTTTTTACTCTAAGTGTCTCATTTCCTAATCTAATTATCTCAGCATCACCCGACTTAATTCGGCTACATTCCTTTATCCTCGCTTCGCTTTTGTTGATGTTCATGTTATACCCTCCTTTCAAGACACTGTCCATTCCGTTCAGCTGCTCTTCCAAGTCCTTTGCTGTCTCTGACAGAATTACAATGTCATCGGCGAACCTCAAAGTTTTTATTTCTTCTCCATGGATTTTAATACCTACTCCGAACTTTTCTTTTGTTTCCTTTACTGCTTGTTCAATATACAGATTGAATAGCATCGGCGAGAGGCTACAACCCTGTCTCACTCCCTTCCCAACCACTGCTTCCCTTTCATGTCCCTCTTATAACTGCCATCTGCTTTCTGTACAAATTGTAAGTAGCCTTTCACTCCCTGTATTTTATCCCTGCCACCTTCAGAATTTGAAAGAGAGTATTCCAGTCAACATTGTTAAAAGCTTTCTCTAAGTCTACAAATGCTAGAAATGTAGGTTTGCCTTTCCTTGATCTTTCTTCTAAGATAAGTCGTAAGCTCAGTATTGCCTCACGTGTTCCAACATTTCTACGGAATCCTAACTGATCTTCCCCGAGGTCGGCTTCTACCAGTTTTTCCATACGTCTATAAGAATTCGTGTTAGTATTTTGTAGCCGTGGCTTATTAAAGTGATAGTTCGGTAAATTTCACATCTGTCAACACCTGTTTTCTTTGGGATTGGAATTATTATGTTCTTATTGAAGTCTGAGGGAAATTCGCCTGTCTCATACGTCTTGCTCACCAGATGATAGAGTTTTGTCAGGACTGGCTCTCCCAAGGCTGTCAGTAGTTCTACTCCCGGGACCTTGTTTCGACTTAAGTCTTTCAGTGGTCTGTCAAACTCTTTACGCAGTATCATATCGCCCATTTCATTGTCATCTACATCCTCTTCCCTTTCCATAATATTGTCCTCAAGAACATTGCCCCTGTATAGACCCCCTGTATACTCCTTCCACCTTTCTGCTTTCCCTTCTTTGCTTAGAACTGGGTTTCCATCTGAGCTCTTGATATTCATTCAAGTGGTTCTCTTTTCCCCAAAGCCGGCCGAAGTGGCAGTGCGGTTAAAGGCGCTGCAGTCTGGAACCGCAAGACCGCTACGGTCGCAGGTTCGAATCCTGCCTCGGGCATGGATGTTTGTGATGTCCTTAGGTTAGTTAGGTTTAACTAGTTCTAAGTTCTAGGGGACTAATGACCTCAGCAGTTGAGTCCCATAGTGCTCAGAGCCATTTTTTTCTTTTCTCCAAAGGTCTCTTTAATTTTCCTATAGGCAGTATCTATCTTACCCCTTGTGAGATAAGACTCTACATCCTTACATTTGTCCGCTAGCCATGCCTGCTTAGCCATTTTGCACTTCCTGTTGATCTCATTTTTAAGACGTTTGTATTCCTATATGCCTGCTTCACTTACTGCATTTTTGTATTTTCTCCTTTCATCAGTTAAATTCAGTATATCTTCTGTTACCCAAGGATTTCTACTAGCCCTCGTCGCTTTACCTATTTGATCCTCTGCTGCCTTCACTATTTCATTCCTCAAAGCTACCCATTCTTCTTCTACTGTATTTCTTTTTCCTACTCTTGTCAATTGTTCCCTTATGCTCTCCCTGAAACTCTGTACAACCTCTGGTTCTTTCAGTTTATCTAGATCCCATCTCCTTAAATTCCCACCGTTTTGCACTTTCTTCAGCTTTAATCAACAGTTGGTATCCAATAGATTGTGGTCAGAGTCCACATCTTCCCCTGGAAATGTCTTACAATTTAAAAGCTGGTTCCTAAATCTCTGTATTACTATTATATAATCTATCTGAAACCTTCTAGTATCTCCAGGGTTCTTCCACTTATACAACCTTCTTTCATGATTCTTGAACCAAGTGTTAGCTATGATTAAGTTATGCTCTGTGCAAAATTCTACCAGGCGGCTTCCTCTTTCATTTCTTGGCCCCAATCCATATTCACTTAAAACGTTTCCTTCTCTTCCTTTTCCTACTGTCGAATTCCTGTCACCCATAACTATTAAATTTTCGTCTTCCTTCACTACCTGAATAGCTTCTTTCATCTCATCATACATTTCATCAATTTTTCGTCATCTGCAGAGCTAGTTGGCATATAAAGTTGTACTACTGTAGTAGGCGTGGGCTTCGTGTCTATCTTGGCCACAATAATGCGTTCACTATGCTGTTTGTAGTAGCTTACCCGCACCCCTATATTTTATTCATTATCAAACCTACTCCTACATTACCCCTATTTGATTTTGTATTTTAGCCCTGTATTCACCTGACCAAGAGTCTTGTTCCTCCTGCCACCGAACTTCACTATTTCCCACTATATCTAACTTTAACCTATCGATTTCCCTTTTTAAATTTTGTAGCCTACCTGCCCGATTAAGGGATCTGACATTCTACGCTCCGATCCGTAGAATGCCAGTTTTCTTTCTCCTGATATTGACGTCCTCCTGAGTTGTCCCCGCCCGGAGATCTGAATGGGGGACTATTTTACCTCCGGAATATTTTACCCAAGAGGGCGCCATCATCATTTAATCATACAGTAAAGCTGCATGCCCTCGGGAAAAATTACGGCTGTAGTTTCCCCTTGCTTTCACCCGTTCGCAGTACCACAACAGCAAGGCCGTTTTGGTTAGTGTTACGGGGCCAGATCAGTCAATCAACCAGACTGTTGCCCCTGCAACTACTGAAAAGGCTGCTGCCCCTCTTCAGGAACCACACGTTTGCCTGACCTCTCAACAGATATCCCTCTGTTGTGGTTGCACCTACAGTACATTTATCTGTATCGTTGAGGCACGCAAGCTTCCCCACCAACGGCAAGGTCCATGGTTCATGGGGGGGTTGGACCATAGACGACTGCGAAACTGTGGCCTGGTCAGATGAATTCCGAATTCAGTTGGTAAGAGCTGATGGCAGAATTCGAGTGTGGCCACGAAGCCACAGACCCAAGTTGTCAGCAAGGCTCTGTGAAAGATGGTGGTGGCTCCATAAGGGTGTGGGCTATGTTAACATCTAATGTACTGGGTCCTCTGTTCCAACTGAATTGATCATTGATTGGAAATATATTAGGCTACTTGGAGATCATTTTCAGCCATTCGTGGACTTCATGTGCCCAAACAACCATGGGTTATGTATGAATGTCAGGGCTCCATGTCAGAGCATCCTGGTCAATCGAGCGAATGAATTGGCCACCCAGACAGCCCAACATGAATCCCACCGAACATTTATGGGACGTACTGGAGAGGCCAGTTAGTGCAAAAAATCCTACACCGGCAACGCTTCCGCAATTATGAACGGCTATAGAGGCAGCAGGCTCAGTACTTCTGTAGGGGACTTCGAATGGGTTGTTGAGTCCGCGCCACATCGAGCAGCTGCACTAGGCCAGGCAAAAGGAGGCTGGACACACTATTAGGAAGTAGCCAATTACTTCTGTTACCTCAGCGCATTGTGCTGGCATAGCAACCTATTCATCTAATTTTGGCGCCATATCCACTGTATACTCAATTGATTGGAGATATTCAGGCAAACTGTCTAATACTTTTATTGAAAACTTTTCTAGTTACTATACCTTACATTATATCAAGAAGAAAAAAATAAATACTGTCAATTTTGTTTATTAGTAAATAATGTTGAAGTACACTTTAGAAGAAACAGTAGAAAAATGCTCCTACAACAGAAAAAATGCGAATATGTTCCTCTTTAAGAGATTCTGATAGATAAGTGTGACTTTCGCAGGAGAGCTTCTGTGAAGTTTGGAAGGACGGGACGAGATACAGGCAGAAGTAAAGCTGTGAGGATGGGGCGTGTGTCGTACTTGGGTAACTCAGATGGTAGAGCACTTGCCCGCGAAAGGCAAAGGTCCCGAGTTCGAGTCTCGGTCCGGCACACAGTTTTAATTAGTCTGGAAGTTTCAAGTGGGGAACCAGTTGCCTCAAACCTCATTCCGCCTTTCTCACCAAACATTTTGGCATGCAATCATATTCACACTCGTTTAACATAGTGCACTGTAAATCCTTCTACCAGTTTCTCTTCGTAGTTTATCCTTCATAGCACCGCCCTCTCA
Source organism: Schistocerca americana (assembly GCF_021461395.2). Lineage (NCBI taxonomy): Eukaryota > Metazoa > Arthropoda > Insecta > Orthoptera > Acrididae > Schistocerca > Schistocerca americana. The sequence goes on from NC_060123.1 coordinate 266,067,695, forward strand.
TTGTCAATGTCTATTCATGTCTCTGTCCCACCGTTTCCTTTTTCTCCCACTGATTTTCAGCTATCTCACTGCAACTGTCTATGCTTTCACTTATACTGTCCCCATTTGTCTTTCATTCCTACTGACATTGTCTGCATCATACCTAGGGGTGAGTGTGTCCAACTTATGTTTTCCTTTATACCCCCACACTTCAAATTTTGGTCGAAAATGCACCCTCCCCAAAGTAGTAGAGCAATGCTGATATGAAGATAGTCAAACACTGGGAGATGCATCACTTGCGATAAGCCGTGTTATCAGTACAGGCTTGTGATATGATACGCCTCAGCTGATAAGCAGTAGTTGGCAAGGAATGGTTCAAGTTAATGTAGCGACCTTACCATATCTGGTGTTAGTTACACATTTGGATTCCCGAGGTACCCCCATTCCCTCTCCCTGGGGAACCACTGGGATATGACCAAGGTCACCCAGAGGTGACACCCCACATGGACAACTGTGCGATCTATATTCAAGGTCATTATGTAACTCTGCATTAGTCACAGTACATGAAAATCGGTAGAAAGCCCTCTCAGCCAATAGGAGCGCAATAAAATGGGCTGGACCAATGAGGATCAAGCACCCCTCCACTATATCATCGTTTATAACTAGCTCGACTGTGTATAGGCCACTTCATTCAAGGTCTGGGCATCATATGGAGAGGTGCGAGTTTGTTATAGGCAATAGCAGCTTATCAACAATAATTTTCTCTCTTGTATATATAGTTCAATTATTGCATAAGCCAAGTCAGTTGTTCTCTGTAGTGAAAGGGTTTGTAAATAACAACACCCATATAATAGATATTTTTTGTAATTTGCTGTGCAGACAATATACAAGCACACATAGTGTGCATTCATTCTCTCTCACGCAAAACTATGACAAACAGTTCATCAAATTAACCTGTAAGTACTAGTACACACCAGTTATTCACAGATAAATACATGCTCACATTCTCAATGGCTCCAGCGAACAGTGTGATCGCGTTCCCACAAAGTAACTTTTTGTCGTCGTGACAGGACGACCAGGTTTCCAGTTGCAGTGCAGTATGTACATCGCAGCCTCTCCAGAGACTATTTGTTCTTTCTCCAGTAGGCACCATTTTTGTCCTCGATCTTAAGGGCCTTTGACATTACTCCAAGCACACCCTTAGCCCTCTTCTAGGTGCACCTGCACCTTTAATAGACGTACGCATTACATCTTTACCCCACAACTCCACAGTCTGCGAACCATTCGTTTCGTCTTTTATCAGGGAGATAAATGTTTTGCTCTGTTATTCCAAAGGATTGTCAACCTTGTGTCAGGTAGTATCGAATGTTTCGGAACTGTACCAGATTACTTCATATTGACTGCAGCTTTTCACTCAGCAGATGAAACTATTTGTATCTATATAATGCAACTTGGCGTCGGCGAACTTTCACTTAGCAAAAGCAGTAAATGTGATATTTGGTGAGGCACAGAACACTCATACCATTATAGACAGGTTTGTTGAACTGCTCTTAAAACTTGGCCGTCACCACTGTGATTAGTCCTTCACTGAAGATTGTGACCCGTTTCCAATTTTTGTCGATCTACTCTCTTGCAGGCCGGCCGGGATGGCTGAGCGGTTCTAGGCGCTACAGTCTGGAACCGCGCGACCGCTACGGTCGCAGGTTCGAATCCTGCCTCGGGCATGGACGTGTGTGATGTCCTTAGGATGGTTAGGTTTAAGTAGTTCTAAGTTCTAGGGGACTGATGACCTTAGACGTTAAGTCCCATAGTGCTCAGAGCCATTTGAACCATTACTATTTTGCACCATAACACCCATACTACCGGTAATGTTTTTTTAGGAACTTGAATTATTCATTACATTGTAAAAATATTTTTGGAAATGAAGCATTCTGAGACCCTACAGTTTGGAATTTATATCAATGTACTCCTTCAATGATGGACGCTGGTCGAAGGAGATTCCACGGATGATGGTAAAAAGTTTCAGATGGTTGGGATATTCCAGCTCTACCTCCAGAATACATCCCTCATCCGTATCAGCAGCCAAATCAAGGATATTTTCCTTCATACTGGCAGTATCCCCTTTGGACATCCATTGGAACCCTGCAAATGGTACACTTGGCTGTATGGCTTGCCCACAGAGATTGTTCACATCCAGGTAAAGGATGTAAATTAAATCTTCAGGTGACCTGTACTCATCCTCACTCATTCGCGCGTTAATCAACTCGTGGTGCATGTTCACTTACTGGCAAGGTGCACCGTGAATCCCGTGTTCGTAGAAGTGCAACGCTTCAACATCAGCCAGCAGTTTGAGCTGACACGCATCTCCGTAACATTGCTTCCCAGGCGCGGTGAAACAGAATGGAGGATCCAGAAATTATGTGTATAATCTTGCCAAATCTTCACCACATGCTCATACTGTACATCCATTATGGCAGTTCCTGTTAGGTTAATGGAGAATGTGGTTATATTGAGCAATTTAGTTTCGTTGAGTGCCTCCACCGAATCACGATATTCATGTGGGAAAGACTCTCTTCTTCGTCACAAGTTGAAAATTTGTGCCGTTGAGGAATGCAGCTCAAGTGATGTGTATCTGGATTTACTGTCTCAGCAAGTTCCTGAAGAGACCCTTGATTAAAACGGAGAAAACACAGGAAACGGATCTTATTCTTGACATGATTCTGTTTGAAAAGGAGATGTACACTCGGTGGTGTCAGTAATGACACTATCTTTATCATTCTTCAGCACAGAATCACCGAAGTACTGAACTAGAAAGTGTGTATCCCATCCACTCAAATTGTGGAAAAAGACAGGTATACACCATGGAAGTTGATACTTCAGGTTGCAAGGGTTGTGAGCTACGTTGTGGAACTTATGTGTTACGTGACAATGGTCTCTGCGTGGAGTTTCCACAGCTCTCCAACGGCAGCACTGGAATATGACACTCGACTGTCCGCTTGTATAATGCATCAATGTCATGCGTTGATCATGGAGACATTGCCACTATAAATTTCCAGTGCAAGTTTTTTGAGCTCGGCGAGAAATCATCACACAGGTTTATCCCTGAGATAACATTCTAAATTGTTTCGACTCAAGTCATATGTGCACACTGCTTCATACAATGCCACATATGGTATGCGCTGTTCTGTGAAGGCGATATGGAATGCAGACGGGTCCCTTTCACATCTCGCTGCAGGAGCTAGGGGACACTCTAAACTGGCGTAAGTGACGAAGGGACATCGCTTTTTGTGGTGGGTGTTCTTAACCTTTAAGAATTTTTTTATCCTCAGTTGGTATTTCCACTCTTGGTTCAAGCAATCAACGAGGTGCCTTCTTAGATACTCTCTCTATCTAAATGAGTTGAAACCATCTATGGCAAACCGTTGTTTACTTTCATGATTACTCATTCTGGGGAAGAATAGGGGGGATATTTTTTTACCTGCACATAGTGTTGCTGTCTTCCTCGGAAATTAGCAGCAGGTCTACATATTTGGGACGTTCAGCAGCTAATTAGTAAATATGGTGGGGCCGAAGTACTCTATGCTTCACTTCTTTGTTCTGCACAGTATAATCATGGTCATCTTCATGTTCTGGCTCATCGACTCCCAGGGTGTAAACATGAATCAAATAATCGAGATTCTGCATCTCGAATGTTATAATGTCCAAGAGTTTTATGGGGAATGAGAAGCCTAGGAAAGTATAATGTTCGTGGATATCAGATGTTTAATATTTACTTGTACACTTACGATTGACACTATAATTTCTATCACCAGGTAGAAGCGAGTATGCAAAGCAATATACATCCTTATTATCTAGATTCTGGACATTAATACATGCCTAGTGGTAATATCTTTAAGAAGAGGGATGAAACTGGACCCCCACCCCCCAATTAAGTGGATCGTAGACATAGGAGTATATAGTGAGGTGGAGTACACGGTTGAGTGCCTTAAATGAGCCTCTACCCTGAGTGTTGGAAAAATGTCCTAGTAGGACACTCTACAAAAGTTTCGAACCACTCTGTCATTAAACATCCCCCGCAATTTTACACTGGTTCTCTCGCAAATCTGTACTATGCTCTTCTCCTCGTTAGCTTCACAGTCCCCTTTTGGGGCATGCGTGAGCTTATGGTATAGAACTGTGTTACATTTAGAGGCAGTATACTGCAGTTAATTAAAATTTCAGGGAGCATCTTTTCCAAAGTGCCTTCGCTGTCCCCAAAAGAGCCAGCAAACACACAACAGTTCAGTGTGCCTGCAGGACTTATATGGTGATCCATAACACAGTGGGAAGGGATACTCTTGCTGCTGCTAGGTCCAGAATGATGTCGAAGCAGTGTTCAGTGCTGTGTAGTTTCGTGACAGAGATGGTAACCTGGCCCAAAATGCAGCTGCATCAGCACACGAGCTGGGATCATCAGTCCCTGTCACAACGTTCACGATGATGAGGAACCTGATGTTGGCAGTGTCTGTGCGCAAGGTGAAAACATCAGTGACAAAGTGGGCTGTGGCAATGAAAACATCACAGTGGTATTAGCTGCTGCAGGTGCAAGTCCTCATCTGCGAACGGCCTCCATCCCATCGATATAACCTGCACAGACAGAAAGAGCGAGAAGTTAAGTATCACGCATATTTAAAAAAAACGGAGTATATGCAGGCGTCTGTAGTAGTTTAATCACCTTCTAGATTAGAGGAATCTGAATAAGCCCAAGCACACTTGGTCACATCCTTATTTGAAGCAGTGTCTTTTAATATCATATCCTGACGATCCATCGTAATAGTAGCATTGAGTGTGTTTATAAACGACGGTTAAAGGTGCGGCTGCATTGGCAAATGGGTAGGTGTCATCATTGCATATCACGGTGGTGTTTTCCTGCGTGGTGAATGCATCGTAGACGAACCAGGCTGTGGTGACTAATGCATCATAATTTTGTCAGGTCGTGGAGAACATACAGCCGCATCTCTGACTCTGTACGCGTCCGTCGCATCTACAACTGAATAAGAAGAAGGAGAAGGAATTAATCGTCAGAATGCATATATCTCCACAGCAAAAATTATATTTTGAACCTTAAATTGCATTAAGCGCACAAGCAGCTTTGTAAATTAGTGACTCCTCTTCAGTTTGATTACATTTGTGCTTATGATAGACCCTACATACAGACACAACTGTGTGTCATCACTGAAAGGCACAACAAGAAGTTATGTAGGCTAGTACTAGGTAACAGAAAAACATTTAAAATATTATGACAACAGCGGTCCAAAGCCTGACATAGGTTTTAACTCTTTTGACAGTCCTGTGAACAGAACCAATATAGTATTCTCAAAAGCAGAGATAACAATGCTAGGTAAACGATCTAAACTTGGTCTACAAAGTGTACCCACACTGTCCAGTACCACAGAATTTACTGCCCACACTAAATTAGCAATCAACACAATTAAAACTGATAAAAGACCGTAAGCTAAGCTCGCAGCTGATGAATTTATTTCAAATAGTGATAACGCTGCTAGATTTTTAATCAGGAATAAGTAATCTGCAGTAGTATCAGTAGTAAAGTATCTCTCAATAATGCTCTAATGAGCAAAGCAGATAAGGGAAACTTGTTGGTCATTATTCATGAAACAGAATTGTTTCGATGATACTCAGCATTTTCCCTTAAATTATCATCATTGAGACGAAGTCTGCTTGTGCCAAACATTTCAGACAGAACTCATAAAGTGTTCTGGCGTAACCACAAGCGCCGAAACGAAGGAGAACATGCGGAACGGAAGAGCAGAGAAGGCAGAGAGGAAACGCCGCGCCAAGGGCGACACCTGGAAGTAGCGAATATAAAGGTCCCTCCTGCTAGCCTCGGCCGCTCAGATCGGCATCGGATCGCGGACTTTACTTATCAGTGACGTTTGTGAACTCGCCTGAAGATTACACGTGTCAAGGGCTCTAAATTATATTGCAAGGTGCCCCTCGTTTGCGGCTACTACTTGTAAATCTCCAAAGTTAAATATTGTCAATTTGCTTTCTGGAAATAAAACTACTAAAGTTACTTTTTTGAATTGTTGTGTAGCTTTCCGAGATCGCTGCATCCCGTATGCAACCTATTAGTGACGAGTGGGCTAGATCCCACAGAAAGGCTATTGAAAATATTAATTTTCTGCTTCATATACATGAGAAGAGTGATCTAAAGGTAATGAATACTTTGACGCCAAGACTGAGAGCTCAGTTCAAGATATGTAACGAAAACGTGCAAGTAAGACCGAGTGTTAATGTACTTAACAACCCAGAAACTTAATATCTAAGAAATTGAGAAAACTGCTTCAAACACATTATATTTTTTCATATTAATTAGAACAAAAACTGCTACGAGGTAGTTGTGTCAGTTAGGGCAGCTACCGCTTTACAGGGAGCTATATTTGCCTTATTTAACATACCAGTCTTTACAAAAACATTGCCATAGATTAAACTATTGAGAAACTTAAAAATAATTACCTCACTCACAAAAAGTTGTCACAGAGCGCAGTAGTAGAACTTGATGGAATTGCTAACGTTGATACTGCATTACAATCACCTTTCCTTCAACAATAAAATTTTTATGCTGAAAGGATTAGCTTTGGACTCTCCACTTGCTGGCACTGTCGCTAAAATAGTTGTCAATCATCTTAGAAACGAGTTCTTAGGCAAGCATTTGACAAGATGTGCAAAAATTGGTTTGTTATGAAAGATGTGTAGATGTTGTATTTAGGATCTAAAGATGACATTGATCTGTTAGCCTGTAAAATGAATGGGCATCTCCCTAGTATTCACTTTATTGTTGAACATCATAAAAAAATGTCAACTAGTTTTTTAGGATTTATGCATTGCTAATGTCAGTCCAAGACAATTATAGGCATTTATTGTAAGCCTACGATAACTGAGGTCATTGTTTCTCAAAGATCTTGGCACTCAGAACAGCAAAATAAATCCTTTTTCCGAGAGATGACAAAAAATGGCTCTTAGCACTATGGGTCTTGACTGCTGAGGTCATCAGTCCCCTAGAACTTAGAACCACTTAAACCTTACTAACCTAAGGACATCACACACATCCATGCCCGAGGCAGGATTCGAACCTGCGACCGTAGCCGAGAGATGACAAGCAGATTACCTATATAATATAGAAAATAGTAAAGAACTGAATGTATGGTATTGAGTCAAATTGCAATAGAAAGCTATTAGCATTTCCCCGTAGTTGACATAATGTATGATTCTAAACTTCTTCCTTAAAACGGTGGCCATAGCTAGTGACAATGCGACTCAAAAGATATAATTCACTCTTTTCCATTTTAAGGGAATCATTTCTTATAAATTCAGTACATTTTTTTCGGAGATGTAATGTAAGAATTGCTTTCAAAATCATTAACATACCATGTCATTTACTTGCACACTACATCAGACAGACCACTTTGAAACTGCAGTCGTTTATCAATCTGCTGCATTGATTGCAACTCCTTTTATACTAAACAAATAGGCAGGAAGTTTAAAACTAGATTTAAAGAGCGTACAGAAGTAGAGTGGAAAAAGCGTAACGCAAATCTACATTTGCTTCTCACTTCAAAACTACAGTGTCACTAATGACAATAACCTCACAGTTTTACGTAAAATGGAGAAAGGAGTCTGTATGTATATTTTTAAAGAAACTGAAATCTACAATCATGTGCATTATATGACTTTGTTAACGAACAAAAAAGCCTGAAAAACATTGTTTTCTTGGAAGTTTTTCAGAGTATGTTCGATGTATCACAATGTTATTAATTTTAACTGTCACTTACCGTAAACAACAGATCATGCTCAATTCGTTTCGACTACATGTGATGTTAACATTGTGTTTGCATGCAGACACATGCTTTACTTCTGTCGTTCGTTTATTATCGTTGGTGTCATCTGCTGTTTCGTAACAACAGCTTTTATACACGTCTTCTTATTATGGCCCTGTCTTAGTTATTTGTTCCCAACTTACCTTTTCCTCTATTTAGCTTTTAAAGCATTTTATCAGTTTTTATGCCAAAGTTTGCCTCTGCCTGCTTATATATCTGCAACCTGTAGGCCTCACTTGTCACTCGCCTCTTCTCTATTTAAGTGCCACGCCTGGCACGCCTCAGCGGCAGCAGCACCACCACCACCTGTCGCAGTGGAAAGCGCTATGCCGCAATGTGCAAAACCGTAGTGGCAGCCGCCCCAGCCACACTGGATTTGGTCGATCGACGACTCGTGGGGTTTTGCCCCATCGGTGGTCCCATTGACCTCTCCACTTACGACGGGCATGGCAAAGGCAGGAAGGCCATCGATGTTGACGACACACGCTATGGGCATGGCTTACAAGAGGCAAGGGCAGACGAAAAGGGAAACATCAGACTTTGGGAACAGTACAGTTACAGACGCCACACGAAAACAGAAGAATGTTAAACATGCATATAAACTGTATGAAGACGTCAGCTTCACGATCCACTAAGATAAACAGAAAGGAATCAGTGAGGGAAAACATGTTACCCAACAAGTAAAACAAGACACTGAGAATCCAACATCAGCGTCCAAGAATACATGACCAAAAATCTGAAGAGGAACAACAATGCCACAACACCGACGACGAAGTCGCCGTACACAAGATTACTCAGAAGAAGAAGGTGCACCCGCGAATCATGATGAGGAGGGTTAAACAAAGAGCAACAACACCTAAAGTGAACCTGATAATCTGCGGAAAAAGCGGACGGAACGAATGCAGACAACACACCGCTACGCACCCATAGCGTCGCAAGAGGTGACACTGTCAAACGGTGAGATCGAAGAAAAACAAAAACCGAATCAAGAATACGATCAGTAACGTGGCCGCAACATAATCCGGAAGGTACCACCGGTCACCATTTACTACAGGAAACGTTACACAGAGCTCAGTAAAGTACTCAAAGGATAATTAGAAGGCAGCTGTAAATCCTCCTACCAAAATAATAGAATTAATGGTCGTTTCGAGACCTTTAAGGATCACGTAAGGGGCTTCAAAAACATTTCCTTCTTCCCTCATCAGACAACCGAAGAGAGAGAGCTAAAAATCGTCATCAGACCTTTATTTTCAGCAGTAACAAAGAAGAATTGCTTCAAGAAAGGGTTCAGCTTCCTACAAGCTTATTTGTTTAAAGATCGTGACAAAGATACAAGAGAGCTCTTACCCCAAACAGTTTACCGCGTCACCCTGCCTCCAGGGAAGGGCAGTGACAAAACGTATTATGTCCGCTATATATTGTATACCGAGCGCGAATGGTCCAGCCCTGAGTCGACATTACCAGCGATTAGAACAAGTTGCAAATAAATGCAGTAGGCCGTTGTGGAGGGCATCACAGACCAGCAGACTGTACTTACCCCAGCACCAAAGACAAAATGTACAAACTGCGGAAAAGCACACCCATCAACATTTAGTGGAGCCAAAAGTTCGAGGCATTACATCGAATATACAAGCAGAGGATGACAACCAAACGGCCCAAACAACCTACGATTGTTATTAAAAATTCAGCAATGCCGGAAGTGCAAGCCACCCAAAATCAACCCACACCAACAGTACAAGAAGTCTCACCACCATAAGAAGCTCCACTCAGGAGGACAAGATGACATCCCAGACAACAATGACAAACGGACTCTTACGCCAATGGCGTTTAACCAAGAAAACCTGCACCTTCTACCAATGAGATGCTGATAGACCTGCCACAGTCTACCATGAACATGGTCAAACTACCCATCCCATTGCAGGAGAAACTGACAAATATCCTCTTTCTGGTTGAGACTGTTCTGAACGGTTTCGTCGCCGCCACCAAACAAGAAACCTGAGAGTTTGCCTTTAGAATGCAAAAGGATTGCATACTAAGAAGACTGAGTTCTTCCGGAAACATACTTTCGAGAAACAACCGAATTGTGGATAAGAAATATGCATGCTTACAGGACGGACCGACAAGGACAACGAGGTGGAGGGACCACCATTCTAGTCAAAAGAGACATAAGCTACCATCACAAACAGCTCCCACGGCTTCGAATTCTTGAAGCCGCAGCAGTCAACATCCAAACGGCAAAGGCAACATTACCAGCATTGCTATCTCTCTGAGACTAAAGAAGAGTCTCATTCCAAATGATTTGCATATAGTCTTTGATGGTTACGACAGAGTAATCCTAGGAGGGGACTTAAATAACAGAAACACAGCAAGGAACTTCCGAAAAACCAACCCAAAAGGACGGATCTTGTTAGTCATTGAAGCAGATCCAACGTAACTGTTCATGGAAGGAGAAAACCTACGATGACGCCGTAATTCACAAATCAGGACCCAGATGTGCTGGAGATTGCAGGCATTGAAAACATTAATCCTAACCTGCAATTGACCTCTGATGACAAGCCAGTCCTTTGACTCAAAGAAATGGGGACGATAGAGCTACCCCACATAGCGCAAGTGTCGTCGATTGGTTGCAATACTAGGCTTACTTAAACAACAACAGCGCCCGACACAGGACACGTCCAGCAAAGAGCCCGTCGATATCGCAATCCAAACATTGACAAAGAAAATTAAAAAAGAGAAACAAAGAGCAGCAACGCAGAACTTTTCCCGGACACCGACTTCGACAAATTCCCAGCTCTAATTCAGAAACGGAAGATACAACGAAACAGAACTCGCTAACGATGACTTCGCTTTCGTGTCACAGGAGACAGGAGAAAGACTCATAGACTGATCCGTGAACTCCAGAAAAGGGTCAAGGAGTTGGAACAACAATCTTGGGAGGGCAGGATGACGTAACTTCTGCTACGAACGAAAGATGAATTGCGGATAGGGCGATTCGAGGACCGGATGGCCTCATTTTCGACTTTTTTGCCCAGGCGCAGCTCTTCGCTGAAACTTACCAGGAGCAAATGTCCGACGACAACCAGCTACGCCGCACCGAAGCCGAGTTCATGAACAAATGGGATACAATCCGAAGCTCTCCAGCTCAAGACCGCCCTTTGCAGACTATAACGGCGTGAATTTAAGGCGGATTCAGGATTTCCCCATCAATTACGAGGATATACGACCAGATCAGTTTGGCTTTCAGGGAAACTTGTCAGCAGAATTGCAGGTGCTGCGATTAGCCGAAATAGTACAGGAAAATGTCAATAAGAAGAACTCGATCATCGGAGTTTTCCTGGACCTAGAGAAATCCTGCGATAAAGTTAGGCGCCACAATGAAGTTATGACAAAACACGCCACTTTCGGACTGTTACTGTTCTCAAAGACAGAAGCCTATATATAAGCATCGACGGTCAAAACTCAACAACTCGTCCTGTTGCCGCGGGAATCCCTCAAGGCTCAGTTATCTCGCTACTAATTTATAGCATATCAGGGTGTCCCATTTATCTTGACCACCCTAAATAACTGTTTGTCCAGATGCAAATTACAAAATGTTTCAAACAAATTTTCTTTAGCTGTCAGGGGGACATCAATCAGCATTATTACCTTCGTTGTAGCTTTGTTTTTACAAAGATATGAACAGCAGTATGACTTTTTTAAATGACACCCTGTATTTTTTATTCGGTAATTCATTTCCTCTCCTAAAGACCTATTCAAAAATGTATCGCGGTGTAACATTCATTGAAACACAACGTTATTAATTAAATAACACAACACTGACGTTGACGCTCCCAGCGCATAGTGCAGGTGCTCTGCTGTTAACGCACTACATGATCCCAACAGTAAATGGTGTTCTAAGCCAGTAGGAGACATGAAAGTGTCTCCCACCTTATCCATCGTCTTAGAACCTCTGCATGGATGGTACATATAAGACGCCAGAAAACCATAGCAGCGACAGAGACCTTAGGACCCTACAACAGGTCGGTCTTAATCAGTGGTCTAGGTACCATCCAAGGAGGGATGTGGGAGGAAATACAAGGGGCGCACTGCAGTGAGTGGAAATGGAGATCCCGATAGAAGGAAGAGAGACGCATTCCAACTGGCAGTCCCACCTGTGGGTGGTTATCGGGGGTGAGACATCCCTCGTGTCTGCAAAGAGTACAGCGTACACGGGATGGTCAGGGAATTGCACTAATGGCAAGTGTGGAAGAAACCCGGAGCTGAATCCCTCATATTTGTAGTCAGGGAATACCCACTTCTGAGAATCCCCACTGTGAACAGGATTAGTGCGAAAAGGCACCCCAAGGGTGGCACAGTCTACACCCCAAGATGTGTGAGCCAGGAGGTGGAGAGAATTAAGATTCCTCATGCATGTAATCTGTAGGCGATGAATATGGGGCAGCCACGTCAACTTCTTATAAAAAACAAAAACAAAACAAAAAACAAGAAAACTAAAAAGGCCCAAGAGATGGGACTGTGCTACAACACCGATGAGCTGGTCGCCTAAATAAATTTCTGGATCAGGGTGTACTGTGAGTCCACGACAAAAATTCATAACACACGTCTTGGAAGGAGAAAACTGGAAGCCATGGGAGATGGACCACGCAGAGGCCCTTTGGATGGTGCCTTGGAGCCGGTGCTTAGCAGAGAGCTGCCGAGTGGGAGCTGCACCAGACGCAAAAATCGTGGACATACAATGCTGGGATAGCCACAGGCCCAACAGAGGTTAGAAGCCCATTAACGGCTATGAGGAAGGGTGTGACACATAACACAGAACCCTGTGGGATATCGTTCTCCTGGGCTCGAGGGGCGCTGAGTGAAGTGCAAACTTGAACCTAAAAGAGCTGGAGATATAAAATCTCGCGGATAAAATTCGGAAGGGAGCCACGGAAATTCCAGTCATTGAGGGTAACCAAAATGTGATGGTGTCGCCATGTCGTATGTCTTATGTAGGTCAAAGAAGACCGTGACAAGGTGCTGGTAGTTAGTAAAAGCCTGTCGGATTGCTGTTTCCAATATGAGTAAATGGTCAGTTGTATATCATCCTTCCTGGAAGCCACACTGATGTGGGGACAGAAGGCCCAAGATCAGAGTATCCAACAGAATCTGAAGCTAACTATCCTCTTGAGCAGTTTACAAAGTACATTTGCCAGGCTAATTGGGTGGTATATGTCGAGAGACGCTGGGCTCTTGCCCGGCTTAAGGATGGGGATAACTATACCATTTCGCTACTGCAATGGCAAGGCTCCCATGAACCAAATGCAGTGGGAGATCCTGAGGAGATGTTGCCTCTGGATAACGTCCAACTTTTGGATCACCTGGTTGTGGGCTGTGTCACATGAAGAGAGGCTGCAAGAATTCCCATTCAGTGAAGGGTTCAGAGTGATGCAGATTGAAACAGAGGGGTTCTACTCAATTCGGCGTTTCTGCGAGAGAAGTGTAATGGAATAAGAGGAGGACGCAGATGCGATCACAAAGTGTGTCGCGAGATATTCTGCAAGGACCAATGGATCAGTGCCCAGGAGCACCTTGGAGGTTAAGAGCCTGGACAGTTGATTGTCGCTGGTGGTCGAGGAAGTACACGGAGCTTGGACCAAACCTGCAGTGAAGAGGCACACGTCCCCAGGGAAGAAAAATTGCACTTCCAGTAGTCTTTCTTACTCTGCTTAATAAGGTAACGTGCCTTAGCATGCAGACGCTTAAAAGTGAAGAGGATGTATGTGAAGGGTATCTTTAAAATAGCTGTAGCGCCTGTCGGCGGTCCTGGACAGCGACTGCTACATCCTTGGTCCACCATGATACCGGTGAACGACTTGGGGAGCTGTGAATAGGAGGTCAGCGGTACCAGCAGCATGAAAAATAGTGGCAGAGACGCCCTACACAACCGCATCAATACAGTTCGAGGGGGATGTGTCGAAATGTTGAAGTGCTCAGCAGATGTACATAAAGGGCGATTGGTAATGTGCAATGCCCAATGTGGGTCTTGTCTTGTTGATGGTAGCAGTGTAATGATAGAATCACTGAGAAGTGATCACTGTCTCAAATATGATCTTCATGGGGTGGCCAATGTAGGGAAGCCATAAGAACAGGTTAAAAGATTGTGAGATCGATAGCAGTAAAGGTGCTATGACTAGCACTGAAGTGGGTAGGAGAACCGTCAATGTGGACACACCAATCTCTAATAAGTGGGTCAATTAGTAGACCTCTACTTGTTGAAGTGGCACTAACACACAGTGGGTGGTGGGCATTAAAGACCCTAAGGAGGAGAAATGGGAGTGGAAGTCCCTGTATGAAGGTAAATAATTCAACATAAGGAAGTGGTTTACCTGGAGCTAGGTTTATGTTGCAAACGGTGGTTGCCAGAATCGTTTGCACTCTAATTACTATTGCTTCCAGGTTGGTATGAAGGGGAATCAAGTCACTAATGGCATTGGAGTGAAGCAAAGTGCAGACCCAGCCAGATGCTACCCCAGGGCCAGCATCGTTCTGACAGAACGCCTGATAACCACAGAACATTGGAGAGTGGTCATCATGGAAGTGTTCTTGAAGAGCAAGACAGAACGCAGAACATGAGGAAACAAGACATTGTATTTCTGGTAGGTGACAATATTATCTACTGCATTTCCACTGGATGACTGTGTGGCGAGAGCAGAGTTTAGACATAAGGAAGCCAAGAGGAGTTCATGTCACTCAGTCAGTGGTCATCACGAACAGTCATGGAGATATATGCATAATTAAGACTCAGTTTGCAATTGGGGGGGGGGGACAGGGACACCAGGGGGTGGGGGAGTCTGTCTTGGGACTTAAGTCTCTTCTTCTTCTCTTTCAGAAACGGAGGAGGGCAGGGAACAGAGAGAGCACAGGCGTCTGCAAGATCTGGACCCTAAAGAGAGTGGGCACATAGACGGTGCATCTCGCGGCCGAGTTGTGGTAATAGGCTTCTGTGCTAAGGGACGCTGAGTAGAGGGGTCCCAGAGGGGGAGGGGGGTGATCCATCACCGGTAGGTGCTGTGGAAGAGGGGCACTTTTTAGGCCAGGAGGGGTGATCGTGGAAACTGCAGGTTATGGGAAGGAGAGAGGGGGACAGGGCTGGGGAAATGAAGAGGTAGGAGGGGCAAAGGATGTAACATAGGCAAAAGTTGAAGAAAGTAACACTGGATGGAGTCTCTCACATTTTTGGCTGGCCTCAGCATAAGACAGCCGATCCAGGGACTTATACTCTTGGATCTTCTCTCTTTTAAGCTGGACGATCTGGCGAGCGAGGGGAGTGGCGGTCTTGGCAGTTGTCACATACAGATGGTGGAACGCAGGGGTATCCCTGATGGAGTGGGTGTCCAAAATCACCACACAGAGAGTCCGCCATACAGTAGGCAGACATATGTCCAAAATGCAAGCACCGACTGCACCTCACGGATGGTGGGATGTATGGCTTCACATCACATCTGTGGCACATAACCTTGACCTTCTCTGGGAGGGTATCCTCCTCAAAAACCAGAATGAAGGCACCAGTATTGCTGCGATTGTCTTTGCGGTCCTTCTGCACACGTCAAACAAAAATAACGCCACTTTGCTTCAGATTAATCCAGAGTTCCTCATCAGCTTTCAGGACGAGGTCCCTATGAAAAATTAGTCCCTGAACCATATTCAGAGATTGGCGAGGGGTAATAGACACTGGGACATCGCTAAGACGATTACAAGCACGATGAGCTGCAGATTGTGTGGCACAAGAAGCCTTGATCAACAGGGAGCCCGATCGCATATCACAGAGAGTTCACTTCACGAAAATTGTCCTTGATATTCTCCACAAAGAAACAATGGCTTTGTGGAGATGATGTGTCCCCATCCGCCCTGGTACAGCCATGATAGCGGGGAAAGTGTTTCATCCCAAGACGGCGAGCCTGGCCATCCTCCCATGTCGTAGTCAGGGAAGGGAAGGCTGCCAAGTTATACGAAGCAGCTTTCAATGATCCCTCATCATTCAAAGAGACGGCTACACAGACTGACTACACGTGCTGGTGACCTAGCAGGGTGGAGAGGAGCTACAGTCGGGAAGGAAGAGGGGAAGGAAGGGGGGGAGAAGAATTTACGTTGTAAACGCTATGGAGTTCCTTCCCAAATGGCTCACACTAAAAACAGCAAATTTAGAAGTGGAGCTCAAACCTCACGATGGGACATAAACAACCAAAAGGATGAGAGAAAATAAGCCGAAGGAAAAAAAATGTATTAGTTGCTTCGAGGAACTTATGGAACTTTACTAGCAAAACAAATTGTTTTGCAGAACACTTCTCTTGCAATGTATGTTACTGCAGCTGGTTGAGCACCTCCTAGACGCTTTGGGCTCACTAAATGAATCTGTAACGAAATGTGTTGCTTTACTTGGGTCTTTTCCATTTCCTCTGTCAGTCGTATCTGGTACGGTTTTTCACGTCAAACTGCTCCTCCTAGATATTTTAAGGATGTGACTGCTTCCTGCGATCAATTTTTCGGTACCTGTCTTTTGACCTTCATGCAACTGTTTAAGGAAAGGACTACCGTGCGATCTTCTTCAGTGAAACAGATACGGAAAAGTTTAGTATTTCAGCCTTCTTTGTGTCGTCCCCCGTTTCGATGGGATTACTGTCGCAGACTGTCTGGACAGACGGCTTCCATCCACGTACTGCTTTACCATAAGACCAAAACTCTTTAGAATTTCCTATCAAGTGAGAATATTACATATAAATTCGATGAAAGCTTCACGCGTAATTCTCTATACGCTAATTTTGAATTCGTTCAAGTTTTGTTTGTGCGAGGCTTTGGTTACGTTTAAATTTGCTGTGAAGTTTCTGTTTTCGCAGTAGCTATCTAAAACGGCTTTTGAACCACCATGTGTCTTTCCCATCCGTGACAACTTAGCTGGACACGTAAATATCTGAAGCGTATTACTTGACGCTCTTGAACTTGGTGCGTTGACGCTCAAAATCGTCAGTGCTGGAGACGTAATTTTCGTAACTGCTCAGGTAATATGAAATCTGTTGATTGTCGCGCTTTATAAACCAAAATATTGTCCCATCTTTCTTTATATTACTATTTAAAAGCGTATTCGGTGATGCTGAGCGGGAAAGTAAAGGCCTTTTGGTACCCAGGCGATCTATTAGTTACGTTCTC
This sequence comes from Schistocerca americana, assembly GCF_021461395.2. NCBI lineage: Eukaryota > Metazoa > Arthropoda > Insecta > Orthoptera > Acrididae > Schistocerca > Schistocerca americana. The sequence continues at coordinate 266,084,734 of NC_060123.1, forward strand.
CAGTCGGTTGTCTGATTACCTGTTAACGTAATTTGCGAATAAGGCATTTACAACAGTTTTGCATGAAATCCTGTCGCTACTACCCACCTCAATCCTTTGAGTTTTGTAGATTACAGATGAAAGTTGAAATCACCACGTAATACTATAACATGGCTTCTCATGCAGAGGAGTCTATAAATGGTTTAGATCACATGGTGACTGGAAATGACACTACAATGACAAGATTTTATTTACGTTGTGTCGTAGGGTTCCATAATCAGTATACGTTGGAGGATTGTGCAGCAGTTGTCTCGTTTCCTTCGTTACGTCTTCGGTTTCCAAATTACGTTATTGGAAAAGGCCAAGTATGGAGGGGACATAGGAGCATCACATAATTCAGGTAAAAATGACACAGTAAAACTTCAATTGTATCATCGGTATTACATTATAGTACATAACAAATCTGAAGACCTGGCATCAAACCACAGTAAGGAAAGAAGTGTTGAAGATCAATGGAAAGACATAAGTACCATTGCAATTGACAAAGCAAAGGAAGTTCTGGGAGATATGAAGCCAACAACTAAGAAAAAATGGTTCCGTGATACAGTGAACAAATTGCGAAAGTCAGAAAGAGAGCAAGAGAAACGTTGACACTGGTTAGATATTGTGCAGAAAAGCAAAAAGTAGTCAAAACATAAAAAGAGAAACAAACAGGAATCTGAGGACATAGAGAAGGAAATTCATGACCAACATTGAAATACAATATTTGGCAGCTGAAAAATGTTTCAAATGATGAAAAGTGTGAGAAACGGTCTAAAAAATGAGGGTTTAGTTATTAATAATAAGGAGGGAACATATCAAGGAGTTGCTGAATACTGAAGATTTAGAAAATGCCTTCCCAGAAGGAAGTATTGCGGAGAGCGTACTGGAAGAAGAAGTTGAAGTGATTCACCAGGACGTAGTTAGAGCAATTAAGAAACTGAAGAATAATAAAGTACTACGAGAAGATAGAATAACGGCAAAGACATTGAATGCCGGAGGTGTAAAACTTCAGAAAGAGACATACAGTCTCTAAGTGCCGAATGGAGAAAGATGGAGATCCAAAAAGAGTGCAAGTCAGCTATCATTATCCCTCTCCACAAAAAGAACAGTAAAAGAAATTGTAGTGACAATAGAAGTATTTTTCTACTAAGCTTAACGTACAAAGCGTTATCATTAATAAAAAACTAAAGTCTCTTACTGAAGATAGTACTAGGCATGTTCTCAGGAAGGATTTACACCATGAGAAAATTCTGGAAGAAATGATGGGAATTCAGTCGTAAGTGCCTGGTGAAGTTTGCAGGTTTCTCAAAGGCTTAAGATAGTATACACAGATTAGGTATTCACAACATCTTGAGGGAGCCTTGCATCTCAAGGAAGTTCATTAACTTGGTGGAGGTGTGTACAACGGAGACAAAAGCCAGGATGGAATACCAGGGGGAGGTATCCAGGGAATTCAGCATCAGATAAGTATGACACAATACGATGCCACAATTTCATTTCATTTGGTTCTGGAGAAAATAATTCGATAAATGAAAAGAGAAGACAAGGCGTGAAGCTAAATGGAGGAACACTGTGTTGGGATAATCAGACGACATTGCAGCCATAGCTAAGTCAGAGGAAGAGATGGCAGAAACCGTAGCAAACTTAGCACAGAATTCCAGTGCGATTGCACTGACGATTACCAAAAAGAAGACTGAAACGGTAGAAGCACGCAGAGACACCCATAATATTGTCCCAGTAGAGGTACAAGAACCGTACGACAGCCATAACACAGCAACTTCCTTGTTCCTATAGAGCAATACGCCGATTTGGATCTACATACGGACTATATTATAGTTGCTACTATCATTCAGCTTGATTTTAAACATAAGTGTGGCAGTAGGAGCACTGGAGACACATACGTCTAACGATGCATATTATGAAACCATAATAACCAATTTTAGTGTGTACATGGGAACAAGAGCGATTCAGCTCAAGAGATTACGGTGATACATAATGCTTCATGGTTGATACACATGGAACTAAGCAATAATTTTTACTGTAATGAAGATGGCTCGTCAGTGAGTTGCAACTAGTAATCAATACAGTTACTGTCAGTACGTCTAAAACTTATTTCAGTCTGAATTAGATAATGTCGAAAATTCTGTCAGTTAAGATCAAACGTAAAGCCTGTTATGCACTGATAGTACCGGTGTTGTGTTGGATAGAGGCCTTAGGTACCACATAAAAAGTGAAGAGAACCTGTTGATAATTAAATGGCAAATCATGAGAAACATACAGAACGAAATCTTCACTCTGGAGAGGAGTGTGCGCTGATATGAAATTTCCTGGCAGATTAAATCAATGTGCCGGACCGAGACTCGATCTCTGCTGAGAAGTTTCATCAGCGCACACTCGGCTGCAGAATCAAAATTTCACTCTGGAAACATACCCCAGGCTGTGACTGAGCCAAGTCTCCGCAATATCCTTTCTTCCAGGAGTGCTAGTCTTATTAGGTTTGCAGAAGAGCATCTGTGAAGTTTGGAAGGTAGCATGCGACGAACTGGCGGAAGTAAAGCTGTGAGGAATGGTCGTGAGTCGTACTTGGATATACCGAGCGAGGTGGCTAGCTCACTGGACTCGCATTCGGGAGGATGGCGGTTCAATCCGGCGTCCGGCCATCCTGATTTAGGTTTTCCGCGGTTTCCCTATATCGCTACAGGGAAATGCCGGGACGCTTCCTATGAAAGGGCACGGCCGACTCCCTTCCACGACCTTTCCTAATTCGATGAGACCGATGACCTCGCTGTCTGGTCTCCTCCCCCCCAAACAACTCAACCTCGTACTTGGGTTAGGTCTGTTGATAGAGCACTTGCTCGCGAAAGACAAAGATCCTGAGTTCGAGTCTCGGTCCGGCAAACAGTTTTAATCTGACAGGGAGTTTTATGAGAAAGATCCTTGGATCAAACCGCGAAGAGACAGAAAGAATCAGGAACTGTACGACCTGATGAGATAGCCAAATGAATGTGCGAAGTATAAGGTTACTAGGAAACATTGCCAGGAGGGTGGATAGTTGCCGGACCGAAGCTGTGCTTACGGGAAAATTTAATTGAACTCGTCCATTCTGAGGACCAAGGAAGTGATGGGAGCATGAACTGCATGAAGTCCTTCAGCAGCTAGGTGTCCATGAGAACTAGATCCACAGTGCACAAAATCGTCCTCTGTGGAGGAGCATTGTAACCTTGGCGCATGATCTTCAGGGTCTGTGACCTGCGACATTCAAGTACGCACGTGTGTACGCATGTAAAACAGCAATTAATACTAGTTTTAAATAACTCAAATGTTTTCTATTGGCAAGACAAGCAGCTGCGCCCTCGAGTTCCGACCACAGATACCTAACCTTGACACAAGTCATAACTAATCTACGCATAATGGCCGGCTTATTTACTGTGTCAGGTCGCACTCGGATTAGCAAAAAGCAACTGACAGCCAGATCGGGGTCGCCTCTGCGCCGACTGCCGGCCGGCGTTTAGTAGGGCCGAGCTGCCGAACGCAGGCGTTTGGCGCCTCAGCTGTGATCTCGTCAGGCGTGCCACTGTCCGGAGGCGCTGCCGGTCAGCACACCTTTTAATGACTAACAAAAGGGAGCAATAAATCACGTCCTAATTTTCCCCGCCCACGGCGTGGCATTTCATTGAAGGAGAACAGCGAGTTATGAAAAAAACCGGACGCCGTCGTACTAAAGCGATCTCTCTCTCTCTCTCTCTCTCTCTCTCTCTCACACACACACACACACACACACACACACAAACACAGGTGCTGCTGGAATCGGCAGAGGTAATGGCAGCTCTAGGACCGGTCTGCTTGGTTGTGCGCGACTTGTCTGTCCTCCCTCTCTCTCACTTTTTCGTTTCCACACGTGTGTGAGTGTGTGCCGCATGAGTTCTCGGGGCTTATTGCCGCCCGCGTTGGCCGCGGACCGGCCACTAATTCAGGCTGACGAGCGTATCATTATAATTTACATAACTAGTCCGGGCCGGGAACTGCCGCATAAGGGAAGGCTGCAGACGGCGGGTCGCGGCCGGGTCGCGACCGGTCGGCCCTCTGGCTGCCCGCAACAGCTGTCCTGTCGCGACCCGCAGGTGGCGCCGCCGCCGCCTTATCCTCCGCCCCATCTGCGCCGCCCTGTCACCTGCTGACAGCCGCCGGCACTCGCAGAAGGTCTCCATTCCGACGACAACTCTGCGTGTGACCAGAACGAGAAATTTATTTTGTTTACCAAGGAAATAGGAGGATACAAGATGACTTGGACACGATTTGTCATTGATGTAAAGAATGGCAGATAACTCTAAATATAGATAAATGTAAATTAATGCAGATGAATAGGAAAAAGAATCCCATAATGTTTGAATACTCCATTAGTAGTGTAGCGCTTGACACAGTCACGTCGATTAAATATTTGGGCGTAACACTGGAGAGCGATATGAAGTGGGACAAGCATGTAGTGGCAGTTGTGGGGAAGACGGATAGTCGTCTTCGGTTCATTGGTAGAATTTTGGGAAGATGTGGTTCATCTGTAAAGGAGACCGCTTATAAAACATTAATAAGACCTATTCTTGAGTACTGCTCGAGCGTTTGGTATCTTTATCAGGTCGGATTGAGGGAGGACATAGAAGCAATTCAGAGGCGGGCTGCTAGATTTATTACTGGTAAGTTTGATCATCACGCGAGTGTTACGGAAGTGGTTCAGGAACTCGGGTGGGAGTCTCTAGAGGAAAGGAGGCGTTCTTTTCGTGACTCGCTACTGAGGAAATTTAGAGAACCAGCATTTGAGGCTGACTGCAGTACAATTTTACTGCCGCCAACTTATATTTCGCGGAAAGACCACAAAGATAAGATAAGACTGATTAGGGCTCGTACAGAGGCATATAGGCAGTCATTTTTCCCTCGTTCTGTTTGGGAGTGGAACAGGGAGAGAAGAAGCTAGTTGTGGTACGAGGTGGATTGGGATTACGGAGTATGTATGTAGATGTAGATGTGGAAAATCGCCGAACAGCTGGACATTTTGTGAAGATATTGTATTTAGACAATCAGTTTCAGCATCTTATTAATGTTTATTGAGGCCCCTATGCACTCCATGTGTACATAGTAAGATATAGCCATACTTGCATAACTGGAGCCGTCAGTATCTGTATTCTGTGAATTCGTTTAGAAGTTTTTATAATTCTAGAATGGCACCACTCCCACTCGAAAGAATTTTATGAAGTATGTTTCAATGAAGTGCAATACTCAATTTTCTTTGCAGATTTAAAGATGGATTAGGCACAACAAACTTGCATCATCATATGGAGAGATATCATAAAACTTAACAGTTCATTCATACACTACCGGCCATTAAAATTGCTAAACCACGAAGATTACGTGCTACAGAGGCGAAATTTAACCGACAGGACGAAGATGGTGTGATATGGAAATGATTAGCTTTTCAGACCATTCACATAAGGTTGGCGCCGGTGACACCTACAACTTGCTGACATGAGGAAAGTTTCCAACCGATTTCTCATACACAAACAGCAGTTGACCGGCGTTGCCTGGTGAAACGTTGTTGCGATGCCTCGTGTGAGGAGGAGAAATGCGTACCATCACGTTTCCGTCTTTGATAAAGGTCGGATTGTAGCCTATCGTGATTGCGGGTTATCGTGTCGCGACATTGCTGCTCGCGTTGGTCGAGATCCAATTATTGTTAGCAGAATATGGCATCGGTGGGTTCAGGAGGGTTATACGGAACGCCGTGCTGGATCCCAATGGCCTCGTATCACTAGCAGTCGAGATGACAGGTATCTTACCCGCATGGCTGTAACGGATCGTGCAGCCACGTTTCGATCCCTGAGTCGACAGATGGGGACGTTTGCAAGACAATAGCCATCTCCACGAACAGTTCGACGACATTTGCAGTAGCATGGAATATCAGCTCGGAGACTATGGCTGCGGTTACCCATGACGCTGCATCACAGACAGGAGCGCCTGCGATGGTGTACTCAACGACGAACCTGGGTGGACGCATGGCAAAACGTCATTTTTTGGGATGAATCCAGGTTCTGTTTACAGCGTCATGATGGCCGCATCCGTGTTTGGCGACATCGCGGTGAGCACACATTGGAAGCGTGTATTTGTCATCGCCATACTGGCGTACCACCCGGCGTGATGGTATGGGATGCCATTGGTTACACGTCTCGGTCACCTCTTGTTCGCATTGACGGCACTTTGAACAGTGGGCGTTACATTTCAGATGTGTTACGACCCATTGTACACGCCATCCAAGCTCTGTTTGACTCCATGCCCAGTCGCATCATGGCCGTTATTACGGCCAGAGGTGGTTGTTCTGGGTACTGAATTCTCAGGATCTATGCACCCAAATTGCGTGAAAATGCAATCAAATGTCAGTTCTAGTATAGTATATTTGTACAATGAGTACCCGTTTATCATCAGCATTTCTTCTTGGTGTAGCAAATTTAGTGGCCAGTACTGTATTTTATGGAGTATGGTATCAATGAAGTGCAATACTCCATTTTCTTTGCAGATTAAAAATTGAATTAGGCACAACTAACTTGCATCATCATATTGAGAGAAAACTTAAAACTTAACAGTTCATTCATAGTTTGCGATAAAAACAGAAGATAGCTGATCCGCTGCCAGTGTCTACATAACATGCCTTTATCTGCTTGTACCCCTCTTCTGCTTCTATCATTATCGCTTAGGAATGTTTAGTTCGAAGCGAACACTCCACAACAAATTCACGTGATCCGTATACTGATGGCTCCACTTATGGACGTGTCGATATATCTGACTGTCTATACATGGAGTGCATAGGGGCCCGAAGACAGCATTAACGAGGTGCAAAAACTGATCGTCTAACTAAAAGAAGTTCCGAAAACATGCGGCTGTTTGGCGATTTTCATCTGTACTGTATTCACAATGGGTCTACAGAGAAGGAACCAGGAATGCCCGTAATCAATGAAACAATCGGTTTTCGTAATTTTTTGTTCTGCGACGCCAGTTTAACGTGTCTGTCGTTAAAACCGCGAAAAACAACAGATTTCTGAAACAACCGATTTTCTGTTACTTTATTGCTATTACTGAATGTAAAAAACACAGAAATACAAAGAGGGTGAAAAAATTTTGACTACCTCATTTTGAGGATGCACAGAATCAGAATATTAAATTAAGTAGAAAAGGAAAAGAAAACTTAGTTTGTCCACCAGTTGTTGCCCTTCTCAAAGACTAAACAGTACTTGAATACCACAAAAAATGACCTGTTCTCTCTTATTTAATCTTATTTTCTGAAAGTTTTCTCAAAACTCGTGTTTTAATCGAGCATCATACCACTTTTTGGGTATTACAAATATTCAATGCTGAAGGGTGAAAGTGAGGTTGTCTTTCGTGATAATTTATTCGTTTTTAAGGGCTACAAGCAGATAAAGGCATATTATGTAGACACAGGTAGCAGATCAGCTACTTTCTGTTTTTATCCAAAACTGTTAATGAACTGTTAGGTTTCAAGTTTTCTCCTCTTACGATGATGCAAGTTTGTTGTGCCTCATCCATTTTCAAATCTGCAAAGGAAATGGAGTATTGCACTTCATTGATACCGTACTTCATAAAATACTTTCGAGTAGGGGTTGTGCCATTCTAGAATACAATTGATGTCTGACGACGACAGAGAGAAACTACCATACAGACCAAATTGGGCAAGTCTTGGGCACTGCCATTACACGCGTACTCTATAATAGGCCACACCACATAATAACAGGTATTATATTGTTTCTGGAACGCTGTACCATTTCTTGTGGCATGTGTTTGGTGCTCGTTACTGTCGCATTTTTATTAAAACAGCACTGACTGCTTTTCCCGTTCTCAATTATAATGCAATATTTGAAAGTTATTGAAATTTTACGAGTAAAAATTATTCGTTTTCTTAAAAATGTTGATTTAGAAACCAAAAATTTTAACACTGCTGCTATGGATAATTGATGTTAGCAAAAAGTAAAAAAAACCTGTTATACCTGAGTACAAACAAATGGCCGGTCGGTGTGGCCGAGCGGTTCTAGGCGCTTGAGTCTGGAACCGTGCGACCGCTACTGTCGCAGGTTCGAATCCTGCCTCGGGCATGAATGTGTGTGATGATCTCAGATGTTAAGTCCCACAGTGTTCAGAGCCATTTGAACATTTTTTGAAATACCGAAAATACCAGTTATTCAGAACGAACGGTCGGTTTTTCCCATCTGTGACCGGAACTCACTCTGAACCATGGGATTTTGCACTGTTTTCGCTAAAGGTAGAGGTGTTAGTTAAGTGTTAAGAGGTGTTTGCACCTGTGTAACCCTCTGCGTAATAGGTGCATGCATTTGCACGCCGAGACAAGGGGGCGCACGCGAGGGCGCAGAGTCACGGCTGCCCATGGTACGTGCGCACGAACGACCGTACACAGCCACAGGAACAGAAGTCTCCCGATCCCAGACAGGGAGCCACGTGCAATAGTCGTGCCCCTCCGTGGTGCTCTTCGTTTACTGTGTTGTTTTACTAGGTCTCACTGTTGAAGGATTCAGTTTTCCGCGTAAATTCAAGTTTTACTTTGCTTTAGCACTTTGGGTGAGTGGTCTAACGACAAGCACATGGAATTTGAGGGATGTTATCGATAGTTTCATTGTTTTTGACCGGTTATGAACACAAAGTAACACAAAATTATGACTACAGTTCCTCACAGAAAACAGCAATCCGGTAACAACAAACATTAAACAAAACAAAACAAACAGCCTTCATTTCTACTTTCGACGAATGCATATTGAAGAACGGGTCTGATTATGGGATTTTTGATGTGCCCAAATTGTGAACTTGCAGACGGTGTGTCTGATACATAAATTGCTCGACGGATGGGAGGCTTGGTTCAACTAAACGTGGCTGGCAGGCAGGTAAGGAAGAGCTGTCCAGAAATCGGAGGTGCAACAGCGAGTAGAGCGAGGAGGTGGATGGATATCCAGCGAGACAGCAAGCGGAAACCGCCTGGATTTCCGGGCGGAGACCAGGGGATAAAACCGAGTCGCCGCGTAGTTACGGACGCTATGCAGCATGGCGAGGTCTGGGTGTGTCGAAACCAAAGCTCGCACAGGTTGCCCCAGCAGGAGTGGTCAGTGTTCAGGGATATGACAGGAACTACAATTGCTCTAAACTACTCGTAAATGCCCTGACGTAACATCTCTGTAAGAAAAATCGATTTTTTGTTTTTCATCTTGAATCGGCATGCAGAGCTTTTTTGAACAAAATGGCGGTTAAAAGAACTGAACTGAGCATTAGGAAGTTGTTTGAAAATCAACTTACAGAGCTCTCGGTTTGCGCCCAGCCCCTTGTTCCCGTTTGTTTCAAACGTCAGTGTTGTCATTAGACTCGTGTTCGAGAAACATACTCTATACAATTGTTTTTCAAGTTGATAGTCTTGTTAGAAGATAGTTCTGCCGCACTATTACGTTTCCCATGTATATTTTTGGTTCTCGACAGTGGTTTTTCTTGTAATTTTTCCTGTAGCTTGATTGATGTTATTTTGTCACTCTCTGAAGTTATTAGTCTGTAATTTTTTTTAACGTTGGACAATTTGCAGGTTTACGATCTAGAGTTGCTAGGAATATATTCTGGGTTTAATTTTTAGACAGTACCTGTTGGCAACTGATTCCATGAGAGTGACCGTAGGAAGAGAAAAGATTAGGAACGTGTAAACCAAGAAAAGTATGCAACTGGAGTGTATTAGGAGCAACAGAGGCGAGTCATAGATGAAGTATAGCTTTGAACTGAATTTCCTGAGAGTTAAATTTTCTGGCATGTTTATTTTTACACAAAAAATCTATTTCTGCTGGAGGTCTGAAATTTTTGGGGTGCTTCATGGTCCCGTTTAGAGGATTGTAGGCTACAGTTACTAACGCAGTGTCAGTAGGAAGGAAAATGCATACCGATTAATTAACAAAAAGTAATGCATACTCATTAATTAAGAAAAAGTGACTTTAATTTTGATTATGAGATGTAAACATTTCTAGAACAAAAACCTGTGGCTTAAATGACATGATTGCAGACCACTTTTTAGATAGATATAGAGTTAATGTCTACTTAAACTTTCAAGCATCTAAGTAAGATAGCCAGTGCACTGATTCCAAATAAGGGCCCGGATATAGAAATATAATTTACTGACATTCGCAAAAAAATTTCAGTAAAGTCACCGTGAGAATCCTGCTGTCCTACTGTTTTCATCCCACTTTTAGTTCACGTTTTGTTGGCAGAGCCATGTAAACTTCTTGAAAATTATTATTATTTTTCCAGGTGTTCACATAGGAGTTACCTTAGGGGCTAAGAGAACTTTTTCATCTTAGATACTGCAAAACAAATCTTATACTGGTTCTTATATTTTGGGAACAGTTATTACGGACCAAAACAAACAAACAAAATTGCCCAGTAAACATGAGCTCTGAAACGCGTACCTGTTGATTAGAATAGTAGCAATGATTAGCAACTGCTCTTACCTCTTAATGTATGCATTTTAGAGCCCTTATTTTCTAGCCAGTTTTTTCCTGTTTTGGTCCATACTACCTCCTCCAGAAATATGAACACCAAAGAGCCTGCAGTAGACTATCTTTATTTCATAGTATTGTAGACGAAGAAGTACTCGTAGCTCTTAACATATGCATTTTAGAGCCCATATTTACTAAAACTTTTTGCAGCGTGGACAAATTGTAAGCACTCAAACCATTTCCAGAAAAGCTATACGTATTCTGATGACAACATTTAAATGGCAACAAGGACAAGATTTCAATAAAATTAGAATCATGTTTATACAACAAATAGTTTGAAGTTTCGCTCATTACGGCTGTATTATTTGTTTCTTGCATCTGTTACGCAATTGAACAGATATCGAAATCAGTTATAATACGGGCATAACATACCGATAAATGGACCAACAATTTGGATGAACGAATCCTAAGCAGCCAACCATTCGCAAAAAATGTGATTTATTCAATCTTAAACCATGGATTCGACGGATATAAGCCGTCTTTTTAAAAAATGCATGTAACCTGGAGATAATGGGACAGCAACAATTACAAACCCGAAAACATTCATGTCAAAAGTACACATCATACACACACGAGATTTCCACAAAGGGATGGGAATGTCACATATAGAACATAACCAAAAGAAAGAAAACTGGTACTAACTAAAATTTCGAATTGGAGAAACACTAGATAAAGAATCAATCTGACAAGGGTCCAATGAAAATTTACTTTCAGCACACATCAATGTATACATTATTGCATATGCTGACTCCAATGATCAGAGCTTGTCAGGTAATAACAGCTGAAATACAGAAACAAAAGAGCGAGGTGCCGCAGTGGTTAGCACATTTGACTCGCATTTGGGAGCACGATGGTTCAAATCCGCGTCCGACCAACTTGATTTAGGTTTTCTGTGATTTACCTAAATCACTTCAGGCAAATGACGGGATGTGTCCTTTGAATGGGCACGGCCAATTTCCTTGCCCATCTTTTCCTAATCCGATGAGACCGATGACTTCGCTGTTTGGTCCTCTCCCCCAAATCAACCAACCAACCAGAAACAAAAGGAATCAAGTAAAATGTCAGGTCATGTAATGAGCTGCACGTCTATTGACAGGAAATGGCGAGCGTGAACATCACGAAAACACGACAAGCGGTGGATGTGCCGAGATCGAAGTACGCTTGCGGCATAAACGGCCAATTTTGTGGAAATACATCGAGGGAGGGGTTGTGGGGGAGCTATAGGATACTGAGAAATAAAGAATGTTGAAGCATTACGTTATAAAGTGAAATGCACTGAGGTTCCCTTAATAAGACCAAAAGCACATTGCCGAACGAACAGTAATAAAACTCATGTTTGAACACACTGTGGTAAACGTACGTGACGATGAAAGCGATGTGTGCATGATTCTTTGAATGGAGAGAAACATATAGTAACGTGAGTAAGTAAAGTCAATATCTTCAAAAAATATAAAAGGGTGGAAAAGTACACGTATGCACAGATAATGGATATTATAATTTTCAGGAATGAGCCATTCGCAAAGGCTACCGGGCAGTATAGGTTTGAATCATTTAAAAACTTGTCTGCAGCAAGACGTAGCTGGTTAACCAGTAAATTTCAGACCCTGAACTCTAGATGCTTAAAGATCTCTATTTCTTCACGAAGATCGAACTTTTGCTCTTTCACTTCTCTCTGCAACGTAACTGTGTCTTCCAAATTATTCGGGGTGTAGTCAACAATCAGTAAGAGTTTGACAAACGTAGAAGTTTCTTCAATCACTTCAATCTTTCCTTACATATACTCTTCATATTTCGTTGCAACTGGTAATTGCTTTGGTTTAAATAACTTACCTCTAACTGTTGCTGAAACGTAGCAGTGTTCAAAATTTTGAAGACTAAAATCTGTTATAAATAAAATATTTTATTAGCATTACTGACAAGGAGACCACATGGCAATCAGATTTTCGATATTTTTTAATTTACTGTATGTTAAGTTCAGAACTCGAATGTCAGTTTCCCAAAGCAAGTCGATGCAGCTCTCAAAAATTCTCGACAAAATTGACTGTGAGCTTTTCCGAGTGTCGTTAAAATTCTTAAATAACATTATTATTTCGTTACGCAGCGTGTTATTGTGCTGGAATGCTTTACTAATACGTTTGGAGCCTATGTTAGACTCTCAGTGGGTGAAAAATCTTAAGCAAATATGCATGTTCTATAAGAATTCATGTGAAGCGTTAAACTATTATCAATCGGGAAAGAAAGATCAGTAGTATTCGACACTGGTAAACGCTGGTTCGAGTCTCGTTTCGGTCAATATTTGTTTCTTTTTTCCGTTTAGTTCGACTATCTACATCGTTTACATGTAAAACTCATAAAGTATATGCTAATTAATACATGTTTAACTGAAACTTTTACGAAAATGCACATGTTCTTACTTATCATGACATACGGCACTAAAAAGCAAGTTTTCATTGTGAGTGTAAGTTTTAACTACCGATGTTTTATAAAAGATTGTTAACAAAGATTTTTCGAATCGACGTTTCCAAACTGAACTTCTTTCCATCTTTATGTATTTTACACTTCAAGAATATGCTTGTGGTATGTGTACGTTTGTTTAAATATATACCGCTGCCAGGAGTGAAACAGAGGTCACCTAGACGACATGTAAGCATTCCACCAGAGGGTCACACGGGCTGATGAAAAATCGACCCTACTCTAAGGGTATTAAAGGCGCTCGGAAAACTACAAACTCGATTTTCTCGCGAATTTTTTTAGAGGTGCGTCCAAGGCTTTTGTGGATATTTATATTAGAGTGCTGAACGTCACGTGCCATAAATACAAAAATTAAAAAATCCTATTGCCGTGTGGTCTCCTTGTGAGTGAGAAAACAATGCCTTCTTAACAGCTGCAGGAAAAGATAAGCCCCTGTATATATTATTTGTGATATTGCCTTTAGTTGTTTATGTTTATTTAATAAGAAGTACTCGAATTAATGTTTGTAAAGGACTTACCTTAACAATATACGGAGGAACCGGCAAGAGAGGATAAAATTGCAGTTGTGACTAGCGACTGCCGTTCGCTTCATGCAATGCGCAGAATATATTGTGTTAATTGTTGATATTGTTGTGGTCTTCAGTCCGAATACTGATTTAATGCAGCTCTCCATGCTACTCTAACTTGTGCAAGCCTTTTTATTTCCGAATAGCGACTGCAACTACATCCTTCTGAATCTGCTTACGATGTTCGTCTCTTGGTCTCACTCTACGATTTTTACCACCTACACTCCCATCCAGTCTTATGCTGGTGATACCTTGATGTCTCAGAGTCTATCCTACCAACCGATTCCGTCTTTTGGTTGAGTTGTGCCACAAATTTCTTTTCTCTCCAATTTTGGTCAGTGCCTCTACGTAAGTTGCGTGGTCGACGCATCTAATCTTCAGCTTTCTTCCGTAGCAACACATTTAAAAAGCTTCTATCCTTTTCTTGTCTAAGCTGTTTATCGTCCATGTTTCACTTCCATACATGGCTAAACTCCATACAAATACTTTAAGAAAAGACTTTCTGACACTTAAATCTATATTCCATGTTAACAAATGGTTCAAATGGTCCTGAGCACTATGGGACTTAACTTCTGAGGTCATCAGTCACCTAGAACTTAGAACTACTTAAACCTAACTAACCTAAGGACATCACACACATTCATGCCCGGGGTAGGATTCGAACCTGCGACCGTAGCGTTCGTGCGGTTTCATAACCGCTCGGCCACCTTGGCCGGCCCATGTTAACAAACTTCGCTTCTTTAGAAAAGCTTTTCTTGCCTTTGCTCGTCTACATTTTATTACCTCTCCACTTCGAACATCATCAGTTAATCTGATGCCCAAATAGCAACACTGTCTATTAATCTAAGTGTCTCGTTTCATAATGCCATTCCCTTAGTACCACTAGATTTAATTCAACTCCATTCCATTACCATTGCTTTGCTTTTGTTGATGTTCATCTCAGATCCTCCTTTCGGAACCCTGTCCACTCCGTTCTGAGAGAATTTCAGTGTTGTGCGTAAAACCCAAAACTTTTATTTCTTCTCCGTGGACTTCAATTGTTACTCGAAATTTTTCTTTGGTTTCCTTTACTGTTTGCTCAGCGTAGAGACTGAATAATGTCGGAGATAGGTTACAGCCCTGTCTCACTCCCTTCTCAACCACCGCTTTCCTTTCATGGCCCTTGACTTATGTAACTGCCTTCTTCTTTCTGCGTAAGTTCTAAATAGCGGTTCGCTCCCTGTATGTTATCCATGCTACTTTCAGAACTTCAGAGAGACTATCCGTCAACATTAATTAAATGTTCGGAATTTATCCACGTTATCTACATGGTGCACTGCACGATACCTTTGGGATATATTAGCGGTTGCTAGCGTACGCTCTGCTTGCTCTGCTAGATCACTTTTCTCAAATGTTGTTTGCTATAGAACTAGCCTGTGTAGAAGCACTAGTCAATGTAACTTTTCTTGCACAAAATAAAATTGAAAATCACTCTTGACACTGCCGATAGCGTATATCCTAGCCCTAAGGGCTTATTCCTATA
Source organism: Schistocerca americana (assembly GCF_021461395.2). Lineage (NCBI taxonomy): Eukaryota > Metazoa > Arthropoda > Insecta > Orthoptera > Acrididae > Schistocerca > Schistocerca americana. The sequence goes on from NC_060123.1 coordinate 266,099,904, forward strand.
GCATCTTATTTAATATTTTACATTTACTTGTGCACTGCAGTTGTTTCGTTGAATGCTCCTTATACAGGGCTTTCATGATTTCAAGCATTTCATTAGGGTGCAAGGCAACAGTCCACAACTAACCCCCTAGGTTAGTTACATCACGCTTTTTTTAACTTTTTTGTGACTTCTGTGCTATTAGTTATGATTTAAAACTGAAATAATCACAGAATCAAACAAATTTTATTCAGTTTTTAAAATTTTACTGACCTTCAAAATAAACGTGTTCCATCAACGTACCAACATTCTCACAGTGTTCCGTCATAGGAAAAGCTTGGAAACCCCTGCACTACGTAATAAATGGTTGTATGCTTGTCCTCTGGTGATTAGATGCCAACAGATTGGGTTAATCTGAAATTAATTTTACTTCAATTATTTATTTCAAACCATCCATTATAGTTGAAAATTTTCGTAATTTTGTATAAAGTTGTCGGAGAACAAGATAACTTCTGACCGGTTTCGGCCTTTTAATTACGGGCCATCATCAGAGTTTATACTGCAATGACAAAAGTAACAGTGCTATATTGCATAGAGAAGGCAATGTTGTAAAAGTATATTCTAAAAAGATGTATCATTACCCGAGTAAAAATTTCTCGGTGTACATGCCGCGTCAAATCAGGATAAATCTCCAAGCTTTCGACCACTACCTCCATGGTCGTCGTCAGGGCTAAAACTGACTGTCGTGAACTAGCGAGGTTCCCACTTTTATACGCAAAGGACGGCTTCTTATTGGCTGGAATACGTCAGCGATATGGCGCGTAGCGAAGTGGTGCCCTCTACTTCCATAGATGCAGTTGCTATCCCGCGTTGCTTGCAGCGCCATCCCTTAAATCAGGAGGTAAAGTGCGGGAAGTTTTTCTCTGCGATTTTTCTTTATCCAGTGCACTCTTCCAAGTGTTGCTAAGTGCATAGCCGTTGTCTCTATTAAAGTTATTATCGCTAAGTCTAATTTCGACTGCTTCCCGGATCACAGAGTCCCAGTAATTCGATGTGTGGGCTATTACTCTGGTTTCTTCAAATAAAATCTTATGCTTGTTAAGCAGGCTATGTTCAGCCACCGCAGATTTTTCCAAATACCTGCATTTCAGGTGGCGTTGGTGCTCTATGCAGCGGTCAGCAACGGTTCTTACAGACTGGCCCACGTAATTCTTGCCGCATTCGCAAGGAATAGTATAAATTCCCGGCACTCTTAAGCCGAGACTATCTTTGACTGGTCTCAACATTTCCTTAATTTTCCTAGGTGGCCGGAAAACTGGTTTTATTCCTTGCCTCTTCAGGACTCTGGCTATCTTGCTCGTTGTAGCACCGCAAAAAGGAAGCCGCGCTATGTGTTGGTCCTCTTCTTGTATGTGGCCGGCATCGTGTCTTACTTTCTTGGACAATACTGATTTAATTTCACCGGCAGAATAACCATTCCTCTTGAAAACAGTCGTCAAATGGTTGATCTCGGGACCGAGGTGGTCCTTGTCGGAAATAGTCCTGGCTCTGTGTACTAAAGTATTCAGCATAGCTCTCTTCTGAGACGGATGATGGAAGCTATGGCTATGCAGATATAAGTCTGTATGGGTTGGCTTCCTGTACACAGAATGGCCCAGTCGCCCATCCGGCTTTCGCTCTACCAACACATCTAAAAAAGGTAACTTCCCTTCCTTCTCTACCTCCAATGTAAATTTTATGTTTGGATGTACACCATTCAGATGTTCGACGAACTGCTGCAGCGTGTCGCTGCCGTGTGGCCAGATTAAAAAAGTATCGTCGACGTATCTGTAGAAGCCCTGACGACGACCATGGAGGTAGTGGTCGAAAGCTTGGAGATTTATCCTGATTTGACGCGGCATGTACACCGAGAAATTTTTACTCAGGAAATACGTCGCGAAAGACTTCGTAGCCATGTATCATTACCCGTTTGGATGATGGCGATGGCACTTGACACGCTGTGGATGCCTCACTCACTGCAGCTGATGCTGATGGCTAAGCAGCCACGAGTCATATAGGGTAGAGAGAGAGAGAGAGAGAGCTTCAGTGCCTAAGGCATCGCCCTCAACCAATGGGGAACGACTTACGTATCGCTTTGAGTCTTCATTCTTAAACATTTCTCTTTTAAATTTAACCATTCAATAAACGAGTTTATATTCGCTAACGGTTCATTATCTATGCTACAGCCAGCCTCATGAAATGCATGACAATCTAGTGTAATTCGTTAGCTGAGGTCCACAGCGTCGTTTGGTTGAAATAATTAGCACTATAACATCGTTAGTATTTTAGCTACTGCTATTTATTACTAATGAAACAAAATATATGTCGTATCAATATGGAAATTATACATATTAATTTATTTGTAATGGTAGTCAGTTGCTTAAGTCTTAAAAAACACTAGAAAAAGGTAAATGCGTCTTTGTATTTGTGTTGTGCCATCTCTTGGTGCTTGTAATAACGTATCAGTACGCCCTTTCCATGGAGACACACGCGTTGATATGTCTATCAGTTGTCAAAAATGTACTTGATGCTTGTATAACACTGGAAGTCGATATCACTCACCAAAGAGAAGAGGCGCGTTGTTTACAGAAGTGGCGTCAGTTTAGCCACATTATGTTATTGTAGGTAATCTGCAATAAGTCACTGTTCACAAGAGGAAACTATTATGTTACAAATAATTTAGAAACATTTGGAGCTTAGAATAAAAATATATTTTAATAAGAGCAGCAAAAACGTGATAATTATGTATATATGTCATTTGCAAAATTGTTGACGTTACTAGTATTATAAGTTAATACTTCTGTGACTGTTCCAAGTGTTATATCAGGAGAGAGTCACAACTATTAGAATAATGAGGTATATTTGCATTTTGCTATACCGAAATCGCCTTACAACTAAGCTAGCAGCTTCTGCCGTTGTATGGGTACTGCTGCTCAACCACGTGTTTATCTTCCAAGGCCCACAATCAGTATGGTAAATTTATCCTTGCTTGAAAATACCGCCTGAGCTCTGACCACTTTTCTTTGGAGTTTGGGCGCTGATGGTAACACGCACAGAGACAGACGCACACTCACACACACACACACACACACACACACACACACACACACACACACACACACACACATTCATACAAACACAAACACATGCACACAGGTCATGTCCGCTATCTAATCGTGAACCGTGTAAATATTATTTAGCGTGTTACGCTGTTTTAGCTCTTTGTGTACAGTGTTTTCTGAGATGTAGAGTGGTCATTGGCACAGTCTACGCCTCGACAAGGTAGGAAAATCGCCTAAAAACCGGACTCTCTATCCGTTGTACCATACCAACAGTCATTAATCAGTTGAACGGATTCGATCTGTGTCTGGCTCACCTCCACGCCGCACAATACAGTGTGGTGCGCGCTATGCTGCATGGCAGACCTTAAAGCCATCTCAAATGCCCCACAAAAACTCCAGATTAATACCTTATTGTTGCCAATAATGAAGAATTCAGTTCAAGGACGTTTTCAAGTTTTCCACCTCAGTTGTTTTTCTTAAGTATTCCGTTTATTATATCCTGCACTAACGGCCGATATGGACTAACACGCCATTTTCAAATGCAGCAGGCGTCGATCAGTTGTACAATAATTCTTGCCAGAGGTCGGTTGCTTTAGTCATAAATATATGTCCAAGTGATGCTAAATGTTATTATCTTTACATAAAGACAAATATTATCTTCTCAACAATCTTCAAAGTGTGAGCCACACGTTTAATTTTTGTATATGAAATTAGTGAATTTACTCATTGCAATTTTGTTGCCTTAGTCTGTGGTCAATTTCAGAACTCAAATTAATCATCGAATTAACTAATTCAGTACGATTGCTTTTGAACTGCTTCTGTTTTCATGCATTATCACAATAAAATAAAAAAACTGAGAATGGTTGGATGAATGTGAATGAGAACAGTGGCGTATGAAGATAACAAAAACAATGTCAAGCTCTCATTCATCCTTTTATAACTACAATCGAGCTGATAAATCTTACAAAAAATGACAAACATAAATCAGAAAACAGAGTTTCATTGGGAAAGAATTCACTGGGGTGGAAACTATACAAATTATCCCCTAAATTAATCCCCTTTACAATGCAATCTGACTTCCTTTATTTGAAACCACTATGAGGCCCAATTGTGTCATATGGAATCAACTATGACCAAGACACCACAAACTATAGTTGAAGGACAACAGGGAGCTGTGAATATCATTTAACAACTCTACACCAATGCAGCTATAATTATGTCACTTCGATTCAGGTGGCAGCTGAAAATGGCACGCTGTGGGCGGAGAGTGCACCACTGCAGCAGCTGTGATGTTCTGACGTGTCCATGAAAATTTGCAAACTATGCGGACTGGCGTTTTGATTATTAGAACATGGGAAACTTCCCTGTCAGAGCCCTGAAATACCGGCAGATTTCACTGTGAGGTGCACTCGTCCACTGGTCTGGCGCCTTCTGAAATTGTCAAACGTCAGGTGGCCGACTCAGGACGATACGTTCACCCTCATAACACACAATATGTCCAAGATCATACGCACTTCCACTGTCAGTACAGTTGGAAATTGCCACTTGTTCTTAGTCCACCTCAAGTTTCAGACTACAAGTCTCAACCACAACACCTAAGTTCTCCACCAGGGGAGGACCAGAAAACAAAGAAGGCAAAGGATCACAATCACTTACTACCAAGCCTTGGTATGGGAGTCGAATTAGCAGTAAGAACTCGTCTCCACGTTGTACAAACTATCCTCTACTTATTTATTCTACCCTCTTCATTGTTCTTCTGGCCTGGAAACCAATCCAGACACACCACCAGTGGTGGTAGAAGGGGGGGGGGGGGGGAGCCTCTGCTTCGCATATCCTGAGAGAAGCTAGTCAGTGGCTCAAAAACTCTCTTGTCTGAAAAAAAGCAGATTTTGGATTAGGTAGGCATCGTTCTCACAGCAAGCATGACCACGTTTCGGCAAAAACATGTACCTAGGCAAGACCAAAGTCCCTCATTTATGGAGATAGCTAATCCTTCTAGGCCAACCATTTCCAATTTCTGAAAGAAGGCTGTTAAGCTTTCCAGATAGTTGTGCCCTAAAAATAAATGTTTTTGTCGCCCGCTAAAAGAACCTGGTGACTTCCTGGCGTCAGTGCAGTTGCAGTCTTGCATCCACTAAACAAGTGCACCTATTGCTCTTTTCGTATCATCCCAGTTTCTAATATGAGAATGCTTGTATTCTTATGACCATCCCGCCGTTTGCACAAAAGCTCGCATTACAGCAGTCTCTCTTAAATGGCTCCCTCCATCCTTTTTCGGCCAACTGGCTGCCTCCTCGTCGGACTGTCGCCTGGCTCAGGTAAAATGTTTTACGAGCCGGCGCCCTCCTGCTCCAACCATTAAGTTGAAAGAGTTGTGTGGAACAGGCCGAGGTCCCTATGCAGATAAAATTCACAGACTAATGCTTCCCCAAATCACTCACAGAGCCAGGTCGCTAGACACAACGTTTATGGCCTGCAATCCATAATTCTTCGCCGGCCGAAGTGGCCGTGCGGTTAAAGGCGCTGCAGTCTGGAACCGCGAGACCGCTACGGTTGCAGGTTCGAATCCTGCCTCGGGCATGGATGTTTGTGATGTTCTTAGGTTAGTTAGGTTTAACTAGTTCTAAGTTCTAGGGGACTAATGACCTCAGCAGTTGAGTCCCATTTGAACCATTTGAACCATAATTCTTCCTGTTCTCTGTTGCCGTCACTACAGCCCCTAGGGTGCAACTTCTCTACATGCTGCTGATGCAGTTATATGAACATTCTTTTGTGTTAGCAGAAGAGCCAACACCGTGTTACGAGTGGAGGCCGAAATGCACACGTTTTAGCTCACGCAGGCTGGCGTGGAGAGGGAAGAACTATACTGACGTGAGGTCTGGAACATGACAAGGAATGAGAATTCAGAAAGCGGACATAATTAGTTTGATACTTTAATCCAGTAATGACGAACGTCGCTCTTGACGGCACATGAGTCACAATATTATCTGTTCAGAAAACATCCATGAAGATAGTACTTGTAGTAACTGAATATGGCGCCTTGCTAGGTCGTAGCAAATGACGTAGCTGAAGCCTATGCTAAACTGTCGCCTCTGCAAATGAGAGCGTATGTAGACAGTGAACCATCGCTAGCAAAGTCGGCTGTACCACTGGGGCGAGTGCTAGAGGGTCTCTCTAGACTAGACCTGCCGTGTGGCGGCTCTCGGTCTGCACTCACTGAGAGTGGTGACACGCGGGTCCGACGTATACTAGCGGACCTCGGCCGATTTAAAGGCTCACCTAGCAAGTGTGGCGTCTGGCGGTGACACCACACATTCTGCCCACAATTTCCTCATGGGAAAAAGTCATAAACCACACATTCCAGATATGGCACTGGGGAACACGAAGATCATGACACTAAAATAGGAATATTAATCTGACCGACAGTTTAGCTAAAGTGAGAGATTGGCGTGCCACCTTTCATACTTTTAATAAAAAGTGATTTAGCGGATCTGAAAGTGAGCACATAACGCGCAAGCGTCACAACCGAACCAAAAAGCTTGTTGAGCGCAGTAATAGTCAACTTTATAACTGGAAATGCCGTGTGGCTTCCTGTCGGGTAGACCATACGCCTGGTGCCAGTCTTTCGAGTTGACTCCAATTCGGCGACTTGCGTGTGGATGGGGATGAAATGATGATGATAAGGACAACACAATACCCAGTCCCTGAGCGGAGAAAATCTCCGACCCGGGCCGTTAGGTATGACATTCCGTCGCGCTGACCAGTCAGCTACCAGGGGCGGACAACGCCACAGGCGACAGTCCGATGCCACGTTATCGGACACTTGGGTTGAGTCGATATTCGGCAATTAAGACAAGCACATATTGAGTCCTATAACGTGACATTCTTTGTAAAGATGACTATTACTGCACTCATCAAGCATTCTGGTTCAGATCTGACGCTTGCACGGTCTGTGCTCGCTTTCAGATCGGCAAAATCGCCGTTAAGCAACAGGATAATGGTACAATATGTCGACAACTATTTCGCCCGAAAATGGCCTGTAAGAGAAAAATTGGCCAGTCGTGCAAGGTATAACACACTGAATACTTGTAAAAAACAATAAATGCAGTAGTAAGGAAACGTCACTCAAACTCATGGAACACTTCACAACCAACTTTACTCCATACATATTGCCAAGAACGTCGCTCATCTGAATCTGTAACTTTATAGTGGTTAGAAAATACATTTTTACCTTACATTTGCATTATTTGTGCTAATATATAAAAAGTTTCGTATTATAATGGAAGATTAGTGTACAGATTTTCCAGTAATGTTTTGAATGAAGAAATGACTTTCATGTACTGTAGTCACACGTAAGGGGTATATACATATTCTTGTAACTAATAACAAACCCCATATAATAAAAATACGTTTTCGAATAATTATCCTGAAACGAATGTTTTCAGTCTCAGAAATTTAAGACTGGTGCCTCCCGGCAAATCCCACAGCTCCACACTCTGTCTATGCGAGTCACCAGTGTTGTTATTCTAAGGTCTGAAAATGATCTACTAAGACTGAAACCGATTACCGGTAATGAAATAAAACGTCATTTGCTATCACGACTGATTATTTTCATTAAAATAAGATATAGATAGTTGCTATTATATTAGTTAAAAGTTCGCTTTGTCCTAGAGGCATGGCAATTAGAAAAAGCCACGTCCAACCGAACTGATAGTAAGGATGTCTCTCGGGCTCAGTCGTTTCAGCCGGAAAATCAGTTCTACTATACATAACAGGCATTTTTCGGAATATTAACCGTTTTCAGAATTCAGTCAGGTGTTATAAATTCGGGTTCTGGGAGGTTTACAAAAGTTTTACGAAGCAGGAAAGTATATTTTAGGATCACTGGTTTAACATTCTGAAACAAAAAAATAGCGAGTATTTCTGCCTACCGGCTTAACATTCTCGTTGCACGCACGTCAGTAAGTAACTGGATTGTAATAAATTTAAACTGCACTATACAGAACGTCTACCAAGGAAACCAGAAGGCAAAATAAATAATAAGCAGCACTGAGATCACATGAGTTTATACCCGTTAATTCTGAAGGTTGTATTGGAGCGATAGCAATGTATTTCTGTGAGCTTACAGCCGTTTATCGTAATAAACCCACACAGCTTAGCGAAACGTCGTGTCGGGTTGAAGTTGCGCTTAAAGTAGGAGGAACACAACATGAATAGCGTCCTGACCTGTCTGGATTTTGTGGTATTTAAGGGCTACCAGTTAGTTAACAATCTAGAGCCAGATAGCTCTGTATTACATGGGGAGAGAATTGGATACTCAAACTTCATAACGATTTTTTTTCAGATATTGACTTTTCATTTTTATGTAAAATCTAATGTTCACTTCGTGTGTACAAGGAAATGTACGTCCACTGTGTAAGGAGAAGCAGCGCAAAAAGAGCGATTTACCTCCGCAGTAACAGCATCGCTAAGGAGACTAAGAATCATAGACGGCTAAGCTACTAAACATTACTGCAATTGCTATTACAAGCCGAATGTCTTTGAATGGATTGTTAAACAACAGCATTCATCCAATAAGCAAGCGATGTGTGTAGTAACAACTACAAGAGACCTTTTTAACAGTGATTAACTATATCACTGCGTGGAAGAGTTCCTAGCAAACAAAACTCATCATGCCATTCTTAACGGAGAATGTCTGCAGGCGTTAAATTAAGTTCACGCATTCACCTGAAGAGTGTTATAATAACATTACTTTTCACAATATCCGGGGTCAGAAACAGTCTGAAAAGCTTGTAAGGATGTTGCAAGGTAGGTTCTAGCGATAAATGATTGTTATGAAAAAATATTCGATACGTAGCTCCGTTTCCATGTCTCGAGAGCTGTCATCTGTGCTGTGAGAACAATTACTTACACTGTATCTGGCGGACCGCTTGAATTTACGCGTGGCACTGCATGATTGGCTCAATGCTAACTAACTAACTAGGAAACAGCGCAACAATTATTTCTCAACACAACCTACCCTGCAACACCCATGTACGCTTTCGGATTGTTTGACTACCCTGTATGTAAATGGTCTAGTAGGTGACAATGGAAGCCGCATGTAACTTTCCGCGTATAATATTATTATACGCAGAAGTCAGGATATCAAAAAATTGTAGCGAAATGCAGGAAGACCTGCAGAGGGTCGACATTTGGTGCACGGATTGGCAGTTGGCACTTAATATAAACAAAATTTAACGTATTGCTCATAAGAGGCTGAAAGACCCGTCGTTGCATGATAACACGACAGTTTGGGTTACTGATAAAATTGCGGGAGAGTGCTTTGGCACAAGACTCAACTAATATACACTATGTGATCAAAAGTATCCGGACACCCCCAAAAACGTTTTTCACATAAGGCGTATTGTGCTGCCACCTCCGCCAGGTACTCCATATCAGCGACCTCAGTAGTCATTAGACATCGTGAGAGAGCAGAATGGGCCGCTCCGCGAAACTCACGGACTTCGAAAGTGGTCAGGTGACAGGCCGTCACTTGTGTCATACGTCTGTACGCGAGATTTCTACATTCATAAACATCCCTAACCCATTGTTTCCGATGTGATAGTGAAGTAGAAACGTACAGCACAAAAGCGTACATGCCGATCTTGTCTGTTGACTGGCAGAGACCGCCGAGAGTTGAAGAGGGTCGTAATGTGTAATAGGCAGACATCTATCCACACCATCAGACATAAATTCCAATCTGTATCAGGATCCATTACAAGGACTATGGCAGTTAGGCTGGAGGTGAGAAAGCTTGGATTTCATGGTAGAGCGGCTGTTCATAAGCCACACATCACGCTGGTAAATGCCAAACGACGCCTAGCGTTGGTGTAAGGAGCCCAAACATTGGACGATTGAACAGCGGAAAACGTTGTGTTGAGTGGCGAATCATGGTACACAATGTGGCGATCCGATGGCAGGGTGTAGGTATGGCGAATGCCCGGTGGACGTCATCTGCCAGCGTGCGTAGTGCCAGCAGTAAAATTCGGAGGCGGTGGTGTTATGGTGTGGTCGTGTTTTTCACGGAGGGGGTTTGCAACCCTTGTTGTTTTGCGTGGCACTATCACAGCCCAGGGCAAAATTTATGTTTTAAGAACCTTCTTGCTTCCCACCGTTGAAGAGCAATTTGGGGATGGCGACTGCATCTTTCAACACGATCAAACACCTGTTCATAATGCACGATCGGTGGCGGAGTGTTTACATGACAATAACATCCCTTTAATGGATTGGCTTGCACAGAGTACTAACCTGAATCGCGTAGAACACCTTTGGGATGTTTTGGAACGCCGGCTTCGTGCCAGACCTCACCGACCGACATCGATACCTTTTCTTAGTGCAGCACTCTGTGAAGTGTGAGCTGCCATTCCCCAAGAAACCTTCCAGCATCTGCCTGAACGTATGATTGCGAGAGTGGAAGGTGTCATCAACGCTAGGGGTGCATCAACACCATATTAAATTCCAGCATTACCGATGTAGGGCGTCACGAAATTGTAAGTCATTTTCAGCCAGGTGTCCGGATAATTTTGATCACATAGTGTATTATTTCTTTATGTATATGTCGTACCCAGGAAAAAAATATCAAACTAAAATTAGAGGCATTCGAATTGACTGGGGACTCACTAACTGTCGCTCTTCTCATAGGTCATTAGCGGATGGAAAAGGAAAATAGAGGGGGGAGTGACAGTTGTATACTCCACAATGTTTCTGGAAAGTAGAGATGTAGATGAAAGTAGCAGTCTAGTGCAGAGGTACTATGGTAGGGAACTTTATTCTCAGAGACTGCTACTGAGTGGAAAAAGTGCAGTAGTTTTCGTGACTGACTGTGTAATTTGTTGATGTATTTCGTATTTTAGGCAGATTTATTATTTATTATAATATATTTATGATTGCTGTTGAGTACAGAATTAATTTAACGAATATTAAAGGAAATTCACGGATGTGCAAAATCGAAGTATGAAAGTATCTTTTGCATGATGTGTCACTATCAAATTACATAGCTCGGTGAAACTTGGACCTCACGTAAAAAGAACCGCTACAATGTAGAACAGAAAGTATCAGAAAGAAACACCCAGGGTAAAGAAACGAAGAGACACTTTCATTCAAAGATCACAACTTCACTTAAGTCACCGCGATTTTTTGTGGTCACCTAGACTCTACAAAATGTGGGCATGGAACTTAATAGCGTGTGTGATCACCAAGGACTGCAATGCGCGCTCTGCAAAGTGTTCCCGTGCTGGTCACAATTTCGGTAAGAAGGTATTGTGGTGGGGCGGTCCAACGCGGTCTACAACCAGTGGCTGAAGGTTGGTGCATGTGGACGTGCTGCTGTCTCCCCAACGTCTCATACGTGTACTCGATGAGATTTAAGTCAGGAGAACTGGCAGGTCAGTTCAAATGTTCAAATGTGTGTCAAATCTTACGGGACTTAACTGCTAAGGTCATCAGTCCCTAAGCTTACACACTACTTAACCTTAATTATCCTAAGGACAACCACACACACCCATGCCCGAGGGAGGACTCGAACCTCCGCCGGGACAAGCCGCACAGTCCGTCACTGCAGCACCATAGACCGCTCGGCTAATCCCGCGCGGCACAGGTCAGTCCCTTGACGAATATCTTCTGGTTACGCATCTGCGCTGTTCGCGCATTGCCATCCATCAAAATGAAGTCAGGACCGGATGATCCACGGGAAAGAAGCTAATGGAAAAGTAGTGTAGCTTCACAGCTACGTTCGCTGGTGAATGAGTCGTTTTCAAGGATCTGGAAGTCAGTACGCCTATGTAACATTGTGCCTCTCAACTCCGTAATATCTGGACCGTTAAAACGATCAAGTTCGACAATGTTCCCACCTCCGATGTTAAGAGGGTACGTTCAGGCTCATAAGACTGAATCTGCTTTCAGTCGAGATGCGTATGTGACTTCACTCTTCTTTGGTCCACTACAGTCTCGGTTTACAGTAAGAAACCGGGAACTACCTGCTACTACTAAACTAGTAGTACACCGATAACTTTACTCCTGTAACAGGATTCTAATTTGATCGTGATGATGAGTAATGGTAAAGTGTCGGGCTGTTTTCGTTTTACTAAACATACCTGTTGCAAGGAAGTAGTAGCAAAACAAATGGGAATCGAACCAAGGTTTTGTTAGTAACAAAGTAAACTGCAATTACTCAAACGTAAACGACCTCCAGTCTAAGTAGACAAAGTTGTACAAAGTACTACCACACTTCATACAAGAACGTTAGCTATAGGGATTTACTTCACTAGATACACAAATTCTGTTTTGCAAATAAGATACCAAGCAGTATCAAAATTTCTTAAGAATGTGATAGTAATTTGGCATCAACAGCAGAGGACGAATGTTAACCGTTTTTCCAACAACTGGCTCTCAGAAACACTTACTATGTGTGCACTAAAGCAGAAAACTAATAATCATTATATTGAAATGGTCATAAGTGGTCGAGCGCAATTAACTTCGATACGAACTTTTATCAGTTTAATTACTGTGAAACATTGTCCTGAAACGGTATTCCAATGTCTGTGTTATCTATTCGTATTACAATTTGTTTTATCACAGAGCATTTACTTCTGTTTTCTGAACAGAACACTAGTAAGGCGTGTGGTCTCTGATTCTGTAGTAGTTTGAATAACGGTAACCAGTCACTCATTATAACATCAGCGAATATTATAAAATTGGCAACTGCACTTCATTAGTACAGTGACTGTAATTAGGAAAGCAAAGCTGGCTCAGTAACTTGCGTGGGGACCAAGAAACCATTCTTTAAACTAACTCATGTGAAAACTAAAAATTTTAGTTAATACACAACATGAGAAACAAGAAGTACACTCATCAAAAAACGGTTTGCATTACCTCGGTTCAGAGAGTTCCGGAACCTGTACAGAAAATTGGAATAGAGATCAACATAAACATCATTTCCGCCCTTTTTATTGCTCATGAAAACCACACATTGCGTGTTGTACCAACATACAGCGAGACCTTCAGAGGTTTTCGTCCAGACTGCTGTACACACCGGTACCTCTAATACCGAGAAGCAAGTCCTCTTACATTAATGTATGGGTGTATTCATCGTGGCATACTATCCACAAATTCAGCAAGACACTGTTGGTCCACATTGTCCCACTCCTCAATGTCGATTCGGCTTAGATCTCTCAGAGTGGTTGGTGGGCCACGTCGTCCATAAACAGTCCTTTTCAATCTGTTCATGTTCGATAGGGTTCATGTCAGGAGAACATGCTGGTCACTCTAGTCGAGCGATGTCGTTATCCTGAACTAAATCATTCACAAGATGCTGCCTATATGGTTGCACTATCGGAAGGAGGCTGGCATTCACTTATGTACAGCCGTTACAGCATCATCCGTGACTACCAGCGGCGTACGTCGGCCTCACATAAGGCCACCCCAAAACAGCAGAGAACCTCCACCTTGCTACACTAGCTGTACAGTGCGTCTAAGGCGTTCAGCCTGACCGGCTTGCCTCCAAACACGCCTCCGACGATTGTCTGATTGAAGGCATATGCGACACTCATCGGTGAAGCGAACGTGATGGCAATCCCGAGTGTCCATTTGGTATGTTGTTGGGCCCATCTGTACTTCGCTGCATGGTGTCGTGGTTGCCAAGATGTATCTTGCCATGGACGTCGGGAGTGAAGTTGCGCATCCTGCAGCCTATTGCGCACAGTATGAGTCGTAACACAACGTCCTGTGGCTCACGAAAAGCTTTATTAAACGTGGTGGCGTGGCTGTCTGGGTTACTCCGAGCCATAATCCGTAGGGAGCGGTGATCCACTGCAGTTGTAGATCTTGGGCGGCCTTAGCGAGGCATGTCATCGACTGTTCCTGTTTCTCTTTATCTGCTCCATGTCCGAGCAACACCGCTTTCGTTCACTCCGAAACGCCTGGGCTCTTCCCTTGTTGAGAGCCCTTCCTTGCACAAAGTAATAATGCCGACGCGATCGAACAGCGGTATTGACCATCTAGGCATGGTTGAAGTACAGACAACATGAGCCGTGTACCTCTTTCCTGGTGGAATGACTGTTACTGATCGGCTGTCGGATCTCTCCGTCTAATAAACATTGCTCATGCATGGTTGTTTACATCTTTCGGCAGTTTTAGCGACGTCTCTGAACAGTCAAAGGGTCCCTGTCTGTGATACAATAGCCATAGTCAAAGTCTATCTTCAGGAGTCCTCGGAACCGGGGTGATGCAAAACGTTTTTTTGTGTGTGTATATGTACACGAAAATCTGAACTAACCTGTATGCTAATTATTGCTTATGCTGGCCCTTCATGTTTATTAATCAATACTACTTTGACTGATCACAATTTGATGCCAATAATTTAAATAGTGTACTGCATTTCAATAAGAGTGACTTTTAAGCAAAACACTTTAAATAATTTCCTTGCAACAGTTCTTTGGTGGAACTTTAACTATAATTTTATAAAAATTCAGGTGTTCAATACAAAGTTTAAAGAACACCGACTAACTGAATAATAATCCCCATAACTCATCGATCCAGTTGTACAATACTCAAATTATTTGAGTGAAGGCGGTGGCTCTGGCGGTTTCCTGTGACTCCTCAAAAAGGCGGCGTAAGTATGAAGCTCTCGCTTAGCATCGGATTTTCGTAGTATAGAGCTTACCAACGTGTACCCTGATTAATAAGCGGAACTGCTTTCTGATACTAGGCTATATTATACCAGGTGATCAAAAAGTCAGTATAAATTTGAAAACTTAATAAACCAAAGAATAATGTAGATAGAGAGGTAAACATTGACACACATGCTTGGAATGACATGAGGTTTTATTAGAACCAAAAAAAAAGAACAAAGTATTGCTAGACGCGTGAAAGATCTCTTGCGCGTCGTTTGGTGATGATCGTGTGCTCAGCCGCCACTTTCGTCATGCTTGGCCTCCCAGGTCCCCAGACCCCAGTCCGTGCGATTATTGTCTTTGGGGTTACCTGAAGTCGCAAGTGTATGGTGATTGACCGTCTCTAGGGGTGCTGAAATACAACATCCGACGCCAATGCCTCACCATAACTCCGGACATGCCTTACAGTGCTGTTCACAACATTATTCCTCGACTACAGCTATTGTTGAGGAATGATGGTGGACATATTGAGCATTTCCTGTAAAGAACATCATCTTTGCTTTGTCGTACTTTGTTATACTAATTATTGCTATTCTGATCAGATGAAGCGCCATCTGTCGGACATTTTTTGAACTTTGTATTTTTTTGGTTCTAATAAAACCCCATGTCATTCCAAGCGTGTGTGTCAATTTGGACCTCTCTATCTAAATTATTCCGTGATTTATTCAGTTTTCAAATTTATACTGACTGATCACCCGGTATAATCTTGCGGCTCTTCATGGCTCGTTCAGCACACAAAGTGCGAACACTTGCCTGCTAGCCGCCGATAACTCTTGCCACTGATGAGCCTTGCAGTTTGACCACCAAATCCACCTTTTCTATTCCCGCCAATCGGGTTTCCTTACGCTGGGACTTCCCTCCAGCTTTTTCTTGATCACATACTTACTTTTCCTATACACATACCAGTACTACAAGTAAAGTTTTAAGCTTCCATTCTTTCACATAACATTACTCTTAATTTTACATCCATAGATTAATTGCAAAGCCATAAAAATGAATAAAACAATTACATAAATGTTAGGTCAAAGAGCATTAAGTAAGGCAGACAAATAAGTTTTATAAATGCTCAGAATACCGATATTGGTGTCGCAGACAAAAAATACAGCAGCATTAAAAAGTCCCTATGCTCTTTTCACATCCGCGAATGGTACCGCCGATGTGAGGATGTCAACGGAACATAACGTACGGGCTATCGCGGTTCCACTGTGAAACGCGAGATTGCGTGCCTTGCGTTCCCATTAAATTTGGTTGCAGCTGCGCCCTGTGCTTTACTTCGGTCTCTTCTTGCCTACTGCAGAATGCAGTGCTAATCTAAAGCGATAGATGAGCGTGGTCGACCACGTCCTCTCCTTCGGCCAGCAGTACCTGTGGTGTGGAACACTTCCAATGCACGTGAAGCAGCGCTGTGAGCAGTACTAAACTACTAGGCTACACTCGTCACACTTCTTTCCTCTTCCACTTTCCCGATAATTCTTTCCTGTGATAATCCATCCACATGTTGTCTCCGGGCCGTGTTGTAATGAAGAAGACCACCACTGTTCTCGGTAACTAACCACAGATTGACTTACGCTGTCGTTTCTCGTTCCTACAATTGCCGGTGACTTCCAGCATTCTTTATACGATCTGATTGAATAACTTCACTGCTAACTAAATCATAAGCGGTAAAACGTATCGATTTTTTTCTTAACAGTTATTTTTCAGCACAACCCACCTTTCAACGTACAAGTCTTCTGACTGTTCTTGGCAGCACTGTGTAAATCGGGTACCTCGGTAGTCGATAAGTGTATCCATGAATAACGAGTTGATTGTGCTTGTCAACACCCGAACGATAGGGTAATAAGACACTTGTTTACGAAGTTTTTGGCTGAAGAGGTAACGAACAAGGAAGTTTCATATCAGCGCACACTCCGCTGCAGAGTGGAAATCTCATTCTCGGAATTTTATATACGTTAAACGATAGATAAAACATGGATTAGAATAATTATTAACGTATGCAAGGTGGTTGTCAAAAGCGAATGAAACACTAGAGGTAGCCCAGTGATTGTCAGTTTGCAACTTGGTGTATTGTCGACAACTGTAGTTGAGTGAACGGACCAGCATCGTGAATCAAGGAATAAGTAGGTAGTTAAGGCAACTATTGAGAATACATAATGACATAATTATTTACTTGATCAATCTGCACCAAAAGGACGCAAAGTTATTATTGTAAATTAGCAAATAAATATATGGTACAAAATAGCTTAGAATTGTTAAGTATTGTTACTGCGTATCACCGAGCTGTTGTTGGAAACAACATTCTAATAGAGGGGAGAGTGGGGATTTAGCAGCTCTGTATTTTAGCGAGAAGCAATGTAAAATGAGTATGAGGGGGTCACTCAAAGAGTCAGGGATTTAAGGGATGTGGGCAATATAAGAAATCGTCACGTGGTCATAGAAAAGAACGTCATGAGATGGAATGTGGTATTTCTTTGATAGTCCAGACAATTGTAGGAAGAGTTTTCGTCATAATGAATGGACCAATGCTGCTTCAACATTGTCACAGCTCATATTATTATGACTCTGCAAATAAATAAAAATGCAAGCTATGCATTTTAGAACGTTGAAGTTTGCAAACAACACCGCTTTTTTCTTTCTTTTTTTGCCGAAATTGAAGAATACTTGGAAGAATAACTAAACTGAACTGTCAGTCTGTGTTGGGTAAAATATGGATATAGACTCAACAAAGAGGAAAATAGTAGATCAAGACGAAAAGTCAGAGAGAGTGGAATATGTGAAAATTATTTGACTATCTAAGAAGTGCTCGAGGCAAGATGAATGTCAGAAAGTGACAGGCATACAGGCAGGATGATTCTCTCTACAAATTGTTTTATTTGCACACCACTGACAGACACATTGCGGAGGTGTCTGGCTTTGAAAGTGGACGGGAAGAAACACAGGGGAAGGAAAAGTAAGAGTTTCTAGCGCCTTTACATCGCGAGCGAGCAGCTGCCTGCAAAGATGAGACATAGCTATTTCGCAACAGATGTATGATCAGGTTCAGTAGTTAACTGCAAGCAGTTATGGCTACGGAAGAAAGCTTTCAGCGTCTTACGGAATATAAAATTCTTAGTAGTCAAAATACTGTAATTCGGAAACAATACTTTATCTTCTATGTGTATTACGTCATCTATTAACTGCTGATGATTTAGTTATGAGGGTGGATGAAGGTACGAAAGCGAAGTAATATAATAAAAGAATATTCTCATGTCAGTTAACTGTGTATACGTTAGTGTTAGAACTGAGGATGCGGAGAGAGAGTGAATCGTCTTCTCAGTGGAAATTTCTGAACTGGTAGCCAGTTTCTGGTACTGGGAAAATAAGAAACATTTTACGATCATTCAATTATTTAAAAAGGTAGTTGATGTTTGTGATTTTTTCCTACGTTTATTTCTTTAAAAATTGTTCATAAAAGCTGTTATGTTGTGACTGATTTATAGTAGAAGACGCAGGACTGAGCGGTTTAATTCTGATATTGGACTGACAGGGATGTTTGTCAGCCAGTCCGACGACAGGGCGTTCGTTCATATTTTGTAAGCTAAAGAGATTGTTTTGTGTGGTCTAGGACAAGTTCGGATATCAGCCTTGATAATTTTCGGACGCCGATGTAAGCAGATCTGAGCAGATGTGTTAATTTTACGGAATAATGAGTTAAACTTGACCGAGGAATGTCGTGGAATGTTAAACGTAAGTATATTTCATTCATCTGAAATAGTATCCCATGCCTTGTATTAGATTAATGATCAATATTTGCTATAAAAATATCGGCTTTAGCGTATTCGCTTCATTTGATTGTTGACCGCCATTACGGCTGCAATAGGATCCTGTTAGAAAACAGTTAGAGGAACCGTTATTATCAAAAGATACTGGTAAAATTCCTTACTTTGACAAAACTTTAAATGTTTATCAAAAAAGATTCTAAAATTTTCAGTTGTTTTTTTCTGTACCGGCCTAGATAATCCGAGTGAATTAACATGTAGACGTTTCAAAAGTCATTTCTATTTTATTGAAGAAAAGGTATTCAATTATCAAAAAGAAACTGGTTTTGTGTTTACATATATCCTCAAACTCTGACCCATGGAATAAATGATCTCATGTTCTCCACTTATGACGAATAATGTGACATGATGGTATACCCAACATAACCTTACGGGAAGAAAGATAACCTTTAAGAGATATTAATTTACTCTTTACTTTGAAAAATAAGAACTGAGATAACATAGAAACCAACATTACTTTACAACCACCAGATTAATTTCTTTTTATATTTTTCCCCATCATAAAAACCCACTACGACAAAAACAGATCCCACGCATTCACTCGTTGTAACAATAATTTGATTTGTAATGTTTTTGGTAACAGGTCTGGTTCGATACAATAAGCTTGAGCATATTTAAATTAAAATACAAAAGAATGAAGCCTTTCATTACGTTTTTAAGACAAATTATGAGTGACTCAGACTGCTTGTGAATGCCCAAACTAAATTTATAATTTCGACACTCACAATGGCAATGTTTTGTGTCAAGTATATTGATGTTTTCACCCACGAACTATCTACCCTTTAATACCTCAGTTAATACTGGTATTAGGAAGCACTTGATGCGTCCACTGGACATGATTTGTGCGACTTTTTCTACTCCATCCTTTCCAGTGGAGAGACAGTATTCGTTTTCTAACAGGACAGAAGGACAAATCATCGCAAGATTAGTGAACAGCTCTGCAGGACGAACATATTAACTGCGTCGTTGCAAGTACAATATTAAAAGTGAAAGTAGGAACTATGAGAGGAAGTACTAGATAAAATGGACTATAAAATAAATATATGAACAACGCTTGACAGAAAAATGGAGAGCTTAGTTACATGTTGCCTAGTCCAGAGACAGCTGTGTTTGGGAGGAGCAGTGGGGAGATACAACCTTACGTCAACGGAAACAATGGAGTGCGTGCAGTAGATTGTTGAGGGCGAAGAGATCAATGCTCATGGATGCTCACCAAATCGAAAGGCTTGAGCATATTTAAATTAAAATACAAAAGAATGAAGCCTTTCATTACGTTTTTAAGACAAATGTTTCGTTGTTTGTTGAATTTTATTTAGGGTGCGTGGGTGAACATATTAGTGACAAGAAGAAAATCACTGTGTCAAGAATGAGCTGGTAGGCGTGTTTCTATATCTGAAGGATAATGCTTATACAAATTACGCGCCAGTCGCTTAAGAGGAGCGCTAGTAGCTCAACGATGAGGGGGCAGATCTGGTTTGATTGAACTACACGCTGTAACGGTCGTGAGCATTAGTTGCCTTCGACATCCTACATGGTGAGTTGATGTCAACCAAGAATGCCTTTAAGGTGACAAAGAAGCCATTAACAACCCAGCACTGCATTTCAACGAAGTCGTGTAATAGGGCTACAAGAAGTTGAATGTTCCTTCTGTGATACTACTGAAAGATTTGGCAAGAGCGTAGTCACTGTACAGGATTGCTGGCAGGAGTGGTCGCGAGAATGTACGGTCACGAAAGACCTAGCTGCTGATGGCCACGTGACAATACCGAGAGGGAAGACCACCGTGTTTGGCGTGCGGCTCTGGCGTATTGTTCTGCATCTGCAGCAGCCATCTGAGCAGTAGTTGGCACCACAGTGACACAATTAACTGTTACAAATCGGTTACTTCAAGGACAGCTCCGAGTCAGTTCCACTAATACTAAACCATCGCCATTCGTCCTTCAATGGTGTCAAGCGAGACCTCATTGGAGGGCAGGGTTGAGATCGGTTGTGTTTTCTGATGAAAGGTGGTTCTGCCTTGTTGCCCATGATAACCTGATGGCCTGTGTTAGTTGAAAGGAGGCCAGTTGACGGCTTGCAACCAACATGTTGCACTGGACCTCACCTGTAGTTACGAGCTAGGGTGCGATGTATGACGGCAGGAGCAATCTCGTTGTTATCACACGCATCCTGACTTCAAAATTTGTACGTTAATCTGGTGATTCGACTTCTTGTGCTACCATTGACGATAGCTCTCCAGGGGGGGGGGGGGGGGGGGGGAAGGTTGGGAGGGAGAGTCCCATCGTGTATAATCTTCGCCCAAATACCGCTGTTGTAACCCAACATATTCTACAGAGTACTTATATGGACATCCGAAAGAACCGACACGATATCCATATAAGTATATAGTTCTGGCAATACCGGTCATGAGGTTCTTCTTCTGTGCGCATGCACACATATTCCACGAACTCTTTCGGGACTTGGTAAGAATCTCTTCCACGAGTAATGAGTATTTTGGGGTGGGACACAACGAATGTAGTGTGATGACATACAAGTTGAGAATGTGGGTCTCGTGGGAGGCGTGCGCGAGATAGTCCCTGCAATCGCACTATCCTCTGTGCCCTCGGTGGCTCAGATGGACAGAGCGTCTGGCATGTAAGCAGGAGATCCCGGCCTCGAGTCCCGGTCGGAGCACACATTTGCACCTGTCCCCGTTGATATATATCAACGCCTGTAAGCAGCTGAAGGTGTTAATATAATTCTGATTTTTTACTCTAGAGAGTGGTGACATGTTGCCTTACCTGCTCAGTCGCCTGATCTGTTTCCAATCGAGAACCGATGGGACATCATCGAAAGAAAACTTCAGCGTCAACCACAGACAGCATTAAACGTCGCTGTGTTGACCGACCAAGCGCAACAGATATGGAACTGCATCCTACAAACTGACATACAGCAGGCAGGAGCAAATTCGTGGTTATCGCACACATCCTGACTTCAAAATTTGTACGTTAATCTAGTGATTCGACTTGTTGTGCTGCAATTCATGATAGCATTCCAGCACGGAGATTGGGAGGGAGGGTTCCATCGTATAATCTTCGCCCACATACCGCTGTTGTAACCCGACATACTCTACAGAGTACTTATATGGATATGGTGGCTGTCAGGAAGAACAGAACAGACACCATGTCCATATACGTATATAGTTCTGGCAGTACCGGCCATGACCTTCTTCTTCTGTGCGGATGCACACATATTTCCCGAACTCTTACGCGACTTGGTAAGAATGTCCTCCACGACTAATGAGTGTGTTGGGGTGGGACACTACGAATGTAGTGTGTGGACATACAAGATGAGAATGTGGGTCGCGCGGGAGGCGTGCGCGAGATAGTCCCTGCAGTCACACTATCCTCTAGTACCCTCGGTGGCTCAGCTGGATAGAGCGTCTGTCATGTAAGCAGGAAATACCGGGTTCGAGTCCCAGTCGGGGCACACATTTTGACCTGTCCCCGTTGATAAATATCAAAGCCCATCAGCAGCTGAAGGTGTTAATATAATTCTGATTTCTTACTCTACTGAGTATTGACATATTGCCCTAGCCTGCTCAGTCGCCAGACATCTTTTGTGTTGGCAGAAGAGCCTATACAGTGTTACTAGTGGAGGCCGAAATGCACGCGTTTTAGCTCACGCAGGCTGGCGTGAGGAGGGAAGAACTACACTGACGTGAGGTCTGGAACATGACAAGGAAGGAGAATTCAGAAACCGGACGTAAATAGTTTGATAACTTTAATCCATTAATGATGAACGTCGCTCTTGACGGTACGTGATTCACAATATTATCTGTTCAGAATACGTTCATAGTAACTGAATATGGCGCCTTGCTAGGTCGTAGCAAATGACGTAGCTGAAGGCTATGCTAAACTGTCGTCTCTGCAAATGAGAGCGTATGTAGACAGTGAACCATCGCTAGCAAAGTCGGCTGCACCACTGGGGCGAGTGCTAGAGAGTCTCTCTAGACTAGACCTGCCGTGTGACTGCGCTCGGTCTGCAATCACTGATAGTGGCGACATGTGAGTCCGACGTATACTAACGGACCGCGGCCGATTTAAAGGCTACCACCTAGCAAGTGTGGTATCTGGCGGTGACACCACAACATCATCGAAAGAAAACTTCAGCGTCAAACACAGACACCATTAAAAGTCGCTATGTTGACCGACCAAGTGCAACACATATGGAACTCTATCCCACAAACTGACATACAGCACCTGTACAACATTCGCATTTGCATGTTTGTATTCAACTTCCTGGCGGTTATTAATGTAGCAGCGTTTCATATTTGCAGTGGCTTGTCTGGTGAGAGACTGCATCAACCTGTGACCTTGCAATGTTAATCACTTAAATATGTTACCCAGACAAATTTATTCTCAAAATTTTGTTACTTTATATTAATTATTTTTTGGTGCTGCGATTCTCTTTTCCCGCCAGTGTCTGGTGTGCGTGTGCTTACGTGTTCATCTTGTTGCGTGCGTGTTTACTTCTACGCCCCTACATTTTCAGTAAAAATCGTGTAGTACAATTTAGGGTTTCTGTAGCTGAGAGTGAGCAGGAATTTCCAGTAGAACGTGCGACCGGTGGGAAACATCGCATCCAATAGCCGATAGGATGGGCTGTATTTCAGAGTGCGGACGAGGCGGCCGGGGACATTAGGCGGAATTGATCGCCGCCGGCCGGTGCCCGTGACTCAGCAGCGCCTGCACAGAGCCTGGAGCCGCGCAGCAGTGCGGGCAGGCCGGCCCGACGGCGGAACTGCCGCGCAGCACGCGACTCGCCCGCAACAATGGCGCCGCGTTTTGCTCCTGGTGCAGGGAGCCCGGCTGATTAATCACCGAGCAAATAAGTGTGCGCCGTGTCGTATTGCGTTACTGCGGGCGCACGCGAGCCTATAGCCGTCACGTTTTCCAGCTAGGAATTCCGACCTGACGGGTGACGACAGCCCCGATCGCCAGTACCACATGTCCGTCGGGAATTCCAGCCTTCTAATCACGCTACTCTGAACGAGACTCCAGGTTCTAGCTTCAAGTAACAGATCTACAAGAAGAAGCGGACGCTCTGCCGTGATAACTTTACGTAGACAGACTCGTTCTCATAAAGCTACTTATGGTTTTCCTAGTTTCCTCCAAGTAGCGAAATGCAGGATGATCTGCAGTGGATAGGCACTTGGTGCAGGGAGTGGCAACTGACCCTTAACATAGACAATTGTAACGTATTGCGAATACATAGAAAGAAGGATTCTTTATTGTATGATTATATGATAGCGGAACAAACACTGGTAGCAGTTACTTCTGTAAAATATCTGGGAGTATGCGTGCGGAACGATTTGAAGTGCAATGATCACATAAAACTAATTGTTGGTTAGGCGGGTAACAGGTTGAGATTCATTGGGAGAGTCCTTAGAAAATGTAGTCCATCAACAAAGGAGGTGGCTTCCAAAACGCTCGTTCTTACTTGAGTATTGCTCATCAGTGTGGGATCCGTACCAGATTGGGTTGACAGAGGAGATAGAGAAGATCCAAAGCGGCGCGTTTCGTCACAGGGTTATTTGGTAAGCGTGATAGCGTTACGGAGATGTTTAGCAAACTCAAGCGGCAGACTCTGCAAGAGAGGGGCTCTGCATCAAAAAAAAAATGGTTCAAATGGCTCTGAGCACTATGGGACTTAACAGCTATGGTCATCAGTCCCCTACAACTTAGAACTACTTAAACCTAACTAACCTAAGGACAGCACACAACACCCAGCCATCACGAGGCAGAGAAAATCCCTGACCTCGCCGGGAATCGAACCCGGAAACCCGGGCGTGGCTCTGCATCGCGGTGTAGCTTGCTGTCCAGGTTTCGAGAGGGTGCGTTTCTAGATGAGGTATCGAGTATATTGCTTCCCCCTACTTATACCTCCCGAGGAGATCACGAATCTAAAATTAAAGAGATACGAGTGCGCACGGAGGTTTTCCGGCAATCGTTCTTCCCGCGAACCATACGCGACAGGAACAGGAAAGGGAGGTAATGACAGTGGCACGTAAAGTGCCCTCCGCCACACACCGTTGGGTGGCATGCGGAGTATAAATGTAGATGTACATGTAGATCCACCAATAGATCAAAAGTTCACTATTAACATTAGTTTCGTGCCTCACACTAATTTCTTCTTTAGTTTCCAAGATCGAATCTTGCTCCTGGAAATAAAGCATTCTCTGTTCTTGATTTTACCATTCACTTCAGCATCAGGCAATCCTTTCCCCTAATTCTAAATTTATCAGCTGTTTAACTATTTCAAATTTCTCATCCTCTCACCTCACGCTACACTGAAAATTATGGTCAATAACTTTGAACTATGGCTGCCATTTTGACTCTTTTCATTCCTGAACACAATGAGTTCCAAAGATGCCTTGTTCTTTAGGCCGAGAACACACCTTGCGTGGCAATCTTTGAGATGACACGTGGCAGAGAGACAGTAAAGTCTCAAAGAGTACTTTCGAGGTGGGCCAATCGTATCTTGTCCGCCGAAAGTTTGAAAAGGCTCGTTTTTACTTTAACACTCGTGGTGAACCTTTGATGCTTGCAGGATACAATTTTAAATCGAGTCACATGTAACTTAAATTGGAGAGGTTACACGAAGCGCGTAAAAAACTTATTGTTACCCTGATCCTTTTCATTAGTTTCACTCTACGCACATGTTTCTTTCAAGTGTTGTAAGTTCATTTACCTTATTACGTATAATCTGCAGCAGTAGCGGCTCGTGAGTATACATTTTGGGCAAATTTTTAGATTCAGATAAATTTGGTAGTGTGAAATCTGCAGTATAACAGTTATGCTTACAGACAGGTTTATACAACTACAGCCACTGCCAATAATAATAACAACAGTAATAACAATAACAATAATAATGATAATAATAATAATAATAATAAATTCTTAATTTGTGTGGCCATAGTGTCCGTAGTTGATCTACAAATCTTTACTGAATTTTTGTTCTGTCGTTGCAACTTCAAAAATGCGTGATTTTTTTCACCACACGCCATTCGCTTTATTGAGATTAAGCATCATCAGTGATCTGTAATTAACTTATTTACATTTTGATTTGCTTTTGGATTGAAAAACAGTTCATTAAAAACAGGTTGATTTGTACTTACGGTGATTTTTCGGCTCATTTCTCGCTTATATCGGGAAATGCCGTGTGTTAGCACATCGTTGTTTTTCTGTGTTAAACAGTGGTAAATTTGGTCTAATTTTTAGATGTTCTACAGCACTACGTATTTCTTACGTTTTTCACAACCCACTCTTATGCACACCACTGTATTCGGTTTGTTATTCTACCTTAACGATGTGTTGCTGTTTCCGTATCATAGTGTTGCCAACATAGCCTTTCCACTTCCTTGTATTTGACCTACAACTTTAAAATAATTATATTACTGTATATGCATAGTTATATTTAATTATATTTCTGTGCTGTACTTGAAGTACAAAAATAAACAGAAAACAGTGGTGTGCATAAGAGTGTGTTGATAAAAACGTAAGAAATGCATAGTTCTGCAGTACATCTAAAAATTACACCAAAATTACCAATGTCTAACACAAAAAAATCAACGATCTGCTGGCAGACGGCATTTCCCGATGTAAGCGAGAAATCAGCCGAAAAATCACCGTAAGCACAAATCAACCTATTCTTAACGAACTGTTTTTGGATCTAAAAGGAAATCAAAATGTAAATAACTTAATTACAGACCACTGATGATGCTACATCTCAATAAAGCGAAAGGCGCCTGGTGAAAAAGTCACGCATTTTTTAAGTTGCAACGACAGAACAAAAATTCCCTCGAGAATAATAAGATACGTAACTTATCTGACAAAAGAAAAACAATTATTTGTGGAATTTTGTTGTTTTGTGTTTAATTATCTAAATTTAGGGCAATAAGGAAATAATCTGAAAGCTTTCGTAACTCTCAATTTCGTATTTTCGTGTAAGTGGGAGTTTTCGTGCTTTCCCATGTTTTTCTTATAGATGTACAGGATCCCTGACAGATCTATTAGTGCACTGATTTACGTCTGGGCTGAAAATCAGATATTCTTACACTGCACCCACACAACAACTTGTGCTAATTGTACACTTCCCTTGTTAAATGTTCGCTTGTAGTCATACTTATTTGATATCGTCACACTCCCAATCAAAGGATATATTATAGGAGGCCCTAGTTCCTTAGCGGCTAACTTTTCCTGATATGTTCCTGGTTTGTGATTTGCACTCTGCATCGGAGTTTGCCGTTATATGAAAGCTGTGTGTCAGAGCGAGACTCGAACTCGGGACCTTTCCGGTTAGTGTGCAAGTGCTCTATCGACTTAGGTATCCAAGCACGACTGACGACGCATCCTCACAGTTTTACTTTTCTGTTAGCATTTAAAACAGATTCAACATAGTTTACTCCAAATACAAGCTGCCATTTGTGGAGATGATTAAACTTAAGTAGAAATATCTACCAACATGGTCACTTGACTAGAATACAAATGAGGCGCTGAGATTCATACGAGCCTGAAGCACACTGCCGTCGATCCCACATTTAAGTGAATATCTCAGAAACCAGTGATACAGCCCTTCGTGAATTTTCATATACACAATGTGGGCCTACAGCACACATAAAACTGACTCACCATAAGATTAACAGATTTCAGAAACATGAATAATTGCTACAGTCTCACAATCGATGGTGATGTGCTTTAGGCCCTTATGATTCTCATCGCCTCAAATGAACTACTGTGTGATAAAATTCGTAATTTAATATTCTATAACTCACTTATAAACCCACAAAACAGGTTTATTGTCAGTACAACTTTAACACATACTGACGCCCTATCTAATTTTACTATATAGTGAGTGAAATTGCGTATCTGAGAAGTGTGCTACCATCTAGCAGTATTTTTGCCGAGAGAAAGTGATAAAAGTCTGCTGCAGTGTGCTACCACCTGGTGGTACTGTCGTAGACCTTCTAGTTGAGTGGCAAGAACTAGCTGTGCACATCCTGAACCGTACACGTTGCTTACCAAATCCGTTTGTATTTGACCTGTAACGCAATTAAGTCACGCTACTTGCGCAGAAGCTCCATAAAACGTGCACGACTGAAGGTGTAGTCGTGGCCCTGATGCTACGTTTCCCTGAGTCTAGAGGACCAGTAGCAATGAAGATTTAAGTGCCGTATCTCTCAGAATGCAGCATCTATGTTACGTTTAACAACATTCAAAGAAAAATGACCAATAAATCAGCAAGGTGTCGAAAGTATGGGTGTTCACGCGCCCTTGTGCTCTTAAACAGCAGCCGTCACTAATTTGCAGTAAGTTGTGTCTTTGCTTTATTTGTATATTCTTGCATGTTTCCAAGTTATGCATATTTCACTGACAAGTGAATTGCTCGGATGGTTTCTATAAAAAGAACCCAATTAAACTGATGCAATCAGATGCAAATTGTGCGTTTTTAAGGACAGACTGCGTATATTTGGAATTCTCTGCCTGGGAATTTCAACTAGTAAGTCAGTAACATTAATAGTAATAAAAATTTCAACTTCATGTGCGTAGTCTGGATAAAGTTATCTATCTTTCAGCTCACGTTGTGTACTGGAAAATAGGCGACCTCTAAGAGTAATTATTTTACTGGACTTTAGAAGCATATCTAATAGTTTTTTCTCATAATTCTGTGATGCTTTCTGACAGACAATTAAAACTTTATACATGTTTCGCTCGTTATCAATTTCTGGAAAAAAATAACTGGAAAAATCACTAAAACTCTATTTGTTAGACTATTGAACAGTACAGTTGCAAAGAACTGAGTACACAGAAGTGGTGAAGAGCCTGTAACGCAAGTAACGTTATGTGTTGGCATGGCATTTCACGCAGAAACAGTAGTATAACAAATGTCGTTTTCCTTTTCCGTTCTCACTGTTTTAAAAAATGAAGAAAAATGCGTCAGAAGCATTTCGCTTTACTGGTAAAGCATCATCAGTAGCCCACTACGCTGTTGGAAAAAATCTTTAACCAAATCAACATTCGAGTGTAAATAAATGTGTGATCAGTGAGCGTTTGTTGACGTTAATCCGCTAGTCAGGCAGCAACAGCAGCCTGCCGAGACACAAGTAGCAACTGGGAAGTAACCGATTTTGTGACATTTTACGAGCTCCTAACCAGGACCGAATTGTATAGTTTCATCTGTGTTCTTTGATGGTTTCATTTCTTGAGTTTCTGCGTGTTAATTTAACATTTAATAGACACAATTCTCGAATTTTTGATTGTGTTGGAAAGTAAACCGATTTTGCGACATGTTACAAGTTCCTAATCAGGAGAGAATTATTTTGTCTCTCTTGAGTGCTTTGGTAGTTTAGTTTTTGAATGTCTGCCTATTAATCTAATTTATTAGACACAGTTCTTGCGTTCTCCTCCGCGTCTATAGTAGAGTTCCATAACGAGTATCGATTATCCTTTGTTTGCCCGTGTAGTGTAGTGTTCCATGGTCTTTATTATGAGTAGGGACTGTGATTGATGCGTGCGGATGCGTGTCGAGTTTGTGACACTTCGCTCTCAGCTCCAGGTTGTGGTGGGTTTAGGTACACAGCGTGAAGTTGCAGTGGATGGGCATCACTGTTGTGGGCCTGTCGTGGGGTCCAACAGACATCCAGCACATCTGAGTCCGACGATCGGTCACCACCGGTGGCCAGCCCGGTTATGGCTCGCACTGAGGCTGACCCCTCACCTGTGGTCGAGTGAAAGGTCGCCTCGGGTCGTGGCACACGACGAATGACTTCGCAGGGGCCGCACGTAAGACCTCCCATGTTAGTCTGACAAACAGGTTCCAGGTGCTGACATTGTCCGAGTTGCTAACTCCAACGTTAGGCGCGTTATAGGGCGCCTTAAGAATGTGGCTGCCAAAGAGGGGAAGAGATCCAACTTGCACTCCGTATCGTGCCGTGTGGAGTCATTCCAGACGTGGAATCGGTCCTTCTGGAAGCCATGAAGAGAACAAGATGAAGCCGGTTACCGGTGGTGGCTCACGTCGGTACCAAAGATGTGTGTCGCTTTACATAGGAAGAGGCTCTCTCTGGTTTCGAGCGGGTAACAGCAGTGTTAAGGGCTGACAGTCTTGCTAGCGAGATGAAAGCAGAGCTCACCATTTCCAGCATAGTCGACAGGACCGATTGCGGACCTCTGGAACAAAACCGAGTGGAGGGTCTGAATCAGAGGCTGGGACGGTTCTTCGACCGTGTAGGCTGCAGATTCCTCGACTTGCGCCATTGGATGGTTGGGTTTCAGGTTCCGCTGAACAATTCAGGAGTCCACAACACGCAGGAGGCAGCTATATGGGTAACAGGACCTGTGTATCGTGGATTGGGTGGCTTTTTAGGTTAAAGGGTCTTGGGGAAACAGAAAAAGGGCTTCAGTCTCAAAGGGTGCCGATCGCACATAGGAAGAACGTAGTTACAGGAATAATAAGTGTAGCAGTTGTAATTGTCAAGGCTGTATTGGGAAAGTACAAGAGCTCCAAGCGCTAATAGAAATCACTGTTAGAAGCAGTTTATCTTGTAGCGATATTGAAGTAGGTAGTTCCTGTGAGTTAGTATGGGCTGAAGTCATTCTTATCAACCGGAACAAAATTATAATTAGACCCTTTTACCGACCTCCCATCTCAGATGATACAATTGCAGAAGTTCATGCAAAACTTTATTTCAATTTTAATCGTATATCAGACTCATATAATCATAGTTGGTGGTGACTTTAATTTACCCTCGATATGTTGGTGAAAACACATGTTCAAATTCAGAGTTATGCATAAAACTTCATCCGAAATTGTGCTAAACGCATTCTCTGACAATCATTTCGAGCAGTTAGTCGTGAGCCTAGGTGAACAGCAAACTGTTGTGAAAACACAGTTGACCTCTTAGCAACAAAAAGTCCTGAGCTAATAACGAGCATCGAAACGGATACAGGGATTAGTAAACACAGGGTTGTCGTAGCGACACTGAATATTGTAACTCCCTAATCATCCATAAATAAACGAAAATATACCCGTTCAAAAAATCAGATAAAGATTCACTTGCCTTCCTGAGAGACAATCTCCTCTCCTACAAAATTAACATGTATGTGTAG
This sequence comes from Schistocerca americana, assembly GCF_021461395.2. Lineage (NCBI taxonomy): Eukaryota > Metazoa > Arthropoda > Insecta > Orthoptera > Acrididae > Schistocerca > Schistocerca americana. The sequence continues at coordinate 266,130,653 of NC_060123.1, forward strand.
ACCAGATGTGGCTTGAATTCAAAGAAATAGTATCGACAGCAACTGGGATATTTATACCACATAAATTAACAAACGACGGAACTGGTCCCCCCCCCCCACCCCTGGTACACAAAACGCGTCAGAATACTGTTGCAGAAACAATGAAAAAGAAATCCAAATTTAAACGCACACAAAATGTCCAAGACCAGCGATCTTTTGAAGTGGCGGACTTCAGTGAGAAATACTTATAATAGTTTCCATAACGAAACGTTGTCTCGAAACCTGGCAGAAAATCCATAGAGATTCCGGTCATATGAAAAATATGCTAGCGGCAAAACACAATCAGTGCCTTCTCTGTGAGATAGCAATGGAAATGCTATAGACGTCAGTGCTGCAAGAGCAGAGTTACTAACAGAGCCTGCCGAAATTCCTTCACCAACGAAGACGAAGTAAATTTTCCAGAATTCGAATCAAGAATAGCTGCCAACATAAGTAACTTAGAAGTAGGTATCCTCGGAGTAGCAAAGCAACTGAAATCACTTAAGAAAAGCAAATCTTCCTGCCCACATTGTATACAAATTAGTTTCTTTCAGAATATGCTGATGCAATAGCTCCATACATAACGACCGCTCGCTCTACGAAAGATCCGTACCGAAGGACTGGTATGTTGTACAGGTCACACCAATGTTCAAGAAAGGCAGGAGTAATACACTAAATTGCAGGTCCCGTATCATTAACGCCGAAGTGCAGCAGGATTTTGATACATATGTTGTCTTCCAACATTGCACTGGTCCACACAAGTGTTTGAGATGAAACTGCGCGCTTAAGGAATATAAAAAAAAAAAAATGGTTCAAATGGCTCTGAGCACTATGGGACTCAACTGCTGTGGTCATTAGTCTCCTAGAACTTAGAACTACTTAAACCTAACTAACCTAAGGACAACACACACATCCATGCCCGAGGCAGGATTCGAACCTGCGACCGTAGCAGTCGCACGGTTCCGGACTGCGCGCCTAGAACCGCGAGACCACCGTGGCCGGCTAAGGAATATCGTCTCAGTTATGAGAGTGGATTTGTGATTTCCTGTCAGAGAGTTCACAGTGCATCGTAACTGAGGGAAAGTCATCGAGTAAAACAAAAGTGCTTTTGGCGTTCCCGAAGGTAGTGTTATAGGTCCTCTGCCGTTCCTTACCCATATAAACGATTTAGGGGACAATATGAACAGCCGTCTTTGGTTGTTTGCAGATGATGCTGTCGTTTATCGTGTAGTAAAGTCATCAGAATATCAAAATAAATTGCAAGACAATTTAGAAAAGGTATCTGTATGCTGCGAAAATTGACAATTGACCCTAAATTATGAAAAGTGTGAGGTCATCCACATAACTGCTAAAATGAATCCGTTAAACTTCGTTTAGACGATAAATCAGTCATATCTAAACTTCGTAAATTCAAGTAAATAGCTAGGAATTAAAATTACGAACAACATGGCAAACCAAAGACTTCGTTTTAATGGCACAACACTTAGAAAATGTAACAGATCTACTAAGGAAATGGCCTACTCTACACTTGTCCATCCTCCTCTGAAGTACTGTTGCACGGTGTTGGTCCTTACCAGATAGGACTGAGAGAGTACATCGATAAAGTTCCAAGAATAACTGCTCGTTTTGTATTATTGAGGAACAGGGGAGAGAGTGTCACTGACATGATGCAGGATTTGGGCGTTTTTCGTTGCGGCAGAATCTTCTCACGAAATTTCAACCACAAACTTTCTCTTCCGAATGAAAAAATCTTTTATTGACACCGACCTACATAAGGATAAACGATCATCATAATATGGGAAATCGGAGCTCGTACGGAAAGATGCAGGTGTTCGTTTTTTCCACGCGCTTTTCGGGATTGGAAAAACAGAGATTTATTGTGAAGGTAGTTGGATAAGCCCTCTGCCAGACACCTAAATTTGATTTGCAGAGTATCCATGCAGATGTAGACGTAAGACAAATGAATATGCCTTGAAGTTTCTTACGATTAACGTTCCTGGTAATATATAGGCTTATATACCGTATGAGAAGCACAGAAAATAACAATACACAAAACATTAAATAAGAAAAATGATTAACACTAAGCAGGTGAATGTTAAGTACATAAATATTACATGAAGCATAAGATAATTAAAATGAGCAATTATAGTTATACAATATATTCAGTTAAGATAATTAAATTGTACACATTTGGGCACCAAATATACCTAGTCTGAACAACTACAGTACAAAAACCAACACTGTAAGCAAGAAACCTAAACATTTATACCAGTTACTCGTATATATAGAGCAGAGAGCCAGGCGACTACTGCCAGAGAAGCGGGGTGCAGCTGCATGATGACACCTAGAAATGATGTGCCACGGACTTCATTTAGGATGAGGTCCATGGTCTGATTCGGTGCTCCACAAATGCGCTCTGGCGAGCTTTCCATGTTCCATTTGAACGATGTATCTCGACACCTACCAATGCCTACTCTAACCGGTTCAGGCGACTCACAATTTGACGGGTTGGATCCATCCCCGGAAGTCTGTCTGCTACTTGTGTGATAATTCCTTTAGTGTTGGCAACATTGTCTTATTTGTTCGCCGGATCGGTGTCTCTCCAGATAGGGCGACGAAGTCTAAGACGATCTGATGGAGGAGTGTGTAAAGTTTTGTGGAAGGGGTGATAATTTTCCTGGGTGGTTACATTCCTTCTAACGCGTGGTCGTTCTGTGGAGTTGAGGACGTGCAATATTGGCTAGGGTCGGAAGCCACGCAGAGGGAGTGGATTTCGGTGTACCTGTTACTATCGTCATTGGTTCGTTCACCTGGAGTTGACTTTGTTGGTATGACGGCTCCTGTAGCACATCGGAGCGCAGTATTCTGCGGCGGAGTTCGTTAAGGCCAGCGCAGTGCTTCTGAATGTTTTCTCATTTGGTCCCAACGAGATTTCAGCTAGTATACTGCGAATGTTTTCCTAGACTTTATTTTCTGGGCAATTTTTGTCACATGTTGCTTATACATCAATGATATGTCCCGAATGACTCCTAAGTATGTGGGGCAGGTGTTTTGCCTTACACTTTCTCAGCCAAAGTACATATCAAACTTTTTGTGAGCCAACTTGTTGCTAAGATGCAAAGCGCTTACTTCTGATTTTGGAGAATTAGGTTTGAGGCACCATTTCGTATAGTATTTGTGCATTATTTCTAAGTCTTCTTTTACTTGATCACTTTCTTTTTCCAGTGTTTGTTGTTGGGTTTCCAGTGCCATATAGGCGGCGTAGACAAATTTAATTTATGTTGTATGTGGAACATCATTCGTATATATATTCAAAAGGAGCGGTGCCAGGACTGAACCCGGCGGGAGGCCATTTTTGAGAGTACAAGTAGAACTGGATATTTTATTAACATTTACTGGGATTCTTCTATTACTAAGCATATTCTGAATTAATCTGGTGATCTTTTTACATGGAAGCGTGTTGTAGTTCGTATATCATCCCCTTTTTCGAGACCGTGTCGTACGCGAAGGTAAATCTGTAAATGCAGATGTGGTTTAAATTTCTTTATGGAAACCAGCTACTATAAATGAGGTTAGTGCCAGAACTTTGTCAGCACAGCAGCGGCCACTTCTAGAGCCTCCGTGTTCTGCAATGATTATTTTTAGCGATCATATGGGAAATTCTGTTATATTACAATCTCTCCAGAAGTTTATAGCACATACTTAGCTCTGAGATGGGCCGATAGCTCGATGGACTATCTGCTAGTATTCACGGTTTGAGAAAAGCAAGGATTTTGGACTTCCTAAAATCATGCCGGGTGTCATCGATGCGAAGGATCTCGTTGTAGAAATTCAGCAGCCACTGTATTTCAGACCCACCTATGCTTTTCAAGGACTCAGGGAATGCAATATCCAGGCCAATCGCCTTTCTGCGTTTTGCTTGTTTCAGAGTTGAATTTAGGCTTCCACTGAGAATGCCTGCGACCATTGGGAATCATGTGGGAGTGAACGAGTTTTTATGGTTACTAGTTTTTTTTAATTTTTCTGCTGAATATCTTGTCTGAAGATGAACACTTTGAAATTTCCACTGGTCGAACACCAATTTCTTTGGAGTTTATGTGCTCTATCTTCACTGGTGGGGGACCAACAGCGCTTAAATGCCTGAGGAGGCTCCCCCCTTCCTACTGGAGTGTGTAAAGTTTATTTCTCCTCTAGTCTCTTTCCATCTCTGTGCTCTGGTGGAATTTAACAATTCTGTTGTTTGTTTACCAATCAGCGGATCTTCAGTTTCTTCTCATCTCTTTAGCAATACTTCGGTATCCCTCGAACAACCCGGAATATAATCCTTACGGAAAGCTCGAGGCATATTATTCTTGGCGTGTCTTTCAGGATGGCTACAAATATCTTATAGTTTTCTACAGCAGAAGTAACATTTTAAATGTTCAGTTCGACCTCTTTACAGAACAGGCCCCTGTTTGCTTTTCTACTATTGCATCGTTTTAGTTCGGCCATTTTAATGTCTGCCACTTGAACGCCTATCGTAGGGCAGAGAGTCCTTACGGCAAGAGGGTATTGGGCTGTCAAATTGATCTCTAGTGACGAAAAGAGGTACGAGTTGTAATCTTTCTGGCACCTAGCGAGTGGAAAGCTTTGCTGTTTTAGCGTCGTATAGGAGATACAGGTTGTTAGCTTCCACTCGTACTATCACTGTCTCACCATCTCTGATGTTAGATGCGTATCCCCAGGAGGATTGGTGGCTGCTGAAGTATCCTATATATACAGCAGGGTGAGACAGAGTGGTGATGAAGTTACCGGATCAACTTACATAAGAGTTTCATATTCGGTAAAAAGCATAAGCCCTGCACAAAATTCAGTCAGATAATCTTTTACGTAAATGCCGGACCATGTGTGCTAGACAGGCATATGTTGCTATCTTGAAACCCACAATTCTTACCCTGTTATTCATCTCATTGGCATTTATCAGTATGGAGCTCTTGGAGGCCGATGGTGTGAGTGTACTCATTCTCAGCAATTCGTATAATGCACTGGCCCTTCGATCTAGACATGCCTTCACTATTCAATTGCAACATAAAGACTGATTGTCCTAGTGTTTTAGTCAAGTGACCATAAGGATGACCACTTTCCGGCGGTTCATTTCGGACGTCAAACAGCATCTGTGATTGTGTATCTCGATCTGAGTAGACTTATTGCCGGATATCCCGTTGCCCGCATCTATCACTGTGAGGTAGTGTACACGCACCCCAAGCCAGCTAATAACAGTAATAATAATAATAGTTCCGTGTGGTTCAATGGAGAATGCAGGTGTTTAAACTGGATGTCACTTCGTCGAGTAAAGAGTACCTAGCCTGCTCCACAAATCCTGCTGGGGAAACGGAACTTCCAGTTTAACGTGCTATCAAAACCACGATTCACTCCTGGGGAATATGCACATCACTGTGAGATGAGGCAGGGTTAAAGGCAGACGGAAAAATTCAGTTGTGCGACTGTAATTCGATCATGTAATGTTTCGGTTTCCACGTAGGCACTTTATCATTACACTATCAGGCCCAACGTGCCCAATAGCAGCTTTGTAATATTGAACCCAGCGGACGAAAGAATTGATCAGAGCACATATTGTATTGTACATTATTGCAAGTCAGTGTGTGTCGTTTCATGTTAGCAGTTCAATGGTACTAACCTCCGGAGGATAAAGGTAGCCTAGCGACATTTTTACATACATATAAAACCAGCCAAAATTCGAATAACGTACCAGCGCAGATGTAGCAATAGTGGAGACTGTTGTACCTAAAGGATATTTCTTGGTCGATACATCAGTCTACATTTAAGTGCTGCATAGTGTATTAAAGCTATATGTGAGGTAGTGATCAAAGTTCAATAACTGAATTTTATGCTAAATGAAACCCTATATATTATAAAAACAAATTCTACGTCGTGTAGACGCTAAAGCCGTACTTCTTCGCTCTTGCATCATCTTATACCTTGAAACACAAGGTCTTTTACCATTTAAGATGGGCTATTTCTAATTAACTGAGTTTCGTTATTGTCTTCCCAATTTTGCCTTTCTTGAAAATGGAAATTTGTGTTAATTTCCAATAGCTTCGAATTCGAAACGTATTTAACTTGTGCGTGAGCTTTGATAATACTTTCGCCTGATTTGATTTCTCTAATTGCCTATTGGTGTGTTGTAAAGTAATGGTGTACCATGAAGATGGCTAGGTACCGTACTGGTAAGATTTCCTCGATTGCAACGCTTTTAAATTTGTACTGAATGTATGGTTCTAGTTGCATTACTTTGCGTTACTTGAGAACATGTTTTAAGTTTGGAAAAAAGCTTTTAAATTTCAACTGAACGTTTGGTTCTACCTAAATTACCTTCCTGCACTTGAGAACATGTTTTACATTTGGTAAAACCTCAGTTTTCGGAGGTAATTTCTGTGATTCGTTTTTTTTAAAACACAATGCAGCAAATCAAAAGTCTGTGACATCAATTAATAATGAAATAATAAAAATATTAAACTTCCATTACAAGGCTGTCTAGAAGCGAAAGTCTCATCATTGGCCCAAGGTATAACATTTTTGTTATACACAGTGCAGTAATCCAAGGCTTCCATATTCGGGCTATGTACGGAATGAGTCAAAAAGGACTTTACAACTTTTGAATGATATAGAAATTTATTGAGATAACTTACAACTTACATTTGCCATTTTGTAGTAAACAGGCTCAAGTTTGATACAGATAATGCATCCAGTGTCCAATTCCGCCACCAGGAGCTACTTTCACTAGTGAGGGGCGTGCTCACTGTGAGATTGGTTTCGTGATAAGAACTCAGAGCTCAGCAACAATTGTTCGGCGTAAATCTCGCACCGAAAACACTACAGAACATCCAAGCACGCCTACAATTTGTTCTTGGTACATTAACTTTGTTACGACATGATAACTCACCAGGTCACCCGCATGTTGGTGATTATGTCAAAGAGGTTGGAAAGAGTTTTGCCCTCAGACGACAAAAATCAACGCAATGCGCGTCTTGCAATACTGGCATTTCACAAGAGTATTTGGCGAGTATTACATAGACGTTTACTCTTGAAACTGTACAGATTCACAATAGCACAGCACCTTAGTGATGGATATAAGGTTGCTCGTGGGGAATTCTGTGCGGAAATGTTGCATCAGATGGAGGACAAGGAGACATACCTGAGCACAATAATGTTCAGCGATGAGTTAACATTTCATATCAATGGCTTGGTGAACACCTACAACTGCAGAATATGGGGCAGTGAAAATCCAGATGCAAGGCTGTAACTCGTTCGTGACAGCCCCAAAGTTAATGTGCTTTTTGCTCTTAGCAAGTTCAGAGTGTCTAACCCTTTCATCCTCATGAGGAAAACTGTCACTGGTATTGAGTATGTGGATATGCTTGGAAACATTTTAATTTCACAGTTCGATGAAGATGACGGAAATGGGATGGCTTACTACCAGGAAGACGGGGCACCACATCATTTCTTTAAGGAAGTTTGAGGTTTCCTCGGTAATCACTTCCGTAGTCGGTGTATTGGCCGTGAGGGCCAATCGAATGGCCACCTCGCTCCTCAGACTTCGCTCCACTGAGTTTCTTTCTCTTTGGTTTCATTAAACACTTTGTGTACGTTCCACCCCTACCAAACAATTTAGTCGACCTGAAAAAATAGAATCTTCGCAGCCTCTGCATAAGTTAGGCCCGATTTTCTGCAACGAGCGTGGGAAAAAACTGATTACTGTAGGAATAGAACACTTGCCAGTGAAAGGCAAAGGTCCCGAGTTCGAGTCTCGGTCCGGTACACAATTTTAATCTGCCAGAAAGCTTCATAGTGTAGGAACGTTTGTCGAATCACATGGTAGTACCGTCGAATCAAAATGCGCTTCACACTTTTATGTAAAACTTGAGGATGTTTGCCAAAAAATTACATATAACGATTCTACAAATTCTCTCAATAAATTTCTATATCACTCCAAAGTTGGAAGCTCCTTTTCTACTCACTCTGTACAATGTATAATAGAGGAAGTTTCTACACTACTGGCCATTAAAATTGCTACACCAAGAAGAAATGCAGATGATAAACGGGTATTCATTGGACAAATATATTCTACTAAAACTGGCATGTGATTACATTTTCACGCTATTTGGGTGCATAGATCCTGAGAAATCAGTACAAAGAACAAGCACCTCCGGCAGTAATAACGGTCTTGATACGGCTGGGCATTGAGTCAAACAGAGCTTGGATGGTGTGTACAGGTACACCTGCACATGCAGCTTCAACACGATACCACAGTTCATCAAGAGTAGTGACTGGAGTATTGTGACGAGCCAATTGCTCGGCCACCATTGACCAGACGTTTTCAATTGGTGAGAGATCTGGAGAATGTGCTGGTCAGGGCAGCAGTCGAACATTTTCTGTATCCAGAAAGGCCCGTACAGGACCTGCAACATGCGGTCGTGCATTATCCTTCTGAAATGTAGGGTTTCACAGGGATCCAATAAAGGGTAGAGCCACGGGTTGTAACACATCTGAAAAGTAACGTTCACTGTTCAAAGTGCTGTCAATGCGAACAAGAGGTGACCGAGACGTGTAACCAATGGCACCCCATACCATCACGCCGGGTGATACGCCAGTATGGCGATGACGAATACACGCTTCCGATATGCGTTCACCACAATGTCACCAAACACGGATGCGACCATCATGATGTTGTGGCCGGCCGGTGTGGTCGAGCGGTTCTAGGCGCTTCAGTCTGGAACCGACCGACCGCTACGGTCGCAGGTTCGAATCCTGCCTCGGGCATCGATGTGTGTGATGTCCGTAGGTTAGTTAGGTTTAAGTAGTTCTAGGTTCTAGGGGACTGATGACCTCAGATGTTTAGTCCCATAGTGCTCAGAGCCATTTGAACCATGATGATGTAAACAGGACCTGGATTCATCCGAAAAAATGGTGTTTTGCCATTCTTGCACCGAGGTTCGTCGTTGAGTACACCATTGCAGGCGCTCCTGTCTGTGATGCAGCGTCAAGGCTCAAAATGGCTCTGAGCACTATGCGACTTAACTTCTGAGGTCATCGGTCCCCTAGAACTTAGATCTACTTAAACCTAACTAACCTATGGATATCACACACATCCATGCCCGAGGCAGGATTCGAATCTGCGAACGTAGCGGTAGCGCAGTTCCAGACTGAAACACGTAGAATCACTGGGCCATTAAGGTTGGCTCTAATTTAATCCTTTGCATATCCTCACTCATAGCAAATGCTATAACAAACATTCTTTTCGATGGTTCTTACCAACACTGCCATTATTCCACCATCCACCCGCCAGAGCGGAGGTGTAGTCTGTAAACTGAAAATGAGCAGCGCTCGTGTTGGAGCAAGTGACCTTTTTTCCGGAAGAACGACACAACTGCTGTACAGGCGCACTGTGGATGTTTGCATTGGAGTGCAACGTATGACGATTTATGTGAACTCTGTTCGTATGCGTTTCTGGTGCTGATTAAATAATTTAGCCTCAGTTACTTCATTAATAATTTAGCGATGCAGTAATGCTTATGGACCACAGGACATCATTATGAAGTTTCGAGATAAACGTTCCAGGAACCGTGAGGAAGGATATTTCTCAACGCTGTCTTTCACCAGGCCTGTACTAGCAGCCATTAAAATTACAACACCATTAAGGTGACATGTAGCAGACGTCTCACGGGATGTTTTCTAAAGAACTGATTGCGAGGTGGTGGGTTACCGCTATTCACCTGAAATTATTGTCAGTTCTCTTGTACCAGCTAGTTCCATAAGGGTTGTATTTTTTCCAGGTATAGTTGTTGGCGATTCGAGAACGAGAGGGATGGTGAACAGTGCAGTCGTTCCAGCGAATATTTGGTGTAACAGCCCTCCACCGGCTGGCAGAGTTTCCAGGAAGCGATGACGAGCAGCTTCAACGCGCGGGGTGGAGGCGGCGAGCATCACAGGCCCGCAGCGCACCGTGGAGAACGCAGCGTTTCCGTTCGCGACCGGCAGCACGGCTGATCGGTTGCGGCACTATCGATGCGTGTACTGGAGTACACACATCGTCCCATCAGAATGCACCTCATAGGTAATCAGCGTGTCTCGACTTCGGACTTCATCACCGAAGCAGCTTAACAAACTATTATCCTCATAGCAATGAATACTTCAAGGTATTTTCTGACACAGCGAATAGAGAGCGACGAGAGATTTTTCTGTAATATACCAAAAACACCAAAACAGCACATAACTGATAAAAATTAATAACAAAAAAGTTGTGTGAATCGACACCAAAATAGTGTTCACAGAACGTTACATACGAATCAACATAGCTGCATTCCACTTCGATCGTCTGAACCTTAACATGGCACAACATGTTTCAGATTAGCACAACAGTTGCTACTGTACTGTGCTTATTAGTTCCACACACTTAGGTTTTCCCTTCCTAAACGCCGGTCGGAGTGGCCGAGCGGTTAAAGGCGCTACAGTCTGGAGCCGCACGACCGCTACGGTCGCAGGTTCGAATCCTGTCTCGGGCATGGATGTGTGTGATGTCCTTAGGTTAGTTAGGTTTAAGTACTTCCAAGTTCTAGGGGACTGATGACCACAGCAGTTAAGTCTCATAATGCTCAGAGCCATTTGAACCTTCCTAAACAGAGTCTGTTTTGGTTTTCATAGTAGTGCGTTCTTCACGAATAGAGGTTTAAAATGTATTTCCAATGCCCACACTTACATGGCGAACAGAAAGACCTCCCACATAAAGAATACATGACAAAACACTTCAAATATAGAAGTCAGAATTTCAGATTGAGTGTGGGTTGCTTCATGGAGCTCATCTAAGGAGAACTATGTGTCGTACGTTGTGACGATCTGTATTAACAGAAGAATTCCGGTTTTTGGTAATTTGGGAGGACGACGGCTCAAATCCGCGTCTGGTCATCATGATTTAGGTTTTCCGTGATTTCCCTAAATCGCCTCGGACAAATGCCGGGGTGGTTCCTTTGAAAGGGCGCGGCCGACTTCCTTCCTCATCCTCCAAAATCCGATGGGACCGATGACCTCGTTCTTTGGTCCCCTTCCCCAAATAAACCAACCAACATTTATGGAATACTGTAACTACAAATCAGACTAATAACGCCACCTAGATTCTAAACGGGTACACTGCTGGTCATTTAAGTAGCAGTTCCATGAAGACCAATACGTGACGATATCCAACAGCAGCGGGTAGTGGGGTTTAAGCCGTCGGCATGCCAACCGTAACTTGGAACGTCGAAGTTGAACCTGCCGAATTTAACGTGGTGCTGAACACTCAGAAGCGTTGCGACTTGTGCATACGGTACTTGTGACTCAACGTGGTATACGCGATAGCAGAGTGCTCCAGAGGCAGTTGACAGCTGTGTCTGGCTCGCAAGTCACTCTGTTTACGAAATGGACGGGTGTAAAATTCCTATGTTACCTCTATTAAAAAGCACATGTCCTCTCCTGTCGACATGCTAGTCATGTTGCTCTACCTGCAGCATACATCAATAAAAAGTTCGATAACGATGAACATGTTATAAGGCAAAGAGAAAGTACCATATCCAGTCAATAAGGACATCGGCTTGTAAAAGTTCCATTAGAAACAGTGCGATAGAAATTTACAGTAGACCTGTAGGTAAGATAAAAGTTATTTCACAATTCTCACTTTTTGGTAAAGTCACGAGGTCATTCTTAATTGACCATTGTTCCTATTCAGTAGCAGAATCTTTACAGTATACGAAATATAAAAGTAGAAACAAGAAACTGCAAAATATCATCAAGTAAAGCAAGCTGTCTTGTAGACGAAGAGAATCGATAAAATCAATCCTGAAAGGAAGTGCAATTCTATTTACATAACATCGAATATTGTAGAATATACTTCAAGTAAACTATTAAGAATGTATGAAAACCTATAAGAAAACGTGAATGTTAGTAAAATATATTTCTATCAAGTGAGACTTCAACCAGCAACACATCACCTGTTAGTTTCCATATCTAGGTCTGTGTTCATTTGGTACATCGACCATGAGCGACTTACAACAATACGTCCTATCATACGATCTCATTAAAACTCTAATGGTATAAGTTATTAATTAAAATTTAATTATAACAAATTGTACCAATAAAAATGTGTTTTCTATGTATCCTATATGTGGCACTCCCTCGAAATATCATACTTTCGTAATACGCAAGTTGTTTAACCAACAATACGTAGTTACCTGTCATTTTATTACAAGATTAGATTATATTCCGTTCTCTTTCCATAGACCCAAAAATGAGATGATTCTCTTGACTGTTGAACACGTCAGAAAGTATAGCATAAAACATTTTAATGTAATACTCACTACCCTGATCATTTGTCAGGAGATCGTCAAAATAGGCGAATATGTTACAGTAGACAGGAATTTTTGATGTTTATAGAATTAATACACTGTCACAATGAAACATAGGTCTGCACTTTTAATAAATTTATCGCACACAAAATGCCTGATTTTGACTTGACATCTAACGACGAATTTTCGAGAGTCTCAATTTTCTGGTGCTTAGAAACGACGTATATATTTATTTATAAACCTATAGGCCTCAACTAAACTGAAGGGACTGCTCTGCTGGAGAGAGATGGGACCATGTGGCGTAGCTGGTGTCCTTCCATCTCATTGGTCTACGTTCAAACGCTCATCCAGAATATCTGATATGCTAGATATTGCTCTACATGTTCGGAAAGACACCCCACTGATGACCTGAAATGTTAAATCCCATAGTGCTCAGAGCCATTTGAATCATGCAGGATCGTTCAGCCACGTTACGTATCTCGAGTCAGGAAATACGCATGTTTGCGACAAGAAGAGAATCCACAGTGTCAGCGTAACAAAGTCTGTAGCAGCACGGACTGTTAGTGAGCCATGCTCCGGCTCGTGTTGGTGCTGTTGGTAGGTTTCCGACCACTGTTGGAGACCAGACCGTATCGTTTAGTTGACATGGTTGCCGTTGTTTGTCTTCTTCTCGTGTAGACTGGCACCACTCGTTTCGCAAGCGTTGCCTGTCCGCTAGTGGCAGCAGTGGTGGTTATCGATATGTAGTAACTATTGTCCTACTTTGGGGCGATGTGGTTGTTTGCCCGTGTCGTGTGAGTGTGGCAGTTCGGTTGTGGACTCAGGAGGAGCCAGGTCCGCGCAGTGCAGAAACAGTGGCGGTGTGCAGGGTCTGCCGCATGGAAGGATTGTGGTCACGAGGGGGCACAACCTCGTGGTAAACCGGATACAGCAAGCTTTAAGATGAGTGCATTTCAATCCGAGCACAGAAACCTCCACTATTGTGATATCTCGCGATTCTCCAGTGACTTGGGTTCGTGTTGCTGCTCATAATGTCGCCGAGGCGAAGAGCAGCGAGTGGAGTGCTTTTGGCTTATTGTTCCATTGTTGCATTTGGTTTATCAGACGTCAGGTAGCCTCAGTAAGATTATCATTAGTCATTCGTAAACTGCCACTACTCTGAGTTTCCATCTTGTGAACTGAATGCAACTCTTTGCTGCCTATCTCATCGCTCGAGAAAAAGTTTGTTGCTGGATCCTCTCAGAGGTCGATTCCTGGAGCACCGTCTGTAGCCCCTTGGTTCTTGTGTTTTATTATCTATTATATAATTCCCCTCGTGGTGATCAGCTGCTTGTTTTTTTTTAATTAACCTTTGCTATTGTATTTCCTGTTTTACAGCAGATTCCTAAATTTTTTAATAATATTGCCGTTCCTGGCACGTGGTGATCAGTTGCTTGTCTTTTTAAATTAACCTTTGCTATTGCATTTGCTGTTTTACAGCAGAGTTTTAAATATTTAATATAATTGCCATTCTTGGCGCTACAGCAGGTTTTTAAATGGTTGTGTTACCAAGTCTACCATCATTTGATCTCATTCGTTTGGTGATCAGTTGCTTGTCCTTTTAAATTAACCTTTGCTATTGTATTGGCTGTTTTACAGCAGGTTCTTTAAAAATTTTTATGTAATTGTCGTTCCTGGCGTGTAGGGCCTTCAGCCGTGATCGTGGTCATTTGCTTTAAAAAAAAAAATAATTCGGTATTTGTATTTTAGCAGTAAGCCTTAAAACCTTATTTACTGCCATTCCTGGCCTCTGATACCTTCTGCTGTGTTTGTGGCTACTGACCTTTTAATATTTCAATACTTGTAAGTTGTAAATTGCAGTGAGTTCTTAAAATTCTTAATTTTTTGCCATTCTTGGTGTGTAAGGCCTTCAGCCGTGATCACAATGGCTTCTCTTTCTTAAAACATTATTTATATCTGTATTTTATGGTGATCCGCTAAATTGTAATGCACTGAAAACACTATTATTTACATAGTTGTTTTAATAACGTGTGGTATTTTTTATTTATTGTTGAGTTTGGAATTAATGTTTTAAAAAATAAAACTGTGTAACTGTAAAAGGCAACCAATAGTAACTGGTTACGGCCCCGTCCACAATCTTAACCGAATCCTGCCTTCCTCATCTACCAGGTTTCAGTCAGCACAGCGATAATTGTTGCTGTTTGCTTTAATGCGGCAGCAGAAAGACCCATACTACCGACAGTGGTGCGTGGTCTGCTCAAATGAGTCTCAGTTCTGCGCAGAGCATCTCTGTGTAGACGTTTTTGTATCGACAATGAACGTTGTCTGATCGGCTACGTCCTCGTCATATGGATCATTCACTTTGCCTGATGGTATGAGCAGCCATTAAGTACAGAACACGATTCTCTCTGGTTCCCGTGCTCAGTGACTGAGACAGCGGCCGTTACATTTCTGATTTGTTAAGGCCAGTGGATGTGCCTTATTTTCGTGGTCTCTGTGAATTTATCTTTCAGCAAGATAATGCAAGACCACTTGTTGCACGTGCTGTCTTGACCTACTTCGATTCAGAGGTAGTTCGACTGTTACTCCGGCCAGCACATTCCCAGACCTCTCACCCAATGAGAACGACTGATGATGGGTTTCTGAGATACTGGCACTCCACTAGCTGCCCACCACAACGATTAATGAAATCTAGCACAGAGTGTAAGCAGCAAGGAATGGCGTACTCGTACCTGACATCCAAGTAGAGCTACACTCGATGTCCAGACAGGTCTTGCTGTAGCCAGAAATACAGCTACGTGTGCTAAATTTTACAACCTGTATACACCCAAATTACATAAAAATTCATCAGCTCTATTGCACTGTACAAGCCAATAAGTAAATTTCGTTATTTAGTACACTTCTTTTTGTTTGAAATTTTAATGTCCCGCCGTGTACTAACCTTATAGATAAATTCGTAGTTTTTTGATAAAACATACACAAAGGGTGACAGTTATTGAACTATATGAAATAAAATCGTCATTACTTCTGAAAGGTTAGCGTTAGGATGTTGAAACTGCACAGTTGGCCGCGCAGAATAATGGTAATTAGGGTGCACTGTATGTTTTGCTTTACTGACGGAACCCACTTTCCTTTGGCTGTGTTCGTCAATAAGCAAAACTGGCGTATTTGGGGGCCTGAGAATCCGCATTTAGCGATCGAGAAGTCTCTCCACCCTCAACGGATGACCACGTGGTGTGCAATGTCCACTCACAGAATAATCGGTGCGAAATTCTTTGATGGCACTGTGATTACGGAACGGTACATGAAGGGTTTGGAAGATAATTTCATCCCATTATCCAAAGTTCATGCAAGACGGAGTCGAAGCCATTGAAGTGGGAGAATATTTTATGTCCTGGAGGAGCACTTTGGGGACCGGATTCTGGCTCTGAGTTTCCCAGAGACCACTGGCATGGGCATTGATTGTTTGTCATATTCTCCTCTGCATCTGAACTCATGCGACTCCTTTTTGTGGGGCTATACTAAAGACAAGGTCCACAGTAGAGATGGGTCGTTCGCGATCTAACAGGTACAAGGAGACTTCAGTCGCGGCTTTCTATTTGTAGTTCCCGGGAACGGGAAACGGTCGGTCTCGTCCCCGCATCGGCAGGTCGGCCGGTCTCGTTCCAGCCTCGGTCTCGTTCCCATCTGTCTTGGTGTCGCTCGGCCGGACTCGTCCTTCTGCGCGTGGCCACTCGTCGCAGTGTCGCAGTTCTACTGCCGACTGCTCATAGTTAGTTCAGTATAGAGATTTTCGTTTCGTTCGCCGCGCACGCCCGTTCTAGATCTATTTCAAACCTTTTTTGACTCTGAACTTCTAGTTCTTTTCGTATTCTATTCAGCGTCCATGACCGGTAATTAAAATGTATTTTATAACTACATAAATTACAAAAAATTTCGTGGCATGTAACATCTTTTCAGGTAACAAAACGGCATATCAGATTGCTTCACTACTTCGATAAACAGCAGAAGAAATACTTGTAAGTAGGCAAGATTTTTTGTTATTAGAGATCCAAAGGAAGTCGGCACGGCACATACAAGAGGCCATTTTCCCTTTTCTTTATCCAAGGTAAAAGAGCATGTTCATTGCTATGGAAGGCAGACCGACTTACAACCGAAAGAAGTCCGTGTTCTATAATCAAGAGTCTGGTGTCACATTTTATAAAGGGAATGTGATAACTTCTACAATATTATTTCAGTTGTACAGGGTGGCACACGAAAAGTCGTCCCCGAGTACTAGAGTGCTCATTGTCGTCTACCAATCGTCACTTATTGTTTCGAAGTTGTTGTTTGCATTAGCTAATATGTTATATCTTCACTGCCTAGTTATTACGTGTTTATCTATTCTGCTCCTAGCAGGTGTTTTGCAGAATCACGAAAATTATAAGTGTGTGAGAATTCTGTTATGAATAAAAACTCTGTACTCCAGGGGGAAGCCAAGTGCACCCTCTTTGCGCCTTCCATCTTCAGTCACCTATACCACTAAATTTAAAATTTTTCATAAGAACCGTATACCAATCACAAATGAACGGTGAACGAGTAAAAATGAACGGTTCTCAAAAAAGAGCGATCAACAGTGAACTAGTTCCCAAGGATGAACGAGTTTTCCCATCTCTAGAGCACAGTAATAACGCCAACGCCACTGCTGAGCTGAAAACTGCCATTCATGAGATCCTAGAAAGCATAGATGTTCCGATACTTCAGCGGGAGATGCAGAATTTCGCTATTCGTCTGCGCCACATCATCACTAACGATGGCAGACATATTGAACATGTTATAGACTAAATCAAAATGTCTGTAGTGAAGTTTACATGTTCAATAAAGTGTGTGCAGGCCGTGGTTTGTAACTAATTTACATTTTTTCATATAGATTAATAGTTGTCACCCTTATGAGAACATATCACAGGCATTGGCTGTAAGGATTTTAACGTTGCAGCACCTTTGGAGAAAAGAGAACGACTTTTATGAATATCAAGAGCTCAGATGGAAACAGAGTTTTAAGCGAAGAAGGGAAAGCAGAAAGGTGGAAGGAGTATATAGAGGGTCTATACAAGGGCGATGTACTTGAGGACAATATTATGGAAATGGAAGATGTAGATGAAGATGAAATGGGAGATACGATACTGCGTGAAGAGTTTGACAGAGCACTGCAAGACCTGAGTCCAAACAAGGCCTCGGGAGTAGACAACATTCCATTAGAACTACTGACAGCCTTGGGAGAGCCAGTCCTGACAAAACTCTACCATCTAGTGAGCAAGATGTATGAGACAGGCGAAATACACTCAGACTTCAAGAAGAATAAATAATTCCAATCCCAAAGAAAGCAGGTGTTGACAGATGTGAAAAATATCGAACTATCAGTTTAATAAGTCACGGCTACAAAATACTAACGCGAATTCTTTACGAACGAATGGAAAAACTAATCGAAGCCGACCTCGGGAAAGATCAGTTTGGATTCCGTAGAAATATTGGAACACGGGAGGCAACACTGACCCTACGACTTATCTTAGAAGCTAGATTAAGGAAAGACAAACCCACGTTTCTAGCATTTGTAGACTTAGAGAAAGCTTTTGACAATGTTGACTGGAATACTCTCTTTCAAATTCTGAAGGTGGCAGGGGTAAAATACAGGGAGCGAAAGGCTATTTACAATTTGTACAGACACCAGATGGCAGTTACAGAGTCGAGGGACATGAAAGGGAAGCAGTGGTTGGGAAGGGAGTGAGACAGGGTTGTAGCCTCTCCAAGATGTTATTCAAGTAATGAAGGAAACGAAAGAAAAATGCGGTGTAGGTATTAGAATCCATGGAGAAGAAATGAAAACTTTGAGGTTCGCTGAATACATTGTAATTCTGTCAGAGACAATAAAGGACTTGGAAGAGCAGTTGAACGGAATGGATAGTGTCTTGAAAGGAGGATATAAGATGAACATCAACAAAAGCAAAACGAGGATAATGGAATGTAGTCGAATTAAGTCGGGTGTTGCTGAGGGAATTAGATTAGGAAATGAGACACTTAAAGTAGTAAAGGAGTTTTGCTATTTGGGGAGCAAAATAACTGATGATGGTCGAAGTATAGAGGATATAAAATGTAGACTGGCAATGGCAAGGAAAGCGTTTCTGAAGAAGAAAAATTTGTTAACATCGAGTATAGATTTAAGTGTCAGGAAGTCGTTTCTGAAAGTATTTGTATGGAGTGTAGCCATGTATGGAAGTGAAACATGGACGATAAATAGTTTGGACAAGAAGAGAATAGAAAGTTTCGAAATGTGGTGCTACAGAAGAATGCTGAAGATTAGATGGGTGGATCACATAACTAATGAGGAGGTATTGATTATGATTGCGGAGAAGAGAAGTTTGTGGCACAAGTTGACTAGAAGAAGGGATCGGTTGGTAGGACATGTTCTGAGGCATCAAGGGATCACCAATTTAGTATTGGAGCGCAGCGTGGAGGGTAAAAATCGTAGAGGGAAACCAAGAGATGAATACACTAAGCAGATTCAGAAGGATGTAGGTTGCGATAGGTACTGGGAGATGAAGAAGCTTGCACATGATAGAGTAGAATGGAGAGCTGCATCAAACCAGTCTCAGGACTGAAGACCACAACAACATCAACAGCATATAAAATACCTAGAGATGAATCTACCAATGCTGCTCGTCAGTACTGCTGACAAGATGTCCCTTTTGTATACTATTATTTATGTATGTTTGACGATGCTGGCGCTGATTTTGTGTTTAGCACTATGGCTCCAGTATATTAGGACACGCTTTTATGAAACGGATCTACAGATGGTCATTATGGACCGAAACCGGTAGTTTGATTAGAATAAAATTTATGATCATAAACGTGAAGCAGAGGAAATGTATTCCATTTTCGGGTCGCTGTTCAATTCACGACCATGTCGCTGCTTGTGATAATGAAATAAAAAAAAAAAATCTTATACCAGAGTCGATGTAGTGCAGTATTAAACTGTGTTTCCAGGGATGACTACTCTTCCATATTCTGTGAGAACAATATTGAGAATTCTGCACCGAGGCAGCAATCCGACGACCTCCCGTCCCAGCCGCCAGAGCAGCCCCGGCGTGAGCGTGGAGCGCCCCGCACCCCTCTGCTGATACATCCTGCATCTCCCATGCGAACCCGGCCAGCCGCGGCCCCTCGCAGCTTCCCGCAGCCAGCACCCGCAGCCGCGACCTTCCGCTCCGGTGATTCACGGCAGGTGTTACGCGTTTCGCATTTGTCTCGCTTTGTCCGCGTGAGCACCGGCTCCGCACCGCCCCCTGTTCCGTCTGTCAGTTTTGTGCGTGCGCACGCTACGTGGCGCCGCTTCTCACGCTGCGTTTAAAATCCATTTCTCACGCGTTAATTAAACATTGTGCGAAACGTCCTTTTGTGTTTCTCACGTGGCCGTATCCTCCTTTTGTTCCCGACCGTTTCGGAGAGTTCAATGGGTAATTCGAGAAAGGCTTATAAAGCGTAGACCCGTTAAACCCACATGTCATCTCTTCCGTTCGCATCGACAGCTTCCACTACGCACGTGCGAGCCATTCCAGAATGTAGTGTTGCAACGTAAGCTCGGGCCCATTGAACGTTTTTCCAAGTTCAGGTTGATCTCACCTCCTCCTTAATACTTCTAACAGCATGAGACAGCTGAAATGGAAATTACACACGATACAGTCACATTAACCCGATCACCGATTATGTTCGACGTCAACGTGTGCAGTAACCATTCTCAGGCGGCAAGTAGCAGCGTGTTGGGGGACGCAGAAAACAGTGCAGTCTTCGTCGTAACTCGAAATTTGCCTCTGTCTCGCAAAAGGGTGAGATCATCGGCTTTCAGACCAAGGGAGCAACCATGTACGAAACGGCTAAGTCTGTAAACTGTTCGCTTGCCGCCGTGGTTAAAGTACACTGAAGCGCCAAAGAAGCTGGTACAGGCATGCGTATTCAAATACAGAAATATGTAAACAGGAAGAATATGGCGCTGCTTTCGGCAACGCCTACATAATACAACAGGTGTCTGGCGCAGTTGTTGGATCGGTTACTGCTGCTGCAATGGCCGGTTATCCAGATTTAAGTTCAAAATGGCTCTAAGCACTATGGAACTTAATATCTGAGGTAAACAGTCACCTAACCTAAGGACATCACACACATCCATGCCCGAGGCAAGACTCGAACCTGCGACCATAGCAGCAGCGCGGTTTCGGACCAAGATTTAAGTGAATTCGAACGTGGTGGTGTAGTCGGTGCACGAGCGATGGCACATAGCATCTCCGAGATAGCGATGAAGTTGGGATTTTCCCGTACGACCGTTTCACGAGTGTACCGTGAATATCAGGAATCCGCTAAAACATCAAATCTCCGGCATCGCCATGGCAGAAAAAAAGATCCTGCAAGAACGGGACCAACGACGACTGAAGAAAGTCGTTCAACGTGACAGAAGTGTAACTTTTGCAAATTGCTGAAGATTTCAATGCTGGGCCATCAACAAGTGTCGGCGTGCGAGACATTCAACGAAACATCGTCTATATGGGCTTTCGGAACTGAAGGCCCACTCGTGTGCCCCTGGAGATTGCAGCTCACAAAGCTTTACGCCTCGCCTGGTCCCGTCAATACCGACGTTCCACTGTTGACGACTTGGAACATGTTGCGTGGTCGGAGAGTCTTGTTTCAAATTGTATCGAGCGGATGGACTTGTACGGGAATGGAGACAACCTCATGAATCCAGGGACCCTGCATGTCAGCAGCGGACTGTTCAAGCTGGCGGAGGTTTTGTAATCGTGTGGGATGTGTGCAGTTGGAATGATATGGAACCCCTAATACGTCTAGATACGACTCTGACAATTGAAACGTATGTAAGCATCCTGTCTGATCGCCTGAATCCCTTCGTGTCCATTGTGCACTCCAACGGACTTGGGCAATTCCAGCAGGACAGTGCGGCATCCCACATATCCAGAATTCCTGTAGAGCGGCTCCAGAACACTCTCCTAAGTTAAAGCACTTCCTCTGGCCACAAAACTCCGCAGACCACATCTGGGTTGCTTGCAACGTGCTGTTCAAAAGAGATCTCCATCACCTCATACTATTGCGAATTTATGGACAGCCCTGCAGGATTCACGGCGTCAGTTCCGTCCAACACTACTTCAGACATCAGTGCGGTCCATGCGACGTCATGTTGCGGCACTTCTGCGTGTTCGCGGGGGCCCTCGCGACATTAGGCAGATGTACCAGATTCTTTGGCGCTTCACTGTATATTGCGCATGGTAAATCGACGCTATCCAAATATCGCCGCCGAGTCGACAGTGGTGCACAACGAGCCACAGATGATATGTGTAAATGACAGCTGCGGAGGTATGTACGGACGAATAGAGATGCAACTGACCATCAACATGAACGAAGGGGCTATCAAGTGTCTTCTCAACGGCCGTTCAGCGAATGTTGCTGCACATTGACCTTCGCAACAGGCGCCTGGTTCATGCACCCATCGTAACTACTATTCATAGGTGACAATGGCTGGAAATTACACGCCAGTACCGCAAATGTACGTCCGCCGAGCGGCGGCAATTGGCTTTTTCAGTTGAATCACGTTTTATGCTTCACCGGGCAGGTGGCCATTGGCATGTACGGCGTGACACGTCTGAAAGCAAATTCCCTGCAACAACTGTCGGAGCGTTTTGGTCTGGGATATGTTGAAGTGACATTCCCTTGGTGATCTTGACGTTAAGGAAGACACAATGGATTAACACAAGTGTGCGTATATACTGTGGACCATGTCCACCCTACATGTAATTTGTTTTTCTTCAGCACGATTGTATCTAGCAGTAAGACAATGTAAAGTGTCACACAGTTCGCAATGAGCGTGCGGGGTTCGAAGAGCATCAGGATGAGTTTGCCGTGCTTTCCTTGCCACCAGACTCCATACAATTAAATCTAGTCGAGAGTATCTGGGACCACATCGATCGGGCTGTTCGCACCATGGATCCTCGACCATGAGACCTAGCACAGTTGGCCACGGTGATAGGGTCGGCATTGCTCTGCAACCCTGTCGTTACCTTCCGGTACCTCATTGACGCTCTTCCTGCACGTCTCGCAGTGTTCTTCGCTGTAAAAGATGGTTATTCACGGTTTCCACAGGTGGTTACATTAATGTTGCTGGACGGTGTAGTTTCACAGTAAACCTACGCCGAAGCAGTTTAGGGATAAGAAGTATAGGGAGGAAAAATTTGTGGCATGAATTGTGTGAGTAAGATTTTTGAAGCAGACGTCGTTTACGTGTGGTTGTGCAATGGATGTAGCCAGTTTGTATCAAGTGGTGTAACAAATTTTCGTAGGCAGTAATTGGCGGGCAAGAAAACGAGGGGTAGTGGTGAAAAATTTCTTATAACCAAATTCTGTATCGTAGCACAGCACTTTATTCCATATTGTTGGACCCAAAGCCAAAATACAGAAACAAAAAAAAGTCCCATAGTATGGAAATTATATATACCTTATGGAGTCAAGGAACGTGGTGGTTCGTATGATGGAGAGATGTTACTTGGACACTAACACCTGTTTTCACCCTCTTCTTTCTCTCCCACCCTTAGCAAAAGAAACACGGTGCTACACTCTTCGGAAAGCTGCATTAAACTTTAAGTTAAATGAACAGTCTAGATCGCAATAATATTTCTTTATTAACCGATTTCGGCTTACGTAAAAGCCATCTTCAGAGTTGTTGGCTCCCTATGGCTGGTGACGGCGGCTTCTCGGATTTCTCGTGAAACCACGGTCGTACGTTAACTACGTGATACCACGATTTTTACTTACTTTAACTTAAATGTAGCATCTTGTTGCTGCTCTCCATAGACTACGTTGTCTAAATTTTTGGACTGCATTAAACTGTTACACACTAAGCACTAGATGCGCACAGTGCCAAAATAAAGGCATCTAAAACGGCAGGACGAGAGCGAGCATATCACGAATGAAACAAGAAAAAAGAAAGTTGTATGAAATTTACTGGTACCAATCGTGGACAGAAAAGAACCCAGAATGGGTCATTAATTCCAGATGGAAGGGAAAGATTTAGCATTGATAGATTAGAATCTCGCTAAGTTTTTGAACGAATAAGTGACACTGCACCTACGAAAATACTATTCAGCTGCATTTGAGATTGTACTATGTCCAGAGTACACATTTGCTTGTTCTGCTGTCCTTTTCAGTTGTATGGTTGACTGGTATACTGTGTGTCTCCCGTATTTTACCTCCATTAGAAATCAACCTACAATTTACTCACGCGAATTCCAAGGAAAAAACAAGTAATTTATGAAAAAGATACACATAGCCCGGTCACTACAACAGGCTACAGGTTATTAACTTCGGTAGAATTCTGCTGGGCCGCTACTATATCACGCCTTTACTTCTGTAAATTGCAATTCGGCCCAATAAGTTGTACGATCAGAGCATTGCAGGATCAGCGTAACATACAACGACAAGCATTCTGAAAAGCTTCTTCTTAAATCGACTACGCTTGATTTCAAAATCTGGAAAATTCTTTCCACTTCGCTCTTTTCACACTCGAACATAACCATAATTCACGACATTATGTTAAGGCCATGGAACGGTTTTATACAGTGACGTTACTACGTTTAAGCTCCGGCTTCTGCACGAGTCACACACATAAGAGATAGTGAAAATTAATGGACCTGCTTTTACAAACATACACTTTAAAGCCAACGGTTGGAGCATTTATTGTGACAGAAATATGTCTCATGTTACGACCCTCCGGAATGTTCGAGAAAATATTGATTGGTGGCTTATTATTCAGCTGCACACATACCGTTCTGGAGGCACCACCTGACGCACTGCTGCCGTAACTCATCGGATTCAGAGCCAGTAATGGCTACGTAGAGGCCAAAGCCCATTGTAGATCTCGTGGAATGGAGTAAGAAGTAGACTAGTTCCTCTACAAGAAGTATGCAGCGTACAAGTATAAACATACAGGCCCTCGAATACATAACAGCCACCCAGCAACTACATGTAGATATTGCAGCGTCGCTTTAGGATAGTATTATCAGCGGATACAGGAATGAAAAGACAAAACTGAATTGTGGTTTTTAAAAGAAACGCGGATTCTTCATTGCTGCGAGTTGCTGTAGTAATCTCACGCCATATTTTTGTGCGCAAAATGTCTGGACAAGTACAGGCTGGTATACGGTAAGCAGTGTTCTCCAAAGTTTTCCAATGGCAGCGAAGGCCGTCAGATGTTTTGAGCGTTCTTACTGCAGGGACGTTATGAAAGCCTACTTGAGTTTTTTCCTGAGTTGTTTTGTGTCCAAAGCTCTCCTGTGACTTAAAGGCGTTTAAGGCGTTTGTTGCATGGTGCTGCTTGAGTAACATGCTAACGTGTTCTCCCACCCATACGTTAGGAAAATGCAGTGAGGAAGACTACAGATTAACATTCCACTAAGGTTGCCGAACAGGCCGTAGTTAACGAGTTCTCCCGTATTCCAGTTTTCCAGTACTTTACCCATCTTTCGTATTTACAATATTTGATAGCTTTCTGTCCTTATTTATAAAGTTTTATTTATTTATTTTTTTACGTTAACATTTCCCTGCCACTCAAAGATCGTAGTTCCCAAATAAACAATTGATATTTACGGTTTGTCGTCTTTGTGTTCTCTCTTTTTCACGTTGACAATCTTGAAGGTTCCATGACGTAGCTCTCGTTTTTGTTACGGTAGCTTCTAGACGCGCAGCTCGATCTCGGTTCAGTATGCAGTCTGCATTATATTTAGAACATCTACTAACTATAGGGAGGGAAAGTAACGTCAATTTTCAACCTGCTCTGTAAAGGGAACTGCACTGTGTAAACGTTTCGGGAAACGTTACTTGTGCCCAGTAGTTTGTAACGGCCTTCTAAAGGTAAAATCTGTCAATAATGCTACGATGGGACTATTTTGGCCACCACTTCCGAAATTTCCGGTATTTTTAGTTTGAAAACGTGGCAATCCTACATTAGGCCTACTTAGAGGTCACTAGAGATGGAATTCAGACTCGACCACAACTATGGTAGGAATGAAATCAGCCGCGTACTTTCCAAAGGGGACATTACAGCATTCGCCTTAACGGATTTAGGGAAGCCACAGAGAACTTAAATGTGGATGGCTCGACTGGGATCTATCGCCCCCCCCCCCCCCTCCATTCCAGTTCCCCCCTCCCCCCCTCCCCCCTGTTCTACCGTCCCCAGAATGTGAGTCCAGCGCCATACATATTACTCCTCCTCACTCATTTAGACCTTGCGTAATCTTACATAAAAGTTAAACATTACTCATTAAGCCTGTCGTGATTCTGATATGCTGATGACACATTCCTTCCTCAGAGCTTCTTAATATGGTGCAATGCTTTTGAAAGATACAAATAATCCTTTACGCAGCCAACAAAGACAGAGGGGCGTGTGTTTTTGATCATGGAAGAAGCCTGTCATTGGTGGAAAAGCTGAGAGGCAAATTCAAATAGAGCCCTTTAATCTTACTTTGTAAACTCTTCCGCCATTATAGTTATTACAAAATAAGACAGTAATGTTTAATACTAAAGGAAGACAGTAAAAAATATTTTTGTGACATTCTGAACCACGAAAGAATCTAAAACATTAGTGTAAATAAATATGTTGAAAGATGGCCAATAGAAGCGTTTCTTGATGGGGCCGGTAAATGGTGGAAGAGAAGCGAGAGGAGAGTTCGTCCTCTTCGAGACAGGACAAAGATGCTAGGCACGGAAGCGACTGTGTGTGTCTGTGCGGGCGAGACGGCAGTTGCATTGGTTCCACGATGCGGTTTGGCAATGGACGCGAAACCAGCTCAACCTGAGGTTCCCACCGGAGGTAACGTTTCAAGACTATCCTGAATGACGGGCTCAGCCAGCTTTTAAAGTCTAGGTTCAAACGCAAATATTTCGGCTACCAAATAACGGAAGGGATCGCCACCGGGTTGTGAAATGACCCATATAGATTCAAAGACTTGCTGAAGAATACTTTATTAACTGACACTTACGCTGTACCAGTGTCTAAGAATTTCTTTTACATTTTTGCTGGGAAGTCCTTATAAATTACTGACTCTGTCCATCGCAAAATTTCTTCCAAAGAATTGAACAGGAAACAACAATATCAGAGGAAGTAGGGAGTTGCCTGACATCAATTTGATGATATCAGCAACTTGATAAGAATTACCTAAATGCCTTAAATATCTTTTACTTAGTAATACATGTCACCGCTGTGGAATGTTGGTGCAGACATAAATGTTAATTTATTTCAGTTGAATTTCAGCAGTAAAATTAGCAAGAACCACTCTTTTTCCTTTATTTATAATAGGCCTCGACGTCTTCTACGAAGTCGAGAGTCGTCTTTAAGAACTTCTTTCCAGTACAGTGGTTTCAGATCTCAGTTTGAGAAGGAGTAATGGTATTAATGTAGAGGTTTTTACATGGTGGTACGTCCGGTACGATCGAACGTACGGGAGAACAGAGGGAAGACTAGAGTTAGTGAAAATGGACGAGTTTGCGGCAGCCCAGTCTGTTCCATGGGCAGATGTTTTTTTTTTAGGGAGCTTACAAACCTCAGCGCAAACCTATCCACATCTCTTAGGTGTAGTTACTTTCCCTCAGGTGCTAGAACAACTTCTCAACACCACTAAGCTGGATGGGTGTCGACATCACACACAGCTATATTTCTAAGATACTCAAGAACATGCTTGGGTGAAACCGAGGGTGTTGCTGAACTGGAGTTTCCAGAGGGACTCTTTACCTCACGATATCCTAAGAGTAAGGCTGAGTCGTCTGGAGGTCGCAAGCAATGTCACGCCGTGAAGGACGTTGTTCTGTTACTCGTAGCACTATGAACTTCCATTTTCGACCACGAGATGTGTGGGAATTAATGCCCAAAGGGTAGGGCTTGTTCCATTGACGCCCTTTATTCCACATCCTGGGGGCTTTTCTTCTATATTCTGAGCAACAGTGTGTCTGAAATGTCTGCTCCGGCTACCCATAAGGAAACCACGTGTATCAGAGCTGGGTTCTTGAGTTAGACTTCCATAGCAAAAGCTTCGAAAGAAGGGCTCAATTGAAGGTAAGAGGGGGTGGGACGACTGCTCATCGCACACGTCCACAATGGCGGTTAGGCACCTTTGAACCAAATTTCGAACAATAGGTGACAACTTCAGGGTTTAGAAAAATGATACTATTTTTCTTCTCCTTTCTTTAGGTGACGATTCTGAATTCCCATTGAGCATTATAGGGTTTGGATGGAGGTGCGGTGATGTTGAGTGTAACAAGGTACACGATGCGAACTAACATCCTGAAGATGTTCGGGCTCACATGCGATTCCTCTTCGTCGAAATATCTTGGTTCAAACTCGTCTAGGGGTTGAACCGCATGTGTCACATTACACGCCTTAAATTAGACACTTGTGACCCTTTCGTTAATTCGTCCGTCTGATAGCAAATTTGTCAAATTGTATGAAACAAAGTTAATGTAAAATATAATAACAATAATAATAATATCGGGAACTAAATTAACGAACCATAAATTATGCAGGCCACACAGTTGCGATTTAGTTAGAATAATGTTTATTCAGGAAGAAAACTAGTAGCGAAAGTGATCGTATTTAGAATTACAATTACACTCAAGCGCATTTCCATTTGACACACTTCGATCATTCACAATGTCATCGCGAATTACTAGTCCAGTACTCCACCTCGTTAACAACGTGAAAAGTTAGAGTTCACACAAGGCACGCTGCTGTTCATCCCTCAGAGACTAAGTCCCGCGATACCCGGTACCACACAACGCGAAATTTTCTATGTCGTTTCAATTACTAGGCGCCTAAAGACCGACTGTCCGCCTTTGCGTCTCAATCCGAACTGTACCCTTTGGTGTCCAGACCAGAACTGTCCTTCTGCCCGTCCCCGGTCACGTCCACCGTGCCGAACGTCCTCGCTCAACTGACTAGGGCAGTTCCCTTTCCTGAAGCTGTCCATCTGATTAGCTGCAGCTTATTCTACATTATTTTACATTTCAACGTATTTAAATAATCAAAGGCTGGTCAATTTCACGTTCTAAATGAAGCAACAATAATATCCATTACGTAATAAATTTAAAATTCTTTTACATAAAACCAATATCATTTCCTTCTTAACTTTGAATGTCACGGCTAGTAGCCTTGCAACAATGTGCTTCCTGATAAATAATTAAAGAAAAAAAGTAACTATCATGTAGTAAACTTTACAATAAATATTCTATTACTTAATGGTTCAATAAGGTGTCATGCTGTCATCGTTCAATGCGTTTTGTCTGGAGGAATTGATGATGTGATGCTTTACTGAAAATACTGGTAATTTAAATTTACTATATCTTTTAAACAAATAAAGTTACAGAGCTGATATTGACAACATTTGTCATTTTAATGATGCGCTTCTATATGAAATGTCGATCGTTAAAATCGACCAGAGCGTTTAGATTTTAGCATTCAGGTATTCGTTACAAAAGTTGTTAATTTCACTTTAATAGTAAATCCTAAACTATTATAGATATAATCAATATTCAAGTTTTATTGCGATCACCATGAACATTTATGGAGGATGACAGATTAAAATTACTGTGATTTCATTCTCTGAATTATTATGGAATTAAATAGTTTTCATAAATGTTTCCCTTTATGGCCGACCTTAGGACAGCCATATTTAACACTGCTACGTCTGCCTGCCCACAAACGCGTTCTACTGGGTTTTCCTATGACGTAGGTTTTCGTCTGTCCCACTTGTAGACTACAACGCTTCGGCCCCAATAGACAATAGCCACCTGTGAGTTTCCCCATCTCGTAGTGAGTCTGCGCCTCTTGTGGCACACAGTCGTGGACGACAGGATTCGTTTCACAATTCCTGAAGGCTGACTCTTTCGGCCATATATTTAAATGAGAGCACAATGCTCGTTAACTCACAAAGAGAACATACAATTTGAAGATTGTGTTTTTAGAGAGATGTTAAGAGTGAGTTGCATGAGACTTTTCTCTGAACTGAAATTGCAAATGGAACCTGAAACAATTGTTAGTGGCATGTGTGACCAGTGTTCCTTATAATCTGATCAGTGACGAAGTGAACGTACTGCATATGTTTTGAACGAGATTAGTAATTGTGCTGGAGGTGCATCCAAAGTTGAGCAGCTGGAATTGTGTGACGCCTTGCAGAAGCATAAAAAAAAAATTCTGCTCCGCCAGGACCAATTTAAGGTATCTTCTATGAACTTATGGCATCGGAGCATCAAAAATATTTTTGTGGAGACGCATTTCATTCCTTTGCATACAAAGAAAACATAGAGAAGAATAGTCGAGGCATTTGGTCAAGAGCTAATTGAAAAGCCATGAGCTAGTACAATAGGGTACTATTGTACCTACAAGTGATGTCACAGGAGGATGGTATTGTCATACTCGTTTTAGATTCTAAACAGATTAACGTGATAATCCTACCAGAGATGGAAACGCCAAAGATTGTGGAGGAGTGCAACAGAAATTTTCTGGGGTGAAAGTATTGTTCTCCATTGAGCTGCGCTATAGCTACTGGCAAGTTATGCTATGCCCCAAGTGTTGGCAAGACATAACGTTCTTGCTTTGTGGTACATGTTTCCAGTTTTCAACAAGCAGGTGTAACAATAACCTCAGAAAATTCACAATTTGGACGGCAAAGCATCGCATTTTTAGGACACATTCCAGTTTTCTTACATGTTGGCGCTTGAGTTAACGTCAAAATTTGATTCCTACAAATCATTGCGGAATTCCAGAGAAAAGACATTTACTGGTGGCTTTTAGAAGCATTTCTTGAATGAGGTGTGATATTTGAATAAGTTAATTTCAGATAATGGACCGCAATTTTGATCAAAATTTTGGCTCCACATAATGTGGAGGTGTAAGATCAAATCAGTATTTATGAAGATGTAGTGTGGTTTCCAATCCAGCAGAAAGATGCAGGAGCTAAGGGAACTTGTGATAGACTCATAGAAGATACTGTACATAGGATTAGTATTTGGAATCATGTCAGGATGTCCTGTGCTAGGTATTGTATTTTTATTTAAAATTGCGATAAAGAGGTCCCATTAATCTGAGATAAATAAATCGTAGTTTCTCCAAAATAATGAAGAAATCACACTTAATTCATTAAAAGTGCAAGTTAAGTCATCTGATAAATATTGACTGTGTGAACGTGGCAAATATGGGCGAAGGGTCAAGAGTCTGATTCTGATAATCGTGTCTCCATATAAAGCAACAATACTCCTAAAGTCATAACGTGATTGCCGAAATGTTAGTATTAAAAGATAGATGGCACTATAGAAGTGTATATGTGGCATCTGTGGGCAGAACTAAAAGCATATTGATCACAAAAATCTGCAAGAAAGTATTCAGAGCGAAACATGAAAATTACTGAAACTAAGTGGAAAATGATGTATACCGGATGATCAAAAAGTCAGTACAAATTTGAAAACTTAATAAACCACGGAATAATGTAGATAGAGAGGTAAAATTGACATACGTGCTTGGAATGACATGGGGTTTTATTAGAACAAAAAAAAAAAAAAAAAAAAAAAAAAAAAAAAAAAAAAAAAAAAAAAAAAAAGTTCACAAAATGTCCGACAGGTGGCGTTGGACAGCAAAACGTCAGTGACTGCGCTTGACAATCGTGTTTAAAAGGAGCTATAATGAGAGAGAGAATCAGAGGCGCCAGCAGTCGCAGCATGTTGACGTTACCTAAAAAGGCGCTTTTAGTGAAGCTGTATTATCAGACGCGTGAAAGATCTCTTGCACGCGTCGTTTGGTGATGATCGTGAGCTCAGCGGCCACTTTCGTCATGCTTGGCCTCCCAGGTTCCCAGGTCTCAACCTATGCGATTATTGGCTTTGGGGTTACCTGAAGTCGCTAATGTATCGTGATCGACCGACATCTCTAGGGATGCTGAAAGGAAATATCCGACGCCAATGTCTCCCCATAACTCCGGACATGCTTTACAGTGCTGTTTACAACACTACATTATTCCTCGACTACAGCTATTGTTGAGGAATGATGGTGGACATATTGAGCGCTTCCTGTAAAGAACATCATCTTTGATTTGTCTTACTTTGTTATGCTAATTATTCCTATTCTGATCAGATGAAGCGCCATCTGTAGGACATTTTTTGAACTTTTGTATTCTTTTAATTCTAATAAAACCCCATGTCATTCCAAGCATGTGTGTCAATTTGTATCTCTCTATCTACATTGTTCCGTGATTTATTCAGTTTTCAAATTTATACTGACTTACTGATCACCCATTATATGCAATACGAAGCGACAAATGAAAATTTTTACCAAGACCAGGATACAAACCCGAATCTCCTGCTCACTAGGCAGATGCGCTAATCACCATGTCACCCTGACAACGTGGCTTTACACACCTGTACAAACTACCTTTGCATGCATTCCGCCTTAATCCAGATTCCCATTCACGCCTCAACCCACTTGGATTCCCTCCAAATCTGAACAGCATACAGTATAGTTTTAGTGGAACAGTGGTAATGATTTTACTGTCTGCCCCGATAGCTGAACAATCCGGCTTTCGCCGAGTGCAGTGTGGAAGTGTTGTTGTTTTCGCCTACGGAGCGCGCGCTCGCTGTTGTTTACATTTCAGCGGCCGTCATTTACGTGTCGCTTACGTTTACTAGAACCATGGCCAACCGTTTTAGAATATCAGCACTACGATTCAACTTCTGCAACGACTACGCACGATCTTGGAAGTGGAACGCAAGGCCTTGGAAGTGAAACGATTCCTACGCGACGTTGCTAAGATCCCAGCTTCCAACATCTTGGGCATCCGTTTGTCCATATTAGCAGTACGGTGTACGTCAAAGTCGTCAATGACGCGGTATGTGAAAGAATACTTCGTGACACCAAACAAAGCTTCTGCCACGCTGACGGAAATGTCGGTGCGGTCACTGTCGACCATGCAGGCTTGGGAATGCTCACCATAAGAGTTTTCGAACTCCCGTTCGAGCTCCCGGCGGAAGAAGTTATCGCTGCTTTCTGCCCCTATGGCACTGTACACGGCCACCCCAGCCGAACGCTGGGCGCAATTCCAAACGTACCCCGTTCTTAACGGTGTACGACAGATCACCGTCGATCTCCATCGCCACGTGATCTTACCTGCAAATTAGCAGATGCTTCGAGGTTGTCATTTACGACGGCCAACCCAAGACCTGTTCCGGGTGCGGCAAAGAAGGCCACTTCAGATCTGAGTGTCTTCAGCGACGAATCACGCAATTGCCAGCCGCTACCGTGGCACCTCCGGCTCCGACGATGGTTTTACCGATCGCCTACGCATCGGCGGTCTCTTCTCCCCCCATCGGCCGCCGCCCGTCGGACCATGTACCGGTGATCCTTCCTGCTGCTACAGATACCGCCGGGGTCAACACTTCACGCCCACAGCCACTACCAACAGCGACGACTTCCGATCCCCACTCTCCCGATCATATGGACGCCCCTTCACCTGACGTTCCCGCGACGGCCTCCCTCCCAGAGCGCCGCGACTCCTTTCCGTCTTCCGACTCAGAGGGACGAACACACAAACAACGTTCACCTAAGAGGCTCAAGAGGAGGCGCCGTACGGTGTCGGAACGAGGCGGATCACCTCCCCCTTATGCTGCAGAGGCTGTCCGATCCGACGAGGCCTCGGAGAGCCTGCACGACGATACGAATGACGACAACATGACGCCTACTGTGGCTGTGACGATGCCTACTCTGCTGGCTCGCCCAGGTGGTCCTGAGCTAATGGACTTCACCGTTGCGACTGCCGCCGAGACGTCCTCCGCCCCTACGACCGAGGTGGAAGGTACGACCATCACAACGACAGCGCCTTCAATGGCGTGGAGTGAGGACAATGAAGGCCCGGACCACACACTGGGGACAGAGTTACCCCAGACGGAAACCTCGTTACGCGGCTGATAACTCCGTCAGGTGACGTACGGCACGAATGTCCGTTGCCTCGCCCCTCCTCATCCACCACAGGTGGAGTTCCCCTTCACGGCGGGGTACGGCTCCAAACCTACTGAGTAGCGACGATTAACACTATCACCATTAGCTCACCTGTGAAACTTCAACCGCTGCAAGAGATGTTATAGGCGTCGGACGTCGACATCGCACTACTACAGGAAGTACACTTGGCCACACTTCCAGACGTCACGGGATATAACACTTATCCTTCTCCTAGTGACCACCAGGGACGCGGCTTAGCCATCTACGCCCGAGAAGGCATTCCGGTGGCCGATATCACATACCTTCCATGCCAGAGGCATTGCCCTCACCGTCATGGGGACGCTTATTGTCAACATTTACGCTTCGTCAGGTTCCACCCGCAGACGCGACAGGACCCTCTTCTATTCAGAAGAAATCGCCCTTTTGTTTCTTGGACGCTGCAATCATTACTTGCTTGGGGGTGATTTTAGTCGTGTCTTGCGCCATAGGGATCAAGTGCGCCACTACAACACCTGTCAAGAACTGCGTCTTGTCGTCCGAGATCTGTTGCTCCGCGACACTTGGAAATTCAGAACGGCGACGCACCTGAACATACTTACCAGACGAGTCACTTCTCGAGCGAGGATTCACGTCAGTCGGGAACTCACACCAGCAGCCCAAGTTGCAGAACTTTGCCTCTTGGCCTTCTTTTCGGACCACTGTGCCGACATCTGCAACATTATCCTTCCCCAGCAAGTTCAAACGGTTCAAATGGTTCTGAGCACTATGGGACTTAACATCTGTGGTCATCAGTCACCTAGAACTTAGAACTACTTAAACCTAACTAACCTAAGGACATCACACATCCATGCCCGAGGTAGGATTCGAACCTGCGACCATAGCAGTCGCGCGGTTCCGGACTGAGCGCCTAGAACCGCTAGACCACCGCGGCCGGCCCCCCAGCAAGTGGTCTGGCGTAGTCGTGCACCGTGGAAGCTAAACAGCTCCCATCTTCATGATCCCGAATGTCTTTAGCGTGTTACCAGGACATGGGCCACGGGTGAACGTCGCTTACCTAAGTACTGCACGACCTTGACCTGGTGGCTGGCATGTGCCAAACCCGCCATTCGATGTACCTTGATTCAGTATGGCAAGAAAGTTGCTACGATGCGTCGGCACAAAAAAATGGCTCTGAGCACGATGGGGCGTAACATGAACTTAGAATTACTTAAACCTAACTAACCTAAGGGCATCACACACATCCATGCCCGAGGCAGGGTTCGCATCTGCGACAGTAGCAGTCACGCGGTTCCGGACTGAAGAGCTTAGAGCTACTCGGCCACCGCGGCCGGCTACGCCGGCACACTACCGACTATTTGTACGCCGTTCTTCGCGACCTGGACGACCAGCAGCCCACCCCCGACACCCAGAGGGAACGCAGGAGGGTTAAGGCGCAAATTGTAACGTTGACACACCGTAGACTGCAGGGGACGATGGTGCGAACCCGACGTCAAGACTCGGAAGAACAAGAACATCCCACCATGCATTATATCACCTCCGACAGGAAACATCGACGACAACGACTCATCACCAAGATCAACACCTGTCGCGCCCAGCAAGTCACTAGCCAGGCCGAAATCGTCAGTGCCTTTGTAGAGCACTACCGCACAATGTTCAAGGAGGAGACTATCAACAATCACGCTATGGAGTCTGTGTTACCACACGGAACTCACACCCTCGCCAGCGACGAAGCGGACGAGTTGATGGAGCGAATTACACGTGACGAAGTCAATGATGCAACCAACAAAGGTGCTCTGAATGCGTCACATGGTGTCGACGGATTGCCGATAGAATTCTATCGCGCTCTCCTCACGCTAATGGCGTCACGGTGGACGACGATGTTTCACGAAATGGTGACGATGGGGAACGCCGTACCGTCGTCCTTTGTCACGGGAATTGTTATACCCATCCACAAACCCACACCGGGTCTGACGACAGCACGTTAGCGTCCCCTGACTCTGCTTAACGCAGACTATGAAGTTTTTACACGCCTACTGGCGACGCGATGCCGCAAGGTCCTGCCTAGCGTTCTATTCCCGGAACAGACAACTCTGGGTAGCTCAGTTAAAATACAAACGGCCACAGGAGAATGTCGTGATTTAATTGCACTGGTAGCGGCGTGCAGACTCCGCGCCCCGGTGGTTGCCATTGATTTTGACAGCGCATTCGACAAGGTGCGGCATCGTTTTCTGTTCTCAGTGATGAACCAAATGGGTTTTCCACCATCCTTTATCGATGTCATCCAGCGCCTGTACGGCGCCGCCGAATCGCCGATTCAGATTAATGGCCGTGTGGCGGGACCAGTGACGATCCGGCGTTCCCTAATGGATGGCTGCCCACTTTCGACCCTACTCCATGCCATACGCCTCGAGCCACTCATCGGAAGTCTGACGAGCCACCTTCCTGGTCTCACTTAGCGACAGCACTGTTTTCGATGTCGTGCGTATGCGGACGACCTCCTCTTCTTGGTCCGCTCACGGAGTGAAACTCAAACGGTACTTGATTTGATATCAACGTACGGAACTGCAGCGATCAGTAACATGAATGTGGCTCAATCCACGGGGATGTCCTTTGGACGCGGCCTCTCAAACGACGAAATGGTTCAAATGGCTCTGAGCACTCTGGGACTTAACTCCTGAGGTCATCAGTCCCCTAGAACTACTTAAACCTAACTAACCTAAAGACATCACACACATCCATGCCCGAGGCAGGATTCGAACCGGCGACCGCAGCGGTCGCGCGGTTCCAGACTGTAGCTCCTAGAACCGCTCGGCCACTTCGGCTGGCCTCAAACGACGACTTAGCACCTTTCCCGTGTGTATAAAAACTACGATACCTTGGTATCATTTTCACCTCCACCGTGCCCCTCTCCGCTGCTATCAATATTCGGCGTGCACTCCAAATTATTCGCACGACAGTGAGACAAAATCTTCTCCGCCGACTCTATTCTTTACAACGTGTCCAATACCTCAACCAACATGTGGCGTCCAGAATGGTCCACATCGCACAGGTCCTCCCGCTGCCATCAACTATTGGACGCAGCCTCCAGGCTGCTTTCGGATACTTTATTACGTCTGGTACGCTCTTTAAGGTCTGCTATGGCACACTCACCCATCCCCAGCGAGCGAGAGGCCCCGGCCTTGTCATTGTGCGATTCCGAGCGGCGTCCTTGTACATGTCCATGCACAAGCAGTGACACGGAGGCATCTCCCTTACGCGCAGCTTGCTGGAAATTCTTGTGCCCGTGACCATAACGCCACCAGCACCAGTCGGACAGATCAAGCAC
Source organism: Schistocerca americana (assembly GCF_021461395.2). Classification (NCBI taxonomy): domain Eukaryota; kingdom Metazoa; phylum Arthropoda; class Insecta; order Orthoptera; family Acrididae; genus Schistocerca; species Schistocerca americana. The sequence continues at coordinate 266,167,425 of NC_060123.1, forward strand.
CATCTGAGCGCACATTTCTAATTGCATCGTCGACTTCAGTTATGCACACACACACTTACCAACCACGCGTTCTGCTCGATCTAAAGATTTTCACACACCACTGCTTCGTTCCATATCCATCAACTATATCGAACTCAGATATCCTTCCAAGCGGTGGCCCACGGTTTGGCGTCATATCCACCACCCTTTTCTTCCCTCCAACGTCCGGGCAACATGGTAACAGGTCGCAAGTGGAAAATTCGCCACAAATCAACGTCTCCACGCCATCGGACTAAAGGACTCTCCACTTTGTTCCATTTGCCATCTGATGGATGACGATGTCCACCAACTGACTTATGCTGCCACCAGTGACGTCTAGAAACTTGGCCGACAGTTCGTTGACTGTTACCTCCGCGCTCCGCCAGACTCGATTGACCCATGGACTTTCATCTATCCTGAGGATACTTATTTCCCCGCCACCAAAAACCATGCTATTGTATGGGTCAAGGGATGGACGATCACCCATATGTATAATGATGGCGACAAATCACGCCTTGATTTCTGGCAGTACTTACAAACCTCCCACAGTGAAGTTGAACACCGACCGTGCTACCGCGCCTTCTTCGCCAATTACCTACACGCGATCTTTACGTCACCTCCCTTCAGTTGGATGGTACCACAGGCATACAGCACTCCCGCCCGCCTTCCGCCTTCCCCCCCCCCCCCCCCCCCCCCCTCTGCTGACATCACCGTGCTACTTTCTCTATTGTAACCCACAGCGGAGTAGGCACATGGACACGCGCCTCCTTTCTTTTATGCACTATACCATAACACGCTGGTTTTTTCGCCAACTCCACAGCTAATGCTTCACACCTCTTAGCTTACATCAGTATTATTATTCTTTTTTTCCCTACACCTTGTTAATAAAAGAAATTTCCGCCGGAAGGATGGCTTTTCTATTGTATTTAAGCTTGTACCAATAAAAATATTTCGTTCATTTACCCTGTTAATGGTAAAAAAATAATAAAATAAAATAAAAAATAAATCAGAAAGCTACTTTCGGGGAGTGATTCAGGGAAAATTATTAAAAAAATAAAAAATAAGAAATAAAATAAAAAAGTGGTCAGAGCGACTGAATGTCGCGCAAAGAGGCCCGGGTTCGATTCCCGGCGGGGCGCGAATCTTTTTCCACTCAGGGGCTGGGTGTTGTGTTGTCCTCTTCCTCATCTTCGTGTTGTGTTGTCTTCCTCATCTTCTCATCCAACGGGGTGGCGACAGGAAGGGCATTCGGCAACCCCTTAAATTAACCTTGCCAAATCCCATCACATCCATGCCGACTCTGCGAAAGTGCGGAACGAAGGCACAAGGAAGAGAAGAGTGGTAATATTTTTACTGTCCCTACGGTTTTCGCTACGGTCGCAGGTTCGAATCCTGCCTCTGGCATGGATGTGTGTGGCGTCCTTAGGTTAGTTAGGTTTAAGTAGTTCTAAGTTCTAGGGGACTGATGACCTTAGAAGTTAAGTCCCATAGTGCTCAGAGCCATTTTGAACCTACGGTTAACCCCGCTGTCGCGACTAAATCCCATCATGTTTATTTGCAGGTAGAGGCTGCAGGACTGCAAAATCAGTCGTTCATTTCGCACTAATTATCTGCATATAAAACTAAGTGCAACATAGTCTAAAATATTTTAAGTTCCCCAGCTCATCCGCTGAGAGGCGCCTGGCTGCTTGGCTAGGCGTCTGGTGAAGAAGATGAAATTTTGCGATGATATCTGGTAATGAAGAAATTTTGTTTCAACTGTATTTTTTCTACGGCCAACGAGGTAAGTTCTCGTCAACACAGCTGTGTCTTTCTTTCTGTATCCTAATTCATTTACATTACCCAGTCCTGGTGATTTTTCCATTACGTTAAACATTCTGTTTTTGTGGTGCCAGAGTTTGACAGTGTCTTAAGCTCACGAAGGTGGCTTGACTGTCGATTCTCTCCCCAAATTTAGATCTTTGTCTCCTCGGGGCGGTGTATTTTGAAGAAAGCCCTGTTTCCTGTGTATTGCTCACGAAAGCGTCCATTCAGACCAAAAAATACTGTTTCTCCTTATTCCACACCTAAGTTAATTTCTGCCGGTGTCCCTACTGCAGGTACTACTGTTACTTCGGTGACTGACGCCCTGTGGTGTCTTCTCAAAAGTTAGCTTGTCAGCCAGCTGATGTCGACCTGCGTGGCTCTTCCTTTTGGTCCTTTCCACGCACTCATTCAGGGGATGCCTCTTCTATTTGCTTGCATGACCTAACCAAACTTGCTCACTTGTAGCTCATCGTAATATGTTTTCAAGTGGCCTCTTATTTACTTTAAATCGTCTAATACAGTATATGAATGTGAGCTACATTGATTAGCTATTGGCAAACACAGGTATTTATATACGTCTCATTCAGTGGGGATTAGTTGTTCTAATATGATTAGTCTTTTTATCTCTGAGTTTGTATTAGTTATGAAACAGTTTTGGGAAAAATGGTCTTGTAACACCTGAACAAGTTGACTAATGTGCCTACTTTACTGCCTCCAAATTTGTGCTAAAAAATGAGGAGCCCACAAACCTGATGGAAGTAATAATAGCATGGCATAAGGAGCTTTTACTGTTCCAATCATTTATCATTGATCTGGCTCTTAGGAATGTAAAACTAGTGGCTGATGTGAGGAAGAAAGCTGATCATAAGACGAACATATTGTTTTCCATGCAGGACTAAGATTTCTGGTGTTTCATATAAGCTGTCCAGTAAATAGAGTGATGCCTCTAAGAACTTTTTCGTGCTTTTTAACAAGCCGCATTCCAAATCCCAATACCAGTGAGGTGGAGACATTGTGGAGATGCACTCCACAAATCACATGTGATACCATGGGTGGAATAGTTTGGCCTAAGTATGGCATGAAAGGTACCATAATTTTGAACAATAAAGTTATAGTAAAAACAATGTGTTTTCTATTGAGTATATTGTTTAACTGATGACCTGTAAGTTATTTTCGTTATATCCATTTAGACTCTGCAACCGCTATACTAAAGTCCTCTTGTGTGTGGTGTTTCATATATATGAATTGTAGGTTTGCAATTACTCATGTATGTCAATTATTTTGTAAAATTTTAATGATGAGATTCAGTAAGAAACAATGTCAAGCAATATTTTTTAAAGTGAAGTTTACAAAGACAGGAAACCAATAAATACACAATGGAACAAACAGAATCAAGTGAGGAAAGATGGGAACAGATTACCCTAGTATCTCATCAAGTGAAAGTCAAATAAGATATGCGTAAAAAGAATGATTTTGGTATCAGCAGGACTGTTGGAAGAAAAGAAATATTAAGGGCTGCGCGGGATTAGCCGAGCGGTCTATGGCGGTGCAGTCGTGAACTGTGCGGCTGGTCCCAGCGGAGGTTCGAGTCCTCCCTCGGGCATGGGTATGTGTGTTTGTCCTTAGGATAATTTAGGTTAGGTAGTATGTAAGCTTAGTGACTTATGACCTTAGTAGTTAAGTCCCATAAGATTAATAAAAAAAGAAAAATTTTAAGGAGTCATTCGCAGCTGCGGTATTGGCGATGAATAACCATTGAATATTTGTTTTTCACGTTATTGTTAGCATATTAATGCGCTCATAATGATATGACTGCCTGGCTGAGATAGACATAGTTCGCTCTCTTGTGTAATGAAGATTTTTTGATTAATGCAAATACAGGTGTTACGTTGGGTGATGACAGATGACTTGATTGGAAAGTAGTGAGTGATGTCAAATGTTGTGGATGTCAGTTCATGCCTGTGGCCTGTAGAAACGCAAATCACATGAGCAGAACAAGCATATAATCTCCAGTCACCTCCATTTCTCATAATTTGCCAGTGAACATAAGCTGCATGTAAACATGATGTTGTTCTCCGATGAGAAAGGCGAGGAGAAAGTCAATTATCATTATGATCGGAGTCAAGATATGTTCTGACTCCTATTCTCGCAATGTGACTCCTGTTCTCGCACATGTGGAAAAGGCATATTTGCTTGGGGTGCCTCAACACCTTTTCAACAAGAGAGTATTTACCTAAACATCAGGTCGATAGCACTTCCAAGGACCCAGTACGTGTTATTATCCCTACTGAGGACAAGAAATTCATATAATTTAAGAATGCTCACCATCTGGAGGCATGCCCATTTGTGGTGTATGCCGGCTGGGAATGCCTCCTCGCTCCTGTGACTATCTGTGAAGGCAACCCTACAGCCTCACATAGTACCTTCACAGAGAAAAACACGTACCATATGCGGCAGTGTACCAAATTGCATCATCCTATGATTCAAGTTTTAACCAATATAAATCTTATGTTTGTGATAATCGTGTAGTTTGGTTTCTCAGTGAGGTTGAAAAACTTTCAATGGAAGCTGATGGCCCTTAGACCGATAAATTGAAGGAGATTGAACATTTGTACACCAACGCGGTTGACAGTCTTGTTTGTTGGTTACTGTTAGAAGAGTGGAAGCTTCACTTAGCAATTTATGTTACCTTACGGGGAAATTGCATGGATCAGCTGTTAAAACATTTAACTGTGAGTATCAAATATCGCGGCACACAGCCCACTTTCTTGTTGAGCACTTGGCTAATTTCGGCTGCGAGAAAAGTCAGGTCAGTGTACTACTTGAGAGCGTCGAGAAATATATTTCACTCTCCAAACAAATGAAGTGAAGAATTATGCTCCGCTTCCTTGACTTACTCCGTCTGATGCAGGCACCACTCCACGAACTTGCTGAAGCTCTACCTAGACAGGATATGCTTATCACTCAGGCTACACTTCCAGACAATGAAAAGTTTGAACTTGCGGCCAGAAAGGATGTTTTTTCCATACAAGTATATGGATAGTATGGCAAAACTCGATGAAACTAGACTGCCTGACATAACTGTCTTCTCCTGCAACCTTACAGGCGATGCCATATACATTATGAGAGTATGAGCGTGTTGTGAACATGTGGCAGGACTTCAGTACCTCCACTTTAGGAGTGTATGCACAGCTTTACTTGGATACAGATGTCCACTTGCTTGAAGATGTTTTTGAGAAATTCCAGAATCTGTCATGACCACACATTCTTTGGATCCCACCATTTATTATGCAGCACCTGGGTTGTATACACTCTGTGTGTGTGTGTGTGTGTGTGTGTGTGTGTGTGTGTGTACAAACTTATGACTATTTTGCTGCTACTGTAGTTGCTACCACTGAAACCCTTCATCCTCCATTTTATCCACAGTTTGGTGGATATATGCTGAAACAGTTAGAAAACGTGTATTCAGTACCACTACTAAGAAATTCTTGATGAAAAATACCTGTAGTTTTTCGGTTTCAGTCTGCACTTAGCAGGTAATTCCCCCATCTTCCTCCTCTGATGGTCCCAGCCACTTGCTGCTGACACTGGCACTGATGCTGCCTGATGCTCCTGAGTATTTCATTTTCAGCTACCATACTGGAGAAACACAAAAACGACCAAACTGACGAGTGTGCTGACACAGTCGCTGACGATGGCGGAATGAGGACAAATGTTGGTGTGGGTGGGCTTTATATACCTTCGCTGACTTGGTATTAGCCAATAGGAACACAGTATTCTGTGGGGGTTGGGGCAGGGGGAGGATGAGGACACCTTTAATCCACAGGTTTCAGTTACAGATGTGGGGGACAAGTCCAAATGGTGGCACTCTCTGGGCGGTTGTTTCGTGAACTACTACTCAGTGGGAATATTGCAATGACCTGAAAGGAACTTCATTTAGGTGTAGTCAGTTACATTGGAACGATACTTACATGCTTTGTCATGTCAGTTGCCTCAGGAAGACTTCTCGGATGTGCCAGCATCTGAGCAATCCTAACAATGCCAGTAACGGAATTAGACTTCACGCATAGGATAACAGCACCTGCCCACACTGTTTACTCATGGCTCATGAAAGCACACTGTGGTGGTTGGACTGCAGTTGTTAGCCCATGGCCCAGTTGCACATGCCTGGCAGTCAGCACTGAAGAGTAAGGGGGTGGTAGGTGGTGCTATCTGTGTGCTTTCATTTTGCCAGATTTGTTTTAAGCAATCTGTCCAAGATCCACAGGCCTACCCTGCCTTTAAATATTCTGCAAAATAGTCAACAAGATATTATTTGCAGTAATAAATATTTTTTACCAAGATGGGAGTGGCTATGAACTGTAAGTTGTGGGATCCAAACAGTATGGACTTTAAGCTAACTGCATCAATAGAACACAAAGAAAGAAAAGAAACTGTCCCACACACACATGAAAGATATCGATTTAAATAATTAGTCATCCACCTGACAGCACAATTTACTTATATTAAAATGGCACAGTGTTTGTGAAAGGCAGGGAAAAAGGCTGGGGTATTTACCAGGGAGATTGGGAGGAGGGGTACAATAGGTTAAAGGGTTACATGGAATAGAACAACATTTAATTAGTCAATCAACTTGTAGCGCAATTGAGCTATTTTTCTTCTAGATCAAAGGTGGTGCCAGAGGGGTGAAAATTGTACAATACAGTAAGGGGAGTGATAGGGGCTTACATGGGAAACCCATGTTGTCATTAGGTTTAGGGGAATTAATAGCTCAATTAATTAATTAGTTATCAAAAGTGCACCAGAAATCCCATTAACATACTACTACCGTTTTTCAACACGCTGGCTGACTAAACTGGAAGCCCTTGCTGTTTCGACAGTGTAGTGTTCCGGTCACAGCTTCACCCTAAAGGCAGAGCTGTGAGTAAGCAAATCCTCACCTCACGACAGGGGACTGGAAACTTTCTGCAACTAGCTTAAAGTTTTCGGGAGATGCAAAATTTATAAAACATTACATCAAAAAGGGATTGGTGTGAATGCTCGTGCCGTGGAGCTCCTTTGTAACACATCACAATAATTGGTGCAAAAATAAGTAGTCCCATGAATCTGAAAACAAAGCAGAGTTTCAAAGCCCTTGATAACAATCGTACCCAATGGACACCATACAGCCTATGAGTCTGTTCTGGTGGCCACTGTTGGCAACTTAATCATTGGTTATGACCTTGATCACATGGAAAAAAAGACGATACATTAATGATTGACTTCTCAAGCGCCTTTTTCAGTCAGGGAGATGGTGAAATTTGCCAATGTGGATGCAGTTCAGTTCTTAAATGCACGCCCCTTGCTCACTAATGCTGCTGATGTGTGACTGGCCTAAAATGCAGATTAGCACCAAAAACTATGATGGTAGGCTTGTATATTATCCTCCGTGTCATCCCCCGAAGAAATGACCCTTCTCCCACTAGAAGAAGTGAATCATGACTTGGCATCAAGTAGTGTGTGAACTGGCCCATGTGGAGAATGATTGCAGTGTGCGATTCATTGATTATGTGGTGTGTGTGTGTGTGTGTGTGTGTATATTTATGTTTTGTCCTTTCCGTTTCAGGACTTTAAAAAAGACCCATAATATTTCGCTGTGTGTTCATGTTACTTTTGACATTTTCTTTTATGCTTACACACTGTATCCATGTGGATGATTGTTTTGTTCCATTTCTATGAATGCATTTTTTTGGATGGGTTTAATTTTCAATCTAAAGAGTTTGGTGCTGGTTTTTAAGAAGTGCGTGAGGATGTATCTTCTATATAATTGTCACACACTTAGTAATAAATATGAAAATAAAGTGACCTATCGTCATAATATTGACTGATTCCCTAGTTTTCTTTTAAACTTAAACTTTCTTTTCTTAAATACTGGTTCAGCTTCATCACTAATTATTTTAAAAACTTCTTATATAAATGATGCAGTGCATAGTGCTGGAAGCTTCATGCACCAACATTGTATACATGGTTAAGTGAACAGAAGGCTACATACAGAGGTATACAGATGAAAGTTACATATGTATCAGAATTCGAAAATGTACTTGCTTTGTGTTAATCAAATTACTGGTTGGAGGAAGCATACATGATCCAAATGTATATTTAAATAGTTGAACGTTGAGCTAGATGCAATAAAAAGTTTACCAAGCAAACATAAAGAACGAGATGTTTTCTGTGTGTAAATGTATATTCAAAAATTAATAACATTTTTGTGTCCAGTTACTTGTTTTCTTAGGCTAATTTGCTACCACTCTTTCAAATGACCAAATGAAGTTCCACTTCAAAATCATTTTGTTCGCAACGGTAACAACCTAACACTTTTAATATGACAACAGCATACACAGCTTTGCACACGGCAAATCTCGATCAGTTTGCCATAAAAAAATAACTCCTTTTTTTAACATAGCGCATCCAGTGGAAAAAGTTTCTCTTCAGGGCTCCAAAAATATAGGCATCACATGAGGAGAGATTGAAACTATATAGGGGATGTGTAAGGGCTTCCTAGCGAAATTCCTCGTCGTAGTCAAACTTATCTTGCCAACATGTGGGCCTTTAGACACTTTTCGTAGATGCTCATGACAGTAGCACAACTCACCAGCCTTGCAGTTTCCAAGACGCCCATTCCGAAGTGCCGGCCCGCAAGAATCTCAATTGGTCAGTGTTGGCTCGTGTCGTCACTAAAATGATACCCCATTCCTCTCTCTTCCGATTATTTACTTCTCCATATAACGTCAACGCTATAAGGTGACATTTAATCTCATTGTGGGCAGTGATTTTGTTTTCCGTCATAAGTGTGTATATATCGAAAGCCATAGTACTTCGTACCAAAGAAGTTTCTTTCTGTCCTTTTCTACTCACGTTAAGGGCGACGAAAAAATGAGTTTATATTTGCCTCATAACTCATTCTATTTTACCTCATCTTATGTTCATGATGCCTGCTCGAAAAGTGCGATTATTATTGTCATTCGTATGGTGTACATGAAAGTTTTATAGACTTATATAAATGATTAAATATACATAAAAATACATAGTGTAAAACAAAATAACATAAAAAACTCTCGAAAATTTTATAACTGAGTATCTAGGTCTCTAGATATCACAGATCTTGGTTCAACAAATGTAGTTCATCGAGTGCACCAAGAAATTTTCGTAATAAACACTCTTCAGTCAGGTGCTGTACAGCTTTCACTGCGACCCCACAGTGGAACGTCGGAGCATCCTTGAACCTCCATTCATACAAAGTGGTACCACACCTTCCATGCCCTTTATGGAATCGATTCAGAGCTTTCTATAGTTTCCTGAGTAGGAAAGGTCCATTTGCTCATTTTGTAGGATCAGTAATAAGGCAAAAATATGCTGGAGGGAACTTCTGTCAACTTTCTCCATTCTCGACGCACATCATATTTAAGCGACACATCTTGCGTTGGCGAGGGAGGTTTCCTGGGTTGAAGTCTGTGGGGAGTTATATTCAACAGCAGGTTAAACCGAAATGAGCTCCGATGAGTAGCACACTGGTGCTTCTCATCTAATAGATGGTTGTGCAGTATTACATGATACAGGCAGCCATAACGGGTGTTGATAGTAGTGCCACTAACTGCTCTCATTGTCTGATTGAGCTTAACATTAACTTTGCGTGCATGTGTACTGTTTTTCCATGCTGTAGCACAGTACTCTGCCGTAGAGTAAATTAATTCCAATTTAGAAGTTCGAAGAGTATCTATATTTTTACGCATTCCTTCCTTAAATGGTCCTTCTCAAGCCTCGAAGATCTGTGACCTCAATACAGAAAATTGCGATGATCGAAGCAGAAGTGTAACACAGTAACCCTCATATCAAGATTCTCTGCTTTTTTTAAAGCAGCTCTCTGGGAAAGGCAACTACAGCTCAGGGACATTGTGAAAAACAATAAAAAACACTGAGGACTCAATAAACATTCAAATTACCATAAAAATAATTACATTGAAGAAGTCGAGATCGATGAGGTGCTTCGAAAAGTCAATGATTCATTCGTAACTACCGGTTTACGTCAGTATAGACTATCTTCAGGTTTACTTGCCAAGAATACAAATCATTATGCGAAATTTTATGAAATGGTAGGAATACAGAACCATACATAGTGTAGACATTCAACAAGAAACAGTGACGTATATTTACAATGGCGATATTTTGATAATGTAGATGGGCAATTACGGAGTCTTGGCATTCGGATAGTTACCCGTGTTAAAAGTCAAACCAGACTGGTGGGTTGTCAAAATAACATTGAGTACACTCGATTCATAAAATTTGTCACAGTGATATTTCTTGTCAGATAAACCGGAAGATTCTATTATACTGACGTGAAACCTGCAGTTGCGAATAAAGTGCCTTCATACTGCTATGCGGCTGTTGGAAACACATCACTGTCGACTTCTTATTTGTAGTAATTTTAATGATACTTCCGACGGTTATTCAATGTTAAGTGTTTTTTCGTGAAAAAGGCGCTTTTCTTATACTGCTCCCCGTTTGAGTTTCAGGATCGTTATTCATTCGTATGGCCTGCGTTGGCCTGTTATGGTCCCAGCTGCTCGTCTCTGAACTGATTCGATGTGCGCTGTCTTGCGTGCTTGATGGCTACTCCAACCGCTTGAGCAGTCCAATAGCATCTTGTATACACTTGTATGCGTACTTGCTGCAAGCAGTTTAGTTTACGATGTAATGCTGTATCCGGCAGCTCTTTTAACAAGTCATACATCATCTTTTGCAAGTCTGCATCATCTCGTCTATTAAAGATTTTGCGTGTTCAGTCAATTTCATATAGCTTCTTAGTATTACCCATAAGTATATAAATTTGACAAACTCCAGCTTTTAAACCCCAATCTTGTAATAGGATGCCAGTGGGCTATTTCTCATCTTAATGGTCATTACCCTTCATTTACATCCGCTTAAAGAGAACTTTCATCAACACACTAAGTGGTAATTATGTCCAAGTATATCTGCGTTTCCTTGCGATTGTCCAGTGACGATAATTTCCTGTAGACAACAGCGACGTCGGAGACCTATTTGCCAGTGCTGCTAATCCCATTTGATAACCTGCCATTAGATTGCTATTAAACGTCTGTGGGGCTCACCCGTTATTACTTAGGTTTTCGTTGATCATTCCCCATCCAGCCTAATGTACTGTTCTTTAACAGGCAGTCGAGTATCTGTCACGATATTTCGTAAAACCTTCGTTATTAGTTGGCGGTGTGGTGGAGTGCTGGATTCTCATAACTGCCTGTTCCCCTGAAATTAATGATGGCAACATTCCGTAAATAAAGATAGGCATTTTTTCTGAATCCACTCAAGAGAAGATTCTCCTTCTCCAGGCACGTAAAAATGTTTGTGCTTAGATTATGCTCTAGGAGCACAGAGAGCAATATGTCGTCCTGAATGGGATTACTTCAACAGACACAAGGGTAACTTCGCGTGTGCCCCAGGGCAGCGTAATAGGTCCACTGCTTTTTGGGATTTACATAACACGAAAGGTGTGAACGAATCAGTGAGGATTTGCAGAAAATAAATGCGTGGTGTAATGACTGGCAGTTATCTCTCGATATTAGTAAGTGTAACCTACTGCGTATAACAATACGAAAATACCCATTATTGTACGTGTAAAAAAAAAATGTCCAGTCTTTGGGAGCGGTAACATCCGTCAAGTATTTGGGTGTGACTGTTCGAAATGTTCTCAAATGGAAAGATCAGATTATACAAGTAACTCTTGATTGCGGTTTATTGGTAGACCTGAAGCGATGCACTCCTTCAACAAAGTAAATTGCTTACAATGCAATAGTTCGTCCAGTATTAGAGTATTGTTCATCTGTATGGGACCCTTACCAGTTGGGTCTGATTTAAGAGATTGAGAAGGTCCAAAGAAGAGCGGCAAGATTCGTGACTGGTACATTTAGCCATCGCGAGAGCGTTACAAATCTCATAGAAAGATTGAAGTGGGACACACTTGCAGATAGACGACGCGCTAAACGGAAGGGGCTGCTCTCTAAATACAGAAATCCGATCTTCGCCGCGGATGTAGAGCATATATTATTACCACTAACTTTCATATCGCGAATTGATCACCATTCAAAGATAGGGGAAATTAGAGCTCGTACTGAGGCGTTCAGACAATCGTTTTTCCCTCGCGCGATCCGCGAGTGGAACAGAGGGGGGGTAAATATGACCTTGGCTCAAATTGTGCCCTCCGCCACACATCGCTTGGTGGCTAGCGGAGTATACATGTAGCTGTAGATGTAGGATCCTGCAACTGGCGCAAGACCCTTACTATTCCTGACGTTCCATTGCCCTATTCGGAATCATACAGCTGTCGCCTCTTCGACTGGTGGGACATAGTGACGTCGGGCAGTAGTGTCACTGAGAACGCAATAACGCCGCGGCCGACGGCGAGCCGCGATACGCAGCGACGCCGGCCCTGGTCGGGAGGACGGGCCGCACTACGGCGGAGCCGGCCGGCTGACGGAGCGCGCCTGTGACACGGCAGGCAGGCAGGCAGGCAGGCGCCAGATAGCATCGTCGCCCGGCCCCGCCGCCCATACATCACGACATCGGGAGACTCCCAGCGGCCGCGCCGCACCGCGCCTTGCCGCCAGGCCGTCGACCCCACGTCTCTCCTCCAGGCGCCGCCGCCACCAGTAGTCTGGTGTGGCACTGCGTGGCCGCATGAACGCTACGTGCACGTATTAGTTGGTTTCTATTCACTTGTTTCTAGTTTTGTGAGTAGCTCCGTAATATACATGAGAGTAATAAACGCATTTCGCTTATACACTGGAGGACCAAAGACACTGTTAAAGGCATGCGTATACAAATACAGAGATATGTAAACAGTCAGAATATCGCGCTGCTGACAGTAACGCCTATATAAGACAACAAGTGTCTGGCGCAGTTGGTAGATCTGTTACTGATGCTATAATGGCAGGTTATCAAGATTTAAGTGAATTTGAACGTGGTGTTATAGTCGGCGCACCAGCGATGAGACACATCTCCGAGGTACCGATGAAGTGGGATTTTCCCGTACGACCATTTCACTAGTGTACCACGAATATCAGGAATCCGGTAAAACATCAAATCTCCGACATCGCTCCAGCCGGGCAAAGATCCTGCAAGAACGGGACCAACGACCACTGATTGTTAAACGTGACAGAAGTGCAACCCTCCCGCAAAATGCTGCAGATTTCAATGTGGGGCTAGCAACAAGTGTCAACATGCGAACCATTCAACGAACATCATCGATATGGTCTTTCGGAGCCGAAGGCCCACTCGTATACTCTTCATCACAGCACAACACAAAGCTTTACGACCCGCCTTGGCCCGACAACACACACATTGGACTGTTGATGGATGCAAGCATGTAGCTTGGTCGGACGAGGCTCGTTTCAAATTGTATTGAGCTAATGGATGCGTCCGGGTTTGGAGACAACCTCATGAATCCATGGACACTGCATGTCAGCACTGCACTGTTCAAGCAGGTGGTGTGGGGCGTGTGGAGTTGGAGTCATATGGGACCCCTGTAGGTCTAACGTCTAGATGCGACTCGGACAGGTGACATGTACGTAAGCATCCTGTCTGATCACCTGTGTCTATTCATGCCCATTGTGTGTTCCGACGGATTTGGGTAGTTCCAACAGGGCAATGCAACACCCCACACGTCCAGAATTGCTACAGAATTGCTCCAGGAACACTCGTCTTAGTTTAAACATTTCCGCTTGAGGATATCTGGGATGCCTTCCAACGTGCTGTTCAGAAGAGGTCTCCACCCCTCGTGCTCTAACGGATTTATGGACTCCTCTGCAAGATTCTTGGTGACCGTTCCTTCCAGCACTACTTCAGACATTAGCCGAGTCCATTTCACGTCGTTTTTGCGGAACTTCTCCGAGCTCACGGGGGCCCTACACGATACCAGTTCCCTTGGTTCTTCAGTGTATTCTTATGTAAAGGGAAAACTATGGCGCAAGCCAATGAGAGGGCCATTGGCTCGACTGTAGGTAGTGTGCAGCCTTTTTTCGCAGTGGCACAACGAGGGGGGGAGGGGGGGCACGGCACACCCAGTGCCTGGCTGCATTTTACGTCTGGAAAGATCACCGGTAGACCTACTCATCTGATGTCTTAGGGGACCTGCGGCAGTCCTGGAGAGAGTGGTGCGAGGAAAAATCTCTACCCTCATCCGAACTTGAACCTGTGACCTCCAGCCTCCAGGGCTGTTCAACCCACAAGACCACCTTTTATTTTTATGTAGTGAGCGAAAAATTACAATGATTTTTTATGCCCATACATATTGTAAGATACGTCAGTTAGATCATTGGTCGCTCACTGCAGAATATTGTGGGACTTGGTTTGCGTTTATATGTGTTCAATTTACAGTTTAAGGCAGGTGACAGGCTGTATGTGTGCGTATGAGTCCAGCTGTTACATCTGCTGAAATATAAGGAATCACCAATGTGCCATTGTCTTTTTACTTTAGCCTACCGAAGGTGGTCAGGTATTCCTTTCCCAGGGATGAAACAAAGGGAGCAAAGGTTACCAGTTCCTCCGTAAAGCAAATTGCTTCTGTAAGAATCGTACATGAAAGAATGAAACGAAGGAGAAATTTGGAAACGGACTTAATCATAAGCAAAAAAGAGACTTTGTAATAGTCGATGTCACTTTAATTCCGTCATTGACGCAAAGGACTTCGAAAATTAGCTGAACGGTGCGAACAGTGTGTGGAAAAGTTGCTTTAAGATGAATAATAATAAAACTACCCTTATGGAATGTAGTCTAACGAAGTTAGGCAATGTTCAGGGAATTCGATTACGAAAAAACCGAAAAAGTGCTAGGAGCAGTCGCACTGTGAGGTTTCTGCGTGAACTTAATTATGTATGCAGGTAGTTCATCGAGAAGTTTTGATGACTGAGTTTGAGGGTATCAAAATGATTGACATAAATGGGGGTATTTTTGACTACACTGTCTTAGAAGCTTAAATTTGTCACACCGCCAATGGACTGTAGACCTAAATATTTTACATAAATTTCAATTTGATACCTCTCCCAGCTCCTAAGCAATAGGGGTCTTAATAGACGAACGGGCAGACATACAGATGGTCCATAAAGTGATCCTATTTCTATCGACTGAGGTACGGAACCCGAAAAAGACAAAATAATATGAAATTTACTACGCTTTCAGCAAAATAAGTGACGATGGCTGAACCAGATAGGATAAAAAATGCAGACTGGCAATAGCAAGGAAAAAAAGATAAATCTGTTGACATCAAATACATATTTTGGTGTTAATAGATCTTTTACTAAGGTATTTGTCGGGAGTGTAGCTTTTTACTCATGTGAAAAGTAGATGATAAACATTTTAGACAAGAACTTGCGAAATATGGTAGTAGAACAGGATGCTGAAGATTAGATGGTTAGATGGAACATACGTAACAGTAGGAACTGGAATGAACTCGGTAAAAAAGAAACTTATGACGCACTTTGAATAAAAGAAGAGATCCTTTGATATGACGTATACTGAGTTTATGAAGCATTAAAGAATTGTCAATTTGGCAATGGACGGGGGTGTATGAGGGATAAAAAAATGTTCATATGCCTGTGAATTCCTAGGGGACTAAACTGCTGAGGTCATCAGCCCCTAGTCTTACACACTACTTAAATTACCTGATGCTAACAACAACACACACTCCCAAGGCCGAAAGAGGACTCGAATCTCCGGCCGGAGGGGCCGCGCAATACGTTACATGACGCCTCAAACCGCGTAGGCCACTTCGGGCGGCGTATGAGGGATAAAAATTGTAGACACATATCTAGCTTGACTACAGTCAGCAGGTTGAATTGGGTGTAAGTTGCAGCAGTTACACAGACATGAAGAGCCCGGGGAGGGGGGTAGACTAGCTCCACTATTACAACAAGAACTTCAACAAAAATAATCTCCTTCCTTTCGTATTTCTCTAACAGCAGACACATGAAGAGGTCCTGCAAGTCATTATCCCAAAAGCACTTTTGTGTGATATGTGTCAACACTTCATACAGTCAAGTAACTATATCTGGAGGTACCAAAACTATTGTTTGAAATATTCAGTGTTTTACGAGAATGCACACTGTTTAAAATTTTACTGCATTAATCAAGTCATTCACGCTCATTAAATGCCAGGCATTTGATGCTGCTCCGTTGTCAGGCCGTCTGGGATTTGCTAAGGCCCTTGTAGACCATCAAGCACATAGATCTGCATTAAACCATTCATCAGTCTAAAGATAACAAAACACTAAAAAAATCAGAAGAAAACATCAATGGGCAGGTCTTCTATATTTACCCCATTTCATTAGAGTGAAATTGATCCAATCGGGAAATCACCCAATTCTGAAAATGGGAATATATGGATAATAGAGTGTAGTGTCCACTCACTAGGCTGGCACCATCACCGTACAGACTGTAAGTGGAAAGGCTCTGAATAATTGACAATTGCATATAGAGGACGAAATTTTCAAACACAAAGCACCACGTACAATGATCTCTGATTTGTTAGATGACTCACAGATTGTTACCCATGGAGAGTGAAATGAGATGTCAGAACGACAGTAGATTAACTTCTTCAATCTGACCCTGAGCCATAGTACATCAGGAACAGGTTCGCGGAGGCATCCTGTCGCATCTCAAGCAAAACAATAGACGTTTGGCATTGCCGACAGCCCAAGGAGGGAGCTGCTCCCATGTCTCAGTGCAGGCTCCCCCATACCGTGGTTGATAAGTGTATCACATACTGCATTTCCAGTTGTCGCTCTGGGTGTCACAGGCTCGTGGTTTAGGCTTGGTACTGGGATGAGAATACATGAGGACCTGAATGGCTGAATACGCTCCAGACAGTGTTCGTTTAGGGCATAAAGCACGCACTCTGAACATTTCCACGGTGGCAAGTGAGAAAAGAGAATTCCGCTTGCGTATTGCTATACCATGCCCAGCGGGCCCTGCTTCACTACGCCTATCGGCCATGTTTTGTTTCGCAGTGCATAACACTCTTGCCTGACTGTGGCTGGCTCTGTTGAAAGGCACTTCTGCTCTGGCGTACTTTTTAACCAAATATGGTCAATACGCTTTATTTCTTTCCATTTTATCGAGATCTGGTCCCTCCGGTCGACCAAATTATATTTCCTTTACAGTAGAGTTCCTGGCGACCAGCCCTAATGGCCCTGTTTCGCCCCTTAAGAATTATTCATATAATCTTGCATACTTCTACAGGGCCCCTTGCCCTTCTCCTTAACTCGAACACCATGGAACCTATTTCATTACTAAACTTCTCGCACAATAAATTCTAACTCTCTATTCCCAACTTAAAAGCTAAAAATGAATCAATTATCCTTAATTTAATACTACCCCGTTTACCGTTCATCTTCCTTCTTCTGCCTTTATGCTCGGCTACCCAATCCACTGGAATCTGAACTCAGTCAACTTCTACATATCAAAACAAGGACTACGCTCCGCAGAGCAAGTGCCGCTGCAGTGACTGGTGTGGCGACACTCAGTGCTTCTCTTTCCGGTCCTAATTTTTCTGATATACATTTACATGCTGCACTAAGGGGTTCAGGAAGAGTCGGCTCTCCTGCTTGTCAAGAGGCATTTTTGGGGACTGCATTAATCCTGTCCGTAGAGTATCATTTAAACTGCATAGATCTGTGGCAGGTAGCGCTTCCATGTGCTCCTCTGTCCAACACAAACGAAGGTATGAAATATGCAGGTGAGACATCCGTGAAATCGCCGTGCGCAAATTGAAATTATGTCCTATTATCTCTCACGCTGTTGCATGTAATATCAAACCACTCCCGTTTAATTCAAGCGGCTTTGCTGACGTAAGCTTCTCCTGCTCGAAAAAACTAGCCACTACAACCATCTTCACAAAGGTAGAGTAGAATCAACGAGCCTCGACCAGTTAAAAGTGCAATTCCGTTTCGATCACTTCTTTATTGCATTCTCTTAAATCCCTTTGTCCAATTAGCAAATTCACTGTGTGTGAATCCAGTCCCTCTCTCCTTACTGTATATCGACAAAGTGTGATTTACCCTCCGTAACCTTTTTGTAACTTTGTCTTCTCCATTTCTACATATCTTTCCTTATCTTTTGCAGTTAATAATATTCATGGTCCGACAGATACTGGATACTGGATTGTAACGCGTACCCAGAAGCTGCTATAGGCTCAGATTACAAGGTAGTAATGATGAACGGTAGGCTTAAGCTTAAGAGGTTAGAATGAACAAGCAACGAAGTGGGATACGGAAGTACTAAGGAATGACGAGATACCCTTGAAGTTCTCTAAGGATATAGATACTGAAATAAGGAACAGCTCAGTAGGTAGTACCGTTGAAGAGAAATGGATATCTCTAAAAAGCGCAATCACAGAAGTTGGAAGAAAACCGTAGATACAAAGACGGTAACAGCGAAGAAACCGTAGGTAAATGAAGTACTTTAGTTGATCGATGAAAGAAAGAACTAAAGATATGTTCACAGAAATTCAGGAATACAGAAATACAAGTCGCTGAGGAATGAAATAAACAGGAAGGGCAGGGATGCGAAGACGAAATGACTGCATGAAAAATGTGAAGAAATCAAAAAGGAGATGACAGTCGGAAGGACTAACTCAGCATATAGGAAATATATTTCGGTGAAATTAAAAGCAAGGGTTGTAACATTAAGAGAGCAACAGGAATTCCACTGTTACAATCAGAGGGGAACATCAAACAGGGCAGAAGGGATAGACAACTCCCATCAGAGTTTCTAAAATCACTGGGAGGAATAAAACGACTATTTGCGTTGATGTGTAGACCGTATGAGTCTGGCGACATTTCATCTGACTTTCGGAAAAATATCATCCACAAAATTCGGAAGACTGCAAGAGCTAACAAGTACAAGAATTATCGCACAGTCAGCTTAACATCTCATGCATCCAAGTTGCTGCAAAGAATAATATACAGCAGAATGGAAAAAAATTGAGGCTGTGTTAGATGACGACCAATTTAGCTGAAGGAAAGATAAAGGCAATAGAGCAATTTTGATGTTGCAGTTGATAATGGAAACAAGACTAAAGAAAAATCAAGACACGTTTATAGAGTCTGTCGACCTGGAAAAAGCTTTCGACAATGTCAAATGAGGCAAGATGTTCGAAATTCTGAGAGAAGTAGGGGTAAGCTATATGGAGAGACGGGTAATATACAAAATGCGCAAGGACCAAGATCGAATAATAAGAGTGGCCGACCAAGAACGAAGTACTCGGATTAAAAAGAGAGTAAGACAGGGATGATGTCTTTCGAGGCTACTGTTCAATCTGTACATCGAAGAAGCAGTGATGGAAATAAAAGAAAGATTCGGGAGTGAGATTAAAATTCAAGGTGAAACGATATCAATGATACGATTCGTTGAAGACACTTGTATCCTAAATGAAAGTGAAGAAGACTTAAAGGATCTGATGAATGGACTGAAAAGTCTAATGAGTACAAAATATGGTTCAAAATGGCTCTGAGCACTATGGGACTTAACTTCTGAGGTCATCAGTCCCCTAGAACTTAGAACTACTTAAACCCAACTAACCTAAGGACATCAAACACATCCATGCCCGAGGCAGGACTCGAACCTGCTACCGTAGCGGTCTCGCGATTCCAGACTGTAGCGCCTAGAACCGCTCGGCCACTACGGCCGGCTACGAAATATGGATTGAGAGTAAATCGGAGGAAGACGAAAGTAATGAGAAGTAGCATACATGAGAACACCAAGAAACGTGACATCAGGGCTGATGGTCACGAAGTAGACGAAGATAAGGATTGTGCTGCCTAGGCAGCTATATAATCAATGACGGACGGAGCAAGGAGGATATCAAAAGTAGACTAGCATTGGCAAAAAGGGCATTCCTGGCCACGAGAAGTCTATTAGTATGAAACATAGGTCAAAATCTGAGGAGGAAATTCCTGAGAATGTACGTTTGTAGCACAGTGTAACTTCACTGACTTCTGTATTTTATATACGGCAATAACTACGTGCATTTTGATACAGCAAACTCAAGCAATAAATCTCTGTAGAATATATTTGATAAGTTCATGTACCAAACAGTTTTTGGTAGCGACATGTTTTAAATACTCTTTGTAGTCACAAGTCGTCTTGTATCGTCGTACACTCACTCACCTTCGACATCTCCCGATCACCTCAACAAACAGTGCCAGACTGATGCCCACCCTTTTCACCAGATCATTTGTGTATGTGTCTGTGAAAATAATAAAAGCTGTATCACACATCCCTGGGGTACTCCAGACGATACCACAGTCTATAACACTCTCCATCGAGGACAACATACTGGTTCTATTACTTAAGAACTCATATAATTACTCACATATGTGGGAATCTATTCCGTAGGCTCGTACCTTCGCTAACAGTCTGCGGTGAGGTACCATGTCAAAAGCTTTTCGGAAATCTAGAAACCTGGGTTCTGCCTATTGCATTTCATCCATAGTTCTCAGTATCTTCTGTGAGAAAAGGGCTAGTGGAGCTTCACGCGAGCTATGCTTTCTAGAACCAACCTGATTCGTTGACTTATGCTTTTCGGTCTCTAGGAAATTTATTATATTCGACTTCAAAATATGTTCTAGAATTCTGCAGAAAACCGATATCAGGGATATTGGTCTGTAATATGCGGGTACCTTCTACAGTCATCTGCGGTTTTTTCGAGTCGCTTGGGAATTTGCGCTGAGCGAGAGATTTGCGATAAATGGAAGGTAAGTAAGGGGCCAATTCCGTAGAGTACTTTTTGTAAAAGCGAATTGCGATTTCATCCGGACCTGGTGACTTATTTGCTTTCATCTCTTTCAGTTGTCTCTACACGCCAGGGACGCTTATTCCTGTATCGTCCTTACGGAACAGCGTGCGATTGTCAAAATGGTTCAAATGACTCTGAGCACTGTGGGACTTAACATCTTAGGTCAACAGTCTCCTAGAACTTAGAACTACTTAAACCTAACTAACCTAAGGACATCACACACATCCATGCCCGAGGCACCTGCGACCGTAGCAGTCCCGCGGTACCGGACTGCAGCGCCTAGAACCGCACGGCCTGCGAAGGTCAAGCGGCGGTATGTTTGTACGATTATCCTGCATAAAAGATTTCTTAAACGCGGAGTTTGAAGCTTCAGATTTCATTTTGCTATATCCAACTGCAGCACCAGGTTGACAAACGAGTGACTAGATGGAAGCCCTAGATCTGCTTAGTGGCTTAACAGAGGATCAGATGTATCTCAGGTTCTCGACCACATTTTGTGCTAAGGTATAACAGTCGTTGTTGTTGTACGCTTCGTTCATAGACCTTTTCACAGATGCACGAATCTCTATTATCTTTCGCCTGTCGTCATTTGTGCGTTCTCTTTTGAACCGAGAGTGCAACATCCTTTGCTTCCTCATCATTTTCCAAATTTTGTTGGTAAACCACGGCGAGTGTTTTCTGCCATTTTGACTATCATTTCGAAGTATCGTGTTAGTATCAAGTTTTCTGTGTATCATTCAGATTTTTGTGGGGTCCTGCCCATTTGTCACTTATAGGGTGCCTAAGGGATGCTGAATTTTCGGGATACTACACAATAATTCAAACAAATAACATCAGCAGTTTTATTTCAATAAAGCAGATTGACAATACGTAACTTAGAAGTTTTAATAGTGTCGCAAGTGATGTGCAACATGCAAACAATCAGAGTCCTTTGCCCTATACAACGTCCATGTAAGCAGTTGATATGGATCACACGTCACTGCTACCATAGTGCTCTCCTAGTACTGTCCGAATACTGTCCGGCCGTGGCTGGCAGGAGCGGCGCTTATATTCTCTTCGGCTAGAGGGAGCTCCTGTCGTGGTTCGGTCCTAATCAGCGCTCCATTGGTCGACGTCGTCTCACAGCCTTCTTTGGTCTTGCGTTCTTCGTCTTCGTACCGGCGCATGTCGATACGCCGGAACAATTGTTTTGTCCAGAAATTGTGAGATTTCTTTGACAGAGTTTCCTTTCACTCCCAGTATATCATTAATTTTGAGCCGGAAGTCCCCTAGAGTATAATGCAACAGTGATATCGGTTTCCGTTATTGGTCTATACTGCTATAAAGCAATTCTTTTGATCCATTTTGGAAACATGAATGACCAGGACGTCTGTGCCTCCATAACTCTCTGCTGAGTCCTGCAAGGGCTTCCGTCATTATTACTTCTTATACAGGGTGATTTTTTCCACCGTCTACAAATTTGGGGATTGATCGACAAGAGGATACGGAGCAAAAAAGATCTCATGTACTTATAACCGGAAATGCATGGTTTCCATTCTAGAGACCATTTATTTCATCATAATTTGTTACAGGGACTGCGGTCTAATACGAGCTTTACCACGCAGCCACAGTTACAGGATGCATGGTTTCCTTCTAGAGGGTGGTACTGTTCCTCATACGCCGTGTCCTAGCGCCCTCTCCTGATATCGTAAGTGGTAATGTTGTGGCCGATTCATTTCACTTGCTGACTTACCTTGCAGTGGAAGTGATAAAGCGCTGTACACATCGGTTCCGTGTTCGAATCGAGAACTTGCTGACTTGGTGTTTACTTGCGGAAAGGCAAATGTCAATGGACGGCGGTGCAGCAAGATAGTATCAGGAGACCTATCCCCGCCGACAATCACCACAGCATTCAATGACTGCAACAGTGTTTCGCCGTTTGTCAGACACAGGGGCGTTTCGAGAAGCAGGCAATCATGAAGGACGTACCCGAAATGTTAGGACACCAGACTTGGAGGAAAATGTGGTTAACAATTTGGAAGGCGACCGCCTTGTCAGTACCAAGCTGGTGGCTTTCCAATACAATGTAAGCGAGACGACCGCGTGGAACATTCTCCACGACAATTGTTAACTACCCTTGCGATTTACAGCGTGTGTAGGTCTTATTAGCGACAAACTTTCCACATGGGGAGCAGTTTTGTCACTGGTTTCTTCATCAGGCAACCATGACTCCGGTATTTGTGTCATACATCCTATTCATAGATGAGGCCACTTTTATGGAGAGTGGTATTTTCAACTTTCATAACAGTCATCTGTGAGATAGTATGCGGAACCCCCGTGGAACGGTGACATCGAATCTCCAGATCGGCTCAGCCGGAATGTGGGGGCGGGGATAACTGGCGACTGTATTTTAGGACCAAATTTGACGTCGCCTAACAGGCCGGAATTTTAGGCGTTTCTTGCGGGTGACTTTTCTGCCGCTGTTGGAAAATTGCCATTGGTGATTCGAAGGGTTATGTGGCTGCTACATGATGATTCTCCAGTTCACTTCGCCGTTAACGTCCGGACATTCCTCAATCGCTACCTCCCTCGTCGATGGATAGGACGAGGACGTCTAGTTGCATGGCTTGCTCGTTCACCTGAGCTCAACACGTGCGATTTCTGGTTATGGGGATTCCTGAATAGTACCGTGTACGCGGAGCCCATTCCAGATATGGAGACACGGCGCCAGCGTATTCATGCTGCCTTTAACACTCTTCGGATGCACCTGGCCGATGTGAACCTGTGCGACAGTACATGCTCCGGCGCGTACACGCATGCGTTGAGGCAGATGGAAACCATTTTCAACACATACTATAACTGTGGCTGAATGGTACAGTGCGTATTACACCGCAGTCTCTGTAACAATGTATGATTGAGTAAATGGTCTCTAGCATGGAAAACATGCATTTCCGGACGCAACTTCATTAGATCTTTTTTGTTCCGTATCATTTCATCGATCAGTCTCTAGAGTTTGTACACGGTGGAAAAAAATCTTCCCTTGTAACTGTCCGTTGGTCTGGCTGGACATGTCATTTCACCTCGGGTAATGGACTACTTATGTTTTTGATAGATTCACTTCCTGTAGCTGTGGGTTGTTTGGTCTGGTCGGAACAAATATTTTCGAGCCATCCGTGGAACATGAGTGTAGACAGCAGCTAGACGTGGGCGCGTGGACGGGTGCAGCCGAGTGGCTGGGGGTCGGCAGCCGGCAGTGTGGAACTGGCCGCCCAGTAGCTCTCGCGGCCGGCCGTTTTGATGGATGCCACCAGATGAGAACAATGCGCGCCCGATACGCCGCTCTCGTAATTGACTGCCGGCAACGTCCCGGGCCGCTCCCTGCCCTCCGCGCTGAGTAATGGTGCAGAGCGCTCCGCCGCAGATAGGCCGGTCTCCTGCCGAAATGGCGACCATCATGTCAGCCACTCGTCGGCCCCGCAGCTGCCAGACGGATGGCCACCGAAACGTCGATGGTGTCAGCAGTCGACGCCGTCGTCCCCACGTATCATCCGATCCGGCAGGTCTATCCGAGTGCATTAAGTGTCGGTCACTAGTTGGGCTCGATTATATGTGAGGAGACGCGTTTTAAATCTCTAACTGGAACGCAGTCCAATATTGATGACATGGCCGGGCAGAAAGCGTTGTTTTCTTTAACACGCATGAGCTAGGCAACAGTTCAGGAAGCGAGATGGATTGGAAATTTAGAGGAGTTAGTTGAAACACCGAGTTGTCCTAATTTTTATACTCAATGGTTTCCGAAAATCTCCGATAACACCTAAATAATGTTCACGCTCAGTCAGGAAAAAATAAATTGCATCAGACAGTACTTAAATGTCTACAGTTTTAATCTTGATTTCAACACAAAATGATATTGTTGATGTTGTGCTCCACAGCTGAAGAAATAGACTTTAATAAAAGCAACCACAGCTGAATAAATTAAAAGTTAATAAAGTCCAGCAGAGATAACTTCGATCGATTTCGAGACTTGTAAAATCATCAAATAATCTATCTTTCCTATCGCCAAAGGAAAACTCAAGTACAGCTGTTATCCAGTGAGGTGTTATAAGTTATCTGAAAATGGTGAGAGGGAGATGTAGAACGAGATACAGGAGAGGGATAAGATAAAATGAGCGAGAGAGAGAGTGAAAGAGAGAGAGAGAGAGAGAGAGTGAGAGAGAGAGAGAGAGAGAGAGAGAGAGATAGGGATTGAGAGAGCAAAAGAGAAACCAGAGGGAGAGAGCGAGAGTGAGTAAGAGTTATAGTGAAAGGAGAGGAAGATGAAGAGGAATCGGAAAAGGGAAAACGGAGAGGAAGAGAAAGAGCAAGACAAAATGGGGAGGGAGAGGGGGTGGCCAGGGGGAGGAGGGGAGAGAGAGAGAGTGAGATGGGGGGTGGGAGGCGGTAGCAGGAAGGAAAGATGGAAAGGGGGAGTGTAATAGGAGGGTGGGAAAGGGAGAGAGAGGAAAGGAGAGAGACTGAGGGAGGGGAGGAGGGGGATGGAGAGAAGAGAAGGAGAGGGAGGGAGGGAGGTAAATGGGCGAGGAGGGAGAGAAAGAGAGAGTGGGGGAGGGGCAGTCAGAGGGAGGGGGGAGAGATGAAGGGAGAGAGAAGATGGAGGGAGAGGGAGAGAAAGGGGGGAAGAGAGCGGGATACAAGAGAAAGAGGGAGACATAGAGTAAGAGGATACATAGAGCCCCCGTAAATACAGCCTGCACATAAACATGTGTTTTTGGCTTGTGGGAGAGTGTAAAATAAATATCTGAAAAGTCTGAACTCGTGAAGAAAGAAAATTATTTATCAGAAACTTTCTCGGAAACTTCCAAGAATCATTTGTTAGCGCGAAATTCACAAACATTGTTGGATCCATAGCAAAAGTTCTCCGTAAAGACGATGAAGATTAGTTGCATTCGAGGCATATGAGCCATAGACCTTTCTGTGAACCAATCGCAAATAGAACTGAAGTAAGTGTCTGTATTTCTAGCATCCTGGGTGTTATGGGACAGCAACTGGTATTGAATTATGGTGCAAAAGAACAGCCAGAGTTGCGAATAAATTGCATGTTTATTCAGTAGATACCGGATTTCGTGTTAACGAACTTCATTGATGTTTAACTTCGCAAGTTTTGGTTGGTTCGAAAGTGTGTATCGGCTCGAAACTGGCCAACTATCGAATAAACATATATTCTTTCACAACTCTGGCTGCCGTTTTGCATCATAATGAAATATGTACTTTAGTCTACGGTACAATGAAAAGTATACTCTCCCTCACATTTTACAGCCACTTTTACCTATGTAGACAGAGACATAAATTTAGATGAAGAAACTATTCGATTGACTGACGATAATAAAAGCAGCCAGTATGAACTCAGGCAAAATGCATTAATTCATTATTTATAGTCACAGATCCACAGTTCTCGTCAATATATAATGTAAATAAAATGCTATTGTGACTATCTTCTTCCTGATAAGTCGTTATAACCGAATGAAACTGTACATATATATTGCTTACTAAGCATTATCGAACCGAGGTCGCTAATATGGTTTTATTCCACGGCAATCACTTTTTTTTTCATCCCCATTGATCTCATTCATTTGACCGGATTTTGTTGAGGACAGTATAGAGTTTCCTTATTACGTGGTCTGAATGTACAGACTCATTAGAAGTTTTTGGGTATTCTGGGCTTAAGTCATTCACAAGAAGAACTTACGTAACTGGCTTACGTGCGCAGAAACCGCAGGGAGCAGTGCTCTGCATAACGTAAAACCTGCTAAACCGCATATTCAGGTATTTATTAGAGTTCTCAGCAGGACTGCCACGAATATCATGTTGCGGGTTTTTGCTAAGGCTGCTCAAATGTAACACTCTAAGATATTTGAGATGAAAAGTGCGCTGTGTCTCCGGGTGCGAAGAGGCGTTAAAAAATGGCACTACAACTCACCGTGGCGGGGCGTTGGCTGGAGACTCCAACGCGCGGTTAGAAGAGCAACTCGTGACGAAGAGACCTTGACCGTGGCGGCCAGTGGACGGTAAGGTGCCTGCCGACCTTGCCCGTCCACACACACACGCACATGAACACACGAAATAGTGTGTGTATTTGTGTGTGTGTGTGTGTGTGTGTGTGTGTGTTTTTGTTGAGAGAGAGAGAGAGAGAGAGAGAGACGCGCACACGCTCACGCTCACATATACATAACTAAAAACACACACACACTTTGCTACGGGTACGCCTGGCGCCTCTCCGAAAACCGGCTCCGCCCGTTGCTGCCAAGGCGGCCATGGCCACTACAATCTGTTAGGCAGCAGAGATCTTATCTCGCAGCACGCTGCCTCTGGCGTTTCTAATTTCATGGAAATGGAAAACCTTTTCTCTTGAGGTCAGCAGAAAATAAAACTTTGACTTGACCGCTGCTTCCTTTCTCTTAAAACGAACATCTGATTTAACTTTCTCCTCCAAATATCTCACAGACACTATCGCTGTCACCAGTCACTATCTACGTTAATATCTAGCGTCTAACGGCTACAGCATGTTAAATTGTAGGCTGTAGGTTGATCGCTTATTTCGTGGCGCATTCTTTATTCGCTCTGAGCCTTTCTGCATCGCATTTTGCTTACTAGCATGTTAATGATGAAGAACGTAGTTTCATCTGGGTTTAATATTTTACCTGAAAAGTCACAGGAATACGGTAGTATTCGAGATTGCTGCCACACACACTTATTGATAGGGTAAGTATCTTAATAACACAGTTTAGGTCACAATTTTCTTATTATATTTTTGATAAGGGGTTTCAGCCAGTATAGGGCATCACTAGATCGAAATACTAATCGCAGCAATTGTTGTGTGTCTCAAATGATTGTATTATTCAGAGAAATACAACATACAGTTAACGTGTCTAGACGAAAGCGTAATGCCCTCTTTTAGTAGAAACGTTAGGTGATTTTGACGGCTGAAAGAATATAATTTCTTTTCAACGTGTAACAAAGTGATGTATTAAAATGAACTTCCTAATGCATTTTCGGCTCTATTTTTATCTTTAACCATTTAACGATCAGTTACCCTTACTATAAGTCCTGCCTTATGGTTAGAAGTAAGTAAAAATACTTGTTAGGGTACCGTTTCCAGTAAAGAATATGTCCTACAAACGTAATGGTAAATGTTGTGAAGGAGATTCGTACATCAAAACATATTTATGAAAGGCCAAGTAATGTATGAGTGTGGAACACAGCATTCCAGAAGTTACTACTTCACTTAGCAACTAAATATCCAGTAACAAATATTTCATGAGAAAAAGAATCTTAGTACCTCTCAAAAACTCTGCTGGCTTTGAAGCAGTTTGTAACATAAATCTGACATGACTGACCAAAAACATTTAATAGTCTTGAATAGAAAGCGTGAGAGCTGCGCTGATAGGTTTTAAGAATCAGGCTATGCACCAATAAAAAAAAGTTCAAATGTGTGTGAAATCTTATGGGACTTAACTGCTAAGGTCATCAGTCCCTAAGCTTAAAGACTACTTAACCTAATTATCCTAAGGACAAACACCCACACCCATGCCAGAGGGAGGACTCGAACCTCCGCCGGGACCAGCACCAATCCAGACATGTAAATGTGGATAATATATTGTTATTTTTGCTATATTTTATGGTTTTATAGCCAATATTAACATGCATTCTTTGTTTTCAAATGCCTTATTGAAGTGTCCTTTGAAATTAAACTCGTCTTGTGTGTGTTTTGTCGTATGGTAATATGTTGGTAAAATGCTGTGGCAGATTTCTTGTTGCGTGCTCTTGAGTCCGTTGAAAGTCACCATTCACAGGTTCGTTCGCCAGTCTCCCCAGGGTCTCTCCAAATCCACGTCGACATAATGTTGCTGAAACTTTCACTAATCATCAGAATGACTAAAAAGAGTAGTATTTACGTTCTCTGGATAAAAGCACTAGACTTTTCGAGATGACCCGATCTTCAACTATACTAATCCGTATTTTAATATGAACTTGAATACAAATAGATTGAAATACACGGCAAAATCTCCAAATAACTAAATTCTGGTGAATAATGTTTGGGAAGCAATCATTCCAACAGAGTTTAGAGGCTGTGTGATACTATGTTGAGAATTTCGTTGTTTATCAGAGATTATTCCTTGAATACAACTATTACTCTTATGTGGAGCTGCAATACGTAATATTCACAATTACATGTTCCCTTCGTCTTTACCTGTATCATTAACATAACAGTCAACAACTTAGAAAATTTAGGAATAATGCTATGATAATGTTTGCTTTCCTTGTGCAAGGAGTAACGTCTTTGGTTCCTGCACCAACGAAGTATCTGAAACAATTATTTCGTAATAAAATGTGTATTACAGTTTGGTACGAAATCCATGCACCTTATCGTAACGGACTCCAGAGCCTAAGTAACAGGCTCTGTAGCGTTCTGGTGACAACCGACGAATGTTCTAAAATACGTCACCAATTTTAGCATTCCAGTGCCGCATATGTTTGATTGATTGAAATACACGGCAAAATCTCCAAATAACTAATTTCTGGTGAATAATGTTTGGGAAGCAATTATTCCAACAGAGTTTACAGGCTGTGTGATACTATGTTGAGAATTTCGTGTAGATACGCTATCGTACGTGACGAGAGTCTCCAGATTTCCTGCCGAACGCACTCTGTACAACCTTAGCTTACATTACTGTCATAATTATCGTCGTGATCATAGTCGTCATCATCCATTCGATATTTACCGCTGGATAAAAGCACTAGACTTTTCGAGATGACGCGATCTTCAACTATACGAATCCGTATTTTAATATGAACTTGAATACAAACTGCTGGATAATACTATGTCACAACTTTGTGGTCTTTGTTCATAATTCACCATACAGAAGAAGGAGTATCGTCATACTCGTATTAATCTTATAGCCAGTTTATTCATTGTAAACAGAAAGAAATTTGGGGCAACATATGGTAGCACGAGGTGCAAAGTAGACCGTGTTGGAAGCCGTAGAAGCACTTATTAGGAGACTATGCAGGGTATAACTTCTTACGAGACAAAAGGTACGCCTTAGAAAATGTTAGAAGGCACTCTAACTGAAATAATGTAGCAACCAAAGGACTACGTCCAGGACTAGATAAGATAATTTTGTGTATCTTTAAAATTTGTTTCAAAGTATATTTCCGTATAACATGGTTACACATTTTCTATCATTTGTTTCATCAACAAAGGCAGATAAAGAATTAAAAGACAGAGTTTATAAGAGAAGCTGTGCCACCGAAAGAAGAAAAAGGTGAGCCAACAAACATGAGTACCACCTCGACTTCCAATGGATCAAAGCACGTACGAAGGTCTATCATAAAATTTTTATTATTACCTCGAAAAAATTACCTTACGTTCGCAAGTACATGTCGGCAGTCATGGTACCTATTGAAATCCCCGCACCACAGTACCGTATCACATCTCTAGAGGACGCACCACAAAATGGCGCAGCCTGTTGATAAAGTACCGGTTTGCTTTGTCTTTGCCTCTCTAGCGACGTGCTGCGGTATTGTGGAGCAGGTATTTGAAGAGTTCCGGTCCGTGGCCGTTCGCATTACGACCTCCGCTCAGGTGCTGGAAACGTCTCTGGATAGCCGTGTTATCGTTGTTCGTTTCGTTGCCTGTACTGTCGTGTCTCTAGCCAAACCACAGTTGCGCTACATTCCCGTCTAGGTACTCGCATTAACCGCAAAATCTGGGTATTATTACCAGTTTAATCCAGTACTAGCAATTTTGTAATGTTCATGTAGTTGAGGAATTTTGCGCTCCCTACACCTCAGTTCTCTGTGGCAGCAACAAAAAAAAATCTTTTACTTTGTATCACTTAGTATGACATCACTAGAGATTGTTTCATAACGCGTAGCTCAGTTTTCATTCGGAGATTTCAATAAAGTCGATTCAGAGTGTGTCACAAATGGAATAGAGTTGTAGTGTTATGTTTGACTGCGGTGCTTTGCTTGCTCTGGTGCCGCGCATATTGTAAAATGTCACATCACCGAAGTTAAGCGCTGTGGGGCTGTGCTAGCACTTGGATGGGTGACCGTTTGGTCTGCCGAGCGCTGTTGCCAGGCGGGGTGCACTCAGACCTTGTGAAGCAAACTGAGGAGCTACTTGGTTGAGAAGTAGCGGCTCGTGTCTCGTAAACGGATATACGGCCGGGAGCGGTGTGCTGACCACATGCCCCTCCATATCCGCATCCAGTGACGCCTATGGTCTGAGGATGACACGGCGGCCGGTCGGTAACGCTGGTCCTTAATGGCCTGGTCGAGCGGAGTTTAGTTTTAATAACAACAAAGTCTGAAACAAATTTCCTCGTGTGATCTTTTGACTGTCATCGCCGTAGTGGCCCTGCATTGTCAGCAGAAAGGGTAAACGAAATGAAGTGGCAGTCAACTGATTGCCAAGCCGGCACTGCAGCTCATGGTAAGCGTTGGCCGTATCTTTAACTTGAGACATTATGTTACAGCTCCACTTACGTCCGCCTCGTTAGCTGCACCATGAACGTAGTGGATAGTTAAGCAAAGAGACCCGGGTTCGATTCCCAGCCGGGTCGGAGATTTTCTCCGCTCTAGGACTTGGTGCTGTAGGGGTCTTATACTCACATCGTTATAATTGACGTTACACTGTGGAGATGGTTGAATGGGCACGGCCCGAAAACCAACAAATTAAAAAAAGAATCTCCACCTAATTTCTCTGTTCTCATATGCAGGTGAATATCTTTCGATAAAGGAAAAAGGAAACATTAAGTTCTTACGTCCGTTGACGACGAAGTTATTGAGGAGGGACAGGGAAAATGGCAGTGCCCTTTCTTAGATAAGACCTCAGCATTCGCCTCAAACTCTTCAATCCTGAACTTGGATTTTATTGGTTGAGAAGTTAATATTAGAAATCAGTACATTTTCTTTAAAAAATGAATGATGTGATTCACGACAGTTCAGAACATGTTCAACTACTTGGGTTAAAAATAGCTTAAATATATGAAATATTCAGGAAAATCAGTATTAGACACCCAAAAATTACGATAAAACAATGCCACTGCAATGTGAAACTATTTCAGAACGTAGACCCAGTGTCATATCGAACAAAATATATCGTTGTGAAAATAAAAGTACATTAGTGCGTAAGATCCCGAGACAGTAACATATTTTGCGGAAATCGGTAATCTGAATACAATGCATCGCTGTTTTACTTTCATAGAACAAATAGTCACTTATTCCACAAAAAAGGGTATATTAGCATATTGCAGCATATTCTAAACACATTTTAGTTCAGAATCACCAAAACAAACCGAAATTAACTCTATTTGTCAAAGACAGCAGATGCGAAAGCAACTGATGCACGGAAAACACGTGCTGTAAGGTGTACGGCAAGTTGGGTGTAGCATATATGATACACAAGTACTGAAGAGGTGAAGTGATTTAGAGAAATCATGGAAAACGTAAATCTAGATCTGTGGAGAGCGTTTTGCATCACCGTCCTCCCAAATCCAGTGTCTTCCGATTGCGTTCCCTCGTCCAGTGTATTGTTAGCTTGACATTCGACAGTCCGACAGTAGGAGTGGAAAATCATTCATCGCGTTATTTTCAGCACGCTTAACGGCGTTATGGATTCGTATCTGTGATCAGTGACATTCGGGCGGCACGTAGACTTGAGAACCGAAGTATATGGCCTTATTAAAGGACCGTTAAATCACTGATTTCTGTGCGTAAACTGTAGCGGTATTGCTTCACAGTAGCTCAGAAATATTTCTGAGGCTTTTTAACTTTACCGCCATGACCGCTCGGTTTCGTACACTCATCAGTGCGATGGCTGGATGTAGTATTTCCCTGACACGTCCACTTCTCAGTAACTTCACTATTAATAAAAGTGGAAACAAAAAACTTCCGTGAAATACCTCAGAGGCCTCAATTTTCTGCGTTAGAGCAGCAAAATATGAAATGGAGAAAGTAGTTTTAAGGAAGTGAGAGGTGTTGTGCCGTACCATAGTGGCGCTCAATCTGTACATTGAGCAAGCAGTAAGGAGTAGCAAATAAATCACGAAGAAATTTAGGAAAACAAATAACAGTTAAGGGAGTGGCCGCATTGTTTGCGGCGCCATGTCACGTGTTGCGCTGTCCCTCCCGCCGGAGGTTCATGACCTCCCTCGGGCATGGGTGTGTGTGTTGTTCTTAGCATAATTTAGTTTAAGTAGTGTGTACCTCCAGGGACCGATGACTTCAGCAGTTTGATCCTTTAGGAATACACACTCATATGAACATTTTGGGAACAAATGTAAACGTTAAGTTTTAAAGGATTGAACCGATTTAGAACCACCGTTGGCTGTCAGTATTATTACACAAAATGCCTTTAATGTATATATCACATTTCCTGACAGAAGTTCTGCGATTTGATAGTAGACAATCATGTAGTGGACGCAGAGTAGTGTACTGCCTGGCGCCAGTTCGAGATTTATTTTGAAAGTTTGTGAATAACTGCCAATCTTGTTACGTTGTAGGTCAAAACGTCATCATTGACGAGAAACTCGAGGCCTTCAGGGACGTTGCTCTTTTGTCCAATGTATACCGTCGAAGCCGGCAAAATATGGAATAAAATGTTTGCTACAGTTGATTCCAAACTGTGTTACACCTGGAACATGGAGATCTATGCTGACACACAGCCAGATGGCCCTTTTCAGCTTAGTAATAAAAGCAGTGACATGGTTGAACGTTTGGTGGTCCCTCTCACTAATTTAGGACGCAATGTCTGTGCTGGCAACTGGTTCAGCGACGTAAATCTGCTCCGTGATTTGTCAGAGAAGCAGCGGCTGTCATATGTTGGAACCCTGAAAAACCAGGGCTGCAAATTATAGCATATTTGCTTACAGAAAATAAGGTGCAATCGCCCCACAAAAAAACTACAAAAAATGCTCTATTGATCTTGATGTTTTTGACAAATTGTGCTCTGTCTACAACGTTCAGAGGCGTACAGGACGATGGCCCATGATCGTATATTATTCGGTACTGAATGTTGCTCGTATAAATTCCCAAATAATTTATATGGGAAATGGCAACGAAAGTCGCCGCCGACTGCTGTTTCTTCGTCAGCTCGGATGGGATCTCTTGGAAGATCAATTGGTAAAACGAAGCCTGCTTTCCAATCTAGGTCGGACCTTGACTACTCGCATTATTGAAATTCTGCCGCTAAATCGCTGACCTTTCGGTCTTGTTGGTGAGAGAGCCGACAATGCCGGCACCAATCAAGGAAGAAGGAAGCGTTGCAAACCCTGCCTCACTAGTATTAGACGACTGACGAAATACTCGTGAAAATCGTGCGGACAGTAGCTGTGTCTTCAACACTATGATTTTGTTTGCCGTGAATGATGTGAATTGGGTGCTACTGATGAAGAAACATGAAAACGTCTCTTATCTGGTATATTTTTAGTTGTGAGTTACTTTTCAGGACTGTGTATGTCGTGTATGCCATGTGACACAATTACTAAACATTATATTTTCCCAAGCGTAGTTCCTTATATCTATGTTGTATGTTTATGAAGTAATTCTCTAATAAAATTATTACAAATAAATATAGTACCTTATGCGATCCTGGAGCTCATTCATACGTTTTATTTGTAAAGTATTATTACTTTGAGTGAATGGATCTCACAGATCCCGCGCCAGCATCCGTGTGAGTTCAGGGGCGCCAGCATCGGAGTGTCAACAAAGGTCTTGCTGATTTTAAAATTAAATAATTTGAAATCGAAGAAAGATAGAAAAAAGCAGAAAATGGTACGTTTATTATGAAAGCTGTAATAATTTTGTACCTAAGTTTCTAAATATTTGTTACAAAAGCTGCTTCCAGGCGACACTGTACGCTGGATAGCCCGTATCAGCATGCATAAATAAACTCGACTTCTGGAAACAGTCTCTGCAGCCACATCACCATAATTCCAAAATGTTCACAGCTCGCAAAACAGAGGCGGCGCAAACGATCAATAAAATAAGAGTATTCCCGGCATACTGTCGGCTGGAACAGTAACCAACACAATCTGAAAAAAATTTATACTTTTGTCTACACGCAATTTCCTTTTATTTTGTCTACGGGCCCGGTTTCGGTTCAAAGTTCCATCATCAGGCGATCCTATGACCAAAAGCATCACAGTACGTTTATTATAGCATCGCATTATATTTATTGTAGCAAACGCGTAGTACAGAAAACTACCTTAATATGTAAGTCGTACGTTAGCCCTGGCGTGCAGTCGTCTTATTCGCTCGCAAAGTGGGGTTGTCGTACACTGAAAGTAAAAGGCAATGATATGCTTAAAATAGGTACACATTGCGGCCAGCAGTTATAAGATTGCCACCAGGTGTACAGAGTTTCCTTTTTCTTATTAAAACAGAGTCATTGTACCAGATATTTAAAAAAATAGTAGATATAGCATAAAATATGAAATTTAAAATAACACACAATCATAAATGAATAAAATAGATCCCATTGTAATAAAACAACGAAAGCAAAATAACAAACGTTTGTTGCCATGTTTCCATACATCGTTTATCTTCTGTTTGTGTCACTAAAACACCGATCTGATCATGAATCCTTTAGTGAAGTATGTTCGTTCCTTATACGCGATTATAAGCTAAAGGTAAAATTTACTTATATTCGAAAGAGTCCAGTATCCATCGACAGTAATAGCGCATTGTGGCTATGTCAGTTGACGATCTCCGACCGCATTTCCTGTATCATGTTTATCCTGGTAGTGTGCGTGTGTACGCTCGGGCTCTCGGCAGCGGAGCATTGCGTTTCCTGTACTGCATGTCGCAGGTTATCAACCCGCCACGGCTGTGATAGCTATTCTTCGTATGTAACGTGCGTAACGTTGCATGGATTGGCTATGGCACAAAGGATCATGACAGTAATTCGTAGAAACGTGTCGCGATGTGAAAATTATCCTATTGCTGCATTTATATCCAATGCTTACGCCCTACTCCTGGTAGTGCTTCATAAGTGATGAGCACACGTTACGTCCATAGTTCCCTTATGCATCTGCAACTTAAAACAGTAAGTTCAAATGACCCTAAGCACTATGGGACGTAACGTCTGAGGTCATCAATGCCCTAGACTTAGAACTACTTAAACCTAACTAATCTAAGGACATAACACACATCCATGCCCGAGGCAGGATTCGAAACTGCGACCGTAGCAGCAGCGCGGTTCCGGACTGAAGCGCCCGGAACCGCTCGACCACAGCGGCCGGCAAAACAGTAAATAGAGTGCTTTTAAAACTCCATGGTACATGAGACCCTGATATCTTAATCTTCACGTCAATAATTTAAATCATTGTAAGTAATGGAGAACATTACACTATAACCGTACATTTGCATGTCATAATATTGAGTAGCTTATGTCGTGGCAGGAGGAGAAGGTGGAGGAGAAAAGATAGGTGCAACGTAAGCGTCGTAGGCAAAGCAGGGAAGATAAGCCTTGCCACGTACAGTCAAAGATAAAAAGTAGATCGAGGGATGAGAGACCTTAACAGGATCCGGTATTGCAGTGCCTGTGTTTTTCTGATTACGATGCAAAGTCCCTATGGACATGCATGCATGTCCAAAGGAACAGGCGCTGCGGTTACTGCAGCTGTTATGAATACATTAAATGTATTCGCAATTGCGAGTAATACAACCATCAGCTGCAGAATTGAATGACGACAATGAAAATTTGTCCCGGTCCAGCACAAATTTGCATGGTCATCATTCTATTCTACAGCTGATGGTTGTCATTATTAGCAATTGCGAATACATTTAATGCTTAACAAGATCAGTAAATTATGGATGAAAGTAGCATCTAGTAATCGGTAAGATAAGCAAACTTTTATAAATTGCTTTCCCTAAGCTATGCTCGGTTTGATGATTGAGAAACTTATCCGCCCTTCTTTTCATGTGATTGTAGATTTCCACTTAACAGTCATTTACAACCGCTCGCTCAACGAAAGACACACACCCATAGACTGGACAGTTGTGGAGGTGACACCACACCAGTATTCAAGAGAGGCGCAAAGAGTAATCCACTAAATTACCGGCCCATATTAACATAAATATGCAGCTGGGATTTAGAACATATATTGTGTTCGGACATTGTGAATTACCTCGAAGAGAACAGTGTATTGACACACGGATTTAGAAAACATTGTTCTTGTGAAACATAACTAGCTCTTTATTCACATGAAGTGTTGAGTGCTACTGACAAGGGATTTCAGATTGATTCCGTATTTCTCGATTTCCAGAAGGCTTTTTACACTGTACCTCACAAGTAGCTTGAAGTGAAATTGGGAGCTTGTGCAATATGCGACTAGATTTGTGATTTCCTGTCAGGGAGGTCACACTTCGTAGTACTGACGGAAAGTCACCGAGTAAAATGTAAGTGATTTATGGTTTTCCCCAAGGTAATGTTATAGGCGCTATGCTTTTCCATATCTATACAAACGATTCAGAAGACAATCTGAGCAGCTGTCTTAAGCTGTTTGTAGATGACGCTGAGGTTTATCGCCAAGTAAAGTTGTCAGAAGATCAAAACCAGTTGCAAAACGATTTATATAAGATATCTGTGGGATCAAAACTGGAAGTTGACTCTAAATAATGATAAATGTGATGTCATCTACATGAGAGGTAACGCAAATTCGTTAAACTTCTGTTACGTGATAAATCAACCAGATATAAGGGCCGTAAATTCAACTGAATACCTAGTAATTACTATTACGAATAACCTCAATTCGAAAGAACACTGGGAAGAAGGCGACCCAGAGAGTATGTCTTCTTCGCAGTACACTTAGAAGATGCTTAAGAGGCTCCCTGTACTACGCTTGTCCGTCCACTTTTGGAGTACTGCTGCGCGGTTTGGGATCCTTACCAAATAGGGTTAACGGAGTACATCGAGAAAGTTCAAGGAAGAGCAGCACGTTTTGTATTATCGAGGAATAGGGAGGAGTGTGTCGTGGACATGATACGAGATTTGAGGTGAACATTACTGAACCAAAGGTGTGTCTCGTTGTGGCGGGATCTTCTCACAAAATTTCAATCACCAACTTTCACCTCGGAATGCGAAAATATTTTGATGACACCGATTTACGTAGGAAGAAACGATCATCATAATAAAATAAGGGAAATCAGAGCTTGCACGAAAGATATAGGTGTTCGTTTCCCCGCGCGCTGTTCGAGATCGAAGTAGAAGAGAATTAGTGTGAATGTGGTACGATGAACCGTCTGCCAAGCATTTAAGTGTGATTTGCAGATTAGTCAGGTACAAGGAGATGCAGATTTCATCAGTTGGCCCTTATAGGTAGTAAGCTAAATTTAAAGATTCTTCCTATCTTCATTTTGAATATAGCATGTACCAAATGTGGATTTTTAATTAGCTGTCTCTGAAGTATGTTCTCTAAACTCTATTAAGAAGCCGCGCCACCTTTTCCCAACATTAATGAATTTTACCATCACATCCTGTAATGTTTTAGCGGAAATGGATTCAGTTGTCGCACATATCACCGATTTAAGTTCTTCCAGCCTCGTGGAATAGTCACCGTAGACAGTGTGTTTCATAGGGCCCCACAGAAAACCTTTCCGCAACTTATCAGGTCAGATGAACGTGTAGACAACCCATGACAGCGCCAGTAAATTTAGGATAATCGGATACAGGGACTCTACTCTCGAAATATTCCTCAAGAAAGGTGAGCAACTGTTCGGTGCGATGTTGTCAAGCCTTGTAATATGTAAACTGCTCTGTGCCTGATCGATCCTCCAACACGTTCTGCGTGGCAATCAACGGTTCCAAAATTGCAATGTGACGTTCACCAGTTACCGATTTTCGCAACCCAAAGAGCAACTCTGGGGGACTTCAATGGTTTCGCTTCTCGTAAATTGTTTCTGTTCTACTCTGCGCTCATAGAAAACACTTTGTAATCACACACAGTGACGACAACGCCAACCCCGTTAGAATCGATGGTCGATGTCAGCGGAGTTCACGAAGTGAACGACTAGCCAAAAACAAAATGCAGAGCGTAGTTAAGCTGTCTTAAGCAGGTACAATAGCCCAGGGAGCAATTCGAATCGAATCATAATGCAGGTAGGGACAAGACTCTACTGGTGAAATGCACCTACATAAGGCATGAATGAAGTTGCGAGAAACTGACGCAAGTGCGGGGCTGTTCTGTTTACCAACATTCTCGCGTCAGCGGACGGATTCACTTGGCATGTCTACGGCTGCGGCGGCTCCCCTCGCAGGAGCAAGTAGCATCTGGGATATGAAGCGCGGAATTTCTCTGACCTGTCTTCCACGTCGATACTCGTACTACTTCCATTTACGGGGTTGGACCGATGGATGGCTAAGAAGCTGGTGGTGCTTCTCCAGCGTCGGTTGTCATCATAATTTTCAGCATCTGGTTTTTGAAGACTGTGGCGGTCCTCATATTTTTTTCTTGCTCTTAATATGTCTCGGGTAATCTGTTTTGGCAACCAGTTTGCCAGTAGGATTGTAGGCGGACCAAGAACGAGTTATCCGATAGGGGTCCACACGAATTAGGCGACATAATAATTTCTCCCGTATATTTCACTATGTCTTGACAGTAATCCAGCCCAGAATTAATAATGTGTCTGACTGTTCGGAAGTTTCAGAGGGCGATCTTGAATTTTAAGAAACTTAATCCCAGATGCCTAGGAAAAAAAATTCCTATTTGCAAAAGCATACCGTCAGTCCTCTATTCCAAACCAACTCCGATCAGTCTAACCATCTAAATCGGTCCTATAGTAACATCATCGTTCTGCAGATTATATCTACTACAGTAAAGCTATAAAGACGGCCGGAGTGGCCGAGCGGTTCTAGGCGCTAAAGTCTGAAACCACACGACCGCTGCGGTCGCAGGTTCGAATCCTGCCTCGGGCATGGATGTTTGTGATGTCCTTAGATTAGTTAGGTTTAAGTAGTTCTAAGTTCTAGGGGACTGTTGACCTCAGCAGTTAAGTCCCATAGTGCTCAGAGCCATTTTTGAAAGCTATAAAAATTACTTCCAGCAGACTTTAAATATCACGTCTCTGTATTTTTCCATATTACTTATTGTTAGGTGCCACTCAAAACCATTAATTATCCTATATATCCTATATATAAAACAATTCACATTTTTTAATTCTTGGCGTGACACAAATGATTTCCAGTGTGTATAAAGACAAGGACAGAAAATAACTTTTTCATTTTTTACTCATTTTCTGCGCCGGCGGATTCTTTGGCGGTATCCATATTCTCGCTTGTCTG
Source organism: Schistocerca americana (assembly GCF_021461395.2). NCBI lineage: Eukaryota > Metazoa > Arthropoda > Insecta > Orthoptera > Acrididae > Schistocerca > Schistocerca americana. Next base: position 266,207,411 of record NC_060123.1, read on the forward strand.
TCGGCTGCCCGCTGCTATTTCCCAACCGATCCTTCACCAGCAGCGGCTCCCAATTAAGTACTCTATGTTTTCTGTGACAATTTTCAGTTTATGTTAACAAAATTAAGATCCGTACAGAGATAGCCCCTCCCAGCTGTCTATGTAATTTCCCATTCAGACGTGCTTACCCCGTTTGATGTCTGGGTTTAATAATTTAAGACGGGCGATATAAGCGGACCGTCACACTTCTCACCGCTTAAATCAAATATGACCTCGGTGACAGCAGAGCCGATGCTGCTACCATCCGTAGGGGTCAATAATATTGACTCACAACCGACGTAAGTAGATCGTCACAAAATCCTGACAGTCTGTCAGGCTTCCGAATTGGTCATGGGGTGGAAAGGTAACCGATACCATTGCGTTTACAAAAATGCTGAAACACAGATGCCGTAAACTGAGAGCTGTTGTCAGAAACCAGGGCGGAAGGTGCGTCCTCTACTGCAAACGTGATGGACAGGGCATGGACAGCGGTGGTGGTGGTAACCAAACGTGCAACGTAAGGAAAGTTAGAGAGCGCGTTAACAAGTAGCAGTCGGCTGGTGTGGCTTCAGTCTGGAGACGCTCGATCGCCACGGTCGCAGGTTCGAATCCTGCCTCGGACATGGATCTGTGTGATATCCTTAGGTTAGTTAGGTTTTAGTAGTTCTTAGTTCTAGGGGACTGATGACCTCAGATGTTAGCCGGCCGCGGTGGTCTCGCGGTTCTAGGTGCACAGTCCGGAACCGTGCGACTGCTACGGTCGCAGGTTCGAATCCTGCCTCGGGCATGGATGTGTGTGATGTCCTTAGGTTAGTTAGGTTTAAGTAGTTCTAAGTCCTAGGGGACTAATGACCACAGCAGTTGAGTCCCATAGTGCTCAGAGCCATTTGAACCATTTTTGAACCTCAGATGTTAAGTCCCATAGTGCTCAGTGCCATTTTTGAACAAGTAGCTGTCAGAATGAAATTTTCGCTCTGCAGCGGAATGTGCGCTGATATGAAACTTCCTGGCAGATTGAAATTGTGTGCCGGACCGAGACACGAACTCGGGACCTTTGCCTCTCGTGGGCAAATACTCTACCGTCCCAGCTACCCAAACACGACTCACGACCCCTCCTCACAACTGTACTTCTTCTAGTACCCGTCTCCTACCTTCCAAATTTCACAGAAGCTCTCCTGCGAAACTTGCAGAATGGGAATAAAGGATATTGCAGAGATATGGCTTAGCCACAGCCTGGGGCATGTTTCCAGAATGAAATTTTCACTATAGAGCGGAGTGTGCGGTCGCATGAAACTTCCTGGCAGATTAAAACTGTGTGCCACACCGAGACTCGAACTCGGTACCTTTGTCTCCGCAATATGACATTTTCTGATTCCTGACAGACCTGTAGGAAGAATCCCACCTCTCGTCCAGTGAAAACAGCGGCCAGCATGCATTGACTGGTATCCCCAGATTTCTTCTTGACACATCGTGGTTTGAAGTTATTGTTCATACGGCTGCACGGTGATCGATGCTTTTCTGCTAAACGAACCTCCAACATGTGCTCAGCCCTATCCTGTAGAGCAGTAGTAGGTTTGACTATTAGAGTTTGATCCTGTTATAAAACTGTGAGCGCCCTGTTTTAAGTTGAGGTTTACTGACTGTGACTTGTTGTTTGGTTTTAAGGACTAGAGGTTCGGCTCTGCTTTAAGTGGAATGTTATCTTACAACTGTATTGGATTAAGAAGAAAAGTTCGCTCTGCCTTATAGCAGCCACTTTATTTGTACTAAGTAGCAAACCTGTGTGTAAGGTGCCATAGCCATCTTTCAAAACGTCGAGAAGTAGATTCTGATTAATGCTCCTATAGTCTCAGCATCTGCTACGTTCGTGGTTGCACCGTTCCACAACTTGTATTGTAAAGATAATTGACATGTCTATAATTTGTCTAGACTATCTAATTAACCAAGAAACTTTTATACAGCGACTGTTGAAGTGCTTGGTGTTTTATGGAGTTTATTTTCTGAAGAATACGTTTACATTTGTTAAGGTGGTTTCGATATTTTCTATGTTTAATGCTTTAAAGACTTTTGAATTTCGCTGCGCCCGCGTTTGTATTTGCCTTAAGTGTGGTATCACTGGAGGGGGGAGAATCAAAGATTTATGTCTGTGTCATTGCAGCTTCTGAGGCTTATTTTCTGAGGCCTACATTTGTTTAGGTGGTTTTAATGCTTTTTCTGTTTAAAGCTTTAATAATTTTTGAAGTCTTTCATGCCGTCATTTGAATTTGCCTTAAGAGCGGTGTCGTAGGAGGGGGCCAAAGTTTTACCGTTGTGTCGTTGCATAGTCTAAGAGCGGTTTGCTAAATGTGTTGACACCACTACTTTCCTTGTCTCGTAGGAGTCAGAGACTGGTGCCCGAAATATACCTCCGAGATTATTGTGCCACCTATGGGCTTGCGCCACGATCCAACGTCGTACTGACGAATAGCAATTTATTCATGTTTGATCTACTTCTTTCTTGCGACACAAAAATCTTGATACATGGGTAAAGATTAATGTGAGGCTCGAGTAAAACTTTGTTTCTTACAGTCTGTTGGTTCTAAAGAAAAGAGATATTTATGCTTAGTGTTCTTTATCGATTATATTGTTATAAAGAGAGGAGACATTTGTGCTTTGGAGTCCTTGAAAGTTGGTATTGTTCGAAAGGAGAGAGACAGTTATGCATGGACCTTGTAACATGTTAGTAAATAGTTGTAATGTTGAATAAATTGGTTATAAAGATTGCTAAGCAACAAGAGATGTTCAATAAGTTTCCCAGTCCTTCTTGTAGGACCACATTGTTGGTGTCCGCATCAGTTGTTGTTACAACTACTACAGTTATAATTTTTCAATCTTGGATTCCATGCTTCACATGAATAGCTGCGCAGTGAGAACGTTTTTTGCGCCATTTTTCTATGCTACTATGCGTAGGCAGAACACACAAAAATGGTTCAAATGGCTCTAAGCACTATGGGACTTAACAGCTGAGGTCATCAGGCCCCTAGAACTTAGAACTACTTAAACCTAACTAACCTAAGGACATCACACATATCCATGCCCGAGGCAGGATTCGAACCTGCAACCGTAGCAGCAGCGCGTTCCGGACTGAAGCGCCTAGAACCGCTTGGCTACAACGGCCGGCTAGAACACACTTTATAATCATTCGCACTCCTGGAGGTAAAGTCATGCGAAGCTTATACAACGGTGTGTGGAGCAATCCACATCAAAAACGTAACAAAGACAAGCCCAAAACTCTACTGCTCAATGGCGCATACTGAAAGCTTCGAGACGGCCCATGTGATCGAGCGGTTCTTGGCGCTTCAGTGCAGTACCGCGCTGCTGCTAAGGTCGCAGTTTCGAATCCTGCCTCGGGCATGGATGTGTGTGATGTCCTTTGGTTAGTTACGTTAACGTAACTCTAAGTCTAGGGTACTGATCACCTCACATGTTAAGTCCCATAGTTCGTATAGGCATTTGAACCATTTTTGAAAGCTTCGATGAACTAGTGAGAGACAGTCTGAAAGGTCTGGGGGACGCGGCATTTATAGGTAGTTTCTCGTCAACAGACGTGTCCATGTGGTATGTTTGAGGCTGCGATGGGGTCCCTCGTGGAAGCAAGCTGCATCCAGAATGTAAAGATCGCGTATCTCTATCTTCCGTATCGACAATCGGTTAGCTGTGAATCTGAATCACGGTTGGATTCTAAAAAACGGTAATTTACGTATCCTCAAAATCGCCAGATTTGAATGTTCACGAACCCGTTGAGGTGAATGTCTGTACCAAATTTGAGCAAACGCAGCCAGTATCAAATCATTGTGACACTCATGTTCACGTAGTCAGCTCTTTATCGCAAAGCGGGTCCGGGTACGAACTGGCGAATGTGTATTTTGAATGGAAATGTGTCTAGTCCGTTCGTCAGTATTGTACACCTACTGGAGCGTTTCAAACTAGTCTCTGCCGCAGTTCTTTGGAAGGATTTCCCTGTATTGCCGAATAAAGCCAAAAACTTTGCCGATATTTTCAGGAGAAATTATAGTTGGCCTGGGGACAACGTACTCTATTAGATCATTAGCTAAGCTGTCTGTCCGTTCGAATTCCACGACGAGCTTGCGAATACTTTTCACATCGGGTCCTTTTGGAATATGGAATCGTGTTTAAGAACTGTCTCTTGTTGTTCTAGCTCGTGATATTCCAGCATCAGAAGCACACGCTGTTCAATGGAATGCATGGTTTCATACTCTTCCTTCGTTACGGTAACTTCCTTTTATCCTTGGACGGTGGATTTGATCACTGCGGGTTCGGAGTTCTATTTATAGGCACTACGCATTGCGATTACAGCGCCATATGTTAGCAGATTTTGTAGCTACTGAACTTCAATAAAAGATTCTTACAGCTTTAAAATATACGTATCGTTCGTTGCATTCTTCGTTCGATCATTATCTCCATGTTATTTCACGAAAATCAAGTAGTCCTTTGCCGGACAACACGAGTCTAAACATCTTTAAATTTGCCGTTGACGTATTACTGTTTGCCTAAGATGCAGGAAAACCAGCGACGAATCGAAGAACGTAACACAAATAACCGAGAAGTAGGCATGAAAATCAAATACAATAACAACATTTGAAAATTTTCAAAACTCAGCGTTGACAGCACTGCTTAGCTTTTCAGAGGATTATATTGACATAAAATTGTCTCATTTCGCACTTATTTATTTGTTTTGTACCGATTTCTGCAACAGTGTTAGTTCAAGCTGTCATGCGCTCAATATTTTCTCGTATGACGTGTATTTTCAATGTTACTAGAATTTTGTTCACCGTATCACGAAGGGTACATTGTCATCCTTATGGCGGGATCCCCAAATTTTCAGAGGTCTTGGGCTGTGACAAACAAATGGGTGAATGTTCTATATACTTGTATGGACTCAATTCATGGACACTTACTTAAACTGGTTTGATATTTTCTTAGGGAATGTGTTAGTAATTTATAAGTGCTCAGATTTGCGTATGATTTCCTTTGTATAGCCGAGACGAGAGAGATAGATGAAATTAGATAAGGTTCTAGCGATCATGTATTTTGACGATTTTAATTCTTTCACTAATAAATTTCAGCAAGTTGGCCGTCATCGTTAGTTTTATTTTTGTACATAAGGACGTCGTTAATATAAGCAGACATTTTCTGAGAAGCGATTGGCTTTTAGAACCAAGCATGTGTTAGCAAGTTGATAGAACTTCAGAATTACTTAACGGAGTGCTTGTAAAGATAACCCAGTCTTATGCAGAAAAGTGGTAAAACAAAAAACATTCACACAAACGACGAAATAAACTAGTAATTTCCGTACGGGTATAATCTCATAACGGTTATCGTGATTGTGCATGCACGTAAAACGTGAGTATAGCCAAAGAAACACTTGTACATAGTCTAAATATTTTATTTTACAAGTACTGACGTAAACGCACCACGTTACTGGTTGCTTCTTGTCAACATGTATCGAGCTCAAGCAAACATAAAAGAATTACAATCGCCAAACCGACTACATTGATATTTCTTCTATAATAAATGTACATTAACAATAACTGAAAGTTTGTGCACTAATTGTTGCTTCAAGTATTCACTTTTTAGGTAATACTGAAATTCTTGTCACAGTTTTTTTACATAATTTTATTTCAAAGCCTGTTAATCCAAAATGTATTCTTTTTTTATTTTCTGTATACTGTGATTTGTCTTGGTCTTGAACATGTGACACACATTTTTGCATTACTAAAAGCTATAGATTAGTTCTGATTCGTAAAATGTTTTGCTCTTTTTTGTCATTTTACTTATTTCATTGTGTCTTTTTGTGGGCATGTGTGTGTTTTATACTCTTATTATTTACACACATTTGTGTTGTACTTCATGAAATGCGGGCGACCTACAGCGTCCACTATTAAGTAATATGAAAGTGACAACTGGTCGGTGTCGGAAACGTGTTTAAGTTCTAAAACATGCCTAACCGTCACTTTTTAAAGTTGCTGATGAACCTAAAGTTGCTGATGAACCTACGTGCCTTTTCAATTACATCTTGACGTCATTAAAATTCATGTGCTTATGGTAAAGTAAGGAACAATCGCCTTCAGCCACAATCGTGATTTTATTTTAAAACACGGTGCATTTCGAGTCCTGGGGGGACAGTGCAGGTGATTCGACAGTCTAGATCGATTTTTCCCGGATATAGGTTAATTCTAGTCTATTTTCGGATCAACAGCGTGATTTTATTTCAATGCATGACGCATTTTGAGCCCTAGAGACTCAGTTTCAGGTCATTTGGCAGTATATATCGATTTTTTTCCAAATTTAGGTTAATTCTAATTTGATTCCAGGCCATAATTTAACTAAGCCTGGAAAAAAAAGGCGATGAAGACAGTCGGAGCATCTGAGGACGAACCTCCAGGGCTCGAAATACATCGTGCATTGAAATAAAATCATAAATGTAACTGAAGGAGTTTTACGAAAGTTTACGAAAGTAGTACAGTCACGGAAGAAACACTGACGCCAAAGGATGAAATTAAGTCATGTACGTATGTTGTTTACATGGTTCATATTTTTTTAAATTCGATTCTTAACAGTGTCTTTGACTTTCTATGATAACAGTAACGCAGAGGCGCGTTATTTCATCTCTTAAACGATTAATGTTAATTTCTGAAGAATCTGGTGCGAACCTTTTTACTCGCTTTTGTACACACGGCGTAATTTACTGGTTTCATTGTTTACACTCTGTATTTTATAGTACATAGAGGGTTATGAAAACTGGGATATCCCCCTTCGTAGTCAGTGATGCTATAACGGAATTTCAATCGCCGATTCCCTCTTATACATTAACTGAGTCTGAATGTTCGGTTGTGTCGGTAACCAGGTGATTTAAGGTGTTATCGTCACAAGAAGATGCTCTGATTAATTTTCCAAAGAAATTTAACGAGATGGGACCTGGATAAACTGAAAGAACCAGAGGTTATAGGGAATTTCAGAGGGAGCATTAGGGAACGATTGACAAGATCGGTGGAATGAAATACAGAAGAAGAAAAATGTGTAGCTTTGAGAGATGAAATAGTGAAGGCAGTAGAGGATCAAGTAGATAAAAAGACGAGGGTTAGCAGAAATCCTTGGGTAAAAGAAGAGATACTGAATGTAATTGGTGAAAGGAGAAAAATACAAAAATGCAGTAAATGAAGCAGGCAAATAGGAATACAAACGTCTCAAAAAATGAGATCGAGAGGAAGTGCAAAATGCCTAAGCAGGGATGGCTAGAGGAAAACTGTAAGGATGTAGAGGCACATATCACTGGGAGTAAGATAGATGCTGCCTACAGGAAAACTAAAGAGACCTTTGGAGAAAAGAGAACGACCTGTATGAATATCAAGGGCTCAGATGAAAAACCGGTCCTAAGCAGAGAAGGGAAAGGAGAAAGGTGGAAGGTGAATCCAACTGGCTATACAAGGGAGATGTACATGAGGGCAGTATTACGGAAATGGAAGAGGACGTAGATGAAGATGAGATGGGAGATATGATACTTCGTGAAGTATTTGACAAAGCACTGAAAGACTTAAGTCGAAACAAGGTCTCGGGGGTACACAGCATTCCGTTAGAGCCACTGATAGCCTTGAGAGATCCAGCCATGACAGAACTCTTCCACCTGGTGAGCAAGATGTATGAGAAAGGCGAAATACACCCAGACTTCAAGAATAATATAATAATTCCAACTTCAATGAAAGCAGTTTCTGACAGGCGTGAAAATTACTTAACTATCAGTTTAATAAATCTCTGTTGCTAAGTACTAACACGACTCCTTTACAGAAGAAGCCGACCTTGGGGAGGTTCAGTTTGGATTCCGGAGAAATGTTGGAAAACGCGAGGCAATACTGACCTTACGACTCATAGAAGATAGGTTAAGGAAAGGCAAACCTACATTTATAGCATTTGTAGACTTAGAGAAAGCTTTTGACGATGTTGACTGGAATATTATCCTTCAGCATCTAAAGGTAGGAGCGGTAAAATATAGCGAGCGAAAGGCTATTTTCAATTTGTGCAGAAACCAGATGACAGTTATAAGAGTCGACGGGCACGAAAGGTAGTGCCGCGCGGGATTAGCAGAGCGGTCTAGGGCGGTGCAGTCGTGGACTGTGCGGCTGGTACCGGCGGCGGTTCGAGTCCTCCCTTGGGCCTGGGTGTATGTGTTTGTCCTTAGGATAATTTAGGTTAAGTAGTGTGTAAGCTGACGGACTGATGACCATAGCAGTTAAGTCCCATAAGATTTCACACACATTTGAACATTTTTGAACGAAAGGGAGGCCGTTGTTGAGAAGGGAGACAGGCTTGTAGCCTATCCATGATCGTATTCGATCTGTTTATTGAGCAAGCAGTAAAGGAAACAAAATAAAAATTTGGAGTAGGTATTAAAGTCCAGTGAGAAGAAATAAAAACTTTGAAGTTTTCCGATGACATTGTAATTCTGTCAGAGACAGCAAAGGGCCTGGAAGAGCAGCTGAACGGAATGGACAGTGTCTTGAATCGTGGATATAAGATTAACATTAAATTGTGAGACATTTCCAGGGGCAGATGTGGATTCTGACCACAATCTATTGGTTATGACCTGTAGATTAAAACTGAAGAAACTGCAAAAAGGTGGGAATTTAAGGAGATGGGACCTGGATAAACTGACTAAACCAGAAGTTGTACAGAGTTTCAGGGAGAGCATAAGGGAACAACTGACAGGAATGGGGGAAAGAAATACAGTACAAGAAGAATGGGTAGCTTTGAGGGATGAGGTAGTGAAGGCAGCCGAGGATCAAGTAGGTAAAAAGACGAGGACTAGTAGAAATCCTTGGGTGACAGAAGAAATACTGAATTTAATTGATAAAAGCAGATAATATAAAAATGCAGTAAATGAAGCAGGCAACAAGGAATACAAACGTCTCAAAAATGAGATCGACATGAAGTGCAAAATGGCTAAGCAGGCATGGCTAGAGGACAAATGTATGGATGTAGAGGCTTATCTCAGTAGGGGTAAGATAGATACAGCCTACAGGAAAATTAAAGAGACCTTCACAGAAAAGAGAACCACTTGTATGAATATCAAAAGCTCAGATGGAAACCCAGTTCCAAGCAAACAAGGGAAAGCAGAAAGGTGGAAGGAGTATATAGAGGGTCTATACAAGGGCGATGTACTTGAGGGCAATATTATGGAAATTGAAGAGGATATAGATGAAGATCAAATGGGAGATATAATACTGCGTGAAGAGTTTGACATAGCACTGAAAGACCTGAGTCGAAACAAGGCCCCGGGAGTAGAAAACATTCCATTAGAACTACTGACAGCCGTGGGAGAGCCAGTCATGACAAAACTCTACCATCTGGTGAGCAAGATGTATGAAACAGGCGAAATACCCTCAGATTTCGAGAAGAATATAATAGTTCCAATCCCAAAGAAAGCAGGTGTTGGCAAATGTGAAAATTAGCGAACTACAAGTTTAATAAGTCACGGCTGCAAAATACTAACGCGGGTTCTTTATAGACGAATGGAAAAACTAGTAGAAGCGGACCTCGGGGAAGACCAGTTTGGATTCCGTAGAAATGTTGGGACACGTGAGGCAATAGACCCTACGACTTATCTTAGAAGCTAGCTTAAGGAAACGCAAACCTACGTTTCTAGCATTTGTAGACTTAGAGAAAGCTTTTGACAATGTTGACTGGAATACGCTCTTTGAAATTCTGAAGGTGGCAGATGTAAAATACAGGGAGCGAAAGGCTATTTACAATTTATACAGAAACCAGATGGCAGTTATAAGAGTCGAGGGACATGAAACGGAAGCAGTGGTTCAGAAGGGAGTGAGACAGGTTTGTAGTCTCTCCACGATGTTATTCGATCTGTATATTGAGCAAGCAGAGAAGGAAACAAAAGAAAAATTCGGAGTAGGTATTTAAATCCATGGAGAAGAAATGAAAACTTTGAGGTTCCCCGATGACATTGTAATTCTGTCAGAGACAGCAAAGGACTTGGAAGAGCAGTTGAATGGAATGGATAGTGTCTTGAAAGGAGGTTATAAGATGAACATCAACAAAAGCAAAACGAGGATAATGGAATGTAGTCGAATTAAGTCGGGTGTTGCTGAAGGAATTAGATTAGGAAATGAGACACTTAAAGTAGTAAAAGAATTTTGCTATTTGGGGAGCAAAATAACTGATGATGGTCGAAGTAGAGAGCATATAAAATGTAGACTGGCAATGGGAAGGAAAGTATTTCTGAAGAAGAGAAATTTGTTAACATCGAGTATAGATTTAAGCGTCAGAAAGTCATTTCTGAAAGTATTTGTATGGACTGTAGCCATGTATGGAAGTCAAACATGGACGATAAATAGTTTGGACAAGAAGAGAATAGAAGCTTTTGAAATGTGGTGCTACAGAAGAATGCTGAAGATGAGGTGGGTAGATCACATAACTAATGAGGAGGTACTGAATAGAAGAGAAGTTTGTGGCACAACTTGACTAGAAGAAGGGGTCGGTTGGTAGGACATGTTCTGAGGCATCAATGGATTACCAATTTAGTATTGGAGGGCAGCGTGGAGGGTAAAAATCGTAGAGGGAGACCAAGAGATGAATACACTAAGCAGATTCAGAAGGATGTAGGTTGCAGTAGGTACTGGGAGATGAAGCTTGCACAGGATAGAGTAGCATGGAGAGCTGCATCAAACCAGTGTCAGGACTGAAGACCACAACAGCAACAACAACAAAATTAACATCAACAAAAGCAAACGAGGGTTAAGAATGTAGTCGAATTTTATCAGGTGATGCTGAGGAAATTATATTAAGAAATGAGCCATTTGAAGTAGTAGAGATTTGTTATTTGCGAAGCAAAATATTTGATGGTGGTCAAAGTAGGGAAGATATAAAATGTAGACTGACAATGGGAAGAAAAGCGTTTCTGAAGAAGAAAAATTTGTTTCCGTCGAGTATAGATTTAACTGTCAGGAAGGCCCTTGTGAAAGTATTCGTATGGAGTGTACCCATGTATGGAAGTGAAACATGGACGATAAATATTTAGACAAGAAGAGAATATAAGGTTTTGAGATGTCGTGCTACAGAAGAAGGATGAAATTAGATGGGTCGATCACGTAACTAATGAGGAGGTACTGAATAAAATTGGGGAGAAGAGAACTTTGTGCTAAAATGTGCCTAGGAGAAGGAATCAGTTAGAAGGACATATTCTGAGGCATCAAGGGATCACCAGTTTCGTACTGGAGGGAAGCGAGGAGACGGGGCGGGGGGGCGGGGGAAGGAATCGTAGAGGAAGAGCAAGAGATAAATACCCCGTAAGAAGATTCAGAAATATGTGTGTTGCACTAGTTACTTGGAGATGAAGAGGCTTGCACAGGATATAGCAGCAGGAGAGCTGCGTCAAACCAGTCTTTGGACTGAACACCACAAAAACAACCACTTCACATGATTCACTTTGCGCACCATCCCTCCTAATCATTTGAGTCTATCAGTCTGTACATGAGATGTTGAAATGATCCCGTAATACCGTAACATCAGCACAAAGTTAACATGCAGTTTTATAGAAGTTTCCGTACTGTGTTCCGACACTAATGGTGTTGATTCAGGGGTGTATCAAAGCGTCCGAATAGCGTTCTTGATCTACAGGGTGTTTATAATTAAAGTTAAAGATTCAAACCGCTGTAGAAATAACACCACTGGCGAGAATGACGTCAAATTGCAACGAAATATTATCGGAGAAGGAGGAAAACGTACGGCAGAAGAAAAATAAATGACTATAAAATGGAGCAATACATGGCGCCGTAAGCGTCATAATTTAATAGTGGTCGACGACAAATGACAAATGAATCATACATCAATGCCTAAGGTGTACGTTTGACGTTAAACAAACTCTACTGCTCAGTGTACATCGGTGTACAGGTTCTATACTGTCAGTTACGTAAGCCCATCCACCACGGCAAGGTCATATCACATCGGAAGGGAAAAATCGGTTTTTAACTGTCCTGAGGCAAAAAAAGCATAAAAAGCATCAATCACATGGGTTTTCAATTGTCCTGAGGCCAAAAAACGCATAAAAAGAATCAATCACATTGGTTTTTAATTGTCCTGAGGCCCAAAACAACATAAAAAGCGTCAGTGAAAATCAAATCGGATAATTAATTTCCGCGTGACTGGCGCAAGACACGTTCAATATGCTGTCCACCGTTTTCTGAAACAAGTTGAAATCGAGAAACAGCATGTTCCACAACTGATCGAAGTGTTTCCGGGTTAACATTCAGAATGTGTTGCGCAGTGAGTGCCTTCAATGGAGCTAACTTTGCAATCGGAACATTGAACACAACATATTTCAGATAGCCTCACAACTAGAAGTCACACGGATTAACATCAGGTGATCGGGTCGGCCAGGCTGTAGGGAAATGGCGACTGATAATTCTAGTATTTCCGAAATGGCGCTTCAACAGCTGTTTAACTGGATTTGCAATGTGCGGGCGTGTGCCATCTTGCATAAAAATGATTCCATCCACATATCCACGCAGTTGGGAAGCTGTAATGACGTGGTTGCGCAAAAGACACTCATAGCGCTTACTAGTGACAGTACAGGTAACTGGACCGGAAGCACCTGACTTTTCGAAACACTACGGCCCTATGATAAACGATGCCATAAACCTGTACCACACAGTGACCTTTTCAGGATGAAGTGGCAGTGGTTGATTTGCGTGTGGGTTTTCCGTTGCTCGTATTCGACAAGTCTGTGTATTGACATATCCTGTCAGATGGAAGTGGGCTTTGTCTGTCCACAAACTCATACACGGCCAATCACTGTCCACTTATATGCGGGAAAGAAATTCTAAAGCAAATGTCTATCTTGCTGGTACGTCAAGAGGAAGCAACTCGTGCGCGTGGGTAATTTTGAATGGATAGCGAAGAAGGATGTTTCGCAGGATTTTACGCACCGTGTTCATGGGTATGTCCAATGTTCGGGGAATTCTCCATGCACTACACGTTTACACACCACCGCTCGTCTCCTCCTGCTTCGCTGTGGCCACTGCTTCCACTGACGTCGAATCAGTTCGTTCCCTCCCTCTACCAGGTTGCACACCAAAAGAACCCGTCATTTCCAATTTCCGAATCATTTTCTCCAGACCCACAGCAGTCACAGGTCCAACGCCTTTTTTCAAACTATTTACAATACAGAAATTCTGCAGAGCAACGTGTGCACTTGTCATCATTCTTGTAACACAACTTTACAAGCACAGCGCGATTCTGTATAGAGACAGTCATGGCGAACGTCGCAGATGCGAAAGGAGGGAAACCCGTGTACCCGGCGAGTTTATACCAACTTCAATGGGTCGTACGGATGACAGGTGTTTTCATTTACGTATTCTGACACAGACAGTGCCATCTATTGATCAATTTTCACACTATTTTTTTTTTTGCCATACATTTTTCCTCCTTCTTCGATAACATTCCGTCGCAATTTGACGTTATTCTGACCATTGGTGTTATTTCTACAGCGTTTTGAAAAAAGTTTAACTATAATCACTTTCAGCACTTACCTTCAAAGAAATTATCTCGCATTCGTATTCAGTATTAATCGTACTAGATATTATTGTATTACTTAGGCTATGAACACAACCTCCATTCAGTCTGTTTGGAGATGTTCTGGAGGTGGACGCTGCGTGCTCTTTCATATTGGCTTCAAAGATGAACCTATCGCTGAAATCTTACCTGTAGGAGTGGACAATAGGTTGCTTGTTGCTCCAGAGTTGTAAATTTTCTGTCGTCGTAGTCCGTCTGTAAGCTGTGTACAAGTAAGCGAGTCTCCACTCTCTCTACCCCTTAACGTCGCAATTGCAACCGGCTGCACTGTACTGCTAGCGGGATCTGATTCTTACTGTTCTTGTACATCGGTTGCAGTGTTATTCGGAGGACCACCACTTCCTCAACCATGAACACTACTTGCTCTTTAGTTTGCAGCAGACTACAATAATGAGACGATTCCGATATCCGTATACGATATCGACCGAAAATAAGACGGGCGCACTGCTTGCATTGAAAGTAAACCACAGCAAGACGAAGGGACTGCGAACCGGTGGAAATGAGACTGATAACAAAACATCTAAAGGGAGTGTCTCCTGTTATATGAAGTAAGGAAATCATCCTACCTTGAAAGCAACATGAACATGATGGGGCAAGCAAGGGGAACGTAATAAGCAATCTAACAAGGGAAACGAGTGTATTCCACACCAGTAGCTTTCTACCAGTACTAAGTTGGAAAATAAATTTCTGAGAATCCATGTCTGGACATATATTTGTAACTAATGGTCCATAGGCGGTGAGTAAACAGAAAAACAAAGGAATCGAAGTGGTCCAGATGTGATGTTACAGAGTGCTGAATACGAAGAGGGCTGATAAGATGAGAAATTAGGACAACATTGACTAGAAAGAGGGCCTGGATAATAGGACATCGTGGATTAATGTTCATAGAAATATAGGGTTTCGTAGAGGTCAATTGTAAGCGAACACAGAGACCGGATTATACAGATCTATTTAAGTCGTTATGTGCCACTGACATTAGGAGTCTTGCTTACTTGCTTAAAAAAAAAAAAAGTTGGGTGGGTTTCATGAAGCGAGCCAGAAGACATGAAACAAAGAAAGTTTGACGATGTTGATGGCCGAGTTCTTGAGCCTAGCGACATGTGTGTGCGCTGTAAAACTACGAATGAGGAGCAAGGACACACGTGACCTCGGTTCCCAATGCGGGCTTCCGCGCCACAATGCACTGCAAGCCGGCGGCCCGGTTCGTGCGGCGGTGTCGGAAGCCGAAAGTTGCCAAACCAAACAGCGGGCACGTAGCGATGTTTTGCGGGCCGCCCTGAGTCAGCCGAGCGCTGTCCAGTGCTGTGCCGTGCTCTGCTCTGCTGATGGACACGCGTGCAGCGGCGGCGCCGGCACCAGAAGGCGGCGGCAGGCGGCGGCCTCGCGCAGTAAATAAGCCACGGCCGCTCCCTTCCAAGTCCTTGGACCATCGCCTCCAACGATCCTGCCTCGCCTGCTGCGCTCTGCGGCTCTGAACCCCTCCTGCCCGCACTCTCTTCCAACTGCGGAATGGCGTTAAATCCTGAGTCTGTCGACATTACCGACACATCAACAGACCCCTTTCGAAGTTTCTCTTATATGCGTCAGTGATTCGGATTCCCCATCAAGTCACGCTCTCGAAATGGAGTCTGAGGTACTGCGGCTAGCAACAAGCCACAGATCCTGATGGCTTCGCCGACGTCGTAAGAGCCGGGTACAATGGGCGCATCATCTGCAGTTAAATAAGTGAGCGCTGTCGCGTATAGCCACACGCCTGTTGTGACATGAAGCCTCGAAATTACACCGTTTGACACAGTGTTTGATTAGTGCTTGCGTTATTATTTCCTCTCTTTCTATATTCACTCTGAGCTGATCTTGTGAGCCTACGACGAGCTTGCTGTGTATAGGATTCTGTTTATAGTCAGCCGTCCACTAG
The DNA here is from genome assembly GCF_021461395.2 of Schistocerca americana. Taxonomy (NCBI): domain Eukaryota; kingdom Metazoa; phylum Arthropoda; class Insecta; order Orthoptera; family Acrididae; genus Schistocerca; species Schistocerca americana. The sequence goes on from NC_060123.1 coordinate 266,222,985, forward strand.
GTGAACGCTGTCGTCACCGAAGACTCAGAGCTGCCACTTGTTCTACCTGTCACCGCGTCGCTGTGTTATAAGTGATTCTGGACTTTAGATACTTATCTCGAGTAGGATAGTAAAAACTTCCCCTAAGTTTAAGTAAACTGCTCGACATAATTTTGCTACACCCTCATGACTTCGATACTTTGTCTTTTATTACCTGAAACATCTTATTCAGTACTCTTCTGACGACAGGAAGGAGCCTCTTATATCTACATCTGTTCTTCGCAAACGTCTGTAAAACACACAGCAGAGGGTAAGTCCTATTGTACAGCCGTCTACATATACATCTTTTTTTCGCAAACATCTGTGCAGCACGTGGCGTAGGGTACGCCCCATCACTCCATTCATTAGGGTTTTTCTCATTCGCCGGCCGTTGTGACCGAGTGGTTCTAGGTGCTTCAGTCTGGAACCGCGCGACCGCTACGGTCGCAGGTTCGAATCCTGCCTCGGTCATGGATGTGTGTGATGTCCTTAGGGTAGTTAGGTTTAAGTAGTTCTAAGTACTAGGGGACTGATGACCTCAGATGTTAAGTCCCATAGTGCTCAGATCCATTTCAACCATTTTTCTTCTCATTCCACTCACATATGAGCATGCGAAGAAAGAAGGGCATTTGTGCGCGCTGTAGTTAGACTAATGGAGTATTCGCTGTCCCTACAGAAACGATAGCTAAGGGGTTATTGTACAGTACTGGCCATGTAAGTTGCTACACCAAGAAGAAGTGCAGATAATAAACGGGTATTCATTGGACAAATATATTATTCTAAAACTGACATGTGATTACATTTTCACGCAAATTGGGTACACAGATCCTGAGAAATCAGTACCCAGAACAGCCACCTATGGCCGTAATAACGGCCTTGATACGCCTGGCCATTGAGTCAAACAGAGCTTGGATGGCGTGTACAGGTACAGCTGCCCATGCAGCTTCAACACGGTACCACAGTTCATCAAGAGTAGTGACTGGCGTATTGTGGCGAGCCAGTTGCTCGGCCACCATTGACTAGACGTTTTCAATTGGTGAGAAATCTGGAGAATGTGCTGGCCAGGGCAGCAGTCGAACATTTTCTGTATCCAGAAAGGCCCGTACAGGACCTGTAACATGCGGTCGTGCATTATCCTGCTGAAATGTAGGGCGTCGCAGCGATCGAATGAAGGGTAGAGCCACGGGTCGTAACACATCTGAAATGTAGCATCCACTGTTCAAAGTGCCGTCAATGCGAACAAGAGTGACCGAGATGTGTAACCAATGGCACCCCATACAATCACGCCGGGTGATACGCCAGTATGGCGATGACGAATACACGCTTCCAATGTGCGTTCACTGCAATGTCACCAAACATGGATGCGACCACCTTGATGCTGTAAACAGAACCTGGATTCATCCGAAAAAATTACGTTTTGCCATTCGTGTACCCAGGTTCGTCGTTGTGTACACCATCGCAGGCCTACGAATTGTGCACTCTGATACTTGTATGTGTCGACAGATTCTGTGACTCTTTAATATTATGGTAATCGGACATAACGTTTTTTGTCGCGTGAAATTCGTGACTTTACATCTACAAACAGTGAAGACAACTTCCCAGTCATTACACCGTTTTCACCATTTTGAAACCCTATCAGGGTTTGGGTAAATTATTTCACACATTACTATGCTATAGGTTAATCACGAAAGGCTGAGGTTGCTATCAATATTGTCTGCCGATTCTGCCAGTCTTATTCGGGACTAGCTTGGTGTTACTTCTAGATCCGTAATTGTTGTGTAATGAAGGTAAGAATAAAGACGTATTCTCAGATCAGCCCACGACACCAAGCTGCGTCTCCAATCGTGAACGGTACAAGATTGACTGTGTGCACTGTTCAGCCTGTCGACTTGCCTCGAAGTGCCATTTCAAGCTTAGACCCTTTCGTGCATAGTCGCTTTACGGTGAGAAGCGTTGTCACTGCCCTCCTGATTGACGCACATCGCAGCGACGCCATCATTACACCGATATCGTGGGACACAAAACATTGATGAAATGTCCCGTGGTGATCGCCCGCGGTCGATGCCACCAAGTGATGGATGACTGCTGTGTACAAATGCAGCGCGATCGTGAATAACACTGTACGACACACTTAACCAAGCTTACAGAAACGGGGATAATACATCTATTTCCAAACGGTCGTTTTGCAAATAATTTCTCATTGTTTTGTATTATTTAGGCGTAAGATAGTAGAAATGGTCGACCCCTGTACTGACCGTCACCGAAATGTCCGTAGTTACAACTTTATCACACTAACAGTGAGCCGTGAGGGAGTCGCTGGGGCCAGTGATTCTCTTACCTAGTAGGGGCAGTAATCCCACTCGTTCTGGCATGCGCGTTTTCTTTGGTTTTCCTCTTCTGGCCGCTATTTTAAGAGCGGTGCTTCCGGCTATGGTTCCCTTGGTTTCCGCTCCGGGACCCTGGTGACCGTGCTTGTCCGTTGCTTGGGCGTCTGTTGTGTTGGCGAGTCTTGCAGTGACCGTTACGGAGGGGCGTCGGTTGCTCGCGGCGCTGTGTTACGATTTGAGGAGTGTGTCGGCGGCGGCCTGGTGGTGATGGCCTTCAATGCACATTATACTACCTGATGTTTACATTTTACTACCTGATGCTGGATGCCTATATATGCCATGTGGATTCTCGTCGTTTGCTGCTACTAACGGTGGGCATCAGCTATTTCTTTAAAACTTCCTGGCTGATTAAAACTGTGTGCACCGACCGAGCTTCTGTAAAGTTTGGAAAATAGGAGACGAGATACTGGCAGAAGTGAAGGTGTGAGGACCGGGCGTGAGTCGTGCTTCGGTAGCTCAGATGGCAGAGCACTTGCCCGCGAAAGGCAAAGGTCCCGAGTCCGAGTCTCGGTCGGTGCACACAGTTTTAATCTGCCAGGAAGTTTCATATCAGCGCACACTCCGCTGCAGAGTGAAAATCTCATTCTGTATTTCTTTAAAGTTGTGTTTGTGATCAATCTGTTCGTAATTTGCGTTCACAGCCGAAAACAGTGATTTGTATCTGATTGTCCCGACCGTGGCGGGAATAAGGAATTAACTCTTGGTACCGGTATATGTTGAGTACTGCTGACAAGAACTGTGCTGAGTGACGGGAGCACAATGCGTGAGTAGCTTGGAGGCCGCATGAGTCATTCTAGGATAGTCCGCAGGCCATGTTTAGTGTTAAGACAGTATGCTTGTAATGTTACTTGAGTATCTTATGATTTATTCTGTGGTCTCCGTGTGAAGGGGCCGTGACCTTGTCTTGTATTATGGGCTTTTATGCTCTTGGTTCGGCAGGCTGTTAACTTCTCCAGACTTGTGCTTGTTATTGGCGTCTGCCTGTAAGCGTAAAGAATTATGAGCTGTAAGAAGTGAATAGTTTTCCATGTTATTTGTTTGAGGTTTTGCATGTGTTAAGGGTTTTGAATTTAAAGGGGGGCATAACTCTGAAATACGAGGGTTTGTGTTGAGTCCGTTGGTTTGTTGGTCTGTCCTTCTTTTTTTTTTTAATGATACAGTGACAGTGTACTACGAGCGGCGGTCACAATGAGTTCCGGATTAACCAAAACAAGGGGGGGCCTCATGATTGAAATATGTTCGGGCGGTGTTAGCTCGTCCAGCTACGTCTTGGTGACGCTCGGCGCTACGTGGCTGCATCGTTTCATAGTCGCTGTACACCCCGATAGTTGACAGAAGTTGAATAGTCTCTCGTAATTATTTGGAGATTCCTCTCGTTACTGTGTTCTGGCTGCGCCAAGGTGTGTCCCCTGTTACTAGTGGTTTGGTCACTCTTTTTTTGGGTGGGTCATCCGTTGGGGTGTGCCCGCTTTGGCGTGGAACTTAAACTGACTATTAAGATGACTGTCTTTTCTGCCTAAATATTGTTGTTATACTTGAAAAAGATTTCACGAATGAGTTCAGTGGAATAAGTCAGTATGTAATCGGTGGAATTCCGTTGTTTTATGATCTGTGTATTGGTCTAAGATTCTCGTTGGGGATTTTGCTCTTGTACTTAATATTTGTTATTTAAATTTCTGTACTGTTGCTTCTTTTACCAATGGAGATTTAGTCGCAGTAAATTCCTGTTGAATTTGTAGGCAATTATACTTGCCATCTATATTTATCTGGGACTATTTGTTATTTAGTTAAAACGAAGGATCTTTACTTAACTTGTTTCATTCTGTATAATCTTTCAAAGATTTATAATTTTCTATTTAAGAATTAATTAAGTTTTAATTTAGGTTTTTAGTTATATTTGTTATTGGTGGGTATTGGAAGGCCGGTCTGAAAAAGATTTTGCACAGCTGTTTTTTGGCGATAGCTGTAATAAATCTTTGTGAGCTACAAGCCTGTGTTTCTGTTTTCTTATGATTTACGTCCCAAACAGGAAACTAATGTAACAAATAAAATACTGTAACGCAGGAGTAAACATAAAAGTTTCGTCATATCTGCTTGAATACAAGATCAAGGCAGCTCGAACGTTTGGAGTCACTGCTTACATTACAGATTTTCATAAAATTGCACCTGCTTTGACACCAGAAACTTGACCCTGTCTAATGGATATCATTTCTTCTCTTTCACGATCCTGAACGTTGCAGTGTACAGTACATTTCTTCCTTCCTACTTACTGATCTACTATCATGCTCTTTTGAAAGAACGAAGAATTCTGTTCATCCTAAGTCATAGCACGCCATTGTCTGTACAGACTCAACTTCACTTCGAAGTCTGTGCGTGCACTTCTAAAGCATTTGCTGGGATTACATATTCGATTCTGAAAAGAGGAACTGCATAAGATCTCTACCTAGTTTTGAAACGGGTGCTATGTTGCCCATGTTGACGCACAAAACGAAGTTCAGAAGACCTTGTAATTAGGTGTCATTGTCAACAATAAAACATTCGCTTGACTAATGCCCGTTTTATTATGGTTCTTTAAAATGGTTATGTTTGCTTTAATGACCTAAGTCTTTATCTTCGGTGATAGGCTGCATTCTTAGCAAGGCACACAATATCGGATCATTCTGTTACCCTACTGCTCACAGAGGTAGCATCATTACAATACTCGCATACAGCGCTGCTCTGTTCTTCCTGGGAGACAGTTTCGCCAGGAGCAACTTCATCTTTCTTGATGTGTGCTCCCCCCATCTTCAAAAAAACTTTTTCCTTAAATGCGTTTCCATTAGACTGTCTAGTTTTCTATATTGAAAGTTATTCCCGTGTTTTCCTTTAACAGGAGTGACACTTGGCTGCCGCCAATGTTCTTTGTGCTATACAGTGTTGCAAAATAGCTCACTGTCACTCCTTGCAATCCTACACTCGGGTAGAGATGATGATGATGAGGTCCCATACTCCGAGGAGTGTAGGGAACGATGCGGTAGACACTCACCGCCGAATAGGCAAGGTCCTAGTGGAGGTGATTCGCCATTGCCTTCCTCCAACCGTAATGGGGATGAATGATGATGATAAAGACGACACAACAACACCTAGTCATCTCGAGGCAGGGAAAATCCCCGACCCCGCCGGGAATCGAACCCGGGACCCCGTGCTCGGGAAGAAAGAACGCTACCGATAGATCATGAGCTGCGGACCGGGCAGAGATAATACGAAAAATGAAACATTGGCGTAAAAAATGCCTCAACGTTATTCCACCAGAAATCCAACATCCGTTAAAATGTGCCATACAGCGCTACTTACGCACAAGCTGCAAATTACGTTTCTTAGGCACCCGGAGGAGAGTGTTTTCAGCATTAGTCTGTGTTATTTGCGCTCCTTTTTAAGAAAAAGCTAGTTTTTCACGCATCTCCATGTTTATAACGTCGTATCTTCTGAACAATGTGTGATGCAATTACATAATTTTTGAGATGCATTCACTGCTATATGTTCATACGATCTCCAAAACGTGTCGCCAATTGTTATCAATAAAGAAGTAAGAAATCAAAACGTCATGGCTAATTGCATGAACGGGGAATTCATCGTAAATGATAAACATTTTTCCTTTCATCATTTTGTGTGGTATATCAGCAGGAACAAATTCCGTGAAGTTTTGTAATGAAGTCTAAAGTTTGTTGAAAGTCGCTAAGTGTTCTCATCTCAAATATTAGATGAATATATGATTAATTTGCGCGTAGTGAGCTGCGCGATCTGTAGACAGTTTCTAACACCAGTACATTTCCAATTGTGTTAACCCCTTAACGTGAAATTGTAGCTCTTAATGGGTAGATTGTGATAGCATTTTAAGTTTTTAAATTCGGTACACAACCCTACGAGATGTTGGAAATCAAGTTTTTGTTGCCCTGGAAACTGTTAGAAAAGTAGTCCATAAGTGGGCCTGGCAACCATGTCCGGGGTTAGTCCTAAGTAATGCCTCCACCTTCGCTCAGTGGGTTTGGATGGGAATATTTTAATACACCAAACGCAGAAATAATCTTTAGACTGTGATCTTTAATTACCAATATTCACTTTTCCACATAATCACCAGCCAACTGGATACATTTGTGTCAACGATGAACAAGTTTTCTGAAGCCGTTACGGAAGAAGTCGACACTCTGTCTCCGCAACCACAGTCTCACAGCTCTCTCAACGTCTTCATCAAAAGCATAATGATGTACCCGTATAAAATCTTTCATCATCGGGAACAGATGGAAGTCAGACGGTGCTAAATCTGGACTGTATAGAGTATGCTGTACGGTGGTGAGATTCAGTCACTCAGGTTCCGCTGTGGTGGCACGTGGAATGTGTGATTTGGCATTGTCATGCTGCAGGAAAACATTTCTCTTTTCCTTTTAGACCCTTGTTAGCCGTCGTTTCAGAGTTCGCAGCGTTGTGATGTAACGCTCTGAATTTATTGTTGTTCCACGATCAAGGAAATCAACATGTTTAACACCATCTGCGTCCCAGAACAATGTGGCTGCGACTTTTCCAGCTGAGGGCTGTGTCTTGAATTTCTTTTTCTGGGGCGAATCTTTGTGTCGATATTCCATAAACTGTAAGTTACGTCTTCGGGTCGTAATGGAGTATCCACGTTTCGTCTCCTGTCACAATTTTATGGAGAAAGCGTCACTTTCATTCTCGTAACGCGAGAGGAGTTCCTGGGACATTTCAAGTACGTGCGCTTTCATTTCAGTAGTCAGCATCCGGGGTAACCGTCGCGCACACATCTTCCGATAGCCGAGTAAAGCAATAATGTGACCCAGACGTTCTGGTGAAATGCCGATTGAGCTTACAGTTTCTCTTTGAGTGATACGACGATCGTCCTGGATCAATTTGTCAACATTTTGCTTGTGAAACTCGGTGGTTGCTGTCACAGGACGTCCAACTCTTTGTTTGTCGTGCAGGTCAGATGTTCCCGCCTCATCGTCTTTAAATTTACTCGCCCAACGACGCACAGTACACACATCAATACAATCACCATTAACTGCTTTCATTCTCTGATGAATCACCTTTGGTGTGACACCTTTCTGCTGTCAAGAATTCAATGACTGTACGTTGCTTAAATCGCACTGAGCGACCATCTGCGCGGGGTTCCATACTTTACAATGTAACAACACAACTGTTCAATGCTAAGGTTTCCCGCCACGTGGTGCTGTAGAGCAGAGGCTACGGAAAAAGCCAGTACCTGCTGCATACCAATGCTGCCAACTGTTGAAGAGTTACCAATGCGGAGTCATTACTTTTCAATCAACCTTCATAGTAATCAAAACATCCTCCATCCCGTGTTCGAACCAAATGTAGAATAAAAATTATCAGTAAATGCGGCCGACGACTTTCAGCATAAGTCATCCGCATTCAGCCAACGGCCTTGTCATAGAAGGTGCAGGAATGGACAGAGGTCCAGGGCTCTCTCTTGCTCACGGGGTGGGAAAATGCCCCAAAAGGTGGAAGAATCAGAAATGGTAAACGGCGAGAGAATGAAGAAGGCAATGGAAACCACTGCATTAAAGACACATCATGTGTATCTAGAGAACATGTGACCTGTAACTGGAAAGTGTCATGATGGTCCCTACATTGTCAAAACATTCCAGACTAGTCCCCATTCGGATTTCCCGGAGATGACTGCCTAGGTGAAGGTCCCCATGAGAAATGTTGTAACCACAACCAACAGCGGGAACGCCTTGGGCTGCGGATCGGAGCCGCCAGGTGGGGAAGCCGCCGGCGGTGGAGCACACACCACCGGGTAAACACAGGACGAGTCGGACGACAGACCAACGACAACTGACAACAACCGACCACCACCTACTATGAGCGACACAACAAGGAAGAGATAAACAACGGAGGCTTGTGGAAACCACAAAACCAAACACCAAACGTAAATCCACTCGGTAACAGAGCCAGGCAAATGTCAACAACGAGCAACGACCAGAACGCAGTACCGCCGAGATACAAACGAAATCCAGAGCGAGTACAAGACTGGCTGGACTAGGTTTTTTTTTTTCTTTATTGTATTTCAATTCCCCTTCGGGGCGGGCTGGCAGCAGCATATGCGCTGCTCTTCAGCCGAAAGACATAGAACAAACAAATAGAAGACATTTAAAAATAACAAAGGAGAGAATATGGTGAACATAGATATAAAAAAGGGGAACATCATGGAAGGCAATAGGCTAAAAATGGGATGACTGTAAAATGGAGATAAAAAACTCTTTAAAAGTAGCGCACACAAAAAGCCACATACTGCGACAATTAAAAGAACACAAGGGACAGTATGACTGGAGCATAAAAAGTATCGACGGATGGCGTAGCACACAACAAACACTGACGGCGAACCTCAAGGCAGTACAAATTAAAATCACACCTCCTGACGCACAGGAGAAACAGCACTAAACATAACACTGATGTGACACTGACGATGATCAAAACGGAGTATCTGCCAGGCGCAAGGAGATGAGGGAGACCGGAAGAAGAGAGGGAAGGAAAGAGAGGGAGGAGATGGGTGGGGGGCGCGCTGGAGAGGGCCAGGTAGGGAGGGACGTGGGAGGAAAGAGGCAAGGATGGGGTGCAGGGTCTCAGGGGGGGGGGGAGGGGGAAAAACCGCTCTGGGAGAAGGAGGGGAGAGGAAAAAGGGGGCCCTGGGAGGGGGGGGGACAAGGCCAGGTTATGGTTCGAAGGAAGCGTAGATGTCACGGCAAAGTTCGTCATCCGGGAGGGGGAGGCGCTGGAAATTGCCCTGATGAAGGAGATGGAGGGTGTGGAGGTGGAGAGAGTGGAGATACAGCGATAGAGACGCGGCAATGGGCGGGGGGCGGAGAGGAAGGAGGAAACCAGAGGGTGGGGGGGATGAAGCCTGCGGACAATGTAAAGGATGCGGAGATGTTGGAGGAACAGGAGGAGGTGGGGGAAGGGGATCAGTTCATACAGGGGCCGTGTGGGGGAACGAAGGCGGATACGGAAGGCAAGGCGGAGCGCATAGCATTCAAGGATTTGGAGGGCCTTGTAAAAGTGGCTGGGGGTGGAGATCCAGGCATAGCTGGTATAACAAAGGATAGGACGGATGAGGGATTTGTAGGTGTGGAGGATGGTAGAAGGATGCAATCCCCATGTCCGGCCAGACAGGAGTTTCAGAAGGCGGAGGCGGAATGGGCTTTCTGCTGGATGGTCTGGACATGAGGGATCCAGGTGAGGTGTCGGTCGAGGGTGAGGCCAAGGTATCTCAGGGTGGGGGTGAGCTGGATGGGATGACCATAAAGGTTGAGGTAGAAATCATGGAGGCGAAAGGAACAAGTGGTGTGGCCTATGATGATTGCCTGGGTTTTGGAGGGGTTGAGATGGAGGAACCACTGGTTACACCAAGTGGTGAACTGGTTAAGGTGGGTTTGGAGGGTACGTTGGGACCTTTGAAGGGTAGGATATTGAGCGGTGTCATCAGCACACTGGAGAAGGTGGACTGGTGGGGGTGGCTTGGGCATATCAGCCGTATACAAGAGATAAAGGAGAGGGGAGAGGACAGAACCCTGGGGGACACCAGCCGTGGGATAAAAGATACGGGAGTCGGTGTTGTGGAGGGTGACATAGGAAGGACGGTGCGAGAGGAAGGAAGCGACCAGACGGACAAAATTGATAGGCAGGGCATAGGTTTGGAGTTTAAAGAGGAGACCGGGATGCCATACACGGTCATAGGCATTTTGGAGGTCAAGGGAAACAAAAATGGCGGAGCGATGGGAGTTGAGCTGGAGGGACAGAAGGTGAACGAGGTTTAGGAGTTGGTCTTCAGCAGAGAAGGAGGGTCGGAAGGCACATTGGGTAAGGGGGAGTAGGTGGTGTTCAGTAAGGTGCTGATGGATAGGGTGGGAGAGGATGGATTCAAAGACCTTACTGAAGATGGAGGTGAGGCAGATGGGACAATAGGAAGAGGCAGCAGAAGGGGGTTTGTCGGGTTTGAGGAATAAGAGGATGTGGGGGGTATCCCACAGGTCAGGGTAGAAGCCAGTAGAGAGGATGACATTATAGTGATGGGCGAGGACAGTCAGGAAGGAATAGGGGCTTTCTCGAAGGTGGCGGTAGGTGACACAGTTGTGACCAGGGGCCGTGTTGCGTTTGGACCAGAGGATAAGTATAATGTCTTGTGCTGTGATGGGAGTGTTTATGTCAGAGGGGGCAACTGCCCCAAGTACTGGAGACTAGGAGCAAGTGGAGCGACCGAGGTATCAGCACGTTCCGTGGGGAAAAGAGAATAATCAAAGTGGGGATCATCTGGGATGGAGAAGACCTCGGAAAGGTGGGAAGTGGTTGGCCTTACTGAGGTTGTCAGGAAGGGGGCGATCGTTATGGAGAAGGGGTAGTGGGGAGCGGAAAGGGAACCAGTAAGGCGATGGAAGGCGAACCAGTAATTGGAGGAGTTGATAGGGAGGGTGGCGTTGAGTCATATGCAGGTCTGGCGCCAGTCTCGGCGTTTCGTTTCTGTAATAAAGTTCCGTACATGTCGCTATATTTGCCGGTGGCGCTTGAGTGAATCCGTGTCACGAGTGTGCAGGAAGGAGCGATAGAGGCAGCGGGATTCACGGAGGAGGAGGACAGCCCATGGAGGGAGAGTGGGACAGTGTGGGTGGATGGTTTTAGTAGGAACATGGGCCTCCACAGCGTCAGTAAGTACCTTCTGAAGGAAGGACGCGGCATGGATGATGTCGTCGGGATGGCGATAGGTAAGAGGGTGGCTCTCGACCTGGTTGGATATGGAGTCCAGGTAGGCATCCCAGTTGGCACTGTGATACTCATGGGCGACCTTGGGAGGGAGTGCAGGGTGCGGAGCCAGAGGGGGGCGGTGAGCAGATGCTATGGTGAGAAGGACAGGGAGGTGATCGCTACCTGTGGGGTCAAGGACGGCGACAGCGATATGCCCAAGGAGGTTGGCGGAGGCAATGACAATATCGGGGGTGGTGTCACTTTCAGGTTGGGTGGGCTGGGGACGGGGAACAAGGTCACTTTGGATCGTGGAGAGGAACTGATGCCACCGCCTAAGGGTGGCAGGAGTGCGGCTATGGATGTTGAGGTCAGTGGCAATCATAGGTGGAGAAGGTGCGGTCAATGTACGAGATGAAGTCATAAGGAAGAAGAGCAGTGGAGTGGACATAGATGGTGGCACAGGTAATGGTGAGGGAGGGGAAGAAGACGCTGAGGATAAGGTGTTCAGTGGGGTCATTGAGGAGAGGTTGTGGCCGGACGGGGATATGCTTAAGGTGGCCAATCGTGACTCCACCCTGCGCACGAGGACCAGTAGAGTCAGTGTGGTGGAGGATATAGGGAGAGGTGCGGATAGAATGGTGGGGCTGGAGAAAGATTTCGTTCAAGAGGAAGGTGTCAACCTGGTGGTGGAAGAGGGTGTGCATGAGGAGGTATTTGTTGGAGCAGAAGGAGCGAATGTTCTGGAAGAGGATGCGATACTCATGGTGCGCCATGGCGGGAAGAGGGGAGGAAGAGAGGGAAGGGAATAGGCTTAAACTAGGGTGTCAAGGCGGATGAAAGTGAAGTGGGCTTGGTTGTGGGAGTAAGTGGCGAAGGTGTTCAGGTAGAAAACAGAGCGAGCGGCAAGGGAGATTTGTTGGAAGGTGTGGGGGCGCTGAAAAGGTTGAATGTTTTGGAGTACAACGGTAAGGAACCGGATGATGTTCTCGGCCATGGGGGGTGGACTGAGGGAATTGTTGGGATGGACAGGGGGATCGACAGGATGAACAGGGACTGTCAGCTCAGGGGTGGCTGGAGGGGGTTTAGCTTTACACTTGTGGGAGTAAGTGGGATGGGGGCCATTGCAGGTGTTACTGGAAGAAGCAGCAATGAGGTTGGGGCAGTTCTTAGGAAAGTGGGAGGCCTTACAATGGGGACAGATGGGAGTTTTTTTGCAGTTGGGAGTCAGGTGGTCATTGTACATCAGGCACCACTGGCAATGGTGGGATTGGGGAGGGGATTTGGAGGATTCGACAGGGTGGCGACGGTGGTATATCAGGGCACCCTGGGCGAGGAGATGGTCAATGGATGGGGCAGACCCACCCGCATGAGGTACATGGGACCAGAGGCATTGTGGATACGGTGGGCAGAGCGGATTTCCAAGTCCGGGTGGGAGTTCAGTTCTGCCAACACTTCATCGTCCGTGATCACCAGGCTGAGCTTGGTGATCACAGTGGCGTAGGTGGGGGGGGGGGGGGCGACGGGAAGGCTGGGGCTGATGAGGAGTGGAAGCGGAGAGGAAGGGTGTCAGAGAGGTGCATGGGCCAAACATAATTCGTGGGAATTTTGGAAGGAGTTCTGTGTGAAAGGATGGGGACGGGGACTTGATAAGGACTTAGTCCTTGCGGAGAATGAGTTGGGAGATGGGAGCACCCGGTAAGTACTTTCGTATCTCCATGGTGAGGGTACAAGCATAGAGGAACTTAGGATCGGGAGTCGACAGGACAAAGGTTTGGAGGGTGGGGGCCGGAGTATGGGTGGCTGGAGGAGGGGTGGTGTCCATGGAGACTACAGGAGGAGAGGGAGGAGGTGTTGACTTTTTGTGGGAAGTAGGGTTCCCGGGTTCGATTCCCGGCGGGGTCAATTTTCTCTGCCTCGTGATGGCTGGGTGTTGTGTGATGTCCTTAGGTTAGTTAAGTTTAAGTAGTTCTAAGTTCTAGGGGACTGATGACCATAGATGTTAAGTCCCATAGTGCTCAGAGCCATTTGTGGGGAGTGGCGGGAGCAGAGTCGGTAATGAGGCGCTTTTGGGGTTTTTTGGAGACTGGAGGCTGGGAGGAGGGGAGAGGGATGGGGAGGAGATGAAGGTGGCGTTTGGCAGTTCCCTGTGGCGTAGTGGAGGTGCCGGGAGAAGCAGCCGGTTCAGTAGTGGCGATGGTGGCTCGGCGCGACGCGATACATGCGAGAGATGCAGATGACGAAGCGACAGGGTGGGTGAGAGGGGGAAGCTGACCACCTGAGGGGTGGCAGCAGAGGCAGCAACAGTGGCGTACGTGAGGATGGGGGTAGTAGTGGGAGCTGTTGAGGGTGTGGAGGCTGGAGGAAGGGTGTAGAGGTGTGGGTATACAGCAGAGGAGGAGATAGGGGGATAGGTGAGTGGGGGAAGGGGAGGGGAGGTGTAAGGAGGGAGGCCAGGGGCGGCACTCCAGGAAGTGAGTGTGGGAGACGGGAAGGGGGAGGTGTAGGTGACAGTGGAGGTGGGAGTACTCATAGCAGACGGACGGCGATGGACAGACGGACTGGCAGCAGGCAGCGGCGGCGGCGGTGATGGACGGCGACGAACAGACGGACGGACAGCAGGCAGCGGCGGCGGCGGCGGTGGCGGCGGCGGCGGCGGACAGCGAGCAGGCAGGCGAGCGGACGAACAGCTACAGCAGCAGGCGGCGGGTGGGCAAACAGACAGACAGACAGACCGACCGACCGACCGACTGACAGACAGACAGACACATTCTTCGAAGGCAGAGATTCCACCCTGAGAGTAGCCCAGGCTTTGCAATCTGACGAAGGAGAGGATCCAACCCTCTAGATGGCTGGACTGGGGCAGAGCGGGTCCCTATATACGAAACCGGAGAGAGCGGCTATTGGGCGCTGCCTGCACGTGGCTTAGCGGTGGCGCCCTCCCTGCGCGAGAGCCGCTGCGCGGAATAGCCGCCGCGGAGGCGGAGCCGTCTATGGGCTGACCACGTCCATTTGTTCTGCGGCGTGTTCGACTTCCGCGGCGGAAGGTACTAGAAGAAAGATATTGAATAACCAACGAGAGGATTCCACCATTCGGGTCACGGAAGTTTAGGAGTCTGAACGTGGTAGGGACGCTAGAAAGCCTGAAAATGGAAATAGTAACGACCAAGCTGGCTATAGGTCAGTGAAATGGAATGGAAAGAAGGCAGTGATTTAAGGTCAGATGGCTGTAGTGCAATATCAACAGCAACTGGAAATGGTATAATTGGCGTAGGATTCGCTGGCCGAAGTGGCCGTGCGGTTAAAGGCGCTGCAGTCTGGAACCGCAAGACCGCTACGGTCGCAGGTTCGAATCCTGCCTCGGGCATGGATGTTTGTGATGTCCTTAGGTTAGTTAGGTTTAACTAGTTATAAGTTCTAGGGGACTAATGACCTCAGCAGTTGAGTCCCATAGTGCTCAGAGCCATTTGAACCATTTTTTTGGCGTAGGATTCGTTATAAGCAGGAAGATAGAACAGAGAGTGGGTTGCTGTGAACTCATCAGTAATTGGGTTGCTCCCATCAGAATCGACAGCAAACCAGCACCGTCCATAATAATTTAGGTACACTTGCCACCGTCGCAGGCAGAAGATGTAGAGATACAGGAAGTATATGAGAATGTTGAACAAGTAATTCGACACATAAATGGAGAGGAAAATCTAATAGTCTTGGGGGTTGGAATGCGTTTGTAGGTGAACGAGTAGAAGAAAGAAGAATAATGCTTGGGAGCAGAAAAGATAGAGGACAAAAACTGAGTTCTGTAATAAATTTCAAATGGTAATAGCGAATAATCTTTTCAAGAGTCACAAGAGGAGGAGGTGTCCTTGGAAAAGGCCGGAAGACACAGAAAGATTTTAGTTAGATTATATCATGATCAAGCAGAGATTTTGAAATGCGATAGTGGACTGTAAGCGATTCTCATGGGCAGATATAGCCACAGATCACAATTTGGTAACGATGGAGAGTAGGCTGCACTTTCAGGGCCTAGTTAGGAAGAAATAAGGAAAAAGAAGTTAGACACGGAAGTAATAAGGAAAGAAGAGATACGCTCGGCGTTTTCTAAGGCTATAGATACAGCAACAAAGAGTAGCTCAGTAGGCAGTACAGTTGAAGAGGATCGGACATCCCTAAAAACGGCAATCACAGAAGTTGGAAAGAAAAACATGGGTACAAAGAAGGTAACTGCGAAGAAACCATGGGTAACAGAAGAAATACTTCAGTTGTTCGATGAAAGGAGGAAGTACAAAAATTTTCCGGGAAACACAGGAATACAGAGATACAAGTCGCTGAGGAGTGACACAAATAGGAAGTGCAGGGAAGCTAAGACAAAATGGCTGCATCAAAAATGTGAAGAAATCGAAAAGGAAATGATTGTCGGAAGGACTGACTTGCACAGAGAAAACTCAAGAAAACCTTTGGTAAAATTAAAAGTAATTGCGGTAACATCACGTGTTCAACTGGAATTCCACTATCAAACGCAGAGGAGAGAGCTGAATACTCTCATGGCATCTATGAGGCGGAAGAATTTCTTAATGACGTGATAGAACAAGAAACAGGAGTCGATATAGAAGTGGTAGGGGATCCAGTATTAGAATAAGAATTTAGAAGAACTTTGGGGACATAATAAGGTAGAAGAAATATATATTTCATCAGAATTTCTGAAATTATTGGGAAAAGTAAATGACTATTCACGTAGGTGCGTGGAATGTATGAGTCTGGCGATATACCATCTAACTTTCGGAGAAACATCATCCACACAGTTCCGAAGATTGCTAGGGTTGACAAGTCCGAGAATTATCACACAGTCAGCTTAATAGTGCATGCATCCAAGTTTCTGACAAGAATAATATACAGATGAAGAAAAGAAAATTGAGGGTCTATAGATGATGATCAATTTCGCTGTAGGAAAGGTAAAGACACCAGAAAGGAATTTTTAACATTTCGGCTGATATTTGAAGCAAGAATAAAGAAATAATCAAAATCCTTTCATAGGATTTGTCGACTGGAAAAAGCGTTCCACAATGAAAAAGATGCAAGATGTTCTAAATACTGAGAAAAATAAGGTAGGCACTGAGAAAGACGGATAATATACAATATATACAATAGTCAAGAGGGAACAGTAAGAGTGGAATACCAAGAGCGAAGTGCACGGAAAAAAGTGTGTAAGACAGAGATTTAGTCTTTCGCCCCTGCTATTCAGTCTGTACGTCGGAGAAGCGATGACGAAAATAAAAGTGATTAAAAATTGCAGGATCTGTTGAATGTAACAGTCTAATGTGTACAGAACATGGATTGAGTGTACATCGAAGGAAGCCGAAAGTAATGAGAAGCTGCAGAAATCAGATGAGCGAGAAACTTAAAATCAGGGTTTATGATCACGAAGTAGATGAAGGAATTCTGCTACCTCGGTAGCAATATATCCCGCCACGGACGGAGCAAGGACGTCACTAAAGCAGACTAGCACAGGCGAAAAGGGCATTCCTGACCAAGTGAGGTCTACTAGAATCAAAGATAGTCCTTAATTTGAGGAAGAAATTTCTGAAAATGTATGTTTGGAACATAGCGTTGTATGGTAGTGAAATATTGACTGTGGGGAAATGCGGAACAGAAGAGTATCCAAGCATTTTAGATGTGTTGCTCCAGAAGAATGTTGTAAATTAGGTGGACTGATAAGGCAAGGAGTGTGAAGGTTCTCCAAAGAATCGGAAGGAAAAAAATCTATGGAAAACATTGACAAAGAGAAGGGCGGGATGATAGGACACCTGCTAATAAATCATCGAATAACTTCCATGGTGCTAGAGGTAGCTGTAGAGGGTACAAACTATAGAGGAAGACAGAGATTGGAACACATCCAGCAAAATAATTGACAACGTAGGTTGCAGGTTCTATTATGAGATGAAGAGATTGGAGAGGAATTCGTGCCGGCCCCATCAAACCAGTCAGAAGACTGCTGAAAAAAAAAATATTGTTCTTCTCAAGCCTGGAGCCCCGTGTGTGAAGTCTGGAGGAGGGTAGGTATGTCTGACGCTCTTCATCACTTCATCGCTGTTTAGGGCGCTCTTCCATAGTTAACATTTCGCGTGATGGATTCGTGTTTTAAGACGATAATATTCGAGCTCACCACATCCATCAAGTCAATCCAGTAGGGATCAATTACCTGGTGAAATGATATGTTGATGTGGGCCACATTGAGCATGCTTGGGATTTGTTGAAACTTCCAGCTTGTTGTCGCCAGAACTGCCCTCACTCGGGGCGTGGACTCAAGAGAGTTGAAGTGCGGGAGCAACTTGTCGACAGGATGTGGACAGCTTGCCAAGGAGAACAAAGTTTGTTGCAAATCACAAAGAAGAAGCAACACGGTATTGAATGTTACGCAGGAGGTGGGTAAAGGAGCCGAGAGGATTAAAAAAGTTGCTATGACCGGCAGATACCGGGAAATACTGGAGAGCCGGTCACCCTACGAGTAGAATTTCAGCACAACATATACATTGTATGTTACGAAAAACATAACCTAAGATTTCCAAGAAGTGACATCTAATGTTGACGGTAAAAATACCGCGGTTCATGCAGTGCGTGTCCCCAAGGCAGAGTGCTCGGTGCGTGTGACTGGCATGCGGGGGACCTGGGTTCGATTCCCGGTACTGCCGTAGGTTTTTCCTTGGTGAGATCAGTAGTAGGAGTGTACTCAGTCTCGTGATGCTAATTGAGGAGCTGATCTCGACCGATTAGTACCGATTTAAAAGTCAAGAAACCCGACAGTGATCTGGAGAGCGGTGTGCTGACAATACGCCCATTCACACTGCATCCGATGATGCTATTGGCAGAGGACGACATGGCGGTTGGTTGGGGCCGATTGACCCGCCAGGACCAGGATGATGCGGAACATGCCTGCTTACCTCTCTAGCGCTTGATGCGCGAATGAAATAAGGTGGCAGTTATAACGGCAGCATACCCTTAGCTATCTCGATGAGTGGTGGAGAACAGATGAAAATGACAATATTCTCTTTAACGAGATTGATAGCGAGGTACTTAAAATTAATTATTTAAAATAAATATGAAACTTCTGCAAGGCAACAAAATGAGGATCGACAAGTTAAGTCATGAATTAAATGTTCCTTTTCTTTTTTTTTTTTTAATTTGAGCTTTTCCTCACTACAGAGGCTTATCTCCAACATAATAATTTACTCGGAAATTACTACACAAAGAATAAACGTTCTTAAACTGTATTTTCAAAATATTTCTCCAGATATTTCGGTCTTGTGTGCCCTCTTACTCTGCGACCATTCTCCTCTTTGTGTGCTGTACGTTTTGGAGCCAGGTGGTAATAGGTTGTCCTCTTCTCCCCTCCGGTTTCCTCTCCAGTATCAATTTTGGTATTCTGGCTTCCTCCATTCGTCGTACATGCCCGTACCACTATAATTTCTTCCTCTCCGTTACGTCATATATTCTTTCTTTTATTTCCATTCTCCTTATTATTTCGTTGTTCCTTATCTTCTCTTTCCTGGAGATTCCTGCCGATCTTTTCTTGAAGACTATCTCTAGACTTTGTAATTTTTTAATGTGTTTCAGGTTAATTGTCAAGGTCTCTGTTCCATATAGAACCATACTCTCTAATGTGGATTTGTATATAAATTTTTTAGTTCTGCTCATTACATTCCTGCTCCATAAGACTGAGTTAAGCATCCCAATGACCCTTCGTCCGCTACTAATACTGATTGCTGACTCTGATTTTCCCTCGATTTCTAAAATGGATCCCAAATAACAGAAAGTGTTTATCTTTTTGATTGTCGTTCCTTCAATGTATAGCTCATCTGAATCATTAATCAAGCATTCTGTTTTTTGGTAATTCATCTTCAAACGACAAGTTTTGTATGCCACTGCTAGTTGATTGCACATATACTTAGCATCCTCCCCATCTTGTGATACGACTACTTGATCATCAGCAAACAATAAATGATGTAGGTAAACTCCATCTCTTATTTCTAGTCCCATACTATTACGTATACGAGACCATCTTATAAGGCTAATATCTATATAGGTTTTAAATAATTTTGCTGACATGGGACCTGTAAAAGGCCTTTACTTGTTCTAAGTTACCAAATATACTGTAAATGGAATACGACTTCAAAGATCAGTTTTGAGCATTAGAGATCCTCGATCATAGGATATTAGTCACGTGACGGATTGAGGTTACATGCTAAGTCAATAGATGTCTGCAAATTTGAGATGCACAGATCCCGTGCCATGCAGGATTATTCTCCGGACCAACGTGGGTCGCTAAGGAATCACACAGTCTGTATCCCGTTACCATTATTTGTCAAAATACAAGCTGTTTTGTTGTTGTTTTGCAGTTCTAACAAGTCACGTGTGTCATGGGGATTGTCACATTCTGCTAGTAGAGAGGCGATGAGCGTGACAAAAGCTTGCATATATTGTATTCAACGTAATATAGCCGCCTCCAGTTTTTATTTACAGACTGAGAATACGTGACTGTGGTGCAGTCACATTACATAAAATAGGCTGCTGCCGTATAACTGAGACATATCCTAGCCAGAGAGCCTAAATCCGTGAAAGAAAAGCCGTTATGCGGACAACAATAAACTGAGAGTGAAAGACCTGCGCCCAGCTCCGTTATTTTGCTGTATTGTCGAGTCGTGACAGGTACGGAACGAACTGCACAGCTCTCCGGGTGTACCTGTGCACACAAAAGGCTACCTGCCCAGCACCTCGGGCGGTCCACTTGTTAAAGTGCCAAGATTCTGTTCTCGAGGTCGTGCCTTTGAATTCTCCCACGATTTCCGGCAAAAGCACGATTAGTACTTTCTTGACACTAAAATTAATGGCGCCCTACTGCACAACGCGAAATTAAGTCTTGAGATTTAGAGGCTACCTTTAAGACTGCCTTGGCAAAGCTTCGTTCCAGCGGAAGCACTAGACACTCATAATGCGCTGTTGATATTGTGGTCTTCAGTTTGGTAGATGCAGGTGTCCACGCCAGTCTATACAAGCAAGCCTCGTCACCTCCGCATAAGTACTGCAGTACACATTCATTTGAATCTGCGTTATTTTCTGAAGCCTTGGTCTCCCGGCACAGTTTTTACTCTTCGCGTTTATTTTTCTTCTTCTTTCCATCCGGTATTAAGCTTAGTGACCGGTTATGGCCTCAGTCCATCTCCTTGCTTATCTACCTACATCTCTTCTAGCTCTGGGTTGGTATTTAAAATTTTTTCGGGAGATCCGACTCGACTTCACCTGTTGTACGTAGATTTTCCATCATGGTCTATAATTCTGTACTGTTTTAAGATCTTTTCCTGTCTCATAGCGTGTAAGCAGTTGTTGTTCTCAGAAATCGCATATCGTCACTCATTCGTCTCCGTTCGTCATCTGTACAGTGTCCAAGCGTCACTGTCACAAGAAGGCACGTTTAGTTAAGATGTTGTAGCTGAGGTAGTATCGCTGTTATTGGAAAGCTGCTACTTGTCTGAGGTTTGTGTTGTAAGAAGTATTTTGATTCTCCTGCGATCTTCCCCGATGAAGCCATATATTTATTGAGGGAGTTTTCCATGCTGTATATTTTTACTGTTGTCAGGTCATACACTGATCTCTGTTGATCATCCTCTGACTCTGCAAAAGTTACCCTGTCGGCTGCAAACACTATAGTGTGTCTAGATCAGTTTCTCTACCTCGATTCTGCCACGGAGATTTTTTCTCCATTCACTGGTGATTTTATTTATGAACGTGGAGAAAAAACTGGTGTCCTACTTGATCAAATTGTTCCTATTCCGCCTCATATTGTGTGATTCTGACTGCTATCACGTTTTGAATTGTTTTTGTGATTTATAAAGAAATGCTACCCTCTGCCAGGGTTTTTCAAAGTTTCCTCCATTCAACTATATCGAAAATGGTTTTAACTCTTGTCTTCTCCTCCCTCTGTCCATCTCCTCCTACCCCCATCCCTTTTTGCCTCTCCTCCTCCCTCCCATGCCTGTCTCCTTCCCCCTGTCAGTCCATCTCCTCCCTATCTCAGTCCATCTCCTCCATCGCATACCTCTTTCCACGCTTGCCTCCCTCCTATCTCTGTCCATCTGTACATTCCAGTCCCCTCAGTCCATCTTTTCCTCCACTTCTCCTCAGTCCAGTTCCTCCTCCATCTGTCTGTCTCCCCCTCTACCTCTTTGCCTCCCCTTCTCCATCCTCAGTCTGTCCATCTCCTCCCCCATCTCCCCACCCATATCCTCCTGTCCTTTCCTTTCCCTCTGTCAATCCTCTCCTCTATCCATCTCAGCGTTCCCCAAGTGGTGATCATCTGCACATGTAGCCTCAGACAACACGTTAACTGCACACACCTCCTCCTCTCACCTTTCTTCGTCCACTTTCTCTTCCCTACATCTCCATATCCACCTCAACCTTTTACCTGTATCTATGTTCTCCTTCCTACTCTCTCTGTCTCTTCATCTCCTATTCCTCCTCTCTTTGTCCATATCTTATCTCTGTCATATCTCTCTCCCCTTCCCTCTTTCTGTATTCTCCTACCCCTCGACCCCTCTCTGTTCACATCTTCGTCCCATTCCCTCACCTCATCCTTCTACACCTCCCCTATGGCACTACAATTTCTACCAGCTGCCTGCATCTTCCCCTCCTTCTCTACACACTGTAGCCTCCCTATTCATATCCTCCTCCACTTTCTCCTTACCTTTCCCCCTTCCCCTCTATTTGTCCTTCCCCTACTGACCCCTGTCTCTGACTGTCCCATGCAGACTCTCTGTCTGTATCCATCACCTCCTGCTCCACTCTCCTTTACCAGTCTCAACCTTTCCCCAGCCATGCCCATCCGTGCTTTATCTCGTCAAAAACAGGTTGATAATACAGATAGAAACTACTCCAACACAGTAACCATGTCGTCAGCCTAGTTGTTGGGGGTGGAAACAATATTCGCCCATTTACTGCAGGCTACATTGCAAACCAAATCGATAAGACTGGCTAATACCGGTATTCTTACGAAACAAATCTGTGTGCAGGGCAGGCAAGGCTGAAGAATCACGGTTTTTCCTGTAACTTTGCTCCTAGTGGAGTTAGGAGGCTCTGAGCCTCATAGAGCTGATACTCATGAAGTTTACTCATTATGTGCCAAATCTTGGAGAAACCAATCTACAGCTTTGGAGGGGATTGCAGACATACATACACACATATATAAATGCATACAGCATGCTTTATATCTGCAGTAGCCGTTTCCCGTCGCTTCACCCATGTATGCATTCGACGCATAATGAACACACCACCCCCTCCCACGCTCTGTGTCCACCTCTTCGTCTCTCTGTCTCTCCACCGCATCCTCCCATCCCCAACCTGTTTCCTACCTACTCTGTCTCTTCATCACTTAGTCAATTTCTTCCACCACCAATATCTAACTATTTCTTCCGTCTCCTACCTCTGACCACATCTTCCTTCCAATTCTTCTATCACCAGCTTCCCATCTTTATTTTCCATCCACCCATTACCTATCTACACCTTCCATCTGCCTCACGCTTCTTCCCCTCCTCCTCTCTCTGTGTCCATTTCCACTTCCCCTCACTCTCACCATCCCCTCCTTTCTTCATCTCAAGCTGTCCTCAGCCATGTTCATCAGCACATGTAGACTCTGTAATATAGTTCAGCAAAGAAGACTGAAACTACTCTCATAGGACAACTATAATGCAGGGCAGGATATATATTAGGGACTTGAAACTAATTTGTTTGCTCTTGATGTACAAGCAAATTGGAAAACAGGCTGATAAAGGAGGCCAATACTATCCCAACATTACGTGCCTGTCATGCAGGGCAGCCTCAGAAGCCGTTTCTTGTCCTGATGTGTAGGCTGCCCCTCAAAGCAGGTTGATTTGCCATGCCAATACTATTCCCACACAAAATGCCTGTCATGTACAG